>NC_092707.1:204172513-205451575 GCF_047496885.1 Scyliorhinus torazame
TGCAGTAATAACCAAACCAGGCAATAGCTTGCGCAGTGGCTAAATGGAGCGCTCTCAGCCCTCTGCTGAATTTTGTCAAACGGCAGCCTTCAGCGCTGTGAATCATTGATTGGGGTGCACCACAGCTGCAGTCCAGATTCCCTGCGAGGCCCACTTGTGTCAGTTAGTTGTGCAAAGGCCTTGGCCCGTGTGGAAATGGTTGAAGAATACCCAATGTTGGCATGACTGTTTGAAGTCAGGTGGGCAGGCTATGGGATCCGTGACGAGGAACTGTTTTTTAATGGTGGTATGTTGGTTCCATTCCTGCCGCCACAGAGACTGTTCTGTTATTCCTCGGCACGGTGACAGCAGCTGTGTAGGCTGGGCAACTGATGTATTAGTTAAGGTCCTTGTGTAGCGGCAGGCACGGGTTGATGTAGACATTCTCCAGGAACTTTCTTGTGGCAATGTGAGGGATTGGGATGTTGCTCAAGACTGGGAGCCAGGGGAGTTGAGTTGATAGGTAAGTAACCAAGATGATATGCGTTGTTGGGTATCTGCAAGACTGGTATGGGATGAGTTGTACGATACTGGTACTGTAGTTGAGTAGACAATGGCAAGTACTGAGGTCCTTAAGGTTTGAGCATCTGCACCCCATGAAGAGCCAGCAAGTTTGCTGAGGCGCTTGTTTTACATTTTGGTCTTTGCTGCTTTCTTGCTCAGATTGTTTTGTATGTCAGTATTCAGTGAACAAAGAATAAAGAACAATACGGCACAGGAACAGGTCCTGTGGTCCTCCAAGCCTATACCGGTTATGATGCCACCCTTGGCCAAAACCCTCAGCACTTCCTCGTGCCGTATCTCTCTATACCCATCATATCTATGTATTTGTCGAGGTGAACGACAAATTTGAATGCCGTTAATGTACCTGCGTCACAACCTCCCCTGGCAGCACGTTCTAGGTACTCCCAACCCTCCGTGTTTAAAAAAAGAAAAACCTGCCTTGCACATCTCCTCTAAACTTTGCTCCACAGACCTTAAACCTTTGCCCCTAGTGACTGACCCCTCCACACTGGGAAGGAGCCCTGTCCAATGAAGGCAAACATTCCGTATGGAAGTGTAACACCGAGATAAACTGAATGTTGTTTGTGATTCAGTCTCTTGCCATGCAAGGTGACTTGCATGTATATACATATATTGAAACATGCATAGAAAGTATATGGATGAGTAGGCCATTCGGCCCTTCGAGCCAGCTCCGTCATTCATTATGATCATGGCTGATCATCAAGTTCAATATCCTGATCCTGCTTCCACCCATATCCCTTGATCCCTTTAGTCCCACGAGCTACATCTAATCCCTCCTTCTCGCTCAACCTTTTGACCTCAATTTCTTTCTGTGGTAGTGAATTCCACAGATTCACCATTCTCTGGTCGAAGTAATTTCTCCTCACCTCAGTTCTAAAAGGTTTACCCCTTGTCCTCAAACTATGACCCCTAGTTCGTGATTCTCCCACTGTTGGGAACACCCTTTCTGAATCCTGTCCGACACTGTTAGAATATTGTCTGCTTCTATGAAATCCCCTCTCACTCTTCTAAACTCCATTGACTATAATCCAACCCGATTTAGTCTCTCCTCATATGACGATCCCGCCACCCCAGGATTCAGCCTGGTAAACCTTCACAGCAGTATCTCTTTAGCAAGAACATCCTTCCTCAGATAAGGACACCTGAACTGCGCGCAATACACCAGGTGTGGCCTCACCAGTGTCCTATACAGTTACAGTAAAACATCCCTATTCCTGTACTCCAATCCTCTCACTATGAAGACCAGCATACCATTTGTCGCCTTTACTGCCTGCTGTACCTGCAGGCTTGCTTTCCGCGAGTGATGCACGTGGGCACCAAGGTCTCACGGAGAATCCGCCTCTCAATTTACACCCATTCAAATAATCTGCCATCCTATTTTTGCTACCAAAGGGGCTTTTCACGGTAACTTCATACTTGTGACAATAAAAGCTTATTAGTATTATTATTAACCTCACATATATCCACATTATACCGCATCTGCCATGTATATGCCCATTCACTCAGCTTGTCCAAATGCTGATGAAGCATCTTTGCATGCTCCTCACAGCTCACCCTCCCACCCAACTTTTAAAAGTGCCTCCTATTTGTAAAAAAAATATATAATGTGAACAGTTGTGGTCCTAACACAGGCCCTTGTGGTACCCCACTAGTCACTGCCTGCCAATCGGAAAAAGACCCATTTATTCCAACTCTTTTCTGCTAACCAGCTTTCTATCCATCTCAAGACACTACCCGCAATCCCATGCGCTTTAACTTTACATAGTAATCTGCTATGTGAGACCTTGTCAAGCCTTCTGAAAGTCTAAACAAACCACATCTACTGGTTCTCCCTGATCAATCTATTAGTTACATCTTCAAAGAATTCCAGTCAATTTGTAAAGCATGATTTTCCTTTCATAAATCATGCTGACTTTGTCTGATTATATCACTGCTTTCCAAATGCTGTGCTATGAAATCCTTGATAATGGACTCTAGCAACTTCCCTACTACTGACGCTAGGCTCACTCGTCTATAGTTCCCTGTTTTCTCTACCTCCCTTTTTGAATAGCAGGGTTATATTAGCTACCTTCCAATCTGTAGAAATCATTTCAGAGTCCTATGAATTTTGGCAAAAATAACACGTTTTAAAGCCCTGTGGCGTCCTTATTTTAAAGTACTTTATCGCCATTTATCATATACACTTGTCAAAGTCTAATTCTTTAGATCAATTTTTAGGCCAAAAGTTATGTTGTCGACTTTTACGAAGGTAATGTTTTTGAGGGGTTGACATGTTCTTGACGGTCCAAAGAGGACTGTCGCAATAGAATAAAGTAAAAACTAGCAATGCTCAAGAATTCATATTAATTCTGTAACATTTATTTACTTTACAACATTGCCAACTATTCATTTAATCCAACACAATATAAATATACATATAATGAATTAAGTTGAAATCCTTTGAAATCATTCTGATCAACATCTGAATCATTGAACAATTTGTCCCAATAGCCTGGTTGTAACATCAATGGATCTTCTTCATTGTCATCAGTAACCTCAGCATTATCATTCCACAACTAATCACCCTCCGCGCCGTCAAGCGCACTTGACATTTTAGAAATGATTCTTTGACAATATTAGGATCGAGTTTATTCCATGAGTCTGTGACCCACTGCCACAATGTTGCTAGTGAGCTTACTCGCATATTTCACCTTGTAGTGAATGTGGTTTTCACCATCCAACATCAGATGCTGCCCCTGAGTTTATTTGTACACGTATCCAAGGGCTTAACAACACTTGTAAGGCCACTGGGAATAATGATTACGCCAGTGCCGTTTAAATCTCCTATCACTGACTGCATCGTCGACAAAGTTGAATTTGAGCATGTCCCAGATGTTCTTTGCCTAGTCCTCCTGGTCTCCGAATTCCACACTTCTTTGGTCTATTTTTTGCAACTGTCTTTTATGGACGTAGTTGTGGATACTGGGTAGGATACCAGGAGATCCCTTGCTGTGCAGCATACTGTTTTGGGATCTTTTGCATCCACCAGAGAGCAGACACCAGTTCAGTTTGACACTAAGAACAGCAAATTTCACTGCAGCACTCCCTAAACTGCCAGCTTATGTTTTGTGCTCTGTACCTGAGCTGGACTTGAACCCACAACATTCTAACTCAGGCAAGATTGCTACCACTGAGCCAAGGCTGACACCTAAAGTTCATTCAAAAAGTGTACGGTTTTATATTTGTAATGTCAAAGATGGGTGTGGCTGGAACAAAAAAAAATTGCTATCTGGCTATTAATTGTGGGTGAAACAGATATGTAATGCTAATAGTTGCTTGTAACTGCTTTCTATTTGTGTAGTGATATATATCTTGAAAGAAATGTTATCTTTTGTTTGTCCAAACCACATTTTGAATGGACAAAATATGGTTGCCTCATTATGTTTTTCAAGTAATTGGCAGGAAAGTTTCCTGTGTTCCTGAATGGTTTACCATATTATTTCCGTTTTGCAGTAAGGGTGTTTCAGTAGTGAGTGATAGTACCCAACTTTTTGGTAAAAACGTTCCATTTTAAAATTTCCCTGCAATCATGCACCACAGCTGTTCAGAAGTGGAACTTACTCCTGACTTTGTACTTAAAGTATGTAGAAGAGAAAATATCATCACCGAATTTAGCAGAAATCAATTGATCAGTATTTCAAACTGCAAAGTACACAAGCTGACACAGATGATTGTCTGGAAAGTGAAGTTTTAATTTTGAATATCACCATTGTAGAGGAATTTCAGAATATCACAGCATCACAAGCTTTCAGAAATATCATTACTAACTGATTGTTGGGGAAGTAAGAAATACCAATGAATGCCAGCTTTTTAGACTCCGGTCGCAACCACAGTAAACCAGCAGTTAATTCTTTTCATTTAATTCCATCGCACTCTGATGTAAATTTTCATACTGTTTGAAAAGTTTTGACCTGATTTTATGATGCCTTCTTATGGCTCGTCAATACCTCAGCTATGCCTGACAGTCAACTGAGTCATTCTGCCACGTACATAAGGGGGCTGAGGCAAGGCGCCATCAGTCTGCTGACAAAGAACTTTATATACATCTCTTTCTGCCTTCAGTGACATTTAATTACAATAATTTTCAGCATTCTAATGTATAAAAATAGCATTTCAGCTCTCAATGGCGAGCAATGAATGGACCAGTAAATGGGCCAGATACTCCATTTAAGAATTTGTCAAAGCAGGCTTCCTGAAACATTGTTCTATGGCATTATGAAGAAGGTCTAACACGGGGTCAGATTGCTGCTCACCAGTCAGGGCTGATGTCGCTTCTCGACCTTTTGGCGAAGACCGAGTGTCAGATCAAGCCCAAGATGAGGTGCAATGCCTTTTCTCGTCAACTTGGGTCTTGTATGTCTCTTGTGGAGACCATGAATTGCCTTCAATTTGAATTGGTTTTTGGAGCAAGCAATGAGATGGATTAAGGATTTGCCCTGCCCACTCTGCCCATTGGCTTTGTAACTTTTAAGGATGGGATCAAAAAATATTACATCAGTCAGGGGTGATGTAAACTGTTTGACAATCCATTTGCTGAGAGGTAGAATTGTGCTGATAAAGTATCTCAGCACTAAATATGAAAGGCTTGTAATCTCTTTATGAACTGATGATTTTACAATGCGCTGCTTATTTATCAACAAAATATATAATTCCTGCAATACTGGACTGTTTACTTGAAGTAAGTTGCATACTTTAAGAGCAAATATCATTAGAGCGCTGAACATGGTCAATCATTTAATTAATTTTTGTCCCCTTCTGGGTAGGATTATCATAGATTATCATAGAATTTACAGTGCAGAAGGAGGCCATTTGGCCCATCGAGTCTGCACTGGCTCTTGGAAAGAGCACCCTACCCAAGGTCAACACCTCCACCCTATCCCCATAACCCAGTAACCCCACCCAACACTAAGGGTAATTTTGGACACTAAGGGCAATTTATCATGGCCAATCCACCTAACCCGCACATCTTCGGACTGTGGGAGGAAACCGGAGCACCCGGAGGAAACCCACGCACACACGGGGAGGATGTGCAGACTCCGCACAGACAGTGACCCAAGCCGGAATCGAACCTGGGACCCTGGAGCTGTGAAGCAATTGTGCTATCCACAATGCTACCGTGCTGCCCCTCAAAGTTGGGAAGAGCATTTTTATTCAGGATTCACCGATATGAACAAATACAATAATTGTTGAAATTGCTCATCTTTTATAATTGAGCAGTAGTCTGAGCTTTGCAATTTACTTCAGTACACACAAACATTTGGGAGCAGGCGTAGGCCACACGGCTCCTCGAGCCTACTCCACCATTCAATAAGATCATGGCTGATCTGATTGTAACTCCAACCCCACAGGCCTGACAGCATCTCTGGTTGGAGAATGGAGGGAACGTTTCGATGGATGACCCTTTGTCAAAGCTGGTATTAGTCTAGTCAACCTTCTCTGAACTGTTTCTAAGCATGTACATCTTTGCTTAGATAAGGAGGTCAGTACTGTGCACAATAATCCAGATGTGTTCTCGCCAATGCCCTGTACAGCATAGCACCCCTAATTTTGTAATCAATTCCCCTCCCAATAAATGATAACATTGTTAGCTTTCCTAATTATTTGTTGTACCTATGTTCCAACCTCTTGCGATTCATGCACTAGGACACCCAGATCCCTCTGCACCTTCGAGCTCTACAATCTCTCACCATTTAAATACTTTTTTTTTTGCCCAAATGGACAATTTCACATTTGCCCACATTATGCTCCAGTTGCCAGATTTTTGCTCATTCTATGTCCCTTTATAGCCTCCTTGCACCCTCTTCACAATTTATTATCCTACCTGTCTTTGTGCCATCAGCATCACCAAAATAGGGAGAAAAGTTGAGTTTCCCAACCCTACCAGGCACAATGGAATAGCCCATCACTTATAGACTGTTTAAAGTCACGTGAAGAATAGCCGCTGGTGCGAAGTAATAGACCAACAGTCACTTGAAGTATCATTCCATCATTTTGAATCAATTGTCAGGAAAATGTGGGTTCTCTATTTTAAAGTTTTTATTTCCCACCTTCCTTTCCTGAAGATACTAAGTTCCATGATGTTGACAACTTTTATGGGCCATTCTTCATGGTGGGAACCGTTTCTATCTACTCTGTCCTGATCTCTCGTGATTTTGAATACCTCTAACCATATCTCCTCTCGACCTTTTCTTCTCCAAAGACAAAGTGCAGCTTCTCTAATCTACTTAACTGAAGTGAAAGCCTTGCCTGGAAATGTTGTTCCAACATCCCTGTATTCTTCGCAACCACTCTTACCTCCTGCATATTTTTAATTTGGTGTTTAGAAATTGGAGAGAACCTTAATTACTGGTTACAATGGCTGAACCAGGATAGTCTGGATTTGTGGGGAAGGAGGAGGAGGCAGAATGGCACATTTATATCGCAATCACTTCAGGCTGTGACAACCCAAAGGCAACAGAAAAATGTGTGCTCCGCCCTATTGAAAGCCACTAACTCAAAATTCATCTCTGATATGCCAGATTCTCACTCCAAACACTGTCAGTTTATACTTGTATGGGTGTAATCTGGGTTCCAAGCTGCTGTTCTCCAAGCAAATTCCAAATTAGCATTGGAATATCAGATCTGCTGCCTTGTACTGTGGTTCATTCTCAGAATCACAATCCTGTGTGCAAGAATTTTTTTTTTAAATCAGGAAAAGTATCATCTTGCATTTCGGTTATATTACTTTTCATAAAGCACCCCAGGACCTGAAAAGTGTCCAGCTTGTCTTTGGCATAAACAGCTGTGCCTGGTTTAGGAAGACTACATTTAATCTGAAATTTTGCTCGGGTATGAAGAATGTTTTGAAAGCTGATCCTCATAACCTTTCCTGCAGCACAGTTGTAAGAGTAGAAAGCACTCAGCTGTTGTTGCCAATGAGGGCCTTTTTGAAAGCCCAATGGTAGTGACTTTTCGAGATATGAAATCTAGCCAAATGCTCAGAGCTCCAGCTTGCAACTTGTGCTGAAAGGCTGTGTGCAGTATGTATATGGAATGCAATGCACTAAGACAAGATCTTGCCACGTAATTGCGGAACTTGAGCTGCCTTTCTGATCTGCAGCGGCTCACTGAGCTGGGGTGCCGGTAAGGGGCTCAACTTCTGCTTCAGTGTGAAGCTGAGCCTCACCATATGTCGATCAGTGTAGTTTGTTCTTAAACTTCAAATTCTACTGCTACTTTGAGAACAAAGAAATGTAACACAGGTACCTAATTTCCTGTCTACCCCAACTTGTGGGGTGCCTCGAGCTGTCCGCAGAAGTCGGCAAGTCTTTTTTTATTATAAGCCATATTTTTGTTGAGGATCTTTGAGTTTTAACTTGATATTCATATTATGTTTATGCAGTTGAATTTTTATTGCTGCAGCAGTAGTTCTGTTATGTGATCTATCATTCTCCATAGAGCATCCAGTGTGTGGGGTATCAAGGGGATAGTAAGCTTACACTGGATTCATATATTTGTATCTCCCAAGTGGCTCAACTGTAACCGTGCAACATAATCATATAGAACGGGTTTGATTCCTATTCGGTTCAATTAGTTAATGTTGGAGTGGCAATAATGTGCTTCCATTTCCTTCAGTTCCAGCATTCTTATTTTTGATTGCTTTCTCTGGGGATGCTGCTGAAGAGTTGCATGTTTTTCAGTGATGAGGTCAGGATTGGTCTAGGTTAGACGTTGCTCAAAGTTTGCCTCACAGCCAAGACTCTTATCATTTAGGCCTGTCTAAAGAATGGCCAACTTGGACAGGTGCCAGTGAGAATCTTGTTGAATGTTAGCAGTCACTGTACCAAAAAGTAAGATAGAAATAGAACATAGAACAGTACAGCACAGTACAGACCCTTCAGTCCACGATGTTGTGCTGACCATTTATCCTAATCTAAGATCAACCTAACCTACACCTCTTCAATTTACTGCTGTCCATGTGCTTGTCTAAGAGTCGCTTAAATGTCCCCAATGACTCTGACTCCACCGCCTCTGCTGGCAGTGCATTCCACACACCCACCACTCTCTGTGTAAAGGACCTACCTCTGATATCTCCCTTATACCTTCCTCCAATCACCTTAAAATTATGTCCCCTCGTGACAGCCATTTCCACCCTGGGGAAAAGTCTCTGGCTATCCACTCTATCCATCCCTCTCATCACCTTGTACACCTCTATCAAGTCACCTCTCTGCCCCCTTCGCTCCAGTGAGAAAAGCCCCAGCTTCCTCAACCTTTCTTCATAAGACATGCCCTCCAGTCCAGGCAGCATCCTGGTAAATCTCCTCTGTACCCTCTCCAAAGCATCCACATCCTTCCTATAATGAGG
The DNA here is from genome assembly GCF_047496885.1 of Scyliorhinus torazame. Taxonomy (NCBI): domain Eukaryota; kingdom Metazoa; phylum Chordata; class Chondrichthyes; order Carcharhiniformes; family Scyliorhinidae; genus Scyliorhinus; species Scyliorhinus torazame. The sequence continues at coordinate 204,181,461 of NC_092707.1, forward strand.
CGACCAGAACTGGACACAATATTCCAAGCATGGTTAGCACAATTGCTTCACAGCTCCAGGGTCCCAAATTTGATTCCGGCTTGGGTCACTGTCTGTGCGGAGTCTGCACATCCTCCCCTTGTGTGCATGGGTTTTCTCCGGGTGCTCCGGTTTCCTCCCACAGTCCAAAGATGTGCAGGTTAGGTGGATTGACCATGATAAATTGCCCTTAGTGTCCAAAATTGCCCTTAGTGTTGGGTGGGGTTACTGGGTTATGGGGATAGGGTGGAGGTGTACCAAGAGCCGGTGCAGACTCGATGGGCCGAATGGCCTCCTTCTGCACTGTAAATTTTATGAAGTGTGGTCGAACTTTATAAAGCTGCAGCAAAACCTTGCGGCTCTTAAACTCAATCCCCCAGTTAATGAAAGCCAACACACCATAGGTCTTCTTAACAACCCTATCAACCTGGGTGGCAACTTTGAGGAATCTATGTACGTGGACCCCAAGATCCCTCTGTTCCGCCACACTTCCAAGAATTCTGCCTTTAACCCTGTATTCAGCATTCAAATTCGACCTTCCAAAATGAATCGCTTCACATTTATCAAGGTTGAACTCTATTTGCCACTTCTCAGCCCAGCTCTGCATCCTGTCAATGTCCTGTTGTAAACTGCAACAACCCTCAACACTATCTACAACTCCACCAACCTTTGTGTCATCGGCAAACTTACTAACCCACCCTTCCACTTCCTCATCCAAGTCATTTATAAAAACCACAAAGAGCAGAGGTCCCAGAACAGATCCTTGCGGGACACCACTGGTCACTGACCTCCAGGCAGAATACTTTCCATCCACTACCACTCGCTGTCTTCTTTCGGCCAGCCAATTCTATATCCAGACAGCCAAATTTCCCTGTATCCCATGCCCCCTAACTTTCTGAATGAGCCTACCATGGGGAACCTTATCAAATGCTTTACTGAAATCCATATACACCACATCCACTGCCTGACCTTTATCAATGTGTCTCGTCACATGCTCAAAGAATTCAATGAGGCTTGTGAGGCATGACCTGCCCCTCACAAAGCCATGCTGACTATCTTTAATCAAACTATGTTTTTCTAAATACTCATAAATCCTATCTCTCAGAATCTTTTCCAATATTTTGCTCACCACAGACTTAAGACTGATGGGTCTGTAATTCCCAGGGATTTCCCTATTCCCTTTCTTGAACAGGGGAACAACATTCGCCTCCCTCCAATCATCCGGTACTCACTCCAGTGGAGAGTGAGGACGCAAGATCATCGCCAACGGTGCAGCAATCTCCTCCCTCGCTTCCCGTAGTAACCTTGGGGACTTATCTATCCTGATGCTTTTCAAAATGTTCAGCACATCCTCCTCCTTAATATCAATCTGTTTGAGGCTATTAACCTGGTTCACACTGTTCACATGAGCAACAAGGTCCCTCTCTCTAGTGCAGTGTTCTTCAAACTTTTTTCCGGGGACCCATTTTTACCAACCGGCCAACCTTCGGGACCCAACCCGCCCGACCTTCGTGACCCACGCCGGCTGACCTGAGCAACCCACCATTTTCTCTTACCTTGTTTGCTGCTGATTAAAATGGAGGAAATGGTTTTGGATCCCTTTGGCCCTCGTACACGCTACTCCAATGGAAACTGTTGGATGAAGGTGAAGCCTTCCGGTGTCGGAAAGTATGGAGTCTCCATCTGTCCAAAGTTCTGCATTTTTTTTCTGTAAAATTTTATTAAATAAAACACCCTCCGAACTTGTAAAAAAAAATGAATAAAATAAATGAAAAAAAAAATTAAATGAATAAAATAAATGAATAAACCTCCCCCCCGAACTTCTAAAACAAAAAGCTGCGACCGTTTAAAAAAAATAGCGGCCGCACTGCGCATGCGCGCCTGATCATCGACGCGCGTGCGCATAGTTTTGCGCATGCGCAATGCGGCCAAATTCTTTTTACATGTTCACGGCCATTTTAAAGGCCGCTTGCAGTCGGTGTTATTTAAAGCCAGCTGCTGCGCGGGGATTTGCGCTATTGGGAGCGCCGCGAAGGACGGCTCCGCGACCCTCTCGACACCCTTGTGTCGCGCCCCCGAGTTTGAAGAACACCGCTCTAGTGAATACGGAAGCAAAGTATTCATTTAGGGTCTCCCCCATCTCTTCTGACTCTAGGCACAAGTTCACTCCCTGATCGGCCCTACTGTCACTCTGATCATCCTCTTATTTCTCACATAAGTGTAGAGCGCCTTGGTGGTTTCCCTAATCCTTCCCGCCAGAGCTTTTTCATGCCCCCTTCTAGCTCTTCTCAGTCCATTTTTGAGTTCCTTCCTGGCTACCTTGTAACCCTCTAGAGCCGAGTCAGATCCTTGCTTCCTCAACCTTGCAGAAGCTTCCTTCTTCCTCTTGACTAGAAGCTCCACTTCTCTTGTCATCCAAAGCACCTTCACCTTGCCATTCCTTCCTCGTCTCAGTGGGACAAAACAATTCAGCACTCGCAGCAAGTGCTCCTTAAACAATCTCCACATTACTGTTGTGCATTTCCCCAAGAACAATTGTTCCCACTTTATGCTCCTCAGCTCCTGTCTAATAGCAGTATAATTTCCCCTCCCCCAGTTAAATACCTTCCCATACTGTGTGTTCCGATCCCTCTCCATGACTATGGTAAAGGTCAAGGAGTTGTGGTCACTGTCACCGAAATGCTGTCCCACCAAGACATCTGACACCTGGCCTGGTTCGTTGTCGAGCACCAAGTCCAATATGGCCTTCCCCCTAGTCAGCCTAGGGGGAAGCCATAAATGTGGATAAAGTTACAAAGCACAAGCTACTCTTAATTGCTACCAAAGAGAAAGCCGACTATATTTTTCAGGTACCGGAGTTAGTTCCCAATGACAGTGCGAAGCTCAGTTAGTAAGCCAACCAAAAGCCCAACCAACCCACAAGCATCGAAAGTGACAAAATTCCATCAGGACTTCCTGGAGAAAAGGCAGTTGTACCTCTGAAGAAGAATGGGCTAAATTGCTTCAACTGTTTGAATGCGCACTATATAAGAATATTGGAGCTGCAGGGGAGATCGAGTGTTATGTACAGTTGCGGAATTGAGGTGGGGAGAATGTAATCTGCTTGGTGAGAGGGATGTGGAAGAGTTCTTTGCATGTGGAAAGAATATTAATGTTTGTACTTAATGCCTTCCGGCATCAACATTCAAAGCACTGCACATAATGAGTAGCATTTGAAGTGCTTGACGATTATTTTGGTTGTACTCTGTCTAAGCTGTAATCCTTTATTGATTGATTCCTCCTTTTCTCCAACAGAATTTCAGCGGTATTTTCGGTTGCTCATTTATGGAGTTTCTGAAGGGCAGCAGGGACTATTGCCAGGCACAGCACGGCCGCCTCGCTGACAAGTGAACTCGAGGCCTCTCCCATCTCAACTACTCCACGAAGAAGCCACCTTAAACGCAAAAGTGCCAACAGCAAACTGGGATTCACCTGGATACTGGGTTTAAAAATTGGATAGTTTGAGAAGCAGAGGACATTTGCTCTTTCGATGACCTAGCCTGGATGGGGTAAATCTGCTTGTGTTTTCTGCAATTGGATGCTTTAAGGAGCACCATTGCACAGACACCAACTGAAAAGTGCCAGTCTGAATTGGACCTCACATCACATGTGCTGAGTCCAGTTGTGAGAGTGGTGGTTTTAAAAGCACAAGTACCAACAGGAAAAGAAGCACGTGGTGCTACTTCAGAGTCTCCCTTTTTTTAATATAGTTTTTTTTCCTGAATTTGTACAAGTATTGTAGCCACAATGAACCGCCCGGCCCCAGTAGAAATCAGCTCCGAGAGTATGAGGTTTCTCATCACACACAACCCAACCGATGCTACCCTCAACAAGTTCACAGAGGTAACAACAAACTTATCTTCAGATCAACTTTGTAAATAATGTGATCAACATGGAAACTGATGCAATGTTGGCAGTGTACTGTGCAATCCTCTCTAGGTCTTTGGTTCAGATGTGGCCCGGAAGGAGAGGATAAAACCTAAACAAATGGTACTGTGTGATACTGGTTCACTGTGGGCACTTCAAACTGAGCTCACATAGAGGGCGAAAGTCTCTTTCCTACACATGCTCCCCCACACAACCCAACAAATGCTAGAGCACTAAGTAAACATATTTGTGCGTTCCTGAGCAGCACCAGTGGCCAGAAGTCTACAAAACAAAACAGTCTTTGCATTCATAAGCAACCAGTGAGTGGTCTTGTTGTAAAATGACACGTAGATTGAGCATGCATGAATTGAAGCCATAGCCTGCACATTGTGGAGACTTTTCTAGGACAGCATTGCATTAACCCTATTGTCAAATTGCTGACTGTTTGCTGGTGTGTTTTTAGCCTGCATGTGGCGTGGTGATGTGTAATACCAACAATGTCTAATATTGCTGAAGTTTGGAAACAAATCCTTGGCCCAATCCTAGTCCCTCAGCCCCCTGTGCTTACCCACCCTGTCCCTTGGCCTGGCCCTCGGGAGGGGCCCTCCAGCCCACCCGCCCCCATCCCTCTGGGGGAGGGGGGGGGGAGAGGAGGAGGAGAGAAGGGCCCCCCCCTTGTCTCTTGGCCTCTGCTCTGTTGAAGGCATTTTTGCACAATGTTACAACTAATGAACATTAAAGCCATCAAACTCTTCAGGCCTTGACACTGGATAACTTGAAAACTGAAACTGTGATCATAAAGCCAACTTGTGATCTATAAATCAGATCTGACACCTGTCATACTTCACTTTCAAATTTTGAATCTGCTTAAAATCAGCCACCTTTCTCCTGGATGAAGGAAGATATTTTATGTTCAATGGGTTTGGTTTTTACAATCTGCGTTTGAAAAGTACAGTTGATAGGGGGTACAAATGGATTGCACGGAAGCACCAGGACCATCCACAAAACATTTTCACGCATTTCACTGCCTAGTTAAACTGCCATAGTACTACACAGAGATGTCTTGCTATTTCCTGAGCTGAGGCCCCCTTCCACCAAGGTCCTCAACCATTTCCAACCCATGTCCTGCACTTCTGCCCTCACCCCATCCCCTCCCACCTAGAACCAGGATAGGGCTTCCTTGTCCTGTCTTTACACCCCATCAGCCTCCGCATTCAATGGATCTTCCTCCACCATTTCCGTCAACTCCAGCATGATGTCACCAGCAAATACATCTTCCCCTCGCATTCCCTGTCAGCATTCTGTGGGGACCCTTCCCTTCCTGGCACCATGGTTCACTCCTTTATTCACCCCATCTCCTTTCCATGCAATTTTAGGAAGTGTAACAACTGCCCTTTACTTCCTCCCTCTTCACTCAAAGGCCCCAAACGCTCCTCCCAGATGAAGCAGAGAGTTACTTACACTTTGTTCAATTTAGTCTACTGCATTCGCTGCTCACAATGAAGTCTCCTCTGGATTGGGGAGAGGCTGTTTAGCACAGGGCTAATTCACTGGCTTTGAAAGCAGACCAAGGCAGGCCAGCAGCACGGTTCAATTCCCGTACCAGCCTCCCTGAACAGGCGCTGGAATGTGGCGACTAGGGGCTTTTCACAGTAACTTCACTTGAAGCCTACTTGTGACAATAAGTGATTTTAATTTTTCATTTCAATAAACGCAGACTAGGTGACCACTTTGCAGAACATCTTTGCTCAATCCACAAGCATGACTCCAACTTGTATCTCGTTAGCCATTTGAACCCACCATCTTGCTCTCATACTCACATTTTTCTCCTTGACCTGTTACAATGCTACAGTGAAACCCAACGCAAATTGGAGGAACAGCAGCACCTCTGCCAATTAGGCACCTTGCCTTAAGTCAACAATTTCACACCGTGAGCTCTGTCCTACATTTTGATGTATTTTTTCCCTTGCCCTTTCACAGGGCCAGTCATAACATATCCTTGCATTTTACTTTCAGAGAGTTCTGACCATTCTGCTATTAACACATTCTGCTGTCTGACCTTAATGCCACTATTTGCACCTGTCTCAGTCTTTAACATTATCATTTGCACACTTTTTGTCTTGCGTCCATAACATCTTTGTCAAATCTCTCCTAGCTCCCACCTAGCCATGATTCACCTGCTTCAGCCCCTCTCTTCAGTATAAAACCCATTACATTTCTGCCTCTCTTCAGCATGTAAGATGAGTCAACATTAGCTCTGTTTCTCTCTCCACAGATGTTGCCAGGCCTGCTGAGATTTTCCAGCATTTTCTGTTTTATTTCAGATTTCCAGCATCTGCAGTATTTTATTTTTACTACACAAACTTTGTGTGGCTTTCTCACAATAAGGGATGACTTAAACAGGCTGCGTCCATACACCAGAAAACAAAATACAGCAGCCGCTGGACCTTTTCAATAAAACATAAATTGTGGGAAACATGTAGTGTGACAGTTCACATTTGTGTAGAAAGAAAAGCCAGGATTATGGTTCAGGTTGACATGCTTTTGCGGGAACCAGTTCTGGCCACATGTCACTAACCTGAAATATTAATTCTACTGTCCATAACTGTTACCTGGCCTGAGTGTTTCCAACGTTCTCACCATAGTTGACCAGCTTCAGAATGCTATTGCAAATGCCTGGGAAATTACCATTCATTTTCCATTGCAATTTTATGTCCTGCACGTGCCCCAGTGTTAATGCAATCTTTTTTTTAAAGAAAGGCTGTTGCGCCTGAAGTGTAAAAGTTACTGTCGTTTTCAGTTAACTGTGCCTGAGACAAATAGCATGATGCTGCTGTTTCTCAGGGCTAATTGTAGCCGTCACTTCAGTTGATGTTTTCTCTGGGTAGTCCTACTTCCATTGACACAATTTCTTGTTTGTCCTTCGAGGTGAAGATGACCATATCATCAGCTGGGGTAGCTCCTAGGTTGCCACTGGGTAGGTAGATGACTGCACCTGGAAGGTTTTTCTACAAATAGGACAAACAGTTGAATTTTGGAACAAATTGGGAATAGAATCATGGAATGATACAGCACAGAAGGAGGCCATTTGGCCCCATCATGCCTGTGCCGGTTCTTTGGCAGAGCCATTGTTATTCCCACCGCCCCATTCCTTCTCCACAGCCCTTTATGGTTTTCCCTTCTAAAATTTACCCAATTCCATTTTGAATGTTATTGAATCTCTTTTCATAGGTGTCTATGGCAGTGCATTCCTTGCTTTTGTACTCTATTTCAAGGATGCCATGGAATTTTTAACAGCGTTCTCAACTTGTTCTGGTACCACTTGTAACTGGTGCCCGTGTCTCATGATTTTGGACCCCTGTTGAGGCTTACAGCCACTCAACAGCGTGGTCAGCAATGGCTGTACACAATAATTATGTAAATTAGCAGGCAGCATGAAGTCAGCAGGTTCCCTCTAGCGGAAGCAATTGGTGCAGGTTAATCCTGTATTGCTATCCCTGCTGCCCTGTTAATTTAACCCCAAGACTCAAATCACGCTGTGTGGATTTGGAATTACATGTAGGCCATACTGGGTCAGAATAGAAAGCTCCTTTCCCTGAAGTGTGCTCGTGACTACCAGATTTATTAAATTCAATTTCACAATTTGAGATCTTAACTCGCATTCTCAGGGTTGCTTGTCAATAAATTACGAAATTCAAAGTTTGGAAAAGTGACCTTTTTTTAAACAATCATACTTAGGATGTGGGAGTCATTGGCAAGGCCAGCATTTATTGCCCATCCCTAGTTGCCCTGAAAGGTTGGTGATGGGACATTTTCTTGAACCACTCCAATCCCTATGCTATTCTTCAATGCGATTCCAAACAACTGAGTGGCTTGCCAAGCTACTGAGACAGCCAGATGTCAATCACATTATTATGGGACTGGAGTTACATAACGGCCAGAACAGGTTGTTTGGGTTGTCCTCTCCACCTATGTGATGCACTTGTTTTGAAAGAGGCCGCACTTCTAAAAATTTGATTACACCAGCAGCTATCAAAGAATCCCTACAGTGCAGAAAGAGGACATTCGGCTGATCGGGTCTATACCTACCCTCTGAAAGAGCAACCTACCATGGCCCTATCCCCCTAACCTTTTGGACACTAAGGGACAATTTAGAATAGCCAATCCACCTAACCTGCACAGCTTTGGACTGTGGGAGGAAACCGGAGCACCCGGAGGAAACCCACGCAAACAAAACTCGAATCAGACAATCCCCCAAGATTGGAATTGAACCCGGGTCCCTGATGCTGTGAGGCAGCAGTGCTAACCACTGTGCCATCATGCCACCCTCACAACCAAACTACGGTAAGCCTGCAGGCCTCTATAAATTGCCACTTATGCTATCCACACTATGAGACCCTAGTCGCTAACGCAGCAAATGACTTGGAAGAAATGGATATTGTTTCAGTTTTAACTATCTAAAAGGTTTTCAATCGTCCAATAAACCTGATAAAATTCCCTTTGGGAGTAAAATTTACCATCCGCATTGGTCAATTAATATTTCTCATGAATTGAAAGGAAAGTCTTCAAACTTTAGATTTCTGTAATTCTTGGTGATGTAAACTCCCTTGGCCTCCCCTGTGAATCAGTAAATTTAAGACCAACTATTTTTGCTGCTTCAATTTTTCCCTATTTTGCACTGATTTTTAAGCCTTTGATTAAACCGAAGTAAATTGGAGTTTAGTGAAAATACAAGATGGATTAAAGTAAAGCCTGCAATTTTAAAAAATCAGCCGCAAATTTCCCAAGGACGAGCGAGCTTTTGAATTATTGACAGCATTCCTGCCTCTAACTCAAGCTGCAGGGTTTGAACTTTCCTCAGGCCAGTCAGGGCACAGAAACCATTTCAAAATTAGAGCTCTGAAATCTGGAGCTGGAATCCAGCCAGATACTCAGCCCAGAGTGCAAAGTCACACAAACAAAGTAACCCCAGCAGCATATGTTGTCACATTGTGACCTGGCTTCCATATGTAAGTAAAGGAGAAAATGACAATTAAACTATGTATGCTGGCATAAATGATTAGTTGTGGAATTTGGAAAACTTGTTTTGACGTATAAGTGTTATCTCTTTGAACAGATCTCTCTTGGACATCTGAAAACTTCCGAGTAGCATGTGAGAGTATCCGCTTTATGTACCAAGCAGCACATCACTCCCTATTGTGGACTGCACTCTGATATTGTCTTTGTCCTATTGCCCACAGTTGCCTGTCCCTTCTGACAGAACAGGAGTATGTATAAATTGAGACTACTTTATTTACCATTGAAGTCAACCAGTAAGGGAAAGCAGGAACAGAATGAAATTTCCCAAAGAACAATTTTTAAAAATGTGAACCATCTGTGCCTTCCAGGAGCTGAAAAAGTATGGTGTTACCACACTAGTTCGTGTTTGTGAAGCCACCTATGACAAGGCTCCTGTTGAAAAAGAAGGCATCCAAGTTTTGGTGAGTAGCTGTTAATTACAGATAGAAAACTAATAGATTTTGGAGATAACAACCTGTTGACAGTGCAATGGCTTGTAACTAGGGTGTGGGTTTTTTCCCAGTGTTTTGAATTTCTATTGAAACAATCTGAAAAATCATTGAGCAAACCCAGGATAAATCATGGATTGTGAAAAGGTCATTTCCTCCATCAAATTCACCTTTATGGTATCCCTATAGAAAGAGATGCTCCACTGGGAGTTGACCTTTCCGCTGCTGGATGTTTGTAGAGTCAGAATTATAAGTATTTGGAGATGCTGCACTTACCCTGTGGTGTTTTTTAAAATAAATTTAGAGTGCCCAATTCATTTTTTTTTTTCAATTAAGGGGCAATTTAGCGTGGCCAATCCACCTACCCTGCACATTTGGGTTGTGGGGGTGAGACCCACACAGACATGGGGAGAATGTGCAAACTCCTCACGGACAGTGACTCGGAGCCAGGATTGAACCCGGGACATCGGAGTCGTGAGGCAGCAGTGCTGCCCTGTTTTTCTTCTAAATATAAAATCTGCATGATGGACAAGGGGTCAAGGTGGGATAGATTTGACAATATTTGAGGTGAATTCGCTTACTGATAGCACAGGAGTATTTAAACCTCAGAGCATATCAGTTGTACAGATGTGTTTGGGAGATCGGTTAGCTCAGTTGGCTGGATGACCGCTTTGTGATGCAGAGTGATGCCAACACCATGCGTTCAATTCCTGTACCGGTTGAGTTTATTCATGAAGGCCCCACCTTCTGAAACATGTCCTTCGCCTAAGGTGTGGTGACCCTCAGGTTAAGTCACCACCAGTCAGTTAGCTAGCTCTCTCTCTCTCAGATCTTGGTGCTTTGATTAGGATTCATCAGTGAGGCAAAGGGGTAAAAAATAATTTTCCAAAACCTCCAGATCCCAGAAATTCAAATGGCCGAACTAACAGATAAGTAATGTAAAGTGTTGAATAGGAGTCAATTGACTTCGCTTCAGTGGCTATATTGCGAGGGTTTTGCGTGCTGCAGGGGGGGTACACATCGATAATACAATGCTTTCAGGAAGAGATCGAAGTCTCATTCTGAAAACACATGCTGTCAGTCCTCAGCCTGTACATCTTAATTCCTCCAATTGCTTTGTTCCCCCAGACAAAATGCCACTGTTTTTTTAACAAAGAGTTTTGTGTTGAGTATGCCTTGTTCCTGAGCTTGCATTTCAAGCCCATTTGGTGCCTGAAAGTCATCTATTAATTTGTCTGTCCCTCCCTCTTTTATCTCCCCTCTTTCTCTATTTTACGTATGCCTATTATAAGTTTTCTTCAGTTAAGTTTTTTTTCCCCAAGCAGTAGTTGCTATGACTTGAATTGTGATCATATCGGACATTACTATTACTTGGAAATAGAGCTCCCACGATCTCTTGCATCTTAAATACCCCACGATCAGCATTATCATTCAAGTTTTGTGTTGTGTCATGTGAGTGCCCCTTTAAGAAAGTTTTTTGTCTCATCACATGGCTTCAGTGATGTCATTGTGTAGGTGGAGCTGGGCTGTGGCTCTGGGAGTTTTTTTTTGTTTGTTTAACTTTCACATTTGGCTGCAGTGGACTCAGCCAGAGAACAGAAATGTTTGGCCCGTTTCTCTATCTTCATGCCTGTTTCTCTATCTTAATTTTAAAAGGTGTTTACAGACTACTTGATAACTTAAAAGAGATAATTGCTTTCTGGAAGGAATTCAAACTTGCTGTTTGGAAAGGGGAACAAGAGTATCAATAACAAGTCTTATACCAGTAAAAGTGCCATGTGCTGGGCTACCAATTCATTAAGGGTTATACATAGATTACTGTAGCTATGTGGGGTCTTTAGGTTTGTAGTTGATAAAAAGTCTTGTGTGTTTATAAAAATGTTAACTAAATTCTTAGAATAAAGCTTGTTTTTTTATTCAAGGTGCCTAAAACGTCCATTGAATAACACCTGAAAGGCAGGCTCTTGTGCTCATCTTAGCCAAATTCAACATAAACGTTTTAGGTCAGGTGGACTCCATAATATACTTTGGAGTTGTCCAACCCTGACCCATAACAATTGGGTTGCGAGGCTAAAATTCTGTATGTTTCAGAATATTGCTGTTGCACTGATAAGTTGATGTGCTCTCTATCTACTGGAAGGTAACCAAAGTTGTTGAACTTCAATAAACTAATGTGGAATATCCAGTTATGACTTTCCAGCAGTTGTCATTAGGAAGCCCATGAACCTAGTTCATACTATTGTACTAAGATTTACCAGAGTGTTGCCTGGTCTGGAGGATATTAGGTATGAGGAGAAGTTTGATTAACTCAAATTGTTTTCACTGGAATGACACAGGTTGAGGAGCGACATGATAGAAGTTTGCCAAATTATGAGTAGCATGGACAGAGTGGAGAGTCAGAAGCTTTTTCCCAGGGTGGAAATGTCATTTACTAGAGGACAAATGTTTAAGGTGCAAGGGGGGAACGTTTAGAAGAGATGTGTGAGGCAAGATTTTTGGTTGGGAGTGCCTGGAACTTGCTGCTGGGTGAGGTGGTGGAAGCAGATACAATAGCAATGTTTAAGAGGCGCCATGACAAATACATGAATAGGATGGGAATAGAGAGACACAGACCCTGGAAATGCAGAAGGTTTTACTTTAGATGGGCTTGGAGGGCTGAAGGGCCTGTTCCTGTGCTGTACTGTTCTTTTAAAGCAAATTGACCAGCTTTTATCATGTGGTGATCACTCCAGTTTGCTTTTGGTGGATTCAGAGGAATGTGGTGATTGGGCTTGAACTGGTTTTGGCCAGTAACGTTTTATTGAAGGCCATAATTGCCACTCTCTGGATGTTGCAATACAGTAACTGTACGAGTCTGTTCCTCACCTAAACAGCAGGAAGCTCCTTATTGCATTTATGACGAGGGGGCAAGGTGCGATAGATTTGACAATCGCTCACTTACTTTTCTGTAGACCGGGGAAACTAGCTTTATACCGTGGTATTATTTAGGTATCTTCCACTTGCTGTATGGACAGCAGAGCTGCCCTGTCTCCCAAAAGCACTCTTAACTGGTGAAAAGAAACCACATTGAACTTTCACTTAATGAGATTTCTACAATGACATGAGCTTTAAATGGTCAGCCAGGTTTGTTTAAGAAGCAAAATTTACCTCGGGTAGGGAGAGATGGGTTCATAGATCAATCAATGGCTGAGTCAGACTAATCTAGCAAATCAAACTGGAATCTACCAAATTTATTTAGTTTTTAAAAATTCATTTATGGGATGTGGGCATCGCTGGTTAGGCCAGCATTTAGTGCCGATACCTATTTGCCCTTCAGAAGGTCACTCCACCCCAAGTCGGGGTGTGAGTTGCCTTCTTGAACCGCTGCAGTCCCTGAGGTGTAGGAGCATCCACTATTAGGGAGGGGGTTCCAGGTTCTTGCCCCAGGGACAGTGAAGGAACGGTGATATATTTTCAAGTCAGGGTGGTGAGCGACTTGGAGAAACCTCCAGGTTGTGGGGTTCCCAGGTATCTGCTGTTCTTGTCCTTCTCGATGGTAGTGGTCATGCGTTTGGTTTAGAAGGTGCTGTGGAAGGAACATTGGTGAGTTACTGCAGTGCATTTTGTAGATGGTGCCCACGGCTACCACTGCTCGTTGATGGTGGAGAATTTGAATGTGTGGAAGGGGGAGCAATCAAGCGGGCTACTTTTTCCTGGTGTCGAGCTTCTTGTCAAATGGTATTTTTACCAAAGCTTCCTGAAGTCCTCGGTAATGAAGTATTACTTTAATAAATGTCAACTTTGGCTCGCAGGTAGCACTCTTGCCTCTGAGTCAGAAGCTCATGGTCATTATGGCACAGATGGAGGTCGTTGGGCCTGTGCCGGTGCTCTAGAGCAATCCAGTCAGTCTCATTTCCCTGCTCTATCCCTACAGCACCTGAATGGTTATTTTACATAGAATTTACAGTGCAGATGGAGGCCATTCGGCCCATCGAGTCTGCACTGGCTCTTGGAAAGAGCACCCTACCCAAGGTCAACACCGCCACCCTATCCCTATGCCCATAACCCAGTAACCCCACCCAACACTAAGGGCAATTTTGGACACTAAGGGCAATTTCTGATGGCCAATCCACCTAACCTGCACATCTTTGGACTGTGGGAGGAAACCGGAGCACCCGGAGGAAACCCACGCACACACGGTGAGGATGTGCAGACTCCGCACAGACAGTGACCCAAGCCGTAATCGAACCTGGGACCCTGGAGCTGTGAAGCAATTGTACTATCCACAATGCTACCGTGCTGCTACCGTTTGCCACCAGTGTCCATCCAATTTTCTTTTGAGACCATTTAATCCTGCTTCCACCACCCTCATAGACACTGAGTTGCAGGCCATTAACATTGCCTCGTGAAAATGTTCGCCCTCACCTCCCCACTGCATGTCTCACCCAAAATCTTAAATCGGAGTCCCCTTGTACCATTAGTTAATAGGAACAGCTTTTCTTTGTCTTCCTTGTCTAAACCTGTCAAAATCTTGGATACGTGATAAAATCTCCCTATTGCTTTTCTCTGCCCGGGGGAGAAGAACCCACCTTTTCTCACCTAACCTTGAAGTTAAAATCCGTCAGCCCAGGAACCATTCTGGTAAATCACATTTGCACCTGCTCGAGGACCCTTGTATCCTTTCTAATATGTGGTGATTTGAACTGAATGCAATACTCTAGTTGACTGAAAAGACAGCTCAAAACCTCCCAAGAAGCTCAGGAACCCATATGTTTTGCCAATCTCCTGCCACACCTTCAAGCACATGAACCCCTCAGGCTTCTATCCCTGTGCACTCTTCCGAACTGCACCCCTTTGTGTATATTGCCTCTATCCCTTTGCCCAATGTATCGCCTCTCTCATCTCAGTATTGAATTCCGTCTGTTATGTGACTGCCCATTCTGCTAGCCTATCTGTTTCCTATTGCAGAAACGTACATTGTCCTCACTGTCTGCCACACCTTGTAAATTTGATATCATCAAATTTTGAAATTTTACTCCGTATCACAATATGCAAGTCATTTATATACATGAAAAAAGCACTGGACCTAAGGAATACCACTGTCTACCATCCTCCAGTCAGAAAATAACCATTTACCAAGACATGCTGTGTTCTCTTTTTTTAAATCTAAGCTGACACTGACCCTCCTATTCCGTGAGCCTCAGTTTTGTTAACCAACCTCTTATGTGGTATTTCGTCAAATGCTTTCTTACCGTCCAAATAGACGACAACCATTTATTTTCCTTCATCGACCTTCTCTGTTGCTTCATAAAAAAATTCAATTAGATTGGTCAAACGCCTTTTACAAATCCGTGCTCACTATCCTTCATTAAATCAAACCTCTGCAACTGCTTGTTGATTTTATTTCCCTGATTATTGTTTCTAAAAACTTGCCCACCACTGATGGTAAATCAACCAGCCTCAAATGACTAGCAATGTCTGCATGCCCTTCCTTGAATCAGGGTATCATGTTTGCCATTCCAATTCTCTAGCACCTCCCCATATCTAGGAAAATTTGGAAGGTTATGGCAAATCTATCTGTTGTCTCCATTCCCAGATCCTTTATCAACTTGGCTCAGAAGGCACCAGGTCAGGTGACTTATTCACTCTCAGAAAACCAGCCTTTTCACATGTTCTTCCAATCAATTTTCACTTCATCCTCTACCATTTCTGCTTCTACCAATATTTAATTATTTTTGTTAACAAATACCGATACAAAGTGCTCCCAAAGAATTCTACCCTTGCCTTGTGATTCGGTGGGCATTTCTCACTCTCTTTGTCCCTATTGGGCATCTTCATCGTACTACCTACTTACTCTTACTGTTTATGGTTTGTTAGAAAATATTTGGGTTCCCTTTTATGCTGACATTTTATTCTCATATTTGCTCTTTGCTGGTCTAAGTTTCCTCTTCTATTCCCCTGTCAACTTAATTGTATGCAACCTGGTTGTTATTTGAAGAATTTACATGAGATGCATTGTCCACTTTTTTTTTTTTTTTTTTTTGTTCATATTTTTTATCTCCCTTGTCGTCCTAGGAGCCCTAGCTTTGATTCCCTTACCTTTCGCCTTTATTGAAACGCACCTACCCTGCACCTGAAATATCTCTTTAAAGATCACCAGTTTTTCCTGTCAACCTTTTCCATTTTAACCTGACTCATTTCCACATTGATTCTCCCTATCTTAGTTCTACTCTAACAGATAGCACTGGAAGTGATCCGGTTCTACTTTTGAAACTTCCGAACCGGTTCATTCCCTTTTCCTGCGCAGTATTCTGCACCCTCTCATTGATGTCCTATTATGCTGGTGGCCAGGTGACAACGTGCCGTGCGGGACTCTGGCGCCTGTCTGTCCCTCCAACTATAGAATCCTCTTCAGCCCTTTGCAGTCCCTTGTCCAGTGCTGCTAGGTCTGGACTGCACTCCTTCAAGGTTCAAACCTCATTCCAAAGACTTACACTATCTTACGCTATGTCCTCCCATGTATATTTAAAAATACCCAGGCACTATTTGAAGAAGAGTAGACCAATATTTATCCACAATTCATATCAGTGAAACAGATTATCCAGTCATTGTTATTGCTGTTTGTGAAACTTAGTTGCATGATTGGTTGTCACGTTACTTGCATTGAAACAGTGACTGCATTTCAAAAGTAGTTCATTGGCACTTTGTGATGGCATTGAAGGCATTGTACAAATGCAAATGATTTCCTTTTCTTCTTAATGCCACTTCTTAGTTTTGAGTTTGTTTGAGGGTAGGGAACGATGATGTTTTACTATTAACTTTAAACACTGTGCTCCTGGAAACTAAACCAGCTGCTCCTTGTTAATTTGGTTAGGTACTCCAGAAACCAGATAGATGAATAGATATTTCTGTAATTTCTAACCTGTGTATGTTCCTGGAAAGCACCGTTTGTCTGTTGGATCCCTGAGCTGCGACAAACAATCTGTTGCTGTTCACTGTCAGTTCCCTTATCTCTATCCCTGTTGTATTTATAGGCTGTCATTCAGATGATTGACAATTAACAAAAAACATGTTACTATATGACAAACCACAGAGCATGCCTAACGATGTCCATATAGGAAAGGTTCAATTCTAAATTAGTTTGCATTCTCATTTTAAGATAAGAATGTCTACTGCTTGGGGAGGATAGGAAAGACAGATAAGTATGTTCTTTCGCTGCAGTTTTGATACAGCTAACACTTTCATACTTGGACTGAAAGGATCAGTTACTGCAAGTTGCAGCAGCGCCTCTCACTCACCCTCCCTGAAACAAATTCAGGCAAGCTATACCAATACTGCTGTGAATATGGCTAAACTACTACCTGACTGGCTCAGCTGCAGCATTTAATGGATCTTCAAAAGCGGCAATAAACAATAACCTGAAGTAAAACTTGTGAGAATCAGTGCATTTTGCATCATTTTAATTAAAGTGTGGGGTGTTCCTCCTCAAATGGGTAATTTTCAGAGCATGTCTTATAGCTGTTAGATTTGAAAGAGTAAAAATATCTTTGTGGGGTGATTTTATGATTGCTGCAAGAGCAATGCAATGGCAATGCAGCCACTCTTAACATGCTGAAGTTAGGGTTGCTGACAATAACAATATAAAAGGTAATTGAATATTCCACTATTTTGACTGAGTTTCGGCCATTCAGGTAGGAATTTTGTGTTTCGGAGCATTTTGACTTATAGCGGTGTTTGAAAACGTAATTTGCTGTGGAATTGGCCAGATGCTGATTTTCATTCATTGTTCTCTGGTGTAAGAAAGATTTTCTCTTTGCTCTTGTGCTGTGTTTCCCATTTAATCCCACACTCCAATCCCCTATTTGGGGAAACAAAAAAGTCAAAGCAAAAATAAAATAAAATTGGCAAACAATTTATTTCTGACAGCAATGCCCATTGAAAGACTGAGTAGTTGTTTGTGAGGAGTGTGGTAATAGAATAAAAATAATAGGGAACGAATTGTATTGAAACTTGAAGCTCATGTGGGGTTGCTGAAGATGAGTCAGAAATTATATTGCTGTCAGTGAATGCAGGAACAAGAAAAGTGTGGATTGGTAGTCATTGCCACTGAAATTATTTGGGAAGAGGTTTGAGGGAGACATGCTCAGACAGTGATTAAGTGGTTCGATTGGTTCCTGAAAAATAACTAGTGTTTTCCTTATCCATTTTACGTAAATAGATAAATTTATACCCTCACGTAGCACATAAAAATAAATCAAGTCAACAGGGGAAAAGGCACTTGCGTCATTTACTGCAACACCAGACGACTGACTTGTGTTTCTGTCATTCTTACCTTTCTTGCCCCTCCAAGGAGTTAGCAGATGTGGTTCAAACTACTTGTATTCTGATATCAACTGGACAACACATTAAGTTAAACATTTTCTTGTAGACATATTTTCAGAGACTTTGGGAGGATTTCCATTTGTTTTGCTATTATTGCTAGATTTTGCTCACTGTTTGATTGTTATTGTCATCCTTAGTATTTTTTGCATTGACAGCTTAAGTACTTCTGCTGTGCCCCCCACTTCCTGAGTTTGATTTGCAGTTTCAGGAGTATGAAATTTGTGCTGAACATTTGGAATTGTTACATGTTTGCAGATATGCCAGTGCTGGACCCGCTTAGGTTGACAGATGCCTTTCAAGATTCTTCAGTGTCACTTGTGAGGGGCTGCTGGGTGGAACTGGGGCCAGAATGCCCTTCTGATGTGAAGGAACAAGAAGTTTGTAAGGAATTGTGAGTGAGGTGTTTCTTCTTGGTTTAGTTGTTGGGGTGGGGGGGTGGGTGTTGAGGGGGTGGTGGTGGTGGTAGTATTTTCTTTAACCGACTGATGATAGACACATACTGTGCATTCCTCTCCGTCCTCCCTTTTCATGTGCCCCAGTTGCTTACATACATAAATCTTCTGCAAGGGCAACAGCATATTTCCTTTCTGTTCTTTCCAGAATACGTGTTCTTGGAACAAGAGGCAGAATCTACTCAACCTCCAAACGTATCAAACTTCCTGCTGCTTGTTTTTAATCATTTCAATTCGCTGCTAGTTAGAATTCTAGCATATATAAAATAAATGCAGCCAGTGTAACTGTTTTGCACATATTGCAGAACACAGATGTTAAACTACGTTGATTAAACATTTTTTATCTAATTGTCCATGAATATTCTACCTTGCATTTTTGTTTCAATGAACTTGGGGGGAAATCCATATTCTATTTGTTTCATGAGTTAAACCTACAAATAGTTTCCTTGGGGTATTCATTCTCCAACATTTTCCAACAAAATGCAGGATTGGAGAAAAGTGGAGTTTTTTGGCTACCACCTTGGACTCTCTTGCTAAGCTCCTAAATATGTGCATCTTGGGTATTGTAGGTGGCTACCTTATTGAGTCTCTTCAGTTGACTGCAATTACTTATAAACAACCCATTGAATTTGTGCCTGATGTTTCTCTGGCAACATCTTAAACATCCTGAGTATTATTTTGTGTACAGGCGTAGCAGTTTCCTTGTGAATTTTTAATTCTATGTTACATTATTTCTAGTGCTTAATTTATGTGCACGGAGTTGACGATTGTGGCCAAAAATATTTGAAGCATTTTACTGACTATTCTCGGATTTTGTTATTTTTAAATGCCCTAGTAACTTTTCATTGGAGTTTATGTACCCACCGTTCTATTATAGACTTTTTATCCAGATGTTTCATGCTGAGCATGAAAGACCATTCCCAGAAACAACCTCTCACACTCAATAAAATCATTTGAATTTATAAGACACAAAATCCAGTAATGTAATATCATTCAGAGATCAAATACAATCCCTTGTAAACTGTAGTTAGCCAGCTGAATTGTTTTCAAAAGTTCTTGCTTTTGGGTAGCAGATAATAAACTCAGTTAAAAGACATGATTTAAGCAGCAAATTTCACTTGGTTTCAGAATTTCTAACTGCTCAAATACAAATGTAGAACTCAACACTTCAAACTAAATCCAGACAAGCGCCTGTGTTATAAAATTTGCATGTGGGATTTTGCCGATGCACCAATGGAGTCTTCAGGTGTTTGTGTCTCAATTAACTTGGAAAAGCTGTCTGATATACCTTAAAATTCAAGAGCTTGTGGCCAATGAGCTGGCCATTGGTGGAATTCAAAGCTTCAATCCGCACTCCCTACTGTTTCCAGCTAATCAAGCTAACAATCAGCCAAATTTAATAAACTGATGACTATGCAGGTGGCTATCAGCATGAGCTACTAATGAGATCAATGCCATAATTTAGCATTTGAAAAGGAAAATCAAGACCAGCCAGTGTCATGGCAGACATGGCTGCATAGTCCTTTTTTCTTCAGGCAATTTCCAGTGACAAGAGAATTTGGTGTCAGCTTCGCAAAGGGATGCTTGACCAACAGTGATACAAAACCCGTTAATCGTCCGTTAGCGAATCTATTTTTTGAAATTGCTCTGTGTTTTCGGCTTGGAGGCCAAGGGCTACAACTCCTGGCATGCACAGGATTCTGGCACAGATCGGCACGAGGATAGGCTGCACAAGCTCAAGGATGGTGCGAAAACTCAGCCACGTAACCTTCAGTGTGGTGCGCATGTAAACAAGCCCTTGTGATAAAGTTAACCCACTGTTAATGAGGCAGCAGCTGAAGTGCTGTCATTAGCTCAGTGCAGCTGGGGTTCAAGAGATACCCATTAGGGAGCTGGGGCTCAGAGGAACCGTGGTGTAGTTGCCTGCTCAGTGAAGCTGCCTGCTCGATGAAAATGGCAGTTGGGGCAAAAAAGAATCCTTTGACAAGTAGTGGTTTGTCTGCTCCACGCAGCTTGATAGCTGAGATTATGCAGATGGTGAGCTGCTGAGATGCAACCTGGCCAACCCAGTGGGACTCTGTCATGGATGATGGGATTGAGCGGCTTCTCGGTGAGCCATCATTGTACCAATTTGAGCTAGAGACTGGGTACCTGACCACTCCTTACAGGCAGAAGAAGCAAGAGGGTTTCCGGATTGAGTTGGAGCTGCTGTTGAGGGAAATAAGGAGCAGGCTCCAAGGGCCGAATTACCTACTCCAGCTTCTAAGTCGTATCTTGTCCCTATATATAGCCTCAAAAGAGACGAGCTGAAATCCCTCATGAGGACAGTTGAGTTTAACAAATTTTTGTGATCACTAACTGATGTCTGGGTGGGTTGCTGAGAAACTCTGAGGACCTATGTTGATTGTGTCTGCCATTTAGTATGCAGTTTGTGGTTTGTCTTCAATCACAGTTTTCCTAATAATTCATATTTACCTTTTGTCAATTCAGTATGTTGGAGTATAAGGTAGTGCATTGCTTGCTTTGTTGATTCTTGTATTGGAACATTTCTTATGTTTGTTTAAAGCCATGGAATACTGTGGCTTTATTCTCTTAGTAATTAACTAGGACATCAAATTTTATCTACTTTACGACAAAAGTTACTGATTCCTAACTGGATCGTGACGCACCACATTTAATTGATACTTAAAAATGTATCTGCATAAGAGTATTCTTATTGATCACGAACAATTCGAACTATAGACTCCACTTGTTTGAGTTCATGTTTGATTGACAATATTTCAGCAATTGGGTGAAAATTTGATGCACAGTTTGCCTTTAGGGATTTGGCATCCACTGGGGATGCCATCCTAGGGATTGGCAAAATCCCTCTTGGTACACGAGAAGCTGAATGATAACTGCTGGAAATTTTGCATAATTATGCATAAATTATATCCTCTTTTGCATTTCCACAATGAGGATAGTGTTGAATCAGAGGGGACACAGGTGGTGGATATATCTGCACCAAAGGCATAGTGAATTCATACACCATGAATTCTGTAAAAAGCAAAATAAAAATCAATGTCAATGATTTGCCTAGCTTTTCTGGAATGCAAGAATTCCCCACCGATGGCATATAGCTTAATTTAACAGATGCATTCTGATGGAGAAGGGCCATTAATGCAGTACATTAAACCGATAACTTGGGTACATTCCCTTGCAGTCGTATAAAACACTTAGCATTGCTTTATATTGCGTGTCAAATACAAAGTAATAGTGCTGTTCATATAGTCTGGCCACATTAATATAACCAGTCATAGGAAGATCAAAGGATATGAAAATAAGCAAGTCTGATTTTAAGCAGATCAGTACTCTGTATTTGGCTCCATCCATAACGGATGGATGCAACTTGCTCTTCTGTTTTCCTTCCTGCTCCTCTTGTTCAGACTTTTGTGACTTCACAGTTTGGGTGCATATATGTATGTTGTGATTAATTGTAATAGAGTTAAACTGTTTCTCGTGCACTTTTGTTTGCGTGCTTTTATCTTGTGGTAAGTTTTGACTGGAAGAATGAGTGTGCACTTCTTCATCAGGGTCCCCTGCAATTGGCGAGCAAGCCAATGTTGTTGTTTTTAATAATAAATCAGTATAATGGGAATTGAGTGAAGATGGAGCTATTTTAATAAACCTAACTGTTCAGGCGAGATGGCCCAGGAAATTTTGACGTGATTCAAAGCGAGGGTCAATCAGTTATACTATAATTTCCTGGAACATCCGTATAGGAATAACTGTATAACTTTTCAGCATGTTTCGGACCATAGATACCATACATACAAATTAGGAGTAGGTCACTCGCGCCCGCTCCATTGATAACATCATGACTGATTTGATTGTGGCTTTGATGCCACTTTCCTGCCAACCCCATAACCTTTGACTCCCTTGTTAATCAAGAATCCTGCTAGCTCGGCTTTAAAAATATTCAATGACTCTATCTCCACTGCTGTTTGGAGAAGAGAATTCCGCAGACCAGCAACCCTCTGAGGGGGAAAAAGTCTTCTCACCTCTGTCTTAAATGCATGGCCCCTTATTTCGAAACTGTATCCCCGAGTTCTAGTATCTCCCACGAGGGGAAACATCCTTTCAGCATCAACCCTGTCAAGTCCCCTCAGGATCTTTTCAATCCATTCACCTCTCATTTTCTAAATTCCAGTGGGTACAGGCCCAACTTGTCCAATCTTTTCTCCTATTTACTTCATCCGAGGAATAGGTTGCGTGAATCATCTCTGAATAGCCGTGAACATGACTTAAAGCGTGTTAATTGTAGGAATCAGTGTGATTTTCTTTTTCAACTTTATTTACAGAAATGGCACATCATAAAGTTTTGCTTTTTCCTGATGTAAACAGTAGAATATTGTTCAAAACACGCCGCATTTCCATTTCACATATTAGAATGCAGTCTTGCTCCTTCTGTAATTTAGTCCAGCTTGACAAAGCTGATATCCTTAGCATCTTATCTGAAGCACTGGTGGCACAGGTTGAGGCCATATTAGAATCAGTGTCATGGTGGACACTCTACACTGAACACGGAATGTGTGCTGTTTGATAAATGTAGGAATTTTGGATATATTATATTACATGTATTTGATGCAGTAAGGGTTAAAGATCTCGGTGTGTGTGTGTGACTGCTGCAGTAGTGTTTTTAAAAATCCTGGTTTGTAACGCAGCTAGGCATTTTGGGAGTCAGGTGCAAGTAAAGTATCATAAAAGTATGGGATGATGGATTTTTTGTTTATACTAAGAGGGTAGTAGTTAGTAAGATGTCGTTAATGGGAGGAACTGGGATTGAAGTAGTTAGATGTTGAGGTTCAGTTTTAGTTTGTGACTGGAAGGCAAGCTGTGACATTTCCGAAGAAATACACCCAGAGATTCTGCATTGTTCTGTCAGGGTTCATGTCTATCTTTTCAAACAGTCTCAAAAGATATCTCTGTACAGCAGGTATTCCTGAGTGCTAACTGTACTTAAAAGTGGATTGGAATCTGAGATAGTTTTGTTGTTTGAGTGGAAGTAAAGATAGCAGGTAAGGTTTATTGTGTCACTATATTGATTAGCATTGTTTAAGTGGTAATTGTACGCTATTTTCCTGTGTGTTGTTAACAATATTTTAATATAGTGTTAGTAAGAAAGTGGGACAGCACAGTGGTTAGCACTGCTACCTTACAGCACCAGGGACATAGGTTCAATTACAGTCTTGGGTGACTGTGAAGTTTGCACTTTCTTCCCGTGTCTGCATGGGTTTTCACTGGGCGCTCCAGTTTCCTCCCACAGTCCAAAGATATACAGATTAGGTACATTGTCCATGCTAAATTGCCCCTTGGGCTGTTTGGTGTCCAAAAGGTTAGGTGGGATTATAGGGATAGGGCAGGGGAGTGGGCTCTAGATGGGGTGCTGCTTCAGAAGGTCAGTGCAGGCTTGATGGGCCGAATGGTCTCCTTCTGCACTGTAGGGATTCTGTGAAAGTTTGCTTTAATATACCATATCCCTATTTTGCGTGAAACCACTCCTGGAGAAGGTATCCTTTCCTCGCAGTCTTATAAAATGAAAATAAAATATTGGAGTTTATGGGGCGATGCGGTGGCAGAGTGGTTAGCACTGCTGCCTCACGGCATTAAGGACCCAAGTTCGATCCCGGCTCTGGGTCACTGTCTGTGTGGAGTTTGCACATTCTCCCCATGTTTGCGTGGGTCTCACCCCCACAACCCAAAGATGTGCACGGTAGGTGAATTGGCCACGCTAAATTGCCCCTTGATTGGGGAAAAAAAAAAGAATTGGGTATGTTAAATTTATTTTAATAAAATTGGAGTTTCTTTTTTAATCTTTCTTTATTGTCACAAGTAGGCTTACATTAACACTGCAATGAGGTTACTGTGAAAAGCTCCTAGTCGCCACATTCCGGTGCCTGTTCGGGTACACGGAGAATTCAGAATGTTCAAATTACCTAACAGCACGTCTTTCGGGACATTTGGGAGGAAACCGGAGAACCCGGAGGAAACCCACGCGGACACCGGGAGAACGTGCAGACTCCGCACAGACAGTGACCCAAGCCGGGATTCGAACCCGGGTCTCTGGTGCTGTGAAGCAACAGTGCTAACCACTGTGCTACCGTGCTGTTATCCTAGCCAAAGTTGTGGTCTGGTCTGGGATTATCATAGTTATTTAACAGTCAGGTGTCTAATGTGCACTTACTGTTTATCAAGGTTTGGTACTGTTTAGATGGTAATTTTCAAACTGTTCTTTGGCTTGTTCTTCCAGTCTTGGATGCTGTTATTCCTTGATGAATCCTTTGTTTGAATTCTCACTTTCACTTGCTGCTTGCGCTTCTCATGCTAGCCACCACCTCTCGCTCTCACTGTCCTGGGCATGGATGTATAAATTTCATCCCTCTCCCTAGGTTGTTGCCTAGCCAGTTTGGTTGTCTGCTTAACCTCCTATGCCTCCGGTTTACTGACTACAAAGCATGGCCTTTCCATTTCCACCCAAGAGCTGATGGGTCTACTGATCCAATTTGGTTTTATCAGCTGTTCACTTTTTAAACACTTGATAATTTGGTGTTCGCAGATACATTATAAATGCTTTAAAGGCCAATCTGGTGAGGAGCACAAACACGCTGAGAAGCAGCTGATGCAGCAGCCTGCATATGAATAAATTAAAAGCGCAATAAGTGTTTTAAAAAATAATGGGCTCGGTTTCCAACTCTTGTATAGAGCTTTGACGAAGAGTCTTCCAGACTTGAAACGTTGGCTCTGTTCTCTTTTTTTGACAGATGCTGTCAGACCTGCTGAGGGTTGTGTTTTTGTTCCAACTGCTGGGATACCAACCATGAATATTGGGAAGTGAGCACCAGGAGCAGCAAGTGGGTTGCAGGCAGGATGGAGCAGACTAATGAGGTAGTAATATAAGAATGGAGCCATGGGATGAGGAGAGAGGTTTTGTGGGATGCCAATTAATGGGGTGAACGCAGATGATGGGTTGAGACGAGCTGCAACTGGGGTAATAGATTTAGGGGGGAAATGGGAATGGCATTGTTTCTTACTGTTGTGATATTCTGGGCAGATCTCTTACCCCAGCCACCTACACCTTCCATTGACAAAAAGAAGAAAAATTGAAGAAACATTAAAGTATAAAAGAAGTCAGGTGCAGAAAAAAACCACCACAGTGGCAACAAAACAAAAATAGATTGAGAACAAGAAGACAACATGTACACCTAGAAATACAAATAACATATCTATGATTTGCCATGCGTGCTGCTTGAGTAAACCTGTTGATGTATTTGGATGTCTTGTACACGATGCTTATTTCTCATAAGCATCACACTTCAGTGTTTATACATTAGACATCGCACTTCATGTTCTTCGACTTTGTGAACAAACCACAGGAGACCCTCAATATTGTACGCTGGGCTTGTGGGGGTTTAGATTCTGGGACAGCAATAATAGGTTTAAGGAAGGAAGGTGTGCATGCCGACATGGTGGTGATTGGTCAGAGTACTGATGGTATATCTAAAATATATAGTTCAAGAAAATATTTTTGTGCTATCGCAATTCATTGCAAGTTAAGTACTTTTCGTGATGGCAGGAAGGAAATGAGATTTAAGTAATCAAATGTGCTTTTGTTCTTGCCAACATATCCTCTTAAGATTCGCTAAATGATTGGGTGGCATGAGTAATGTGACGAGTGGAAACATGCTGTGAGAAAGATGACAGAACAAGGAAGAAATGGGTGGGGAGGGAATTGGAGATGTTGCTTCAGTTCTAGGTGTAGTTTTGATGTTGTATTAACTTTACCAACTTAAAAGTCAATTTCAGCCCTAATAACTGTTCAAAATTTGATTTTCTTTCTTGCCCCCAATCCCATAGAACAACTTTGTAGCCCCACAAACGTGTCCGTTAATCCAGTGCGTCAGTGGAAGGCTCAGCACTAGGATGTAATTTGTACCTGCGTAATGCCATGTAACTAGTAAACAGACTTTGAGGGCCTCTTTGTAATGTTGGCTCTATGCCAGCACTATAAATAGTGGTAGTGTTCTCTTTCCTGCTTGGGTGTCACAGAGCGGTCTTTGTACCTGAATCCAAGAGTGGTTGTATTTGCCCGGTTTGAATTGGCGTACAGTGTAAATGATACCTGGAACCGTTCTCACAACAACTGTACCTATTGGCTCTATTTTTATTACACATTTAATGCTGTTGGTGTTGCATTGACTCAAACTAACAGGAGGTTATAATTCATTTAAAAATCATTCTGCAAATACAGGACGTGCTTGGTTGAATATAAACCCAAACCAGACTTAATCTCATTTCCCACTGAAAGTCTCTGTTCGACCTGTTTGTACTTTTTGAACATATTGTAACCCGTATTGCATTTCAGTTTGAACTAAATGATAGTGCTATTCGCCCTCAAAAGTCCTTTAGAAAGTGGATTTCATTGCCTTTCTACATGAGCATAACTAGTTGAACATTCTGTTGGCGAACAAAATCCTTATGCTTTAATTCCTCTGAATTTTCTTCTGGAGGTATCTGTTCTGTTTTCTGCAGAAAGTAGAAACTTGACAGCTGGAATTTCTTTATAATTGACATTTCTGAGTGCTGTATTTTTATTCTCTTTTATTTTGCTTTACTAGGTCAGTTAGGCTTGTTGCTTAGAACTAAAGGTTATTTTTAAGTTTTAAGATGGCTCTGTCCTTAGAGGGAACAATCGGGTGGGTGACTGCATCTTTGTCCTTCTGACTATCTGTGTTGACAGAGTCCGTCATCTTTTATACTTCTAATTTGAAGCCTATAAAATTGGTCAGTGTTGAGCAGTACATACAAAAACAGAGGAGAAATGATGAGATGGTCGATTTATCCTGTATTTTCCACCCTCCTCTACCTGTCTGCAGCCTTTCCCTTCCTTACTGCAGGCCCTGTGGGTGTACCTGCACCACATGGCCTGCAGTAGTTCAAGAAGATGCCACATCATTACCTTCTCAAGGGCATTTAGAGATGTGCAATAAATTCTGGCCAAGCCAGTGGCACCCACATTCCATAAAATGTATATTTTTTAAATTGATGGCAAGATTCTTTTACAGCGTGCCTCTAACATTGTCGGACTGGGTGGAACTGCACTTGCCTGGTTTTATCTTAGCTATCCTGACCTGCAATGGCTTCTTTTCTGTGCCCTGCACTGTTACCTTTAATGTCCCTTGAGCATTTATCCTTAACCACCCCCCCCCCTACCTTTTTCCCATCTTCATATTGTTTCTCCATGACACCACCTTCCTGACCCCACCACCAAATTGCCAGACTGTTTGTCCACCGCCATTGGATGAGGAGAAATCTCCCCAATTAGATATTGGAAAGATAGAAAAGATTGTTTTTGTTCCGCATCACAAACTCTCCCCGGCAGCTGCCTGATGCCGAACAAGATAGTTCAGCTTTTTGACCAGAAACATAACACTCTTTCCAGTTTTACAGATGCTGCCTGACTTGCAAAGTATTTTCAGCATCTCATGTATTTATTTCAGATTTACATTTGCATTATTTAGTTTTTCTAACCTAGTCTTATGCCTGGATAACTTATTCTTGTTCCCTGATCTCGCCAACATGTTGAACTTCAATAGTCTGTCCACGTGAGCTTACTCTAAAATCCTGTAGATATTTTTTTATACATTTCAATATCCTTGAAGTTTGTACCTGTCCAGAGTGAAATGCTCAGACTCTCCCAAGACCCTCTACAAAGACCAAATCAAATTTATATTTAATCATCCAGCAATATATCCTAACAATTTGCATGCTTGTCCAAAAGCCTCAGGGCACTGGTCATGCATTTACAATGATAGATATTTTACACAAAGGTTCTTTGCACTGCAGCTTTGGGAACATAACTCTGCATGATTTTTTGTTTGAGACACTGAGTAGGAGAGTTCTACTAGCGTAGCTCCTGGGAAGTAGATCCAAAGAAAGGTGTCATGCACCCCATTTTATCTGTGCCATATCTTTGCTGGAGCTATGAGGGTAGCTACTTAGTATTTTCCCTTCTCTCTGGGTTTTGCTTGCCATACCTTGTGATAATGTGGCTGTGATTGGGATTCAATGAATGAATGAATGATCATGTCAGGTATGGACAGCTAATGATGGTCAGCATTAATACTTTGTGGAATAGTGTATGGTTAAACCTGGAGCAAGTAGTGATGCTAAACAGTTGGCCCTTTTTCAAATTTCATATGGAGATAAGCCTGTGGCCTCGAAGGTCACATGGGGGGCTGGCCGGGGGCGGGGGGGGGGGGGGGGGTGGCGGCGACGACGAGAGGGAGAGAGAAGAGAAAAAAATAATCTCTCTGCTTCACCAAGTCAGCCACATGAGCCCATTTTAGATCAACCCTTACCCTGCCAAATAACAATGTATTGTGTTGTTCACTCATTTTCCTGGATAGGGATTTGTGAAGGTTTTGAGCAACACTGATTCTTTCTGACCCTAACACAATATCCCAAAGTATTAGTCATCTATGTCTGGATGCTAAGTTGAGTCCATTAGTAGATTTGGGTTTGATCCACTGAAAATCATAATGATTAACCATAACTCTTGCAACAAACCATGACCAAGCTGTGCCTCCAATAGGACAAAGTTGGTATCCACCATCTCCATTAGGGAAGAGTTTAATAATAGATATGAAAAACAGCTTGGAACAGAATTTAGGCTGGAGCATCAAGTGGTACATGAAGACACAGTAGATGGTAAGGGTGTAAAGTGATAAGCAGCACATTGTGGTGAAAAGCTGAAATGAGGCGTTTAAGCAGGAAAGGAGAGAAATTTTTTAAAAACTTGGAAAAAAAGAAAAGGGAAAAAAACACAACCCAGCATTTGGTTTTACTAAAACCTTGGAAAATATGCAGCCATGTACATTTTTAAGTACCAGATCTTTAAACCAGAGGGAATGGTTGTCTGCTCGATTGAGTGGCTTTGACAGGTCTGTTTCTCGTGCTGTTGAACAGTGACTGTCTGTTGTCTAAAATTGCTGCTGTGTTTTTATTTTAAAGCTGAAGCTTCATTGTTTTTGAATTGTGTTCACTTCCTGTTTATTCAGCAGGGTGAGGATTCTTGCTGTGTGACTTTGCTGAGTTCCTGTTATTTGGCAGGGTAAGGGTTGATCTAAAATGGGCTCATGTGGCTGACTTGGTGAAGCAGAGATTCTCTTTTTCCCTTCTCTCTCCCTCTCGTTCCCCCCCCCCCCCCCCCCCACCCCCCATGTGACACTGGTTATGCAAATTGTTTGAAAAGTTCTGCAATTGAGGTTAGTGGCATGCTATATTTACGCTGATGATGTGCTGATTCACAAATAATTAGGGCCATTACACTTTTGTGGGGAGGGTGGCAGGAGGAAAAGGAGCAAATAGCAGCTTGTTGGGAATATCAACAGTCCTCAGGACTTTCAAAATAGTTTTTGCACAAACTGATGTCATACACGAGTGAGGCCCCTCTTTGACCTGTGTGTAAACTTAAGTGTATTGTACTTATCAGGTTCCTCTTCAGTCAATGCATAAATAGTGGATTATGGATTGCGTTCCTGAATGAAGAGTTCTCATCTTCCTGATGGCAGATTAGGGGACCTTCTGAAGAAAAATACTTTCTTTACAGATTAATTCCAGCTGACAGTTTTTAAAATAGATAGTACGGCAATAAGGAGTGATTGACCGAGAAGTGTGCTGGTGTCTCCTTTGCCATTCAGTACTATAGGCCATTCAGTAGAAGATGCTTCCAACTGTCTCTGGTTGATATGACTACTCGTTGACGATTGTTGAGAATATTTTGCCTTCATAATGGTTTAGTGTTACATAGTGTTTACTCCAAGCATACTGCATTCTGTTCCTTGTCATCTTGAATGTAGACCAGCAAAAAGTTTGGGCATGCTATAATACTGTACCATATTAGTTCTGCTGTATATATCTCTCAATTGTGTTCTGTTTCAGGACTGGCCTTTTGATGATGGAGCCCCACCTCCCACTCAAATCGTGGATGATTGGTTGAATCTGTTGAGAGAGAGATTCCATAATGAGCCAGGATGTTGTATTGCTGTGCACTGTGTGGCAGGACTGGGACGGTAAGGAAGAGACTCGATTACAACTATAACCTAAATTTGTGTAGTGCCATTAATATAACAAAATGTCCAAAGACATTTCATGGATAGGTGTGAAGGTCAGCTTGTAACGCATGTCAACTCCAAGAAGATGATAGCATTGTCCAGTTGGTGGCCCAATGAATAATATTTTTGCCCCATGAATAATTTTTTTGCCCCAAAGTAAAAGTTGCCTGGAATTATTTTGGTTCCGTTATCAGAAAAAAAATGCAGCTGTTTCCTTTGACTTTTAAAACATGTGCAAAAGAAGTTAACAACAAATTCTTTCTCTTTTATTATCGGTTATTTGATTACAGACTACTGTCTGGAGGCCAGCTATATTCTCATTTTTTCCATCAAAAGGACAAGTCAACAAAGTTTTTTACACCCAGCTTGTATGTCCTCCTCATTAATTTCTTTCTGCTTTAGTTACCATTTAATCCTGTGATCTCCTACGTATTTTGCACATCTGTTTAACATTACATGCGTTTATTTGGCTTTTGGCACCTTTCACTTTTCATGAAACTTAAATAGTTAGGGAATCATCTGTTCCTGTCCTGTTTAATGTAAACCTTTTATCCTGGTGAGCATACATGCCAACCTAGTGAACTGGCAAAGTTCAACAGTTGCTTCCAAAAAGCTGACCGCTCAAGAAGGCCCTGAGGACCATTTTGCTTTGTGATATGAGATACACAAATTCCTCTGCTTTTATTGGAAACAAAATAACAAATGCACGAAAGCCTAATGTGCAAATCCAATTGTTGAATCAGAAAGATATGGGATCTAGCTCTTTAACTGGAGAAATGTAATTTTTTTTATGGTCGTTCCGTTTTAAACATTTTCATTTCAAATTAAATGAAGGAGAAGAGGAAATATAATGGTAATAAAAGTGCAGCGGAGTGGCAGGGGGCAGTGTGTCAGCACAGCGGAGAGGTGGGGGCAGTGTGTCAGCGCAGCGGAGAGGTGGGGGCAGTGTGTCAGCACAGCGGAGAGGTAGGAGGCAGTGTGTCAGCACAGCAGAGAGGTAGGGGGCAGTGTGTCAGCATAGTGGAGAGGTAGGAGGCAGTGTGTCAGCACAGCGGAGAGGTAGGGGGCAGTGTGTCAGCACAGCAGAGGTAGGGGGCAGTGTGTCAGCACAGCAGAGGTAGGGGGCAGTGTGTCAGCACAGCATGGAGATAGGGGGCAGTGTGTCAGCACAGCGGAGAGGTAGGGGCAGTGTGTCAGCACAGCGGAGAGGTAGGGCGCATTGTGTCAGCGCAGCGGAGAGGTAGGGGCAGTGGGTCAGCACAGCAGAGAGGTAGGGGGCAGTGTGTCAGCACAGCGAAGAGGTAGGGGGCAATGTGTCAGCGCAGTGGATAGCAAGGAGGAGGGAGAGTGCAAACTTTGGGCAGGGGAAAAGGTAGAGGGTTAGAAGTGACAGCTTAAATTCTGGGTGATGGTCCGCCAGGGTCATTCATTACAGCCTTGGTTCAAACATAGATAAAAGAGCTGAATGCTTGAGGTGAGAGTGACAACACTTGACATCAAGGCATCATTTGACTGAGTACGACATTAAGGAGCCCCAGCAAACTGAAGCCAATGGGGATCAGGAGAAAATCCTTGGCGGTTGGAATTATACCTCACGCAAAGGAAGATGGTTGTGGTGATAGGAAGTCAATCATGTCAGCTCCAGGGCATCACTGCAGGTGTTTCTCAGGATAGTGCCTTGAGGCCCAACTATCTTCAGCTGCTTCATCAATGACGTTCCTTCCATTATAAGGTCAGAAGTGGGCATGTTCACTGATTGCACAACGTTCAGCACCATTCTCGACGACTCAGACAATGAAGCAGTCCAGCAAGACCTGGACAATATCCAGGTTTGGGCTGACAAGTGGCAAGTAACATTTGCGCCACACAGGTGCCAGGCAATGACCATTGTTACATCTCCCTGGGCTAGTGCACAGTGATTTCCAGCCACACTTGACCTGGAATCGCAACACAGGTGAAATTATAATAATCTTTATTGGCACAAGTAGGCTTACATTAACACTGCAATGAAGTTAATGTGAAAAGCCCCTAGTCGCCACATACAAGCGCCTGTTCGGGTACACCGAGGGAGAGTTCAGAATGTCCAAATGACCTAACAGCACGTCTTTCGGGACTTGTGGGAGGAAGCCGGAGCACCCTGAGGAAATCCACGCAGATGCGGGGAGAATGTGCAGACACCGCACAGACAGTAACCCAAGTCTGGAATCGAACCTGGGACCCTGGAGCTGTGGATCAGCAGTGCTACCCACTGTGCTACCGTTCTGCCCTTAGATTTTATATTAAATATAATATGGCTTTGGTTGAGTTAAATTGGCTACAGTAACTTTTTATTGTGAACAATAATTAGAAGTAAATGTTTTTTTTTAAAACTTACTATCTGATTTTATATATACACATACACAGACAGCATAGAAGGGAAAGAATAGTGGAATTAAAATGAAAGGATAAGGATCTTTTATTCAGATGGATCTCTTCCAGTTAGTTTGTTTTTCATGGCTAAGCCTTCATTTGGACACTTTTCCTTCAGCATGTAATGGCCTTCACTTCAGACTCAGAGTCAGCAGGCAACCGACAGCAAAGAGAGTGAGAAACACGGCTCCTCTTCTTCGGGCCTAGAGGCTTCTGGAAGGTTCTCTCTGGAAAAAGTCACCTGGCAGGAACCAGTCGCTGACTGTTGTCAGGCAGAACACTGTCCCTGGCGAAACCACCGGTTGCCAGTTAGCCATTCGAACCAACTTCCTCCAAAACCAATTCCTAAGATTCACTCGGTTCCGATAAGTCTGGTTTCTCCTCTTCAAAATACACTGTCCTGGCAAGCATTCTTCTGCTGAAAGGTGCATTCCAATATGGGTCCACAGACCTGTTGTGGGCCAGGGTTTAGAAAACTCCAAAGTATATCATGGAGTTCACCTGACCCACGACTTTTAATAGATTTTGGTTATGGGGAGCACAAGTGGACAAGGATCCACTCTCCAGGTGTTATGCACAGAGACCTTTAAGTATTTTTTAAGCAAAACAATGTTTATGTTCCCAGTTAACATTTTATAAACACACAGTAAACATCTTGTCAACCACCAACACACCTAATGCTACAGATGCAATACTCTATAGGTAACCCTTAATACCTTTCCTAGCAGCATCCATAAATTGAACCCTTTTTTACAAGACAGCAGGTTTAAATTCTCTGCAGAAACAGGTATTACTTGTAGAGAGAAAGATCATTTTACGCATCTGCTTGCTTTGAATACAGCTCTGCAACTCTGAAAACTAAACCAACAACAGAGCCACCATGCAGCTTTTCAGCTCAAAACGAAAGTAAAAACAGACAGACAGCCCAGCTCCACCCACACTGACATCACTGCAGCTATTTGATAAACACCCATTTCTTAAAGGTACATCCACCTGACAGACCAAAGATTATAAAACAAAGTAAAATACATGAGAACAAAGGGGGGGGGGAAACAGGAAGGACTCTTCCACTATCTCCAACCATCGCCCCATGACATTCAATGGCATTAATTACCAATGCTGAATCCCCATTATCAACATTCCGGGATTACCATTGACCAGAAACTGAACTAGACTAGTCATATAAATATTGTGGCTACTGGAGCAGGGCAAAGGCTAGGAATCTTGCGGTGAGTAACTCACATTCTGAATCTCTAAAGCCTGTCCACCAACTACGAGAGACAAGTCAGGAGTGTAATGGAAGACTCCCCACTTGTGTCGATGGGCACACAACATTCAAGAAGCTCAACACCATTCAGGACAAAGTAGCTCACTTGATTGCTATCTCTTCCACAAGCATTCTATCCCTCCACCACTTGCAGTTAGTGGCAACCATATGTACCATCTACAAGATGACTGCAGGAACTCACCAAGGTTCCTTCGGCAGCACCTTCCAAACCCACAAGACTACCATCTAGAAAGGATAAGAGCGGCAGATACCTGGGAATATGATCACCTGGAAGTTCAACTCCAAGTCACTCACCATCCTGACTTGGAAATATATCGTCATTCCTTCACTGTTGTTTGGTGAAAATCCTGGAATTCCCTCCCTAACAGGTGTATCTATACTTCCAGGGACTGCAACGGTTCAAGAAGGCAGCTCACTGCCACCTTTTGAAGGGCAAATAGGGATGGGCAATAAATGCTGGCCTAACCACATCCTGTAAATTAATTTTTAAAAATATGAGCAATATGACAATCTTTTATAGCATTTAATATGTATACTAAGCAACTCAGAATATTGCTTTGAAGTAAGACCATCTGCGATTGGTTACTGTAATGGAAGATCTATGCTTTAGTGGGCTGAATCACTTTTTTTGCGCCTATTTATTTCTCTCCTTTCAGATTCTGTTTAAAAGTACAACAAATAATGGTGCACAAAAAGTTGTAGCCTTCCTAAATCAGCGCTCATTATTCAATTTATCAATTTTCTTGAACTGCAGAGCTCCAGTGCTTGTTGCACTAGCATTGATTGAATCTGGAATGAAGTATGAAGATGCTGTTCAGTTCATACGGCAGTAAGTAAAGTATCTCCATTATTTGTACAGATGGTTTTTATATTTTGTCTGTGGGTAGTGCTGGTGCACGCTGAACAGTTTTCCCAGTTGCCTCAGTGGGCTGCCTATTGTGGATGCCACAAAGTTCTGAGTTTTGACCCAATCTTAAGGCTGAATTAACTGCTCATCCTTCATGCTATTGTATTTAAAAGCATCCCAAAGGTGATCATACAATAAAATTACTTTTAATAATAATCTTTATTAGTGTCACAAGTAGGCTTACATTAGCACTGCAATGAAGCTACTGTGAAAACCCCCCTAGTGGCCCTACACCGGCACCTGTTCGGGTACACGGTGAATTCAGAATGTCCTAACAAGTTGAAATGCAGCAACTGGGAAAATGCAGCAGTTACTCTAGCTCAGCAACAGCTCAGAAGAATTCAAGTAGGTGACCCTGTGACCTCCTTTTTGCTGATAACTGAGTATCTCTGTTCTTAGGATAACCAATGGAATCTTCAACATCACTTGGCTTAGCATTTCAAATGATGGACAGCAATTGAGTAATGTTAGTCTGGTTTATTAATCCGAGTAGACAGTTTGTATCCATAACCTGCTGATACAGAAGCACGTTGCTACCAACTGGGCAGTGCACTTATTTAGAGCCCTTCGTTTCGATGCCTGAATTCAATCCATCCCAGACTGATTGGACAAAAAGTCTTTCCTGGCTGCAAGAATATAATATTAATTTAGAAACTATTTTTTTGATGCTTAACAGGCGTGCGCTAGAATAGAATTGTCCCTTTTTCAGCACTTAAAGAGGCATCTTGCAGTAATGGGGGGTGGGTGGGGGGGTAAGGAATAAATTTGCCATAATTACCCAGTCTTGCCTACGTGACTCCAGACCCACAGCAGAGTGGTTGACTTTTAATTTCCTTCTGAAATGGCTGAGCAAGCCATTCAGTTCAAGAGCAGTTAAGGATGGGAAATTCATCCTGGTCCTGCCCGTGACACCTGCATCCTGTGAATGAATTTTTAAAACTGTTTTGTATGCCATTCTGAAGTTTTGTTCTTCAGGGACATACTAGAAGAAGAGCAGAGATTAAAGTGAATTTTACTTTGTATGTAAGCAGAGTGCTAACTTCAAACTGGGTCAGTGTTGAGGGGCAGTACTCTCAATCTAACCCTGGGAGTGCACGTTAAGAGAGAGATTTACATCACGATTAACCTGATCTGGAAATATCACAAACAATCTGAAGTCCCTGGCAGTAACCACCTTGCACTTTCACGGGTGTTAAAACTTGCAAAGAAGTGACATAAATGTAGTTACAGTGCAATGGCTGCCTCTCATTGATTAGGACATGTGAATTTAGCTGCTCAGTATGCCATTGGAATCCAGTTTTATCATGTTACTGTCTATAAAGGATATTCAATTATTTTGCTTAAATATGTATTAGTCTTCCACCATCCTCAAAACCAACCTAATTATATTGAAATATTAACATTGCCCGCAGAGAACCAAGACAGTTACGGACCCAGGGGGACGGTACGTCATGGTCAGTGGTGTCCTGGAAGGGGCACCGGTTGTACTGGCAAATGTATATGCTCCCAACTGGGACGACACAGAATTCATAAAGAAGACCATGGCAGAAATTCCCGACCTTGACACACACCGACTGATCATGGGGGGCGACTTTAACTGTGTACAGGACCCACCGACCGATCAAACCCCAGATCAGGGAAAAAGACTGACGTGGCGGGGGAACTAGGAGCATTTATGGGGCGGTGGACCCATGGAGATTCCTGCACACGGGAGAGAAGGAATTTTCATACTTCTCACAAGTACACAAGGTATACACCCGTATCGACTTCTTTGCAGTGGGGAAATCGGTGCTTCCAGGGATCACGGGAACGGAGTACTCCGCGATTGTTATCTCTGACCACGTTCCACACTGTATGGATGTGAGGGTTGGAGACAGGCCGGGCTCAGCGCCCCACATGGAGGCTGGACACGGACCTCCTGGCCGACAAGGCCTTCTGTCAAAAAACATCGCATGCCATAGGTGACTACGTTAGTAACAACCAAAACGGGGAGGTCTCACCCTCCACGTTCTGGGAGGCACTGAAGGCCGTGATTAGAGGAGAGATCGTAGCCTACAATGCAAGCAGAGATAGGGAAGAGAGGATGGCCAGGCAACAACTGGTGGACTCCATCCTGGAAGTCGACAGAAAATACTCCGAGTCCCCGACCGTGGAGCTGCTGGCGGAGAGAAAAAAGCTGCAAATGGACTTTAACCTGCTATCCACTAGGAAAGCAGTGTACCAACTCCGCCAGACAAGGGGGACCTTCTACGAACATGGAGACAAGGCTGGCCGCCTATTGGCTCACCAGCTGAGAAAACAGGCAGCCACAAGGGAAATAGCGCAGGTAAAGGAAATCAGAGGCAGACTGGTAACAGAACCAAAGGAGGTCAATCGGGAATTTGAGACCTTCTACCAGGGACTGTACG
This sequence comes from Scyliorhinus torazame, assembly GCF_047496885.1. NCBI lineage: Eukaryota > Metazoa > Chordata > Chondrichthyes > Carcharhiniformes > Scyliorhinidae > Scyliorhinus > Scyliorhinus torazame. The sequence goes on from NC_092707.1 coordinate 204,218,869, forward strand.
CCTCCGAGCCCCCCAATGGGGACGCGGGAATGAAACTGTTCCTAGACGGACTGGAACTACCAGTTGTGAGGGAAGACAGACGGGGGGAGCTGGAAGCACCAATAGACATGGGAGAAATCATGGAGAGCATCAGCTCCATTCAGGCGGGGAAGGCCCGGGACCCGACGTGTTCCCGGCGGACTTGTACAAACAATTTGCACCAGCCCTGGCCCCACACTTAAGGGACATGTTCGTGGACTCACTGGCAAGGGGCACCCTGCCCCCCATGCTAGCACAAGCCACAATTGCACTGACACCCAAAAAAGATAAAGACCTGACTGAATGCGAATCATACAGACCCATTTCACTGCTGAACGTGAATGCAAAAATACTCGCAAAGGTCCTGGCCAAAAGGCTGGAGTGCAAATCAGGGGGGGTTTCTGCGACGCGGCAGGAGGTAAGAGATGACATGGTCAAGGGCAAAGAAAGGGGCCATCTGGGATGGGCTAGGTACACACTGGAATTAAAGGGGCAGGAGTTAAGTGGGAAAGATGGTGGACAGTAGAGGGGATTGGACGCGCAAGCCTCCGGTAAGGTTGGTAATGTGGAACGTCCGGGGACTGAATGGACCGGTTAAAAGGTCGCGGGTGTTCGCGCACCTCAGCAGCTTGAAAGCGGGGGTGGTCTTTTTGCAGGAGAGACACCTCCGTGTGAAGGACCAGGTTAGGTTAAGGAAGGGGTGGGTTGGGCAGGTTTTTCACGTGGGGTTTGATTCGAAATCGAGGGGTGTGGCGATTTAAATGAGCAAAAAAATGGGATTCGCGAGTGCGAAGGAGGTGAGGGATCCAGGTGGGAGATATGTGATTGTGAGTGGGGTATTGGAAGGGGCACCGGTAGTGTTGGTAAATGTGTATGCCCCAAATTGGGATGAGGTGGGTTTTATGAGGGAGTTGCTGGCAGCAATCCCGGATTTGGCCACACACCAGTTGATCATGGGAGGAGATTGTAACTGTGTCCTGGAGCCGAGGGTGGATAGATCGAGCCCCAGGTCGATGGGTAGAGTACGAATGGCAAAGGAGCTGGGGTGGTTTATGGAGAGGATGGGTATGGTGGATCCATGGTGCTTTCAGAACCCAGGGGGAAGGGAGTATTCCTTCTTTACACACGTCTATAAGGTCTATTCAAGGATTGATTACTTTGTAGTGAGTCGGGAGATTTTGGCTGGAGTGGAGGGGGCAGAGTATGCGGGGATAGTTATCTTGGACCCCAATGGCTGGATATTCGGTTCAGTACAGAACGAGAGCAGAGGCCAGGGTGGAGATTTGACTCGGGGTTGTTGGCGGATGGAGGTTTTTGTGATAAGGTGCGGTTGGTGATTAGGGATTATGTGGAGTTCAATCAGAATGGGGAGATGTCAGCGGGCATTTTTTGGGAAGCACTGAAGGCAGTGGTCCGGGGAGAAATTATCTCATTTATGGTTCGTGCGAATAAGGAAAGGAGGGTGGAACATGACCGTATAGTGAGCGAGATAGAGGAGGTGGACAGGGAATATTCGAGGGTGCCCAGCGTGGAGGGATTGGTGAGGAGGAAAAAGTTGCAGGGGCAATTTGATAGGCTGACAACGGGGAGGGCGGTAGGGCAACTGTGTAGGGCAAGAGGGGTGCAATACGAATATGGGGGAAGGCGAGCCGCATGCTGGCGCACCAGCTGCGGAGGCAGGCTGCGTCCAGGGAAATATTGAAGATCCGGGCTGGGGATGTGGTGTCAGAGCCAGGGAAGGTAAATGAGGCATTTGGAGAGTATTACCAGGGACTTTATGAGGCAGACCCAGGAGGAGAGGAGGGGGACATGGGACGGTTTCTGGACGAGCTGGAATTTCCCCAGGTGGAGGAAGCAAAGAGGCAGGTGTTGGAGCAGCTCCTGGGGCTGAGGGAGGTGCTGGATAGTATCAGGGGAATAAAGTCGGGGAAGGCCCCTGGGCCGGATGGGTACCCGGCAGAATTTTATAAGGAATTTGCAGTGGACCTGGCACCACATCTGTTGGGGGTGTTTAATGCAGCACTGGAGAAGGGGGAGTTGCCGGAGACGATGAAGCAGGCGGTAATCACACTAATCCCAAAAAAAGGAGAGGATCCGGTGGAATGTGGGTCGTATAGACCCATATCACTATTGAACACGGATGTGAAAGTATTGGCTAAGTTGTTGACGGGGAGGATGGAGGATTGTGTCCCGGGGGTGGTTACAGAAGATCAAACAGGCTTCGTAATGGGCAGGCGGTTTGCGAGTAATATAAGACGGCTGTTGAATGTGGTGATGAATCCGTCGAGAGCTCTGGTACCGGAGGTGGTGGTGTTCATGGACGCGGCGAAAGCATTTGACCGGTTGGAGTGGCGGTACTTGTTCAAACTTTTGGGAAGGTTTGGACCGAGATTTGTGGCATTGGTGCGGTTGCTGTATGTGGTGGCATTGGTGCGGTTGCTGTATGTGGCGCCAAGAACGAGGGTGAGGCCTAATGATGTGAGCTCACGAAGCTTTGACTTACACGGGGGTACGAGGCAGGGGTGCCCGCTGTTGCCGCTGCTGTTTGCCCTGGCCATAGAGCCATTGGCGATGGCTCTCGGGGTCGGCAGAGTGGCAGGGGATAATGAGGGGACAGAGGGAGAATCGGGTGTCGCTCTATGCCGATGACCTGTTGCTGTATGTTTCGGATCCGTTGGAGAGTATGGGAAGGATTATGGGCCTGTTGGGGAGGTTTGGAGGGTTCTCGGGATACAAGTTGAATGTCGGGAAAATAGAGGTATTCCCGGTGAATGAGCTGGCACAGCGGGTTAATTTAGGGGGGATGCCATTTACAGTAGCGAGGGATAGGTTTAGGTACTTGGCGATTCAGGTAGCGAGGGAATGGACAGGGCTCCATCAGTGGAACTCAACGAAGCTGGTGGAGGAGGCCAGGGAGGATCTTGAGGTGGGATACACTGTACTTAACGTTGGCGGGGAGGATCCAAGTGGTGAAAATGAATATTCTGCCGAGGTTCTTGTTTATCTTTCAGGCTCTCCCGATCTTTATACCAAAGTCCTTTTTTCGGAAAGTGGACACAATCATCTCTGACTGTGTATGGGCTGGGAAGGTGCCGAGGGTGGGGAGGACCCTACTACAGAGGCAGAGGCAGCAGAGGGGGTTGGCGTTGACAAACCTGCTTCATTATTATTGGGCAGTGAATGTGGACAAGGTGCGGCGGTGGTGGGAAGGAGAAGGGGTAGAATGGGTTAGGATTGAGGAGGAATCTTGTGAGGGGTCTAGTGACGGCTATGGTGACGGTAGCATTGCCAGTGGCTCCGAGTAGGTATTCAAGGAGCCCAGTGGTGCAGTCCACGGTGAAGATATGGAATCAGCTGAGGAGGCATTTTAGGGTGGAAGGGATGTCGGTGCTAATGTTGCTGAGCGAGAATCATGGGTTTGAGCCGGGGGGGGGGATGGATAGTGTATACTGGAGGTGGAGGGAAGTGGGGCTGGTCAAGGTGAGGGATTTGTATTTGGAGGAAGGGTTTGCCAGTCTGGAGGAGCTAAGGGGGAGGGTAGAGCTGCCGACGGGTGGTGAGTTCAGATATCTACAGGTTGGGGACTTTGCACGAAAGGTCTTGAAGGGGTTCCCTAGATTGCTGGGATACACCCTGCTGGAGCGACTGCTGCTTCCGGATGTGGAAGGGGAGGGAAGAATTGGGGATATATGTGAGTGGCTGGGGGAGGAGGGAGGCGAGCGGGTGGTGAAGATAAAGGAGAAATGGGAAGCGGAGTTCCAATGGAGATCAATTGGGGAGTATGGAGTGAGGCACTGCGAAGGGTAAACGGCACCTCCTCTTGTGCAAGGATGAGCCTGATACAGTTTAAGGTGGTGCACAGGGTGCATATGACTCGGGCGAGAATGAGTGGGTTCTTTCAGGGGGTCGCAGATGAGTGTGAGAGATGTGGGCGGATGCCAGCGAATCATGTGCACATGTTTTGGGGTTGTGAAAAATTGGGAAGATTCTGGGCGGGAGTTTCGCGGTCTTAGCCAGGACAGTGGAAGAGGAGGTGGACCCGGACCTAATGGTGGAGATATTTGGGGTTTCAGAAGCCGGAGCTCATGGAGAGGAGAAAGGCCGATGTCATGGCCTTCGCCTCTCTGATTGTACAGCGGCGAATTTTGCTGGAGTGGCAGTCGGCATCGCCACCGGGGATAGCAGCATGATTGGGTGACCTGTACGACTTCCTGCAGTTAGTGCAGTTAGAGAAGATAAAGTATGACTTCAGGGGCTCAGATGGGGATGTTTGTGACCGTGTTTGAGGAGCTGTTCGTCGGGGAGGGGGGTGAAAAAGGAGGAAATTCTGTACAAACTGTATAGTTGATTGTTGGGAACAATGCTTCCTGGGGCGTTTATTTGCTGTAACCTACTTAGATGCAAGTTTGAATAAAATGCGTTTTTGAATAAAAAAAGGGCTGGAGGGCTGTGTACCAGAGGTGGTCACAATGGACCAAACGGGCTTTTTCAAGGGCAGGCAGCTCACAGCGAACATCAGGCGGCTGCTGAACGTAATAATGACTCCCTCTGGGGAGAGAACACCAGAGGTGATTGTCTCCTTGGACGCAGAAAAGGCCTTCGACAGAGTTGAATGGAACTACCTCCTCGAGGTACTGGAACAGTTTGGGCTAGGAACGGTGTTCACCGTCTGGGTGAGACTCCTGTACAACGCTCCCAAAGCGAGCGTCCGAACTAACACTACAGCTCTGAATACTTCCAGTTGCAGAGAGGAACAAGACAGGGCTGCCCCCTGTCCCCACTCTTGTTCGCGCTAGTGATCGAACCCCTGGCGATAGCCCTGCGGGACTCGAAAAGCTGGAAGGGAATCCAGAGGGGAGACAGAGAGCACAGAGTCTCACTCTGTGCAGATGACGTGCTCCTCTATGTCTCGAAGCCACAGGAGAGACACTAAGATAAGTGGTAAAGCAAAAAGTGCAGAGGATACTGGAAGTCTGCAGAGGGATTTGGATAGGCTAGGTGAATGGGCTAGGGTCTGGCAGATGGAATACAATGTTGACAAATGTGAGATTATCCATTTTGGTAAGAATAACAGCAAAAGGGATTATTATTTAAATGATAAAATATTAAAACATGCTGCTGTGCAGAGAGACCTGGGTGTGCTAATGCATGAGTCTCAAAGTTGGTTTACAGGTGCGACAGGTGATTAAGAAGGCAAATGGAATTTTGTCCTTCATTGCTAGAGGGATGGAGTTTAAGACTAGGGAGGTTATGCTGCAATTGTATAAGGTGTTAGTGAGGCCACACCTGGAGTATTGTGTTCAGTTTTGGTCTCCTTATTTGAGAAAGGACGTACTGGCACTGGAGGGTGTGCAGAGGAGATTCACTAGGTTAATCCCAGAGCTGAAGGGGTTGGATTACGAGGAGAGGTTGAGTAGACTGGGACTGTACTCGTTGAAATGTAGAAGGATGAGGGGGGATCTTATAGAAACATATAAGATTATGAAGGGAATAGACAGGATAGATGTGGGCAGGTTGTTTCCACTGGCGGTTGAAAGCAGAACTAGGGGTCATAGCCTCAAAATAAGGGGAAGTAGATTTTGGACTGAGTTTAGGAGGAACTTCTTCACCCAAAGGGTTGTGAATCTATGGAATTCCTTGCCCAGTGAAGCAGTAGAGGCACCTTCATTAAATGTTTTTAAGATAAAGATAGTTTTTTGAAAAATAAAGGGATTAAGGGTTATGGTGTTCGGGCCGGAAAGTGGAGCTGAGTCCAGAAATGATCAACCATGATCCCATTGAATGGTGGAGCAGGCTCGAGGGGCCAGATGGCCTACTCTGCTTCTAGTTCTTATGTTCTTGGGAGGGACTGAAGGCAATACTGCAAATAGTGAAAGAGTTTGGAACCTTCTCGGGCTACAAACTTAACCTGGGCAAAAGCGAGACATTCCCAGTGAACCCAAACGGGGGAGGGAGAGCTGGAGGGGCTCCCGTTCAAAACAGCCCAGATTCCGCTACCTGGGGATCCAGATAGCCAGAGACTGGACACAGATCCACAAGTGGAACCTGACCAGCTCGGTGGGGCAAGTAAGAAGAGACCTTCAAAGGTGGGGCTCACTCCCACTCTCTCTGGCAGGAAGAGTGCAGACCATCAAGATGAACGCACTGCCAAGGTTCCTCTTCCTGTTTAGATCCATTCCGATCTTCATCCCCAAGGCCTTTTTCCAAAATGTAGACAGTCTAATCATGGTGTTTGTGTGTGTGGGGGGGTGTAAGAACCCAAGAATTCCCAAACAGACACTGCAAAGAAGGAAAATCAAAGGGGGCTTGGCCTTACCAAACCTACAAACTACCACTGGGCAGCAACGGCAGAAAGAGTGAGGGGATGGGTACAAGAACCCGACAAAGATTGGGTACAAATGGAGGAGGCATCCTGTAAAGGAAGGATCCTCCGGGCCCATGCCACAGCAGCACTCCCATCTTCCTCAACAAGATGCACAACGAGCCCAGTGGTAGCAGTCATGCTGAGAACGTGGACCCAGCTGAGACAACACTTCAGGATAACTAAAATGTCCCCCATGGTTCCCATATGCGGCAATCACAGATTCTCCCCAGCCATGCTGGATACCACCTTCAAAAGATGGAGGTGGGACGGGGGCACATTGACGGTCGGGGAGCTCTACATAGGGCACAGACTGGCGACACTAGACAAACTGACGAGGAAGTGGAGCCTAGCAAAAGGACAGGAAATGAGACACCTCCAAATAAAACACTTCCTCCGCAAAGAGACAGTGGGGTACCCCGGGGCCCCATAAACCAGACTACTAGAGGACCTGATGGTCACAAGCAACGAGAACGAGAAGGGGGGGGCTATGTGGGAAAATATACGGACAGCTACTGGACAGAGCCCGGACTCCACTGGACGAGACCAGACAAAAATGGGAGGACGAACTGGGGACAGAGGTAGGATGGGGACCCTGGAACGAAGCACTGAGCAGGGTGAACTCCACCTCCTTCTGCGCAAGGCTAAGCCTAATGCAGCTCAAAGTGGTGCACAGAGCGCACCTGACCAGAACCAGAATGAGCAGGTTCTTCCCGGAGGTGGAGGACAAATGTGAGCGGTGCCAGAGGGGCCCGGCCAACCACACCCACATGTTTTGGGCTTGCCCCAAGCTTGCTGGGTTCTGGGCAGCCTTCTCCGAGACAATGTCCAGGGTTGTGGGGGTGTGGGTGAAGCCATGCCCAATAGTGGCAATCTTCGGGGTATCGAAGCAGTCAGAACTACACATGGGGAAGGGGGCCACGCCCTCTCTTGCGCTTCCCTAATTGCACGCCGGAGAATCCTGCTCGGCTGGCGATCGGCAGCACCACCCACAGTTGCAGACTGACTCGCTGACCTTTTGGAATTTCTCCACCTGGAGAAGATTAAGTACGCCACCCGGAAGGAAGGTGCGGAAACCACAAGATGAGGGGGGCCCCCTTTTTTTTCCATTCTGTCCAGAAAATAAAAGAAAAGCACAGCCAAAGCCGGGGGGTGGGGGTGGCGGAAGAAAGGTGGGGAAACCACGAGAGATGGGGCGGGGGGTCCTTTTTTTCCCCATTCTGCCTGGAAAATAAAAGAAAAGCACAGCCGATGACTGGGGGGAGGGGGGGGGACAACGGGGAAGGGGAAGGAACCATAGACCGATCCAGAGGGCAACAAAATACACGTAGGGTCAGTTAAACGAAGGATAAACTAAACCTCTCTGTATAATGAAGGAAATTAGCGCGGAAGAGAAAAATGTGATGTGTATATATACAACTGTTTATAAATATGGGCAATGCCAATAAAAAGATTTTTTAAAAAACATTGCCCGCAGTTAGCCCAATTATCAAACCAGACCCCTGTCAAGTTCCCTCATTCTGCTGACTCCCATTTAAAGCTGGAGCAGATTCCATTGCCAGCTACAGGTCCTGCACTCCAGTAGCAGCAGCAAGAGAGCCAATTGAAATACGAAAGTGCAGGCCCCTGGGGAAATGTTCTAAGCCTTTTCCAAAAAAAGCTGTGAAAATAAGTGCTGCGGTCTCCCATGTGTCTTACTAATGGAAGCTGTCAAACTGTGAACTCCAGTAACAGACCACCGTAAAGTCCATTATTGCTCAAGAAAATGTCAGACATGGGTAGTGGAAGACATTTGTGAAAAATGTGAGTTACTATTAATATGGACATTCACTTGATCTTTGTTTTAAATGCATGGATCCACTAAAACTCAACCATTCTGTTCTTTCTCCATTTCAGGAAAAGGCGTGGAGCTTTTAATTCAAAGCAACTACTTTACCTCGAGAAATATCGGCCAAAATTGCGTTTGCGTTTCAGAGCCACTAACAGCGCGAGCTGCTGCATCCAGTAGTAATCTGCCCCTGGACTGTAGATCCCTTGGTGATGCAAACACAGAAATTGAGATATATTCGCACTTGGTGAAGTCAGGATCGTCAATCTTGGAGTGAATTTAAAAAAAAAAAAAGAAATCTGTCTTTGTGGTGAAGGAATTGTGTATTTTTCATATGATTGATCTTATCAGGGAGGTAATGCATCTTAAAATGGTCTGTACAGAAAGAATTCACTGCCTCTGTAAAAAAGAGGATAAGATTATGTCTGTGCAAAGCCCCGCTGTCACCTCACTTTGTAGACCTCACTTGCATTGCACAAAGACTTCCTGAGGATATGGTTCAATGCAATAGTTTATTCCGCTGGTTACAGCAGGTAGGCAAAATAAAGATGGAATTGGCACTGTAATTGTATTGTATATGATTTCCAGAGATGAGCAATGCCAATCTTAGAGAATATACTCTTTGTTTTGGTGTAATGCTTAGGTTTTTTTTGTTAAATGGAAGAATTAAATGTATGAACATCTGTATTTCAGGTTTTTCTAATCTACCAATTTTTCATCCAGAAAAGCAGAGCATGTATGTCATTTTTTAAAGTTTTTTCTTTGGAACCCGCATGCAGTGACAGTCTGCCACATGCACAAGGCATTTCCCAAGATGTGTGCAAATTAGTATTCCTCCAGTTATTGGGTTTGCATTCCATTAGTGACAAATGCTCCAAACTGTATACCAATATTACTGTAATAGGTTCTTTCTCCCAGCCAATTTGCTCCATAATGTTTCCCAATACTGTATTTTAATGGGGCAAGGCTTGGATGGCAGAGGAAAACAGTAAATGAGCGGAAAGAGTAAATGGCCACGCCCACGCTCCTGTGTCTGCTTTTGTGGAACCCACAAAACAGATGGATGCATGCATTAGTCAGTGACTGGTAAACAGAACCTTTGCAGGAGTTATTGATCTAGAAACGTGTCCCTCTGAGTATTATTTGTGGACTTGACGGCAGAAGAATGATACGACAGCAAAGTCTCTTTTACCATTGTTAGTAACTCATTGTAAATAGAAAATGGAGGAAAGCAGAAGAATATTAGATTGCCAGTCAGAAAAACATGTGGTTTGTCTGGAGTAGCCAGCCTGCTGGGGAAAGAATCAGAGTGCGAGTAAAAGGCAGGTATTTAATGAGATGGAAAATGGTTAAATGAAAAATGCAGATCTTTGTCTAACATCTGGCCATAAGTGTTACATAGAATTGTAAAGCATATCTGCAGCAAAGACAAATCTACTTCATGCTCCTATTTTTTTCACGGTTCTTAATTGGCAACAGTGAAAGTTTGTTCTTTGGATTTTTTTGTTTGGGTTTAGTACTGAGCCCCTTGCAAACATGCAAAATGTCAATTCATTGCATTTTTTTCTTGTAAAACACAATTTTCAGATCTTTTATAAAACAAAGTGTAAAGGCTTATTTTAATTTTTATTCACTTTTAAGGGTGGAGGAAAGGCAGGAAATTCCTGAGATGGCAGATATGAAAAATGAAATTGTCTGCTGGGTAGCTATTAGGTTCGAGGGGTGGGCACTTTTTGTTCAGTGATTAGCCTGGTACTTGATACATTCATCTGAATCATGACTTTTTCTTTTCATAATTTTTCTCCTGGTGTCACATTTTTTAAACTGTTTCAAACTTATCTCCGGATAAGCACCTTGTGTGGTACTAAATGAGTGACAACAAACAAATGGGGCAGCACGGTAGCATTGTGGATAGCACAATTGCTTCACAGCTCCAGGGTCCCAGGTTCGATTCCGGCTTGGGTCACTGTCTGTGCGGAGTCTGCACATCCTCCCCGTGTGTGCGTGGGTTTCCTCCGGGTGCTCCGGTTTCCTCCCACAGTCCAAAGATGTGCAGGTTAGGTGGATTGGCCATGATAAATTGCCCTTAGTGTCCAAAATTGCCCTTAGTGTTGGGTGGGGTTACTGGGTTATGGGGATAGCGTGGCGGTGTGGACCTTGGGTAGGGTGCTCTTTCCAAGAGCCGGTGCAGACTCGATGGGCCGAATGGCCTCCTTCTGCACTGCAAATTCTATGAAATTCTATGAAACATGCCAATTTAATGGTGTAAGGTGACCAGAATTGTTGCTCCGGTAAAGAGTTCTACACTTTTAGTTGGACTGTTTCTGATTCCACAGATGTGGTTTTTGCAAGAGTCTACATCGTTACCACAGAGACGCTCCATACCAATGCACAATCTTTGCATAATTTTGAAGAAAATTATCTCTCTCATTTTAGTGGGTACTAATTTTAGTGTCATCCTTCAACGCTTTTCAGTCAATGTGGAGTCCAGCTGCTATTTGCTGACAATATTAAGTGAGCAATGCCTGTTGCGTTAAATGGCACAGAACTTCCTGTTGTTAAACGTTTTAAGGGCCCTGCACACTGCCCCCTGCTGCCATCCGATAGCCACGAATTGTTTGCTTGCAGCACATGTTGGTGAGAAACATAATTTAAATCCCCTGAAAGCACACAGCAAATGCTTAATAGTAACTCTGGACCTACTTAGAGGAACAGTTTTGTTGCGACCCTCATGTTGCAGTTATCTTGTGTTTTCCAGGGTGTGACTAAACAGGAAAGAAAGCTGTGTAACTGGAACATACCGGTTATATCAGCTAAAACCTGGCTAATTTTTAACTGCCAGTCCATCTAGTATGATCCTGTAGTGCTTATGATCCTGTAGTGCTTTAAACTTGACCCAACCCAACCAATATCCCCACTACCACCACCAAATCATTTTTGATGAGGTTAAACTTAACATAACCTTGGAATAATGGTTATAAAAAATTCTGGTATGATATGCCATTTTCCCATAATACATGAGAGGCACATGCAGAATTATCTAAACCAATTTTATACTTTAAAAAATTCTTAATTGTATGTCACTGAGAATGGATTACTTGGCTTATATTTTGTTCTTAGGTAATTTCCAACTCCAAAAAAGCATTCAAAAGATTATGCCTTAATTGCAGCACAATGAATGTCAGAATTCTGATTCTATCATTGTCCTAAATATTTTAAGCTACACACAAAATCATACCTGTGCAAATGATCAACAGTAGTTAGTTAACTGCATTAATGAACCATTGTTGATAAGCATTTAGACTTGAAACAGCTGAACTTCTTGTTCCTGAAATGAATCTAGTGGCTCTGTGTTTGCATGACTCGGGGACCCTGGATTGCTTTGTAACCAGTGTGCTGTTTTGACACGGCATTGCCGCATTTTGCAACATCTAGCTTAGTTTAGCTTGTATGTAATCATTTTGGACATCAGGGAAAGCCAAGTGTCAATTTAGCATGTGGTAATCTCAACTTGTGTTGGGTTGGGTCATGGGACAGTAGAAGCCAATAAGGAAGTCTTCCTGGGTTTTATAAAGTACACATGCTCTAGGCTGATGTGGGCCAGGATGTTTTCAGGCCAAACCATTATCCCATGTAAATCTAAAAGAGATCAGGAAGGAAATGAGTTTAATTAAAAGTTCAAGGGAGGAGAGAGAATTTCATATGTTTTTAATCCAAGAGGATGTTTGATTATGTGACCTGGTCATCCATTCCATCTCTTGTGTGAGAATTATAGCCTGCATTTAGAAGGCAAATTTCAAGACTCCCTGTATTTGTATTTACTTGTAAATGAAAGGTCTCAAATTCTGCCGTATTGGAGTCTGCTTTAATCGTTCCATTGTGACTTTTAGGACATGAATCAGACTTGCGTAGTCTAATACACCCATTTATTCAAAATTCTAGCCTTCTGTTTAGAGAGGGTGACTTTGAGCAGCTGTCCCCTTGTTTCCTCAAGGTTGTGCAGGGAAGATCGGTAAGGTAGTTAGTCCTCTGAGTTGATAGGGTAACCTGCATTTCGCACATTAAAAATTAGTTGAGGCTCTGGAGGTGAAGAGATAGCCTAATTGTATTTGCAAATCGCTCCAAACCTTTTTCAGAAGATTATTGTCTCCAGTCTGAAACTGATTTTTGTTCCGTATTTGACTCCATACATTTACCGGACATCTGATGTGCTCATACACACCTCAGTTTGGCAGTTGGCAAATTCAGATATTTGGCTAGGTGAGTATAATTGAGTTAAGAAATCTAGACTAGTGATGGACCAGTAGGAGTACTGGACTGATGCTGATAACCATGTGCTGCAAGCACCGGCCGATGTTAGAAATATCCAGATACAGGTTCTTTTTGAGAGACTCCTGGGAGCTTTATTCCAATAATTAGAACCGTGTGCATTTATTTTTCTAGTGGACTTTGATGTTACCAGACTTGCACTTTTCAATGCTAAAATAAATGCCAAGGGTGAAATGATTACATGAATGCGCAGTCTGTCACTATTTCAAACTGGGATATAGAATCAATTTTCTGTCATTTCAAAATTAACAAATTATGATGAACTATTAAAGAGTGATTTCTGTCTGAGAAATACTGCACCCCTTTTTAAATTATATCTCACTTTCATGGAGAAACTCAAGTTGAAGTGAATAGTTACCAAATCTGAAACTTGATCCTGTTGGATTTGGCCACCTTGAGAGATCATAGATGTCTTTTGTGTGATTTGAGGCAAGCAGAAAGTGTTGCCTTTAAAATTGCAGCTTGGCACTACTCATTGCTGGCTTGAATCTTTCAGTTCCACTGATCTTGTCATTTTTATGACCATTCTATACATGCCCAGTTGGTGTGTAAGCTTCACAGAAGTACCAGTTTTTATTTTTTTTTAACAATTATGTTTCAAATCTATTCATTTTTTTTTACCATTTTACAAAAAACTGATCGTGAGCTGTTTTAACTCCGACGTAGACCAAAGGGGTGCAGTCTTTCTGGAATAGTGTTTCAGCATAAATTCTACTTTTAACGATTCAATATTAAAGAGATCAAGTGTCTTCGACATTAGAGCTCTCTTACTTTGCGTTTTGTTTCATTTTTATGCAGTTTGGTCGTCATTGGGCTAAATGTTGCATTTTTGAATTCAAAAGTCAGTTTGAACCAGCATTCTCCTTTATTTTCTCAGTTTGTGACTGGTTGGATGTATCAACTGTGTATGGGGTCTGTCAAGTTTATCTTAAACAGCAACTTAGGGGAACAGAGGGTGCTTGCTTGGGACTAGTGTAGGATACTGGTCGAGTGAAATAGTGCATTAAAAAGTACATGTTTGTCGTGCCTTTCATGCGCACGACTTGAGCTTACATTGAGCCACGGCTGATAACCTAACAAGCAAGTTATGTGAACTTACTGTGCTCAGGCCATTGTTGATGACAAGATCGCATCACAAACTTTTGTGACTCTGCATACTTCCATTGCCTCTGAAACATTCAAAGCCTGTTTCTTTTAAACTAAGCCTAAGATTTTTTTCCAAATAGTCCCAAATTCTAACCAGTGGTGCTGATTCTGAGATCCAAGCAATGCTTTGCATCGGCCACAGAACCATAACAATTTTTAGATATGGAGATATTTTGGCCTGGATTTTGTGATAGAAAATGTGAAGCCATCAGCCGTCACTGTTCACAAGGAGTAAGTCAGGCAGCAACTTATGGTTCTGCATCAGAAGGTTGTTGTCCAATTTGCCCTGCACCTTTACAAGCTATGCTTCGACTTCACCTCGCCAAAACGAAGGGTGTGTTTCCAGACCTGCCTGCGAGATAATCTCTCAACATACCGGAAAACATTAGGATTAGTAGATTTGTTAACCATTGTGTAAAGTCTTAATTATAATCAAACAACCTCTCTGCCTCGGAATTTAATTTTATGAATGTTTTTCATTACTTCAGGATTTCATTGTACATTGAAAAAAACTAAATATTTTACATTTTTCCTGGTCCCTTTCCTCCTTTCGTTCATTTTTTAAACATGATTTCACATTGAATTGAATGGCTATAACTTGTACATCCTGGTTTAGACTGCATGACTCAATGAAGATTTTTCCATCTCGCTGAAGAACCAAAATGTTGCTTGCACTGCTTATGCGTGCTACAAATCCCTTGAGACTACTGTGCTGATTTATTGATTTCTAAATTATGTCAATTGCCACTCAATGTCCACAAAAGGTCTGTAGGAACCTATAAGGTTAATGGACATGAGATACCATTATTTTGCCACTGACCGTAAAATTATAATCAGTCTTCGTATCATGTCCCTGAATTCCTTCACTCTTAAATGCATCAAATTGTGCTGACATTAATTATTATATATGTTTTAATGGCCTAACCTGGTAACTGATTTTACAGGATTATTGGCAATAATATTAAAAGTTACATTGTCATCTTATTCTAACAAATAGACTTCTTTACATATCCTCTGGTGTTGAGCCCTTCACGGTAAACAATTTACTTGGATCAATTTTGCCAATTCCCTTTGTAGTTGATTAGATCGCGGTGAGGTCTCTCAAAAGAAAACTAGCTTAATTTCTTTTGTAGCATAACAGACTATTTCCATTGTATAAGTAGGTTAATATTCTGCTCAAACTTGGTAGAATGGTTTACATTGACCCTGATCACAAGACTGAAATAGGTGGGTGTATTAACAGGCCCAACCTGACTTTAGTCAGCCAGATAGCATTCTCAAGTTTCTGCTACAATTTCATTTCCGATTAACCAATAAATTCTAAAGCTGTTAATCTGTGCTCGGAGTTCATATATTGATGTAGGATGTAGAACTCCAGTTGCACTGAATGCTCTTAGTGTAGGTTGAACATTGCCATGATAAACCAGAGTGAGTCCTGGTGGGCAGTACACAGCAGCATCATCCCCCCCCCCCCCCCCCAAAAAAAAATTAAAAGTCACACTCTGCTGCTGCCAAATGGCTTCAAGAATTTAAATCCGTGAATCTCTGAAGAGTAGTTCTGCTCCACATCGGAGTTTAGTTAACTGGTCCCTATTTTCGGTCACCATGGTGATGGGGCATTTCTCTCTGTGAACTTTGATTAAGGATGAGTAACTAACTAGGGTTCTTGCTTCTGACCTCTAACTTATGCTTGGGGGTATAAACATGGGCATCAGATGAGGGGACTCTTACCATCTGCACAGACACTGAAATATGTGCATCAGCATTGGGAATATGTACATGCCAGATGTTGCCATATTCCATCATGGAATGAAGCATTGAGGGCATGCACATGGGGAGGGCAGTGTGCAAGAAAAGTGGGGTGAGATTTATTTGGGGCATAAAGTCTCTTGAAAATCTTGTTTATCTAATATATATGCTTATAAGACTATGAATATAATGACCTAACATTGTTGATTGGTTACCAATTGATACCAGTCATCATATCAGCCCATATGTGGGTCCATGCTAACCATGTGCCACCAAGAAGCAACCAGATTGTTGGGGGAGTCTTATTTTTTTAAAAATCCTGATGATGTTTCCCCTTATTTCCTCCTGTATTTGTGTGTATCTGGACATTTTGCCCACTCTGCCTAGTTGCACTTCAAATGTGGCTGTAGCCATCATGTTTATTTTGATAATTTAATCAAACTGTTGGACTTAAAATTAGGTAGCTAGGGAAAATTTCGAATTGGGGCCCAGTGAACCATGCCAAACTAACCAATAAACTCAGTGAATCCATGAATGGCTAAGATAAATGAAGAAAATTGTTTCCTCATCTTACCAATCATTTGTCGCACCTAAAGTAAAAGTCCTACCATATTTCTAGGATTAAATCTGAAAAGCTGGAGCTCACAAGTTGACCAACGGAGTCTGCACTTTCTCCCTGTGTCTGCGTGGATTTTCTCCGGGTGCTGTGGTTTCCTCCCACAAGTTCCGAAAGATGTGCTATTAGATAATTTGGACATTTTGAATTCTCCCTCTGTGTACCCACAGGGGCCGGAATGTGACGACTAGGAGCTTTTCACAGTAACTTCTTTGCAGTGTTAATGTAAGCCTACTTGTGACAATAAAGATTATTATTAATGTTCTTTTTGGCTTGCACTCTTCATCTGAAACCTAATGTAGGCTTATACTCCCAAATAGCAATAGTACTCTTATTTTTGCTTCAGAGATGCTGACTGAATGTTTGTCTTCCGGCATTTTCTGTTTTCATCCATTTCTTCATCTCCAGGGGTTCAGTTTTGCTCTTTCTAGAACATACTTGGCTCATGTTTGGGTCTTTGCAACAAGTGCTAATGTCAGGTTAGGTCTGGATTTCATAGCACTTTTGATTATTCACCCATTGGACTATTCCTGTCGAAGGATCTGTTTGGAGTACGGAATCTGCAATTTAAAACTAGTATGTGTCCCAAACAGATGTATATTTTACTAAATAAAACCACACCCTTCGATGCAGCTCTTGTATGGTTTGAAGATTAATTGAGGCATCCTGCTAGTGTGGTTGTTGCTATAGAAATTAGATATTGAAATTTGAACAAATTGGGTTTGTGGTAGATTCCAATGCCTGGTTTCACAAGCATGTTTCACGTAACATTAATAAAGGTGTACATAGCCTACAACAATATTCATATATGACTAAAGGGTATGCAAGCTCAGCAATGGGGATGGGAAATGAAAGTGACTAAGGATGGTTTTATTAGCAGTTGGTGTTGATGACTTGGCAATCTTAGTCATGGCCCCAAGTGCCACAATGTAGGAATTTAAAAACTAACGCCGCAAATATTCCTGAGGTCTGCAGAACATCTGTTCCATATCAGCTGTGTAGGGTGACATTGAATATGTCTTGGCATGAAAGTCATCACACTTTTCATATTGGCTCAAATAAATTTTGTCTTTTTAGGCTACTCCTGGATTGCTCAGGCTTAGATGGGTGCGAATATCTATATGCCATGACATTAATATTTTTTATAATGTGCTCACGGCGGTGATCACGAATCTAACATTTCTTTCATATTGGATTTGGTCGTCACTTTGTTTATCGAGCTTAGTTGGGTATCTCACTTTATAGATCGGTGTTTTTCAAAAAAATCTTTCAAGTGACCCACATTTGCCGAACGACCGACTATGGCGACATGCTACATTCACGAAAGATTCTCCATACTTACTTGTAAAAACGTCACACATATTGTTGGCACTGCTGTATGACTGAATTAAAAATTGTAAATTGAGCTGCTGTTTCACCTTAAACGCCAGCTCCACCCTGACACTTTGCTAAAGGATGTAACTCAGGAGTATTTGATTATTTTATTTCTCCACACCCATTGTTAGCATTTGGAAAATTGCGTGGAAGCACTGGAAAGATTAACAGGTTCAATATTGCCCACTCTTAACAACGTCATATTCACGCGTTCAAAACCTAACACGACCTCGGATAGGAAATTCAACTTCAGAAACAGGAGCCCTAACTGTTGAACTAAAAACACGGTCAGACAGAATGTCACTTGATGCCTGCCAGTGCTGTTTCCCAGGTAATTAACAGACTGAAAACATGCTTTAAAAAAAGCACTGTTGGGCGCAGGTCAGCTGACCAATATGCAAAAGATGCAGACACATTCCATTCCATACATCTGCAACATTTTACTGGCTCCTGTATACAGGAGTGTAGCTAATGCTATCTTTGGCGAACAATTCAAGCCCCGATAAAGATAGATGCAAAAGTCCTTGCAGTAGAGGAACAATTCAGTTGATGGAGTCCATGTAGCCACATGGCAGAGACGGATGCTTGGGGTCGAATACCTAGGAAGAGGGGGTGGATGGCGCCGGGGAGGGTGATGAAAAAAGAAGCATCCTTGAAGGACAAGAGCCCGGTGAGGAGAGACAATTCGGAAGTGGAAAGAATGGACATGGGGGCTTGTATGGCTGGAGGAGGCTGTATGTCCTGGTTAACTGAGAGAATGATAAAAGACGCACAGGGTTAGTGACACACTGAACTCAAGAAATAATACAGATCGTGACGCTACAGAGTAGCAGGAAATGCCCCCAAAGAGAATCTTACAGGTCTCTGACTGTAAACTGCCCAACTACACTTTGGCCCAGAGAGGCAAGGAAGTCCCTACATCAGCCTCAGGCGGTCATACACTACTGCAGTGAGAATTTACCTAGAGAGAAAACGGTAAACATGGTCAGGCGATATTTGGGGATCATTTTGGCGACCCATTCTACACCATCCCTCGACCCATCCGCGGGTCGTGACCCCCATTTGTGAAAATCACTGTTATAGATAATACTTGCAAAATGCATCAAAGCTCAACCATTCCCAATTAGAAAGCAAAACTTTTGTTTCTCCCATCACATCATCTCACCGTATCTTGACTGAAGTTAGGGGGTTTTCCATCACTATCCTCCCGAGAAGACAATTCCAAGTGTTGATCAATCTGCAATACATGCTTCATTAGAAGTGTCCGCTGCTGCCACAATGCTTCATTAAGACTGTTGAAGCTAAACTGCTGCAGGATTTAACTTTTCTCTAATGGTGTAAAGTAGGATACATTAATCCATTAGAGGGAAACAGCGATGAATTAATTGACACCATTGGAACAAAGTTGCTAAAGGGTTTCACTGGTACCATTAATGGTAAGTCTGTAAAGCTTCATGATTTACATCTTAAACTTTTATACTCTTTCCCCTTCTCTTACCGTGGTCTGCTCTCCACCCTATCCATGGTACATTAGCTGGTATGTTCACAACATGCTTTGTCATATTTTAAAAAAATTAATAATCTTTATTAGTGTCACAAGTAGGCTTACATTAACACTGAAATGAAGTTACTGTGAAAATCCCCTAGTCGCCACATACCAGCGCCTGTTCGTGTACATTGAGGGATAATTCAGAATATCCAATTCACCTAACAAGCATGTTTTTCAGGACTTGTGGGATGAAACTAGAGCACCCGGAGGAAATCCACGCAGACCCAGGGAGAACATGCACAGACAGTGACCCAAGCTGGAAATCGAACCTGGGTCCTTGCGGTGTGAAGCAACAGTGCTAACCACTTTGCTACCGTGCCGCCCCAATGTTCAAAAGCACTAAATATCCAAAGGCTGGTTTTCACATCACTACATTTCCATGTACGCTAAAGCACACAACACCAAGATCACAGATGCTGTTGATGGGGGTTAGTTTAGTTTTGGTTGGCCACCACTTCTGGCATTTGGTTGAACCTTCATTAAGACAATCGGAGCTCCCATTGGAAATGGGTGGTGGCCCTGGGAATTAATGGCAACGTATTTTTTTATTTCTGCCTGCGTTGCTGCCACCCGTTTCCATGTCTAGCCACCAAAGATGGTTCAAAGTACAAGTCTGGAAGAGGACATTTTTACCATTATCTCATCTCCTTAAAAAAATAACCCTTTGATCCCTCTGTCCTTACAACCTACTCCCTATCCTCTGTGAAGACCTTGAATGTATTATTGCACACCTCTCCCCCAAATTCATACACACCTTTCCCAGAACTCCATGTTTGAATCCCTCCAATCAAGTTTCCTCCCCTGCGGCAGCAGCAAAATATCTCTTATCAAAGTCAAAAATGATATTCTATGTGGCTGAGACAAGGGTAAGCGAACCCTCCTTATCTGACTCAACCTGCCTATAACATTTGGCATTGCTAAACATACCGCCCTTCTCCAACACCTCCCCACCACCACTTAGCTGTATGGGAATGCATTCAGCTAGTTCCATTCGTTACATAATCACAACTGAGAAAATCATTTGGTTTCTTACTCCTGCATTGTTACCTCAACAACATTAGTTTATGAGGCATGTTCGGTCAATATAATGTGTTTTGTCATGTTTAGAAAATGGACTTCCAGCTGAACCAAAAAAAGGCTGCTCCAGTTCATATGCCCACAGGACGGGCCCTTTGTTCTGGAAGCTACCAACAGGGGTTACAAGAAAAAAAAAATTCTTAGCCAGTGCTCTCTCACACCTCATTGTAAAAAGACATGACCAATGAGGAGGCAGTATTTGAATATTAGGGAATGAAGCAGGACAGGTGGTAGTAGTACCAGTGGGAGCAGGGGGGGGGGGGGGGGGGGGGCATTTTGGTGATAGCGACCATAACTCAGTAAGATTTATGGTAGTTATGGAATCATTCTAAAAGGAAATGGGGAAAGTACAAAGCCAACATAGTCCCCTTTAGGGAAAGGGGTGGGACATAAAAGTTCAGAGAACCTTGTCTGTGAAGGCATAGGCAGGATTGATTAAGCAAAAAAGGGGAGGCTTGTGGCAGATAGATACAAGAGGTCTAAAACATTGGGGGCGCGATTCTCCGAGCCCCGCACCGGGCCGGAGAATCGCCGCAACCACGCCATGATACCTCGACGCCGGCGCGCGATTCTCCGAGGTGCGGGGAAAGGGCACCATTTGCGCCGGCACGTTTGTCGCGGCCCCCGGCCGCGGGCCGCTGGAATCGGCGGGGCTGCCAATTCTCTGCCTCGGATGGGCCGAGTGGCCGCTCCGACACGACAGAGTCCCGCCGCCGCCGTTCACCCCTGGTCGCTGCCGGTGGGAACTCTGCGGGAATGCTCGGGGGGCGGCCTGCGGGGGAGGGGGGGCTCCTTCACCGGGGGGGGTTTCCGATGGGGTCTGGCCGCGATCGGGGCCCACTGATTGGCCGGCCGGCCTCTCCCCCCCCCACCTCCCCGGGCCTACTTCCTGGCGCGGCCGGCCCCTGAACACCGACCCCATGTTGGGTCGGAGCCGGCGCGCGTAAGACATTTCCCGCGCATGTGCAGGATTAAGCTGCCCCAACTGCGCATGCACAGGTTGGCGCAGTGCCAATTTGGCGCCACGTAAGGAGGCTGGAGCAGCGTGAACCACTCCAGCGCCGTGCTTGCCCCCTATGGGGGCCAGAATAGGTCGTGCCCGGGCCCTGTTCGTGCCATCGTGAAATGCAACGGCGTTCACGATGGCGCGAACACTTGGCCTCCATATCGGAGAATCGCACCCAGGATGTCGTAGAGGAGTATAGAAAGTGCAGGTGATATTTTAAAAAGAAATTAGGAGAGCGAAGAGGAGGCATGAAAAAACACTGGTGTGAAAAATAAAGGAAAATCCTGAGGTGGTTTAGAAGTATATTAAGGGAAAGAGGGTAACTAGGAAAAGATTAGGGCCGTTAGGGACCAAGGGGGTAATCTGTGTGTGGAGTTGAAAGATGTTGGTGAGGTATTAAATGAATATTTTGCATGTGTGTTCTCTATGGAGAAGAACAATGTAGGTATAGAAAGCAGGGGGGGAGGGGGCGGTGACATAACTGAACAGATTAGCATTGAGAGGAAGGAGTAGGCTTAATAGTGGCTCAATCCCCAGGCACAGATGTGATGTATCCAAGGCTGCTGTGGGAGGCAAGGGAGGAGATTGCAGGGGCTCTGATGCTAATTTTCAAATCCTCTCTGCCCACAGGAGAGGTGCCAGGAGACTGGAGGACAGCTAATGTGGTTCCACTATTCAGGAAGGGAAGTAGGGAATAAACAGGCCAGTGGGTCTAACATCAGTGGTAGAGAAATAATAAGCAAAACTTGTGAGGAGCAGAATAAATCTCCACTTGGAGAGGCAAGGATTAATGAAGGAAAGTTAGCATGGCTTTGTTAGAGGGAGATCGTGTCTAACAAATTTGATTGAATTTTTTGAGGAGGTGACAAGATGTCTGGATGAGAGGAGTGCATGGTCTTCAATAAGACTTTTGACAAGGTCCTGCATGGGAGACTGATTAAGAAGGCAAGAGTCTATGGGATCCAGAGCAAATTGGATCCAAAATTGGCCTATTAGCAGGGGGCAGAGGGTGATAGCAGTTGTTTTGTGACAGGAAGCCTGCGGCCTGCGGTGCTCTGCAGGGATCAGTGCTGGGTCCCTTGCTGTTTGTAGTATACGTTAATGATCCAGACGCGAGTGTGGTGTAGTAAATAATGAGGAAGAAAGACTTAGACTGAAGGACGATCTTGATGGGCTGGTCAGGTGGGCAGAACTATGGCAAATGGAATTTAACTCTGGAAAGTGTGAGGTGATGCATTTTGGGACAACTAACAAGGCAAAGGAATAACAATGAATATGAGGATGCTCGGAAGTACAGAGAACCAGATCCCGAGATTCCTGAAGACAACAGGATAGGTAGATAAAGTGGTTAAGAAGGCATCTGGGATACTTGCTTTATTACCGAGGCAGAAAATATACGAGCAGGGAGGTTATGATGGAGCAGTATAAAATGCTCATTAGGCCACAGCTAGAGAACTGTGTACAGTTCTGGTTATCACAGTATAGGTAGGATGTGATTGTACTAGAAATGATGCAGAGGAGATTCACCAGGATGTTGCCTGGGCTGGAGCTTTTCAGCTAAGAAGAGAGGCTGGTTAGGCTGGGGTTGTTCTGCTTAGAGCAGAGAAGACTGAGCGGGGACCTGTTTGAGGTGTACAAAATTATGAAGGACATAGATAGGAAGCAACTTTTCCATTTAGTAGAGGGGTCAATAACCAGAGGGCATAGATTTAAGGTAAGGGGCAGGAGATTTAGAGAGGATTTGAGGAAAACCTTTTCCATCCAGACGGTGGTTGGAATCTAGAACTCACTGCCTGTTTGCTTAACGGACATGTATTTTAAGTCAAGCAACAGAGAGAATGAGGAATTCAGGTTGCAACATAGTAAATGGTACTGCTAGCTTTGGGCAGCAAGACCGAGCCTTTTCAGCAGCTGAGAGATGGGGTGAGACTCAGTTCGATTGATTGGCTGGTGGCCAATGAATTGGCCAAAATGCCGTATTTTGCCCAGTAACAAGTGGAACCTGGCTTGGTGGGATGATTTCCAGAGACTTAAGGAAAACAGAGTTTGACTCCTGGAAGAACAGTGACAAGGACCTTCGCTCTCTCTCTCTCCTGAAAGGCTGTGAGTTGATGTATTTCTGAACTTGCAGAGAACCTAAATGAATGAATCTTCAGGAAACCATTACAGGCTGCAAACAGAGACCTGGTTCTGAAAGGTTACTTTGAAGAAAGGTGCGCATAAAGACAACCATCTGAAAAAAGAGACTCCTTTTCCTTTTACCTATTATTTTCACCCCTCTCCTCACTTGCACGGTCCAATACCATCGAATGGGTTGCCTGAAAGAACGTGCAAATGTTTAAAAGAGGCTTGATGAAGCAGACCTTGGGGTCTCTCGACACATGATTGGCCAGCTTTTTATTTTGTTACCAGACCAATCCACATGCCAAGATTGGCGTTGTGCCAGCAGAACTTTTAATGTGCCAAAGACTCCAGCCCTACCTTAGCATCGTGTTTCCAGATATTTGCAGGAAAGTACGCCACAGTCAGGAGCAGCAGGGGCATTGCCCAAACAGGCAGATATGGACCAGATAGTTTGGACCAGGTGACGTAGTTTACATTTGAGACTCTGGTGATGGCGCCAAGTGGGTCCCGAGAACAGTAGTTCAGCAGACTGGGCCAGTTTCATACCAGATTGGAACTCAGGACCAAGTGATGAAAGAGCACATAGACTACCTCAGATGCTGGAGCAGTTTCAAGTCAGACACTCGCGGCACCTGTGAATCCAAGGGCGTTGCTCCCTGGGGGACCCCACGCAGAGATGCGGAAGGTTAGGGACTCGGACTCCGATATGGAGACCCAGCCATCGGATGTTTCAAATAGTGAACAAGCCAGTGAGCAACTACCAGTAGTGCACCCCCCCCCCCCCCCCCCCCACCAGCGATCAGCAAAGGAAAGTCACTTGTGGTCCAGATATACACCTCATGATCTGGCCCCGCAGCGAAACCATGGGCGAAAATGAGCAGGCACTCTCCTGATGCACCTTCCTTTGAAGGGTCTTCGGACTTTGGGTGGGAGGGATGTTATCATCCGCACGAGACCTATGGAGATGGACCAATTAACCTCCCCCTGAGCCTCATAAAATATGAGCTTTCCTGCTGAGACGCGGGGGCTCATTAGCGGAGTATTGGACCCTAGCATAAAAGTTGGCCCAGATGGGAGTCGAGCATGGGTAGTCCTGGCTGGGGCCTGGAGTGTACTGTATATATAGTTTACTTTGCAATAAAATATGTTTCTTTATGCTTCTTGGTTTGGACTCCTCTGTGGTCACTAAAGAAACATTACTGAAAGGAAGGAGAGTGGACAGGCAATGGCAGGCATTCAAGGAATGTATCAGCGAACTCTAGAAGTTGTTTATTCCCATTTGGCGGAAGAGTAGAAAGGAAACTATGGCCATGCGATGGCTTACAAGGGAAATTAGACATTGTATTAGAATCAAAGAATAAGCATACAAATTAGCAAGAAAAAGCACTAGACCTGAGGTTTGGGAACAGATTAAAAATCAGCAAAGGTGGACCAAGGGATTGATTAAGAAGGGGAAAATGCAATATGAAAGTATGTTAGTGAGGAACATAATAACTGACTGTAAAAGTTTATGTAGGTATGTAAAGAGAAAAGATTGCTGAAAACAAATTTAGGCGCCGTAAAGTCCAAAACAGGAGAATTCATAACGGGGAACAAAGAAATGGCTGAGGAACTAATTTAGTACTTTGCTTCTGTCTTCACAAAGGAAGACATGAATAATGTACCGGAAGTTCTGAGAAACACAAGTTTTAGTGAGGAGCAGAAGGAAATCAGTATTAGTAGAGAAATAGTTTGGGGGAAATTAATGCGATTGAAAGCGAATAAATCTCCAGGGCCTGATAACCTTCATTTCAGAGTACTCTAGAAAGTGGCCCTAGAAATAGTAGATCCATTGGTGGTCATTTTCCAAAATTCTTTGGACTCTGTAATGGTTCCTACAGATTGGGGGGTAGCTAATATAACCCCGCTTTCAAAAAGGGAGGTAGAGAGAAAACAGGGAAATATAGAACAGTGAGCCTAAAGTTGCCAGAGTCCATTATCAAGGATTTCATAGCACAACATTTAGGAAGTAGTGGTTTAATCAGACAAAGTCAGCATGAATTTAAGAAAGGGAAATCATGCTCGATTAATCTACTCGAATTTTTTGAAGATGTAACTAGTAGAGTTGAGTTTTCCAACTAGTAGTAGAATTTTCTTTGTTCTTTAGAGGGATATGGACCGAGTAAAGGCAGAAGGTTTTTTTTTTAGTTAGGGCAGCATGATTGGCACAGGCTTGGAGGGCTGAAGGGCCTGGTCTTTGTTCTTTGACCAGCGAGACGCAATGGATGTGGTTTATTTAGACTTTCAGAAGGCTTTTGTTGTACACAAGACCAATATGCATCCAAACAAACCACCACATGTGGCAGGCCCCTCAGAATGTTTTCCATGACGTGCTAGAAAATAGCGTAGGCTGCCGATATACCGAAGGACAATCTAGTGTACTCATAAAGGCCCCTGTGGGTATTTATGGTCATGTATTGTCTGGACTCAGGGTCCAGGAGAAGATATACATGACTTATGTCAAGCTTTGTAAATGAATGACCACCAGCCAATTTCGCATACAAGTCTTCAGTGCGTGGCATCGGATAACTATACACTCGGAAGGCCCTATTGACTGTCAATTTCTAGTCGCCGCAAAGTCGAAAAATTATATTCGGTTTAAGGACGGGGACGACCGGTGCTGCCCAATTGGCGAATTTTACCGGCCAAATGATCTAGTTGGCTAAGCTCAGCCTCAACCTTCGCCAGTAGCACTTAGGGAGCTAGGCAGGCCCAAAAATATTTAGGCTGTGCTTCACAGTCGACATGAATTTTTGCCAAAGCCCCTTTGATTTTCCCCAGCCCGGTTTGGAAAACTTCAGGGTATTTCCCCAGCACCTCGAAGAGGCCTCCAGCACTCATCTGAAAAATCCACTGCCAATCTCGGCGAAGGCGTTGCAGCCAATTGCGGCCTAACATACAAAGGCCATGTCCTTTTACTGCAATCAACAGATTGCTGCCGTAAATCACTGGGGTCATCGTGGTCCCAGCCATGGCAAGTGGTTTCCCCATGTAGCATGCTAGTCTTGCCTCTGTGTCACGTAAAGTCAACCGTTCTACTCCTGACTGAATTTTTTGAAATGTTTGTTTACCTATGATCAAGGCTGCTGCTCCCGTATCCAGTTCCATTCGAGAGGGTGAACGGTCATCTGAATGGGGGCAATCTTGAGGTGCCGCAATGCAGTTCAGCTGCGTGCATTCATCATTGGACTGTTCCAAATGAAAAATGGGGGCTCTGAGTGAAGCCTACCTTGGGTAGGATGGCAGGTTTGTTGGTTGCCTAGTGGCTTTCGCTCCCTGTGGTTTCTCCACCGCACGCCCCACATCATCTGGTGTCTCCCTCTACGGATTCAGGGACGTATTTTTCCGAGTCAATTCAGTCGTAGTCTAACCATTCCAGATCCGCGGACCTGGCCTCAGCAGTGTTCACCCCAAGGCACGGGGTCCAGGAGTTCCCAATCTGGGGGGCACTGAATGCTGGCAGGGAATGCATCCCACATTGTTCACTTCCATCCCTTGGAGTTCTTGTATTCCATTTTTTGCACTTTCTCTTGAAAGATAATTTTTTAAGGCCTTCTTAACGTCTAGCAATAGCTCGGTCAGTAACTTTCTTTGAGTTGCCATATTGTTCATGCACAAACCGACCGGTCCCGCTGCATCTCCGGAAGTGAAAGGCCATAATAATAATAGTCAGCTAGTTTCCTCAAACGCATTTAGAACTTGGAGACAGGCTCCCCTGGGGTCCTCTCAGCCATGTTAAACTGGTAACGTTGCATGATGACCGACGGCTTGTGGTCATAATGGTTCGCCACTAGTACTACTGGCTCTTCAAAGGTCTTAGAACCCAGGGCTGCAGGGCATGTGAAGCTTTTATCACACTGAAGGTGGGGTCTCCACGGGCAGTCAAGAGTATTATTGTCTGTCGCTCATCGACATTTATAGTGTTAGCCCTGAAAAGTAGCACATACACTCTGTTTGTTGCATCCAATGCTCCATGGTAGCATCAAACACATCAAGTCTCCAAAAGAGCTGCATTTTGAAATCAGTGCAAACCTTATTCTGGTAGTGCAGCACCGACTGTGCCCTCATCACTAATTTAGTGGCCACAGCAGAGCCTAGAATGAGAGGCATAAAGAAATGTATTTTATTATGAAGTAAACTCCACACAGCACACTCCAGGTCCCACCCTGGTCTACCTATGCTCGACTCCCATCTGGACCAGCTTTTATGCTAGAGTCCATTGCTCCACTGATGAGCCCTCACCCCTCAGCAGGAAAGCTTGTATTCCACGAGGCTCACAGGGAAACTAATTGGTCCATGGTCCATCCCCATCAGTCTCATGCGGGTTATAACAGTTTCACAGTTCATTATAGCCAATTCATGTGGCATACCATCATAGTTACTTTAATTGAGATTCAGGACCTGATCTCACAATCAACTGCCTCACTATCCACCTTGATAAAGAATTCTATCATATTATGGTCACTCATCCCCAAGGGGTCTCTCACAACTAGATTGCCAACTAATCCTTTCTCATTGCACAATACTAAGTCCAAGATGTCTTGAGCAGCAGTCGGGTGGTTTGCAATTTCAGGAGGTGCATTCATTGTAAGGGTCACTCCTGTTTGTTTCCTGTTTATTCCTTTATTTTCACAATCTTTTATTTTGCCATGACAGTTTTGATCCATGGATGATTAATGGATCTATGACTTTAAGGCAAAGTAGCTTTTGGTAGGTCTGTGCCTTTACATTCAAGCAGATAATTGCAGCAACAAGAGAGATCAGTGATGACTTGATTTGATTGGCTGGGCTGATGGCCAATGAATTGGCCCAAAGGGTCGGTGCTCTGCCCGGTGGCAGGTGTTGATTGGATCTGGTCACACTGCTGGCCTTTTCAGTGTCACAAGGCTTGTGTTTCCATTTCACTTTCGATAGTGCAGGCTGGATGGAAGAATCTAATCAACTCACTCCAGGAATATCCAGTTAATTCTCACCAACGAGCCACTGTGAGAACCACCTCTCTCTGCAGAACTAGCTGTGCAAACAGAATTCAGAATCTGATAACTCTCTCTCTGTAAAAATGGCTGATGTGAAGCAGAGACCAGAATTTGATAACTCTCTCTAAGAATAGGGTGATGTGGAATCAGAGGCCTCTCCTGGAAAAGCTGTGAGTAAGATATACTGCTGATCTCCAATGAATCTGACTACATGCTATAAGACCAGAGACTTTAAACCACACTTATACTGCGAAGAGAGAGCACTGAAGAGCTCATCATCAGAAGCAAGGACTCTTATCTTTTGGCCATAATATGCTATAATTCCAGTTTGAGGGTGAGCGCCATAAGTCCATAAACAGTGTCTCCAACTTAAATAAGGGTTTGAGGGAGGAGTTCTCTAAGGTGGACTGGTAAACAAGCTAAGATACAGGTCATTAGATGAGCAGAGGCAGATATTCAAACAGCTGGTCCGTAACGCTCAGCAGGAGTTTATCCCAATCAAAAATACAGTTTCCACGAGAAAGAGGCAAAATCCATGGTTAACAAAGGATCTCAAGATAATGTTAAATTGAAAAGCAGGGCAGCACGGTGGTGCAATAGTTAGCCCTGCTGCCTCATGGCGCCGAGGACCCGGGTTCAATCCCAGCCCCAGGTTACTGTCCATGTGGAGTTTGCACATTCTCCCCATGTCTCACCTCCACAACCCAAGGATGTGCAGCATAGGTGGATTGGCCACTTTAAATTGCCCCTTACTTGGAAAAATAAAATCCAAAATAAATAAATTAATAACATTGAAAAGCAGGATATACAAAGTGGCACGAAATAGTGGTAGACCAGAAGACTGTGAAGTTTTTAGGATGCAGCAGCAAAAGACTAAAAAGCTCATAAGAAGGGAGAAAATGAATTTTGAGAGAAAATTTGCATGCAGTATAAAAACAAAGAGCAAGAGTTTCTATGGATATATAAATAGGAAGCGGGTGGCTAAGATAAATGTGGGACCTCTACTGAATGAGGCCATTGAATTAATATCAGTAAACAAAGAAATGGTGGATATGCTAAATAATATTTTTGCATCTGTCTTCACCATGGAAGACATTGCAAATATTCCTAAGATATCAGATGGGCTGATTTTAAATAACATGTGAGAACCTACAAAAATCCCAATCACAAGGGACAGAGTATTAGAGAAACTCAAGAGGCTAAAGGTGGACAAGTCACGAGGATCCGATGGACTGCATGCTAGGGTTTTAATAGAAGTGGCTGCAGGGATAGTGGACCCATTGGTTGAAATGTTTTGTAACTCGCTAAATTCCGGGAGGGTATTGGAAGATTGGAAAACAACCAATGTGACTCCCTTTTCTAAAACGGTAAAAGGCAGATGGCAGGGAATTATAAGCCAGTTAGTTTAACATCTATTATTGGCAATATGCTGGAGCGAATAATCAAAGAGGAAACAGCGAATCATTTAGGGAAGCTGCATATAATCAAACCTAGTAAACATGGTTTTAATAATAATTAATAATAATAATCACTTATTGTCACAAGTAGGCTTCAATGAAGTTACTGTGAAAAGCCGCGAGTCGCCACATTCTGGTGCCTGTTCGGGGAGGCCGGTACGGGAATTGAACCTGCTGACATTGTTCTGCATTACAAGCCAGCTGTTTAGCCCACTGTGCGAAACCATCCCCTTTACCTTTATGAAAGATAAATCATGTTTGATGAATTTGCTATAATTCTTTGAGGATGTAACAGGGAGGGTATGTAGAGAGGAACCTGTGTTTAGATTTCCAAAAGGCATTTGACAAGGTGCCGCATAAGAGGCTGGTGTATAAAGTAAAAGCCCATGGAATTAGAGATAGTGTGTTAGCATGGTTTGAAAATTCCATGGAATTAGAGGTATTGTGTAAGCATGGTTTGAAAACAGGCTGTCACATAGAAAGCAGAGAGTTGGAATAAATGGGTCCTTTTCAGAGTGGAAAGTTATAACTGGTGGAGTACCGCAGGGATCAGTTCTTGGCCCACAGTTGTTCACTATTTTCATTAATGACCTGGAGGAAGGATCAGATTGTAAGGTTTCCAAATTTGCTGATGGTATGAAAATAGATTTAAGGGCATGTTGTGATGAGGATATTGTGATTCTGCAATGGGATATAGATAGATTGGATGACTGGACAAAAACCTGGCAAATGGAGTTTAATGAGGAAGAGTGAGGTCATGCACTTCAGTAGGAGGAATCAAAAGGCAGATTATTATCTAAATGGAGAGAGACTGCAGGTGAGTGAAGTGCAGAGGGATCTGGGTGTTCTAGTGCATGAATCACAAAAAACTGGCAGGCAGGTTCAACAAGTAGTTAAGAAGGCAAATGGCATTTTGGCCTTTATTGCAAAGGGGTTGGAGTTTTAAAACAGGGAGATTTTGTTGCAATTGTACAGGGTGTTGATGAGGCCTCACCTGGAATATTGCAAACATTTTTGGTCCCCTTACCTAAGAAAGGATATAGTAACATTGGAGACAGTCCAAAGGAGATTCACCAGGCTAATTCCTGGGATGAGAGCATTGTCCTATCAAGAGAGACTGGGTCTATATTCTTGGAGTTTAGAAGAGTGAGGGGTGACCTTATTCAAGCATATAAGATCCTGAGGGGTCTTAACAGGGTTGATGGTGAGATGTTTTAACTAGTGTGAGAGTCAAAAAAGTGGACAGAGCTACAAGATAAAGTGCCGCTCATTTAAAACTGAGCTGCGGAGAAATTTCTTCTCACAGAGGGTGGAGGCTGGATCAGTAGAAGTATTTAAAGTGGAGGTGGATAAATATTTGATAGATAGAGGGCCATGGAGAAATGACACAGAAAAGGAGTTGAGGCCGACATAGATCAGCCATGATCATTCTGAATGACAGGGCAGGCTTGTAGGGTCTGGTGGCCTAGCTCCTACTTCCAATTATTGTCTTCTTGTAGTGTGTGGGTAGAGGTTGGGGGAGTTAAATGGGAGTCAGATGTTAAAGGACATTTAATCAGTTGGATTCACTGCATATTTCATATTTGTTCTAGTTGTAAATAAACAGTAATTGTGTTGAAACTTACAAACCCGGTGACTTTAATTATTGGGCAGCCAAGGGCCAAAGATTTTGGTATTTCTTTAATGAATTATCGGTCAATTCACTTGTGTTGTGACTCTGGGACAATTGAGGCTGGAACTGACTGCGCACCTGCCCAGGGTGTCGTAGCATAGTGCAGACATCTGCTCCAGTTCCCCATCTGGGAACAACATGGCACCTTTCCTCTGGAGCAACCGGTCCCACTGAACGTTTGGAGGAATGCTGGTAGGTGCTGTTGGATAAGCCTGTTCTGCTTGTGTTGTGTTAGTTTCTCCCTCCCTTCCTCTACAGAGGGCAGTAGATTGGCTGTTGCGGGGGAAATTTGCATACACCGTGGTGCTCACCCTAACTTGAAGGTGTGCCTGAGCAAGAAACCGTATCTGTTCAAGTGAAGACAAGCATCCAGCAGAGGGCAGTAGAGCGGAGCTGCTGATTGGCTGTTGCGGGGGAAATTGGCATACGCCGTTGTGCTCACCCTAACTTGAAGGTGGACCTGAGCAAGAGACCCTAGCTGTTCAAGTGAAGACAAGCATCCAGCAGAGGGCAGTAGAGGAGCTGCTGATTGGCTGTTGCGGGGGAAATTTGCATATGCCATTGTGCTCACCCTAACTTGAAGGTGGTTTGTGGAGGAGCTGTTGTCAAGTGACACTTAAACCCGAAACACTTCTTCAATGTTTCCCTCCCTACCCCCTCCTCTAACCCCAAAAAAAAAAAACAACCGCTGTAAAGATCAAGAGGAAGGCTCGACGGCAGGTAGAAGTAGAAAGAAGTTGAACCGTGACGTCACGGCCTGCAGGTAAGGGATTGGCCGGTGACTGGCAAGTAGTTTTTCTTTTATTTTCCCTCAGGTGTTATTGTGCGGGGTGCAGAGGTTGCTGAGTGAGTGCTTGCTGAGAAGGGGAGTGAATAACACGTAAGCTCTTTCTTTCTTTTTCTTTTTTTATCTAGAGGGGATGGCAGGGAAGGTAGTGCAATGTTCCTCCTGCAGAATGTTTGAGATGAGGGACGCCGTCAGTGTCCCTGTTGATTTCATCTGTGGGATGTGCACCCATCTCCAGCTCCTCAGAAACCACGTTAGGGAACAGGAACTGGAGCTGGATGAACTTCAGATCATTCGGGAGGCAGAGGTGGTCATAGATAGAAGCTTCAGGAATGTAGTTACTCCGAAGAATAAAGATAGATGGGTGACGGTGAGAGGGGCTGGGAGGAAGCAGTCAGTACAGGGATCCCCTGTGGTCATTCCCCTTAGTAACAAGTATACCGCTTTGGATACTGTTGGGGGGGGGGGGACTTACCAGGGGTAAGCCATGGGGTACAGGTCTCTGGCACAGAGTCTGTCCCTGTTGCTCAGAAGGGAAGGGGGGAGAGGAGTAGAGCATTAGTCATTGGAGACTCCATAATTAGGGGGATAGATAGGAAATTCTGTGGGAACGAGAGAGACTCGCGGTTGGTGTGTTGCCTCCCAGGTGCCAGGGTGCGTGATGTCTCGTATTATGTTTTCGGGATCCTTAAGTGCTTAAGTGCTTGGGAGCAGCCCCAAGTCGTGGACCACATAGGTACCAACGACATAGGTAGGAAAAGGGATAGGGATGTAAGGCAGGAATTCAGGGAGCTAGGGTGGAAACTTAGATCTAGGACAAACAGAGTTATTATCTCTGGGTTGTTACCCGTGCCATGTGATAGCGAGACGAGGAATAGGGAGAGAGAGGAGTTGAACATGTGGCTACAGGGATGGTGCAGGAGGGAGGGTTTCAGATTTCTGGATAATTGGGGCTCATTCTGGGGCCGGGGGGACCTCTACAAACGGGATGGTCTACACCTGGACCAGAGGGGTACCAATATCCTGGGGGGGGGGAAATTTGCTAATGCACTTCGGGAGGGTTTAAACTAGTTCGGGAGGGTTTAAACTAGTTCAGCAGGGGCTTGGGAACCTGAATTGTAGCTCCAGTATACAGGAGGTTGAGAGTAGTGAGGTCATGAGTAAGTTTCAAAGTTGCAGGAGTGTACCGGCAGGCAGGAAGGTGGTTTAAAGTGTGTCTTCTTCAATGCCAGGAGCATCCGGAATAAGGTGGGTGAACTTGTGGCATGGGTTGGTACCTGGGACTTTGATTTTGTGGCCATTTCAGAGACATGGATAGAGCAGGGACAGGAATGGTTGTTGCAGGTGCCGGGGTTTAGATATTTCAGCAAGCGCAGGGAAGGTGGTAAAAGAGGGGGAGGGATGGCATTGTTAGTCAAGGACAGTATTACGGTGGCAGAAAGGACGTTTGATGAGGACTCGTCTACTGAGGTAGTATGGGCTGAGGTTAGAAACAGGAAAGGAGAGGTCGCCCTGTTAGGGGTTTTCTATAGGCCTCCGAAAAGTTCCAGAGATGTAGAGGAAAGGATTGCAAAGATGATTCTGGATAGGAGCGAAAGCAACAGGGTAGTTGTTACGGGGGACTTTAACTTTCCAAATATTGACTGGAAACGCTATAGTTCGAGTACTTTAGATGGGTCCGTTTTTGTCCAATGTTTGCAGGAGGGTTTCCTGACACAGTATGTAGATAGGCCAACGAGAGGCGAGGTCATATTGGATTTGGTACTGGGTAATGAACCAGGTCAGGTGTTAGATTTGGAGGTAGGTGAGCATTTTGGTGACAGTGACCACAATTCGATTATGTTTACTTTAGTGATGGAAAGGGATAGGTATATACCGCAGGGCAAGAGTTATATCTGGGGGAAAGGCAATTATGATGCGAT
Source organism: Scyliorhinus torazame (assembly GCF_047496885.1). NCBI lineage: Eukaryota > Metazoa > Chordata > Chondrichthyes > Carcharhiniformes > Scyliorhinidae > Scyliorhinus > Scyliorhinus torazame. The sequence goes on from NC_092707.1 coordinate 204,252,899, forward strand.
GAGGTAAGACTTAGGATGCATTGGATGGAGAGGAAAACTGCAGGGGATGGGCACAATGGAAATGTGGAGCTTGTTCAAGGAACAGCTACTGCGTGTCCTTGATAAGTATGTACCTGTCAGGCAGGGAGGAAGTGGTCGAGCAAGGGAACCATGGTTTATTAAAGCAGTCGAAACACTTGTCAAGAGGAAGAAGGAGGCTTATGTAAAGATGAGACATGAAGGTTCAGTTAGGGCGCTCGAGAGTTACAAGTTAGCTAGGAAGGACCTAAAGAGAGAGCTAAGAAGAGCCAGGAGGGGACATGAGAAGTCTTTGGCAGGTAGGATCAAGGATAACCCTAAAGCTTTCTATAGATATGTCAGGAATAAACAAATGACTAGGGTAAGAGTAGGGCCAGTCAAGGACAGTAGTGGGAAGTTGTGCTTGGAGTCCGAGGAGATAGGAGAGGTGCTAAATGAATATTTTTTGTCAGTATTCACACAGGAAAAAGACAATGTTGTCGAGGAGAATACTGAGATTCAGGCTACTAGACTAGAAGGACTTGAGGTTCATAAGGAGGAAGTGTTAGCAATTCTGGAAAGTGTGAAAATAGATAAGTCCCCTAGGCCGGATGGAATTTATCCTAGGATTCTCTGGGAAGCTAGGGAGGAGGTTGCTGAACCTTTGGCTTTGATCTTTAAGTCATTTTTGTCTACAGGAATAGTGCCTGAAGACTGGAGGATAGCAAATGCTGCCCCCTTGTTCAAGAAGGGGAGTAGAGACAACCCTGGTAACTATAGACCAGTGAGCCTTACTTCTGTTGTGGGCAAAATCTTGGAAAGGTTTATAAGTGATAGGATGTATAATCATCTGGAAAGGAATAATTTGATTAGAGATAGTCAACACGGTTTTGTGAAGGGTAGGTTGTGCCGCACAAACCTTATTGAGTTATTTGAGAAGGTGACCAAACAGGTGGATGAGGGTAAAGCAGTTGATGTGGTGTATATGGATTTCAGTAAAGCGTTTGATAAGGTTCCCCATGGTAGGCTACTGCAGAAAATACGGAGGCATGGGATTCAGGGTGATTTAGCAGTTCAGATCAGAAATTGGGTAGCTGGAATAAGACAAAGGGTAGTGGTTGATGGGAAATGTTCAGACTGGAGTCCAGTTATTAGTGGTGTACCACAAGGATCTGTTTTGGGGCCACTGCTGTTTGTCATTTTTATAAATGACCTGGCGGAGGGCGTAGAAGGATGGGTGAGTAAATTTGCAGATGACACTAAAGTCGGTGGAGTTGTGGACAGTGCGGACGGATGTTACAAGTTACAGAGGGACATAGATAAGCTGCAGCGCTGGGCTGAGAGGTGGCAAATGGAGTTTAATGCAGAAAAGTGTGAGGTGATTTATTTTGGAAGGAATAACAGGAAGACAGAGTACTGGGCTAATGGTAAGATTCTTGGCAGTGTGGATGAGCAGAGAGATCTCGGTGTCCATGTACATAGATCCCTGAAAGTTGCCACCCAGGTTGAGAGGGTTGTTAAGAAGGCGTACGGTGTGTTAGCTTTTATTGGTAGAGGGATTGAGTTTCGGAGCCATGAGGTCATGTTGCAGCTGTACAAAACTCTGGTGCGGCCGCATTTGGAGTATTGCGTGCAATTCTGGTCGCCGCATTATAGGAAGGATGTGGAAGCATTGGAAAGGATGCAGAGGAGATTTACCAGAATGTTGCCTGGTATGGAGGGAAGATCTTATGAGGAAAAGCTGAGGGACTTGAGGCTGTTTTCATTAGAGAGAAGAAGGTTAAGAGGTGACTTAATTGAGGCATACAAGATGATTAGAGGATTGGATAGGGTGGACAGTGAGAGCATTTTTCCTTGGATGGTGATGTCTAGCATGAGGGGACATAGCTTTAAATTGAGGGGCAGTAGATATAGGACAGATGTCAGAGGTAGGTTCTTTACTCAGAGAGTAGTAAGGGCGTGGAATGCCCTGCCTGCAACAGTAGTGGACTCGCCAACATTAAGGGCATTCAAATGGTCATTGGATAGATCTTCCCGGGGACCCAGACTGGGACAATCTTAAATTTCCAGGCGAATGCTAAGTCATCTACCTCGAAGGATCTATCACCTTTAATATCTCTTCTGTGTATCTTCTTTCGCTTCCACCCTCCCCGCTAAATTGGGGAACACTGGGTTAAGTCTGGTCTGGTGGCCCTTTCCATTAGTAGCTCTGTGTGGGGTGGGGGGGGGGGGGGGGGATACTACCGGAGTAACGTGTGGTGCCTATAAGTCAGGGGGAATCTAGCAAGCTTCAATCGTAAGGGTGTGACCGGCTGTTTGTTCATCACTGACTTGAATAACAGGACAGCTCTTTTTGCCAAGTCATTTGAGGCCGTGCACATATTTTATTCATTACTTTGTATAAAATGCTGAAACTCTGCCCTGTAAAGGCAGTGTCAGGGACTAAAATTTCTGGTGGGCCATGTGTGGCGAAGGTTTGTTGTAGTCTTTCGATTGTTACGGATGATGTTTTTCTCATTTCACGAATATCAAGCCACTTGGAATGGGCATCAAGAGTAATTAAGAGCATGGGACTGGATTCTCCCAAAATGGGACTATGTCCTCACGCCGGCGTAAAAACGCTGGCGTTTCAGTCTCAAGACTGCTTGGAAGAAATTGAGCCGATTCACTGACCTGTCGGGGACTATCAGGGACCCAGAATAGTTCACACAGCTTTAGCTGCGGATACGGCGCCCTGCACGTCCGGCTTTGAGTCCACGCCAGCGCATGGCGGCGGCTTCCAGCGGCCGGGCTGAGCACTATTGCGGACTCGGACAGCGGAGGCAGATGAAGAATGTAGGCCCCTCCCCCCCCCAATCGGCCGCGCGCCCGAAGATCCGACAGCCCTGATCTATCCCCTGGCCGCCTATAAGCCCCCCCCCCTCTCCTCCCGGTGTCTGATCCCTCTCCCCCCAACCAGGGCGGCCGCAGACTGAGTCCGCAGCCGCCACACGAGCTTCCCGAACAGTGATAGATGGCTTGAATCACACCATTGGGAACTCGGCCAGTCGGGCGCGGAACATCGCTGGGCGGGCCTCTGGCAATGGCCCCCAGCTGCGCTGAGTTCTCTGCGAACATGCTGATTCTCGGGTCCTGGAGAATCGGCGGATTGGCGCTGGCCCGATTTCAGCGTGAAATTGGATTCCAGCGGAGAATCCAGCCCATAGTGTCCATTAAATCCACATGTAACCGTGCTCAAGGTCGATCAGGCCACTCCCATTGGTGCAAGTAAGCCGAAGGAGGCAGAGTTTGTTGCGATTGGCATTAATCAAAACTCCGGTTTAGATTTTTGATATCCCTATCAATATCTGGCCACCAAACATAATTCCTGGCAGGCATTTTCACTTTGGTCTGACCTGAGTGAGCATTGTGTAACTCCCGTTCCTCTTGCTGGGCCTGGAACCCACCACTCTAGATGGCCGCAGTAACTCTCCGTCCTGACAACTCAGTTCGTCTTTGCGGAGCTGGAATGGTTTGGATTAGCTCAACCTGTCAAAGTGCCATCATGGAGGACCAGATGCTTTACTTTGGACAGTACTGGGTCTCTGAGTCAAATTGTGAATTTGGTTTGATGATACCAGCAGCGTATCCAAGAAGTTGAGGGCTAACACTATTTCTTGGGATACAGGGGGTGGAGGTAAGGTTCGAGGCTGTGGAAGGTAACTCAGGGCATCTGTGTTTGAGATTTGGGCACCTGGTCTGTGTTGGAACATATAGTTGTGTGTAAGCTGCTAGAAGTAAATCCCACTGCTGGACTCGGGCTGATGCAATGGGAGGAATGGGCTTGGCCTCGCCAAATAACCCTAATGGTGGCTTGTGATCGATGGTGATCATGAGGTGATGCCAGTGGAGTTTTTAATCTTTTAAATGGTGGCTCGGCCCTCTTTTTCAATTTGGGAGTATTTTCTCTCAACAACAATTAAGGTTTGTGATGCACAATGGGCCGTTCTGCGCTGTCTTCCGTTCTATGAGATAACACTGCCCCAATGCTGAAGGGTGAAGCTTCGCACGTTAGGATTATCTCTCTCTTTGGGTTAAAATGAACTAGCAAGTTTGAAGATTGTAAAGCAAGTTTGACTTTCTCAAAGGCTTCTTTTTGTGACTCGCTCCAATACCAATGCTGACATTTCTTTAACAGCAAATATAACGGTGCCAGCACTGATGAGAGATTTGGTATAAACCGGCAGAAGTAGTTAACCATGCTCAATAAAGATTTCAGTTCTGACACGTTCTTAGGTGCTGCTGTTGTTTTAATAGCTTTTACCTTTTTCTTCCAGAGGGTGTAGCCTCTTGGCGTCAACTCTAAATCCAAGTGACCTCATGGGCTTGAAAGGTACACTTCTCCCCTGCCTCTTTTCATCTGTTAAGCACCTCTTCAAGGTTTGCCAAATGCTCTACTTGGGAAACGCCTCTGACCAAAGCGTCATCTAGGTATATCACTACTTTGGGTATATCTTGTAATAATCGTTCCATGGTGCACTGAAAGGTAGGGCGTGTTGAAGACACACCAAAGGGTAACCATGTTTATTGAAACAAACCCTTGTGGATGTCAATTGGAACACACTTTTTTGAATCCTCATCAAATTCCAATTGTAGATATGCATGGCTCATGTCTAGTTTTGTATACATGAGGCCTCCCGTTAGCTTTGCATAAAGATCCTCAATATTTGGAATCAGATACCTGTCCAACTTGACCAATACTCAGGATCTAGCGAAGGCACAGAAAGAGGACGAGAAACTCAGGGAAGTTTTAAACGGCACCTTCCCAGCCCCATATGATAAATACAAAAACGCAATAACCACTCATGACAGTGTGATTTTAAAGGATGGCATTTATATAGTTCCCAGCCAGGACAGGAACCAGATCATTTGTCAGTTCCATGACAATCATGGCCACCAAGGTATTGAACCCACCCTAGCCCACCTCAGACTGCTCTGTTGGTGGCCTGATTTAAAAACCGATGTAACGCACTACATAGAGAATTGCTTAATCTGTGCCCAGAACAATCCGGACAGATATGCGAAAAAGGCTCAACTTAGTCATATCTGCCCCGTTAATGGACCCTGGACAAATCTCCAGATAGATTATATAGGACCCCTACCCCCGTGCAGAAATGGTTACAAGTATGTGTTGGTGGTCATAGACACCTTCACAAAATGGGTGGAGGCATTTCCATCAAGAACTAATATGGCCAAGACAACGGCTAAAATATTAACACGCCATATCTTTACAAGATGGGGACTCCCACGCAGTATAGAGTCCGATCAAGGCTCCCATTTCACCGGACGTGTAATAAAAAATGTCCTCACGATTTTCGGCATTCGACAAAAGTTTCACATTGCATACCACTCCCAGTCAAGTGGTCTTGTAGAGAGGATGAATAGGACATTAAAAGCCACCTTCAGGAAAATGGTTCAGCAGAATAACAGCACCTGGGATTCAGTTCTCCCATTTGCTTTAATGTTTATAAGAAACACGCATCCACCTCCACAGGATACACCCCCCAGACTCTCATGACCGGACACCCCATGAAAGGCACAGAGTGTTTATTAGGACTGGATTTGGCCAGCCCTGCAGTCACAGCCCTCACGTATGAAAACGCAGTTCAACAATTGATACAGAACATAAAGGCGTCCCAACTCGCAGCAGCTGTGAGACTTGGGATCAGGAAGAAACAGAGCAAGGCTTGTTTCGACAAAACAGTACACGCCACTGAGTTTACAGTAGGGCAACAAGTTATGTTTTCCCTTTACAACCCCAGTTCATTCCTTTCCCCAAAATTTTCCGAACCGTACTCCATTTCGGACAAAGTCAGCAAAATAACCTATCCCAATGGTAAGTCTGCGTGGTTTCATATAAAGCAGCTCAAGGCTTACGGCTTGCAGAATAACCACACACACCACATCCTGCTCACAGCAGCAGACGAGCACGCCCTGCCCACAGATGACGTATTCCGACCCTCCCCCAACCAGTCCAGTCCGCCCTCAGACACAACTTTAACTCCGCCCCCCAGAGGCACGACTCTGCCTCTCCCTTCCCTCAACCAGCAGCAACAGCGACAGTGATAGCGATCACGATGACGATAGCCACAGCACACACGTTACGTGATGGCGCAAATCATCATGAATGACTATGATTTAGTGGCCATTACTGAAACATGGTTAAAGGATGGTCACGACTGGGAGTTAAATATCCGAGGGGATCAAACTTTTCGGAAGGACAGAGTGGATGGTAAGGGAGGTGGTGTAGCTCTGTTATTTAAGGATGACATCCGGGCAACAGTAAGGGATGACATCGGTGCTATGGAGGATAAGGTTGAATCCATTTGGGTGGAAATCAGGAATAGTAAGGCGAAAAAGTCACTGATAGGAGTAATCTATAGGCCACCAAATAGTAACATTATGGTGGGGCAGGCTATAAACAAAGAAATAACAGATGCATGTAGAAATGGTACAGCAGTTATCATGGGGGATTTTAATCTACATGTTGATTGGTTTAACCAGGTCGGTCAAGGATAGAATGTATCCGCGATAGTTTCCAAGAACAGTATGTAATGGAACCTACGAGGAAACAAGTGATCCTAGATCTGGTCCTGTATAATGAGACAGGATTGATTCAGGATCTCATAGTTAGGGATCCTCTCGGAAGGAGCGATCACAATATGGTGGAATTTAAAATACAGATGGAGGGTGAGAAGGTAAAATCAAGCACTAGTGTTTTGTGCTTAAACAAAGGAGATTACAATGGGATGAGAGAAGAACTAGCTAAGGTAGACTGGGAGCAAAGACTTTATAGTGAAACAGTTGAGGAACAGTGGAGAACCTTCCAAGTGATTTTTCACAGTGCTCAGCAAAGGTTTATACCAACAAAAAGGAAGGACGGTAAAAAGAGGGAAAATCGACCGTGGATATCTAAGGAAATAAGGGAGAGTATCAAATTGAAGGAAAAAACATACAAAGTAGCAAAGATCAGTGGGAGACTAGAGGACTGGGAAATCTTTAGGGGGCAACAGAAAGCTACTAAAAAAGCTATAAAGAAGAGTAAGATAGATTATGAGAGTAAACTTGCTCAGAATATAAAAACAGACAGTAAAAGTTTCTACAAATACATAAAACAAAAAAGAGTGGCTAAGGTAAATATTGGTCCTTTAGAGGATGAGAAGGGAGATTTAATAATGGAAAATGAAGAAATGGCTGAGGAACTGAACAGGTTTTTTGGGTCGGTCTTCACAGTGGAAGACACAAATAACATGCCAGTGACTGATGGAAATGAGGCTATGACAGGTGAGGACCTTGAGAGGATTGTTATCACCAAGGAGGTAGTGATGGGCAAGCTAATGGGGCTAAAGGTAGGCAAGTCTCCTGGACCTGATGGAATGCATCCCAGAGTGCTAAAAGAGATGGGTAGGGAAATTGCAAATGCACTAGTGATAATTTACCAAAATTCACTAGACTCTGGGGTGGTCCCGGCGGATTGGAAATTAGCAAGCGTGACACCACTGTTTAAAAAAGGAGGTAGGCAGGAAGTGGGTAATTATAGGCCAGTGAGCTGAACTTCGGTAGTAGGGAAGATGCTGGAATCTATCATCAAGGAAGAAATAGCGAGGCATCTGGATGGAAATTGTCCCATTGGGCAGACGCAGCATGGGTTCATAAAGGGCAGGTCGTGCCTAACTAATTTAGTGGAATGCTTTGAGGACATTAACAGTGCAGTAGATAACGGGGAGCCAATGGATGTGGTATATCTGGATTTCCAGAAAGCCTTTGACAAGGTGCCACACAAAAGGTTGTTGCATAAGATAAAGATGCATGGCATTAAGGGGAAAGTAGTAGCATGGATAGAGGATTGGTTAATTAATAGAAAGCAAATAGTGGGGATTAATGGGTGTTTCTCTGGTTGGCAATCAGTAGCTAGTGGTGTCCCTCAGGGATCAGTGTTGGGCCCACAACTGTTCACAATTTACATAGATGATTTGGAGTTGGGGACCAAGGGCAATGTGTCCAAGTTTGCAGACGACACTAAGATAAGTGGTAAAGCAAAAAGTGCAGAGGATACTGGAAGTCTGCAGAGGGATTTGGATAGGCTAAGTGAATGGGCTAGGGTCTGGCAGATGGAATACAATGTTGACAAATGTGAGGTTATCCATTTTGGCAGGAATAACAGCAAAAGGGATTATTATTTAAATGATAAAATATTAAAACATGCTGCTGTGCAGAGAGACCTGGGTGTGCTAATGCATGAGTCGCAAAAAGTTGGTTTACAGGTGCAACAGGTGATTAAGAAGGCAAATGGAATTTTGTCCTTCATTGCTAGAGGGATGGAGTTTAAGACTAGGGAGGTTCTGCTGCAATTGTATAAAGGTGTTAGTGAGGCCACACCTGGAGTATTGTGTTCAGTTTTGGTCTCCTTACTTGAGAAAGGACGTACTGGCACTGGAGGGTATGCAGAGGAGATTCACTAGGTTAATCCCAGAGTTGAAGGGGTTGGATTACGAGGAGAAGTTGAGTAGACTGGGACTGTACTCGTTGGAATTTAGAAGGATGAGGGGGGATCTTATAGAAACATATAAGATTATGAAGGGAATAGATAGGATAGATGCGGGCAGGTTGTTTCCACTGGCGGGTGAAAGCAGAACTAGGGGGCATAGCCTCAAAATAAGGGGAAGTAGATTTAGGACTGAGTATAGGAGGAATTTCTTCACCCAAAGGGTTGTGAATCTATGGAATTCCTTGCCCAGTGAAGCAGTAGAGGCTCCTTCATTAAATGTTTTTAAGATAAAGATAGATAGTTTTTTGAAGAATAAAGGGATTAAGTGTTATGGTGTTCGGGCCGGAAAGTGGAGCTGAGTCCACAAAAGATCAGCCATGATCTCATTGAATGGTGGAGCAGGCTCGAGGGGCCAGATGGCCTACTCCTGCTCCTAGTTCTTATGTTTTTATGTTACGACTATACCCCTGTGCCAGGCCCCACTCCCAGCGAATCTGAGCATGATTCCACTGACCCCTTTGAGATTACATATATCAAAGCCCCTGACCCAGACCCACCGCCCGACGATTTCGGATTGAAGCATAGCAGCTCCAACCTCAACACACGATTCTGGCACCGAGACAATTCGTTCAGGCTCATCCGGAATGATGAGATGGACCCCAATTCGCCCCAAGCAGCTTTAGCACGGTTACTATAGTCAAGAGTTTGGCAGCCGGGAGAAGATGATGACTTAGAGTCTGACTCCCACCAAACGAATCCCTTTGCGACCCTGTTCGCTATTGAGCAGTGAGCTGTCCAGATGATGGAGAAAAAAGGAAAGGAGCTGTCCTTTCTGATGGAACCTGCACCATTTTCGTTGTATGTTTGTTCGTTAGTGTTAACGTTAAGTGTTGTTCATAAACTTGAAAATTTTCACGGCCCCACGTTACCACTCCCTTGACGCCCAATGCCTGTTAATGGAACAAGTTTGTCCCCAGACGATAGTTCAGAGAAACTAGTTTGTCAACAGAAACCAGTTTAAAGGTACAAGTTTGTCGCCAGACAACCGTTCAGAGGAACTAGTTTGTCGACAGAACATGACTCATAGCTTCTCTCCTGATTCGAGAGGGAGCCCCCACGATGACCACATTCTTACCCGTTCTTGCCGGTTGCTCAGGCAGTGGAGAAACGGCATTGGTCCCCGCCCTGCCTGAGGACCCCCCTCTGGTCAGTTACGCGCGGGTAGAGCACATACAGCATTGATGTCCTACCCGGGGATTCCACCCATTTCTTACCCGCCACGGCCCATACGCACCCCATTTTGGCTCGTTACGTTCTAAATTCTTTTGTTTGGTTTTGGCAACCCTTAGGTTGCTTCCCTATGCTATTTACATCCTCAAACACTGGGATGGTAAATCACACAGGCTGCGAGACGGCTCGCAGTATGGCAGTATTTTTCTCAGATGTCTTGTCCCAACATTTGGTTTTAAAAAAAAAAATGAGTGAGTCACAGATGGTGACCAATTATAAAAGGAAATTGGCAGTGAAGGACAGACAGACAGACATACAAGATTTTAAACAAGATAATAACAGAAATTATGCTTGTGTTCACAGAACTCCGGAACCCCAGGAACCCCAGAGGAAGACAAAGAAGAAGACCGACAAAGATGAAGACAGCCTTCGTGTTCACATGGATCTTTGCGGGATCCCTTCAGTTGCGCGCGGACGCTACCCCCCTGACCCCTACCACACAAACCGTGAATGATTCTCACCCCTGTAATACACGGAACCCCGAGATAACTAGCCCAGCGACAGCTAGCAATACCCCGACCGGGTGTGATAAGTTTATCACCTGGTACTCACTCTCATATGTAGTCGAAGCACTCTTAGTGCTGGCGATACTTTGCAGTATCGTGCAAATGTTTAGAGTCAAGAAATGGCGAAAGAGAGTTAGGAAATGGCGAAAGAGAGCATATCGCTCTCGCACCCCGGTATACAGGCTTAGGTCCCCTATTTTTGGATTTCACCAGACCCCCGAACCCCTTGGGACGGATTAAAGTGCATCCAATTTTCTTTATATATTCTGTGGAATAAAGATATGTAAACCTCTGTGTCTGACTGCCAGGCTAGAGAAATTTGTGTGCTGCTATTTTGTACAGTTTAAGATGTATAGATTATTTTTGATTTGTTTGTATTTTTGGATTGCTTGAATAAGGATAGTTTATTGAGAATAGTTAGAGGTTCCAGTTTTTTTACTTTTCTGTAATGCATGTATTAATGTCATAGCGCCCCGTAGGGTTTTATGATAATGAATGTATTTAAAATGGTTTAGGTAAAATTGTGTTGCATCGGATAGGACAGTGTAGAGCCTAAGTATGGGTGCCCCATTTGGTCAGAGAATGAAGACGACGCAGTAGTGTGATCCTTCACGCTTCGCGTTGAGGGGAGTGTAGCCATCTGGGATGGCCACGTCCCAATTACAAAATGGACACTTGCAAAGAATGCAGGGAAAATTGGACAATACTGAAAAACAAGCAGGTGCACGGTCTGTCTGTTGATCAGAGCCTTGACTCTCAGACAGGACAGAAACTGCTAAGCCATCTACATACTAATGAGCCATCTCCAGCGAAAAAAGCGAAACATTTAGATAAACAATGTTAAGGCAGACACCCCGGCGCCAGAGGAGACTCAAACAAAGCAAACCAACGGCCACCTAGGACACGCCCAGCAACTAGGGAACCCACCCCTCTATTAGAGGAAGATCAATAAGAATGATTGGGAAAGGCCCAATTAATTGAGGCCAAATTCAAGGCCCGCCCAAAAGCGCGTGAAGCCCTTTTGGGTATAAAAAGTATTCCCCAAGAGAGAATCTTTATTCTTTGGCCTTGGCTCTCAGCGAAGAGAGACCAGCCTAGCAGCTATGCCAGACCAAGTAAGTTCCAAGTCAACAGACGCTACGAGATAGATGCTCCTAGTTGTATCCTGTAAACAGCTCAATCCAGCAGCCTCAGAACCGAGCAACGGCCATTGTTTCTCTGATTGAATGGGCACCCGAGGCTAAGTAATAGTGATAGTTTAGTTTGTAGAGTTTATGCATGAGTAGATTTGACTGTGTGTAAATAAATGAGTATGGCTTTTGAACTTACTAACTGGTGTATCGAGTCATTGATCAGTATTCGGTTCTGAACCTTGTGGCGGTGTCGAAAGATACCTGGCGACTCTTGAGCAAACATAATTAAACAGAGCCAAATTAAGAGACAACACCAAAGAGAGCAACACTATCCTCATGAATTTCCTCCCAGAGGAGGAAGATCAAGAAAGGAATATTTTGTCACCTGCACTCGCAGCCAATAAAGCAACATATTTTTAAAATTCTGGTCTCTTGAGAATAAGCAGTCAAACAGACTGATCCATTCATAAATAGGATAAAAACTGGATCAAATGGTTCTGGTGGCTACCCTATCTTGCTGCATTTCAAATGTAATTTAAATTTCCCCTGCCTTGTCAGACCATGCCTTTGTTCTTCTCAGAAGAGACTGCACAAATAAGGCCACAGGCCATTGCAGGAGCTTCCAATTCAACAACATTCCAGGAATTCCTGCTACAGAAGCCATATTGCCACAACGCCAGACTAGGAGCTTAAACTTTTTATCTAGATGATGTGGCCTCACTACCAAAGACAAAAGCTTCCATAGAACCAGTCCATCATTGAATGCTTGCAGTGTTAGCAGCCTAGGCTCGGAATAAGACAAAAACATCGCTTTCACTTTCCACAAATATAAGATCAATGGGTCTTTTCTCTGACCTTGCTGCATTCTGTACAGGGCTGAATTTTCAAGCCCTTAGGGTGGCCTGGGAGATGCAAAAGATGACAAAGTGGCACAGCAAGGCCATTTGGCGTGGAGTGTCTATAGTCTTCCTGCTGTTGTACCATTTTGCCAGTGGTGGGAAAGGTGGCAGACCCCCCCGCCACCCCCCCCCCCCCCCACCCCACCCCCAGGAGCCTAACTGAGCCATTTAAGTGGCCAAGTAAGGGCCCTCTTCTACATCTGCTGGAATTTTATAAGCTGTTGAGGTCCTCCAGTATGTGGGGTCAGCTAAACCCTGGTGACCTCCCAGCAGGCTGCAGGGAGAGAGGAGGGACTCCTTTTTCAGGTCACCTTTTGGACCACGAAAGGGGCTCCCCTGGATTCTACCAACATAATGTGACCTTGGGTCTCGATGTCGGTTGAAATAGCGTCACCCTTGCAATCAGCCCGAGTGGTGTGACCACTGCTGCCGACATGATATCCGGCCCTACTTCTTGGTGTGTTTCCATTTCATCTGATCAATATCTGGCCTTGTCCCAGGAGGGAAATCCAGCAAGGTGTTTAATATGAGATCATTCCTGCTCCTGCTGTCTGCTCCCCGCTCTCTGCACTGTGTTACAAATAGCTGAGCGTGCAGGACGACAGAGTTTCTGGCATTTCCTTTTCGGCAGATACAAAGCAAATGCCTGCTGAAAAATATTTACCACTAAAATAATCTCTGTGGATGAGCTGAGAATGATAGAAATGCTCTCTATCCTTGCCTAAGTGAGTCAAAGTAATTATGCTGACATAAAATACATGAGATACCCTCAATTACGACTCAGGAGAGGAGTTTGATAATACAAAGGCTTTAATAACTAGAAAACCAGACAGCTGCCGAGAAGTGTGCTCACTGCACACGGCCTGCTGAACGTAACCTTATATACAGCTTCCTGGGGGCGGAGCCGGAGGCGGAGTCCCCCAGCGTTCCAAACCCGGTCTTACAGGGGCCTACGCATTAAAGGTACATATGTACACAGATGTCATTCATCACATTCAACCCCTGTTTAAAAAAAAAAACGCATAGTCCGTCAGGGGTGAAGTGGCATTACAAGTTCAGTCTTTTGGGTGGTCTGATTGCCCGTGTCGACCATCTCAGCTCTGGCGGTGGTGCGGCGGATACGGTCGTCCTCGGTGATGGTATATCCGGGAGCACGGTTGTCTGAGCCTTTGCCTGCGTTGGAGCGGGGGGATATCCGGGGTGACTAGGGTGATTGGTGCCAGCGCCGTCTGGGGGGAGGGGGGCACTATGGGGGGGGGGGGGGGGGTCACTGTCGGAGTCAACCGCCGGTGCGGAGACGGGAGCGTCGGTAGAAGGGGGGGCGTCGGTGGGCGAGCCAGCGGGTGGCAGGTCTCGCAGGGAAACGGTGTCCTGCCTGCTGACGGGGTGCTCGACGTAGGCCTATTGAGGGCTTGCGTGTAATAGTTGGACCCTCTCGACCAGTGGATCTGTCTTATGGCTCCTCACGTGCCTCCGGAGTAGAACTGGTCCCGGAGCCATCAGCCAACATGGAAGCGAGACCCCAGAGGTGGACTTCCTGGGGAAGACAAACAAACGGTTGTGAGGGGTCTCGTTCGTGGCCGTACAGAGGAACGACCTAATGGAGTGTAGGGCATCGGGTAGGACCTCCTGCCAGCGGGTGATTGGGAGACTTCTTCACCGTAGGGCTAGAAGAACAGCCTTCCAAACTGTCGCGTTCTCTCTCTCCACCTGCCCGTTTCCACGCAGGTTATAACTGGTCGTTCTGCTCGAGGCGATGCCCTTGTTGAGCAGATACTGACGCAGCTCATCGCTCATGAACGATGTACCCCGGTCGCTGGGGATATAAGCGGGGAAACCAAACAGGGTGAAAATGCTGTGCAGTGCCTTGAGTACGGAGGCCGAGGTCATATTGGGGCAGGGGACAGCGAATGGGAAGCGGGAGAATTCGTCGATGACAGTGAAGAAGTAGGTGTTGCGGTTGGTCGACGGGACGGGCCCTTTGAAGTCCACGCTTAGTCGCTCAAAGGGCCCAGAGGCCTTTACCAGGCTGGGGAGTTCAATCCTCCACCTCAGAATTTATCATTCTTTATTTTGCCCCATTGTGCGTTATCGAACATAAAGGCGACTGACCGTTGGTCGGTGACGAGGGCGAACCTCCTACTGGCTAGGTAGTGCCTCCAGTGCCGCACAGCCTCCACTATGGCTTGTGCCTCCTTCTCGACTGCAGAGTGTTGAATTTCCGAGGCGATGAGGGTTCGGGAGAAGAATGCTACCGGTCTGCCCGCCTGGTTGAGGGTAGCCGCCAGGGCGACGTCTGATGCGTTGCTTTCTACCTGGAAGGGAATGGTTTCGTCCACCGCATGCATTGCGGCCTTGATGATATTGGCCTTGATACGACTGAAGGCCGACTGAGCCTCAGCCATCAGGGGAAAACCCGTGGTCTTAATGAGTGGACGGGCTTTGTCCGGGTATCTGGAGACACACTGGGCATAATAGGAAAGGAGCCCAGGCACCGTTTGAGTGCCTTGAGGCTACGGGGGAGGGGAAGTTCCTTAAGGGGGCGCATGCGGTCAGTGTCTGGCCCTAGGACCCCGTTTTCCACGACGTAGCCGAGGATGGCTAGCCGGGTTGTGTGGACCACGCATTTCTCTTTATTGTATGTCAGATTGAGGGCCCGGGCGGTCTGGAGGAACTTCCTCAGGTTTTCGTCATGGTCCTGCTGGTCATGGCCGCAGATGGTGATGTTGTCCAAGTACGGGTATGTAGCCCGTAAGCCGTACTGGTCCACCATTTGATCCATTGCCCTTTGAAAAATGGATACTCCGTTTGTGACACCGAAAGGGACCCTGAGGAAGTGGAAGAGCCGACCGGCTGCTTCGAAGGCCGTATAGGGGCGGTCCTCTGGGCGGAGAGGGAGTTGATGATAGGCCGATTTTAGGTCGACCGTGGAGAATACTCGATACTGGGCGATTTGGTTGACCATTTCTGCTATGCGGGGAAGTGGGTACGCATCGAGTTGGTAAAGCGGTTTATGGTCTGGCTATAGTCCACCGCCATACATTGTTTTTCCCCGGAGCGGGCTACCAGTACTTGTGCCCTCCAAGGGCTGTTGCTAACCTCTATGACCCCTTCTTTTAGTAGCCGCTGAACCTCTGACTTGATGAAAGTCATGTCTTGGGCACTGTACCGCCGACTCCTGGTGGCGACGGGCTTACAGTCGGGAGTGAGGTTTGTGAAGAGGGGGGTGGCGCAACTTTGAGTGTCGCCAGGCTACATACCGTGAGCGGGGGCAGGGGTCCGCCGAACTTCAGGGTCAGGCTTCGGTGGCGACACTGAAAGTCCAGACCGAGCAGCAGGGGGTGCAGAGGTGAGGGAGGACATAAAGTTTAAAACGGGCGTATTTGGCGCCTTGAATAGTGAGGTTCGCGACACAATACACGGTGATTTGGACCGAATGAGACCCAGATGCGAGGGTGATAGTTTGGGAGGCGGGATAGGTGCGCAGGGAGCAGCGTCTTACCGTGTCTGGATGGATAAAACTCTCCGTGCTCCCGGAGTCAAAAAGGCAGGGGGTGTCGCGGCCGTTGATTTTAACCTGCATCATTGGGTTTCGCAGGTGCTTTGGCCGAGATTGATCGAGCGTGATCGCCCCTAGTTGCGGGCAGTCAGAGTCCTCGGTTGAATCGGACTCGCAAAATGGCCGCTGCCGTCTATCGCACGTTTTGGGTTTTGAAGATGGCCGCCGCCAAGATGGCCACCCCCATGACTTGCACGAGGCCGATGACGTGTCGGAAGTAGGCATGTCTGGCCGCCGCGCAGCCACGTTGCGGGGCCTGTGGTCCCGGGAGTTCGATTTCTGGGCCCGATGAGACTTTTGTTTCTGGCCTTGGGGCCCAGCCAGGCAGACCTTCGCGAAGTGCTCCTTCTTTCCGCATTCGCCGCAGGTAGCGGAGCGGGCCGGGCAACGCTGGCGTGAGTGCTGGCCTTGCCCACAGAAATAGCATTGGGGGCCCCCGGTGTGAGTGGGTTGCCGCGCGGCGCAGGCCTGAAGCGTGGCCAAATCTGGAGGGGATCGAGAGGTGTTCGCAAGGTCCGCGGAGTACATGTGGAGATTATGGTGGGCCGCTTACAGGGAAGAGGCGAGCGTTACCGTGCCTTGGAGGTCCTTCGCGCCGTCTTCTAGGAGCCGCTGCCTGATGTATGTGGATCGGATACCGGACACGAAAGCATCACAAATATGTAAGTTGATGTGGACTTCTGCCGTCACCTCTTTATGGTCGCAGTTCCTGGCGAGCGCGGTGAGTCTCTCCAAGTATTCATCTAGCGTTTCCCCCGAGCGCTGGCGGCAGGTCGAGAGCAAATGTCTGGCGTGTACCTCGTTTATCGGCTTTACGAAACGCTTCTGTAGGATTTCGACCGCCGTTTCGTACGTCGTAGCTTTCTCGGTCACGGAGGATAGTCGGTGGCCCACCCGGGCATGTAGTAAGCTCAGCTTGCGAGGTCCGTCAACTTCAGTCTCTGAGGAATTCAGATTGGCCTCAAAGCACCGGAGCCAGTATTTAAAAATTTCAGCGGCCTCCGGCGACCGAGCGTCCAAATTGAGCTTCTCCGGCTTTAGACCGCTGTCCATCATGATGTAGTCTGGTTATTAAATTGAGATACTTTTGTGAGGGCCACAAAGAATTCAGCACGAGTTTTAAGGATACAAAGTAATAACATTTATTTACAATAACATATATATAACAGCAGCAGCAACTTCCCTTGCTGCACACTCCTTCCTGCTGGTTCCTAAACTGGCCAGCTTTATTTATACTTGGAGTTTACTAATGGTTTCTCCGCCCCCCTCATTGGGGAAGCTCATACCCCCACAGGATTGTGGGATTGTCATTCGTCCCCAGCCAATGGTAAGCAGGCAGGTTATAACATCCCTCCCCCACAAAGTCCAAGGAATCCACCGAAGACCCTGGCGGAGGAGGGTGGAGGACTCTTTTTGCCACAGGCCGGACACCATTTGCACGCGGCGCTGGATCAGGAGGCGTGTAACGAGACGGAGACCGGCGCTTCCGTGATGAACGGCGCGGTTGTACATCCACGGCCCGTGGACCCGAGGATTCCCCCTCTGATGCGTCCTGTGTCTCCATCTCGGAGTCAGAATCTGCTGCCTCCGTCATGTCAGCGTCTCTATCTCCATTCGGTTCTGTAACGACCTGCGCAGGCTTTGAGTGAGGCACAAGCGGAAGATTGTGAGGACTACCTTCCCTTGTCTTGGTCTCTGCGGCTGTAGAAATGAGCTCCGGGGGCGGGGAATCTTTGGAGGGGATAGTCTTCTGGACCGAAAGTGGTCTACATGTTTGCGCTGGAGATGACCCTGGGCTTGCACCTGGTAAGATATAGGGCCCGTTTGGCGAAAGATTACGCCAGGAACCCACTGGGCACCACCAGCAAAATTCCAAATGAACACTGGGTCACCGGGCGCAAACTGCCGAATCGACCGATGCCGAGAAAATCCCTGTCCCTGCCATTCTTGTGTGCGGCGTACTTTTGCGCCAATGTCCGGGAAAACCATACTAAGGCGGGTGCGACGTCTCCGGCCCATTAGAAATTCTGCGGGCGCTACCCCAGTCACCGCATGGCGGGTGGTCCTATATGTAAACAAAAAGCGAGCCAGTCTCGTGTCCATTGATCCGGAAGACTGCTTCTTTAGTCCTCTTTTGAATGTCTGCACTGCGCGCTCTGCCAACCCATTTGAAGCCGGGTGGTAAGGGGCAGTGCGGATATGGCGTATGCCGTTCATCTTCATGAACCTCGCAAACTCCTCACTCGTGAATGGAGTGCCATTATCCGTGACCAGCACCTCGGGGAGGCCATGCGTGCTAAATGACAAATGCATCTTGTAAATTGTTGCGCAGGACGTTGTCCCCTGCATCTTATGCACCTCTAGCTATTTAGACTGGGCGTCGATTAATAGAAGGAACATGGATCCTTGAAAATGGCCTGCGAAATCCGCATGTAAGCGTGCCCAAGGCCGCCCTGGCCATTCCCAGTGATGTAGGGGCGCGGCCGGCGTAAGCTTCTGATGCTCCTGGCAAATGGAGCAGTTTTGGGCCACCTTCTCAATGTCGGTGTCGAGGCCTGGCCACCAGATATAACTCCGGGCCAACATTTTCATTTTGGTCACACCTGGATGCCCATTGTGCAAGTCTCTTAGTATCAGCTCCTGGCCTTTTTCCGGGACAATCACATGCGTCTCCTACAAGAGGATGCTGTCTTCCACGCTGAATTCTGACAGCTTGGAGGAAAATGCCCGCAACTCGCCTGGGAGCTGTCTATGCTGCCCACCATACAGGACTATGTGCCGAACCTTTGACAGGACTGGCTCCGCCTGGGTCCATTCACAGATCTGTGATGCCGTGACAGGCAAGGTGTCCATAAAATTTAGGGTTGCAACCACCTCACCGGTCGTGGGGGTCGACATGGGGCCGGTCGATAAAGGCAATCGGCTCAGTGCGTCGGCATTTGCTATCTGCGTTCCTGGTTTGTGCTCCAGAGAATACTCGTATGCAGCAAGCAACAAAGCCCAGCGCTGGATCCGTGCGGAAGCAATGGGCGGTATTGGCTTATCCTCTCTGAAAAGTCCCAGCAGAGGCTTATGATCAGTGACGATAGTGAAATGGCGGCCATACATTTACTGGTGGAAGCGTATCACCGCAAAAACCACTGCCAGGCCCTCCTTCTCGATCTGCGCATACTTTTTCTCCGCTGCAGTCAATGTGCGGGAGGCGAAAGCTATCGGTCGCTCGGCCCTGTTCCCCATCTTGTGGGACAGGACGGCCCCAATACCATACGGGGATGCATCACATGTGACAAGCAAAGGCTTTCCAGGATCATAGTGGGTTAGTAACCCAGACGACGACAATTGTTGCTTTACCCGCCGGAAAGCGGTTTCTTGTGGCTGACCCCAAACCCAGGTGTGATTTTTCTTTAGCAGAAGGTGCAACGGGGCCAGCGTAGTTGCCAGATTGGGGAGGAACTTCCCGTAATAGTTTACGAGACCGAGAAAAGAACGAAGATGCGAAGTGTCAGTCGGGGCGGGGGCCTGTTGAATCGCACGCACCTTCTCTGCGACGGGGTGCAAACATTCGCGGTCCACCCGATAACCTAGGTAGACTACTTCCTTTGCCTGAAATACGCACTTTGTGCGACATAAATGGACTCCAGCCTCCGAAAAGCGTCTAAGGACAGCCTCCAGATTTTCCAAATGTTCCTGCTCCGAAGTCCCTGTAATCAAAACGTCATCTAAGTAGACAGCAACACGTGGTAAACCTCTCAAAATGTCCTTCATAACACGTTGAAAAATAGCGCAGGCAGAGGATACTCCAAAGGGCAACCGTGTATATTCATACAGGCCCTGGTGTGTATTAATCGTTACATATGGTTGGGAGGCAAGGTCCAGCTCCAACTGTAGGTAGGCGTGACTCATATCTAATTTTGTGAAGGAGAGTCCGCCTGCAAGCTTTGCGTAGAGATCCTCTATGCGAGGCATTGGATATCGGTCGAGTCGGGTAGCCGTATTCACTGTAAGTATATAGTCGCCACACAAGCGAACTGTGGCATCTGGCTTCATTACTGGTACAATTGGTGCTGCCCAGTCAGCAAAACGGACGGGTCTGATAATACCCAAACTCTCCAAACGAGTGAGCTCCCCTTCTACCTTCTCGAGCAAGGCGTAAGGCACCGGGCGCGCCCGGAAATAGCGCGGCGTAGCTCCTGGTTCGACTTGGTACGGGCTACGGCCCCTTTTATTTTCCCCAAACCAGGCTGGAATACATCTGGGTATCGTCCTAGCACCTCAGTCAACCCTTCAGAAACTGTTTGGAGGATGTGCTGCCATTGCAACCGCAAATGGCGCTACCAGTCCTGACCCAACAGGCTGGGCCCATGGCCGCGCACCACGATAAGTGGGAAACGCCCCTCCTGGCGTCCATAAACAACAGGGGTCATTGTAGTTCCTGCAATGTCCAGTGGTTCCCCCGTGTAGGTGGCCAAGCTGGCCTGTGAGTCGGTTAATGTAAGGGTCTGTATACCCTGCTTGATGCGGTCAAATGTCCTCTGGGCGATCACGGAGACCGCTGCGCCAGTGTCTAACTCCATCTCCAGCGGGTGGCCATTGACCCGTACTGTCACCTTAATGGGGGCCACACGGGGAGCTGCCACACAATGCAGCTGCAGGCAGTCGTCCTCCGTCTCCACGTCCTCAGGAGTAGTCGCCACAGGTTCATCCACATGGAAGGTACAGCCCCTGGGCTGGTCCCAGTTACGGCCCCTGGGCTGGTCCCAGTTTCGGTCAGAACGACGGCGCCTATGGCGCCCCCAGGACTGGCGTCCGCGACGGGGTCGGACCCTACAAGTTTGGCACGGACATGGCTCCTCATCCATTGGTTCTGGAGAAGGCTCCCTTCGGGGAGGAATGTCCGACGGCCACTGGCGTCGGTCCGGATTTCGCCTCGCCCAAGGTACCGCAGGAGTGCGGGGGGACGTTTTCGGACAGAAGGGGTTGCGCCCAAGGCATGCACTTCCAATCCCTGTAGCTCCTGCACTCCTCATTCTGCGCTCTCTCGGGACAGTACTATTTGAATTGCCTGTTGAAAAGTCAATGTTGGCTCAGCTAACAACTTTCTCTGGGTGGCCGCATTATTAATACCGCAAATCAAACGGTCGCGTAACATTTCTGACAAGGTCTCACCATAGTCATAGTATTCCGCAATCCTGCGTAGCATGGATAGAAAATCAGCAAGGGATTCTCCTGGGGTCCTCTCAGCGGTATTAAAACGGTAACGCTGGACTATCGTGGACGGGGTTGGGTTAAAGTGTTGCCCCACTATATTCACATGTTCATCAAACATTTAGGTGTCTGGCGCAGCTGGGTACTTAAGGCTCCTAATCACCCCAAACGTATGTGGGCCGCAGGCGGTGAGCAATATGAACACCTGGAGCTCGTTTTCGGTGATATTGTTTGCCCGGAAATAGTAACGCATCCGTTGTGCGTACTGGGTCCAGCTTTCCAGCGCAGCATCAAAAACATCCAAACGTCCGTACAGAGGCATGGTATAACAGAAAACAACTTCCAACCTGTATCCAACAAAAATCCAGGGAGGTGGCTTCAGCAGCGTAGACAGCTATTCACTTTAACCCTCGTCGCCAGTTTTGTGAGGGCCACAAAGAATCCAGCACGAGTTTTAAGGATACAAAGTAATAACATTTATTTACAATAACATATATATATAACAGCAGCAGCAACTTCCCTTGCTGCACACTCCTTCCTGCTGGTTCCTAAACTGGCCAGCTTTATTTATACTTGGAGTTTACTAATGGTTTCTCCGCCCGCCCCCCCCCCCCCCGCCTCCCCTCATTGGGGAAGTTCATACTCCCACAGGATTGTGGGATTGTCAATAGTCCCTAGCCAATGGTAAGCAGGCAGGTTATAACAGATACCCTCAATTACGACTCAGGAGAGGAGTTTGATAATACAAAGGCTTTAATAACCAGAAAACCAGACAGCTGCCGAGAAGTGTGCTCACTGCACACGGCCTGCTGAACGTAACCTTATATACAGCTTCCTGGGGGCGGAGCCGGAGGCGGAGTCCCCCAGTGTTCCAAACCCGGTCTTAAAGGGCCTACGCCTTAAAGGTACATATGTATACAGATATCATTCATCACAATACACATAATTAGCAGTGACTGCTGACTTTCAAAGACATTTAAATATGTAGCCATCAAGACGACATTAACGTCATCAAGTTGGTGAGACATCACTACCTCTGCGGACCTCAATAATATCTGTATAATGTTTACTGCAACAGTCTTTGCCAGTAGGCCAATATAGTGTCTGCGCAGCGAAGAGGCCAGCAGGCCAGTTTGTCACACAACATCAGCTAATATTGCCGATGTGTATGTTATGTTGTTTCTCATTTGTGAAAAAGGGAATCGCAATTGTACCATGCTCTTCACAATCTCCCAAACAACTTCACACTCAATGAAGGATTTTGAAGTACAGTCACAAAATGCAACAGCACGTTTGTGTGAAATCATCTCCTACAATCATGTGATAATGATCAGGTGATCCGTTATTTGGTTAAATATGGGAAAACTCCCCTGCTCTTCCATGGAATAATGTTGTGGGAACTTTCCGCACACTTGAGGGGGCTTATGGGACCTTGGATTAATGGCACTTCTGAAAGACTTTTGTAATGCATTAAAGAGCAGATTGGGGCAATCAATTTAATCCAATCAATTCGATCACAGGTCAAAGTGAGATTTAAAAAAATTTGTTGATGGGCTGTCACTCGCTAGGACAGCAATTATTTCCCATCCTTAATTGACCTTGAGGTGAACTGCCTTCCTGAACCACTCCAGTCCATGTGATGTAGGTACACCTGCAGTGCTGTTAGGGAGAGAATTCCAGGATTTTGACCCAGCGACAGTGAAGAAACGGCGATATATTTCAAGTCAGGATAGTAAATGACTTGCCGGGAACTTGCAGTTGGCAGTGTTTCCATTCGTCTACTGCCTTTGTCCTTCTACTGGGTAGAGGGCGTGGGTTTGGAAGGTGCTGTCGAAGGAGTCTTGGCGATTTCCTGCAGTGCAGCTTGTAGATGGTAAACATGGCTGATGCTCCGCACATTGATGGATGGAGTGAATGTTTGTGGATGGGTTGTCAATCAAGCGGCTGCTTTGTCCTGGATGGTGTTGAGTTTCTTGAGTGTTGTTGGATCTGCACTCATCCAGGAAAGTGGGGAGTATTCCATTACACTCCTGACTTTTGCCTTGTAGATAGTGGGCAGGCTTTGGGGAGTCAGATAAGTTACTTACCACAGGATTGCGAGCCTTTGACCTGCTCTTGTAGCCACGGTATGTATAAGGCTGGCCCAGTTCAGTTTATGGTCAATGGTAACCCCCCCTCCCCCCCCAAAGATGGGCCTGGTTTAGCACAGCTGGCTTGTAAAGCAGAACAAGGCCAGCAGCGCGGGTTCAATTCCCGTACCAGCCTCCCGAACAGGCGCCAGAATGTGGCGACTAGGGGCTTTTCACAGTAACTTCATTTGAAGCCTACTTGTGACAATAAGCGATTTTCATTTCTCATTGAGAGTGGGAGATTCCGCAATGATAATGCCGTTAAATGGCAAAGGGCGATGGTTAGATTTTCTCTTGTTGGAGATGATCATTGCCTGGCACTTGTGTGGCATAGTTACTTGACACTTGTCAGCCCAAGCCTAGATATTCTCCACGTCTTGCTGCATTTCAACATGGACTGCCAAGTTCCTTGTTCCTTGACTAGTAGGATAGTTTATTAACAAAATGAACACGTGGAAAGATAAGTAACGAACTATGATACAAACGTTAATGAATAACTGAATTCAGTGAATTCTCCAGGAGCTACCTCTAATGTGACTGTCCTCTAGTTCGATTTACTACTAACTGCCGGATCTCTGGAGTCACATGGTGGATCATGGGGCAGCATGGTAGCATAGCGGGGAAGCAAGCTAGCATAGTGGTTAGCACTATGGCTTCATAGCACCAGGGTCCCAGGTTCGATTCCCGCTTGGATCACTGTCTGTGCAGAGTCTGCACGTTCTCCCCGTGTCTACGTGGGTTTCCTCCGGGTGCTCCGGTTTCCTCCCACAAGTCCCGAAAGATGTGCTGTTAGGTAATTTGGACATTCTGAATTCTCGCTCTCTGCACCCGAACAGGCGCCGGAATGTGGCGACTAGCGGCTTTTCACAGTAACTTCATTGCAGTGTTAATGTAAGCCTACTTGTGACAATAAAAATTATTATTATCTCTATCACCATCTGCTGGTCGGAGGTCATATAGACAACTCTATACATTACTATGCATATGCAAATCCAACAGCCGCCTTCCTTTGGAAATTTGATTGTTTAACAAATATGACTGTGCTTTACAAAACATGGGATGCATAACAATTTCAAACGTGTCCCTTGTAAACAGTTCGTTACACGTTCAGTCTTTCAGGTTAATGAGATCTTCTTGTTGGTCTCCTGAACCTTGACCGAATACGTGATCTTGTTTCATCTTTTGAAAGACCGATTTTCTGGCTGATCTTTGAGTCATCAACTCATTCAGCCTTTTTTTTTAGAAATTTAGTGTACCCAATTCATTTTTTCCAATTAAGGGGCAATTTAGCGTGGCCAATCCACCTACCCTGCACAACTTTGGGTTGTGAGGGTGAAACTCACGCAAACACGGGGAGAATGTGCAAACTCCACACGGACAGTGACCCAGGGCTGGGATCGAAACTGGGACCTTGGCGCTGTGAGGCAGCAGTACACCACTGTGCTGCCCCTTTCAGCTTTTGAAGTGATGCTTCCTACTCCATATGTGTTCTTGTATATTATTGCCGATGCTTGTGTCTTCACTGTCGCGGCTGCTATCCGGTCGAACAATTGTGTCCTCGACTCCTTTCTTACCCTTCCTTCTCTTTTTCATCATCAGTTCCTTCCTTCTCCTTTTCTTCTTAGTTTTAGTGGCATCATCCGTGAAGTTGGTGTGGTTCACACTCACATCTGCCTGTGCACCTAGAGCATCATTCTTGTTTCTGGTCTTGGCCAAGGAATTAGCTGTTCCTGGATCCCTTGCTGCAATGGCTGCTTCTGGATATTTTGCTGTCGTAGCTGTTTCTGGACCTTCTGCTGTAACAGCTGATTCCGGAGAGCCTTTGCTGGATTGAGGAGTTTTGGTTGATCCATGGTGCTTGCGCTCGAATGCTGTGCTGCATGCCCCTCTACTGGTGATGCATCCATTGTCGGCATGCTTTTGCAGTTGCAGGCAAGTTTGCGACTTCAGGAATGATTGCAAGCCCTTGTACTTTAGCTGGATCAATGTCCTCAACATTAGGCATTGCTTCTTCACTTTGTGTTTTATCAATTAGTGACTCATCCTCATCTGATATAACGATACATGCTTTGTCTTTTGTTGGAGAATTCCACGTAGATGTACCCATCTGCTCTTCCTGCAAATTCTTTGATGGATTGGCCTCAAATACTGGGAAATTCACTGTAGGAACCATTCTGTGGGCATAGGATAATTCATCGTACTTCTCTGGAGCCAATTTTTCCAAAATGGAGATTATTTTTTCAGTTACCAGTCGGTTTGCAGTTGATTTGCTCTCAGCTAATTTATCTGCTGTTGCAACCTCACTTTCAGCCTCTGCACATGCCATTTTAGAGCTTTCACACTTATCGTTATCCTGCACAGATTGGAATGCTACTTGTTATCACTTCATCACTACTGCCAAATAAACTAAATGGACTTTCATAGCCTTCCTCTTCTGGCTCATCATCTGATTCTTCACTTTCCTCATCGTAATCATCATCATAATTATCATCATTGTAATTATCACCATCGTTATCATCATCGTAATCATCATAATCACAATCCTTATCGTCTGCAGTAGCTTCTCCTGTGAAGTATAACACTGCTCGTAGAATTATGTATTCAGGCAAGAAGCGACCAATTTCAAAGTCAGCAGCGAGTCTGCCTGCAGAACCTTCATTCAGCTCTCCATGCTCTGGAACTTCAGGAGGACTAAAAAAGAGAGTCATTTGGTACAGTTTTCTTAACTGTTCTACTCGTGCTCGACCCTTATGCTTCCGCTTAATTTTAATGGTTTTTAAAGTGACGCTTTTTCCTTTCTTCCAGTCGATCAGGCACCCTGCGCATCCCGTGATTTTTGGTTCATCAAAGAAGAAAACGTCTGACCCATCAGGCTGCGACTCCATCTGGTATGTTTTTGTCATGGCCTCATTTGTGAAATACTCATTTGTCTCAAACTTAAACTCCAGTGTAAAGCTCTGAAAATGTTACCTTTACACCTTGTAGATGATTTAAGATAGGCTCATCACATCATGCTCCTGTATCATGTCACTGAGAAAATCCACTTGTTTGAAGACTGTCAACCAGAATTCTGGAATTCTTTTGGTTCCTCCATCTCTTCATCTGGTTTATCTTCCTCCACTTTAACTTTCAATTGTATCTCATTGGATAACTGCACCACTTTATTTCATTGCCAGTTGCAATGATCCTCTGTTGCGGCGCTGTCTGGAATATACAGCCGCTCAACTAGGTTCAGTGCCTCACACGCTTCCGCTCCTACAATGGACTCGTGTTCCATGTCCACAATGGAAAATGGTATGATGTGACTTCTGTTGTGTACCCATGCTTCGAGCTCACATGCTCCCAACGTCACAATCTCATTCCCATTGTAGCCTTTCAGTAATCTTGTTTGATTGATGACTTTCAGTTTAACTCGCAGCCCATTCAAATCGCACAACCTGAGAAGGTTGGCTCTCGCTCCCATGTCGAGCTTGCATTCCATTCAGCATCAATGGAATTGTCCATCTGTCTTCTATGGTACCAGCATCACCATCACTGCAACGGCTAAGTAAGACTTCTTCACTTTGCATATTCAAACTCATCGTGTCCTCAGTCGAAATCAGATCAACAAAAAACAGGTCTTCAATGGACATCTCATCAATCGCGTTGACTGGTCTTGTTTGGTCCACTGGTGGACATGAAAAACATTGCTTCACAAAGTGATTTGTTCTGCCACACTTGGAACACGTCTTCCCAAATATTGGACATTGCCATGGTGTGGTAGTATGCATTAGGGGTCATGTGGGACTGTGAAGCCATGATGTCATTGGCTGACAGATCCCGGGTCCTGGTTGGACGTTGACCTCTAGCTCCGCCCTGAAGGCGGAGTATAAGTACCTGGAGTCCTCCCCCGCAGGCCAGTCTACTACCGAACTGCGGGGGAAACAGTCATGCTTAATAAAGCCTCATCGACTTCATTCTATTCGTCTCTCGGAGTCTTTGTGCGCTACAATTTATTAAGCGTGACTAAAAAGGACTATGGAGCTCAGGATCATCCCGGAATGCCTGAGGATCAGCCCCCACGCAGTGAATGCGGCAGCAGCTTTCAAGCACTGGCAGACTTGTTTTGAGGCCTACCCCAGAACGGCCACCGGCCGGGTCACAGAAGACCAAAAACTACAGGTCCTGCACTCGAGGTTAAGCACGGAGATTTTCTCCCTCATCGAATACGCAGAGGATTTCCAGATGGCGTTCGCAGCACTAAAAAGTCTCTATGTCCGCCCTGTAAACCAGATCTACGCTCGCTATCAACTCGCAACGAGACGGCAAAGTCCCGGAGAATCGATAGATGAATTCTACGCCACGCTACTAATTTTGGGGCGAGCATGCAGCTGCCCGTCGGTGAACGCAAATGAACACATGGACATGTTAATGCGCGATGCTTTTGTGGCAGGTATGAACTCCTCCCAAATCCGCCAAAGACTTCTAGAAAAAGAGTCGCTAGGACTCTCAGAGGCACGGGCCCTAGCAGCCTCCCTAGACGTGGCCGCGCGAAATACCCGCGCCTACGGCCCCGGCCGCGCGGCAGCCCATTGGGCTCCGTACGTACCCGTCGCGACAAACCCACCCCCCCCCCGGACACCCCACAGGCTTGCGCGGTCCAAAAACCAAGTCGCACCGGGGGCGCCCGCTGCTATTTCTGCGGCCAGGCGAAACACCGCCGGCAGCGCTGCCCGGCCCGCGCAGCGATCTGCAAGAGCTGCGGGAAAAAGGGCCATTTCGCGGTTGTGTGCCGGTCCTGCGAGGTCGCCGCTGTCCCGGGAGAACAGGGAGCCCTGCACGCCGCTTACGCTCCCCAACCCCCCCCTGCGCCCCATGTACGACCCGCAGGCGCAGCCACTCTGGGTCCCGACCACCGCGGTCCCAGGAGAACAGGGAGCCCTGCACGCCGCTTACGCTCCCCAAACCCCCCCCCGCGCCCCATGTATGACCCGCCGGCGCTACCACTTTGGGTCCCGACCACCGCGCTCCCCGGAGAAGAGGGAGTTCTGCGCGGCTCTAACGCCCCCCAAACCCCCCCCCCCGCGCCCCACGTATGACCCGCCGGCGCTACCAATTTGGGTCCCGACCACCGCTGTCCCCAGAGATGAGGGAGCCCCGCGCGTTCCTAACGCTCCCCAACCCCCCCCCAGCGCCCCATGTGCGACCCGCAGGCGCAGCCATTTTGGGTCCCGGCCACCACGAGGGGAGGAAGGGCGCCGCCATCTTGGACCACCCCAGACCTGTACGACGCATGGGGGTGGCCATTTTGTCCACCCCCGCCGCCATCTTGTGACCCCCCAGCCATGCGCGATGCATGGGGCAGCCATTTTGTTCAAACCCGACGCCATCTTGGACGGCAACAACGGACCCCAGTGTCGACGGCTCCACGGGGTTCGAAGAAGACGCTCAACTACTACAACCACGTCTCGCTTCAATAACGCTGGACCAAGCTCGGCCCCGGGCACTCCAGACGACGACGACAACGGTGCTGATAAACGGGCACGAGACACCATGCCTAGTCGACTCCGGGAGCACGGAGAGCTTTATCCACCCCGACACGGTAAGACGCTGTTCTTTGACCACCCATCCCAGCGCACAAAAGATTTCCCTAGCTGCAGGATCCCACTCCGTACAGATCAAAGGCTTCTGCATAGTTACCCTAACAGTGCAGGGGAGGGAGTTCAAAAACTACAGGCTCTACGTCCTTCCCCAACTCTGCGCCCCCACATTACTGGGATTAGACTTCCAGTGCAATCTACAGAGCCTTACCTTCAAATTCGGCGGCCCAATACCCCCACTCACTATCTGCGGCCTCGCAACCCTCAAGGTGCAACCCCCGTCCTTGTTTGCAAACCTCACCCCGGATTGCAAACCCGTCGCCACTAGGAGCAGACGGTACCGTGCCCAGGACCGGACATTCATTCGGTCCGAAGTCCAGCGGCTACTAAAGGAAGGCATAATCCAGGCCAGCAATAGTCCCTGGAGAGCGCAGGTGGTAGTAGTAAAGACAGGGGAGAAGCAAAGGATGGTCATAGACTATAGCCAGACCATCAACAGGTACACACAACTAGACGCGTACCCTCTCCCCCGCATATCCGACATGGTCAATCGGATTGCCCAATATAAAGTCTTCTCCACCGTGGACCTCAAGTCCGCCTACCATCAGTTCCCCATCCGCCCAAGTGACCGCAAGTACACAGCCTTCGAGGCAGACGGGCGATTATACCATTTCCTAAGGGTCCCATTTGGCGTCACAAACGGGGTCGCGGTCTTCCAACGAGAGATGGACCGAATGGTTGATCAACACGGGTTGCGGGCCACGTTCCCGTATCTCGACATCTGCGGCCACGATCAGCAGGACCACGACGCCAACCTCCAAAAATTCCTCCAGACCGCTAAAGCCTTGAACCTCACGTACAACGAGGACAAGTGCGTTTTTAGCACCAACCGGCAAGCCATCCTGGGCTACGTAGTGCGCAATGGGATAATAGGCCCCGACCCCAAACGTAAGCGCGCCCTCATGGAATTTCCCCTCCCGCACTGCTCAAAAGCCCTGAAACGCTGCCTGGGGTTTTTTTCATACTACGCCCAGTGGGTCCCCCAGTACGCAGACAAGGCCCGCCCCCTAATACAGACCACGACCTTCCCTCTGTCGACAGAGGCTTGCCAGGCCTTCAGCCGCATCAAAGCGGATATCGCAAAGGCCACGATGCGCGCCATCGACGAGTCCCTCCCCTTCCAGGTCGAGAGCGACGCCTCCGACGTAGCTCTAGCGGCCACCCTTAACCAAGCGGGCAGACCCGTGGCCTTTTTCTCCCGAACCCTCCACGCTTCAGAAATCCGCCACTCCTCAGTGGAAAAGGAAGCCCAAGCCATAGTGGAAGCTGTGCGACATTGGAGGCATTATCTGGCCGGCAGGAGAGTCACTCTCCTCACGGACCAACGGTCGGTAGCCTTCATGTTCGATAATGCACAGAGGGGCAAAATCAAAAACGACAAGATCTTAAGGTGGAGGATCGAGCTCTCCACCTTCAACTACGAGATCTTGTATCGTCCCGGAAAGCTGAACGAGCCGTCCGATGCCCTATCCCGTGGCACCTGTGCCAACGCACAAATTAACCGCCTCCAAACCCTCCACGAGGACCTCTGCCACCCGGGGGTCACTCAGTTTTACCACTTTATCAAGTCCCGCAACCTCCCATACTCCTTAGAGGAGGTCCGTACAGTCACAAGGTACTGCCACATCCGCGCAGAGTGCAAACCGCATTTTTTCAGGCCGGATGGTGCGCACCTGATTAAGGCTTCCCGCCCCTTTGAACGCCTTAGTCTGGATTTCAAAGGACCCCTCCCCTCCACCGACCGCAACATATACTTCCTTAATGTGGTGGACAAGTACTCCCGCTTCCCATTCGCCATCCCCTGTTCTGACATGACCGCGGCCACAGTCATTAAAGCCCTGAACACCATATTCACACTGTTCGGTTGCCCCGCATACGTCCACAGCGACAGGGGGTCCTCCTTCATGCGTGACGAGCTGCGCCAGTTCCTGCTCAGCAACGGGATAGCCTCGAGCAGGACGACCAGCTACAACCCCCAGGGGAACGGGCAAGTAGAGAGGGAGAACGGCACGGTCTGGAAGACCGTCCTACTGGCCCTACGGTCCAGGGATCTCCCAGTTTCACGGTGGCAGGAGGTCCTCCCGGACGCCCTCCACTCCCTCCGGTCACTACTGTGTACTAGCACTAACCAAACGCCTCATGAGCGCCTCCTTGTCTTCCCCAGGAAGTCCTCCTCTGGAAGGTCGCTGCCGACCTGGCTGGCGGCCCCAGGACCCATCTTGCTCCGAAAGCACGTGCGGGCGCACAAGTTGGACCCGTTGGTCGAAAGGGTTCACCTCCTTCACGCGAACCCGCAGTACGCTTATATGGAGTACCCCGACGGCCGACAGGACACGGTCTCTCTGCGAGATCTGGCGCCCGCCGGCAACACACACACACCCCCGACACCAATCACCCAACATATACTTCCTTAATGTGGTGGACAAGTACTCCCGCTTCCCATTCGCCATCCCCTGTTCTGACATGACCGCGGCCACAGTCATTAAAGCCCTGAACACAATATTCACACTGTTCGGTTGCCCCGCATACGTCCACAGCGACAGGGGGTCCTCCTTCATGAGTGACGAGCTGCGCCAGTTCCTGCTCAGCAACGGGATAGCCTCGACACCAATCACCCCCCCCTTCCTGCCACCGCCGCACCCCGCGACCATCCCCTTCCCAGAAGGATCAGTCCTCCTCCCAGGCCCGACCAGGAATGAAGCCCAAGCTGAAACCGTAAGGCTCCCGGAGAAGACAACACCGAAACAAGCACCACCACCACCACCGGGGCCGAGGCGATCGACACGGACGACCAGACCGCCCGACCGACTCGTGGCGTCGATCTAACAGTACAATGGGGACTTTGTGGACTTTTAACGAGAACATTTTGTTTTTTCCTGACGATTACTGTAAATAGTTGTTTAAAAAAACCTTGTACATACTGTTATAACATGTGAAAGTTTTCCTCCCAGGACCAGCCTTGTAAACCCTTACCACCATGCGAAGCATCACCCCGCCGGGTTCATTTTTAACAAGGGGTGAATGTGGTAGTATGCATTAGGGGTCATGTGGGACTGTGAAGTCATGATGTCATTGGCTGACAGATCCCGGGTCCTGGTTGGACGTTGACCTCTAGCTCCGCCCTGAAGGCGGAGTATAAGTACCTGGAGTCCTCCCCCGCAGGCAGTCTACTACCGAACTGCGGGGGAACAGTCACGCTTAATAAAGCCTCATCGACTTCACTCTATTCGTCTCTCGGCGTCTTTGTGCGCTACACATGGCAAATGTCGATTGTCGCATCGCTGGCATAAAATGGTGGACTCGTTCGGCCGCTTAAAATGGCCGGCTGCACTGAGGCCACATTTCTTATTCGCATCACCAAGCTTGTGGCTCTGGCATCTTCTTCCAGATTGGCGCCAAAATGTTTCAAGTTGAGCGTACTAATCTGCTGTGCAGCTAGCTCGCTTGCATGACAAATCTTGATCGCGTTTTTTAATTGAAGCACTTTTTCCCTCAGTAACCTCTCACGGACTTTATCATTCGATATCCCGAACATTATCTGATTGCGGATCATCAACGACTTTAACATACTAAACGTGCACGACTGCGCCTTCAACCGCAGGCCGGTTAGAAAAATCAAAAGATTTGCCTGCCTTCTGGGTACGCATATGAAAAATATAACGTTCAAACGTTTCATTTTTCTTCGGCGAACAATGCCGATCAAAGTACTTTACTACTTCATCGAAGCTCTTGCTTTCTGCTTTGCTGTTGAACACAAAGGTATTATAAATTTCTATTGCTTGAGGACCTGCTACCGTGAGCAGCAATGCAAAAAGCCTATTGTCAGGCTATGTCTGCAGGCAAAGGGCTGCAACATAGAGTCTGAATTGCTGCTTAAAAACACGCCTTTCCCCTCTACATTACCGGTGACTTGAAGTTTGTGAGGTGCCTTCAAACCTTCCATCTCTAATTTCTTTCTTTGGTCTATGTCATCCCGTCTTCTCTGTAGTTATCTTCAATTGTTCTGCACTATTGGTACCATGATATGTACTGTGCTGTGGCCGTGGAAAAGATGCCCACACAACATCTAGTTCTTTGACTAGTAACATAGCTTTTTAACAAAATGAACACATGGAAAGATAACTGATGAACTATGATGCAAACGGTAATGAATAAGTGAATTCAGTGAATTCTCCTGGAGCTACTTCTAATCCGACTGTCCTCTAGTTCGACTTACTACCAACTGCCGGATCTCTGGAGTCACATGGTGAATCTCTATCACCATCTGCTGGTCAGAGGTCAATAGACAACTATATACATTGCTATGCATATGCATATCACCACAACTACTTCTGACTTTATGATGGAAAGAAGGTCATTGATGAAGCAGCTGAACTGCAAATTCTATGATCTATGGTTGGGCCTCAGACACTACCCTGAGGAATTCCTATAGTGATGTTCTGGAACTGAGATGATTGAACCACAACCATTTTCCTTTGTGTTAGGTATGACTCCAACCAGCAGAAAGCTTTCCCGATTCCCATTGACTCTAGTTTGCTAGGACTTTATGATACCATTCTCAGTCAAATGCTGCCTTTATGTCAAAGGGCAGACACTCTGGAATTCAACTATTTTGTTAATGTTTGAACTGAGGCTATAAGGTCTGGAGCTGAGTGACCCCGCTGGAACCCAAACCGAGTGTCAGTGCGCAGGTTATTGCTAAGCAAGAGCCATTTAAGAACACTGATGACCCTTTCCATCACATTACTGATGATCAATAGTAAACTGAAGGGGTGATAATTGGCCAGCTCTGAATTTCTCCTGCTTTTTGAGTACAGGCCATACCTGGGGAATTTTCCACGTTGATGACATTATAGCTGTACTGGAACAGCTTGACTAGGGGTGTGGCAAGTTCTGGAGCACAGGTCTTCAATACTATTGCTGGGATATTATCAGGGCACATTGCCTTTGCAGCATCCAGTGCCTTCAGCCATTTCTGGATATCACATGAATGGAGTGAATTGAATTGGATGAAGACTGACATCTGTGATGCTCGGGGACCTTCAGAGGAGACCGAAATGGAGCATCCACTCGG
Source organism: Scyliorhinus torazame (assembly GCF_047496885.1). Taxonomy (NCBI): domain Eukaryota; kingdom Metazoa; phylum Chordata; class Chondrichthyes; order Carcharhiniformes; family Scyliorhinidae; genus Scyliorhinus; species Scyliorhinus torazame. Next base: position 204,286,857 of record NC_092707.1, read on the forward strand.
CACTTCTGGCTGAAGATTGTTGTGAATGCTTCAGCCTTTTCTTTTACAGTGATGGGCTGGGCTCCCTCTACCATTGCGGATGGGGATATTTATGGAGCCTCTTCGTCCAATGAGCTGCTTAATCATCCACCACCATTCATGGCTGGAGATGGCAGAACTGCAGAGCTTAGATCTGATCCTTTGGTGTGGAATCGCTTAGCTCTATCACTTGCTGCTTATGCTGTTTGGCATGCAAGTTGTTCTTCTTTTATTACGCTCCTGTATTATCTGTTATTACACTTCTCTGTGTGTGTTGATATACTACGGAGTGTAATATGTGTTACTCAAACCTTGGTTACTGATGAGGTCTTCTGAATCTCGATGAAAAAGACTCAAACTCGTCCAGTAGTAACAAAAGGTTTATTGAGTAACTATAACAATAATTGCGTGAGTTCTTTACCTTAACATTGATACTAGTGATAAGGTCAACAAGATCAAACTACAGTAACTATGCTTGACTACACTAACCATCTGAGCTAATCTGATACTCCTGTCCTGGTCACAGTACCTCCAAAAGAGAGCAAGAAAGGCACATTGTGGCTGCTTTTATACCCCAGTTGGTTCGGCCCTCTAGTGATCATCTGGTGCTACTGATTACACATTAACCCCTTATGTACATGCACATACAGAGATCACTACATCCCCCTTTTTTTCTTGTGTTACATATTTTCTGTATGTTGTAAAGAAAATGGAACAAACATAATGCATGCAGTTTGCAAATGCATTATATGAAATCAGTGAGTTAATCAGTCAAATGTTAATACATTTTTTTCCATTTGCTTGTGGTTCAGTCCCAACAAGTCATCATGAGGTGTTCAAATGGTTGAATCACTTTGATGCCTGATTTTGACTTTTTTTTCTATGCTTGTGATAGCGATTCTGTGTTACATTTGCCTGATCAACTGTTTTGCTTCTTTGTCTTGAAGCAAATGCGAACTCGTGAAACTCGTTGTCATGCCATGTTATGTTTGTACTCTTGCCATTGTTTTGGACTGTGCTGTTACATTGTCCTTCATGTGCAGAGTTGTACCATTTTGTATAGGTTGTTGTTTCATTGTTGTTGTTTTTGTTGTTTCTGTTGTTGTCTTCGTTGTTGTGTCCGTTGTTGTTCTTGTTGTGCTTCGTGTTGTAGTTTTTATTGTTGTTCTTATTGTGCTCAATGACTGTTCCCTGTGGATAATTTGAGTCATTCTCAAAGTTATTGGTGTCAGTGTCCTTTGCGGTATCTGATGTTTCATTAAGCATTTCTTCTTGAGGATTATGAGAATGATCCGATGTTGCATTGATCTTGGTGACATCAGTCATTTGTGGTTGATTTGATTCCTCTTTGCTTTCTTGGTGCTCCTCTTCTGGAGTCAAAATCTTCAAGATTTCAATTTTCTTGTGGGTAGTTTAGAATAAATGAGGTTTTAATTGCTGTGGTCTCCCTGGACTCTGAGTAGATTTATTTTGAATGTTGAGTGCTTCTGTACAGACGAGCTGATATCTGTCAGTCTCGCTGTGATCTTGCACATTGTGTAAGCTGATTGTGATCACTGTGTCACTAATCGTACATCCAGTGGTTAGGCATTCATCGTCTTCTTGTTGTTCATGTGCGCTGGGTAGACTTTCATAGTCTTTTTGTTGTTCATGTGAGCTTGGTAAACTTTAATGGTCTGCTTCTGGTTGCTCAGATAAGGTGGATAGATCTTCATAGTCCTCTTCGTGCACGGTTGGCGCTCTGGAGTCTTTAATTGCTTCCATTCTGGAGTCTGTCAACGGGCTCTCTGTGGAGGCTTGCGTTGCTCTCTCTATGGAGTCTTTCATCGCTCTCCCTGTGGAGTTGTGCAGTGTTCTTTCTGTGGAGTCGATCTGTGCTCTCTCAACGGAGTCGGTCAGTACTCTCTGTGTGGCGTCGTTTTCAACGACCTGCCATTGAATCATGGTATTGGATTCACCTGCCATGAGTAGAGTCGTGTTGAGCTTTTCAACCGTGTCGCTGATGCTATGATCATCATATCCGAATAACTCAGCCATGTCTGAATAGTATTCTTTAATATACAAATCATCTTTTTTTGTTTCAGATTTGTTATTGCGCTCTTCATGTTCAATGAACAAATCATCTTCTTTGGTTTCTGATTTGTCATTGTGCTCTTTACTTTGGGTGGTGCAAACTGCTTGTTCTAGGGTGCTATGAAAGCTGTTTCCCACTGTTTGTTAAAGTTCAGGCATTGTTCTGTCTTTTGAGGTAAAAAAATCGGGTTCTGTAGCTTTAAAACAATTTTAAAATTTTTTCGGGCATTTCACCTTTAACTGGGCGTGGTCCGTGTCTTCTGATGTCATGACGCTCGTGACATAAAGCGTAGGAATCGATTGCGCATGCGCAATTCGATTTTCCTTTACTGTGCGCTCTGCGCAAAACACCGTTTTGCCGGTTTGCGTCTTTTAGGGAAGTGTGCATGTGCGAATTGGCCAGACTGCACATGCGCAAGATGGCTGCCGCTCAGAACGTCCATCTTCTTCAGTTTCAACACTGCCTCTGCCTCGTGGTGAGTATTAGCGCCATTATTACGGATTTTGTTTTCTAGATAATGATTCCTTGTTTGTAAAGGCTCAAAGTATTGATTTTGTTTTTGTTCATAAGCAAGTCATTTTTGTGCTGCGATTTCTAGAGTTAGATACTTTTTTTGTGAAAGTTCTTCCCTCAAATTTTTATCAGATAGTCCAAAAAATTAATTGATCCATTATCATAGCGTCTCTGATATCAGCAAAATTACAGCCTTGTGCTATTAACTTGAGGTCTGTAATAAAATTAGTGATGGGCTCTCCATTTCTCTGGCACCTATGATGAAAGTTAGAGCTTTCCAGCATCTCCCAGACTGACTTTTACAGTGTTCTTCAAATTTTGCGATAATCACTTTAAATTGTTTTGTCTTCACCTTCCAAGAAATTAAAGGAGTTATAGACCGCTATAGCTTCATGTCCTGCTATTCCGAGTAGAAGTGCAATTTTTCTTTCTTCAGAGGCCGTGTTTAAATCATTAGCTGCCATATATACTTGGAACTTTTGTATAAAGATTTTCCAGTTATTACTTAAGTTACCGTTAGTTTTCAGCTGCATTGATACTTGAACGTGGTCCATCGAATCGTTTGGTCATCGAGGATCCATCTGCTACGAAGTCTTCCACAGCCGAGCAGTCGGTACTTTGTTTTCTTTCTTTTTGTCTAACTTAATCTAACTAGTTCATTTAAAGCCAACAGTCCTGGTACCATCTTTTATTACACTTCTCTGAATGCAATGTGTTACTCAAACCTTGGTTACTGATGAGGTCGTCTGAATCTCGATGAAGAAGACTCAAACTCGTCCAGTAGTAACAAAAGGTTTATTGAGTAACGATGACAATAATTGCGTGAGTTCTTTACTTTAACATTGGTACAAGTGATAAGGTCAACAAGATCTAACTACAGTAACTATGCTAGACTACACTAACTATCTGAGCTAATCTGATACTCCTGTCCTGGCACAGTACATCCAAAAGAGAGAGAGAGAGGCACAATGTGGCTGCTTTTATACCCCAGTTGGTCCGGCCCTCTAGTGATCATCTGGTGCTACTGATTACACATTAACCCCTTATGTACATGCACATAGAGACATCTCTGCAGCTCTGTGTTGTAGCTACACTAGGTTGACACCTCATTTTTATGTATGCCTGGTGCTGTTCCTGGCATGTCCTCCCATGCTTTTTATTGATCGAGTGTTGATCCCTGACTTGGTGGTTAATTGTAAAGTAGCTGTAATGATGTCAGGAGCTGGTTCTGGCAGAACGCAAATGGATGCTTGATAGCACTGTTGGTGACCCTTTCTATCGCTTCTCAGATCGAGAGTAGACTGATTGGGACCAGTTGGATTTGTCCTGATTTTTGTGGACAGAAGCTATATGGGGCAATGTTTAACATTTCTGGGTAGATGCCAGTGTTGTAGCTACACTAGAATAGCTTGGCGAGGGAGCACAGCTAGTTCTGCAGCATAAGCCTTCAGCGCTATTTCTGGGATGTTGGTAGGTCCCATAGGCTTTGCTGTATCCTGAGCACTCACACATTTCTTGATATCACATGGAGTGAATTGGATTGTATGATAACTGATTTATATGATGTGTGCTGAGGTGGCACTTTCACAGAGTGCCTTGGGCTGAAGATGTTGCAAATGCTTCCATTTTCACACCGCTGCTGGTTTCTGCCATATTTGAGATGAGGGATGTCGCACAGTCTTAGGTTAGGTGTGTAATTTCCCGCTATTGAATGCAGCAGAACCTGATTGGTAAAATGCAGACACATGGCTTAATGGAGACAAGTGTGAAGTGATACATTCTGACAGGAAGAATGAGGAAAGACAATATAAACTAAATGGTACAATGTAAAAGGGTGTCCAGGTACAGAGTATACCTATACAGGTATTTAAAAGTGGCGGGACAAGTTGATAATATTCTTTAAAATATATAGAATTGTGGGCTTTATTAATAGAGGAATAGAGTACAAAAGCAAAGACGTTCATAACATACTGTGTAGACCTCAGCTAGAGTATTGTGTTCACTCTGGGAATCAACCTAATGCAGAATGTCAATGCCTTGGAGAGGGTGCAAGTGAGATTTACTGGAATGGGACCAGGGTGATGGTCTTGGATTATGTGGAGAAACTGGAGGAGTTGCTTTCCTTGGAGCAGAGAAGTTGAAAAGGAGATTTGATGGAGACGTTCAAAATCAAGAAGGGTTTTGAGTAAACAAAAAGTGATTGTTTCCAGTGGCATACAGGTTGGTAAAAGGGCAGCACGGTAGCATGGTGGTTAGCATAATTGCTTCACAGCTCCAGGGTCACAGGTTCGATTCCTGGCTTGGGTCACTGTGCACGTTCTCCCTGTGTGTGCGTGGGTTTCCTCCGGGTGCTCCGGTTTCCTCCCACAGTCCAAAGATGTGCAGGTTAGGTGGATTGGCCATGCTAAATTGCCCTTAGTGCCAAAATTGCCCTTAGTGTTGGGTGGGGTTACTGGGTTATGGGGATAGGGTGGAGGTGTGGGCTTGGGTAGGGTGCTCTTTCAAAGAGCCGGTGCAGACTCGATGGGCCGAATGGCCTCCTTCTGCACTGTAAATTCTATGATTCTAAACAGGGTCATGTCTATGAGGTGATTGGTGAAAGAACAAGAGGTGACAGGAGGAAACTTTTTTTTATTAAACAACTTGTTGTGATCAGGAATGCATATTCAATAATTACTTTCAAAATAGAATTGGATAAATACTGAAAAAGGATTTATCAGTATCTGTGGTGAAAGAGTGGAGATCGTGGGATTAATTGGATAGTTTGACTGGCACAGACACAATGGGCCAAATGGCCTTTCATAGAATCCCTAAAGTACAGGAGGAGGTTATTCGGCCCATCGAATCTGCACCGACCCTCCGAAAGAGCACCCTACCTAGACCAACTACCCTTGCCCTATCCCCATATCCCTCAACTAAGGGCCAATTTAGCACGGCCAATCCATCTAACCTGCACATGTTTGGGCGTTAGTCTGTGAGATATCATTCATTGATTCTCTGTTTCAATTATTTATTTTTTATTCATTCGTGGGATGTGGGCGTCACAGGCAATGCCAGCATTTATTGCCCATCCCTATTTGGCTTGGAGGGAACAGTTAAGAGTCAGCAACATTGTTGTGGGTCTGGAGTCACATGTAGGCCAGACCAGGTAAGGATGACAGATTTCCTTCCCTAAAGGACATTAGTGAACCAGAAGGGTTTTTACGACAATCGACAATGGTCATCATTAGACTTTTAATTCCAGATTTTAAAAAAATTCAAATTTCACCGTCTGTGGTGGTGGGATTCAAACCCAGGTCCCCAGAGCATTACCCTGGGTTTCTGGTTTACTGGTCCAGTGACAATACCACTATGCCATCTGTGGAGGGAGAAACACAGAAGGCATTTAGAGCTCAAATTACTCTTCTTCAGAGCTCTGAAGGTTGTCGGGGGTGTTCAGTACGAGAACTTGGGGTCTGGACAGCTGAAGGCACTGTCACTAACAATAGGATGAAGTAAGTGGGGGATGAACACGAGGCCAGAGATGGGAATTAGGAGATAGATTTCTTTCAGAAAACAACCTATTGGGTTACAGTATATTAGCAATTTGAGATGTGATAAATTTAAGTGTTGGAGAGTACCCAAAGCTTTATAACGCAGCATTTTCATCACATCACGTCTGAGTCAGTTGTAGGGGAATTGATTATTATGATTAGTCAACAACTCCATAATTGTTGTATCAGGAACCAACAGAATGGTAGAAGGGAGATAAATGGACCTTGGATATATTTCCCTCCAGCAATTCTCATATTCCAAACCCCCGAGAAACAATCTGAAATGGAATTACGGTGAGAGATTAGGGGTGGTGAGGATGTAAATCATTGTAGAAATTCTATCTCATTGTGTTCAGGGATGAACAGTGTACAGTTGCACCCTGTACTGGATGAAGCTGAAGGCCTTTTCTTGTTCTCCTTCACACAGGGGCGGATCTATTATGAAACTAATGAAGCTTAAGCTTCAGGGCCCCTAATCCCGGAGGGGCCCCAGAAGCGACTTTACAAGGCAGTCATAAATTAATTGGCAGGACTTCACTGACAGCAGATAAGTCAGTGCTGGGTCCCAGGTTAAAAGGAAAGTGATTATTCTGCTGCAAAAATGTGATCAGGAAATGCTGAGGATCAAAATTTGCCTCCACTTCCGAATGTAGATGTGTCTCGATGAAGTGTGTCACCCCGCGTAAGTGTTTGTGTTAATGCCAGTGTGTGTGTGATTGGGTATTCAAAGAATGCTGATGTGGCCTGGCTCACGGGACTGCTCTCCCCTCATGCACTGTTCACTTGGTCAGTTTCACTAGGGTCACATATTTTGCAGCTGTGTATCGGAGGAATGAGAAAGAGCTGGCTCCAAACCTCAGCACAAACACTGGCGCCCTGCTTTGCTAGTTTTGTCTTTAGCCATAGTGTTGATACATTCTGTCCCAAGGCCCTTTCTCTGCCTTCTTTGAAACGCAAAGCTCACTCAGCCTGGGAACTGGTATGAATTCAGATGTCCTCTTTGCCGGTTTGCTATTTCACTATCCCAGCCTTCATCTCAGTTTTCACCAGCAGAACCCTATCTGTTGCTGTGTAATTCGTACACAAGTGCGATGCGCTGTGTTAACACCCTGGTCCTGTGCTGTCAGCTCCAATATGCCCAGATATGTTTTTCAATGTACATATTTCATTTTGTTCTCCGACACTTGGGATGTTGTGAGTGTGTACGGTGGCCCATGCAGCCTCTGCTTTTGTTTCATGAGTTCTCAGGTTTGCCGTAACATGTTGTGATTGCTGCACTTGACAATCAATGATAAACAGACAAAAGAAAGACCCCCTTTGCAGTCCTGTGCATGAGACCAAACCACAATGTATCCAGTGAAACATTATACAGACAGGTCTCACTGTACCAGTGCTCATTATAGAGTCAGAGATACAGGTCCCACTGTATCAGTGTTCATTGTGCAGAGAGAGAGATACAGGTCTCACTGTATCAGTGTTCATAATGCAGAGAGAGATAAAGGTCTCACTGTACCAGAGTTCATTATACAGAGATACAGGTCTCTTTGTAGCAATGTTCATTATAGAGTCAGAGATACAGGTCTCAGTGTACCAATGTTCATTATAGAGTCAGAGATACAGGTCTCACTGTACCAATGTTCATTATAGAGTCAGAGATACAGTTCTCACTGTACCAATGTTCATTATAGTCAGAGATACAGGTCTCACTGTACCAATGTTCATTATAGTCAGAGATACAGGTCTCACTGTACCAATATTCATTATAGAGTCAGAGATACAGGTCTCACTGTACCAATGTTCATTATAGTCAGAGAGACATGTCTCACTGTGCCAGAGTTCATTATAGAGTCAGAGATACAGGTCTCACTGCTCCAATGTTCATTATAGACAGAGATACAGGTCTCACTGTACCAGTGCACATTATAGAGTCAGAGATACAGGTCTCACTGTACCAATGTTCATTATAGAGTCAGAGATACAGGTCTCACTGTACCAATGTTCATTATAGAGTCAGAGATACAGGTCTCACTGTACCAATGTTCATTATAGAGTCAGAGATACAGGTCTCACTGTACCAATGTTCATTATAGTCAGAGAGACATGTCTCACTGTGCCAGAGTTCATTATAGAGTCAGAGATACAGGTCTCACTGTACCAATGTTCATTATAGTCAGAGAGACATGTCTCACTGTGCCAGAGTTCATTATAGAGTCAGAGATACAGGTCTCACTGCACCAATGTTCATTATAGACAGAGATACAGGTCTCACCGTACCAGTGCACATTATAGAGTCAGAGATACAGGTCTCACTGCACCAATGTTCATTACAGTCAGAGATACAGGTCTCACTCTGCCAATGTTCATTACAGAGTCAGAGATACAGGTCTCAGTGTACCAATGTTCATTATAGTCAGAGACACAGGTCTCTCTGTACCAATGTTCATTATAGAGTCAGAGATACAGGTCTCACTGTACCAATGTTCATTATAGAGTCAGAGATACAGATCTCACTGTACCAATGTTCATTATAGTCAGAAATACAGGTCTCACTGTACCAATGTTCATTATCGTCAGAGATACAGGTCTCACTGTACCAATGTTCATTATAGTCAGAGATACATGTCTCACTGTGCCAGAGTTCATTATAGAGTCAGAGATACAGGTCTCACTGTACCAGTGCACATTATAGAGTCAGAGATACAGGTCTCACTGTGCCAGAGTTCATTATATAGTCAGAGATACAGGTCTCATTGTACGAATGTTCATTATAGTCAGAGATTCAGGTCTCACTGTACCAGTGCTCATTATAGAGTCAGAGAGACAGGTCCCACTGTACCAATGTTCATTATACTCAGAGAAACAGGTCTCACTGTATCAGTGTTCATAATGCAGAGAGAGATAAAGGTCTCACTGTACCAGAGTTCTTTATACAGAGATACAGGTCTCACTCTGCCAATGTTCATTATAGAGTCAGAGATACAGGTCTCACTGTACCAATGTTCATTATAGTCAGAGATACAGGTCTCACTGTGCCAGTGCTCATTATAGAGTCAGAGATACAGATCTCACTTGACCAATGTTCATTATAGTCAGAGATACAGATGTCACTCTACCAATGTTCATTATAGAGTCAGAGATACAGGTCTCACTGTGCCAGAGTTCATTATAGAGTCAGCGATACAGGTCTCACTGTACCTGTGCACATTATAGAGCCAGAGATACAGGTCTCACTGCACCAATGTTCATTATAGTCAGAGATACAGGCCTCACTGTACCAATGTTCATTATAGAGTCAGAGATACAGGCCTCACTGTACCAATGTTCATTATAGTCAGAGATACAGGTCTCACTGAACCAATGTTCATTATAGAGTCAGAGATACAGCTCTCACTGTACCAATGTTCATTATAGAGTCAGAGATACAGGTCTCACTGCACCAATGTTCATTATAGTCAGAGATACAGGCCTCACTGTACCAATGTTCATTATAGAGTCAGAGATACAGGTCTCACTGTACCAATGTTCATTATAGAGTCAGAGATACAGGATTCACTGTACCAATGTTCATTATAGAGTCAGAGATACAGATCTCACTTGACCTATGTTCATTATAGTCAGAGATACAGGCCTCACTGTACCAATGTTCATTATAGAGTCAGAGATACAGGTCTCACTGTACCAATGTTCATTATAGAGTCAGAGATACAGGCCTCACTGTACCAATGTTCATTATAGAGTCAGACATATAGATCTCATTTGACCAATGTTCATTATAGTCAGAGATACAGATGTCACTCTACCAATGTTCATTATAGTCAGAGATACAGGTCTCACTGTGCCAGAGTTCATTATAGAGACAGAGATACAGATCTCACTGTACCAGAGTTCATTATAGAGTCAGAGATACAGATCTCACTGTACCAATGTTCCTTATAGAGTCAGAGATACAGGTCTCACTGTACCAATGTTCATTATAGTCAGAGATACAGGTCTCTCTGTACCAATGTTCATTATAGAGTCAGAGATACAGGTCTCACTGTACCAATGTTCATTATAGAGTCAGAGATACAGGTCTCACTGTGCCAATGTTCATTATAGAGTCAGAGATACAGGTCTCACTGTACCAATGTTCATTATAGAGTCAGAAATACAGGTCTCTCTGTACCAATGTTCCTTATAGAGTCAGAGATCCAGGTCTCACTGTACCAATGTTCCTTATAGAGTCAGCGATACAGGTCTCACTGTACCTGTGCACATTATAGAGCCAGAGATACAGGTCTCACTGCACCAATGTTCATTATAGTCAGAGATACAGGCCTCACTGTACCAATGTTCATTATAGAGTCAGAGATACAGGCCTCACTGTACCAATGTTCATTATAGTCAGAGATACAGGTCTCACTGAACCAATGTTCTTTATAGAGTCAGAGATACAGCTCTCACTGTACCAATGTTCATTATAGAGTCAGAGATACAGGTCTCACTGTACCAATGTTCATTATAGAGTCAGAGATACAGGTCTCACTGTACCAATGTTCATTATAGAGTCAGAGATACAGGTCTCACTGTGCCAATGTTCATTATAGAGTCAGAGATACAGGTCTCTCTGTACCAATGTTCATTATAGAGTCAGAGATACAGGTCTCACTGTACCAATGTTCATTATAGAGTCAGGGATACAGGCCTCACTGTACCAATGTTCATTATAGTCAGAGATACAGATATCACTGTACCAATGTTCATTATAGAGTCAGAGATACAGGCCTCACTGTACCAATGTTCATTATAGAGTCAGAGATCCAGGTCTCACTGTACCAATGTTCCTTATAGAGTCAGCGATACAGGTCTCACTGTACCTGTGCACATTATAGAGCCAGAGATACAGGTCTCACTGCACCAATGTGCATTATAGTCAGAGATACAGGCCTCACTGTACCAATGTTCATTATAGAGTCAGAGATACAGGTCTCACTGTACCAATGTTCATTATAGAGTCAGAGATAAAGGCCTCACTGTACCAATGTTCATTATAGAGTCAGAGATACAGATCTCACTTGACCAATGTTCATTACAGTCAGAGATATAGGCCTCACTGTACCAATGTTCATTATAGAGTCAGAGATACAGATCTCACTTGACCAATGTTCATTATAGTCAGAGATACAGATGTCACTCTACCAATGTTCATTATAGTCAGAGATACAGGTCTCACTGTGCCAGAGTTCATTATAGAGTCAGAGATACAGATCTCACTGTACCAGAGTTCATTATAGAGTCAGAGATACAGATCTCACTGTACCAATGTTCATTATAGAGTCAGAGATACAGATATCACTGTACCAATGCTCATTATAGAGTCAGAGATACAGGTCTCACTGTACCAATGTTCATTATAGAGCCAGAGATACAGGTCTCACTGTACCAATGTTCATTATAGTCAGAGATACAGCTCTCACCGTACCAATGTTCATTATAGAGTCAGACATACAGGTCTCACTGTACCAATGTTCATTATAGTCAGAGATACAGCTCTCACTGTACCAATGTTCATTATAGAGTCAGAGATACAGTTCTCACTGTACCAATGTTCATTATAGAGTCAGAGATACAGATATCACTGTACCAATGTTCATTATAGTCAGAGATACAGGCCTCACTGTACCAATGTTCATTATAGAGTCAGAGATACAGATATCACTGTACCAATGTTCATTATAGTCAGAGATACAGCTCTCACTGTACCAATATTCATTATAGAGTCAGAGATACAGTTCTCACGGTACCAATGTTCATTATAGAGTCAGAGATACAGCTCTCACTGTACCAATGTTCATTATAGAGTCAGAGATACAGGTCTCACTGTACCAATGTTCATTATAGTCAGAGATACAGGTCTCACTGTACCAATGTTCATTATAGAGTCAGAGATACAGGTCTCACTGTACCAATGTTCATTATAGTCAGAGATACAGGTCTCACTGTACAAATGTTCATTATAGTCAGAGATACAGGTCTCACTGTACCAATATTCATTATAGTCAGAGATACATGTCTCACTGTGCCAGAGTTCATTATAGAGTCAGAGATACAGGTCTCACTGTACCAATGTTCATTATAGTCAGAGATACAGGTCTCACTGTACCAGTGCTCATTGTAGAGTCAGAGATACAGGTCCCACTGTATCAGTGTTCATTGTGCAGAGAGAGAGATACAGGTCTCACTGTATCAGTGTTCATAATGCAGAGAGAGATAAAGGTCTCACTGTACCAGAGTTCATTATACAGAGATACAGGTCTCATTGTAGCAATGTTCATTATAGAGTCAGAGATACAGGTCTCAGTGTACCAATGTTCATTATAGAGTCAGAGATACAGGTCTCACTGTACCAATGTTCATTATAGAGTCAGAGATACAGGTCTCACTGTACCAATGTTCATTATAGTCAGAGATACAGGTCTCACTGTACCAATGTTCATTATAGTCAGAGATACAGGTCTCACTGTACCAATATTCATTATAGTCAGAGATACATGTCTCACTGTGCCAGAGTTCATTATAGAGTCAGAGATACAGGTCTCACTGTACCAATGTTCATTATAGTCAGAGATACATGTCTCACTGTGCCAGAGTTCATTATAGAGTCAGAGATACAGGTCTCACTGCACCAATGTTCATTATAGACTGAGATACAGGTCTCGCTGTACCAGTGCACATTATAGAGTCAGAGATACAGGTCTCACTGTACCAGTGCACATTATAGAGTCAGAGATACAGGTCTCACTGCACCAATGTTCATTACAGTTAGAGATACAGGTCTCACTCTGCCAATGTTCATTACAGAGTCAGAGATACAGGTCTCAGTGTACCAATGTTCATTATAGTCAGAGACACAGGTCTCTCTGTACCAATGTTCATTATAGAGTCAGAGATACAGGTCTCACTGTACCAATGTTCATTATAGTCAGAGATACAGCTCTCACTGTACCAATGTTCATTATAGAGTCAGAGATACAGATCTCACTGTACCAATGTTCATTATAGTCAGAAATACAGGTCTCACTGTACCAATGTTCATTATCGTCAGAGATACAGGTCTCACTGTACCAATGTTCATTATAGTCAGAGATACATGTCTCACTGTGCCAGAGTTCATTATAGAGTCAGAGATACAGGTCTCACTGTACCAGTGCACATTATAGAGTCAGAGATACAGGTCTCACTGTGCCAGAGTTCATTATATAGTCAGAGATACAGGTCTCATTGTACCAATGTTCATTATAGTCAGAGATACAGGTCTCACTGTACCAGTGCTCATTATAGAGTCAGAGATACAGGTCCTACTGTACCAATGTTCATTATACTCAGAGATACAGGTCTCACTGTATCAGTGTTCATAATGCAGAGAGAGATAAAGGTCTCACTGTACCAGAGTTCTTTATACAGAGATACAGGTCTCACTCTGCCAATGTTCATTATAGAGTCAGAGATACAGGTCTCACTTGACCAATGTTCATTATAGTCAGAGATACAGGTCTCACTGTGCCAGTGCTCATTTTAGAGTCAGAGATACAGATCTCACTTGACCAATGTTCATTATAGTCAGAGATACAGATGTCACTCTACCAATGTTCATTATAGAGTCAGAGATACTGGTCTCACTGTGCCAGAGTTCATTATAGAGTCAGCGATACAGGCCTCACTGTACCTGTGCACATTATAGAGCCAGAGATACAGGTCTCACTGCACCAATGTTCATTATAGTCAGAGATACAGGCCTCACTGTACCAATGTTCATTATAGAGTCAGAGATACAGGCCTCACTGTACCAATGTTCATTATAGTCAGAGATACAGGTCTCACTGTGCCAGAGTTCATTATAGAGTCAGAGATACAGGTCTCACTGTACCAGTGCACATTATAGAGTCAGAGATACAGGTCTCACTGCACCAATGTTCATTATAGTCAGAGATACAGGCCTCACTGTACCAATGTTCATTATAGAGTCAGAGATACAGGTCTCACTGTACCAATGTTCATTATAGAGTCAGAGATACAGGATTCACTGTACCAATGTTCATTATAGAGTCAGAGATACAGATATCACTGTACCAATGTTCATTATAGTCAGAGATACAGCTCTCACTGTACCAATGTTCATTATAGAGTCAGAGATACAGTTCTCACGGTACCAATGTTCATTATAGAGTCAGAGATACAGCTCTCACTGTACCAATGTTCATTATAGAGTCAGAGATACAGGTCTCACTGTACCAATGTTCATTATAGTCAGAGATACAGGTCTCACTGTACCAATGTTCATTATAGAGTCAGAGATACAGGTCTCACTGTACCAATGTTCATTATAGTCAGAGATACAGGTCTCACTGTACAAATGTTCATTATAGTCAGAGATACAGGTCTCACTGTACCAATATTCATTATAGTCAGAGATACATGTCTCACTGTGCCAGAGTTCATTATAGAGTCAGAGATACAGGTCTCACTGTACCAATGTTCATTATAGTCAGAGATACAGGTCTCACTGTACCAGTGCTCATTATAGAGTCAGAGATACAGGTCCCACTGTATCAGTGTTCATTGTGCAGAGAGAGAGATACAGGTCTCACTGTATCAGTGTTCATAATGCAGAGAGAGATAAAGGTCTCACTGTACCAGAGTTCATTATACAGAGATACAGGTCTCATTGTAGCAATGTTCATTATAGAGTCAGAGATACAGGTCTCAGTGTACCAATGTTCATTATAGAGTCAGAGATACAGGTCTCACTGTACCAATGTTCATTATAGAGTCAGAGATACAGGTCTCACTGTACCAATGTTCATTATAGTCACAGATACAGGTCTCACTGTACCAATGTTCATTATAGTCAGAGATACAGGTCTCACTGTACCAATATTCATTATAGTCAGAGATACATGTCTCACTGTGCCAGAGTTCATTATAGAGTCAGAGATACTGGTCTCACTGTACCAATGTTCATTATAGTCAGAGATACATGTCTCACTGTGCCAGAGTTCATTATAGAGTCAGAGATACAGGTCTCACTGCACCAATGTTCATTATAGACAGAGATACAGGTCTCGCTGTACCAGTGCACATTATAGAGTCAGAGATACAGGTCTCACTGTACCAGTGCACATTATAGAGTCAGAGATACAGGTCTCACTGCACCAATGTTCATTACAGTTAGAGATACAGGTCTCACTCTGCCAATGTTCATTACAGAGTCAGAGATACAGGTCTCAGTGTACCAATGTTCATTATAGTCAGAGACACAGGTCTCTCTGTACCAATGTTCATTATAGAGTCAGAGATACAGGTCTCACTGTACCAATGTTCATTATAGAGTCAGAGATACAGATCTCACTGTACCAATGTTCATTATAGTCAGAACTACAGGTCTCACTGTACCAATGTTCATTATCGTCAGAGATACAGGTCTCACTGTACCAATGTTCATTATAGTCAGAGATACATGTCTCACTGTGCCAGAGTTCATAATAGAGTTAGAGATACAGGTCTCACTGTACGAGTGCACATTATAGAGTCAGAGATACAGGTCTCACTGTGCCAGAGTTCATTATATAGTCAGAGATACAGGTCTCATTGTACCAATGTTCATTATAGTCAGAGATACAGGTCTCACTGTACCAGTGCTCATTATAGAGTCAGAGATACAGGTCCTACTGTACCAATGTTCATTATACTCAGAGATACAGGTCTCACTGTATCAGTGTTCATAATGCAGAGAGAGATAAAGGTCTCACTGTACCAGAGTTCCTTATACAGAGATACAGGTCTCACTCTACCAATGTTCATTATAGTCAGAGATACAGGTCTCACTGTGCCAGTGCTCATTATAGAGTCAGAGATACAGATCTCACTTGACCAATGTTCATTATAGTCAGAGATACAGATGTCACTCTACCAATGTTCATTATAGAGTCAGAGATACTGGTCTCACTGTGCCAGAGTTCATTATAGAGTCAGCGATACAGGCCTCACTGTACCTGTGCACATTATAGAGCCAGAGATACAGGTCTCACTGCACCAATGTTCATTATAGTCAGAGATACAGGCCTCACTGTACCAATGTTCATTATAGAGTCAGAGATACAGGCCTCACTGTACCAATGTTCATTATAGTCAGAGATACAGGTCTCACTGTGCCAGAGTTCATTATAGAGTCAGAGATGCAGGTCTCACTGTACCAGTGCACATTATAGAGTCAGAGATACAGGTCTCACTGCACCAATGTTCATTATAGTCAGAGATACAGGCCTCACTGTACCAATGTTCATTATAGAGTCAGAGATACAGGTCTCACTGTACCAATGTTCATTATAGAGTCAGAGATACAGGATTCACTGTACCAATGTTCATTATAGAGTCAGAGATACAGATCTCACTTGACCTATGTTCATTATAGTCAGAGATACAGGCCTCACTGTACCAATGTTCATTATAGAGTCAGAGATACAGGTCTCACTGTACCAATGTTCATTATAGAGTCAGAGATACAGGCCTCACTGTACCAATGTTCATTATAGAGTCAGACATATAGATCTCACTTGACCAATGTTCATTATAGTCGGAGATACAGATGTCACTCTACCAATGTTCATGATAGTCAGAGATACAGGTCTCACTGTGCCAGAGTTCATTATAGAGTCAGAGATACAGATCTCACTGTACCAGAGTTCATTATAGAGTCAGAGATACAGATCTCACTGTACCAATGTTCCTTATAGAGTCAGAGATACAGGTCTCACCGTACCAATGTTCATTATAGAGTCAGAGATACAGTTCTCACTGTACCAATGTTCATTATAGAGTCAGAGATACAGGTCTCACTGCACCAGAGTTCATTATAGAGTCAGAGATACAGGTCTCACTGTACCAATGTTCATTATAGAGTCAGAGATACAGGTCTCACTGTACCAATGTTCATTATAGAGTCAGAGATACACTTCTCACTGTACCAATGTTCATTATAGAGTCAGAGATACAGGTCTCACTGCACCAGAGTTCATTATAGAGTCAGAGATACAGGTCTCACCGTACCAATGTTCATTATAGAGTCAGAGATACAGGTCTCACTGCACCAGAGTTCATTATAGAGTCAGAGATACAGGTCTCTCTGCACCAATGTTCATTATAGAGTCAGAGATACAGATCTCACTGTACCAATGTTCCTTATAGAGTCAGAGATACAGGTCTCACTGTACCAATGTTCATTATAGAGTCAGAGATACAGTTCTCACTGTACCAATGTTCATTATAGAGTCAGAGATACAGGTCTCACTGTACCAATGTTCATTATAGAGTCAGAGATACACTTCTCACCGTACCAATGTTCATTATAGAGTCAGAGATACAGGTCTCACTGCACCAATGTTCATTATAGTCAGAGATACAGGCCTCACTGTACCAATGTTCATTATCGAGTCAGAGATACAGGCCTCACTGTACCAATGTTCATTATAGTCAGAGATACAGGTCTTACTGTGCCAGAGTTCATTATAGAGTCAGAGATACAGGTCTCACTGTACCAATGTTCATTATAGAGTCAGAGATAAATGCCTCACTGTACCAATGTTCATTATAGAGTCAGAGATACAGATCTCACTTGACCAATGTTCATTATAGTCAGAGATATAGATGTCACTCTACCAATGTTCATTATAGTCAGAGATACAGGTCTCACTGTGCCAGAGTTCATTATAGAGTCAGAGATACAGATCTCACTGTACCAGAGTTCATTATAGAGTCAGAGATACAGATCTCACTGTACCAATGTTCATTATAGAGTCAGAGATACAGATATCACTGTGCCAATGTTCATTATAGAGTCAGAGATACAGGTCTCTCTGTACCAATGTTCATTATAGAGTCAGAGATACAGATCTCACTGTACCAATGTTCATTATAGAGCCAGAGATACAGGTCTCACTGTACCAATGTTCATTATAGTCAGAGATACAGCTCTCACTGTACCAATGTTCATTATAGAGTCAGAGATACAGGTCTCACTGTACCAATGTTCATTATAGTCAGAGATACAGCTCTCACTGTACCAATGTTCATTATAGAGTCAGAGATACAGTTCTCACTGTACCAATGTTCATTATAGAGTCAGAGATACAGATATCACTGTTCCAATGTTCATTATAGTCAGAGATACAGGCCTCACTGTACCAATGTTCATTATAGAGTCAGAGATACAGATATCACTGTACCAATGTTCATTATAGTCAGAGATACAGCTCTCACTGTACCAATGTTCATTATAGAGTCAGAGATACAGTTCTCACGGTACCAATGTTCATTATAGAGTCAGAGATACAGCTCTCACTGTACCAATGTTCATTATAGAGTCAGAGATACAGGCCTCACTGTACCAATGTTCACTATATAGTCAGAGATACAGATATCACTGTACCAATGTTCATTATAGTCAGAGATACAGTTCTCACTGTACCAATGTTCATTATAGAGTCAGAGATACAGCTCTCACTGTACCAATGTTCATTATAGAGTCAGAGATACAGGCCTCACTGTACCAATGTTCACTATAGAGTCAGAGATACAGATATCACTGTACCAATGTCCATTATAGTCAGAGATACAGCTCTCACTGTACCAATGTTCATTATAGAGTCAGAGATACAGTTCTCACGTTACCAATGTTCATTATAGAGTCAGAGATACAGCTCTCACTGTACCAATGTTCATTATAGAGTCAGAGATACAGGCCTCACTGTACCAATGTTCACTATAGAGTCAGAGATACAGATATCACTGTACCAATGTTCATTATAGTCAGAGATACAGTTCTCGCTGTACCAATGTTCGTTATAGAGTCAGATATACAGCTCTCACTGTACCAATGTTCATTATAGAGTCAGAGATACAGGCCTCACTGTACCAATGTTCATTATAGTCAGAAATACAGGTCTCACTGTGCCATTGTTCATTATAGAGTCAGAGATACAGGTCTCTCTGTACCAATGTTCATTATAGAGTCAGAGATACAGATCTCACTGTACCAATGTTCTTTATAGATTCAGAGATACAGGTCTCACTGTACCAATGTTCATTATAGAGTCAGAGATACAGATATCACTGTACCAATGTTTATTATAGAGTCAGAGATACAGGTCTCACTGTACCAATGTTCATTATAGTCAGAGATACAGCTCTCACTGTACCAATGTTCATTATAGAGTCAGAGATACAGCTCTCACTGTACCAATGTTCATTATAGTCAGAGATACAGCTCTCACTGTACCAATGTTCATTATAGAGTCAGAGATACAGATATCACTGTACCAATGTTCATTATAGAGTCAGAGATACAGGTCTCACTGTACCAATGTTCATTATTGTCAGAGATACAGCTCTCACTGTACCAATGTTCATTATAGAGTCAGAGATACAGGTCTCACTGTACCAATGTTCATTATAGTCAGAGATACAGGATTGACTGTACCAATGTTCATTATAGAGTCAGAGATACAGATCTCACTTGACCTATGTTCATTATAGTCAGAGATACAGGCCTCACTGTACCAATGTTCATTATAGTCAGAGATACAGGTCTTACTGTGCCAGAGTTCATTATAGAGTCAGAGATACAGGTCTCACTGTACCAATGTTCATTATAGAGTCAGAGATAAAGGCCTCACTGTACCAATGTTCATTATAGAGTCAGAGATACAGATCTCACTTGACCAATGTTCATTTCAGTCAGAGATATAGGCCTCACTGTACCAATGTTCATTATAGAGTCAGAGATACAGATCTCACTTGACCTATGATCATTGTAGTCAGAGATATAGATGTCACTCTACCAATGTTCATTATAGTCAGAGATACAGGTCTCACTGTGCCAGAGTTCATTATAGAGTCAGAGATACAGATCTCACTGTACCAGAGTTCATTATAGAGTCAGAGATACAGATCTCACTGTACCAATGTTCATTATAGAGTCAGAGATACAGATATCACTGTACCAATGTTCATTATAGAGTCAGAGATACAGGTCTCTCTGTACCAATGTTTATTATAGAGTCAGAGATACAGATCTCACTGTACCAATGTTCATTATAGAGCCAGAGATACAGGTCTCACTGTACCAATGTTCATTATAGTCAGAGATACAGCTCTCACTGTACCAATGTTCATTATAGAGTCAGAGATACAGGTCTCACTGTACCAATGTTCATTATAGTCAGAGATACAGCTCTCACTGTACCAATGTTCATTATAGAGTCAGAGATACAGTTCTCACTGTACCAATGTTCATTATAGAGTCAGAGATACAGATATCACTGTTCCAATGTTCATTATAGTCAGAGATACAGGCCTCACTGTACCAATGTTCATTATAGAGTCAGAGATACAGATATCACTGTACCAATGTTCATTATAGTCAGAGATACAGCTCTCACTGTACCAATGTTCATTATAGATTCAGAGATACAGTTCTCACGGTACCAATGTTCATTATAGAGTCAGAGATACAGCTCTCACTGTACCAATGTTCATTATAGAGTCAGAGATACAGGCCTCACTGTACCAATGTTCACTATAGAGTCAGAGATACAGATATCACTGTACCAATGTTCATTATAGTCAGAGATACAGTTCTCACTGTACCAATGTTCATTATAGAGTCAGAGATACAGCTCTCACTGTACCAATGTTCATTATAGAGTCAGAGATACAGGCCTCACTGCACCAATGTTCATTATAGTCAGAAATACAGGTCTCACTGTGCCATTGTTCATTATAGAGTCAGAGATACAGGTCTCTCTGTACCAATGTTCATTATAGAGTCAGAGATACAGATCTCACTGTACCAATGTTCATTATAGTCGGAGATACAGGATTGACTGTACCAATATTCATTATAGAGTCAGAGATACAGATCTCACTTGACCTATGTTCATTATAGTCAGAGATACAGGCTCACTGTACCAATGTTCATTATAGTCAGAGATACAGGTCTTACTGTGCCAGAGTTCATTATAGAGTCAGAGATACAGGTCTCACTGTACCAATGTTCATTATAGAGTCAGAGATAAAGGCCTCACTGTACCAATGTTCATTATAGAGTCAGAGATTCGGATCTCACTTGACCAATGTTCATTACAGTCAGAGATATAGGCCTCACTGTACCAATGTTCATTATAGAGTCAGAGATACAGATCTCACTTGACCAATGTTCATTATAGTCAGAGATATAGATGTCACTCTACCAATGTTCATTATAGTCAGAGATACAGGTCTCACTGTGCCAGAGTTCATTATAGAGTCAGAGATACAGATCTCACTGTACCAGAGTTCATTATAGAGTCAGAGATACAGATCTCACTGTACCAATGTTCATTATAGAGTCAGAGATACAGATATCACTGTACCAATGTTCATTATAGAGTCAGAGATACAGGTCTCTCTGTACCAATGTTCATTATAGAGTCAGAGATACAGATCTCACTGTACCAATGTTCATTATAGAGCCAGAGATACAGGTCTCACTGTACCAATGTTCATTATAGTCAGAGATACAACTCTCACTGTACCAATGTTCATTATAGAGTCAGAGATACAGGTCTCACTGTACCAATGTTCATTATAGTCAGAGATACAGCTCTCACTGTACCAATGTTCATTATAGAGTCAGAGATACAGTTCTCACTGTACCAATGTTCATTATACAGTCAGAGATACAGATATCACTGTTCCAATGTTCATTATAGTCAGAGATACAGGCCTCACTGTACCAATGTTCATTATAGAGTCAGAGATACAGATATCACTGTACCAATGTTCATTATAGTCAGAGATACAGCTCTCACTGTACCAATGTTCATTATAGAGTCAGAGATACAGTTCTCACGGTACCAATGTTCATTATGGAGTCAGAGATACAGCTCTCACTGTACCAATGTTCATTATAGAGTCAGAGATACAGGCCTCACTGTACCAATGTTCACTATAGAGTCAGAGATACAGATATCACTGTACCAATGTTCATTATAGTCAGAGATACAGTTCTCACTGTACCAATGTTCA
Source organism: Scyliorhinus torazame (assembly GCF_047496885.1). Taxonomy (NCBI): domain Eukaryota; kingdom Metazoa; phylum Chordata; class Chondrichthyes; order Carcharhiniformes; family Scyliorhinidae; genus Scyliorhinus; species Scyliorhinus torazame. The sequence goes on from NC_092707.1 coordinate 204,309,096, forward strand.
TTATAGAGTCAGAGATACAGCTCTCACTGTACCAATGTTCATTATAGAGTCAGAGATACAGGCCTCACTGTACCAATGTTCATTATAGTCAGAAATACAGGTCTCACTGTGCCATTGTTCATTATAGAGTCAGAGATACAGGTCTCTCTGTACCAATGTTCATTATAGAGTCAGAGATACAGATCTCACTGTACCAATGTTCTTTATAGATTCAGAGATACAGGTCTCACTGTACCAATGTTCATTATAGAGTCAGAGATACAGATATCACTGTACCAATGTTCATTATAGAGTCAGAGATACATGTCTCACTGTACCAATGTTCATTATAGTCAGAGATACAGCTCTCACTGTACCAATGTTCATTATAGAGTCAGAGATACAGATATCACTGTACCAATGTTCATTATAGAGTCAGAGATACAGGTCTCACTGTACCAATGTTCATTATTGTCAGAGATACAGCTCTCACTGTACCAATGTTCATTATAGAGTCAGAGATACAGGTCTCACTGTACCAATGTTCATTATAGTCAGAGATACAGGATTGACTGTACCAATGTTCATTATAGAGTCAGAGATACAGATCTCACTTGACCTATGTTCATTATAGTCAGAGATACAGGCCTCACTGTACCAATGTTCATTGTAGTCAGAGATACAGGTCTTACTGTGCCAGAGTTCATTATAGAGTCAGAGATACAGGTCTCACTGTACCAATGTTCATTATAGAGTCAGAGATAAAGGCCTCACTGTACCAATGTTCATTATAGAGTCAGAGATACAGATCTCACTTGACCAATGTTCATTACAGTCAGAGATATAGGCCTCACTGTACCAATGTTCATTATAGAGTCAGAGATACAGATCTCACTTGACCAATGTTCATTATAGTCAGAGATATAGATGTCACTCTACCAATGTTCATTATAGTCAGAGATACAGGTCTCACTGTGCCAGAGTTCATTATAGAGTCAGAGATACAGATCTCACTGTACCAGAGTTCATTATAGAGTCAGAGATACAGATCTCACTGTACCAATGTTCATTATAGAGTCAGAGATACAGATATCACTGTACCAATGTTCATTATAGAGTCAGAGATACAGGTCTGTCTGTACCAATGTTCATTATAAAGTCAGAGATACAGATCTCACTGTACCAATGTTCATTATAGAGCCAGAGATACAGGTCTCACTGTACCAATGTTCATTATAGTCAGAGATACAGCTCTCACTGTACCAATGTTCATTATAGAGTCAGAGATACAGGTCTCACTGTACCAATGTTCATTATAGTCAGAGATACAGCTCTCACTGTACCAATGTTCATTATAGAGTCAGAGATACAGTTCTCACTGTACCAATGTTCATTATAGAGTCAGAGATACAGATATCACTGTTCCAATGTTCATTATAGTCAGAGATACAGGCCTCACTGTACCAATGTTCATTATAGAGTCAGAGATACAGATATCACTGTACCAATGTTCATTATATTCAGAGATACAGCTCTCACTGTACCAATGTTCATTATAGAGTCAGAGATACAGTTCTCACGGTACCAATGTTCATTATAGAGTCAGAGATACAGCTCTCACTGTACCAATGTTCATTATAGAGTCAGAGATACAGGCCTCACTGTACCAATGTTCACTATAGAGTCAGAGATACAGATATCACTGTACCAATGTTCATTATAGTCAGAGATACAGTTCTCACTGTACCAATGTTCATTATAGAGTCAGAGATACAGCTCTCACTGTACCAATGTTCATTATAGTGTCAGAGATACAGGCCTCACTGTACCAATGTTCATTATAGTCAGAAATACAGGTCTCACTGTGCCATTGTTCATTATAGAGTCAGAGATACAGGTCTCTCTGTACCAATGTTCATTATAGAGTCAGAGATACAGATCTCACTGTACCAATGTTCATTATAGTCAGAGATACAGGATTGACTGTACCAATGTTCATTATAGAGTCAGAGATACAGATCTCACTTGACCTATGTTCATTATAGTCAGAGATACAGGCCTCACTGTACCAATGTTCATTATAGTCAGAGATACAGGTCTTACTGTGCCAGAGTTCATTATAGAGTCAGAGATACAGGTCTCACTGTACCAATGTTCATTATAGAGTCAGAGATAAAGGCCTCACTGTACCAATGTTCATTATAGAGTCAGAGATACAGATCTCACTTGACCAATGTTCATTACAGTCAGAGATATAGGCCTCACTGTACCAATGTTCATTATAGAGTCAGAGATACAGATCTCACTTGACCAATGTTCATTATAGTCAGAGATATAGATGTCACTCTACCAATGTTCATTATAGTCAGAGATACAGGTCTCACTGTGCCAGAGTTCATTATAGAGTCAGAGATACAGATCTCACTGTACCAGAGTTCATTATAGAGTCAGAGATACAGGTCTCTCTGTACCAATGTTCATTATAGAGTCAGAGATACAGATCTCACTGTACCAATGTTCATTATAGAGCCAGAGATACAGGTCTCACTGTACCAATGTTCATTATAGTCAGAGATACAGTTCTCACTGTACCAATGTTCATTTTTGAGTCAGAGATACAGATATCACTGTTCCAATGTTCATTATAGTCAGAGATACAGGCCTCACTGTACCAATGTTCATTATAGAGTCAGAGATACAGATATCACTGTACCAATGTTCATTATAGTCAGAGATACAGCTCTCACTGTACCAATGTTCATTATAGAGTCAGAGATACAGTTCTCACGGTACCAATGTTCATTATGGAGTCAGAGATACAGCTCTCACTGTACCAATGTTCATTATAGAGTCAGAGATACAGGCCTCACTGTACCAATGTTCACTATAGAGTCAGAGATACAGATATCACTGTACCAATGTTCATTATAGTCAGAGATACAGTTCTCACTGTACCAATGTTCATCATAGAGTCAGAGATACAGCTCTCACTGTACCAATGTTCATTATAGAGTCAGAGATACAGGCCTCACTGTACCAATGTTCATTATAGTCAGAGATACAGGTCTCTCTGTACCAATGTTCATTATAGAGTCAGAGATACAGATCTCACTGTACCAATGTTCTTTATAGATTCAGAGATACAGGTCTCACTGTACCAATGTTCATTATAGAGTCAGAGATACAGATATCACTGTACCAATGTTCATTATAGTCAGAGATACAGCTCTCACTGTACCAATGTTCATTATAGAGTCAGAGATACAGATATCACTGTACCAATGTTCATTATAGAGTCAGAGATACAGGTCTCACTGTACCAATGTTCATTATTGTCAGAGATACAGCTCTCACTGTACCAATGTTCATTATAGAGTCAGAGATACAGGTCTCACTGTACCAATGTTCATTATAGTCAGAGATACAGGATTGACTGTACCAATGTTCATTATAGAGTCAGAGATACAGATCTCACTTGACCTATGTTCATTATAGTCAGAGATACAGGCCTCACTGTACCAATGTTCATTATAGTCAGAGATACAGGTCTTACTGTGCCAGAGTTCATTATAGAGTCAGAGATACAGGTCTCACTGTACCAATGTTCATTATAGAGTCAGAGATAAAGGCCTCACTGTACCAATGTTCATTATAGAGTCAGAGATACAGATCTCACTTGACCAATGTTCATTACAGTCAGAGATATAGGCCTCACTGTACCAATGTTCATTATAGAGTCAGAGATACAGATCTCACTTGACCAATGTTCATTATAGTCAGAGATATAGATGTCACTCTACCAATGTTCATTACAGTCAGAGATATAGGCCTCACTGTACCAATGTTCATTATAGAGTCAGAGATACAGATCTCACTTGACCAATGTTCATTATAGTCAGAGATACAGCTCTCACTGTACCAATGTTCATTATAGAGTCAGAGATACAGTTCTCACGTTACCAATGTTCATTATAGAGTCAGAGATACAGCTCTCACTGTACCAATGTTCATTATAGAGTCAGAGATACAGGCCTCACTGTACCAATGTTCACTATAGAGTCAGAGATACAGATATCACTGTACCAATGTTCATTATAGTCAGAGATACAGTTCTCACTGTACCAATGTTCATTATAGAGTCAGATATACAGCTCTCACTGTACCAATGTTCATTATAGAGTCAGAGATACAGGCCTCACTGTACCAATGTTCATTATAGTCAGAAATACAGGTCTCACTGTGCCATTGTTCATTATAGAGTCAGAGATACAGGTCTCTCTGTACCAATGTTCATTATAGAGTCAGAGATACAGATCTCACTGTACCAATGTACTTTATAGATTCAGAGATACAGGTCTCACTGTACCAATGTTCATTATAGAGTCAGAGATACAGATATCACTGTACCAATGTTTATTATAGAGTCAGAGATACAGGTCTCACTGTACCAATGTTCATTATAGTCAGAGATACAGCTCTCACTGTACCAATGTTCATTATAGAGTCAGAGATACAGCTCTCACTGTACCAATGTTCATTATAGTCAGAGATACAGCTCTCACTGTACCAATGTTCATTATAGAGTCAGAGATACAGATATCACTGTACCAATGTTCATTATAGAGTCAGAGATACAGGTCTCACTGTACCAATGTTCATTATTGTCAGAGATACAGCTCTCACTGTACCAATGTTCATTATAGAGTCAGAGATACAGGTCTCACTGTACCAATGTTCATTATAGTCAGAGATACAGGATTGACTGTACCAATGTTCATTATAGAGTCAGAGATACAGATCTCACTTGACCTATGTTCATTATAGTCAGAGATACAGGCCTCACTGTACCAATGTTCATTATAGTCAGAGATACAGGTCTTACTGTGCCAGAGTTCATTATAGAGTCAGAGATACAGGTCTCACTGTACCAATGTTCATTATAGAGTCAGAGATAAAGGCCTCACTGTACCAATGTTCATTATAGAGTCAGAGATACAGATCTCACTTGACCAATGTTCATTACAGTCAGAGATATAGGCCTCACTGTACCAATGTTCATTATAGAGTCAGAGATACAGATCTCACTTGACCTATGTTCATTATAGTCAGAGATATAGATGTCACTCTACCAATGTTCATTATAGTCAGAGATACAGGTCTCACTGTGCCAGAGTTCATTATAGAGTCAGAGATACAGATCTCACTGTACCAGAGTTCATTATAGAGTCAGAGATACAGATCTCACTGTACCAATGTTCATTATAGAGTCAGAGATACAGATATCACTGTACCAATGTTCATTATAGAGTCAGAGATACAGGTCTCTCTGTACCAATGTTCATTATAGAGTCAGAGATACAGATCTCACTGTACCAATGTTCATTATAGAGCCAGAGATACAGGTCTCACTGTACCAATGTTCATTATAGTCAGAGATACAGCTCTCACTGTACCAATGTTCATTATAGAGTCAGAGATACAGGTCTCACTGTACCAATGTTCATTATAGTCAGAGATACAGCTCTCACTGTACCAATGTTCATTATAGAGTCAGAGATACAGTTCTCACTGTACCAATGTTCATTATAGAGTCAGAGATACAGATATCACTGTTCCAATGTTCATTATAGTCAGAGATACAGGCCTCACTGTACCAATGTTCATTATAGAGTCAGAGATACAGATATCACTGTACCAATGTTCATTATAGTCAGAGATACAGCTCTCACTGTACCAATGTTCATTATAGAGTCAGAGATACAGTTCTCACGGTACCAATGTTCATTATAGAGTCAGAGATACAGCTCTCACTGTACCAATGTTCATTATAGAGTCAGAGATACAGGCCTCACTGTACCAATGTTCACTATAGAGTCAGAGATACAGATATCACTGTACCAATGTTCATTATAGTCAGAGATACAGTTCTCACTGTACCAATGTTCATTATAGAGTCAGAGATACAGCTCTCACTGTACCAATGTTCATTATAGAGTCAGAGATACAGGCCTCACTGTACCAATGTTCATTATAGTCAGAAATACAGGTCTCACTGTGCCATTGTTCATTATAGAGTCAGAGATACAGGTCTCTCTGTACCAATGTTCATTATAGAGTCAGAGATACAGATCTCACTGTACCAATGTTCATTATAGTCGGAGATACAGGATTGACTGTACCAATGTTCATTATAGAGTCAGAGATACAGATCTCACTTGACCTATGTTCATTATAGTCAGAGATACAGGCCTCACTGTACCAATGTTCATTATAGTCAGAGATACAGGTCTTACTGTGCCAGAGTTCATTATAGAGTCAGAGATACAGGTCTCACTGTACCAATGTTCATTATAGAGTCAGAGATAAAGGCCTCACTGTACCAATGTTCATTATAGAGTCAGAGATACAGATCTCACTTGACCAATGTTCATTACAGTCAGAGATATAGGCCTCACTGTACCAATGTTCATTATAGAGTCAGAGATACAGATCTCACTTGACCAATGTTCATTATAGTCAGAGATATAGATGTCACTCTACCAATGTTCATTATAGTCAGAGATACAGGTCTCACTGTGCCAGAGTTCATTATAGAGTCAGAGATACAGATCTCACTGTACCAGAGTTCATTATAGAGTCAGAGATACAGATCTCACTGTACCAATGTTCATTATAGAGTCAGAGATACAGATATCACTGTACCAATGTTCATTATAGAGTCAGAGATACAGGTCTCTCTGTACCAATGTTCATTATAGAGTCAGAGATACAGATCTCACTGTACCAATGTTCATTATAGAGCCAGAGATACAGGTCTCACTGTACCAATGTTCATTATAGTCAGAGATACAGCTCTCACTGTACCAATGTTCATTATAGAGTCAGAGATACAGTTCTCACTGTACCAATGTTCATTATAGAGTCAGAGATACAGATATCACTGTTCCAATGTTCATTATAGTCAGAGATACAGGCCTCACTGTACCAATGTTCATTATAGAGTCAGAGATACAGATATCACTGTACCAATGTTCATTATAGTCAGAGATACAGCTCTCACTGTACCAATGTTCATTATAGAGTCAGAGATACAGTTCTCACGGTACCAATGTTCATTATGGAGTCAGAGATACAGCTCTCACTGTACCAATGTTCATTATAGAGTCAGAGATACAGGCCTCACTGTACCAATGTTCACTATAGAGTCAGAGATACAGATATCACTGTACCAATGTTCATTATAGTCAGAGATACAGTTCTCACTGTACCAATGTTCATTATAGAGTCAGAGATACAGCTCTCACTGTACCAATGTTCATTATAGAGTCAGAGATACAGGCCTCACTGTACCAATGTTCATTATAGTCAGAAATACAGGTCTCACTGTGCCATTGTTCATTATAGAGTCAGAGATACAGGTCTCTCTGTACCAATGTTCATTATAGAGTCAGAGATACAGATCTCACTGTACCAATGTTCTTTATAGATTCAGAGATACAGGTCTCACTGTACCAATGTTCATTATAGAGTCAGAGATACAGATATCACTGTACCAATGTTCATTATAGAGTCAGAGATACAGGTCTCACTGTACCAATGTTCATTATAGTCAGAGATACAGCTCTCACTGTACCAATGTTCATTATAGAGTCAGAGATACAGGTCTCACTGTACCAATGTTCATTATAGTCAGAGATACAGCTCTCACTGTACCAATGTTCATTATAGAGTCAGAGATACAGATATCACTGTACCAATGTTCATTATAGAGTCAGAGATACAGGTCTCACTGTACCAATGTTCATTATTGTCAGAGATACAGCTCTCACTGTACCAATGTTCATTATAGAGTCAGAGATACAGGTCTCACTGTACCAATGTTCATTATAGTCAGAGATACAGGATTGACTGTACCAATGTTCATTATAGAGTCAGAGATACAGATCTCACTTGACCTATGTTCATTATAGTCAGAGATACAGGCCTCACTGTACCAATGTTCATTATAGTCAGAGATACAGGTCTTACTGTGCCAGAGTTCATTATAGAGTCAGAGATACAGGTCTCACTGTACCAATGTTCATTATAGAGTCAGAGATAAAGGCCTCACTGTACCAATGTTCATTATAGAGTCAGAGATACAGATCTCACTTGACCAATGTTCATTACAGTCAGAGATATAGGCCTCACTGTACCAATGTTCATTATAGAGTCAGAGATACAGATCTCACTTGACCAATGTTCATTATAGTCAGAGATATAGATGTCACTCTACCAATGTTCATTATAGTCAGAGATACAGGTCTCACTGTGCCAGAGTTCATTATAGAGTCAGAGATACAGATCTCACTGTACCAGAGTTCATTATAGAGTCAGAGATACAGATCTCACTGTACCAATGTTCATTATAGAGTCAGAGATACAGATATCACTGTACCAATGTTCATTATAGAGTCAGAGATACAGGTCTGTCTGTACCAATGTTCATTATAAAGTCAGAGATACAGATCTCACTGTACCAATGTTCATTATAGAGCCAGAGATACAGGTCTCACTGTACCAATGTTCATTATAGTCAGAGATACAGCTCTCACTGTACCAATGTTCATTATAGAGTCAGAGATACAGGTCTCACTGTACCAATGTTCATTATAGTCAGAGATACAGCTCTCACTGTACCAATGTTCATTATAGAGTCAGAGATACAGTTCTCACTGTACCAATGTTCATTATAGAGTCAGAGATACAGATATCACTGTTCCAATGTTCATTATAGTCAGAGATACAGGCCTCACTGTACCAATGTTCATTATAGAGTCAGAGATACAGATATCACTGTACCAATGTTCATTATATTCAGAGATACAGCTCTCACTGTACCAATGTTCATTATAGAGTCAGAGATACAGTTCTCACGGTACCAATGTTCATTATAGAGTCAGAGATACAGCTCTCACTGTACCAATGTTCATTATAGAGTCAGAGATACAGGCCTCACTGTACCAATGTTCACTATAGAGTCAGAGATACAGATATCACTGTACCAATGTTCATTATAGTCAGAGATACAGTTCTCACTGTACCAATGTTCATTATAGAGTCAGAGATACAGCTCTCACTGTACCAATGTTCATTATAGTGTCAGAGATACAGGCCTCACTGTACCAATGTTCATTATAGTCAGAAATACAGGTCTCACTGTGCCATTGTTCATTATAGAGTCAGAGATACAGGTCTCTCTGTACCAATGTTCATTATAGAGTCAGAGATACAGATCTCACTGTACCAATGTTCATTATAGTCAGAGATACAGGATTGACTGTACCAATGTTCATTATAGAGTCAGAGATACAGATCTCACTTGACCTATGTTCATTATAGTCAGAGATACAGGCCTCACTGTACCAATGTTCATTATAGTCAGAGATACAGGTCTTACTGTGCCAGAGTTCATTATAGAGTCAGAGATACAGGTCTCACTGTACCAATGTTCATTATAGAGTCAGAGATAAAGGCCTCACTGTACCAATGTTCATTATAGAGTCAGAGATACAGATCTCACTTGACCAATGTTCATTACAGTCAGAGATATAGGCCTCACTGTACCAATGTTCATTATAGAGTCAGAGATACAGATCTCACTTGACCAATGTTCATTATAGTCAGAGATATAGATGTCACTCTACCAATGTTCATTATAGTCAGAGATACAGGTCTCACTGTGCCAGAGTTCATTATAGAGTCAGAGATACAGATCTCACTGTACCAGAGTTCATTATAGAGTCAGAGATACAGGTCTCTCTGTACCAATGTTCATTATAGAGTCAGAGATACAGATCTCACTGTACCAATGTTCATTATAGAGCCAGAGATACAGGTCTCACTGTACCAATGTTCATTATAGTCAGAGATACAGTTCTCACTGTACCAATGTTCATTTTTGAGTCAGAGATACAGATATCACTGTTCCAATGTTCATTATAGTCAGAGATACAGGCCTCACTGTACCAATGTTCATTATAGAGTCAGAGATACAGATATCACTGTACCAATGTTCATTATAGTCAGAGATACAGCTCTCACTGTACCAATGTTCATTATAGAGTCAGAGATACAGTTCTCACGGTACCAATGTTCATTATGGAGTCAGAGATACAGCTCTCACTGTACCAATGTTCATTATAGAGTCAGAGATACAGGCCTCACTGTACCAATGTTCACTATAGAGTCAGAGATACAGATATCACTGTACCAATGTTCATTATAGTCAGAGATACAGTTCTCACTGTACCAATGTTCATCATAGAGTCAGAGATACAGCTCTCACTGTACCAATGTTCATTATAGAGTCAGAGATACAGGCCTCACTGTACCAATGTTCATTATAGTCAGAGATACAGGTCTCTCTGTACCAATGTTCATTATAGAGTCAGAGATACAGATCTCACTGTACCAATGTTCTTTATAGATTCAGAGATACAGGTCTCACTGTACCAATGTTCATTATAGAGTCAGAGATACAGATATCACTGTACCAATGTTCATTATAGTCAGAGATACAGCTCTCACTGTACCAATGTTCATTATAGAGTCAGAGATACAGATATCACTGTACCAATGTTCATTATAGAGTCAGAGATACAGGTCTCACTGTACCAATGTTCATTATTGTCAGAGATACAGCTCTCACTGTACCAATGTTCATTATAGAGTCAGAGATACAGGTCTCACTGTACCAATGTTCATTATAGTCAGAGATACAGGATTGACTGTACCAATGTTCATTATAGAGTCAGAGATACAGATCTCACTTGACCTATGTTCATTATAGTCAGAGATACAGGCCTCACTGTACCAATGTTCATTATAGTCAGAGATACAGGTCTTACTGTGCCAGAGTTCATTATAGAGTCAGAGATACAGGTCTCACTGTACCAATGTTCATTATAGAGTCAGAGATAAAGGCCTCACTGTACCAATGTTCATTATAGAGTCAGAGATACAGATCTCACTTGACCAATGTTCATTACAGTCAGAGATATAGGCCTCACTGTACCAATGTTCATTATAGAGTCAGAGATACAGATCTCACTTGACCAATGTTCATTATAGTCAGAGATATAGATGTCACTCTACCAATGTTCATTATAGTCAGAGATACAGGTCTCACTGTGCCAGAGTTCATTATAGAGTCAGAGATACAGATCTCACTGTACCAGAGTTCATTATAGAGTCAGAGATACAGATCTCACTGTACCAATGTTCATTATAGAGTCAGAGATACAGATATCACTGTACCAATGTTCATTATAGAGTCAGAGATACAGGTCTGTCTGTACCAATGTTCATTATAAAGTCAGAGATACAGATCTCACTGTACCAATGTTCATTATAGAGCCAGAGATACAGGTCTCACTGTACCAATGTTCATTATAGTCAGAGATACAGCTCTCACTGTACCAATGTTCATTATAGAGTCAGAGATACAGGTCTCACTGTACCAATGTTCATTATAGTCAGAGATACAGCTCTCACTGTACCAATGTTCATTATAGAGTCAGAGATACAGTTCTCACTGTACCAATGTTCATTATAGTGTCAGAGATACAGATATCACTGTTCCAATGTTCATTATAGTCAGAGATACAGGCCTCACTGTACCAATGTTCATTATAGAGTCAGAGATACAGATATCACTGTACCAATGTTCATTATATTCAGAGATACAGCTCTCACTGTACCAATGTTCATTATAGAGTCAGAGATACAGTTCTCACGGTACCAATGTTCATTATAGAGTCAGAGATACAGCTCTCACTGTACCAATGTTCATTATAGAGTCAGAGATACAGGCCTCACTGTACCAATGTTCACTATAGAGTCAGAGATACAGATATCACTGTACCAATGTTCATTATAGTCAGAGATACAGTTCTCACTGTACCAATGTTCATTATAGAGTCAGAGATACAGCTCTCACTGTACCAATGTTCATTATAGTGTCAGAGATACAGGCCTCACTGTACCAATGTTCATTATAGTCAGAAATACAGGTCTCACTGTGCCATTGTTCATTATAGAGTCAGAGATACAGGTCTCTCTGTACCAATGTTCATTATAGAGTCAGAGATACAGATCTCACTGTACCAATGTTCATTATAGTCAGAGATACAGGATTGACTGTACCAATGTTCATTATAGAGTCAGAGATACAGATCTCACTTGACCTATGTTCATTATAGTCAGAGATACAGGCCTCACTGTACCAATGTTCATTATAGTCAGAGATACAGGTCTTACTGTGCCAGAGTTCATTATAGAGTCAGAGATACAGGTCTCACTGTACCAATGTTCATTATAGAGTCAGAGATAAAGGCCTCACTGTACCAATGTTCATTATAGAGTCAGAGATACAGATCTCACTTGACCAATGTTCATTACAGTCAGAGATATAGGCCTCACTGTACCAATGTTCATTATAGAGTCAGAGATACAGATCTCACTTGACCAATGTTCATTATAGTCAGAGATATAGATGTCACTCTACCAATGTTCATTATAGTCAGAGATACAGGTCTCACTGTGCCAGAGTTCATTATAGAGTCAGAGATACAGATCTCACTGTACCAGAGTTCATTATAGAGTCAGAGATACAGATCTTACTGTACCAATGTTCATTATAGAGTCAGAGATACAGATATCACTGTACCAATGTTCATTATAGAGTCAGAGATACAGGTCTGTCTGTACCAATGTTCATTATAAAGTCAGAGATACAGATCTCACTGTACCAATGTTCATTATAGAGCCAGAGATACAGGTCTCACTGTACCAATGTTCATTATAGTCAGAGATACAGCTCTCACTGTACCAATGTTCATTATAGAGTCAGAGATACAGGTCTCACTGTACCAATGTTCATTATAGTCAGAGATACAGCTCTCACTGTACCAATGTTCATTATAGAGTCAGAGATACAGTTCTCACTGTACCAATGTTCATTATAGTGTCAGAGATACAGATATCACTGTTCCAATGTTCATTATAGTCAGAGATACAGGCCTCACTGTACCAATGTTCATTATAGAGTCAGAGATACAGATATCACTGTACCAATGTTCATTATATTCAGAGATACAGCTCTCACTGTACCAATGTTCATTATAGAGTCAGAGATACAGTTCTCACGGTACCAATGTTCATTATAGAGTCAGAGATACAGCTCTCACTGTACCAATGTTCATTATAGAGTCAGAGATACAGGCCTCACTGTACCAATGTTCACTATAGAGTCAGAGATACAGATATCACTGTACCAATGTTCATTATAGTCAGAGATACAGTTCTCACTGTACCAATGTTCATTATAGAGTCAGAGATACAGCTCTCACTGTACCAATGTTCATTATAGTGTCAGAGATACAGGCCTCACTGTACCAATGTTCATTATAGTCAGAAATACAGGTCTCACTGTGCCATTGTTCATTATAGAGTCAGAGATACAGGTCTCTCTGTACCAATGTTCATTATAGAGTCAGAGATACAGATCTCACTGTACCAATGTTCATTATAGTCAGAGATACAGGATTGACTGTACCAATGTTCATTATAGAGTCAGAGATACAGATCTCACTTGACCTATGTTCATTATAGTCAGAGATACAGGCCTCACTGTACCAATGTTCATTATAGTCAGAGATACAGGTCTTACTGTGCCAGAGTTCATTATAGAGTCAGAGATACAGGTCTCACTGTACCAATGTTCATTATAGAGTCAGAGATAAAGGCCTCACTGTACCAATGTTCATTATAGAGTCAGAGATACAGATCTCACTTGACCAATGTTCATTACAGTCAGAGATATAGGCCTCACTGTACCAATGTTCATTATAGAGTCAGAGATACAGATCTCACTTGACCAATGTTCATTATAGTCAGAGATATAGATGTCACTCTACCAATGTTCATTATAGTCAGAGATACAGGTCTCACTGTGCCAGAGTTCATTATAGAGTCAGAGATACAGATCTCACTGTACCAGAGTTCATTATAGAGTCAGAGATACAGGTCTCTCTGTACCAATGTTCATTATAGAGTCAGAGATACAGATCTCACTGTACCAATGTTCATTATAGAGCCAGAGATACAGGTCTCACTGTACCAATGTTCATTATAGTCAGAGATACAGTTCTCACTGTACCAATGTTCATTTTTGAGTCAGAGATACAGATATCACTGTTCCAATGTTCATTATAGTCAGAGATACAGGCCTCACTGTACCAATGTTCATTATAGAGTCAGAGATACAGATATCACTGTACCAATGTTCATTACAGTCAGAGATACAGCTCTCACTGTACCAATGTTCATTATAGAGTCAGAGATACAGTTCTCACGGTACCAATGTTCATTATGGAGTCAGAGATACAGCTCTCACTGTACCAATGTTCATTATAGAGTCAGAGATACAGGCCTCACTGTACCAATGTTCACTATAGAGTCAGAGATACAGATATCACTGTACCAATGTTCATTATAGTCAGAGATACAGTTCTCACTGTACCAATGTTCATCATAGAGTCAGAGATACAGCTCTCACTGTACCAATGTTCATTATAGAGTCAGAGATACAGGCCTCACTGTACCAATGTTCATTATAGTCAGAGATACAGGTCTCTCTGTACCAATGTTCATTATAGAGTCAGAGATACAGATCTCACTGTACCAATGTTCTTTATAGATTCAGAGATACAGGTCTCACTGTACCAATGTTCATTATAGAGTCAGAGATACAGATATCACTGTACCAATGTTCATTATAGAGTCAGAGATACAGGTCTCACTGTACCAATGTTCATTATAGTCAGAGATACAGATATCACTGTACCAATGTTCATTATAGAGTCAGAGATACAGGTCTCACTGTACCAATGTTCATTATAGTCAGAGATACAGCTCTCACTGTACCAATGTTCATTATAGAGTCAGAGATACAGATATCACTGTACCAATGTTCATTATAGAGTCAGAGATACAGATATCACTGTACCAATGTTCATTATAGAGTCAGAGATACAGGTCTCACTGTACCAATGTTCATTATAGTCAGAGATACAGATATCACTGTACCAATGTTCATTATAGAGTCAGAGATACAGGTCTCACTGTACCAATGTTCATTATAGTCAGAGATACAGGTCTCACTGTACCAATGTTCATTATTGTCAGAGATACAGCTCTCACTGTACCAATGTTCATTATAGAGTCAGAGATACAGGTCTCACTGTACCAATGTTCATTATAGTCAAAGATACATGATTGACTGTACCAATGTTCATTATAGAGTCAGAGATACAGATCTCACTTGACCTATGTTCATTATAGTCAGAGATACAGGCCTCACTGTACCAATGTTCATTATAGAGTCAGAGATACAGGCCTCACTGTACCAATGTTCATTATAGAGTCAGAGATACAGATATCACTGTACCAATGTTCATTATAGAGTCAGAGATACAGTTCTCACTGTACCAATGTTCATTATAGAGTCAGAGATACAGGCCTCACTGTACCAATGTTCATTATAGAGTCAGAGATACAGATATCACTGTGCCAATGTTCATTATAGTCAGAGATACAGTTCTCACTGTACCAATGTTCATTATAGAGTCAGAGATACAGGTCTCACTGTACCAATGTTCATTATAGAGTCAGAGATACAGATATCACTGTACCAATGTTCATTATAGTCAGAGATACAGGTCTCACTGTACCAATGTTCATTGTAGAGTCAGAGATACAGCTCTCACTGTGCCAATGTTCATTATAGAGTCAAAGATACAGGTCTCACTGTACCAGTGTTCATTATAGAGTCAGAGATACAGGTCTCACTGTACCAGTGTTCATTATAGAGTCTGTGATACAGGTCTCACAGCACCAAAGTTCATTACAGACATGTATGTGAAGGTTATCTTCTGCTGTCATCTTTACTTTCATTTGTTAAAGAACTTCGAGAAAATTCAGCCGATAGGATTGCACACAATGAATCAGAAGCAAAAGGTTTGTGTGAAGATATCACCTCAAGTTATTCTGATGCTTCCAAACGCATTGTTACAAGGACATTTTCAGATGGAACAAGTGGCACTGCTTCTTTGAGAGGAGATGACAAATTTAGGATAGAAGTTCTATATCAACTCCATGACTGCTTGATAATCCAGTTACGCAAGAGGATTGACCCATATGAGCAGATTGCGAAAAGGTTCAAGTTCCTCTCAGAATTGGTGAACAATTCTGAAATTGATGAGGACATTATTAAACTTATAAAATCGTATTACAAAGATGATATTGACCACAAATTAGTAAACGAGTGTTATCAGTTCAAAGAATATTTGCACCTTAGGAAATCCCAGAACACAGAAGAAAACACGCCATCTAAAATGCAATGCGCAGAAGTTCTTCAGCTTATTTGTGAGCAACACCTAATTGAAGTGTTCCCCAATATTACTCCTGCGCTTAAGCTGTATTTGACAAAGCCTACCACGAGCTGTGAAGCAGAAAGGAATTTTTCAAAGCTATCCTTTATAAAGAACAAATTTTGGTCGACCATGACTGAAGAGATCTTAAATTCTTTCTGCATATTGTCTCTAGGAAATGACATTGCAAGGAAGCTCTCATAGGGCAGCACGGTAGCATTGTGGATAGCACAAATTTTCACAGCTCCAGGGTCCCAGGTTCGATTCCGGCTTGGGTCACTGTCTGTGCGGAGTCTGCACATCCTCCCCGTGTGTGCGTGGGTTTCCTCCGGGTGCTCCGGTTTCCTCCCACAGTCCAAAGATGTGCGGGTTAGGTGGATTGGCCATGCTAAATTGCCCATAGTGTCCAAAATTGCCCTTAGTGTTGGGTTGGGTTACTGGGTTATGGGGATAGGGTGGAGGTGTGGACCTTGGGTAGGGTGCTCTTTCCAAGAGCCGGTGCAGACTCAATGGGTCGAATGGCCTCCTTCTGCACTGTAAATTCTATGATTCTATGATTCTATGACAGAACTGTACGTGAATATGTTGCCAGAAAAAACAGAAAAAAGAGTATTTTGTAAAATGTGCTTCATGTAGTATGTATTTTCAAAATAAAAGATGATATTGACTGTGGTCGTTTCTATGTTTTATTTCATCATTCTCTGATTCATCATGCATGTATATAACATTTCCCTAATTTTCATCCCCCCATAACTCGAAAACTATAAGGCACAGGATTTTTTTATTCACACCAGTGACTTTGATATGTGAGATAATCCAGTACAGCAATTTTAATCAAAATCTGAGATGTAGTGGTTAAACTTTTAAAAAATTTGTGGTGATCTGTCGTGGAACAACCCCATTGAAGAAGATAACAGTGGTTACCCAGACCTCGTTGCTGGTTGCGAAGGGACCCCCATAACAGTTCAAGCTTCAGGGCCCCAAAAATGTAGGTCCGCCACTGCCTTCACATAGCTCTGTATGGAATGATCACCAACCTGTAACATACTATAGTTACAGTACAGAATGAGGCCATTCAGCCTGTTGTGTTTTCAAAGTGCATGTTTAAAGGAAGATGCATTAGCACATGTGCAATGGTTTTCACAGTGATGTATTTGTATTGGGAACTGGGGGTTTGAATTAAGTTCCTGAAGCGAGTTATTGCTATATTAATCTACATTTAAGCCTGTCCAACAATTCCCCAATGATGCACTTTTGTGATGTTTCACTTCAGGGGACACTTGATGTACTGGGGTAGCTCAGCTGCAGCACAGAAAGCTAAAAGGAAATGTGATAGATGTTTTAAAATGATCAAAGGGTTTTTGATCAATTAAATAGGGAAATTTTCTTTCCTTCAATATTAAAGACAATGATAAAGAGTGAGGAGGATGGTTAGGAGAAATGTCTTCAGTTAGAATTATAACCAAGCAGGGCGGCACAGTGGCACAGTGGTTAGCACTGCTGGCTCACGGTGCTGAGGACCCGGGTTCGCTCCCGGGTCATGCCAAGTGGAGTTTGCACATTCTCCCCATGTCTGCATGGGTCTCACCCCACAACCCAAAAAGATGTGTAGGATAGGTGGATTGGCCATGCTAAATTGCCCTTTAATTGGGAAAAAATAATTGGGTACTCTTAAGTTTAGGAAAAAAAAAAGAATGATAACACAAAGGATGCTTTGTCAAGAGGATAGTTGATGCAGAGACTGCTACAGGTTTAAGGTGTAATTGTATAAAGCATTTGAAGCACAGAAGATCACAAGAGCATAGCTGAAAGTGGTGCAGTGAGAATAGTTTCAGATCCCTCTCACAAAGACTGGGCAGAGAAACGATGGGCTGAACAATCTTGTTCTGTCTTTTTAACTTTTGTGGTTCTATAATCAACAAATCCTTTGTAATATTTTGGTCAGGAAGGAATTTCCTGGTCCACTCACATGTTGCTCATGGTTGTCAGAATAATCAAGAGGGGTTTCGCTTTGAAATCTAGGTGATATATCACCAGGATAAAAGCAAATTATAGCAGATGCTGGAATCTGGAACAAAAACAGAAAATACTGGAAAATCTCAGCAGATCTGACAGCAGCTGTGGAGAGAGAACGGAGCTAACATTTCACCTGAATGACTCTTCGTCAAAGAATCATCCAGACTTGAAGCATTGCTCTGTTCTCTCCACACAGATGCTGTCAGACTTGCTGAGATTTTCCAGCATTTTCTGATACCACCAGAAATTGTTTCTAACCGAGAAGCTTCGCCAGAATGAGCACGCTACTTTAAATATCAACACATCGCGGTCCCTATAATGTCGGAATTGGCTGGGTGGATAGCAGGTCCCTTGTCTCCGGCTGACCAGATTTTGGATTCAAATGCAATCCCTCGGACACTTCTGGGATCTAGTGCAGTATCCCCTGCCTGGAGGCTGGTTGCATTGTTCCCTGTCTGGGACTGGATGATGTTTTCCCTGAGGTTCGTCAGGATTTCAGTATTCACTGCATCCAGATCCCAGAAGTTTCATTGTGTGGAGATTGGATTGCTCTATTCCCTGCGTTGGGACTGGATCGCAGTGTCCTATATCTGGGGATGGGATTGTTCTATTGGGAACACAGAAACATCGGAATAGGAGTAGGTCATTTGGCCCTTTGGGCTTGCTCTGCCATTCAATTCAATCATGGCTGTTCATTGACCTCAACACTATCTTCCTGCACAATCCCCATATTCCCAGATGCCATTAGTATCCAGACATCTATTGAGTTCTGTCTTGCACATTGTTATGGGCCAGAGTTTAGAGAACCCCAAAGTGTATCATGGACTTCACCTGACACACGGCTTTTACTAGATTGTGGTATGGGGAGCACACAGCCCACTCTACAGGTGTGGTGCAACAGAAATTTAAAAGTAATTTTTTAAGCAAAACAATGTTTATTCTATGAACTCAGTTAACCTTTTTAAAACATACAGTGAACATCTTAGCAACCATCAATTCAAATAAAACCACCAAAGACTACAACACTCTAATTAATCCTTAAACTTTCCTTTTAACATCCATAAGAGAGAAAAAACTTTTCAACAGAAGCACATCAGGTTTAAAGTCTCTACTGAGAACAGTTACCATGGTGAAATCACCAAATGGACATTCATAAGCTTGCAGAGATTCACACACATACTGCTGTGATTGCAGCTTCTCCAAAACTGAAACGAAACCAAAAAACACAGACACACCCAAGCTTCTCCTCAAAGTGAAACTAAAAAGCAGAGCCAGAGCTCAGCTCCACCCACACTCTGACATCACTGCAGCCACTTGAGCAGACAAACATTTCTTAAAGTGACATTCCAATGACAACATGCTCAATGATTGAGCTTCCACAGCCCGCTGGGGTAGAGCATTCCAAAGATTCACCACCCTCTGAGTGAAGAAATTCCTCCTTATCTCAGTCATAAATGGCTTGTCCCTTATTCGGAGATTCTGTCCCCCGGTTCTAGGCTCACCAGCCATGGGTAACATCTTATCCACATCTACCCTGTCACAATTTGTAAGAATTGTGTAAGTTTTAATGAGGTCACCTCTCATTCTTTGAAACTCGGGAGAAAACTACCCAGTTTCCTCAATCTCTCCTCATAAGGCAATCCCACCATCTCAGGGATTGGTCTGGTGAATCTCCATTGCACTCCCTCCATGGCAATTATATCCTTCCTTGGACAAGAACAAAACAATCCACAATACTGTAGGTGTGGTTTCACCAAAGCTCTATACAATTGCAGCAAGATATCTTTACTCCTGTACTCAAATCCTTTTGCAATTGTCATGTGAGCGTCCATTTAAGAAAGGTTTTTGTCTTATCACATGGCTTCAGTGATGTAATTTTGTGGGTGCAGTGGGCTGTGAGGTTTGCTTTAGTTTCATTTACAGTTTGACTGCTGTGGACTACAGGCAGAGAAAAGAAGTGTTTTGGCCTGTCTCTCCTATTTTAATTTTAAATATATGTTCCAGTAAAAATCACCTTGATGGTGGCTTTGGATATATAATTTCTTTCCGTAAGGAGTTGAATCTGCTGGCTAAAAATTGGATCAGAATTTCAGGAACAAGACCAGTCTTATTCAAGTGAGAATGCAGTGTGCCATGCCCTTGGAAAGGGTTTTTTTGTTTATTGGATTTTGTTATTGAATTGGAACAGTTAAGGGGGAATTCATCGAGTGTTATAAGACCATAAGACCATAAGACATAGGAGCGGAAGTAAGACCATTCGGCCCATCGAGTCCACGCCACCATTCCATCATGGCTGATTTCAACTCCATTTACCCGCTCTCTCTCCATAGCCCTTAATTCCTCGAGAAATCAAGAATTTATCAACTTCTGTCTTAAAGACACTCAACGTCCTGGCCTCCACCGCCCTCTGTGGCAATGAATTCCACAGACCCACCACTCTCTGGCTGAAGCAATTTCTCCTCATCTCTGTTCTAAAGTGACTCCCTTTTATTCTAAGGCTGTGCCCCCGGGTCCTAGTCTCCCCTGCTAATGGAAACAACTTCCCTACGTCCACCCTATCTAAGCCATTCATTATCTTGTAAGTTTCTATTAGATCTCCCCTCAACCTCCTAAACTCCAATGAATATAATTCCAGGATCCTCAGACGTTCATCGTATGTTAGGCCTACCATTCCTGGGATCATCCGTGTGAATCTCCGCTGGACCCGCTCCAGTGCCAGTATGTCCTTCCTGAGGTGTGGGGCCCAAAATTGCTCACAGTATTCTAAATGGGGCCTGACGAATGCTTTATAAAGCTTCAGAAGTACATCCCTGCTTTTATATTCCAAGCCTCTTGAGATAAATGACAACATTGCATTTGCTTTCTTAATTACGGACTCAACCTGCAAGTTTACCTTTAGAGAATCCTGGACAAGGACTCCCAAGTCCCTTTGCACTTCAGCATTATGAATTTTGTCACCGTTTAGAAAATAGTCCATGCCTCTATTCTTTTTTCCAAAGTGCAAGACCTCGCACTTGCCCACGTTGAATTTCATCAGCCATTTCTTGGACCACTCTCCTAAACTGTCTAAATCTTTCTGCAGCCTCCCCACCTCCTCAATACTACCTGCCCCTCCACCGATCTTTGTATCATCGGCAAACTTAGCCAGAATACCCCCAGTCCCGTCATCTAGATCGTTAATATATCAAGAGAACAGCTGTGGCCCCAACACTGAACCCTGCGGGACACCACTCGTCACCGGTTGCCATTCCGAAAAAGAACCTTTTATCCCAACTCTCTGCCTTCTGCCTGACAGCCAATCATCAATCCATGTTAGTACCTTGCCTCGAATACCATGGGCCCTTATTTTACTCAGCAGTCTCCCGTGAGGCACCTTATCAAAGGCCTTTTGGAAGTCAAGATAGATAACATCCATTGGCTCTCCTTGGTCTAACCTATTTGTTATCTCTTCAAAGAACTCGAACAGGTTTGTCAGGCACGACCTCCCCTTACTAAATCCATGCTGATTTGTCCTAATCCGACCCTGCACTTCCAAGAATTTAGAAATCTCATCCTTAACAATGGATTCTAGAATCTTGCCAACAACCTAGGTTAGGCTAATTGGCCTATAATTTTCCATCTTTTTCCTTGTTCCCTTCTTGAACAGGGGGGTTACAACAGCGATTTTCCAATCCTCTGGGACTTTCCCTGGCTCCAGTGACTTTTGAAAGATCATAACTAACGCCTCCACTATTTCTTCAGCTATCTCCTTTAGAACTCTAGGATGTAGCCCATCTGGGCCCGGAGATTTATCAATTTTTAGACCTCTTAGTTTCTCTAGCAATTCCTCCTTTGTGATGGCTACCATATTCAACTCTGTCCTCTGACTCTCCTGAATTGTTGGGATATTACTCATGTCTTCTACTGTGAAGACTGATGCAAAGTACTTATTTAGTTCCTCAGCTATTTCCTTTTCTCCCATCACTAGATTACCAGCGTCATTTTGGAGCGGCCCAATGTCTACTTTTGCCTCCCGTTTGTTTTTAATGTATTTAAAGAAACTTTTACTATCATTCCTAATGTTACTGGCTAGCCTACCTTCATATTTGATCCTCTCTTTCCTTATTTCTCTCTTTGTTATCCTCTGTTTGTTTTTGTAGCCTTCCCAATCTTCTGACTTCCCACTATTTGCCACATTATAGGCTTTCTCTTTTGCTTTGATGCATTCCCTAACTTCCTTTGTCAGCCATGGCTGCCTAATCCCCCCTCTGATAACCTTTCTTTTCTTTGGGATGAACCTCTGTACTGTATCCTCAATTACTCCCAGAAACTCCTGCCATTGCTGTTCTACTGCCTTTCCCACTAGGCTCTGCTCCCAGTCGATTTTCGTCAGTTCCTCCCTCATGCCCCTGTAGTTACCTTTATTTAACTGTACCACCTTTACATCTGATTCTACTTTCTTTCTTTCAAATTGCAGATTGAATTCTACCATATTATGATCACTGCCTCCTAAGTGTTCCCTTACTTTAAGATCTTTAATCAAGTCCAGAATGGCCTGTTCCCTCGTGGGCTCCATCACAAGCTGTTCCAAAAAGCCCTCCTGTAAACATTCAATGAATTCCCTTTCCTTGGGTCCACTGGCAGCATTATTTACCCAGTTCACCTGCATATTGAAGTCCCCCATGATCACTGTGACCTTGCCTTTCTGACATGCACTTTCTATTTCGTGGTGCATTTTGTGCCCCTGGTCCTGACCACTGTTAGGAGGCCTGTACATAACTCCCATTATGGTTTTTTTTGCCTTTGTGGTTCCTCAACTCTACCCACACAGACTCCACATCATCTGACCCTATGTCGTTTAGTGCTATTGATCTAATTTCATTCCTAATTAACAAGGCAACCCCGCCCCCTCTGCCCACCTCTCTGTCTTTTCGATAGGTTGTGATTCCCTGGATGTTTAAATGCCAGTCCTGAACCCCCTGCAACCACATCGCTGTGATGCCTACCACATCATACCTGCCAGTCACAATCAAATTATACATAGATTACTGTAGCTGTGTGGTGTCTTTATTTTTGTAATTGATAAAAATTCTTGCTGTGTGTTTATATACATATATGTCAACTCAGTTCTTCGAATAAAGCTTGCTTTGATTAAAGTGTTTAGGAAGACTGATGAATCACACCTGAAGGGACGGCTCTTGTGCCAATCCTGGCCAAATTCAACATAAAGGTTGTAGGTCAGGTAGACTTCATAATACTTTGGAGTTTCTAAACCCTGGCCCATAACACGATGAAGACCAACATGCAACTTTCCTTCATAATTGTTTGCTGCACCTGCGTGCTAGCTTTTAATGAATCATGAGTGGTTATTTCCTGTCTAGTCCCTTATTTCTCCTTCTTTCTTTTATTTTTACTATTACCATTTTGATTCCTGGATGGGTATTTGATTTTAATGCAGCCTGTATCTTTCAGGCAAAACAGCTTGTAGGTAACCTGTGTCTTTAAATTCAAGCAGAAGATTACAGCAGCAGGAAACATCAGTGAGGACTCGCTTTGATGGACTTGGCTGGTGGCCAATGAATTGGCTCAAATGTTTGTGCTCTGCCTGGTGTCCTGTGGTGATTGATTCTAGTCCTACTCACATGTTTCTCAGAGTCACAAGGCTGATTTTCCCATTTAACTTTCAATTCTGCAAGATGGATGGAGGAGTACGAATTCTCTCTCTCTCAAAGATCTGATGAATTGTACTTGTCCATTATTACTGTATTACCCCTAAATGCTGCTATGTTTTCTTAATTTATACTGTGCCAAATGTTTCCACTAGTTTGGTGGCCTATAAACAATTCCCATCACATTTTGCTGTCCCTTAACGTTGGGCTCCACCCAAACTGATTCTACATCTTGATCCTTCAAACTAAGATCCTCGCTTACTAATCTACTGATCTTGTTTCTTATTAAGAGTGCTACCTGACCTCCTTTTCCCTCAAGCATATCCCTCCTATCCTTGAATATTCAGTTCCAAGTCTCAGTCGCCCTCTGACTATGTCTTTGTAGTGGCTATTAGATCATAACCATTTATTTATCTTTGTGCCTTCATATAATCTACCTTGTTGCTTATAAAGTAGCCTGCCCTTAACTTTGTCTTTTTAACACCGTTCTGCATTCTGATCCTATTTGATGCTTGCCTTCCCATTGTCTGCCATCTAATTTTGATTATTACTTTTCTACTTCCTTGTACCAGTTTTGCTTCCCCCCCAAACGTGAACTCCCTCTCAGGTTCCTGTGCCCCTCCAAATCTAGTTTAAACAGGACTAGCAAATCTCCCTGCGAGGATGTTAGTCCCGGTCTTCTACAGTGCAGGCCATCCATCTTGCACCGAGATCCACCTGCCCAAGAACTGGTCCAAATACCTTAGGAATCTGATGCCATCCCTCCTACACTAATTCTCCAGCCATATGATCAGTCGCTCAATCCTCTCATTTCTAGGCTTATTAGAACATGGCACTGGGCATAACAACGAGTCGCCTATCATTATTGCTTTTCTACTCTTCTTTCTCTGCTCCTGCATTGTGTTGCCAAGGACTTCGCTCTTGCTGCCCTAGGCTGAGGAACCATCACCCTCACAAATATCCAAAATGGTAAACCAGTTAGTGAGCAGTATCGACTCAGGACACCCTTGCACCATCTGGCTGGTTCTCTTAGGCTGCCTAGCAGTCACCCATTCCCTCTCTGATTACAAGTTCTGAACCTGCGGCATGACCATCTCCCTAAATATGCTATGCATGTTGTTCTTTATATTGCGGTTACATCACAGTAACCCCACCCGCTACTCAAGTTCTGAAACCCGGAGCTCAAGTTTCTGTTGGTGGTAACATTTCCTGCAGATGTGTTTGTCTGGGACACATGGTGCGTCCATGGCTTCCCACATGCCACAGGATGCACATTACACTCGGCTGAGCTGCCCCACCATACCTGAACTTTACAAACTACTCATGACAAGGAGAATGAGGAGAATAACTTACCAGTAGCTCAACAATCAGCACCTTCCCCTGTACCGAAGAGAACCAATACCAGAGGCTGGGAAAGATAGAAAAGGAGCACCTCCTTTCCGTCTTCACCAACACCCTCACTCACAAAACACCTAGCTGTCCAATCCGTGAAGTCGCACTCTGTCTCCAAGCTGCACTCAGCCTTTGTATTTATACTAGCTGAGACTCAGATCAGTCAGGTTTGCTTGAGAAAGCTACAGATGCCAGATTAAACTCACTACCTAATTAACTATGCACTGATTCTCTCTCGTAGAGACTTGCTAGTCCCTGCAAAAGTCTAGAATAAATTGAAACTTCATTTATTTAGTATTAATTTAGTTGAATGCTAAATGCACACAAAACTAGATTTATAGGAGATGAATGGTCTGGAGTCAGGATTACACCATTCCATTCTGGTTCCTGTCTGCAGTCTGGGAGATTGGGGTCCCTGTCTGCAGTCTGGGTGATTGGGGTCCCTGTCTGCAGTCTGGGTGATTGGGGTCCCTGTCTGCAGTCTGGGTGATTGGGGTCCCTGTCTGCAGTCTGGGTGATTGGGGGCCCTGTCTGCAGTCTGGGTGATTGGGGGCCCTGTCTGCAGTCTGGGTGATTGTGGTCCCTGTCTGCAGTCTGGGTGATTGGGGTCCCTGTCTGCAGTCTGGGTGATTGGGGCCCTGTCTGCAGTCTGGGTGATTGGGGCCCTGTCTGCAGTCTGGGTGATTGGGGTCCCTGTCTGCAGTCTGTGTGATTGGGGTCCCTGTCTGCGGTCTGGGTGATTGGGGCCCTGTCTGCAGTCTGGGTGATTGGGGTCTCGCTCTGCAGTCTGGGTGATTGGGGTCCCTGTCTGCAGTCTGGGTGATTGGGGTCCCTGTCTGCAGTCTGAGTGATTGGGGTCTCGCTCAGCAGTCTGGGTGATTGGGGTCCCTGTCTGCAGTCTGGGTGATTGGGGTCTCGCTCTGCAGTCTGGGTGATTGGGGTCCCTGTCTGCAGTCTGAGTGATTGGCGTCTCGCTCTGCAGTCTGTGTGATTGGGGTCCCTGTCTGCAGTCTGGGTGATTGGGGTCTCGCTCTGCAGTCTGGGTGATTGGGGTCCCTGTCTGCAGTCTGGGTGATTGGGGTCTCGCTCTGCAGTCTGGGTGATTGGGGTCCCTGTCTGCAGTCTGAGTGATTGGGGTCTCGCTCTGCAGTCTGTGTGATTGGGGTCCCTGTCTGCAGTCTGGGTGATTGGGGTCTCGCTCTGCAGTCTGGGTGATTGGGGTCCCTGTCTGCAGTCTGGGTGATTGGGGCCCTGTCTGCAGTCTGGGTGATTGGGGTCCCTGTCTGCAGTCTGGGTGATTGGGGTCCCTGTCTGCAGTCTGGGTGATTGGGTCCCTGTCTGCAGTCTGGGTGATTGGGGCCCTGTCTGCAGTCTGGGTGATTGGGGTCCCTGTCTGCAGTCTGGGTGATTGGGTCCCTGTCTGCAGTCTGGGTGATTGGGGTCTCGCTATGCAGTCTGGGTGATTGGGGCCCTGTCTGCGGTCTGGGTGATTGTGGCCCTGTCTGCGGTCTGGGTGATTGGGGCCCTGTCTGTAGTCTGGGTGATTGGGGTCTCGCTCTGCAGTCTGGGTGATTGGGGCCCTGTCTGCGGTCTGGGTGATTGGGGTCCCTGTCTGCAGTCTGGGTGATTGGGGCCCTGTCTGCAGTCTGGGTGATTGGGGTCTCGCTCTGCAGTCTGGGTGATTGGGGCCCTGTCTGCAGTCTGGGTGATTGGGGTCCCTGTCTGCAGTCTGGGTGATTGGGGTCCCTGTCTGCAGTCTGGGTGATTGGGGTCCCTGTCTGCGGTCTGGGTTCCTGTCTGCAGTCTGGGTGATTGGGTCCCTGTCTGCGGTCTGGGTGATTGGGGCCCTGTCTGCAGTCTGGGTGATTGGGGTCCCTGTCTGCGGTCTCGGTGATTGGGGCCCTGTCTGCAGTCTGGGTGATTGGGGCCCTGTCTGCAGTCTGGGTGATTGGGGTCCCTGTCTGCAGTCTGGGTGATTGGGGTCCCTGTCTGCGGTCTGTGTGATTGGGGCCCTGTCTGCGGTCTGGGTGATTGGGGCCCTGTCTGCGGTCTGGGTGATTGTGGTCCCTGTCTGCGGTCTGGGTGATTGGGGTCCCTGTCTGCAGTCTGGGTGATTGGGGCCCTGTCTGCGGTCTGGGTGATTGGGGTCCCTGTCTGCGGTCTGGGTGATTGGGGCCCTGTCTGCAGTCTGGGTGATTGGGGCCCTGTCTGCAGTCTGGGTGATTGGGGCCCTGTCTGCAGTCTGTGTGATTATGGCCCTGTCTGCAGTCTGGGTGATTGGGGTCCCTGTCTGCAGTCTGGGTGATTGGGGTCCCTGTCTGCAGTCTGGGTGATTGGGGCCCTGTCTGCGGTCTGGGTGTTTGGGGTCCCTGTCTGCAGTCTGGGTGATTGGGGTCCCTGTCTGCAGTCTGGGTGATTGGGGTCTCGCTCTGCAGTCTGGGTGATTGGGGCCCTGTCTGCGGTCTGGGTCCCTGTCTGCAGTCTGGGTGATTGGGGTCCTGTCTGCAGTCTGAGTGATTGGGGTCCCTGTCTGCGGTCTGGGTGATTGGGGTCCCTGTCTGCAGTCTGGGTGATTGGGGTCCCTGTCTGCAGTCTGGGTGATTGAGGGCCCTGTCTGCAGTCTGGGTGATTGGGGGCCCTGTCTGCAGTCTGGGTGATTGTGGTCCCTGTCTGCAGTCTGGGTGATTGGGGTCCCTGTCTGCAGTCTGGGTGATTGGGGCCCTGTCTGCGGTCTGAGTGATTGGGGTCCCTGTCTGCAGTCTGTGTGATTGGGGTCTCTGTCTGCGGTCTGGGTGATTGGGGCCCTGTCTGCAGTCTGGGTGATTGGGGTCTCGCTCTGCAGTCTGGGTGATTGGGGTCCCTGTCTGCAGTCTGGGTGATTGGGGTCCCTGTCTGCAGTCTGAGTGATTGGGGTCTCGCTCTGCAGTCTGGGTGATTGGGGTCCCTGTCTGCAGTCTGGGTGATTGGGGTCTCGCTCTGCAGTCTGGGTGATTGGGGTCCCTGTCTGCAGTCTGAGTGATTGGGGTCTCGCTCTGCAGTCTGTGTGATTGGGGTCCCTGTCTGCAGTCTGGGTGATTGGGGTCTCGCTCTGCAGTCTGGGTGATTGGGGTCCCTGTCTGCAGTCTGGGTGATTGGGGCCCTGTCTGCAGTCTGGGTGATTGGGGTCCCTGTCTGCAGTCTGGGTGATTGGGGTCCCTGTCTGCAGTCTGGGTGATTGGGTCGCTGTCTGCAGTCTGGGTGATTGGGGCCCTGTCTGCAGTCTGGGTGATTGGGGTCCCTGTCTGCAGTCTGGGTGATTGGGTCCCTGTCTGCAGTCTGGGTGATTGGGGTCTCGCTCTGCAGTCTGGGTGATTGGGGCCCTGTCTGCGGTCTGGGTGATTGTGGCCCTGTCTGCGGTCTGGGTGATAGGGGCCCTGTCTGTAGTCTGGGTGATTGGGGTCTCGCTCTGCAGTCTGGGTGATTGGGGCCCTGTCTGCGGTCTGGGTGATTGGGGTCCCTGTCTGCAGTCTGGGTGATTGGGGCCCTGTCTGCAGTCTGAGTGATTGGGGTCTCGCTCTGCAGTCTGGGTGATTGGGGCCCTGTCTGCAGTCTGGGTGATTGGGGTCCCTGTCTGCAGTCTGGGTGATTGGGGTCCCTGTCTGCAGTCTGGGTGATTGGGGTCCCTGTCTGCGGTCTGGGTCCCTGTCTGCAGTCTGGGTGATTGGGTCCCTGTCTGCGGTCTGGGTGATTGGGGCCCTGTCTGCAGTCTGGGTGATTGGGGTCCCTGTCTGCGGTCTGGGTGATTGGGGCCCTGTCTGCAGTCTGGGTGATTGGGGCCCTGTCTGCAGTCTGGGTGATTGGGGTCCCTGTCTGCAGTCTGGGTGATTGGGGTCCCTGTCTGCGGTCTGTGTGATTGGGGCCCTGTCTGCGGTCTGGGTGATTGGGGCCCTGTCTGCGCTCTGGGTGATTGTGGTCCCTGTCTGCGGTCTGGGTGATTGGGGTCCCTGTCTGCAGTCTGGGTGATTGGGGCCCTGTCTGCGGTCTGGGTGATTGGGGTCCCTGTCTGCGGTCTGGGTGATTGGGGCCCTGTCTGCAGTCTGGGTGATTGGGGCCCTGTCTGCAGTCTGGGTGATTGGGGCCCTGTCTGCAGTCTGTGTGATTGTGGCCCTGTCTGCAGTCTGGGTGATTGGGGTCCCTGTCTGCAGTCTGGGTGATTGGGGTCCCTGTCTGCAGTCTGGGTGATTGGGGCCCTGTCTGCGGTCTGGGTGATTGGGGTCCCTGTCTGCAGTCTGGGTGATTGGGGTCCCTGTCTGCAGTCTGGGTGATTGGGGTCTCGCTCTGCAGTCTGGGTGATTGGGGCCCTGTCTGCGGTCTGGGTCCCTGTCTGCAGTCTGGGTGATTGGGGCCCTGTCTGCAGTCTGAGTGATTGGGGTCCCTGTCTGCGGTCTGGGTGATTGGGGTCCCTGTCTGCAGTCTGGGTGATTGGGGTCCCTGTCTGCAGTCTGGGTGATTGGGGTCCCTGTCTGCAGTCTGGGTGATTGGGGTCTCGCTCTGCAGTCTGGGTGATTGGGGTCCCTGTCTGCAGTCTGGGTGATTGGGGCCCTGTCTGCAGTCTGGGTGATTGGGGTCCCTGTCTGCAGTCTGGGTGATTGGGGTCCCTGTCTGCAGTCTGGGTGATTGGGTCCCTGTCTGCAGTCTGGGTGATTGGGGCCCTGTCTGCAGTCTGGGTGATTGGGGTCCCTGTCTGCAGTCTGGGTGATTGGGTCCCTGTCTGCAGTCTGGGTGATTGGGGTCTCGCTCTGCAGTCTGGGTGATTGGGGCCCTGTCTGCGGTCTGGGTGATTGTGGCCCTGTCTGCGGTCTGGGTGATAGGGGCCCTGTCTGTAGTCTGGGTGATTGGGGTCTCGCTCTGCAGTCTGGGTGATTGGGGCCCTGTCTGCGGTCTGGGTGATTGGGGTCCCTGTCTGCAGTCTGGGTGATTGGGGCCCTGTCTGCAGTCTGAGTGATTGGGGTCTCGCTCTGCAGTCTGGGTGATTGGGGCCCTGTCTGCAGTCTGGGTGATTGGGGTCCCTGTCTGCAGTCTGGGTGATTGGGGTCCCTGTCTGCAGTCTGGGTGATTGGGGTCCCTGTCTGCGGTCTGGGTCCCTGTCTGCAGTCTGGGTGATTGGGTCCCTGTCTGCGGTCTGGGTGATTGGGGTCCTGTCTGCAGTCTGGGTGATTGGTGTCCCTGTCTGCGGTCTGGGTGATTGGGGCCCTGTCTGCAGTCTGGGTGATTGGGGCCCTGTCTGCAGTCTGGGTGATTGGGGTCCCTGTCTGCAGTCTGGGTGATTGGGGTCCCTGTCTGCGGTCTGTGTGATTGGGGCCCTGTCTGCGGTCTGGGTGATTGGGGCCCTGTCTGCGCTCTGGGTGATTGTGGTCCCTGTCTGCGGTCTGGGTGATTGGGGTCCCTGTCTGCAGTCTGGGTGATTGGGGCCCTGTCTGCGGTCTGGGTGATTGGGGTCCCTGTCTGCGGTCTGGGTGATTGGGGCCCTGTCTGCAGTCTGGGTGATTGGGGCCCTGTCTGCAGTCTGGGTGATTGGGGCCCTGTCTGCAGTCTGTGTGATTGTGGCCCTGTCTGCAGTCTGGGTGATTGGGGTCCCTGTCTGCAGTCTGGGTGATTGGGTTCCCTGTCTGCAGTCTGGGTGATTGGGGCCCTGTCTGCGGTCTGGGTGATTGGGGTCCCTGTCTGCAGTCTGGGTGATTGGGGTCCCTGTCTGCAGTCTGGGTGATTGGGGTCTCGCTCTGCAGTCTGGGTGATTGGGGCCCTGTCTGCGGTCTGGGTCCCTGTCTGCAGTCTGGGTGATTGGGGCCCTGTCTGCAGTCTGAGTGATTGGGGTCCCTGTCTGCGGTCTGGGTGATTGGGGTCCCTGTCTGCAGTCTGGGTGATTGGAGTCCCTGTCTGCAGTCTGGGTGATTGGGGTCCCTGTCTGCAGTCTGGGTGATTGGGGTCTCGCTCTGCAGTCTGGGTCCCTGTCTGCAGTCTGGGTGATTGGGGTCCCTGTCTGCAGTCTGGGTGATTGGGGTCCCTGTCTGCAGTCTGGGTGATTGGGGTCTCTGTCTGCAGTCTGGGTGATTGGGGTCCCTGTCTGCAGTCTGGGTGATTGGGGTCCCTGTCTGCAGTCTGGGTGATTGGGGTCCCTGTCTGCAGTCTGGGTGATTGGGGTCCCTGTCTGCAGTCTGGGTGATTGGGGTCCCTGTTTGCAGTCTGGGTGATTGGGGTCCCTGTCTGCAGTCTGGGTGATTGGGGTCCCTGTCTGCAGTCTGGGTGATTGGGGTCCCTGTCTGCAGTCTGGGTGATTGGGGTCCCTGTCTGCAGTCTGGGTGATTGGGGTCCCTGTCTGCAGTCTGGGTGATTGGGGTCCCTGTCTGCAGTCTGGGTGATTGGGGTCTCGCTCTGCAGTCTGGGTGATTGGGGTCCCTGTCTGCAGTCTGGGTGATTGGGGTCCCTGTTTGCAGTCTGAGTGATTGGGGTCCCTGTCTGCAGTCTGGGTGATTGGGGTCCCTGTCTGCAGTCTGGGTGATTGGGGTCCCTGTCTGCAGTCTGAGTGATTGGGGTCCCTGTTTGCAGTCTGAGTGATTGGGGTCCCTGTCTGCAGTCTGGGTGATTGGGTCCCTGTCTGCAGTCTGGGTGATTGGGGTCCCTGTCTGCAGTCTGGGTGATTGGGGTCCCTGTCTGCAGTCTGGGTGATTGGGTCCCTGTCTGCAGTCTGGGTGATTGGGGTCCCTGTCTGCAGTCTGGGTGATTGGGGTCCCTGTCTGCAGTCTGAGTGATTGGGGTCCCTGTTTGCAGTCTGAGTGATTGGGGTCCCTGTCTGCAGTCTGGGTGATTGGGTCCCTGTCTGCAGTCTGGGTGATTGGGGTCCCTGTCTGCAGTCTGGGTGATTGGGGTCCCTGTCTGCGGTCTGGGTGATTGGGGTCTCGCTCTGCAGTCTGGGTGATTGGGGTCCCTGTCTGCAGTCTTGGTGATTGGGGTCCCTGTCTGCAGTCTGGGTGATTGGGTCCCTGTCTGCAGTCTGGGTGATTGGGGTCCCTGTCTGCAGTCTGGGTGATTGGGGTCCCTGTCTGCGGTCTGGGTGATTGGGGTCCCTGTCTGCAGTCTGGGTGATTGGGGTCCCTGTCTGCAGTCTGGGTGATTGGGGTCCCTGTCTGCAGTCTGGGTGATTGGGGTCCCTGTCTGCAGTCTGGGTGATTGGGGTCCCTGTCTGCAGTCTGGGTGATTGGGGTCCCTGTCTGCAGTCTGGGTGATTGGGGTCCCTGTCTGCAGTCTGGGTGATTGGGGTCCCTGTCTGCAGTCTGGGTGATTGGGGTCCCTGTCTGCAGTCTGGGTGATTGGGGTCTCGCTCTGCAGTCTGGGTGATTGGGGTCCCTGTCTGCAGTCTGGGTGATTGGGGTCCCTGTTTGCAGTCTGAGTGATTGGGGTCCCTGTCTGCAGTCTGGGTGATTGGGGTCCCTGTCTGCAGTCTGGGTGATTGGGGTCCCTGTCTGCAGTCTGAGTGATTGGGGTCCCTGTTTGCAGTCTGAGTGATTGGGGTCCCTGTCTGCAGTCTGGGTGATTGGGTCCCTGTCTGCAGTCTGGGTGATTGGGGTCCCTGTCTGCAGTCTGGGTGATTGGGGTCCCTGTCTGCAGTCTGGGTGATTGGGTCCCTGTCTGCAGTCTGGGTGATTGGGGTCTCGCTCTGCAGTCTGGGTGATTGGGGTCCCTGTCTGCAGTCTTGGTGATTGGGGTCCCTGTCTGCGGTCTGGGTGATTGGGTCCCTGTCTGCAGTCTGAGTGATTGGGGTCCCTGTCTGCAGTCTGGGTGATTGGGTCCCTGTCTGCAGTCTGGGTGATTGGGGTCCCTGTCTGCGGTCTGGGTGATTGGGGTCTCGCTCTGCAGTCTGGGTGATTGGGGTCCCTGTCTGCAGTCTTGGTGATTGGGGTCCCTGTCTGCAGTCTGGGTGATTGGGTCCCTGTCTGCAGTCTGGGTGATTGGGGTCCCTGTCTGCAGTCTGGGTGATTGGGGTCCCTGTCTGCGGTCTGGGTGATTGGGGTCCCTGTCTGCAGTCTGGGTGATTGGGGTCCCTGTCTGCAGTCTGGGTGATTGGGGTCCCTGTCTGCAGTCTGGGTGATTGGGGTCCCTGTCTGCAGTCTGGGTGATTGGGGTCCCTGTCTGCAGTCTGGGTGTTTGGGGCCCTGTCTGCAGTCTGGGTGATTGGGGTCCCTGTCTGCAGTCTGGGTGTTTGGGGCCCTGTCTGCAGTCTGGGTGATTGGGGTCTCGCTCTGCAGTCTGGGTGATTGGGGTCCCTGTCTGCAGTCTGGGTGATTGGGGTCCCTGTCTGCAGTCTGGGTGTTTGGGGCCCTGTCTGCAGTCTGGGTGATTGGGGTCCCTGTTTGCAGTCTGTGTAATTGGGGTCTCGCTCTGCAGTCTGGGTGATTGGGGTCTCGCTCTGACTCGTCACTCGCGGGTCACGTGCCCGGAGCGCCCGCGCGGGAAAGAGACGAAGACCCGGATGACGGTGAGTGCTGGAACTGCAGCAGCTCAGAGTGAGGGTGAGGGAGAGGAGGAGGGGGAGTGAGTGGAGGAGGGGGAGTGAGTGGAGGAGGGTGTGTGAGTGGAGGAGGGGGAGTGAGTGGAGGAGGGGGAGTGAGTGGAGGAGGGGGAGTGAGTGGAGGAGGGGGAGTGAGTGGAGGAGGGAGAGTGAGTGGAGGAGGGGGAGTGAGTGGAGGAGGGGGAGTGAGTGGAGGAGGGGGAGTGAGTGGAGGAGGGGGAGTGAGTGGAGGAGGGGGAGTGAGTGGAGGAGGGGGAGTGAGTGGAGGAGGGGGAGTGAGTGGAGGAGGGGGAGTGAGTGGAGGAGGGGGAGTGAGTGGAGGAGGGGGAGTGAGTGGAGGAGGGGGAGTGAGTGGAGGAGGGGGAGTGAGTGGAGGAGGGGGAGTGAGTGGAGGAGGGGGAGTGAGTGGAGGAGGGGGAGTGAGTGGAGGAGGGGGAGTGAGTGGAGGAGGGGGAGTGAGTGGAGGAGGGGGAGTGAGTGGAGGAGGGGGAGTGAGTGGAGGAGGGGGAGTGATTGGAGGAGGGGGAGTGAGTGGAGGAGGGGGAGTGAGTGGAGGAGGGGGAGTGAGTGGAGGAGGGGGAGTGATTGGAGGAGGGGGAGTGATTGGAGGAGGGGGAGTGATTGGAGGAGGGGGAGTGAGTGGAGGAGGGAGAGTGAGTGGAGGAGGGAGAGTGAGTGGAGGAGGGGGAGTGAGTGGAGGAGGGGGTGTGATTGGAGGAGGGAGAATGATTTGAGGAGGGAGCGAGTGAGTGGAGGAGGGAGAGTGATTGGAGGAGGGGGAGTGAGTGGAGGAGGGAGAGTGATTGGAGGAGGGAGAGTGGAGGAGGGGGACTGATCGAGGAGGTGAGTGATTGGAGGAGGGGGCGTGAGTGGAGGAGGGGGAGTGAGTGGAGGAGGGGGTGTGATTGGAGGAGGGAGTGATTGGAGGAGGGAGTGATTGGAGGAGGGAGTGATTGGAGGAGGGAGTGATTGGAGGAGGGAGAATGATTTGAGGAGGGAGAGTGAGTGGAGGAGGGAGAGTGATTGGAGGAGGGGGAGTGAGTGGAGGAGGGAGAGTGATTGGAGGAGGGAGAGTGGAGGAGGGGGACTGATCGAGGAGGTGAGTGATTGGAGGAGGGAGAGTGATTGGAGGAGGAAGTGTGATTGGAGGAGTGGGAGTGATTGGAGGAGTGGGAGTGGAGGAGAGAGGAGGGAGAGTGATTGGAGGAGGGAGAGTGATTGGAGGAGTGGGAGTGGAGGAGAGAGGAGGGAGAGTGATTGGAGGAGGGAGAGTGATTGGAGGAGTGGGAGTGGAGGAGGGAGAGTGATTGGAGGAGGGAGAGTGATTGGAGGAGTGGGAGTGGAGGAGGGAGAGTGATTGGAGGAGGGAGAGTGATTGGAGGAGGGAGAGTGATTGGAGGAGGGAGAGTGATTGGAGGAGGGAGAGTGATTGGAGGAGGGAGAGTGATTGGAGGAGGGAGAGTGATTGGAGGAGGGAGAGTGATTGGAGGAGGAAGTGTGATTCGAGGAGGAAGTGTGATTGGAGGGAGAGTTGTGTTCTGTGATCTTGCCTATGCAATGAATCTACAGAACTGGTGGTGACCTAAGTAGAATAATAATTTATTGATGTACACCTGGTAAAGTAACAATCAGAATGCTCCACAGACCAAGTTACTGACTGAGTCTCCGAGACCCTCCTGGAACTTCTCAAGTGCGACTATCCTTGTACGCCTTACAACCTTCTGCCGAAAGCCGGATGTCACATGACTGATGTCTGATGCCACCTGTTGGTCGGAGGTTGCACTGCTGTGTGCATATGTTTATAAGATTTTGTTCACAGGCATATCACCACACCCCCTTCCTTTGGAGAGTATTAATCTCTATATACAAACATTAATCAACTTCTTTACTTTCCACATTTGGTTTCTGTATCAACAATTTTAACTTGTGTCCATAAACATAATATGCCTGCTAGGTGTGTGTCCATTGTGCACAGCTCATTGTACCTCCCTCGATTGCTTGGGCTGTTGCCAGCCTTTTTGAAGACTGGTTTGCGTGCCGGTCTCTTGCTTCGTATCCTTCTGACGCAATGCTTTCAGAATTCATGTGTACTTGTAGGCCACACCTACCAGCCTTTTCTTTTTTTGTTTCTTTACATGATGCCGTTTGCTGTTGCTGCTGCATCTTTGTATGATCTCTCTCTCTGGCCTGTAGATGCCTGTAGACCACAACATTGATATCTTCGCTCCTGGTTTCATCAGTTGGATGCTCTGCCTCTCCCACACCCCTTCTCTTCCTCTTTTTAACTTAGATGATTTTTTGTGAGTGCTTCCCTGTTTATGTTTGGGTTTGACAACCCCTGTCTTACTAGTGGTTTGCACAATGTGCGCAGAAGTTTGCGGATCTTCACTTGAGACTTCTCATGTCGGCGTGCTTCCCAGGGACTGTGCATTCATGACCAAGTCCGTGCCCCCAACTGGTGGTTGCAAAACCTCGTAATTCGGTGCCTTGGTGGAAGACACATCTATAACATCAGTGCTGCCCCTTCCTGGCTTGCTGGAACATCTATTGATGGCTCCTCATCACTGGACATTACAATACAATACATTCTCTAGCCCTGATGATCCAGGCAATGGGTCATCCTGGTCTTGCACTAGTATGTATGTGAGATTCGTCGAGCTACCTAATAATATAGTCATCAGCTTCTCTAACTCATCTTCCCCCGGAGTAACCTCGAGCAGCCGGGAGTCGATTACTGGAACCATTTCAGAGGCCTGAGCCGATTCACCATGTGTCTCTGGAGCCAGCTTCTCCACCGTTGGTTTTATGTCCAGTGCTATCACCACATCATGCCCAAGACTCAGCAGCGAGTCTTGCTGCAGAGCCTCCATCTCACACTCCATGTTTCGGTACCTAGGGGGAGTGAAGAAATTGAAAAAGAATTATTTAGCACAGTTTCTGTGACTGCTTTACGAGTCGACCGACCCTCATGCAATTGGTTCAGTCTAATGGTTTTCATTGTGACATTTTTCCCATTCTTCCAGTGGATGTGGCAGCCTGTGAACCCCGTAATTGTAAATTATGCAAGAAGCCTGCCCCATCAGGCCGCGACTCCATCTGGTATGTTTGTACGAGCACTTTATTTGTGAGGTACTCATTCGATTCAAATTTGTACTCTTAAGAGTGCAGCCCATTGGTTGTCGGGACCTGAAACGTTTATTGCAATGTCCTGTAGATGCTTTAAAATGGGCTCATCATATTTCTGTATCATGTGGCTGAGTTGAGCATATTCTCATTCTTGAAGACAGATAGCCAGAACTCTGCAGTGTCCTTCAGATTCTCCATTTCTGTCCCCTGGTTGATCTTCCTCCACTTTCACTGTCGCTCGTATCTCATTGGATAATTTCGCCACTGTATCTGGTTTCAAATCGCTGTAACCTTTTGTCGGCTTGCTGATTGGGACGTACAGCCGCTCCACTAGGTTCAAGGTCTCACATGCATCCGCCCCTCGGATGGATTCACGTTTCGTGCCCACAATGGAGAAAGGTACGGCATGTCTTCTGTTGTGTATCCAAGCTTCTAGGACACATTCCCCCAACGTCTCAAACTCATGCCAACAGTAGTCGACCAACATTCTTGACCGGGTTACAACTTTTGCCGGCACTCGCAAGCCGTGCTGATCACCGAAATTGAGGAGGTTTGTCTTCGCTCCCGTGTCAAGTTTTCATTTTTCAGTGTTGTTTAACATCACTGGAATGGTCCATCTGCTTTTGACGATATTAGCTGGATTAGAACTGCCATTCCAATTAGTCATCAAAACTTCTTCCTCTTTTGTCTTCAGACTCATCGTGTCCTTGGTTGAGATTAGTTCCACGAAAAATAACTCATCAAGGGTCATCTCATTAATTGCATTGATCAACTCCATCTGGTCCACTAGGATGTGAAAAACACTGTTTCGCAAAATAGCCGACACGGCCAGACGAGGAACATATTTTCCCAAAGGCTGGACATTGCCATGGGCCATGTCGGTTGCCACATTTCTGGCACAAGATGAGATGGCTCCTGTCGGCCGCACTGATCCCACGTTTCTTATTGACCTGTGTCATAGTGCTCATGACACTGGCGTCTTCCTCCATGTGGTGCCAAAATATTTTGAGCTGAGTGTTCTGATTTGCTGTGCAGCTAGCTCACTCACATGGCAAATCTTTATTGCTTGTTCCAATACCAAATCTCCTTCCCGCAGCAACCTCTCATGGAGCTTGTCATTTGATATACCAAATACAATTTGGTCACGGATCAAAGAAGATCACGAAATTGCAGAACTGGATCATCAGCCTCAAGTCAGTGACAAAACTGTCGAAAAATTTGCTTGGTTTCTGGGTATGTGTACGAAAAATGTATCTTTCAAATGTTTTAATTTTTTTCAGGTAGCAATGCTGATCAAAATACCCAATGACTTAATTGTATCTCTTGCTCTCCTCTTCACTATCAAAAGCAAAAGTATTATCAATTTCAATTGCTTGTGGACCCGCCACCATGAGCAGCAACGCAATTCGCCTATTGTCAGGCTGTGCCTGCAGGCCAAGGGCTGAGACATAGCGTTTGAACTATGTTTGAAGATACGGCAGTTTTCGTCTACATTACCCGATACTTGAAGCTGGTGGGGTGCCTTGAAACCTTCCATCTCGAACTTCAGTGACATTTACTGCGTTGAGTCGCCAGTGGTTGCAGTTCACCAGGTCGGCGGAAGAATCTTCTCTTTTTTCGTTCTTCGGCCGACTTAACTTAGCCTTTTCTGTTGTTACCATTAAATCTTCAACACTTCTGGTACCATGTTGTGTTCTGTGATCTTGTCTATGCAATGATTCATACATAACTGCTGGTGGCTTAACTAGAATGATGTTTTATTGATGTATACGTGGTAAAGTAACAGTCCCAATGCTACACAGACCAAGTTACTGACTGAGTCTCCTAGACTCTACTGAAACTACTCTGATGTGCAACTGTCCTGGTATACGCATTACAACCTTCTGCAGATAGCCGCATGTCACATGACTGATGCCTAACGCCACCTGCTGGTTGGAGGCTGCACTGCTGAGTGCATGTAATCTTGTTCATAGGCATATCACCACAGGAGTCTGATTGGAGTAGGGAGTCGGATTGGAGGGGAGGGAGTCTGATTGGCGGAGGGAGTCGGATTGGAGGAGGGGAGGTCTGATTGGAGGAGGACGTGTTTTGTTGGTGGGGCAGAGGGGACCTATTGGAGAGGTGCAGTAGGAAGTCTCTGTTTGGGCTGGGGTCGTGAGAGGTCGTTAGGAGGCAGAATCTAATTGGGAGAGATATGGGGTGTCTGGGGAGGGGAATTGGGAAGCCTGATTGCAGTGAGATGGTGTAAAGGATATCTGGTTTGGGTAAATGGGGTTGTTGGAGAAATGGGGTGAACTCGGAGAATGGGGAAGCCAGGTATAGTTACAGCGGGAGTCTGTCGGGGCCCATTAGAGCAGCATCGTTATAGGCTTAATCGTTAAGCTTGTCGTTCCTTTCCTTTAGTTGCAATTATGAAGCAATTGGAATAATGCTGTGTTTTTAAATGGAATTTGAGTTAAGCAGAACCAACATCAATTAATAACCAATAAGCTGAACGATATGGAATCTATCATCATTCTATACGACCCCCACCAGCTCCTGCACCGTTCTTCCCATTGTCACTCCTTCATTCAGGTCGTACTGTGCCGGTCCATCACTGTCTATTTACTACTCCATGCTACATTTTTTTTTAATAAACATTTTATTGAGGAATTCTTTGGCATGTAACAGCAGCAATATAAACAATGTACATGAAAATATAAACATAGTGCAAATACCACCTCCCTCCCCAACAGATCCCACCATTAATTAACCCCCTAATCCAGTGTTCTTCAAACTTTTTTTCTGGGGACCCATTTTTATCAACCGGCCAACCTTCGGGACCCAATCCAGCCGACCTTCACGACCCACGCCGGCCGACCTAAGCGACCCACGCCAGCCGACCTGAGCGACCCACGCCGGCCGACCTGAGCGACCCACGCCAGCCAAACTGAGCGACCCACCATTTTCTCTTACCTTGTTTGCTGCTGATAAAAATGGAGGAAATGGTTTTGGGTCCCTTTGGCCCTCGTACACGCTCCTCCAATGGAACCTGTTGGATGAAGGTGAAGCCTTCCGGTGTCGGAAAGTATGGAGTCTCCATCTGTCCAAAGTTCTGCATTTTTTCCGTAAGATTTTATTAAAACCCCCCCGGACTTGTAAAAAAAAAATTAAATGAATAAAATAAATGAATAAAATGAATAACCCCCCCCCCCGAACTTATTAAAAAAAAAATGAATAAAATAAATGGAAAAAATTAATAAAACCCCCCCAAACTTGTATTTTGTAAAATAAAAAGCTGCGACTGTTTAAAAAAATAGCGTCTGCACTGCGCATGCGCGCCGATGATCGTGCGCGCATGCGCAATGCGGCCGAATTTGTTTTACATGTTTGCGGCCATTTTAAAGGCCGCTTGCAGCCGGCGTTATTAAAAGCCGGCTGCTGCGCGGGGATTTGCGCGATCGGGAGCACCGCAAAGGACGGCTCCGCGACCCACCCGACACCCATCCGCCCACGGGTCGCACACCCGAGTTTGAAGAACACTGCCCTATTCTATGCTAACCTAACCACCCCCCCCCCCCCCCCCCCCCTCACCCCTACCAGCTGACGATTAATTCTCCATGAAGAAGTCGACGAATGGTTGCGACCTCCGGGCGAACCCTAACAGTGACCTTCTCCAAACATAAAGCTAGCCATGTCCCCTCCCCCAGCAGCTTTTCAAACATACCTGCTACGTATGCCCCAGCATCAGCTCCCTCAGACCCCTCCGGGAGCCCGACAATTCTTAAGTTCTGCCGGCGGGACCGATTCTCTAGGTCCTCCACCTTCTCCAGAAGCCTTTTCTGCTGGTCACGCAGCATCCCCACCTCCAGCTCCACCGAAGTTTGATGCTCCTCCTGCTCAGCCAGCGCCTTCTCAACCTTCTGGATCGCCCGATCCTGGGCGTCCAATCTGTGCTCCAGCCAATCAATCGACTCTTCAGTCGGCTCCACGCAGTCCCGTTTCTGCTTGGCTAAGCCGTCCTGGATGACCTGCATCAACTGCTCCGTTGATCGCTGGGCCGACACACCAGCGGTCCGGTCCTCGGCCATGCTGTCTCCTGCTGCAGCTTCAGCACAGCTCTTGCCTATCTTTCTATTTGAAAAATGAAATGAAAATCGCTTATTGTCACAAGTAGGCTTCAAATGAAGTTACTGTGAAAAGCCCCTAGTCACCACATTCCGGCGCCTGTTCGGGGAGGCTGTTACGGGAATCGAACCGTGCTGCTGGCCTGCCTTGGTCTGCTTTCAAAGCCAGCGATTTAGCCCTGTGCTAAACAGCCTTTTTGTGCACTTCTGGTTCTTTTCTCCATATACCGATACGTGGAAACGGTGCCCAATTGCCTCAGCCTTCGACTTTACCGCTTAAAACCGGAAAAAAGTTGGGGGGGAAAGGTCCAAAAGTCCGACCAGAGCGGGAGCCACCAAATGTGCGACTTACTCCTTCATAGCCGCCACTGGAAGTCCATGCTACATTTTCTAAGCATTAATTTCATTCCCTCCCCATGTGATAGTACTCTTCTTCAGCCACACTGCAAACAAATGCTGCTGACTGACCTTGTTGTCATAGCATGTTCCATAACAGCCCATAATCCACTTCTTCTCTGTACTTTACTGTAGGTCACTGTCTGTGTGGAGTCTGCCTATTCTCCCTGTGTCTGCGTGGGTTTCCTCCGGGTGCTCCAGTTTCCTCCCACAAGTCCTGAAAGACTTAGGTAATTTGGACATTCTGAATTCTCCCTCTGTGTACCTGAACAGGTGCCGGAATGTGGCGACTAGGGGCTTTTCACAGTAACTTCATTGCAGTGTTAACGTAAGCCTACTTGTGACAATAAAGATCATTAAAAAAAAGTTAGTTTTATCTTTTCAACATTTCATTTGCATATTGCTTCAAAGTGGTTTGAATAATGGAATTGGATAATTATCGGAAGAGAAAAAATATTTTCAGGGCCACAGGGAAAAGGCTGGGAAATGGAATGAGCAGAGTTATTTTTGCAGAGAACCACTGTGGACATGCTGGGCTGAATGGCCTCGTCCTGTGCTGTCGCCATTCTGTGATTCTACAATGTCTCTTTTGCATCTGTTAGGGTCCAGACCTCAGTAGAATATGTATGTGCCATCCATCCCGAAGTAGGTAAGGCTAATGTTTAGATCAACTGTGATCTAATTGGATGGCAGAGCAGGCTTGAGGGGCTGAATGGCATACTGCTTTACCATGAGTCTCCTTTTCCCATTTTGACGATTCCATTCTTCATCAAAGTGATTTGTAAACAAAGGTTTGCATTCGGAGCAATGCATTCCTTAGTTTTTAAACTCTTCCACCTCAACAACATCAATGTTCATCCTCTCAGTCTTCCTATGCTCATCTTCATTTTCTTGGGGTAATATGTTGGTCTTTGGAAAACTATGTTTATACCTTCATGTCGATTGTCTTTGCTTCTCTTTACCTTGACATGATAATGAATAACATATTTAGATGCAGCACAATGGTTGGCACTGCTGTCTCGCAGCTCCAGGGACCCGGGTTCGATTCCAGCCCTGGGTGACTGCGGAGTCTGCAAGTTCTCCCCGTGTCTGCGTGGGTTTCCTCCCACAGTCCAAAAATGTGCAGGTTAGGTAGATTGGCCATGATCAATGCGTGGGGCTATGGGGATAGAGCGGGGGAATGGACCAAAGTTAAATGCTTTTTCAGAGGGTCAGTGCAGACCCAATGGGCTGAATGGTCTTCCGCACTGTAAGGTTTCTCTGGATTTCTATGGAAATTTGAGGAGACATTGGAAGGATGCTATCGGCATTGGTGGAAGATATTTTGAATGGCCACTGGCAACATTTCTGATTTTACAAGATTGTGATTGCAGTGACTCTAGTAGTTTCTGAATTATAT
Organism: Scyliorhinus torazame; assembly: GCF_047496885.1. Taxonomy (NCBI): domain Eukaryota; kingdom Metazoa; phylum Chordata; class Chondrichthyes; order Carcharhiniformes; family Scyliorhinidae; genus Scyliorhinus; species Scyliorhinus torazame. The sequence continues at coordinate 204,352,175 of NC_092707.1, forward strand.
TTTTTAGTCATGTGTTTACATGACATCAAACTATATGCATAAGCTCCACAAAGATTTTGTTGAAAACTATCTAGCACCTGGCAGGTTCCTCAGAAGTTCAAGTGAATGGGTGCACCATGTAGAGTGGACTGATTCATGTGGACCAGCAAGTTCCTGAATTTAATCCCTGCCCCCACCCCCCACCTGTGTTAGGTGATGTCAACCGAGTTAGTGGGCCTCCAGCTGCTGGGACGCGACTCGTCTAGGGAGTTCGTTTTAGCAATCCTGACTGCTGTGAATTGGTCTAGTTTTAGCAATCCTGACTGCTGTGCATTGACCCTTGCTGCGGAGATGTTGGACTCAGTTTCAATGTCCTCCTTGGTCAAATAGCTGATTTGTTATCTAAGAGGTGTGACCAATCGAGTACGGGTTTGGAAGGCTCATCTATTACATTCCATGGACTGTATGATCATCTTCATTTGGACCTACGCTCGTACCCTTCAGTCTTGATACAAAACTGGTAATTGTCCAACTATTTGAAGCAGTCAGTCAGTTTTTTCTGGGAGTCCACTCCTATTATCCACTACCTTGTGCTCGAGAGGGCACAGTTCTTCTGAATTCTGTTTGTAGTTGAGATTTTTTCATTTTATATGCATGTCATCCAGACCAGTGGCAAGGGGTGCGAGATAACTGGCTTCCTGACGCCTGTATAATCCATGTTGATACCAGGCCTGAGAAACTATGAGGAGAGGCTTGAGGTTGTTGCACTATTTTCAGTGCAGCAGAGAAAGCTATGGGGATTTCAAGTTTTAAGACAATTTCCGTAATTGATGTATATCGTCACCAGTATTGAATCTACTCCCAATAACTTTTCTGGCACAGATTACAGATCAAAGCAACTTGCTGTGGAAAAGGATGTTCATTTACCTCTGCCAATTATCTTAAATGGATCTTCTCTGGTTATTGATTCACCCAGTAACGGAAACATTTCCTTCTTATTTACTCTGTCGAAACCTCCTCATGATTCTGAACACCTCTGTTAAATCTCAGCTTAACGTCTCTGATCCAGAGAAAACAATCCCAGTTTCTCACATCCCTCCACATAGCTGCAGCTTCTGTTACCCTTCTGCTTCAACTCCACTGCATCCTCTACGAGGCCTTTGGCATCCTTCTCAAAGTATGGTACTCAGAATTGGAAACTGGACTCTAGCTGAAGTTAGATGGATGTTCAAATCTAAACAATAGAATTATTACAGCGGAGCAGTGTACCCAACCGAATACAGCATAATGCCTTGGGTAAAGGCAATACATTAAGTATCATTGTTAATTATTTTGGTATACAAACACTTTACATTCCTGTGATGTTCCTCTGCTGGCTGCTTAATTGAGACTTTAATACATTCCGTTCCTCTGCTAATATTCCCAATGGTAATTTCTAGCTTTGTCTATTTTTTATTTTGATAAAGTATTGCTGTTCTGATAACTGGTATGCTGTCTACTCTCTCCCAAAAGCAGGCAAGGTCTCTTTCATGTTGGAAGGCATCATTTTCAAACGTAGTTACCATGGCACAGATCATGGTTCAGTACTTACTGTCAATTGGTTTGCTATTTAACTGTCAATTTTATTTTAATAGTCCATGGCATTTTGTTTGTTAATGTTTTTGAATATTGTGCAGGATTGAAGTCTTAAATTAGTTGCAAAACTTTTTTACTGTTCATGTCATCCAACATTTTCTTCCTGAAACAAATTAAAGTTGTGCAGCCTTTGGGTGTTGAATGTTTAATTTTATTGACGTTCTCCACATTCCTATCTCTCTGAGTCTTCCCCACGGTTCCACTTCAAACCAAGACGAAATGGGCTGTAACATCCGAGCTCCAGAGCAGTGTAATTGGCGGGGGAGGGAAAGGGGGTGGATACCCAAAGCTGCGCTGGTGAACTGACCCAAAGGCCCCAGGTAAGGATTGCTGGGCAATTGCCTGGGAAGTGGAAACTTGCAATGGGCAATTACACTGCAATGGGCACCATCTGAAAATGTGATTTAAATCATGAATTTCAGATGGTTCTGAATCTCTTAGATCAGTGTTTTCCGGGGACCCACTTTTGCCAACTGGTTGACCTTCAGGACCCACACCTGCTGAGCTTCAGGACCACAACACCTTTGCTAACTCAGTCTATCCTGATTCAAGGCAGTGTTTGAGATACTAAAGTTTCCTTGCCCCAGAAAGGGAGGGGAAACAAATAATCTAGTTTTCCTGTTCTTATTCACTACCCAGTAGCCTTTGGTGCATTTAATTTATGTCAACATTGAGGGAGGACAGGTTCATATATGCCCAAGATGTCTTCTCATCTATAAATACTCACTGTCCAGGGTCACACATGAAGGATATTAACTCATGAGAAATACTGGAAGCTGCTAACAGATGTGAAACTGCATTCATTGTGGGTCACTGCCTCGGGAAACAATGAAATGAAGGAAGAAGACTGAGGTGACGAGAACAAAGCATAATATCAGTATGAGAGAGCCATTTGTGGTTCTTGTAAATAAAACAGCCATAAACCTGAAGGTTATGATATTAAAATCTTGATTCATTATTGGCTGAAATGCAATTCAATTATTTGATGCAAGTTTATTCAACTTCAAAGTACACTATTGGAAAGAAGTTCACCAATATTGATGAATGCGGACAACACTAAAACTGACCCACATACAACTGACAAACTATCTGTTCTGGTTGTCATTCATCAGACAAATGGACATTGATATACGTTTTCTCAAATATTCATAATTTTCTCAGATATTCAATTGTGACACCGTGATGGGTTTATGACTCCCAACCAGAAGACATGCCATTGCAGGCACTTTGTGGAGACCTGTCTCCAATAATGTAGCTCTTGCTGCGATGGCAGCCGATTCCCTCCCACTGAATGTGCCTCCATGCTGTCGCTGACACACACACCTCTGGCCCCTCAGCAGCAATCAAACTGCAAGAAAATCTGCAGAACTACTTGTCTGCATGGAGACATCACAGACACACACCCACACACAGGGGTTCCCTGTCCAGCTTTGTGCCCACTTACCAAGGGCTCTGACATACTATAACTCTCGGATCTGCTGAGCTTGGTGGTGAGATCTCTGATGATCTGTTTCATGACGGACTCTTTCTGCTGCAGGATGGTCTCCCCGAGGAATGCATGGTCCCCTTGCATCGGGGCAGAGAATGGTGTCCATGTCCAGAGGGGTGAAAGTACATATGGACTATGTCTGGGCAAATTCTTGGGCTGCAGCCTTGGCCAGGAGAGGTCAAGGAATCCACCAAATGTTTCACGGTACATGATTTTCGAAGCGGAGCCGCCACCGGGAAGGGGTTGGTGGTGGTGGTTTGGCGGGAATCGTGTGATTGGAGAAGAAACAAAATTATTTTGAGGTGGAAGCGGGATTCATTCTGAGGGACTTGTGGACATTGGCAAGAAGAGGTTGGTGACATGCTTACACAAGCTAATTTAGAATAAAAGATGTAAGAAGAGTTGCGGTAATAACTTGTCTTCAATGTGTTGTGAACAATTGTTTCCTTTTTTGACTTCCAGAAATTACCCAGCAAACCAGAGGCAACAGAATAGACCAAACTACCTGAAATATGCAGGCAGCTTCTGAAACAGTTCCAATTGAGTATGTGGAAGGACCTTATGGGGAATTAATAGTCGATTCAGCAGAAGACATCTCAACTGAGTCATCATTTGAAGTGAAAGGCCCAGGCAGCACCTGGGGTATGGGCCACAGAATGGATTCGGCAAAAGTGGACGTTGCAATGGGACCGCAGGAAAACTGCTGTCTAGGGGAGGCCCACTCTGACAGCAGTCAGAAAGAAAAAGAGCTGACATCAGTGTTTGTAGGGGGCGGTTCCTGGGAAGAACTAGATTTAAATGCAAGAGGCCTGATACCAGAATATGCTAACAAAGAACCAGATCCAGAGACAGGCCACCAGTGGGTGAAGGAAGAACCACATTTGGAGATCGGATTAGCACAGGTATTGCAAATTACCTAACTTGATAAGAAAAATATTATCAAGTTGTTTGACTGGAAAAAGAGTACTTTTCTTGTTGCGTGAATGAAACAAACCAAATAACTCACAAGTGACATTGATAAGGGAATTAATTGCACGTGCCTGCTACATGTATGTGATGAAAATTAAACTGAAGGGCAGCACGGTGGCGCAGTGGGTTAGCCCTGCAGCCTCACGGCGCCGAGGTCCCAGGTTCGATCCCGGCTGTGGGTCACTGTCCATATGGAGTTTGCACATTCTCCACGTGCTTGCGAGGGTTTCGCTCCCAGAACCCAAAGATGCGTATGGTAGGTGGATTGAACACGCTAAATTGCCCCTTAATTGGAAAAAATGAATTGGGTACTCTAAATTTATTTTTAAAAAGTTGAACTGAAATAAGATACAAGTGAATAACCTAGGAATTGTTGTCCCCAAGTCATAGCTTTGTTGAAGGCTGGGTACTTCAACTTCTCGGCCAAGGCCATTGGTTTCTCTACCCTCCTTGTATGAATGACACATTGCCTCTCTTTCAGTTCCAGGCACTCATTCTCACTGTTACTTAGTGATTCACCCAGTGAAACCCCTCCAATTATGAATAATCAGCGGGTGTCCTGAACTGGACTTTTGCATAAGAGTTACCTTAATGAAGTATGCGACAAAGTGGTAGGAATTCGACTTCTGGAAGTGCCAGGGTGGTTATCTGAGTGGTTGGCCTCTTCCACTCTTGGATGTTTTTTGATGTGAAACACGGAATTTTCCCAATGGTGGGTTAGAAGTTATTGATTACCGTGGGTGGAATTGAGGTTATTGATTATAGTAGGTGGGGTGCAGTGGCAGAGTAGCTAGCACTGCTGCCTCACAGTGCAGGGACCCGGGTTCAATTCCAACCTTGGGTGACTGTCTGTGTGGAGTCTGCACGTTCTCCCCATGTCTGCGTGGGTTTCCTCCGGGTGCACCGGTTTTTTCCCACAGTCCAAAGATGTGCAGGTTAGGTGAATTGGCCACGCTAAAATTGCCTTTTCGTGTCCAAAGATGTACAGGTCAGGTGGGGTTAGGGAGATATGGCGGGGGAGTGGGCCTGGGTAGGATGCTCTTTCAGAGGGTTGATGCAGACCTGATGGGCTGAATGGCCTCCTTCTGCACTGTAGGGATTCTATGGGACTGCAATTATTGATTGCAAGTCGGTGAGACGGGTTATTGGTTGCAGTCGGCGGGACTGGAGTTATTGATTAGACCAGTAACTGGGTGTGCAATGTTGAGATGCTTTTTCACTCTGCAGATACTGTGCTATGCATTTCTTATTCAGGCTGGTGTTCTTGATCACTGTAGCAATGGAGTCCTGGCTGTGTACTATGTAAGTATTTGTTCATTTCTATTTGATTTCTCAATTTTTTGTGTGTATCATATTTCTCAATGACCCCCCTTCTCTTAATTATATGTTGGAGGAAGCTGGACTTGTCCTCCAACTTTGTTGTAGCAATTGGCAAATATGAGCCAGCTTTGGGCTTGCCCCATTTCTATAATATGACCAGCCGAAATCTAATGGAAACTCACAAAACTGTGCAGCCCACATCTAGTCTGCATTCTTCTGAATAGCATTATTACAAGATGCTGGATGTGTGTTTGCTGGAGGGCAGGTTGAAGTTCATGTCAGACTCATAGGAGCTCGGGTGGAAGGTTCTGCTTTGGTTGTGGTATCCTCAGAATACGACTAAATGCTTTGATGCTTAGCTTTATTCACCATAGACCCTTCTGGCAGAAATATGGCATTACAGCATTGCTGCATTAGTGTACATAAATAGTTTCTTAAGTCGTATCAGGACTTTACCTCTGGGTAAACACCTCAACAGTTTCCAGCAGGAAACCATTAAAATTCAACACAGATGGGTTGGCAAGTTGAGTGTCAGTTTGTAATATCATTCAGCCTGTAAGCATAGAGGTGAGAAAAAGAATGTCCTTGCAACATATCCAGACCTTAATGCTGGTGCTATATGGTGCATAGAGTCCTTTAGGAATTTAACAGTTAGATATTTCTGATTCTGCATTGGGGCAATGAATTCAATATTTTTTTCAAATTTTAGAGTACCCAATTTTTTTTTCCAATTAAGGGGGCAATTCAGTGTGGCCAATCCACCTACCCTGCACATCTTTGGGTTGTGGGGGCGAAACCCACGCAAACACGGGGAGAATGTGCAAACTCCACACGGACAGTGACAGTGTTTAATTCTAACTGAAGATGTGTGTGACTCATATCCAGTTTGGTGAACGAGCATCTCCCAGCCAGTTTCACACACTAATCCCCCACGCAAGACACAGGATAATGGTCCAGGTGGGATGTCCAGTTTACAGTCAGTTCCTTGCAGAGGTGAACTGACTTGTCTAGCTTCATCACTGGAACCACAGGTGTGGCCCATTCTGCAAGTCATGTATGTTGTCCAAACCCCCCAATCGCTGCAACTCCGTTGGCTGGACCTCTGGGACGACATAAATGCATGCCTTGGCTCCTTTGATGTTGCCCAGATCCTGCTGGAATATCTCCGGATACTTCCCGAGGACCTCATACAGGTTTCCGGTGCCCATCCGGAAAATCTGATGCAAATCGAGTGAGTATTCGCAGCCAATCACGCCCCAACAGGTTGGGTCCCGGCCGTTGCACCATATCAGAGGCAGCTTGACTGTTTGTCATGGTGGTTCCAGTGATGCGCAGTGGTACCCCAGTATACTTCGCCAATCTGGCCTTGGTGTCGCTTAGGTTCAATGGCAGGATTCCCGTGCAAAGCCAGCAGAAGGTCTGCTGACCAATGATGGAGACGGCAGCCCCTGTGTCTATCTCCATCACTATAGGGTGTCTATTCACCTATAGTTTAATTTGAATCAGGGTCACTTTAGGGGCCGTGATTCAGTTCAGCTACATCATGTTTTCTTCCTCAGGCTGGGCCATGTGCAAGGCACTGGCTCGAGGCGACCTTGGTGGCCTTGGTTATTGCGTGTTATATGCCCGTAGGCTTGGCAATGTTGCCGAAAAGTCTCTTCATCCTTTGGGGAAGTATCCCACTGATCCATTGTGGCCCTCGATCAATTTATTTGGACGCAATGTTATACTCTTGTTTGTGGTTTTGATGGTGAACTGTCCATTCGAGCACTGCCCTGGGACGACGCTGGATTCTAGTATGGAGGCCGGGTCACACGATGGACATTGTAGTCCATTGCACCTTGGAGTTCCTGAACCCCTTTTTCTGCGTTCTCGCAGCATAACGCTAGCTCAATGACTCTCTTCAAATCAAGTATAGGTTTCGCCAACAGCTTGCCCTGTGTGGCCACGTTATTAATTTTGCAGCAGGTCACTCAACATCTCAGAAAGGGAAGGCCGAAACTCGCAATGCTCAGCCAGTCTTTGGAGTCGAGTCAAGAAATCCTTAACTGACTCCTCCAGAGTCCACACAGCAGTGTTGAATCGGTACCATTGCATGATTACAGACTGTTTTGAGTCCTAATGGTTGGACACCAACTCTACAAACTCATCAAAAGATTTTGAATCCGGAGCAACCAGGTAAGTGGGGCTTTTAATTATGCTGAAGGTTGGGGCCCTGTAGGCAGTCAGGAGGATTGCTTTCAATCAGTCCTCTCCAATTATGCCATTAGCCTTGAAAAAATCCCTCCTCTGCATGGCGTACTGAGCCCAATCTTCCAGCCCTGCATTGAAGGCCTCTAAACTTCCCGAAGAGTGGCATATTTTGAAAGTCAGTCCAATGTGTTGCTGCACGGCAATATCCCAGAGCAGCTGGGTGGTTCAGAATTGGAGTTAAAGTTTAGTTACCTCGTCGCCAGTATTAAGATCCAGGAAGCTGAGCGGAGCGAAGGTGAATGGCGACTATTTACTGTCAGAGAAAGTCTGCCTACGGCAACGTATATGATTACAGCATACAGTCCCGTTGGGACAACCAACATGTCGGTCCCTGACTGGGCTGGAGCAGTTTCGCATGGCCAATCCACCTAACCTACGCATCTTTGGACTGTGGGAGGAAACCGGAGCACCCGGAGGAAACCCACGCAGCCACGGGGAGAACGTACAAACGCCACACAGTCAGGGCTGGAATTGAACCCTGGTCCCTGGCGCTGTGAGGCAGCAGTGCTAACCACTGTGTCGCTTTGTTACCCCTATACCATGAGCTCCCAAATTTACATTGTAACCTTTGATGTGGAACCTTGTCAAATGCCATCTGGAAATCTAAGTACAACATCTGCAGGCTCCCCTTTGTTCACCTTACTTCTTACTTCTTCAAAAGACTCCAACAAATTAGTCAACCATGCTTTCCTTTTCATAACTCCATGTTGACTCTGCCAGATTGCATCGAGATTGACCCCTCTATGACCTCCAGCAATTTCCCTGTGACAGATGTTAAACTAACTGGCATGAAGTTTCCTGCTTTCTGACTCCCTTCTTTCTTGAATAGAGGAGTCACATTCATTAGTGTCCAATCTGATGGGACCTTTCCCGAATCTAGGGAATTTTGTAAATTAAAACCAATGCACATTCTACCTAAGCAGCCACTCCTTTTAAGACATTAGGTAGGTTGAAGTCCATCAGGATTGGAGAACTTGTCCACTTTCCATTCTACTAATTTTCTCAATACCCTTTCCCTAAAGATTATAATTGTTTTAAGTCCCTCCTTTCAGCTCCTGATTCACAATTAGATTTGGGATAATATTTGTATCCTGTAGTGAAGACATACGCAAAACATCTGTTCAACGCTATTTCCTTATATTCTCCGATTAATTTCCCAGACTCACTCTCCAGCGGGCCAAAGCTCCCTTTCCTTACTCATTTCCTTTTTAAATATTTGGAGAAGCTCTTACTATCTGTTTTATATCTCTAGCCAGATTTCTCTTGTGTTCAAATGTCTTCCTCCTTATTCATCTTTAACTCATTCTTGCTCTTTATATTCTGTCCAATTTTCTGATGTGCCACTCACCTTTGCGGAATTCCATAAATTTTCTAACAATTTGATATAGGGCACGATTTGGTTAGCACTGCTGCCCCACGGCAACATGGGAGCTGGGTTCAATTCCGACTTTGGGTGACTGTGTGGAGTTTCCACGTTCTCCCTGTGTCTGCGTGAGTTTCCTCCGGTGCTCCGGTTTCCTCCCACAGTCTAAAGAAGTGCAAGTCAGCTGGATTGGCTATGTTAAATTGCCCCTTAATGTCCAAAGATGTGCAGGTTAGGTGGGTTGGCTATGTTAAATTGCCCCTTAGTGTCTAAAGATGTGCAGGCTAGGTGGGGTTACAGGGTTAGGATGGGGCAGTTGGCCTAGCTAGGCTGCTCTTTTCGAGGGCCGATGCAGACTCAATGGGCCAAATGGTCTCCTTCTACATTGTAGGAATTCTAATTCTAATTCTTGCGCCATAATCTCCATCCTGTCTGATATGATGACTGACATAAGATGGGAATGTATTTTGGAGAGATCCCACCTGTTTGGCTCATTGCGACATTATCTCGGCACACTCAAGCTGGCACTACCCGGGGATTCAGCATTCTGCCCAGTTCAGTAGGTTTTGACCCCAATCGACAGAAACCCATATGTTCAGAAATTGCGACAAAGGCCAGGGCCTTATTCAGAGCGATGACGAGGCCTGACACACAGACGTTTTGAGGGAAGGCTCCATTCTCGATTTCTGATTGATCAGGATAGTGGGAATCAATCCACAGTTTAAATCCTGGGAGACTGAGGTGAGAGATCAGCTGTGTAAGGGGTGAGTCACAATGGACAGTGATCCCATCCCATAGACAGTAGTGATATAGTGGCAGATGTTTTAGGAGATATTTAACAGCTCTCAAAAAAGATTTATCCCAGTGAGAAAGAAAGACTCTTTGAGAAGGGATGCATCTAGGATTTTATTAACGTGAAAAAAATCATTTATAAATGTGCAATGATTAGTGGTAGGCCAGGAGATTGGGCAGATTTTAAAGACAAACAAAGAATGACTAAAGAAATAAAGAGGGAGAAAGTTGAGAATGTGACACAGTCAGCTAGCAAAATAAAAACAAATAGAGCTTTAACAAATAACTAAGCTGGTGTTGGACCTCTGGAAAGTGAGACAGGGGAATTAGTTAATGGAAAACAGGGAAATGGCAGGAACGTTGAACAGGTATTTTCTGTCTGTCTTGCTTGTAGGAGACTTAGAAAACTTTCCAAAGGTACTTGAAAATCAAAAAGTGTAGCGGAGAGAGGAACTTAAAACAATCATCATTATTAGGGAAAGATGCTTGGAAAACTATTAGGCCGAAAGGTTGAAAAGCGCCCTGGACTATATGGCCTGTATTCTAGGGTCTGAAAGGAAGTGGCTGCAGAGATAGTAAATGCATTGGTTATAATCTTCCAAAATTCCTCATATTCTGGAAAGATTCCAGTGGTTTGGAATAGGCTGGTTAGCCTAACATCTGTCATAGGGAAATTTCTAGAATCCATTATTAAGGAGGATATAGCAGATACTTGGAAAATCATAATTTGATCAGGCAGAGCCAACATGGCTCTATGAAAGGGAGATTGTGTTTAACTAATTTATTAGAGCTTTTTGAGGAAGTAACATGGGAGATGGATAAAGGAGCACCTGTAAATGTGGTCTACTTGAATATCCAGAATGCATTTGGTGATTGAGGTCTCACTTGCAAACTGAGCAGAGGTATTTCCACACTGTGGCCACCTAACCGACATTTGATTTCCCCAATGAAGATGAGACCAGATAGTGAGCAATGAATGCAGTAGTTTAAATTTAATGAATTAAAAGTAAATTTCCATTTCATCTGGAAGGAGTGTTTGGGGCACCAAATGATGAGAATGGAGGAGGTGAAATACTTGAAGCTGAGAGAATCTGGCTTCAAACTGTGCTGCCATATTTAAATGATGTTTTTAAGTATGCTAATCTGCTTCATGCCCAGTGAAGCTCTAGCGGCTCGGGAGCATCACGCATGGTTCAGCGCTCAGCGCAAATCCCGTTTAGGGGCACTCCCGCTATTCTGCCGACATATCGGAGTTGAGTCGGGCGCAACGAGGCTGGAGAATCAACCCTACAGTTTCTAAATTTGCGAATGACATTAAGTAGGGGTGGGGGTGTTTGCTGCGTAGAAATACGCAGGTGGCATAGTGATATTGTCACTGGACTAGTAAACCAGAGACCCAGAGTAATGCTCTGGGGATCCAGGTTCAAATCCCACTACCACAGATGGTGAAATTTGAATTCAATAAAAATCTGGAAATAAAAGTCTTAATAATGACCATGAAACCATTGTCGTTAAAAACCCATCTGGTTCACTAATGGCCTTTTAGGGAAGGAAATCTGTCGTCCTTACCTGGTCTGGCCTGCATGTGACTCCAGACCCACAGCAATGTGGTTGACTCTTAACTGCCTCTCAAGGGCAATTAGGGATGGGCAATAAATGCTGGCACAGCCTGCAATGGCCACCTCCCATGAAAGACTTAAGAGGCGGGCGGCGCGATACACGTCGGGGCGATTTTTTGGGGGCCGGAGAATTCGGAGGACGGCGGGGGCGGGATTCACGCCGACCCCCGGCGATTCTCCGACCTGGTGGGGGTTCGGAGAATCACGCCCCATGTTTCCTCATGTGGGGAAGAGCATAACGAGAGACTATCAATATAAGACAGTCACCAAGAAATCCAATGGAGAATCCAGAAGAAACATCTTTAGCCAAAGAGTGGTGAGAATGTGGAACTCACTACCACAGGGAGTGGTTGAAGTAAATAGTATCAATGCAGTAATGGTGAAACTAGATAAGGATTATGCAGGAGAAGGGAATAGAAGATTACATTAATAGATTTAGATGAGAAAAGTTGGAGGAGGCTTCTTTCAAACAGAAACACTCTCATGGACTGGTTTGATCAATGGGCTGTTCCTGTTTCGCATGCTATGTGTAACCCTATGTACTTGCAGGGTTTTGTTCTCTTAAACAGGTCGTTATAGTGATACTCTCTCCCTCTAATGGTGGTCCTGGTGGTGAAGTTTGTTCTAAAAGCCACTGGTGATCATTTTGCTAAGTTTGACCTCTTTGAAGATTGCCATACTGTTCGTTGTTTCAGGCAAATAAATCTTCAGTGATTCAGCTGCTGGGAGCCTGTGACCGAGACATCCAGCCTGGACTGTTTCTATGTCTGGAAGATACAACTGAGACAGTGACTTGCAACAACAGTTTGTATGTTGGCAGCATCTCCACACTGACAGATAAAGGGGTTTGTACAAAAAATAGCTATGGTTGTTCTCCTTAGAGAACTTAACGTTAAGGAGAGATTCCATACTGGATTTAATAATTATGAAGCTTCTTGATAGAGTAAATAAGGAGAAATTGTTTCCATATCATCGGGGCGGGTCTGTAACTAGAGGTCAAATATTTAAGATAATTTGCGAAAGAGAGGAGAATTTTGGAATGCTTGAAAAAACACAAGTAGGTTCGGTAGTAACTATCAAAGGGGAATTGGTGAGGGAGACACATTGATAGAATAAGTTAATTGGCAAAGATTTCAGAGATAAAGAGGATAAGTTGGGAAAATGTGGGTTTGTCACTTTGGCAGGAAAAATAGAAAAGCAGAGTATGACTTATATGGAGAGCGACTGCAGAATGCTGCAGTACAGAGGGATCTGATGGGCCGAATGACCTCATGGCTGAATGCCCTAATTCTGCTCCTGTCTTATGGTGCTATCTGGATATCCTTGGCCATGAATCACAAAAAAATAGCATATAGGTGCAGCAAGTGATTCTGAAGGCAAATTGAATGTTGGCCTTGATTGCAAGTATAAAAATAGGGAAACCTTGCTGCAATTGTACTGGGCATTGGTGATAGCACGCCTGCAATATCAGTACAGTTTTGGTCTGCTTACTTCAGGAGGGATATACTTGCATTGGAAGCAGTTCATAGAAGGTTCACTAGGCTAATTCCTGGGATAAAGGGGTTGTCTTTATGAGGAAAGGTTGATGAGGTTGGGTCGTTGCTTATTGGGGTTTAGAAGAATAAAAGGTGATCTTATTGAAACATATGATTCTGAGTGGGCCTGACAGGGTTGATACTGGGAGGGTTCTCCCCCTGATGGGGAATACAGAGCTCGGTGGCACAGGTTTGAAAATAAGGAGTCTCCTATTTAAGATTTAGTTGAGGTGGAATTTCTTCTCTGAGTGGGGGTGGGTTTGGGCATGGGTTGGCAAGCAGGGCATTTGGCGTTACCTTTCAAAGGTTTCCCGAATCCAGACTACGGTTCACGATTCCTCTGAAGGGCTGTGAACTACGAGTCATGGAGAAACTCTTGTGTCCGTGAAAAATGAAAGGGTCTAGGAGATGCCTATCACCCCATTACAGCTGGCCAAATTGGGAGCGCAGGGTGCAGATTCACCACCCACACCATGTACCAAAAACTGGGGGCGCTGGGAATGGGGGTGAGAAGTCCGAAACCGGGCGCCTGCCAGATTGAAACCATGCACTTCTACTCCAAAATGGTCGGCGGCGTGAAAATCCAGGCCATAGTCTCTAAAGTTTCTGGAAGGTGTTGTGAATGTTGGGCTATAAAAGGTGATGCTGTAAACTCTCCATTTATTTCCAAGGTAAAAGAGAGTTGGGATCGCGGGGCTAGCTAATCAGCATTTCTACCCGGAGTTAAAAGTTGGGAAAGGAAAGGAACAGAACTCCTTCCAATGCAAGGAAAGAGGGCTAAGTAAGAATCACTTCGGACTGGGCCCAGGCAATCAAATGACTTCTTAGGGAACAGTGGAAAGTATACTCGTGAAGTGCATTTCTTAATTGTGTTAAAAGCGGAGCGCTGTTCTGTAATTTGAAATATAAGGGGGTTAGGCGGCAAGAGGGAGAGGTGTGGGGAGGAGGGGGGAAGAGGGAATGGGGAGATTGAGAGGGTGAAAAGGGGAGAGAGGGACTTCCGGTTGCGGCTATGCGGAGCTAAGCCACACGATTCGGCAGCTCCCGCGAACACGGACTTTCGGGCTCGATAGAAGAGCCCCAACGGAACATTTTTCACTGCCAACCCGTGGGGAAGAGAGGAGAGAGGTCCCCTACTAACTTGTATGGACTGGACCCGCAGCGAAACGGCCAAAAAAGTGGCATTGGAGCAGCGGGAGAAGAGAGGGAAAACAAGCAAAATGGCGGCGGCCGGGGACAAAGTGGAGATGCAGGAATTCATCAAGCGCTGCTTCGAGGAGCTGCGTAAGGAGATGGTGGCGCCTATGTTGGCAATAATTGAAGGACTGGGGGCAACCCAGAAAGCCCACGAGGTGAAGATCCAGGAGATCCAGGACAAAGTGAGTGAGAATGAGGACGAGCTCTTGGGCCTGGCGGTGAAAGTGGAGTGGCACGAGGCGCTACACAAGACGTGGGCGGGAAGACTCGAAGACCTGGAGAACAGGTCGAGGAGGAATAATCTGAGGATCCTGGGTCTCGCAGAAGGAGTGGAGGGGGCTGACGCCGCAGCATATGCGGGCACAATGATCGGGGCGCTGATGGGCGCGGAGGCCCCCCCGAGATTGCTGGAGCTGGAAGGGGCGCACCGAGTGCTGGCGAGGAAGCCCAAGGCAAATGAGCCACCAAGGGCGATGGTGGTGAGATTTCACCGGTTTACGGAGAGAGAGAGGGTCCTGAAATGGGCCAAGAAGGAGCGGAGCAGCAAGTGGGACAACGCAGAGATCAGAATATACCCGGACTGGAGCACGGAGGTTGCTAAGCGGAGAGCGGGTTTCAACCGGGCCAAAGCGGTGCTGAATCGGAAAGGAGTGAAATTTGGAATGTTGCAGCCAGCGTGACTGTGGGTTACACATAATGGCCAACACCACTACTTCGAAACGCCCGAAGAGGCGTGGACCTTTATACTAACTGAAAAGTTGGACACTAATTGAGGGTTTGTGAGGGTGGGGGGTGTTTGAGGGTTGAAGTATGATGGTTGTTGTATATAGGGGGTCAATCACGCGCAGGGAATGTTATATGGGCTGGGGGAGAGAGACAAGGCCGCGACAGGAGCTGCGCCAGAGGGGGCCGGGCAGGCTTTGGAAAGCGCGGGGTTCTTTTCCCGCGCGCGGGAAGAAAGGCGGGAAGGGGAACGAAGGAACGTATATTGATGGGGAGACTCCCACACGGGGGGGGGTCAAAGGGATGGCGGGGGAAGCCGGGGTCAGCAGGTGTCAGCTGACTTACGGGAGTGATATGGGGGGAGCATAGAAGCTAGACAGGGATCTAGCGGGGGCGGGGCGGGGGGGGGGGGGGGGTTGCTGCTGCACTGGCCGAAAGGGAATGGGACACAGAAGAGGTGGTCGGGACGGAGGTCCCCCGGCTGGGGGACTGGAGGGTGAGGGAGACGCGGACATGGGACTGGCCCAGAAAAGGAGATGGCTAGTGGGGGGGGGGGGGGGGGGGGGGGCTGGAGAGCCCCTCCAATCCGGCTGATAACGTGGAACGTGAGGGGCCTGAATGGGCCGGTGAAGAGGGCTCGAGTGTTCGTGCACTTGAAGGGACTGAAGGCAGACGTGGCAATGCTCCAAGAGACACACCTGAAGGTGGCGGACCAGGTCAGGTTAAGAAGGGGATGGGTAGGACAGGTATTTCACTCGGGACTGGACACGAAAAATAGAGGGGTGGCAATTCTGGTGGGAAAGCATGTGTGATTTGAGGCCAAGATAATCGTATTGGATAATGGAGGGGGATATGTGATGGTGAGTGGTAGGTTGCAAGGGACGTGGGTGGTGTTGGTAAATCTATACGCCCGGAACTGGGATTCATGAAGCGCACGTTGGGGCGCATTCCGGACCTGGAGGTAGGAGGACTGATAATGGGAGGGGACTTCAATACAGTGCTGGATCCAGCACTGGACTGCTCCAGATCAAGGATGGGAAAGAGGCCGGCGGCGGCCAAGGTGCTCAGGGGGTTTATGGATCAGATGGGTGGAGTGGACCCATGGCGGTTTGCAAGACCGCAGGCCAGGGAATTTTCTTTCTTTTCCCACGTGCACAAGGCCTACTCCCGGATAGATTTCTTTGTTCTGGGCAGGGCGCTCATCCCGAGGGTGGAGGGGACGGAGTATTCGGCCATAGCCATTTCGGCCATGCCCCGCACTGGGTGGAAATGGGGCTGGGAGAGGAGAGGGACCAACGCCCACTGTGGCGGCTGGATGTGGGACTGCTGGCAGATGAGGTGGTGTGTGGGAAGGTGAGGGGGTGTATCGAAAGGTACTTGGAGGCCAACGACAATGGGGAGGTGCGAGTGGGGGTGGTATGGGAGGCGTTGAAGGCGGTGATCAGGGGAGAGCTAATCTCCATCAGGGCTCATAGGGAGAAGACAGAGGGCATGGAAAGGGAGAGGTTAGTGGGGGAGATTTTGCGAGTGGACAGGAGATACGCAGAGGCCCCGGAGGAGAGATTACTTGGGGAAAGGCGACGGCTCCAGACGGAGTTTGACCTGTTGACCACGGGGAAGGTGGAGGCACAGTGGAGGAAGGCGCAGGGGACGACCTACGAGTACGGGGAAAAGGCCAGTCGGATGCTGGCACACCAGCTCCGTAAGAGGACGGCAGCGAGGGAAATAGGGGGAATCAAAGATGGAGGGGGAGCCACGGTTCAGAGTGCAACGAAAATAAACAAGGTATTCAAGGCCTTCTATGAAGAGCTGTACAGATCCCAGCACCCAGGGGGGAAAGAGGGGATGAGACGATTCCTAGACCAACTGCGGTTCCCGAGGGTGGAGGAGCATGAGGCGGCTGGTTTGGGGGCACCAATCGGGTTGGAGGAGCTGAGTAAGGGTCTGGGGAGTATGCTGGCGGGGAAGGCCCCGGGGCCGGACGGGTTCCCGGTGGAGTTCTATAGAAAGTATGTGGACCTATTGGCCCCACTACTAGTGAGGACCTTTAACGAGGCAAGAGAGGAGGGGACCCTGCCCCCGACAATGTCGGAGGCGACAATTTCCTTGATTCTGAAGCGAGACAAGGACCCACTGCAATGTGGATCGTACAGGCCGATTTCGCTCCTCAATGTGGACACTAAGTTATTGGCAAAAGTGCTGGCCACGAGGATTGAGGACTGTGTCCCGGAGGTGATACATGAGGACCAGGCGGGATTCGTAAAGGGCAGGCAGTTAAACACTAACATGCGGCGGCTCTTAAACGTGATAATGATGACGTCGGAGGAGGGAGAGGCGGAGATAGTGGCAGCTATGGACGTGGAAAAGGCCTTTGACCGAGTAGAGTGGGAGTACCTCTGGGTGGTGTTGCGTAGGTTTGGGTTCAGGGGAGGGTTTATTAGCTGGGTTAAGCTCCTTTACAGTGCCCCGGTGGCGAGTGTGGTGACGAACCGGCGGAGGTCGGAGTACTTTCGGCTGTACCGAGGAACGAGGCAGGGGTGCCCCCTGTCCCCCCTGTTGTTTGCATTGGCGATCGAACCCTTGGCCATAGCACTGAGGGAGTCTAATAAATGGGGGGGGGGGGGGGGGTGGTCCGTGGGGGAGAAGAGCATCGGGTGTCGCTATTCGCGGATGATCTGCTGCTGTACGTGGCGGACCCAATGGAGGGGATGGTGGAGGTCATGCAGACTCTGAGGGAGTTTGGGGAGTTTTCGGGCTATAAGCTCAATGTAGGGAAGAGTGAGCTTTTTGTATTACAGGCAGGGGACCAAGAAAGAGGGATAGGGGACCTCCCGCTGAGGAGGGCGACGGGGAGTTTTCGGTATCTGGGGATCCAGATAGCCAGGAGTTGGGGGGCCCTACACAAGTTGAATCTGATGAGGTTGGTGGACCAAATGGAGGTGGACTTCAAAAGATGGGACATGTTGCCGCTTTCGTTGGCGGGTAGAGTGCAGTCGGTCAAAATGGTGGTCCTTCCGAGGTTTTTGTTTGTGTTTCAATGCCTTCCCATCGTGATCACCAAGGGCTTTTTCAAGAGAGTATTATGGGGTTTGTGTGGGCGAATAAGACCCCGCGGGTAAGGAGAGGGTTCCTGGAACGCAGTAGGGACCGAGGAGGGTTGGCACTGCCAAACCTAGGGAGCTACTACTGGGCAGAAAATGTGGCGATGATCCGCAAGTGGGTTATGGAGGGAGAGGGGGCGGCATGGAAGAGGAAGGAGATGGCGTCCTGTAAAGGAACGAGCTTGGGGGCGTTGGTGACGGCACCGCTGCCGTTCTCGCCATCAAAGTATACCACGAGCCCGGTGGTGGCGGCAACGTTAAGGATCTGGGGCCAGTGGAGACGGCACAGGGGTGCAGTGGGAGCCTCGGTGTGGTCCCCGATCAGGGGTAACCACCGGTTTGTCCCGGGGAAGATGGACGGGGGGGAGGGTTCCAGGGCTGGCATCGGGCGGGGATTAGAAGAATGGGGGACCTATTCATTGATGGGACATTTGCGAGCCTAGGGGCACTGGAGGAGAAGTTTCAGTTACCCCCGGGAAATGCATTTAGATATATGCAGGTGAGGGCTTTTGTGAGGCGACAGGTCAGGGAATTCCCGTTGCTCCCGGCACAAGAAATTCAAGACAGTGTGATATCGGGTGTATGGGTTGGGGAGGGCAAGGTTTCGGCAATACACCAAGAGATGAAAGAAGAGGGGGAAGCCCTAGCAGAAGAGTTGAAGGGTAAATGGGAGGAGGAGCTGGGGGAGGAGATTGAGGAATGTCTGTGGGCTGATGCCCTAGGTAGGGTTAATTCCTCCTCCTCGTGTGCCAGGCTCAGCCTGATACAATTTAAGGTGGTTCACAGGGCGCACTTGACGGGGGCGAGGCTGAGTAGGTTCTTTGGGGTAGAGGACAGATGTGGAAGGTGTTCAGGGAGTCCGGCGAACCATGGGCAGCACGGTAGCATTTGGGACAGCACAAATGCTTCACAGCTCCAGGGTCCCAGGTTCGATTCTGGCTTGGGTCACTGTCTGTGCGGAGTCTGCACATTCTCCCCGTGTGTGCGTGGGTTTCCTCCGGGTGCTCCGGTTTCCTCCCACAGTCCAAAGATGTGCGGGTTAGGTGGATTGGCCATGCTAAATTGCCCATAGTGTCCAAAATTGCCCTTAGTGTTGGGTGGGGTTACTGGGTTATGGGGATAGGGTGGAGGTGTTGACCTTGGGTAGGGTGCTCTTTCCACGAGCCGGTGCAGACTCGATGGGCCGAATGGCCTCCTTCTGCACTGTAAATTCTATGATCCTATGTCCATATGTTTTGGTCATACCCAACACTGGAGGGGTTCTGGAGAGGAGTGGCGGGAGCAATATCTCAGGTGGTGAAAGTCCGGCTCAAGCCAAGCTGGGGGCTAGCAATATTCGGAGTAGTGGATGAGCCGGGAGTGCAGGAGGCGAAAGAGGCCGGAATTCTGGCCTTTGCGTCCCTAGTCGCCCGGCAAAGGATCTTGCTATTGTGGAAGGAGGCAAAGCCCCCTAGCCTGGAGGCCTGGATGAACGACATGGCCGGATTCATTAAGCTGGAGAGGATTAAGTTTGCCTTGAGAGGGTCTGCGCAGGGGTTCTACAGGCGGTGGCAACCGTTCCTAGACTACCTCGCGGAGCGTTAGAGGAAGGCCGGTCAGCAGCAGCAGCAACCCTGGGGCGGGGGGGGTGGGAACGAGAGACTGTTTGAGGGGATGGATGAGCGGGACATAACATGGAGGGTGGGGGAAACTGGCACGTGCGGGCGAGAGCCAGTGTATAAAGCTATGTAAATATACCATTTTGCCATGTATATATCTTGCGATTTTGTGTTATTTTGTTACGGGGGAGGGGGGGGGTTATTGTTTGTAAGGGGAAAAAATTGTGTTGTTAAAAAATCTTAATAAATATATTTTTTTTATAAAGAAAAGGGGAGAGAGAGGGGAATGTGGAGAGAGAAGAGAAAGAGAGAGGGAGGTCGTGAGAGAAGGGGAGAAAGGGGGAGGGGGAGAGAACGAGGGGGGAGAGAGAGGGGAACATGGAGAGGGAGGAAGAGAGGGGGGATGGGGAGAGTGAGAGGGGGAGAAAGGGGGACTTGGAGAGCGGGGATAGGGAGAGAGGGGGGATGTGGAAAGAGCGAGAGGTGGAGAAAGGGGGACTTGGAGAGGGAGGAAGAGAGAGAGGGGATTGGAGAGAGGGAGGGGGGATGGGGTGAGAGCACGAGGAGGATGTAGAGAGGGAGGGAGAGAAAGGGGATAAGGGAGAGGGGGGATAGGGAGAGAGTGCGAAAAGGGAAGAAAGGGGGACTTGGAAAGGGAGGAAGAGAGAAGGATGGGGAGAAACAGAGGGGAGAAGTGCTGCAATCTGGAGGGGTTGGGGCGGTTTTGGGGATGGAAGAAAATTACTTGGTGGGGATATTGATGGGGGAGAACATTGCTCCGGGGTTGATGGGGGGGGGGAGGGTTAGTGTGGCAAGTGGGTTTTGGGGAGAAAATTGCTGCAGCACTGGTGGGGTTGGGGGGCCTGCAGTGTGGGGGCAAGGTTGCTCAACACGAGTTATAGATTGTGAAGAAAAACATAAAACTAGCTGATTAAAACTTATGTTAAAACAGAGTCTGCTTTTCCGCAAGTTAGCCCAGATTTAGGTTATTAGAAGCTGTGGAAATTTAGAAATATGGAAAATAAACTCTACAATCATTTTTTGTGTCCATCTGTTGAAGGGATGTTGCTAATTGCAAATATTTGATGCTGTGGCTGGGGTAATTAATGATATAGATGTCAGCTACTTGCAATGTTAAATGATAGCTTAATGATTATTTTTGAGCACAAGTGATGTCAAATGACAGCTAAATTATTATTTTTGAGTGCAATTGATGTCAAACGAGTACAAATGAATGCTGTTGATTGCAAATGATGTCATAATTTGCGGGTAGGTCTAGTAGAAACATTGGTTTCAATACTCATGTTTTCATTTTGCTGTCATTTCCTTTCCCTTTTGTCTTTCATTTTTCCCCAAAATCTTCCTTTCTGCAGCAATTCAATGCAACATTCAATTGTTCCAAAGAATTTTATCAATTGCAAGTTGATCAAGAACTTGAAGAGATTCCAAGAGAGCTCTCGGACTTCTGCTCAGATCAAAGTCGAGGTAACATGCCATTGACCAGTACATATGGAAATGACACTTCACTTACAGTGATGTGTTAAGGAAAGTTAATGTTCTCCAATGTTTAAGTCAGAATGGAGTTTTAATTGTTTAATAGACCACACTGATTGATTAATAGACTGAACACATATATAAAGGGGATACAGATGACACTGGTGTTGGATAAATTGAGATTGTAGAACACAATAAAATTGGAATTTCAGAAGTCAAGACTTGCTGACCAGTTTTTATTACTAAGATACCATGGAAGTAAACAATGGTAACAGAGGATTCTTTCTGCGAGTCAGTAAAAAAAAGATTGTAAATTTAGATTTCTTCGGACGCAAGACTGTATTCTGAATTCCAATTTTGAAGAGGGATTGGTATTAACCTGGAAAATAAATGGCTGAATCCAAGAGGAGAGTGATGGGGTAGGACTACCCACCAATATTTTCTGAGCGTCAACCCTATGAAGGGTGAAGTTATCATGTGGACATGGGTTACGTCCTTGCCCAAGAAAAGACAAGGAATGAACCTCGCTCTTCTGCTACTGTATGAAAGCAAAATAAGATGCAAGGTATTCTTAGAATTGGAGCCAGAGCATGTGAACTGAGATGGAGGTTTGGATATGCTATTAATTTTCATGGATAAGATTTTTAAAATGATTCATTAAGTAGTCAGATTTTGACAAATTTAGAAAATTGGAGGATACCTCCACAGAAGAGTACATGATGGAATTTCATAGAATTTACAGTGCAGAAGGAGGCCATTCGGCCCATCGAGTCTGCACCGGCTCTTGGAAAGAGCACCCTACCCAAGGTCAACACCTCCGCCCTATCCCCATAACCCAGTAACCCCACCCAACACTAAGGGAAATTTTGGACACTAAGGGCAATTTATCATGGACAATCCACCTAACCCGCACATCTTTGGACTGTGGGAGGAAACCGGAGCACCCGGAGGAAACCCACGCACACACGGGGAGGATGTGCAGACTCCGCACAGACAGTGACCCAAGCCGGAATCGAACCTGGGACCCTGGAGCTGTGAAGCGATTGTGCTATCCACAATGCTACCGTGCTGCCCCAAAATTTAGCAGACTGCAAAAATTCCACCCAGAAATTCCCCAATCAGTGCTGCCATTCAAGCTATTCTAGACTGTGCTAAAATTACATATATGCATAGGTTTCTGGTTTTGATGGGAGTTAAATTTGCTGAAAGACACACCCTGTTAGAACAAATGTCAGAGGCTCTAAAAGGTTCCTGCTTGACAGGATCTGACTGCGATATTAGGATGGGAAAAACAACTTAAAATGTTCACACAACCTTGGTAAACAACAGGTGACAGGATGGGGTTAAATCATGGGTTGGTCACGATTTTACTGGATAGTTTGAACTTGACAGCTTCAAGGATTGAATCAAGTCCAACTGGGGTGGGCGATTGATTTTTGGAAATCATATAATTGATGTGTTTTTGTCAGTGTCCAGCAGATAGATCTTAGCAAACATCCAGATCACGGGCGGGATTCTCCACTCCCGCGCCGAAGTGCCCACGCCGTCACCTCGACGGCGCGAAACGGCCCCTATCCCGACCGATTCAGGGCCCGATAATGGGCTAGGAGCGGGGCCGCGTCATTTGCGCGCGCCAGGCCTTGTCGCCGCGTAAAGGCGGCGCCACATACATGACGCGGCCTGCGCCGCATAACTGGCGTCACCCGCGCTCAACCCGCGCACGTGTGGTTGCCGTCGTCTCCGAGTCCGCCCCGCAAGAAGATGGCGGACGGATCTTGCGGGGCTGCGGAAGAAAGGAGGTCCTCCTTCAGAGAGGACGACCCGACGATCGGTGGGCACCGATCGCGGGCCACCCCACATTTAAGGTACCCACCGGTGCAGGATCCCTCCCCCCCACCCCGACAAGCCGCCCCCCCCCACCCCTCCAGCGTTCCCGCGCTATTCCCGACGGCAGCGACCAGGTGTGGACGGCGCCGGGGGGGGGGGGAACCCGCCGTTTTGGGCTGGCCACTCGGCCCATCCGGGTGTGAGAATAGCAGGGCTGCCGGAGAATCGCCATTTTGGGTGTCACGGGCGATTCTCCGGCCTGCGGCCCGCGGAACTTGACGGGGCCGTTCCTGCCACTTGGGAGAATCGCGTGAGGGCGTCAGACCGGCATCGCGGGAAATTTTGGCGGCCCAGGCGATTCTCCCAACCGGCGCGGGAGTGGAGAATCGCGCCCCACATCTTTCGTGTAGACAAAATCAAGCTTGGGTTAATAAAGCCATCTTAACCAGATTGTTTGTCTGCTCTGTTTATTAAACTAAGGCCTAACAATGAGAGAGGAACCCCACATAAAGGCTGGCTTAATACTCAGGCCTTGAAAACGCTCCTACAAGGTGCATCATAAATTTGACTGCGAGATTGATCATGGCACACGGTGAAGACATTAAACTCAAGTCGGTTATGTTTCCTACCTCATTAAATTCCATAGTCTTTAGGATGGTGAAATGCACTTTATCTCTCTATTGAAATTGTTGATCAGAGTTTGACACCAAGATGCTTGCTACATTATTCAGTTGTGTTTTAGGAGCTGCATGAATGGTAATTAATGCAATCATTATAGAAAACAGTCAAGTGAAATTTCTGCCGTGCGACAAGCTGCTGAAGAAATTTAGCTTGGAAGCATGGAAACAGAAACTAGTAACAGGAGTAGGCCCTTCGAACCTGCCCTGCCATTTAATCTGATCATTGCTGACCCTCAATTTCAATATCATGTTCCTGCTTTCACTCCATACCCTTGGAAGCCATTAAATTCTTAAAAATTATCGATCTCTTTCCTTGGCCTCCACAACCTTTCTGTGGCAGAGAATTTTGCAGGTTCACCATCCTTTTGAATGAAGAAATCTTTCCTCATCTCAGTCCGAAATGCTCTGCCTCACACCCTGAGACTATGTCCCCTGGTTCCAAATTCCCCAACCGAGGAAAACATTCTCTCTGCATCTAGTCTGTTCAGCCCTGTCCAACTTGTATTTATACAGTGCCTCCACATCCTCCAGGCACCCTAAAGTGCTTCAAAAATCAATTAATTACTTTTGAATTTTAATAATTGAGTTTTTGTCAGGAAGCACAAAAGCCAATTTCCAATCTTTGGGTTGTGGGGGTGAAACCCATGCAGAGAGAATGTGAAAACTCCACACAAACACTGTAGGGATTCTTAAAAAATAAATCCTACACATACTCTGCCTGCTCATTGCCGAAATAACAAACATAAGCTGTAATAAATTATTAGAACAATGGCCATTATTTTTATTTTCACTTTTTGAAGACATTTTGTGCTCAACCAGAAGTGGGCTATCCCTAATGGGAAGCTGAATCCTTAAGCATTTCATGCATTCAGCACCGAGTGCTCCTAGGTCAGGCACAACAATTCTACCTTCAGAAGAAAATTCCCCCTTCTCTGCCCCCCAGTTAAACCCATTTTTCATGTCACACTATCAAAGATTCCCCATCTACAGGCATGTGACATAGGCAGCATGGTAGCACAGTGGTTTGCACTGTTGCTTCATAGTGCTAGGGACTGGGTTCGATTCCCTGCTTGGGTCACTGTGTTGTGTGGAATCTGTACGTTTCCCCTGTGTCTGCGTGGGTTTCCTCCGGGTGCTCTGGTTTCCTCCCACGATTCCCAATGTTCGGTGAATTGGCCATTCTGAATTCTCCCTCTGTGTACCTGAACGGCCGCTGGAATGTGGCGACTCGGGGATTTTCACAGTGACTTCATTGCAGTGTTAATGTAAGTCTACTTGTGACACTAATATTATTCACACTGGTGAATCCATGGCCTCTGAAAGCACCACCTCATCCCAAAATGGGCCATGGGTTCATTCTCACTGGTTTTACTAGACAAGAGAGAGGAATCTTTAATTCCATTGGTTTGTTTGGATCTGAAACCAGGATGCAGAGGTGAAAAGATCATTTTGCATGTGTGCTGTTTCCCAATCATGCTCTACATTGAGTTTTTTCAGAAAGATTTTTCTGAAGCTTCGTGTTCCCTTTCTACTCAGTTCCGATACAGCATGTTGAAAGGCGACGGAGAAAGAATCGGAGGAGAAGCACTGTTCGCATTGTTATACCTCGGCTGTCCGGTGAAGAAATCAGAATTACTGTGTACACGTCATTTCAAGAGCTCCTGATGCTCAGGTACTCTTGACTTCAGCTAGAATGTCGTGAAGTGAATGTATTGTCTTTAATATTGTCTATTGTCACGCACAATTTTGTTTCAGTTCCCTGCCTGAAACAGGTTTGTAATTCCTTCCCTGGGATTAGTTAGATGTTAACCGCTGTGCCTACCTGCCCATTCCTAAAGACACTCCAGAATACAAGGGAAGGTCACAATGGTTTGCAAAAGGGTTTGGATTTGGCTACCCTTTTTGATGCTAATCCCCATTGACTGCTTTTTTGTACTCATTTGGTAATATTACCTTCCTTCTCCTCTTCCAGAGCATCTCAGGAGGTTCATTCCCTATTAAAAGGGCAGGCAAAAGGCTGGAATTGACTTGTGCTTGGGGTTTTTGTCCATTCTTCTGAGAAAACACCTTCTCAGCAGGTCATGCTGACATTGGGAGGTGACTGTGATGACTTGGTATAGTAGTCCAACACATTGCCCAGATACATCAGTATCTGTTGGCTTCTTAATATTTTCTGTCAGTTTCCATACATGATCAGGCCATTTTTTGATGTATTATCCCATCAATATCAGTGTCCTTGGGTGTATGATGGATAGTGCTTGCAATTGAGTCACAAGGTTTTGGGTTCAAACCCCACTCCAATGAACTAAGTACATAACCCTGGCCAACACTGCAGAGCAGTACTGTCAAAGGTGCCATCTTCTGGGTGAGACATTAAACCAAGGTGTCATTGCCTACTCAGGTGGGCATAAAGGATCCTATTTTAAAAAAATATCAAGAGAGTTTTCCTCACCAACCAATATTTATCCCTCAACTAAAATTGCTAAACAAAAATGCCTAGTTGTTTAACTCATTGCTCTATGTGGGCTTTTGCTGTGGGTAAAATAACTACTGTGTTTCCTAGATTACAACACTTCAAAAATATTTTATTGGCTGTAAAGTGCTTTGGGATATCTGAGGTCAGGAAATGCACTCCGTAAATGCAAATTCTTTTGAATTAGTTTCTTATTCAAGCTTTGAAAGGGGCTACAAATTACTGTGATACTCTGTTGGTAATAATGTTAGTAAACAGCATTAACGTTCAGCTGAAATGTATGCAGAGTGAAATGTTTCATTATTCATTGGTATATGAGGAGAACGAAAACAGGAACAAATAACGTTCCATTGAGATTGGCATCGAAAAGGGTTGTCAAGTGCAGCCTTTTTACTAAAATTAGCCTGGTTGAAGGTGATGCATGAACAATGAAAATTGCTTTAAAATTTACAGTGCTTTCCCCAGGATGAGACTATCTCCTTGATGTTCTTGATAAAAGTAAAAAAAAGACTGCCATCTAGAGGATCACCAGTTTAATTCTTCAATTTATCGGGCCTTCTGGTCATGTTGTTTCATGCACCTGCCAGTACCTGGTTACAGAATGCAAATAACCGAGGTGTGGACCTTGTTAGGCAGAGGTGGTAAATTAAAGATAGAAACTAAACCAGAATTATGAAAAACCCACCAAAGTAAAAAGAAAGACCTGTATTTAAATCTCGTGCTTTCCCAAAGCACTTCATAACCAGCGAACTCTTTTGAGGTGTTGTAATGTAGAAAATGTGGCAGTTGATTGGTGCACAGCAAGCTCCTACAAACAGCAAAATTATGCAGCACGGTGGCACATTGGTTAGCATTGCTGCTTCACAGCACCAGGGACCCGGGTTCAATCCCAGCCTTGAGTGACTGTGTAGAGTTTACACTTTCTCCCCGTGTCTGCGTGGGTTTCCCCCGGGTGCTCCGGTTTCCTCCCATAGTCCAAAGATGTGCAGGTTAGGTGGATTGGCCATGCTAAATTTCCCCTTTGTGTCCCAAGGTGAGGTGGAGTTACTGGGATAGGGCGGGGGAGTGGGCCTAAGTAGGGTACTCTTTCGGAGGTCGGTGCAGACCCGATGGGCCAAATGGCCTCCTTCTACACTGTAGTGATTCTATGAGTCTATAATGATCAGATCATTTTTTTAGTGATGTTGTTTGGTGGATAAATATTGGCTGGGATAACCAGGGATAACTCCCCTGATCTTCCTCAAAATAATACCATGGGATGTTTTACGTCTACTTCAAAGAGAAGACAGGGGGCGCAATTCTCCCATGGGGAGACTAAGTGCCGACACCGGAGTGTTTCACTCCAGCGTCGGAGGCTGTTCCCAGCCCCCTGGTGGCTAGGAGCGGCGCCGCGTCATTTACACACGCTGGGCCTTGGCGCTGCGTAAAAGCGGCGCCGCGTAAATGACACGGCCGACGCCGCGTAAATTATGTCATCCGCGCATGCTCAGGTTGACCGGCAGCAACCTGCGCATGCGCGGTTGCCGTCCTCCCTGCGGCCGCCCCGCAAGAAGATGTAGGATGGATCTTGCGGGGCAGCGGAGGAAAGGAGGTCCTCCTTCACTGATCGCGGGCCAGACTCTGAGTCGTTCCCACCCTCCCGGTGCAGCAACCCCCCTCTTTCCCCCCGCCCCCCCCCACACACACACAGGCCACCCCCCCCCCAGCGTTCCTGCGCTGTTCCCACCTGCAGCGACCAGGTGTGGACGGCGCCGGTGGGAACCTGTCATGTTGGACAGGACGCTTGGCCCATCCGGGCCGGAGAATCGCCGCTCGCCCGTTACAAACAGCGAGTGGCGATTCTCCGAGCGGCCAGCCGTGATTCTCGCCGCGCCGATTTGGGGGGGGGGGGGGGAGAATCGGGGGCGGCGTGGCGGGACTCGCGTGGCGCCCCGGCAATTCTCCCACCCGGCGTGGGGGGGAGAATTCCGCCCAGGTTCTTGGATTGGTAGCACAGTGGTTAGCACTGTTGCGTCACAGCGCCAGGAACCCAGGTTTGATTCCCGGCTTGGGTCATTGTCTGTGTGGAATTTGCATTTTCTCCCCTGTCTACGTGGATTTCTTCCGGGTGCTCCGGTTTCCACCCACAATCCCGAAAGACATGCTTGTTAGGTCAATTGGACATTCTGAATTCTCCCCCTGTACCCGAACAGGCGCCGGAATGTGGCGACTAGGGGATTTTCACAGTAACTTCATTGCAGTGTTAATGTAAGCCTACTTGTGACTAATAAAGATTATTATTATCTCATCTGAAAGATGGCACCTATCACATTGTAACACTCCATCAGCAACGCACTGGAGTGTAAGCCGATATTTAAACTAATGAGATGCTGCTCTCAACTATATTCTCAAGGGCTGTTTTTACATTTTATTAATCAGGTTGCAAGAGACCGATGATTTGAACATAAGTGAAGAAGCTGTGCAGGCTCTAGCCACGGACATTGAGAAAGAATTATTCCTACTCTTTTTCTGCACTAACTCCAGATACAAGAACAAATACAGGAGTTTGATGTTCAACCTTAAAGATCCTAGGAACATGGTAAGGAAACAACCTACCTACATCCTGATCATAGGATTCAAAGACTGAAATCGCTTCATGGTACTGTCTCACAATCCCATGTGAGTGAGCTGATATCCCACCAGCCTTTGATCACAGATTAACTGCATCGTAAGTTCTTTGAAAGACAAGGGAGTAGGATTTTCTAGTTAAGCCTGTAAGACTTGACTTAAACAAGTGAATGATAATGGTCACAGACACATTCAATTAATGTGCAGCTGGTGTAGGACCATAGGAAGAACTTCCTGCACATCTGTGCATGCTATCCTGGGAGCTGCCATGATGCATTTATACTCCACGAGTTAAAGTTGTATCATCTCTTGCACTCCACCCCCTCAGGTACACGGATGGACTCTGGGTGATGGGGGATACCAGTGCTGGTATCTGGTGAGCTAGTCAGTTATGTCACTGCTGCTTTGAACAAGTTTTCCTCCTCCCGGTGTCTTAGATGCTGTGCGGCTCCTGGGAATGGCACCACAATGCTGGGACCTGGAGGAGGAATAGGGAAGCTTATAAAACCATAAGACATAGGAGTAGACTTAGGCCACTCGGCCCATCGAGTCTTCTCCACAATTCTATCATGGCTGATACGTTTGTAATTCTCAATCTCCTGCCTTCTTCCCATAAGCCCGATTTTCCCCCTATTAATCAAGAACCTATATATCTCAGTGACTTGGCCTTCACAGCCTTCTGTGGCAAAGCATTCCACAGATTCACCATCCTCTGGCTGAAGAAATTATTCCTCATCTCAGTTTTAAAAGGATCGTCCCTTGAGTCTGAGGCTGTGCCCTAGGGTTCTAGTTTTTCCTACTTGTGGAAACATCCTCTCCATGTCTATGCCTTTCAGTATCCTGTAAGTTTTAATAAGATTCCCCTTCATCCTTCTAAACTCCCAACGAGTACTGACCCAGAGTCTTATGAGAGGAAAACCTGGAGGCTTTATCACTTCTCATTGACATCTCTGAATATAGCACCCATCGATCGACGATCAACGTGCTATCAGACTAGACTCTCCTGAGGGATTTGGTGCCATATTTCCATTGTCAAATACCACCCTCCCTCCAATATCAGATTCCCCACGATGTGCCCCCATGACGACCACCGTCACACCATTCCTGAGAATGCCACCTCTATGGCCTGGTGCACCTGGGGGGTGGCATTCACCGTCACCGGCACATTCTATCAACGGGAGCTTAGCCATCTCCATTGCCCTCTCCTGAACAGTGTGTATGACCTTCAGTAATAGGAATAGAAGGGTATGCAGATTGTGAAATGACGTAGGGTAGGAGGAGGCTTGTTGCTAACATAAAGGCCAACATGGATCGGTTGAACCGAGTGGCCTAATCTTGTGTTGTAAATTCTGCGTTAAACATTGGGGTCCAGGTCCTCAAGCCCATCTGAACACCTGGTTAAAGTCAGAAGGATTCAGAAATATGTTAAATTCAATGTCCAACCCAGTCCTCATAGTTCTGTTGCTGCAGCGGCAAAGCGAGGATACCAACACACTGTTCACTGATTTCCAGATGATCAAACATTTATCACCTCTTTTCCCATTTGAATGAGATGTTTTACTTTGGGGCAAGGGTCTTTGAGTACCCAATGGCCAGCACCTTGGAACTGGTGGACAGTGTAGTGCAGGACAGAAGGATTCGCAGCTGCAGTCAGAGGGTGTTAAAATTAACATTAAAATTTGAAACCTGATTGTAAAACAGCCTGAAAAATGTAATGGGAAATAGTGAAACAGTGGGAAGGTAAAGAGAGAGATTGAACAGCTGCATGAGCTGCCCGAAATGATCAGTGGATTTATACTGTTTAATCAATGCCTTTGTAATTGAAACCTCTGGTAGCAATATCTTTGAGCTGTGGCTCAAATGGGTAGCACGCTCACCTCTGAGCCAGGTTTATGGGCCCAGGACTCGCATACCAGACGGACACACCGATGTCCCAAATGATCTACTCTGTAGGGAATCTCCAGTAAACATAACACAATTCCATTAGGCCGTATATAAGTAAAAAATTGCATGTTGCAATGGCCAATTATCTCACTTTTACCACATCTTAGTCACACCTTTTGCAGACCGAGTCTGCTGCATGTTAAACCAGGATTTCTAAAAATATTACTGCAATGGATATGTATCCTATAATTTATATGAAAATGTCCTTCGTTCATCAGACTTTTTTGAATGGTTGGTACTGTTTGCTCAACAGAGGTAGCTGTCTGATCTAAGTGGCAAGGGTGGATACTATTTTAGACATGGTTACCAAAGATTTACTGAGGGAACTACACAGACTTTGGACCTTTTTTCTTATTTTGCTAAACGGAAAGGATCTATTTATAATGCAAGTTTTTAAATTGCATTCTTTTAGTATCTGACTGCGTTGCTCTGCCTGTGTTACTTAATTCAGTCTGACCATGTAGTTTATCCTGTATGCATTGGCCCATCTTTGGAAAGGGAGTAACCAAGTATGGTAAAATCTGTATGAGCAGATGTTCCTCCAAAAATAGACACCTATGAAACTGAAACACTTGCTGACAATCCCAAATATGTTGGGCGGGATTCTCTGTCAGCCGACGGCGAAATCGTGGAGTGCGATCGGGCAGAGAATAGCTCCTGACACCGAAATCGCGGCATGCACCGGTTTGGCGCTAAATTGTGATGCTCCACCGATTCAAACAGTGTCAGTGAGATGCACGTCGCGTGTAGTTGCAACATCGTTCGCATATCATT
Source organism: Scyliorhinus torazame (assembly GCF_047496885.1). Lineage (NCBI taxonomy): Eukaryota > Metazoa > Chordata > Chondrichthyes > Carcharhiniformes > Scyliorhinidae > Scyliorhinus > Scyliorhinus torazame. The sequence goes on from NC_092707.1 coordinate 204,383,547, forward strand.
AGTGGGCCCACCCGCGATTCTCTGCCTCCGACGGGCCGAGTTCCCGACGGCGCGGTCCACGAGTGCTCTCACAAATTGTGAACCTGGCATGGAGCTGGTAAGAGAGAGAGAGAGCATACTGACAGTGTCCAGCACCGCCATACTTTGCCGACAGTAGTGCTGCTTGCCGGGAGCTTCTGCCAGGGCAGGGGGGGCGGGGGGTGGGGGGGGGCAGGAGGTGGGCTGTGGGATCGGGGTGGACGGTACACAATTACCGCAGCCGACAAGGCAACCATGCGGCTGCGCATGCCGTTGACCGCCCGCTTTATACCTGGTGCCCTGGGTCTTATAGGTGCCCTCTGGCCCCAGCTGACCCATCAGCTGTACGGGCGCTCCACCACAACCTGTCCCATCTTTTCGGCTCCGATCAGTGTGAGTGTGGGGGGTATACAGTTTAAGCGTGGCTGCAGCTTGACAGCCCTGCGAGTGTCCATCACGGACCTCGCAAATCCCACACCTGTGTGGGTTTCGAGGGTGTTCCATGTGGGGCCGGTGATAACCCCTCACCGGTAACAGAATCGGTGCAGGTGTGGTGCCGATATTTCGGACGTGTAAGTCCACAGATTCTCCGTTGGCGTCAGCACTGTGGTGCTAGCATAACTCTCAGCATTACAAGGGTTAATGTAGTTATATGAATAGCCACTAGAGGGAGCTGTAAATACTACTATATAAAGTAGTGATGCTAAAACTTAGGATGAGCAGTGTAAGCAGGAGACAGCTAGTGAAGGTCATAAGAGCACTTAGTGTGAGAAGGTTAGATTATAGTTTATTCCAGTGAGTGAGATTAACAGTAGCTGAGTGTAGTTAGATGGTATTGATCAGTTCTGTATTCTAAAGGACAAGAGTCGAAACCCAGTTCAATAGTGTAAATAAAATCATAGCTTTGTTTAAGTAAAAGCTGTACTGTGATCTTTGTGGAACACTACGCAATCCATCCTGAAAAAGCAACACAAAGAACACAGCAAGCACTTGGACTCAGAAACGGAGAATGCGGCCCTCTGCATTACAGTAAGTACTGTTGTGGGAAAAATCAACCACTTCAAGAGTCAGACTTGCTGTGATCAGATAAATGCAGTTTTATTGTTACACAAAACTTCGGGAGAAAGCGTACGTACCCCGCGGTACAGTAGCCAGCCTTTCTCCCGGTCTGAATGGCAGTCATTCATTTTATACTTTGGGTTCACAATGAGCCCAGATACAAAACAATTATCACCTTGTTATCTTTAAACAGCCACTTCGGGTTCACAATGAGCCCAGATACAAAACAATTATCACCGTGTTATCTTTAAACATTTTATAGATTGTATATCGCTATTTGTAAGCATTTTGCCATTTACACATGGCCACAGTCAAAGAGGTCCAACAGGCCACAGGCAGCAGGAAGGTAGTATCGATTGTCCCTTTGTTTTAGGAAATGGCCCAAGACATTCGTATTAGCGTATCATTGTGTACACCTTGGCTGAAGTCAGCTTTATTCAAGTGGTGTCCCGCATTTATGTATTTCTTAATCTTCCTTTGTCCTGGATCTGTTCCTATCTGTCCCACTGGCACCCCGCTGGGCTCCAGGCATCAGTTATGTCTGCTTTATTCTCTGTGTCTCCATCTTGTGTGTCAGGCAGCCATCTTCTGTGCCAAGTGCCCTTTTGAACCATTTCCCACTTCAACCCCTCCTTTTGGTCCGCGCTGTTGTCGCCCCAACAGCCCCGTAGACCAACACCACGGTACCTCTCACAGGTACAGGTCAGCAACTTCCCGTCTTTCTCCGCATCTCCTGGAGTCTTCGGGGAATATCGTGGTTTCGGTAAGGGTGACACTGGCTCATGACACGACCTTTGTTACGGTACTACAGCAGATTTTTAGACACCCAAAGCTAAGGCAGCACACCAGTGTGACCGATATGAACATGACCAGTCCGTGTATTAAATAGGGTCCCCAGGTATTTCCCACTAGCCATTCTAGCCAGCTACTTCCTTTTGTGGGTCCCTGTCTGAAGTTATCCAGTTGTTCCCTGATATTGTGAATGACCTCTGTAATATTATAGGATGTAATATTATAGGATTCATCTATGACATGGGTTATACATTTATCTCCTATGATTGTACACACTCCCCCTTGTTGGGCTAACTGGTAGTCTACTGCATACCGTGTCTGCTGTGCATATAATCTGAGTTCAGCCATTTCTTGGTTGACAGCCTCTAGTGCTTTTGAGGTACTGTTTCCCAAGATTGTTAATCCACAAACAATTACATTTCTGTTCTTAGCACTAATCACTCCTGCTGCTCCCCCCAGAGATAGAGTCCCGAGGAACCAATACCCCAGGGATGATCCTAATGTAACTGGGGTTTCCCAATCAGCGCAGAATTCCTTGCTGATAGCCCGGGTCACTATTCTTCTCCGAATATGTCCCTTCTGAGGGCATGGTACGGTGAGTGGTCCTATGGTTCCCACTACAAAAAGACCTGGGAGATGTAGTGCTTCTGTCGCGTACGTTCCATTGAAGAGGAAGACGTATCCCTCCTTTGCCCGGTAGCATGTAGTGTCCTGATTATGAGTCTGCCTGTATTCCCAATTTTTCGGCTCCCCTGACTCCCCGTTGGATTCCACCACCTGGTAAGTATCAAACGGGTATGTCCATGTGGCTGAGCTAACGTGAGTCCCATTGCACTGCCCACACATGAACTGTCTTCCTGCGGTTATGTTCAGGCATTTTAGTTAATTGCAGGTGCAAGTAAACTGCCCTTTATTAACCCGACAATGCACTGCGTCTGTATACAGGAATTATTTGTGGGGACCAGGGCATAGGCACATCCCCATCCCTGCCCTGTGAAACAAAGCGGATAGTTTGCTATATCTTGACCAGCTTTCCCTCCCTCCTTTTGGAGCTCCCCGCCCCCAGAGTTGGTGGGATTTACAAGTTTCACACATCTCCCCTGTATCCCCTTTTTGTACTTTCCGATTTCTTCCTTACAGGGTGCACCTGATGTATCAACTATATATAAATTGCTCGGGATCCACCCAGGGGTGGCTACAAATAGGGCTTCTACCGACTGTGCTAATGGGTAGCATACAGTTCGATTCCCGTGTAAGTTTATGTGGGCTTTGTAAAATAGATTATCCTCTAGCCCAGTCAAATTTACAGTCGCGACAACGCAAAGTATCATAATCACACCCGTGGTTACACACATTCTTACAGCGAGCAAGTATCAATTCTAACACTATAGTTTATAATCTGTCTGTATGCTTGGTTGCAGAACTGTTCTACACTTTCCGGGTACACTGATCCTTCGCTCGCGGTCTCCTCCTGTGTTTGGGGGAAAGCAGTCGGATTAGTTCATTCATGTTCAGGTTTATACAATTTGAGCTGGGTCGTGTTTCCAGGTTCCCTTCCCTCTTATGTCAACACAGGCACAGGTGTATCCACTAATTATGACTTCATGTGGCCCATTCCATTTTGGGGCAAATCCTGGCTTAACAGTTAGTGTTTTTATTAGGACGCGACTTCCCGCTGCTGGGACATCAGGGAATATTTCAAGCTCCCTTTGTGTGCCTTTTTGTTCCTGATTGTCTTTTAGGAATTTGCTCATCCCTTTTAGCTGGGTGCTCAGTTCCGAAACATATCTCCTGATTCTGTCTTTTAGCGGACCTACATCGGTCCCACCTGTTATGATGCTTTCTGATAATTGCATCGCCCGTCCTGTCATTAGCTCATAAGGGGTTAATCCGGTTGTCCGGTTTGTAGTAGCTCTTAGCCTCATTAGTATAGTGGGCAACACCTCTGTCCACATTTTTCCCGATGTTTGCATGGCTTTAGCTAATGTATTCTTAAGTGTTCTATTCATAAGTTCCACCATCCCAGAACTCTGTGGATGATAGGGGATATGGAATTTTCGTTTTATCCCCATCAGCTTCCTACTGTTTTCATCACTTTCCCAGTGAAGTGTGTCCCCTGGTCCGAATCAATTTGTAGGGGCACTCCCCATCTAGGGATTACTTCCTCTGCCAATATTCTGGCTACTGTGGTAGCAGTACAATTTCTGGTAGGGAATGCTTCTACCCACCGGGTGAATTGGTCTATGATGACCAGACAATAGGTTTTTCCATGGGATTGTGGTAGTGGCCCTGTGAAATCCATTTGCAGGTGTTCCCAGGGTCCCTTGGGTCTGGGTTGGTGTCCCATTTTTGCGAGAGCCCATGGTGTAATTCCAATAGGGTGTTCTGTATGCATTCCGGTGCTATCAGCTTATCCTCGCGTCTCCAAACATTATCAGCCCCTTTGGCTGCACCCTGCGCTTCCCATCTCTCTCTCTCCTCACTTGGGGTGTTCTCCTGTAATTCCCTAATATCTATATCTTCTACTGGTTCTGTAGCTGCTATTGGTAGCTCGCTAACCGTTTTTTGCTCTAGAGCCAGTTGTGCTGCTGCATCAGCTGCTTGGCTTCCTTTGAAATCCAACCAATCCGGGTTGTCTCTTCCTGGCTCCTTCTGGTGCGCTTTAATTTTGATTACTGCGGCTTCTCGGGGTTTCTCACTGGCTTTTAATAGCGTCTTAATTCTTTGCTGATGTTTGATAGGGGTTCCGCCAGTGGTTATGAACCCTCTCCTTCCCCATGTTGCCATGTAATCATGTATAATTCCAAATGCATATCGGCTATCCGTGTATATGTTCACGGTTTTTCCCTCAGATAACTCTAGTGCCTGTCTGAGCGCCACTAGTAATTGCGCAGATTGACCTACGTCAATCCTTCCTGACCTTATGGTTTCTAACTTATCATTCACTATTGCCCACACTGTCCGGGGTGATCCTTCCACATATTTTCGTGACCCATCTACAAAGAGGGTCTCCTCAGCTGTTGTTAATGATGTGTATTTTATTCTACCTTCTCCTTCATCTCTGTCTACATCTCCACAGGTGTGTGGCTCTCCTGTATCTAAAATCCCTTCTGCTGGAATCGCCCCTATATCTCTTACTATTACTACGGACTTGCTTGGGGGTAGGAGGACAGCTTCCCACTTGGCCCTCCTTTTTACCCTTTTGAGTGGCGGCTGCAGACAGTCAGCCCTGCTAACCTCGGAGGTTCCGTGATTCCTCTGGTTCTGTGGTGGTCCTGGATCGGGTCGGGGGTCCCCCATGCTTCTCCCAACACACTGCCTCTGAGTGTCCATACTTATTACAGTGGCTGCAATGCTTCCCACTGTCTCCTGGTCTGTCTCCTTTCTGTGGGGCCCCGCAATCCCTCGCATCGTGCCCTTGCCGGCCACAATTGTGGCAGGTCAGTTTCGGCTTGGCCCAGTTCCCGTTACTGGGGGTCGCTACTCTTTCTGGTCTTGCTCTGACCTGGGATGTCTCCTCTACCTGAACACCGCTAGCCCACTCTACCAACTCGTCGTAATCCTGGGACATAATCACTCCCATTTTTAGGATAGTCTGGTGGGCACTAGAGAGTCCATCTTTAAAAGCTTGGATGAACGCCCGATCCCCACGGCATGGGATCCCTTGCCCTGAGCACTCTTGGTACACGTGGAACAATCGTTCCCCGTATTCAGAAGCTCCTTCCCCTTTCTGCTGTCTTGTGGTAGTGATCTTGCTCCAGTTAGTGGGAGCGTTCCCTAACACTCTCTGGATTTCCGTTTTAAATTGGGCGAAGGGGTCCTGCTGTGCATCTATCTCTGCTGTTAAAGCGACGACATGTGCCCACCGTCCCCCGTTATAATTCTGGGCTGCAGGAGTGGCGGGTCCGCCAGCTACCTGCCTCCACTTATCTGCTGGACAGGCTGCCCTGACCAGCTGGTGTACGTCTCTTAGGTGTAACTGGTGTCCTACCCAGATTGTGTCTAATTCTTCCCAGAATTTGGTGTTTGCGCTTCTGGGTTGTAATTTGCCCAGGGAAGCCATTCTCTGCTGTCTCTCACCTGGGGTAAAGGGTTTATAATTCGTTTTTGGCTGTGCCTCTGTTCCCCCTCGGGTTACTGGCGCTAAATTGTATTCTAACGCACCCCACCCTGCCGGAGGGGCGGTTGGCCCCTGCTGTGTGGGCTTGTAAGGGGGTAGGGGATCAGTTTCCCCACTCCATTGTTGTTCTCTCAACACGTGGTTGTGTTTCTCCAGTTCCCTTACTCTAGATTCTAATTCCCTGATCTTCTCTTTGTCTTCCTTCTACTTTTCAGTAGAGGTGCCTACTTGTTCAATTAGTCCTGCTAACTGATGTACTAACATGATCCCTATCTTTTTAGTCTTGTTTCTCTTCTCTTTGTTTATCCAACCCCTGTGTTGTTCTAAGGTCTGGGAAGTGTCCCAGCCGTCCTTCTTTATCTTTTTTATCAACACTTGTCTGTCTGTCATATATGTCTTGATAAGAGAACCTGCAGATCCCCTTTTTATATCATTGCCTGCCATCTCGCAGACTTCAATACCCACGGTTGCTATGAGTAAAGTGTGTTCTCTACTGGAGGGACTTCACTACCCCCCCCCCCCCCCCCCCCCCGCCCCCCAGCCACTATTACTACCCTAGCACCGTCTATACGGCCGCAGCTGCCTCCTAGCAAAGTGTGCTCTCTACTGAAGGGACTTTACTATCCCCCAGCCACTATTACTATTCCAGCGCCGCGCTATTGCTACCATCTCTCAGGGTTTGACTTATACTCACGGTGTCCACTATTACCACCTCGGCAACGTGCTTCTCCACCGGAGTTCGGCTCTAGGTCAGAGTTGATCAGCTCCTTTTCCGCACCGTTAATAAGACATTGGACAGCTTAGTACCCAACTTATGCTCTACTTTCATACAAGAACTCTGCGTTTGTTCCCCATTACAGAGTTCGGGGTTAGCCGATTTCTGCCACTTGTGCTTCCCAATCCTTAGTGCCTTTGGTGCCTCAATACCCACTTCAAATCTGACCTTCGTGTGGGAGATTCCTCCTCTTGACAGCCAGTCTAAGGCTGGGCGTTTGGGGCAGCTCTACCTTGTCCATTTGTTGATCAGCACAAGCCACAAATCCTTAATACTATCAGCAGTTAGTATCAAACCTGATCTATTATCATGTCACTACACAGTCAAGACTTATATCACTATGCTTATCACTGTAGGTACCTTATTTTAAACTGCACCTTTTGACCTGTCTTGACTCCTGCAGATTCGAAACGATCTTTACCCCGGCTTTCCGATCGAGGCCTTCGATCGGAACTCACCAGAAGTAAGACCCTGCCAGACTACACCAATATGTTGTGGGAAAATCAACCACTTCAAGAGTCAGACTTGCTGTGATCAGATAAATGCAGTTTTATTGCTACACGAAACTTCGGGAGAAAGCGTACGTACCCCGCGGTACAGTAGCCAGCCTTTCTCCCGGTCTGAATGGCAGTCATTCATTTTATACTTTGGGTTCACAATGAGCCCAGATACAAAACAATTATCACCTTCTTATCTTTAAACATTTTATAGATTGTACATTGCTATTTGTAAGCATTTTGCCATTTACACATGGCCACAGTCAAAGAGGTCCAACAGGCCACAGGCAGCAGGAAGGTAGTATCGATTGTCCCTTTGTTTTAGGAAATGGCCCAAGACATTCGTATTAGCGTATCATTGTGTACACCTTGGCTGAAGTCAGCTTTATTCAAGTGGTGTCCCGCATTTATGTATTTCTTAATCTTCCTGTCTGGCTCCCTTTGTCCTGGATCTGTTCCTATCTGTCCCACTGGCACCCCGCTGGACTCCAGGCATCAGTTATGTCTGCTTTATTCTCTGTGTCTCCATCTTGTGTGTCAGGCAGCCATCTTCTGTGCCAAGTGCCCTTTTGAACCATTTCCCACTTCAGTACAAACTGCACCTGGAAACCATATGCACTTGCAAACTACAAACTCTGGATTCAACTCCGCAAAAGGCCAGACACGCAGATACATCTGAGATGGTAAAGACTGAAAATAAATTATTGTGTAATGAAGATTTCTTAACCCAGCACCTTCAGCAGGAGTGAAAGCCTTCCAACCCAGTGACTGAATGCTTCCACAGCTCTATCCCAGAGAAATGAACTGCACCTGAATGGCCAGTATTGTCTAAAAATACACATGGGTCATCAGGCATGTCATCAGGCCAATCGGGGAATCCATTATTTCCATTCCTGTCAAATTCTTTTGGCATTTAAATTTAAAACTGTATTAATTGTGAAACAATATAGGTGCATGAAGTGGGACTCTCCGTTTCAGAAAAATGTTGACGCTGGGACTGAATCGGTGGATTTCTACAGCAACAAAATTTGCGCCGCTCCTGGATCAATTTATGATCCGTTAACGGGCTAAGACGGGCGCCACGTGGAACACAAGCAATTCCAATGAAAAACGGTGCCTGATTCGCCGGGGTCAGGATTGACACTCGAGGGGCTGACAAGCTGCAGCCACATATTAGCATTCCACCCCCCACACACACTCATCGCAGCCAGCAAGGTGACAGCACAGAGAGCGGCACCCCGGTTTGCAGACGCCGAGCTGGAGACCCTTTTGGATGCCATGGAGGAGGAGGGAAGGAGACACCCCAATGTGGGAAGGAGGCTGCCACCCACCGCCATAGACCGGGCCTCGACATAGTTGACAGAGGCCGTGGGCCCCACCTCCACGAGTGGCCAGCAGTCCCATGAAAAGCTGTGTGACTTCCTCAGGGTGGCTAGGGTGAGTAGCCAGCACCATGCCTCTGGCACTAACCCCTGTCCCACACCTTGTACCCCCCACCCACCTGGAGGGCGGCCGACCCCACCCGGTGGCAGTGTGCACACTCCCCACCCCGCACCACATGCCGGCACCGCACCGGCCGGCAAGGCCGGGCGCCCTGGCCATGGAGGCCATCGATGCTCACCCCCTGTGCTGCATGCGTCTGACTGCCTAATACTTTGCCTTTCTGTCTCCCGGGCCCCACCCCCGCAGATCAAGTGGCACAAAACGGCCGGGAGAGCGGGAAGGCCCAAGGGGGACCGCTGGATCTGCGACACCTCACTGCAGCAGACCGCTGGGTACTGGACCTGGTTGGTGAGCCCTGAGAGAGGGCAGTCGCTGACTTGGAGGTCGGCATCAGGCGAGCAAGTCGGCCCCCACTGAGTTGCAGTTCCCCAGGGCACGTGTGGCAAAACCCCTCCCCTCAAAGCACCCCCACACCACCCACTCACCACCCTAACACGCGATCCAATCATGAGTCATGTTTTGTGTCTTGAAGGATCACCTGGCGACGAAGCAAGGTGACCCCAATCCCAAGTGGATATCAGCGACGACGAGGCAACCGCAGTCCGAGACACCCCGGAGCACCAGTCCGGGGACAACACTGACCCCGTCACAGCTATCACCAACACTCTTCCATCATCCCAAGACATTCACCTCGGTTGGCACTTCAGTGGAGAGGCTCCTGGGACACTATCGGGTGTGCACCACACATGTGGAGGTAGGAACCCCCGAGGGGGCGGATGGCCGGAGGGTGGCTGACCCCAGGGTCTACTTGCCATCCGGATGGGTCCCAGCCTTCTGGAAAGGACAGTCCCATCGATAGTGGAGATGCAGGCACAAAGCCAGGGAGTACATCTCTCAACGATGCGGGGAGCACAGTGGTTAGCACAGTCGCTTCACAACTCCAGGGTCCCAGGTTCGATTCCCGGCTTGGCTCACTGCCTGTGCGGAATCTGCACATTCTCCCCATGTCTGCGTGGGTTTCCTCCAAGCGCTCCGGTTTCCTCCCACAGTCCAAAGATGTGCGGGTTAGGTGGATTGGCCATGCTAAATTGCCCCTTGGTGTCCAAAAAAGGTTAAGTGGTGTTACTGGGTTAAGGAGATGGGGTGGAGGTGCATGCTTGGGTGGGGTGCTCTTTCCAGGGGCTGGTGCAGACTCGATGGGTCAAATGGCCTCCTTCAGCACTGTAAATTCTATGATCCCCATCCAGCGCCTACAAGGTACATTTGGGGAGACCCAACAGTGCCGATAATGCATGAATCCCAGGCCAACACCACGTTGGTGGCATCCACGGTGGAGGCCTATGGGGGCAAAGGTATCGGCCATGGGCTACGATGTCCAATGCCTGGGACACTCGCACAGATGGCGGCCGAGGCCCAGGACAGGGCTACCCTCTCACAGGCAACAATGTACCAGGGCCACCTGAACATTGCAGCGGCGCTCCAGAGCATAGCCCAGCCACAGTAGGTCATGGCTGAGGGCATTGGCAGCAATGCCTGGGAGCTGGCCAACCTGAGCCAGTCCCAGAGGGAGATGGCACAGTCACTGGGTGATGTGGCACAGTCCCAGAGGGAGTTGGCCAACTCCCTGTGCTCCACGGCCGTGAATTCTGAGGCCCTGGGCGAGCCAGGAGCTGGTCTACTGGACTGGCAGGTGGCAGGGAAGCCTCAGGGGCTAGCTCCGGTCACACCCCATCCCAAGGAGTAGCCTATGGGCCATCGGGCACCCCGAGGGGGGAGGAGGAGGTGATGGGGCCTGTGCCGGTGACACCCATCGGGGCGGTGCTGGAACACCACAGTGCCTCGTACTCTCTTTCCCCCCCCCCCTTCTATCCCTGGGCCATCTGATGGATAGCGGGCCGAACAGGGTCGCACCACTCCACCTGGACGCCTGAGTGACTGCTGGGCCCATCCAGGCCCGATCGTTCCAGAGGACGGCTGCCAATGGGGACCCATTTCACAGGGCGAGAATCGCAACAGGCAGACTCCACACCTGATGAACCGCCTGGGGACCCATCTAGACTGTTAGGGCCTGTAAGGCCAGAAAGGTAAACACCAGTTAAATTGGCATGGGTGCAGCACATAGGGCACAAACCTGTACATAAATGTTCACCGTTTCACAATAGACACCTGGGGCGAAATTCTCCGTTATCGGCGGAAAGTCCGCCGATCGGCGCATAAAACGGCGCAAATCCGACTTGCGTCACGTCGGAAAAATGGGCCGATAGTCTCCGGCCCGAAATGGGCTAGCAGCGACATAACGGGATCCGCGCTTGCGCAGTGGTTCACGCCGTGCAGCGTCATACGCGCTGCACGGCGTGACGGCTCATAAGGCCGCGCTGCTCCCCCCCACCCGACCGGAACACCCGACCGCAACACCCGACTGGAGGGCTGGCCGTCGCTCAGCCCCGAGGTTCGAGTCACGCGATGTGGAGGCGCTCCTGGGCGCGGTGGAGCAGAGGAGGGACGCCCTGTATCCCGGGCACGACCGCAGAGTTGCCCCACGCCACAGCCGGCGTCTGTGGAGGGAAGTGGCAGAGGCCGTCAGCGCTGTGGCCCTGACACCACGGACAGGCACCCAGTGCCACAAGAAGGTGAACAACCTCGTCAGAGCAGGCAGGGTGAGCCTCCCCATATCCCCCCTCCCCCATATCCCCCCTCCCCCATATCCCCCCATCCCCATATCCCCCATATCCCCCGTCCCCCATATCCCCCCTCCCCCATATCCCCCCTCCCCCATATCCCCCCTCCCCCATATCCCCCCTCCCCCATATCCCCCCTCCCCCATATCCCCCATTTCCCCCCTCCCCCATATCCCCCCTCCCCCATATCCCCCCTCCCCATATCCCCCCTCCCCCATATCCCCCCTCCCCCATATCCCCCCCTCCCCCATATCCCCCCCTCCCCCATATCCCCCCCTCCCCCATATCCCCCCTCCCCCATATCCCCCCTCCCCCATATCCCCCCTCCCCCATATCCCCCCTCCCCCATATCCCCCCTCCCCCATATCCCCCCCTCCCCCATATCCCTCCCTCCCCCATATCCCCCCTCCCCCATATCCCCCCCTCCCCCATATCCCCCCCTCCCCAATATCCCCCCTCCCCCATATCCCCCCCTCCCCCATATCCCCCCTCCCCCATATCCCCCCTCCCCCATATCCCCCCCTTCCCCCATATCCCCCCTCCCCCATATCCCCCCTCCCCCATATCCCCCATATCCCCAAGTGAATCCAGCCCTAACCTTAACCTCTGCAATGCACGCGCAACCGATGGCGTGCATTCATATACCTGCCTAACACTGTTGCCTTTTACCCCTGCCCCCCCCCCCACAGGAGAAGCGCGCACACAACAATAGGGAGCATGTGAGGACTGGAGGAGGGCCCGCTGATGAGAGGCCACTGACCGTACACGAGGAAAGGGCCCTGGAACTGGCTGGCGGACCTGAGGACCGGGAGGTTGCTGATGCAGAGGTCGGGGGCGTACTAGCGAGTGAGCCACCGACAGCCCGTCCCCATATCCCCCCTCCCCTATATCCCCCTCCCCCGTATCACCTGATCACTGCCTGATGTCTACCATGCATGCTTCATTGTGTATCGCAGGACCAAACGTCCAGGCACCCATCCCCGCAGATGCAGACCGCCCGCAGGATGCCCCTCGGAGACCACAGGAGACGGAGAGACCCGCACCCTCCAGCATGCGACGCCCGCAGGATGCTCCTCGGAGACCACGGGAGACGGAGAGACCCGGACCCTCCAGCATGCGTCGCCCGCAGGATGCCCCTCGGAGACCACGGGAGACGGAGAGACCCGGACCCTCCAGCATGCGACGCCCGCAGGATGCCCCTCGCACACCACGGGAGACGGAGAGACCTGGAGCAACAGGGAGACGACACCCCCGTCACGTGCGGGAGCGACCACCCAGCGACGAGGGTGGCAGCCACAGGCCCCCGTCACATCCGAGCCAGGACACCACTACCCAGGACACCACTACCCAGGACACCACTACCCAGGACACCACTACCCAGGACACCCCTACCCGGGACAGCACTACCCAGGAAGACGAAATACCGGACAGTGACTCAGAGTGGATGGGTGGAGACGAACCCCCACCCCAAAGTGCCATGGACTCAGAGTGGGATGAAGAGCACGACACAACGCCACTGCTGTCACCAACACCCTCCACCATCGCATAAACACTCACCACGTTTGGGCACTTTAGTGATGAGGCGTCTGGTACACTCACTGGTGCGCACAACACAGCCGTCCCGGTACAGCAGGTGGAGGTAGGAGCAGCAGAGGGACCGGGCGGTCGGAGGGCAGCCCAGCCCAAGCGAACATCTGCCGCCCAGATGGATCCCGGGTTCCTGCAGTTACCACACCCACACATAGATCCGATGCAACCACCGACCCGGAGACGAGCGAGGAGGGTGACGGGCGGCTTGCGGCGGCTGCGGTCGCAGGTGGAGGAGTCCACCCGCGTCCAGGAGCTGGGAGTGGTGCCGGTCATGCGTGTCACCCAGGCCGACACCGCACGGGTGGCGTCCGCGGTGGAGGCAATGGATGCGACGGTGTCCGACATGGGGAACGGTTTGCGAGGCCTGGGGCCTTCCGTGCAGGCGGCGTCTGTGGCCCAGGAAATGGCTGCCCTCTCACAGGAGGCCATGAGCCAGTGCCAGCGCCAGATGGCAGAGGCGCTCAACGCCATAGCCCAGTCACTGTAGGCCATGGCCCAGTCTCAGCAGGCCATGGCCCAGTCTCTGCAGGCCATCGCTGAGGGCATCGGCGCCAGTGGCCATGTGCGAGCCGGCGTCGCACTGTCACAGACAGGGTTTGCCAACCCCCTGGGCTCCATGGCTGCAAACCTGCAGACCCCTGTCGACACCAGCACGGGCCTCCAGGACTGGCAGCGCCAGATGTCGGGGGGGCGTCGGATGGCCAGTCCGTTCGCATCCCCCACCCATGTAGAGGCCTGGGGGCCATCGGGCACCCCGAGGGAGGAGGAGGTGGTGTGGTCCGTCCCGGCTCCCTCTGTAGGGGAGGTACCGGTACACCGCGACACCTCGGACTCCCCCCCCCCCCCCCCCCCCCCCCCCCCCCCCCCACCTTCCACCCCAGGTGCATCGGGTGGGCAACGGGCAGGACAGGCTGGCAGCTCGCCATCCCAGTCGCCCGGGCCGCAGCCTGGCCCAGTTCTGCTGTACCGTCTGGGGAACCACGTAGACGTAGTCAAAGGGCCCGTAAGGCCAAACAATTAGACACTGAGTAAGTTGGCACGGGTGCAGGGCACAGATGAGTTTTAGGGGCTAGGGCATGTGCATGAACTCCTTTGGTTATTAAAGTCAATGTTACACCTACCGAAGCTGCCTTTGTGCTCTGTCCAAAGTGTGTGGGCGTGTCATGTACGTTGAGCGCAAGTGTGTGTGAGGGGTGGTCTTACCTCAGCCCCAGGTGAGTCTGCCCCCTTCCCCCTGGGCCGCCATCAACATCCCCCGGGCAGAGGACGGGACCTTGCGCTGCAGTGTCACAGCCGCATGCAGGGATGGTCCGGGTGGATGGTAGTACTGTGGCCATGGGTCAGACATAGTCCAACGATGTAGAGCCAGGAGCTCATCGCAGGGCGGGTTGTCATCATCCTCCATGGCCTGCGATAGACACGCGTCCACCCGCAACTGTGTGAGCCCGGCCCGTTGTGCCGCAGGTGGATCGGCAATGGGGGGGGGGGGTGGTGTGCATGCGGGTGGGGTGGGTGGGGTTGGGGAGGGGGGTGAGGGTGCTGGGTGGGTGGATGGGTGGGGGGTGTGGGTGGTCGGCTGTTGCCATGGTGTGCGGTCTGTGGCCATACTACCCGATTCCCACGCCCATCTAGTAAGTGAAGCGGGCGTCTATCAGTCTGTCCCGTGCCCGCTGGGCCAGCCGTTAATGGTGGTCAGCCACCCGCCTGTGTCTACACCGTCTGCCCTGACCATTGTCCCCATCCCCCTCATCTGGGGAGGACTGGGCCTCTTCCTGCTGCTCCTCCACTCCGCCCTCCTCTGCCTGCGGCACGTCGCCCCTCTGCTGGGCTATGTTGTGCAGGACGCAGCACACCACAATGATGCGGCCGACCCTATCTGACCGATACTGGAGGGCGCCCCCAGAGAGGTCCAGGCACCTGAAACGCATCTTCAGCACGCCAAAGCACCTCTCGATCACTCCCCTTGTCGCTACATGGGCATCATTGTAGCGGTTCTCCGCCTCATTGCGTGGCCTCCGTATAGGCGTCATCAGCCACGATCGCAATGGGTAGCCCCTGTCGCCCAGCAACCAGCCCCTCAGCCGGGGATGGCGTCCCTCGTACATGCCGGGGATGGATGACCGCGACAACACGAATGAGTCATGTGCTCTGCCTGGGTGACGGGCGCAGACATGCAGGATCATCATGCGGTGGTCGCAGACCACCTGTACGTTCATCGAATAGGTCCCCTTCCTATTAGTGAACACGGCCCTGTTATCTGCAGGTGGCCGCACGGCGACGTGCATCCCATCGATCGCGCCCTGGACCATGGGGAACCCGGCCACGGCAGAGAAGCCCACGGCCCGGGCATCTTGGCTGGCCCGGTCCACGGGGAAGCGGATGTAGCGGTGCGCCATGGCATATAGGGCATCTGTCACTGCCCGGATGCACCGGTGCACCGAAGTCTGCGATATGCCGGACAGGTCCCCACTCGGTGCCTGGAATGACCCCGTTGCATAAAAGTTCAGGGCCACCGTAACCTTGACGGACACGGGGAGAGGGTGTCCCCCGCCAGTGCCACGCGGTGACAGGTGTGCCAGCAGGTGGCAGATGTGTGCCACGGTTTCCCGGCTCATCCGGAGTCTCCTGCATTCCCGGTCCGTGAGGTCCTGGTATGACTGCCGGGGCCGGTACACACGGGACGCCCTCGGGTGCCTCCGTTGTCGTGGGGCCGCGACGTCCTCCTGCCCCTCCTCGTCCTGTCGGTCAGGTGTCCCTCCAGCCTGGGCGGCTGCCGCCTGCCCCTCTGCGGCAGCCTGCGCCGCCTCTCTGGCACGCTCCTCCTCCTCCTCCTCCTCCTCATCCAGGGCAACATAGACATGAGCGGCTGCCACCACGGCGGCCAACATCGCTGGATGATCTGAAAACATGACGGCCTGGTGGGGGGGAGGGGAACGACGACATGTCATCATTGCCCATATCCCCTCCTCCCCCCAGCCAGGTGGCATGGACCGCATGGGTCCAACTGTTGGAGGCTGGCACCTGGCCAGGTGGACCAACTCACTTGCCCTCCCATCCCCCTCCTCGGCATGGACCCCCCCCCAACCTCCACCCCAGCATGGACCCCCCCCCAACCTCCACCCCGGCACGGACCCCCCGCCCCCCAACCTCACCCCGGCACGGACCCCCCCCAACCTCACCCTGGCACGGCACGGATCGCCCCCCAACCTCCACCCCGGCACGGACCCCCCCCCCCCCAACCTCCACCCCGGCACGGACCCCCCCCCCCAACCTCCACCCCAGCACGGACCCCCCACAACCTCCACCCCGGCACGGACCCCCCCCCAACCTCCACCCCGGCACGGCACGGACCCCCCCCCCCCAACCTCCACCCCGGCACGGCACGGACCCCCCCCAATCTCCACCCCGGCACGGACCCCCCCCAACCTCCACCCCGGCACGGACCACCCCCCCCCCCCCAACCTCCACACCAACACGGACCCCCCCCCCCAACCTCCACCCCGGCACGGACCCCCCCCCCCCAACCTCCACCCCGGCACGGAACCCCCCCAACCTCCACCCCAGCACGGACCACCCCCCCCAACCTCCACCCCAGCACGGACCCCCCCCCCCCAACCTCCACCCCGGCACGGACCCCCCCCCCAACCTCCACCCCGGCACGGCACGGACCCCCCCCCCCCAACCTCCACCCCGGCACGGACCCCCCCCCAACCTCCACCCCGGCACGGACCCCCCCCCCCCAACCTCCACCCCAGCACAGACCCCCCCCAACCTCCACCCCGGCACGGACCCCCCCCCCAACCTCCACCCCGGCACGGACCCCCCCCCCCAACCTCCACCCCGGCACGGACCCCCCATCCACCTTGCCGGCACGGACCCCCTCCCGGCACTCCCCCGGAGCCCAGCCTGCTCTAACCACCGCCCCCCCCCCCCCCACACGCCGCACACACACACACACACAAGCCGAGACACACCTCTCCTCACGCATTCAGACTGCGGCCACGCCATTGCCTGCCCAGAGCCAACCCCCCAGGCCGTCACTCACCTCCACGCTGGTCGGCGTGAACATGGAGCACCGGGTCACGCCGATGAAAAGGAGGTTTAATTTACGTCGACGTGAACGGTCATCACGCCGACGGGTCTTCGGCCCATCCGGAAGGGAGAATATCGGCAGGCCGAAAATCGGCTGCCTTGCGCAGACCCGTGACATTCTCCGCGGCAGCGGCGACATTAACGCCCCGCCGACTTTTCTCCCTTCGGAGACTTCGGCAACCGGCGGGGGCGGGATTCACGGCGGCCAACGGCCATTCTCCGACCCTCTGGGGGGTCGGAGAATGACGCCCCTGTTCACCACTTTGCAACCAGCCTTGGTGCTCTGTCAGAAGGCTGTGAGGGATGTGCTGGGCTGGGCTGGCTGCAGAGAGCGCTGGGAGGGGGGGGGGGTTGGATGGACGGACATTGGGGTGGATGCAGGCCAGGGACCCCTTCCAGCCACCGCTCTCCGCACTGGTAACCCCCCCTACCCACTCCACCACTCCTCCACCCCCGCCCCCCTCCCCCTACTGTCCCCACCTCTGCCACCCCAAGGGAGGTCGTCATCCTCCATCCCATGGTCCAAACCCGCTGCTGCCGCCAACCCAGGGTCCACACCGCATAGGAGAGAGTTGTAAGGGAGGGGCGGTGGTGGCACAGGGAGCGTGGTCATTGGAGAGGGTTGTCGGCCAAAGGCTGTGGGGGTGGGTCAGGATATCCTTCCCACCGGCCAGGCCTCCTAGTCGGTGAACCTGGGAGGAGATTAGGGCGTACCATGCGTGCTGGCTCGGGTACACACATAGTGAGGCCTCCTGTGCCTACCCAGGCCCCATGTCCTGCCCATCCTCGCCCTCCCCTGCATCTCCTCATCGGCTGAAGCCTGCCGTTCATCACCCTCAAGCATGTCATCGCTCTGCTGTGCGATGTTGTGGAGGAAGTAGCATGCAACCACCATGTGGAAGACTTTTAGCTCTACACTACAGGGTACTCCAGAGATGTCCAGCCACCTGGACTGCATCATCAGGATGTCGAAGCAATAGAGCTTCAGTGATGACGCGGATGCACCTGTGCACCGAGGTCTGAGATCTGGACAGGTTCCCACTCGGCGCCTGGAAGGACCCCGTGGCGTAGACGTTCAGGACGACTGTCACTTTGACGGTCACTGGGAGCGTGTGTCCTCCCCCATATCCCCGCTGTGCCAGGTGTGCTATGATCTGGCAGATACTTTGCACTGTTCCCCTACTCAACCGGAGGCTTTGACGGCATGCCCGGTCTGGCAAGTCCTCGAATGACAGATGCTGCCGGTACACACAAAGCCTGATGTGGCGCCTCCTTCGCACCTCCTCCTCGGCCGATTGGGCGGCTGACTGTCCATCCTCACCAGCTGCCTCCTGCTCCTCTGGGGCATGCTCTGCTGCTGCAGGCTCCTCCCTGAGCAGCTCCTGCTCGGCAGTGTCAGTGCATCCCTCGGGGCTGCAGCGGCAGGATGAAAGCCTCCATTCCTGATTGGACCAACCCTGCCATCTTTAAAATGGCCTGGAGGCAGGAAGCTGCTTGGAAAACAGACATTGCGCTCTCCTGCGGCATTCCATCTGCCTGACCACCTCTGGGCCTGCCTCTATGGTCATTTGAAAATCTGATCCACTGTAAGCAGAGGTTAATTGTCAAACTTGGGACATGTGAACCCCTATACTGCAGGGAATAAAGTGCTGATGTTTCTGTAGCACCTGTCATGGCCTCAGGACTGCCCAAGGGGAACACAGCAGCCAATTTGTACACAGCAAAGTTCCACAAACAACAATGAGGTAAATGACAGGGAACATTTGCATGGTGTTAGCTGAGGAAACAAATATTGGTCATGACACCAGGAAAATCACAACTCCTTCAGATAACACCATGGGATCCTTTAATGCTGACTTTAGAGGATAAACAGCCTTGGTTTTAAAATCTCATCTGAAAGTTGACACCACTGACAGTGCTGAAGTCCCACAGCACTGCACTAATGTTTTGTCTCGATTATGTACTCCAGTTTTCTCAGGCGTCTATCCCTTTTGGATATAATTTGCATCTTTATTCTAGATTCTCAGTGGCAATGAGCTGGAACCCTCACCACAACATTACTGGAAGGCAGAGAGAAGACCATACATTTCCCCACAAGGAGGGAGGAACCAAAGGGCAAGTCAGATTTCCTGGAATCTGATTACAAAGTGGAACTGTCAGGATGCTGGGAATAGGGAGAAAGAGTGTCTGCCTGTACACAGAACCTGACAGTGGGGTGATACGGAGGTTTAATCGACTCTGTGCTTCTGACTTGTTAATCTGCCGCTCTCTGCATTGCCACAATACCGGATGCTATTTCCAGGACATCCTGAAAGAGGTTTGAAGTTGAGAGTTAAAATCTACCTTTTGAGCTGTGGCTCCAGCCATCAGCGACATTTTAAATAGCCCAGAAACTAATACATTTACGAATCCGTGGAAATAGCGGTATGAATTGGAGTTACTATTCAATTATTCTCTGTGAATTCCCCACTGATTGAAGCGACTGTTTTCTGTTTTTTTTATTGCAGCAGTTGTTTAGACAGGTTCTGCTGGGTGAGATCACACCCCAGCGTTTGGTTCTAATGAGTCCCACAGAGCTTGCTTCCTTGGAGCTCATGGAATGGAGGAAGCGTGAAAACAAGCACGTGAGTAGTGAAAGCCAGGAGACCACTCCACAGGGGCCCACTCTGATTTGGAATTGTTTTACACAGAGGGTAATGCTTGACTTGAGTGTGTGCCATGCAGCAGTGTTGGACATAAAACATATCAGGTATCTCAGTATAATACTCAGGGGTATGGAATGATTACCGTAACATGTACCTGGTGTAATACACTGGAGCATAGGGCATTGTTGTGCAGTGTGCCTCAGAGTAATTATTGCACTGAGATGTTTAGAATAGAATATATTTTGGTGTATTACAATACGTTTTGGGATTTTTAAGCAGAGTACGCATGACAGTGTTATAAACTGGGATTTGGCTATTTACCGAGGGTCATTTATGGGGAGACGGTGGCATAGTGATAATGTAACTGACCTAGTAATTCAGAGGCTAATGCTCTGGGGACACGGGTTCAAATCCCACCATGGTAGCTGGTGGCATTTAAATTCAATTGAAAGCGAGTCACCAGTCATCATGAAATTATCATTATTTGCTGTAAAAATCCATCTGGTTCAGTAATATCCTTTAAGGAAGGAAATCTTTATCTGTTCTCATCTATATGTGACTCTAGACCCACAGCAATGTGGTTGACTCTTAACTGCCCTAAGACTAGCTTGGCAAGCCACTCAGTTTAAGGGGATCATGGATGGATAACAAATGCGGGCCTCGCTAGAGACCCCCAAATGAAAGAATAAAAAATATACTGTGGTCTTTCATTTATGGGATATGGGCATCGTTAGCTAGACCAGCATTTATTGCCCATCCCTAGTTGCCCTTGAGAAAGTGGTGGTGAGCTGCCTTCTTGAACCGAGACAGTCTCTGAGATGTAGGCACACCCACAGTGTTGTTAGCGAGAAAGTTCCAGGATTTTGCCCCAGCGACAGTGAGGGAATGGTGATATATTTCCAAGTCCGGATGGTGAGTGGCTTCGAGGGGAACCTCCAGGTGGTGGTGTCCCCAGTATCTGCTGCCCTTCTGGATGGTAGTGGTTGTGGATTTGGAAGGTGCTGCCTAAGGAACATTGGCGAGTTATGCAGTGCATCTTGTAGACGGTACACACGGCCACTGTTCGTTGGTGGTGGAGGGTTTGAATGTTTGTGGAAGGGGGAGCAATCAAGTGGGTTGCTTTGTCCTGGATAGTGTTGAGTAGTGTTGTTGGAGCTGCACTCATCCAGGCAAGTGGAGAGTATTCCATCACACACCTGGCTTGTGCCTTGCGGATGGTGGTCAGGTGGTGAATTACTCGCTGTAGGATTCTGATCCTTTGACCTGCTCTGTTGCCACAGTATTTATATGTCTAGTCCAGTTCAGGTTCTGGTCAATGGTAATGCCTCAGGATGCTGATAGTGGGAGATTCAGCGATGGTGATGCCATTGAATGTCGAGGGCTGATGGTTAGATCCTCTCTTGTTGGAATTCGTCATTGCCTGGCACTTGTATGGCATGAACTTTACTTATCACTTGTCAGTCCAAGCCTGGATATTGTCCAGTTCTTCCTGCATTTGGACATGGACTGCTTCATTATCTGAGGAGTGGCGAATGATACCGAAGATTGTGTAGTCGTCAGTGAACATCCCCACTTCTGACCTCATGATGGAAGGGAGGTCATTGATGAAAAAGCTGAAAATGGTTGGGCCTAGGACACTACCCTGAGAAACTCCTGCAGTGATGTCCTGTAGCTGAGACGATTGACCTCCAACCACCACAACCGTCTTCCTTTGTGCCAAGTTAACTCCAACCAGTGGAGAGTTTTTCTGGGTGTTACAGGATAATTAGCATATGTCAGTGTAATAAAGAGAACATCTCAGCTTGGTATAGTAATCCGTGCATGAATACCTGTTTTCTGTGACCGGAGAACTTATTTATTTCCTGTAGACCATGCTCAAGTGCTGAGGATCCTTCCTACCTTCATTCTCAATTCCTGTCATTTACAGAGCATGAAACTGATTACTGCAGAGTCAGATAAATTCGAAAAACAGCCACTGAGTAAACTGACACATAAAGGAGAGATAGAAATCGAAAGAGACCTGGATCAGAACTTAACCCTTGAGGATTTAATGGTAGGTGATGCAGTGCTGAAGCACTATGGCATTGTGTCCTCTTTAATAACATAAAGAATGGCTTGTGAGTTAGAGAATACTTTGGACCCAGTGCCTGGACACTGGGATGAGAGACAGTGTCCTGACATTTACTCGGTCATGAAGAGGTTAGCGGGGATTGGGGAGGCGGAGGGGTATTGGTGGTGGGAGGGGAGAGGATTTCCGGATGGGAAACTTGGAAGTACGGCCTTCCTTGACGGTCTGATTAGGGGCTGTTTAGCACAGGGCTAAATTGCTGGCTTTGAAAGCAGACCAAGGCAGGCCAGCAGCATGGTTCGATTCCCGTATCAGTCTCCCCGAACAGGCGCCGGAATGTGGCGACTAGGGGCTTTTCACAGTAACTTCATTCGAAGCCTACTTGTGACAATAAGCGATTTTCATTTCAGTTTTCTGATGGGATTAATTGTAGGACGTCTTTTCAACAGGTGTCCGACTAACAACCAGCCTAATTGACAGGCTGCGTAACTCTCGGGTGGGAAATTAGCTCGCGTGTGGATACCAGGAAGAAAATCAGGGTTGAGGGAAGTCAAAGATTTGATTGTGGGAGTTAAGAGATCGGGGAGTGGCAAGAGGAGTTGAAGTTCAGGGTTGCGCAGTGATGAGTAGTCTGGGATCTGGTTGGGAAAGGTCCTGGTGGGATTGGAGGTTATGGCAGAGAGTTGAAGGTCGAGGTGAGTAAGGGCCACCGGCTTGTTTCTGTAAAGGATCCCTACCCGTAGTCAGTCTGATTGACAGGCTTGGCTCTGACCCGGACTGTGAGCACTCTGGAACAGCCATGGGGTAGGATCCTAAAGCTGGCTCCGGGAGTATCCGAATAACTAACCCAGGGGGCACCAAAACTAGCCTGAACCCTGAACAAGAGTAGGCAAGTCAGCTTCTTGAACCTCCTCTGCCATTTAATTAAATCATGGATCATCATTCATCCCTCAATCAACATCCCCAAATCAGATTATCTGGTCATTCTCACATTGCTCTTTCTGTAGCTCGATGTGGCTGGTTTAGCACAAGGCTAAAGAGCTGGCTTTGAAAGCAGACCAAGGCAGGCCAGCAGCATGGTTCAATTCCCGTACCAGCCTCCCCAAACAGGTGCTGGAATGTGGCAACTAGGGGCTTTTCACAGTAACTTCATTTGAAGCCTACTTGTGACAATAAGCGATTTTCATTTCATTTTTTCATTTCATCAGATGCTTTAACTCCATTACCTGCCGCTTACTCTTGATACTCCTCCCTGACAAAATTAATCGAACATTCCCAAAAGCTCCAATTTTCCCTTGCATCCACAGCCTTTTAGAGAAAGAATTCCTGGTTCCCATAGAATCCTTACGATACAGAAGGAGGTCATTCAGCCCATCGAGTCTGCACCGACCCTCCGAAATTGAACACTACCTAAGTCAACTCCCCTACCCCAATAACCCCACCTAATTTGCACATCTTTGGGCACTCAAAGAGACAATTTAGCATGGCAAATCCACCTAACCTTCACATCTTTGGACTGTGGGAGGAAACCAGAGCACCCAGAGGAAACCCACGCAAACACGAGGAGAACGTGCAAACTCGACGCGGTCACCCAAGGTTGGAATCAAACCTGGGTCCCTGGCGCTGTGAGGTAGAAGTACTAACCACTGTACCACCGTGCTGTGCTACACTTCCTGATTTCACATCCAAATCACGTAGCTCTAATTGTAAGATTATGTCTCCTTGTTCTCGATTGGCTCACCATTGAAAACAGTTTCTCTGAATCTACCCTATTGAATCCTATCATTCCTGTGCAGCACCCCCTCCAAGGCCAGTATATCCTTTCTGAAGTGCAGCTCTGGACTGAACACTACTCCAGATGGGCTCTGATCAAGGCGCTAAACAACTCGTGTGTCACTTCAGTAGGATTAAAGACTCCGGCTGTATCTTGCTTTCCCTGTAATGTCAAGGGAGCATACCTTATTTGTGATATATACCCAACTTGGGATGAGGGGAAGGTCTTGGTAAGAGAGAGCGGGAACAGCAGCTGGTCAGCGGAGTGGGTGAACATCATCACACGTGAGCGAGAAGCAGCAGATATCGGTAGGTCAATAAACTACATAGATTTTTGTCAGGTAAGATTTTCAAGGGATTTGAAGCAGGAGGCCTAATGGAGTTGGGATAACCTGACTGAATGATGAAACAGGCTCAGTGGACTGAATGGCCTACCCCTGTGTTCCAGCACTGTATTGCTGAGGGAAAGTTTAATTTGTAACTGAATGGGAGGGCACTGGGGTGGGATTAGCAGACTACTGATTTTAATTGTGTTTATAAAGAAAAATAGAAATACTTGAATTTATGTAGTGGCTTCACACGTCCACCAGACTTCTCAAAGTGACTTAAAGCCAGCAAAGTATAGTCTTAACTGTAATGTAGAAAATGCAATGGCCACACATCAAGCTACAGAAAGAGCAATGGGAGAAAGACCAGATAATCTGATTTGGGGATGTTGATTGAGGGATGAATGTTGACCAGGAAATCAGGGATGACACCCATGCTCTTCTTCAAAATGCCACCCCCCTAAGGAGACAGATGGGACTTTGTTTCATCCGCATTACTTCAGGACTGTGAGCCTTGTTTTTGGTGCTCAAGTCCTGGAGTGAGACCTGAACACACAATCTTCTGAATCAGAAGTGCGAGGGACACCAACTGACATCAAAAAGTTTAAATGTTTGGATGTCTTTTCCTTCTTTGGAAGATTCTTGGTGTTGTTTGTTCAGATGCTGGAACAATTTGGAATCTTCATTCAAACACCATTCAGAGAAGAAACACACCATGTCGTTGTGGGGTTTTCTTTGAGGAAATTCTTGTCATTTGCTGAAGTTAAATGAAAGGCTATTAATCATCTAAGCTTCCTGAGGATAAGTCTTATCTCAAACAGATTGATTTTCCCTGCAGGAGAGTTCACCAAAACCCTCTGGAAATGGGGAATTAGAGTCTGAGAGGAGCAATATAGTGGACACCACCCACCAGCACAGGAGCCACCTTCTGGACCTCAGCTGCCGGATCTGCATAGGTAACAGAAGCAGCGACTCACCGAGCACACTGGGCGGGATTTACTGACCACCCCGCTGCGGGTTTTTCGGTGGCGGAGGTGGGCCCACCAGCGGGATCTACGGGTCCCACCATTGTTAATGGGATTTCCCGGTAACTGCGCTCCTCATCATGGAGAAACGTATGCAGCGCCGTGGGACCGGAATTTCGCGCCGGCGTGAACAGCTGGTAAATCCTGCCCATTGTGTTTACACTTTCCTCGAACTGACTACGATGCCAGTTCATGGGCAGCTCCAGCAGATTCCTCAAAGGGGTTTGAAATGGGTAAAGGAGAGCGATTTGCTTCCATCTGGCAATGTTTGGCTTGTGCACCTCAGAGTCAGCGCCTCTACAAGTCAAATCCACAATGGGTAAAAGGAAACAGTTCAGTCCTTTGCGGTACGGTACAGCTCATGTATCCACCAATGTCCCCTCTCTACATTTAAGTGTTAATTTTTCTGTGTGCACACTGACATTCAGGTTTATCTGTAAATTAAACTGAAAGCACCACAGCAGAAAAGCCAGTATCCAAGCACCAGATGAATCACCACACTCTCGAGTAAGATACATCAGCCCGTGGCTTACCCAGTTTCTGGCAGTTTTAGTGAGTCAGAAAACCTTGGGTGTGTTACAGTTCGCTGACTTTTGAACAATGCCGCTTTGAAACTAGCTAATCGGAGATCACGGTAGCACAGCGGTTAGCACTGTTGCTTCACAGTTCCAGGGTCCCAGGTTCGATTTGGGGCTTGGGTCACTATCTGTGTGGAGTCTGCACGTTATTCCTGTGTCTGCGTGGGTTTCTTCCGGGTTCTCCGGTTTCCTCCAGAAAGACTTGTTGTTAGGTAATTTGGACATTCTGAATTCTCCGTCTGTGTATCGAACAGGTGCCGGAATATGGCGACTAAGGGCTTTTCACAGTAACTTCATTGCAGTGTTAATGTAAGCTTACATGTGCCAATAAAGATTATTATTATAATATTATTATTATTATCCATAGAATCCCTACAGTGCAGAAGGAGATCATTCGGGCAATCAAGTCTGCACCGACCCTCCGAAAGAGCACTCTACCTAGGCCCACGCCTCACCCTATCCCTGTAACATTGCAGATTGATCATGGTCAATCCACATAACCTGCACACCATTGGGCTTGCGAGGAAACTGGAGCATCCAAAGGAAACCCACACAGATATGGGAAGAACTACAAACTCCACACAGACAGTTTCCCAAGACTGGAATTGAACCCGGGTACCTAGTGCTGCGAAGCAGCAGTGCTACGCCATCATACTGCCCGTTGTGTGTGAGATGTGGTGAGTCTCAGATTAAATCACCAAGAGTCGGCCCTCCCCCAAGGAGAAAGCAGCCTATGGTCATCTGGGACTATGGCGATTGTGCTTTTAGTTCGAGATGTGTGAGAGTGTGCCATGCTGTCTCCCGATACACTAGTCCGAGATGCGGAAGAGTGTGCCCTGCTATCTCCCGATACACTAGTCCGAGATGTGTGTGCGTGTGCCCTGCTATCTCCCGATACACTAGTCCGAGATGCGGAAGAGTGTGCCCTGCTGTCTCCCGATACACTAGTCCGAGATGCGGAAGAGTGTGCCCTGCTGTCTCTCGATACACGAGCGGAGATGCGTGAGAGTGTGCCCTGCTGTCTCCCAATACACTAGTCGGAGATGTGTGAGAGTGTGCCCTGCTGTCTCCCGATACACTAGTCGGAGATGTGTGAGAGTGTGCCCTGCTGTCTCCCGATACACTAATCGGAGATGTGTGAGAGGGTGCCCTGCTGTCTCCCAATACACTAGTCGGAGATGTGTGAGAGTGTGCCCTGCTGTCTCCCGTTCCACGAGTCGGAGATGTGTGTGCGTGTGCCCTGCTGTCTCCCGATACACTAGTCGGAGATGTGTGTGTGTGTGCCCTGCTGTCTCCCGATACACTAGTCGGAGATGTGTGAGAGTGTGCCCTGCTGCCTCCCGATACGATACACTAATCGGAGATGTGTGAGAGTGTGCCCTGCTGTCTCCTGATACACTAGTCGGAAATGTGTGAGAGTGTGCCCTGCTGTCTCCCGATACACTAGTCGGAGATGTGTGAGAGTGTGCCCTGCAGTCTTCCGATACACTAGTCGGAAATGTGTGAGAGTGTGCCCTGCTGTCTCCCGATACACTAGTCGGAGATGTGTGAGAGTGTGTCCTGCTGTCTCCCGATACACTAGCCGGAGATGTGTGAGAGTGTGCCCTGCTGCCTCCCGATACATTAATCGGAGATTTGTGAGAGTGTGCCCTCCTATCTCCCGATACACTAGCCGGAGATGTGTGAGAGTGTGCCCTGCTGTCTCCCGATACACTAATCGGAGATGTGTGTGTGTCCTGCTGTCTCCCGATACACTAATCGGGGATGTGTGAGAGTGTGCCCTGCTGTCTCCTGAGACACTAATCGGAG
The DNA here is from genome assembly GCF_047496885.1 of Scyliorhinus torazame. Taxonomy (NCBI): domain Eukaryota; kingdom Metazoa; phylum Chordata; class Chondrichthyes; order Carcharhiniformes; family Scyliorhinidae; genus Scyliorhinus; species Scyliorhinus torazame. The sequence continues at coordinate 204,410,835 of NC_092707.1, forward strand.
ATGTGTGAGAGTGTGCCCTGCTATCTCCCGATACACTAGTCGGCGATGTGTGAGAGTGTGCCCTGGTGTCTCCCGATACACTAATCGGAGATGTGTGAGAGGGTGCCCTGCTGTCTCCCGATACACTAGTCGGAGATGTGTGAGAGTGTGCCCTGCTGTCTCCCGATTACACTAGTCGGAGATGTGTGAGAGTGTGCCCTGCTATCTCCCGATACACTAGTCGGAGATGTGTGAGTGTGTGACCTGCTGTCTCCCGATGCACTAATCGGAGATGTGTGAGAGGGTGCCCTGCTGTCTCCCAATACACTAGTCGGAGATGTGTGAGCGTGTGCCCTGCTGTCTCCCGATACACTAGTCGGAGATGTGTGAGAGTGTGCCCTGCTGTCTCCCGATACACTAGTCGGAGATGTGTGAGAGTGTGCCCTGCTGTCTCCCGATACACTAGTCGGAGATGTGTGAGAGTGTGCCCTGCTGTCTTCCGATACACTAGTTGGAGATGTGTGTGCGTGTGCCCTGCTACCTCCCGATACACTAGTCGGAAATGTGTGAGAGTGTGCCCTGCTGTCTCCCGATAGACTAATCGGAGATGTGTGAGAGTGTGTCCTGCTGTCTCCCGATACACTAGTCGGAGATGTGTGAGCGTGTGCCCTGCTATCTCCCGTTACACTAGTCGGAGATGTGTCAGAGTGTGCCCTGCTTTCTCCCGATAGACTAATCGGATATGTGTGTGTGTGTCCTACTGTCTCCCGATACACTAGTCGGAGATGTGTGAGAGTGTGCCTTGCTGTCTCCTGATACACTAGTCGGAGATGTGTGAGAGTTTGACCTGCTGTCTCCCGATACACTAATCGGAGACGTGTGTGTGTGTGTCCTGCTGTCTCCCGATACACTAGTCGGAGATGTGTCAGAGTGTGCCCTGCTGTTTCCCGATACACTAGTCGGAGATGTGTGAGAGTGTGTCCTGCTGTCTCCCGATACACTAGTCGGAAATGTGTGAGAGTGTGCCCTGCTGTCTCCCGATACACTAGTGGGAGATGTGAGAGAGTGTGCCCTGCTGTCTCCCGATACACTAGTCGGAGATGTGTGAGAGTGTGCCCTGCTGTCTCCCAATACACTAGTGGGAGATGTGAGAGAGGGTGCCCTGCTGTCTCCTGATACACTGATCTAAGATGTGTGAGAGTGTGGCCTGCTATCTCCCGATACACTAATCGGAGATGTGTGTGCGTGTGCCCTGCTGTCTACCGATACACTAATCGGAGATGTGTGTGCGTGTGCCCTGCTGTCTCCCGATACACTCGTCGGACATGTGTGTGCGTGTGCCCTGCTGCCTCCCGATACACTAGTCGGAGATGTGTGTGTGTCCTGCTGTCTCCCGATACACTAATCGGAGATGTGTGAGAGTGTGTCCTGCTGTCTCCCGATACACTAATCGGAGATGTGTGAGAGTGTGCCCTGCTGTCTCCCGATACACATAGTCGGAGATGTGTGAGAGTGTGCCCTGCTATCTCCCGATACACTAGTCGGAGATGTGTGTCCGTGTGCCCTGCTGTCTACCGATACACTAATCGGAGATGTGTGAGAGTGTGCCCTGCTATCTCCCGATACACTAGTCGGAGATGTGTGTGCGTGTGTCCTGCTGTCTCCCGATACACTAATCGGAGATGTGTGAGAGTGTGCCCTGCTATCTCCCGATACACTAATCGGAGATGTGTGTCCATGTGCCCTGCTGTCTCCCGATAGACTAATCGGAGATGTGTGTGTGTGCCCTGCTGTCTCCCGATACATTAGTGGGAGATGTGTGTCCGTGTGCCCTGCTGTCTCCCGATAGACTAGTCGGAGATGTGTGTGTGTGCCCGCTGTCTCCCGATACACTAATCGGAGATGTGTGAGAGTGTGCCCTCCTGTCTCCCGATACACTAGTCGGAGATGTGTGAGTGTGTGCCCTGCTGTTTCCCGATACACTAATCGGAGATGTGTCAGAGTGTGCCCTGCCATCTCCCGATACACTAGTCTGAGATGTGTGAGAGTGTGCCCTGATGTCTCCCGATACACTAGTCGGAGATGTGTGAGACTGTGCCCTGCTGTCTCCCGATACACTAGTCGGAGATGTGTGTGTGTGCCCTGCTGTCTGCCGATACACTAGTCGGAGATGTGTGAGAGTGTGCCCTGCTATCTCCCGATACACTAGTCGGAGATGTGTGAGAGTGTGCCCTGCTGTTTCCCGATACACTAGTCGGAGATGTGTGTGTGCCCTGCTGTCTCCCGATTCACTAATCGGAGATGTGTGTGAGTGTGCCTTGCTGTCTCCCGATACACTAATCGGAGATGTGTGAGAGTGTGCCCTGCTGTCTCCCGATACACTAATTGGAGATGTGTGAGTGTGCCCTGCTGTCTCCCGATACACTAATCGGAGATGTGTGAGAGTGTGCCCTGCTATCTCCCGATACACTAATCGGAGATGTGTGAGAGTGTACCCTGCTGTCTCCCAATACACTAATCGGAGGTGTGTGAGAGTGTGCCCTGCTGTCTCCCGATACACTCGTCGGAGATGTGTGAGAGTGTGCCCTGCTGTCTCCCGATACACTAGTCGGAGATGTGTGAGAGTGTGCCCTGCTGTCTCCTGATACACTAGTCGGAGATGTGTGAGAGTGTGCCCTGCTGTCTCCCGATACACTAGTCGGAGATGTGTGAGAGTATGCCTTGCTGTCTCCCGATACACTAATCGGAGATGTGTGAGAGTGTGCCCTGCTGTCTCCCGATACACTAATTGGAGATGTGTGAGTGTGCCCTGCTGTCTCCCGATACACTAATCGGAGATGTGTGAGAGTGTGCCCTGCTATCTCCCGATACACTAATCGGAGATGTGTGAGAGTGTACCCTGCTATCTCCCGATACACTAATCGGAGATGTGTGAGAGTGCACCCTGCTGTCTCCCAATACACTAATCGGACGTGTGTGAGAGTGTGCCCTGCTGTCTCCTGATACACTAGTCGGAGATGTGTGAGAGTGTGCCCTGCTGTCTCCCGATACACATAGTCGGAGATGTGTGAGAGTGTGCCCTGCTATCTCCCGATACACTAGTCGGAGATGTGTGAGAGTGTGCCCTGCTGTCTCCCGATACACTAGTCGGAGATGTGTGAGAGTGTGCCTTGCTGTCTCCCGAGACACTGGTCGGAGATGTGTGAGAGTGTGCCCTGCTATCTCCCGATACACTAGTCGGAGATGTGTGAGAGTGTGCCCTGCTGTCTCCCGATACACTAGTCGGAGATGTGTGAGAGTGTGCCCTGCTGTTTCCCGATACACTAGTCGGAGATGTGTGAGAGTGTGCCCTGCTGTCTCCCGATACACTGATCGGAGATGTGTGAGAGGGTGCCCTGCTGTCTCCCGGTACACTAGTCGGAGATGTGTGAGAGTGTGCCCTGCTGTCTCCCGATACACTAGTCGGAGATGTGTGAGAGTGTGCCCTGCTGTCTCCCGATACACTAGTCGGAGATGTGTGAGAGTGTGCCTTGCTGTCTCCCGATACACTAGTCGGAGATGTGTGAGAGTGTGCCCTGCTGTCTCCCGATACACTAGTCGGAGATGTGTGAGAGTGTGCCCTGCTGTCTCCCGATACACTAGTTTGTGAGATCAGAGGTTTACAGCACAGAAATGGCCTTTCAGGCCATTGCATCTGTGCCTGTCAAAAACAACTACCGCAGTATTCCAATCCCATTTTCCAACACTTGGCCCAGAGCCTTGTGTGCCTTGCCATTGCAAGTGCACATCTAAATACTTCTTAAAATGTTATGAGGGTCGCTGCCTTCACCAACCTTTCATGCAGCAAATTCCAGACTCTCACCACCCCCTGGGTGAAAAGGTTTTCCTCCCATCCCCTCTATCTCCCTGTTCATTGATCCTTCCACCAAGGGTAAAAACGTCTTCCTGTCCTCTCTATCAGTGCCCCTCATAATAGAATACATCTCAATCATTTCCCCCTCCATTTTAAATTCCAAGATGGCGCTGGAGCGAGGCGACTTCTTGCAAGCTCTGCCCAGCATACCCTCTAATTCTATCTTTTACACTCGCTCTGTTCTTCTTAAACTTCATTCTAACTCTTTTAAACTCTTTAACAATGTTACTTTCTGCAGTCTCTCCTCCCTTCCCTATGTACGGCGTGCGTTGTCAGTATCGCATGCAAGGAACAATACTTTTCACTGTATACTAATAATGTGACAATAATAAATCAAATCAAATCCCAAATCTGCTCCAAGGAAAACAACCCCAATCTATCCAATCTTTCTTCATAGCTAAAACTCCCCAGCCCAGAAAATCCTGGTAAATCTCCTCTGCACCTTTTCCAGTGTTATCACATCCCTTCTATAATGTGGATTCCAGAATTGCACATAACACTCTGTGACCTAACCGACGTGTTATACAGTTCCAGCATAACCTTCCTGCTCGTAAACTCTATGCCTCAGTTAATAAAGGCAAGTATACCATATGCCTTCTTAACCACTATCCACCTGCTTTGCTAGCTTAAGGGGCCGGTGTACATCTTCAGTACTTCCCAGGGTCCTGCTGTTTATCATGTAGTCTGTTGCTTTGTTTGTCCTGCCCAAGAGCATCATCTCACACTTATCCGGATTGAATTCCAGTTGCCACTGATTAACCCTTCTGACCAGCCCATCTATATCCTCCTGAAAGCAGGCTATCCTGCTCACTATTTACCACCCCACCACTTTTGTATCATCCGCAAACTTACTGATGAACCCTCCTACATTCATGACTAAATCATTTATATAGACCACAAACAGCAAGGATCCCAACACTGACCCCTGCGGGACCCCGCTGGACACAGTCTTACAGCCAGAAAAACACCTCCCGACCATCACCCTCTGCTTCCTGCCACTCAGCCAATTCTGGATCCATTTTTCCAAATTGCCTTGGATCCCATCAGCTCTCACCTTCGCTCTCAGTCTCCCATGAGGGACCTTATCAAAAGTTTTGCTGAAGTCCAGGAAGACAACATCAAATGCATTTCCCTCATCTACACACCTGATCACCTCAGTTTGGTCAGACATGACCTCCCCTTAACAAAACCATACTGACTGTTCTTGGTTAATCCCTGCCTCTCCAAATCCAGATTAATTCTGTCTCTCAGAATTGCTTCCAATAGTTTCCCCACCACTTGAGGTTAGACTGACTGGCCATGGGAGAGGTCCCGGAGGACTGGAGGAGAGGTCCCGGAGGACTGGAGGAGAGGTCCCGGAGGACTGGAGGAGAGGTCCTGGAGGACTGGAGGATAGCCATGTGGTACCATTATTCAAGAAGGAAGTAATGGATAAACCAGGAAACTAGTAGTTTTAGGAAACTACTGGTTTATCCAGACCTCCCTTCTTGAATAATGGTACCATATTGGCTACCCTCTGGTCCTCTGGCACCTCTCCTGTGGCCAGAGAGAAATTGAAAATGATTGCCAGTGTCCCTGCTGTTTCCTCCATTGCCTCACACAGGAGCCTGAGATATATTTTATCTGACCCTGGATATTTGTCTAATTTCAAGCGAGCCAGAGCCTCCTCTCTCTGTTAATATATTTAATTTTATCCACTCTTCTCTCTGATTTCTATACCCACACTGTCCCTCCCACGAGTGAACACCAACCCAATGTATTCATTTAGAACCCTACCTATGTTCTTTGGCTCCACATACAAATGAGCACTGTGGTCCCTAATGGCCCCTATTCTTTCCCTAGTTACTCTTTCACCCTTAATGTGCTTGAAAAACAACTTGGGATTTTCCTTTATTTTACCTGCCAGTATCTTTTCCTGTCCCCTTTCTCTCTCCTAATTTCCTTTTTAGGCTCCCTCTTGCATATTGTATAGGCCTCTAGGGTTTCTGCTGTTTTGAGTCCTTAATATCTGCCAGAAGGCTCCCTTTTTCTCCTTATCCAATGCCGTATATCCCTTGATATCCAGGGTTCACTGGATTTGTTGGTCCCATCCTTTTTCTTTACTGAAGCATGTTGGTCCTGTATTCTCCCTATTTCCTTAAATGCATCTCACTGTTCTGTCACAGATTTACCTAAATGCCTCTGCTCCCAGTCCAAATCATATCTGATCTTAATTAAAATCAGCTTTTCCCCCTAGTTTAGAACTTTGATTTCAGAACCATCTTTGTCCTTTTTCACAACAATCTTGAATCTAACAGTTATGATCACTGTCTGAAAAATGCTCCCCCATTGATCCTTCAACCACTTGCCTGGCTTTGTTACTAAAATTAACGTCAGGACCGCCCTCTCTCTTGTAGGACCTTCTATGTACTGGCTTAAAATTTCTTCTGGATGCATTTTAAGAATTCCGTACCCTCTAAATCTTTCACACTATGACTCCCTCAGTTAATATTGGGGAAGTTGAAATCCACCACTATCACCACCCTATTTCTTTTACACTGCTCTGAAATATGCTGGCATATGGGGCACAGCGGTTAGCACAGTTACTTCACAGCTCTGGGACCCCAGGTTCGATTCCCGGCTTGGGCCACTGTCTATGCGGAGCCTGCACGTTCTCCCTGTTTCTGCATGGGTTTCATCCCACAGTCCAAAGATGTGCAGGTTAGGTGGATTGGCCATGCTGAATTGCACTTAGTGTCCAAAAGGTTAGGTGGGGTTACAGGGATAAGGTGAAGGCATGGGCTTAAGTAGGGTGCTCTTTCCAGAGGCCGGTGCAGACTCGATGGGCCGAATGGCCACTTCTGCAGTGTAAATTCTCTGATTTTATGATTCTGCTTCTCTATTTCTCTCGGACTATTGGAGGGCCCATAAAATGCTCCCAGCAATGTGATTGCATCTTTTTGGTTGGTAAGTTTGGAGACCCTTCTAAATGTCATCCGTCCTTATTGATTCCCTGATCAAAATTGTGACAATCCTTCCTCTTTTACCTCCTTCCCTGTCTCGCCTGAAGACTCTATAACCTAGAATATTGAGCTGCCAATCCTGCCCCTCTCTCAACCATGTCTCAGTGACAGCAATAACCTCATATCTTTGACAAGGTCCCTCATGGTAGACTGGTACAAAAGGTGAAGTCACAAGTGGATACAGAACTGGCTCGGTCATAGAAGTCAGAGGGTAGCGGTGGAAGGGTGCTTTTCTGAATGAAAGGCTGTTGACTAGTGGTGTTCTGCAGAGATCAGTGTTGGGACTTCTGTTGTTCTTGGTATATATATATAAATGATTTAGAGGAAAATGTAGTTGGTCTGATTAGTAAGTTTGCGAACCACACAAAGGTTGGTGAAGTTAGCAGTTTTAGTTTAGACAGGCATCATGATCGGTACAGGCTTCTCGGGCCGAAGGGCCTGTCCTGTGCTGTACAGTTATTTGTATCTTTGTATACACCCGTGTTTTTATTTGTGCCCTCAACTCATCTGCCTTCTTTGTCAGACTCCTTACATTAAAATAAATATTATGTCATTTTGCCAAACTTCCTTGTGACTTAACTAGCCTATAACCTCTATGCCACCCTGACTCACTTGCCGTCTCTTCTAATTTTGGCCATACACCTCTCCCTGCTGAACCTTCTCTCAGGATCCCGACCTCCTGCCAAATTAGTTAGAACTCACCCCAACAGCAATAACAAACATAGCTGCAAGGACGCTGGTCCCATCATCCCCCAAAATGGTCCCAATATTCCAGGAATCTAAAGCCCTCCTTCCTGCACCATGCCTTCAGACACGCATTTATCTGGAGTACCTTCTATTTCTATACTCACCAGCATGTGACACCGGAAGTAATCCAGAGATTACAACTTTCTGGGTCCTGTTTTTTGATCTACTTCCTAGCTCCCCAAATTCTGCTTGCAGGATCTTATCCCTTCTGCCTATATCATTGATACGAATATGTACCATGAGATCTGTCTGTTTGCCCTCCCCCTTCAGAATTCCCTGCAACCGTTCAGTGACCCCCCCTGACCCTGGTACCAGGGAGGCAGCATACCATCTTGGAGTGTCTGTGCAGCCGCAGAAATACCCGTCTATTCCCTTTACAATTGTATCCCCTAACCACTATAGCACTGCCGCTCTCCCTCTTCCCTCGTCTTGTACAGCATAAGAAAAAAATAAGAACATAACGTAAGGAGCAGGAGTAGACCATCTGGCTCCTCGAGCCAGCTCTTGCCATTCAATAAGATCATGGCTGATCTTTTTGTGGACTCAGCTCCACTTACCCGCCTGTTCACCATAACCTTTAATTCCTTTACTGTTCAAAAATCTATCTATCTTTGCCTTAAAACATTCAACAATTGCTTTAACTACTTCACGACAGGGAATTCCACAGATTCACGATCCTTTGGGTGAAGAGGTTCCTCCTCAACTCAGTCCTGAATCTCCTCCCCCTTACTTTGAGGCTATGCCCCCTAGTCTCACCCACCAATGGAAACTAACTTCCCTGCTTCTATCTTATCTGTTCCCCTCACAATTTTATATGTTTGCAGACCAAGCCATGGTGCATTGAAGTTGGCTGCTGCTGCTTTCTCCTGCATAATTATTACCCCAACAGTATCTAAGCGGTATATCTGTTAGAAAGTGGGGTGGCCAGAGGGGATACCTGCCTTCCTCTACTCTGCCTGGTGGTCACCCATGCCCTTTCTGCCTGTTCAATCTTCACCTGCGGCGTGACCACCTCACTGAACATGCTATCCACAACTTGCTCCGCATCACGGATGCTCCACAGTGAATCCACCCTCCGCTCCAGCTGTGTCTTGCAATTAGCGAGTAGCTGCAGTTCCTGCACATGTGGTCACCAGTGACAACTGAAGCTTCCATAGAACATAGAACAATACAGCGCAGTACAGGCCCTTCGGCCCACGATGTTGCACCGAAACAAAAGCCATCTAACCTACACTATGCCATTATCATCCATATGTTTATCCAATAAACTTTTAAATGCCCTCAATGTTGGCGAGTTCACTACTGTAGCAGGTAGGGAATTCCACGGCCTCACTACTCTTTGCGTAAAGAACCTACCTCTGACCTCTGTCCTATATCTATTACCCCTCAGTTTAAAGTTATGTCCCCTCGTGCCAGCCATTTCCATCCGCGGGAGAAGGCTCTCACTGTCCACCCTATCCAACCCCCTGATCATTTTGTATGCCTCTATTAAGTCTCCTCTTAACCTTCTTCTCTCCAACGAAAACAACCTCAAGTCCATCAGCCTTTCCTCATAAGATTTTCCCTCCATACCAGGCAACATCCTGGTAAATCTCCTCTGCACCCGCTCCAAAGCCTCCACGTCCTTCCTATAATGCGGTGACCAGAACTGTACGCAATACTCCAAATGCGGCCGAACCAGAGTTCTGTACAGCTGCAACATGACCTCCCGACTCCGGAACTCAATCCCTCTACCAATAAAGGCCAACACTCCATAGGCCTTCTTCACAACCCTATCAAGCTGGGTGGCAACTTTCAGGGATCTATGTACATGGACACCTAGATCCCTCTGCTCATCCACACTTTCAAGAACTTTACCATTAGCCAAATATTCCGCATTCCTGTTATTCCTTCCCAAAGTGAATCACCTCACACTTCTCTACATTAAACTCCATTTGCCACCTCTCAGCCCAGCTCTGCAGTTTACCTATATCCCTCTGTAACCTGCTACATCCTTCCCCACTATCGACAACACCACCGACTTTAGTATCGTCTGCAAATTTACTCACCCACCCTTCTGCGCCTTCCTCTAGGTCATTGATAAAAATGACAAACAGCAACGGCCCCAGAACAGATCCTTGTGGTACTCCACTTATGACTGTACTCCATTCTGAACATTTCCCATCAACCACCACCCTCTGTCTTTCAGCTAGCCAATTTCTGATCCACATCTCTAAATCACCCTCAATCCCCAGCCTTCGTATTTTCTGCAATAGCCTACCGTGGGGAACCTTATTAAACGCTTTGCTGAAATCCATATACACCACATCAACTGCTCTACCCTCATCTACCTGTTCAGTCACCTTCTCAAAGAACTCAATAAGGTTTGTGAAGCATGACCTACCCTTCACAAAGCCATGCTGACTATCCCTGATCATATTATTCCTATCTAGATGATTATAAATCTTGTCTCTTATAATCCCCTCCAAGACTTTACCCACTACAGACGTGAGGCTCACCGGTCTATAGTTGCCGGGGTTGTCTCTGCTCCCCTTTTTGAACAAAGGGACCACATTTGCTGTCCTCCAGTCCTCTGGCACTATTCCTGTAGCCAATGATGACATAAAAATCAAAGCCAAAGGTCCAGCAATCTCTTCCCTGGCCTCCCAGAGAATCCTAGGATAAATCCCATCAGGTCCCGGGGACTTATCTATTTTCAGCCTGTCCAGAATTGCCAACACCTCTTCCCTACGTACCTCAATGCCATCTATTCTATTAGCCTGGGGCTCAGCATTCTCCTCCACAACATTATCTTTTTCCTGAGTGAATACTGACTAAAAATATTCATTTAGTATCTCGCCTATCTCTTCAGACTCCACACACAACTTCCCATCCCTATCCTTGACTGGTCCTACTCTTTCCCTAGTCATTCGCTTATTCCTGACATACCTATAGAAAGCTTTTGGGTTTTGCCAGAAAGCATAGGAGGAGGACATCACAGATGCGAGCTCTCCATCTTAAGTCCCTTATTTACTCCCCTTTTTAACAAAACATTATGCTTATATAAGAATACTATTAATATACCCCCTTTAGGCTAACTTTTCTTCCCTTGCCCTACTTTGCTCACTCGTATTACTTAATTATAATGGCCCGACTTTCACTTATTTGTGTTCCAAATAAAAGCACTTTTTCAAATCACGACTGCTTCTGTGTGATGCTGACTGCGAGGACACTCTGCTGACTCCCCCTACACTAGAGATGTGTAAGATTGTGCCCTGTCAAATCCCCCTATGTTAGATGGAGGTGTGTGAGAGCATGCCCTGAATACTCCCCCAACAGTAGTCAGAGATGTTTTTTAATTTGTTCATGGGATGTGGGTGTCTCGGCAATGCCAGCTTTAGAATTTATTGCCCATCCCTAATTGCTGTTGAGTGTCAACCACATTGCTGTGGGTCTGGAGTCACATGTAGGTCAGCCTGGGTAACGATAGCTGATTTCCTGGGCGGGATTCTCCAGTCGGCAATACCGAATCGTGTTCGGCGATCGGTCGCAAATCCCTGTTTGCGCCTATTTTGCAATGCTCCGCCCCCTCAAAAACGGTATACCTGAAGTCGTCACCTGAGGGCCTCGCCCAATGGGCTGAGTTCCCGACGGAGTGGAACACTTGTCCTTTTTTTTTTTGTGAACCCAGCGTGGCAGCTGCCGACTGAGTCCAGCGCCGCCACAGTCGGAGGAGGAGCCACTGTTGCTCTTATTAGCCTTAGTTTTATCAGCTCTAATTATGTCACCTTTGCTCACGAGTCGCCAGGTATCTTTCTGATACCGCCACGTGGTTCAAGCTCGAGTTATGATTAATAAGACAGCACACCGCTTACTAAGATTGAATCAACGGTCATTTATTATGTACAGCAATAAATACTTACACAATAATCCTACTTTCTATATCACTACCTACCACTACTGGCCAATACTTAACTTTTGGGAATGGCCCACCAGGTCAGGGAAACGAATGGCTTATCGAATTGGGTCTGGCCTGAGGGATTCAAAGGCTGATACAGGTCGATGGCTAGGAGTCTCTATCGGGTAGTGATCGCTGGAGTCAAACTTACGGTTGCTGGTCGATGGTTCTTGCGAAGGTTGCGAGCAGGAGAAGAAGGGAGAGAAGGGTCGATCTGAACTTGGCCCCTATTTTTATAGGGCCCAGGGGATTCCCGCCTCTCGGGGCGGACCTTGACCCTGAGTCCCAAGTGAGTCCCAATCACTGGGTTCGATATGCTCCAATAATGGGGCGATTCCTTGATCGGGGGGTGGTCGTTCACCTGTCTTTGTCTCGGCCACTGCTGGCGCTGAGAGGTCTGGCCCGGCATTCAATTGCTAATATGTTGCAATTGTTCCCGGGGATAGCCGATTAAACTGCAGATGTCTGGGTTGATGTGCTGCTAATGGTCGCAGGTATCGATCTGGGCCGACTTCCCCAGAGCCGAATACGCTATTCTGTCTGCAGCTGTCCGTTTGTGCCCTGTTGGCTGCTTTTCCCATCAGCCTTTTCGGTTAGCCATTTTATATCGGGTTTTGGCCAAATTAATCGGGAATCAGCCATTTTAGGTGGCTACACCATTCTGCAGGCGGCGGGGGAGGGGGCTTTGGCAGGGGCAGGGGGCACTGGTGGTGGGTGTTCCGGGGGTGGCGAGGCTGATTACAGGGAGGCAGTTTTTGGCAGGCCGGGTCCACGGGCGGCCAGCGCCATGTTAGTGCTGTACACTCGCCCTATATTAGCCAGAGATGTGTCAGTGTGCCTTGCTGACTTCCCTGACACTTTTCCGAGATCTGTGAGCGTGTGCCCTGCCGACTTCTCCTACACTAGTCAGTGTTGTGTGAGATTGTGCTTTGTTGAATCCCCCAATAACTTCCTCTTACCTGGGGATAACTTTAATCCAGCCTGGCCAACAAGAAATTCACCTATCAGATTGGCCGCCCATTATCCACCTTGCACTGTTTCACTCTTCATTTCCTCCAAAAGAGAATAAAATTGGACGGTGTATAAACTAAATGTCTGGTCAAATTCTATCAGATTCCTGCCCGACAGGTTTGGTTACAATTCCCATCCTGGTCTCTACTTGACAGAAACAAGGGCATGACTCACGGTAGGAATTCAGCATCTCGAGGACTGCAGGTCTGCATCTTAAATTGTTTTTGAAAGTTATAATTTCCTTTCTGTGACGCCTCCGCAATCGTGTGACATTTTCTGATGAGAAGTGAATAACTCCCTCTGCAAGTCATGTTTTATACTGCCTGATGACGGATAGGTGAGTTATGCATCTCTGTGAACTTTCTTCTCCCTTGGAAAGATTTGGCAGAGAGGGAAAGCACATCAAGTAGACTTTGTAATTTGTAATAATAATAATCTTTATTATTGTCACAAGTAGGCTTACATTAACTCTGCACTTAACTTACTGTGAAAAGCCCCTAGTCGCCACATTCCGGCACCTGTTCGGTTACATAGAGGGAGAATTCAGAATGTCCAATTCACCTAACAGCACGTCTTTCGGGACTTGTGGGAGGAAATGGAGCACCCGGAGGAAACCCACGCAGACACTGGGAGAACGTGCCGACTCTGCACAGATGGTGACCCAAGCGGGAATCGAACGTGGGACCCTGGAGCTGTGAAGCAACAGTGCGAACCACTGTGCTGAGATTGGGATCATAAATAGACATTATTTAAAAATTATAGCTGGACCATTCGGGACTGAAATTGCTGATGGTAATTAGCCATAGTCCACAAGGGACTATTGGCACCTCTCTCCAGTAGAGAGAGATAATTACTTGTATCACTGGAAGGGCACTATGCCACTTCAAGTGAGGGGAAAGACGAAGGCAGCCCTCCATGAGCTAATCATAGCGGTTCAGGGATTGAGTTTGTGCTGTTGGGAACACACTATAGCCATATCATCTTCTGAGCTAACTGACAGTTGGGAAACATTTTTCTCACAATCTGTAGTGGAAATCTGGAACTCTCTCCCCTGAAAGTATCCTTTCTGTGCGCGCCCCCCCCCCCCACACGCACTCATGTGCCATTTCCTGACGAGAGCTGCCACCTCACTCTGCCAGTCATGTTTTATAACTGATGACTGATATGCGAGCTGTGCCTCTCTCTGACCTTTCCTCTGCCTTTGGAAGCCCAGTGGATATATTGAAGAAAGTCCAACTGAAGTTTTCAAGAGACTGAGATCAACAGATATTAGTTGGATAAAGTTCTCAAAGATTATGGAGCTAAGGCGGGTAAGGAACTAAGTCGGGTAAATTGAGTTAAGTTAACAAACACAATCTATCTGATGGTGAAGTATGCTCAAGGGGCTGAATGACGTCCTGCTATTCCTATGTATAGAATTATATTTGGAGTGTGTGTCGCTTTCAGCCAAACTGACTTGATGCTCCTTGATCAGATGAACCTCATGTGTTGAATGTGTGTGCCCATACCAACTGCTTGGCTCTGATATGAATGGAAGATGAGGAGGTTATGGAGTGGGTAAGTGGGTAGCAGCATAGACACACGTGGCACACCTGGCAAGGCTGAAGGAGTCGATACCCTTCCTCATTTAAATAATATATAGCAGTCTCCTGCCCAGAGTCTAGCCAGGTTAACAACCTGTCTGGCACACGGAATGATAGACAACCGGCAGCATACTGCAGTCAGGGACTTATGAGGACTCTCTCCACCAAGTCAGCGGCCATATCTCTGTTCTGACTGTCACCAAAAACATATTCTTGCAAAACTGTTTCTCTTTCACAGCTTCGCAGGTTCCACCTAAGAAGAGTAAGTTGAGCTGGGCTCCAAACATTTCAGCTGATGAGATTACTTTGCTGCAATCAAAACATTTTTCACCAATGGAAAACACAGCTGGATTATCAAACCTTACCAAGTGTCCCGCAGCATCTAAAAGGTAATGGGTTTAAAAAAATTCATTTACAGGATGTGGGCGTCGCTGGTTAGGCCAGCATTTATTACCCATCCCTAGTTGCCCTTCAGAAGGGGGTGGGGAGTTGCCTCCTTGCACCGCTGCAGTCCTTGAGGTGTACGTACACCCACTGTGCTGTGTGCATGCATGCATTTCCTCATGAGAGCACAGCAAACACCATTTACAGGTGTCCTTTGAGACCGGCACCTTGGGCTGCTGATTTATGTTTCTCATAACTTTGTTGCAGAATCACAGCCGGTCAGGTGAACAATACTTCAGTGGATACACTTGGCACCTCGTTTCAGCCACATACACCAGGAAGACCCTTGGTCAAAATACAGTTCTGTGACGAGTTAACCAGTGTTGACTTCAGTAGCCCAGAAGTCATTGTTAGGAAGGGAACAAACACCCAAAGCTAATGGTCAGCCAGTGGCACATTTTGGAAGAGTTTGTGTATTTGAGGATATTGGGGAAAGGATTTAGCTGTGATGGGTGCAGAATAGTAAATAGTTGTGTTCTACCTACGGCACAAGTGAGGAACAGTCATTGGGCGAGGGACGTACTGAAACTAATACACCTGTATTTTATAATGAGTCATGTTACATTAAATAAAGAAACTTGGGTTATTATTTTTTTAAATTACTTTATCAGAGTTACAAAGCCAAAACTCAGAGTATGGACAGGGGCAAACCCCTAATCCAGCTCCTTGCCTGCTCTAAAAAAACAATTCAAATTGAATCCAATTCATGGTCCCCACAAGAGAGACATGCCAGATCCAGGCATTACACCTGATCTCACACTCACCTTAGCCATACGGCTGAGAAGAGATGAAAGACTTGAATTATGTAGTGCCTTTCATGACTTTAGGACATTCCAAAGCATTCTTATTTATTCTATTTCTAAAAATGTACGTGGCTGCCACTGTCTCGAATTGCCCTTGGACTGCAAGGATGGCTCGGCCATTTCAGAGGGCATTTAAGAGCCAACCACATTGCAATGTGTTTGGAGTTACATGTAGACCAGACCAGGAAAGGATGGCAGATTTCCTTCCCTAAAAGACATTAGTGAACATGGGTTTTTAAAATAATCAGTGATCGTTTTCATTGCTGTCCCTGTTAATGTAGGCAACAGCGCGACCAAATTTCACATGGTAAGCCCGCACAAACATCAGGCAATAATAACTACTTCTGACAACAGACCCACACCTCACAAGGTGTTTCTCATCTGCTTCTCTCCACTGATGTTGCGAGACCGACTGAGTATTTCCGGTATTTAGTGGTGTTTTACTGAGGGATAAATATCGGCCACAACGTGGGGGGACAACATTTCTTCTTCGGAATTAAGCTATGTCATCTTTTACACCCGTCTGCAAGGGAAGAAGGGGCCTCAGTTTAACGCCTGTGTAAACCCTGGTGCCTGCCAGAAATAAGTGTGATCTTTAAAAAGTAAAGGTGTCAGTAAAAGACCCACTTAATGCAGAATTAATTGGACAGGAATTTGTGTGGGATTTAAAAAAAAAAAAAGTGCTTCTGGACAACCTTTACATAACCGAATAGTCAGGTAACAAAAATAAACCGAAGGAGATTCAAAGGTGTCTCTGGTCGGAGAATCGGTAACACGAATTCCTAACGATTCCGGAAACTAGCAGAACATTGTGCGAATGGACCGTCCCTTCCAGAGATTCTGAGCGATATAGGAACCCAGAGGAAACTAGGGACAGGGCCTACCCTGAACCTAAAAAGAGCCATAGACTGGCTTTTTCTCATGAACAAAAGCAACAAAAAAGAGGCACAGGAACCCTATGGTTCCATTGATTACAGTGCCCACCCAGGGTTGGACGACCCCCCTACAAGAGAACTAGGTCCCCTAGTGATGGCTCTTACTTGACGCACCCGCCTCTCAAGTCAACAACCGAGTATACAGTACGAAGACAAGGCTCGACGGCCACAAACCGCAGACCGATGGGAGGCCTCCCGGAGATCTAAGGGGAGCACTCGCAGCATTGCTGCACATGCAGTCGAAGGATACGCCAAAGCTGCCAGAATTGGCAGAGTGCGTACCGCCCTGGCCAGAAGGTGACACCTCAGGCTAGGGTCTTACACATCGGCCAGCCCGTGGAGGAAGTACTGATACAACTGAACTGCATCGCCATCCCTAAAGTGGCCCCCATCCGAATAAACTCCAAGTCAATGGTCATCCCAAGACAGATAAAAGAGCTGCCGTCTCCACCATTGGACGGCTGACCATCTGTCGACTCCATATGGGCATCCTAGAACCATGGAATTTCTACAATGTAGAAAGAGGCCATTCGGTGCATCGCGTCTGCATTGACCCTCTGAAAGAGCACCCTATCCAGGTCTACTCTCCAGCCCTATCCCCGTAATACCATAACCTGCACATCTTTTGGACACCAAGGGGCAATTTAGCATGGCCGATCCACTTAACTTGCAGATCTTTCGACTGAGGGACAAAACTGGACCACCCAGAGGAAACCCACACAGTCACCCAAGGCCGGAATTGAATCCGGGACCCGGCACTGTGATGCAGCAGTGTTAATCACTGTGCCACCGTGCTGCCAGTAGTGCCGCCTAGGCTTACGCAATACAAGGGCCAGATTGGCGATATATGCAGGGGAACGTAGGAACCACCATGACCCTGGTCACTCATGGACAACAGACCAGTCTGACTTGCGTTGATTGCGGTGCAAGGACCAGGACCCAACCTTTTGGGCCATGATTGGTTGCACAAACTTCACCTTTACTGGCAGCTGATCTTCAAGATGCGCACTGGCAATTTACATGAGGTCCTTGGGATATATCCAGAGATTTTCCAGAAAGGCCTCGGGAAAATAAAAGTAGCCAGGGCAAAAATTTATGTCAACCCGGAGGCCTAACCCAAGTACTTTAGGACACGACCGGTCCCCTACGCCCTATTCACAAAGGTGGAGACCGAATTGCGGTGTTTGGAGAATCTAGGCATCATATGCCTAGGCCAGTTCATGAATATGCTCCCCTTCGGGGTCCCATCAGTGCTATCTTCCAGTGAGTAATGGAGAACATCCTGAGAGGAATGCCCAGAGTAACTGTGTATCTCGATAATGTGCTGATCTTGGGAACCACTGACAACGAGCACCTGCACAACCTGGAAGAAGTCCTCTGGCTCTTCTCCAATGCAGGCATCTGCCTAAAGAGAGGCAAGTGCATGTTCCACGCCAAAGAAATCCCATACCACGGATATCACTTTGATCAGAGTGGCCTGCACCTGGCGGCCAGAAAAGGAGCCCCGACACTGGCAAACACAACAGAACTCTAGTCATTCCTGGGACTCGTAAATTATTATGGGAAATTCATACCAAATCCAGCTACCCGGCTGACCTGCCAGGGAGGCGGTGGCATAGTGGTACTGGACTCGTAAACCAAAGACCCAGAGTAATGCTCCAGGTTCAAATTCCGCCACTGCAGATGGTGAAATTAAAACTGCTCATCCTCACCTGCGATGCCTCACCTCACATGGAATTGGAACAGTATTATCTCACCGGTGGGATGAAAGCACTGAACGGCCGATAGCGTACACATTCAGGACCCTGCCTGACATTGGGAGACAATATGCCCAGATCGAGACCGAGGGATTGGCCGTGGTATATGCAGTGCAGAAGTTCCATCAATGTATCTGCGGGCGCCATTTCACCATTATTATGGACCATAAACCCCTATTGGGCCTCTTCAAGGAGGACCAGCCAACGCCCCCGATAGCCTTGGCCCGGATCCAACACTGCGCTCTACTATTAGTAGCCTCTGAGTATACATTCGAGCATTGCCCAGGAGTAGAGATAGTGAATGCAGATGCCCTAAGTCGTCTACAGCTGCCGGTGAGCCTCCCCCTAGCTAGTAATGGATGAAGTTGTGATGACCTTAAACTTTATGGATACCTTACTGATGACAGCCAAGCAGATGCATGTGGACTCAAAGGACCCTGCATTGGTGAAGTTACGCCACATTGTCCTGAGCGACGGGTTACAGGGAGTCCCCACAGAAGACTCACAGCCCTTCTTCACAAAGCGACTGGAGCTCAGCATGGAAGATGATATAATTCTATGGGGAGCATGAGTGGTTGTCCCACGACTGGGGCGATGCACAATACTGCAAGATCTACTTAACGGACATCCTGGTGTCTCGGAAATGAAGATGCTCCTGAGGAGCTATGTGTTGTGGCCTGGGCTAGACGGGGTGGTGGAAGCAGGTAGGATAGTGATGTTTAAGGGGACCTTTGACAAATACATAAATAGGATGGAAATAGAGGGATACGGACCCGGAAGTGTAGAAGGTTTTAGTTCAGGCGGGCAGCATGGTTGGTGCAGTCTTGGAGGGCCGAAGGGTCTGTTCCTGTGCTGTACTTTTCTTTGTTCTGGGGCATTGAGCACATGGTGCAACAGTGCTTGGCTTGTCAGGAGAACCAAAATCTCCAGCTGGTGACTTTGCTCCAACCCTGGGAATGGCCAGGGTGGTCCTGGATACGGGCGCATTTTGATTTCAAGTACATGCTGGACCGTTCTTGGGGTCGATGTTCCTGATCCTCAAAGGCGCCCATTTGAAATGGTTGGACATGCACAGATGGCCTCCAGTACCTCTGGTCACCATGGTTAAGCTACGGCAGTCATTCAGTATCCACGGAATACCAGAGATCTTCGTCATGGACAATGGGACTCCATTTATTGGTGAGAGGTTCCAGGCATTCATACGTACCAGAGGGGTAAAACACATCCGCATAGCCCCAAACCCTCAAACAGTTTATCCAAGTGGGTGGTCCTGACGTTTAAATTCAGCATGATGAAGCAGAACTCGGGCTCCCTCGATATGACGCTGGCACGATTCGTGTTTAACTATAGGACTATGCCGCACGTAACAACCGGAGTGGCACCAGTGGAACTACTCATGGGCCGATGCCTCAGGACCCACCTGACTTAATGTTCCTAAATCCCAATGGGAAAGTGGAAGCAAAGCAAGACGCACAAAAAAACAAGCCTTTTGGACCGTACATATCCATAATTTTAGGGACGGCTCGCAATGGATCCCAGGGGTCATGGTGGAGAAAACGGGCCAGTCTCGTACAAGGTCAAGACCATGGAGAAAACTGTGCAAAAACACGTGGACTACCTCAGGTGCAGGGAGGCCGCCTTGGAGAAACCACGGCACGTGGGTCGGTATCCTCACCATTCTTCATGCTGTCCTACAGCCCAGCGGCACAGCCTGCCAGCCAGGGACCAACGTCCGAGTCAACTGGCCGACGAAGGCCTCCGATATGAACACTGAGACGACAGAGCTGACAGAGGACGTTGTGGTCGAATATGAGCCTCCAGTTGTGACCTTTGGATGATCTGTGTGGAAGAGACGATTCCTGACACACTATGCCCCTTGACCCGGCTCCACCACTGGCAGACACACAGCCACATGCGAGGCAGTGAAGAAGGTCATTGAGTGGGAACATTCAAACTTGGGTGTGGGAAAGCCTCACTGAATACGAGCTTCCCCACTAGTGGCTGGAGGTCCTCTCAGCTGGGGCTCGTCACTGTGCCGCTGTGCTGCCCATCGTCCATTTTGAGGGGTGCGGACGAGGATGAGGGAGGACCGGAGAGGAGCCCTGCTGTGTCTGGTGTTTCCAGTGAGATGGTGGAGAGGTTCTTGGCCAAATTTAAGAACTGGCTACCGTGTCTCGGGAACCTCGATCAGGAGGGAGGGCAGCTCAAATTCGATGGAGCACATTTGATCCTGTCTTTAAAGTCTGGGTTTGGGGTGGTCTTCCAATCTCTGGTTCTGTGTGGTCCTGTTTGCGGTGTAGGCCGATAGGGGTGGGGGCTGCTGGAGCCGGTCGGGCTCCCATCATTGAAATCGGTAGAAGATCCTGAAGGAGGAAGGATGACCTCCATTGCAGGATAGTGAATTCTTTCCCTGTCAATTATCCTAAATTAATACGGTTGTATTATGTTAAGCTGATATTCTATGTGGGATTTGTATAGTTTCTTTATCCTTTGTATCCTTGGGGGGGGGGGGGGGGGAGGATAAGCAGAGGGTGAGGGGTGTGGATGATAGGATTAGTTTTGTCCTCGCTGTGTTCAAGGAAGGAACAGTGGCACAGTGGTTATCCAGGGACCCAGGTTCAATTCTGGCTTTGGGTCACTGTGTGGAGTTTGTACATTCTTCCCGTATCTTTGTGGGTTTCCTCTGGGTGCTCCGGTTTCCTCTCACAGTCCAAAGTAGTGCAGTTAGGTGGATTGGCCATGCTAAATTGCCCCTTCATATTCAGAAGGATTGGTGGGGTTACGGGGGCATGGGTAAGGTGCTCTTTCAGAGGGTCAGTGCAGACTCGATTGGCCAAATAGCTTCCTTCTGCACTGTATCTATTTGAGGCTATCCACTTCAGAAGCAAAAATAGGAAGGCAGATTATTATTTGAATGGGTGTAAATTTAGAGAGATACTCAGCGAGACCTTGGTGTCCTCTACACCAGTCGCTGAAGATAATCACGCAGGTACAGCAGGCAGTAAAAAAAGGCGTGTTGACTTTCATAGCAAGAGGATTTTGATTACATGAAT
Organism: Scyliorhinus torazame; assembly: GCF_047496885.1. NCBI lineage: Eukaryota > Metazoa > Chordata > Chondrichthyes > Carcharhiniformes > Scyliorhinidae > Scyliorhinus > Scyliorhinus torazame. The sequence continues at coordinate 204,431,999 of NC_092707.1, forward strand.
AGATACGTTTTACTACAATTGTATAGGGCATTGGTGAGGCTATACCTGGAGTATTGTGTGCAGTTTTGGTGTCCTTACCTGAGAAAGGATGTTCTTGTATTAGAGGGATTGTAGCGGATGTTTACCAGGCTGATTCCTGGGATGGCAGGACTGTTATGTGTGGCGAGACTAAATCGGTTAGGACTACATTCATTGGAGTTCAGAAGAGTGAGAGGGAATCTCATAGAAACTTATGAAATTCTAACAGGATTGTACAGGGTAGATTCAGAAAGGGAAATTTGCATACCTCCGTCGTGGTCACCCTAATTTGAAGGTAGTTTGTGGAAAAGCTGTTGTCAAGTGACTTAAACCCGAAACACTTCTTCAGTGTTTCCCTCCCTACCCCCTCCTCTCACCAAAAAAAACAACCGCTGTGAAGATCAAGAGGAAGGCTCGAGGTCAGTGACTGGTAAGTAGTGTTTCTGTTTTCTTTTTCTTTTCATTGGTATATTGATATTTTTTTCTTCATTGTTTATTTATTTATTTATTTTGGTAAATTGTAATTGTTGAAGTTAACCGAAGGTTTAAAACATGGGAGGAGATCTCAGACCCGTGTCATGCTCCTCGTGTGCGATGTGGGAGCTCAGGGACACGTCCACTGTCCCTGGCTCCTTCACGTGCAAGAAGTGTGTCCAGTTGCAGCTCCTGTTAGACCGCTTGACGGCTCTGGAGCTGCGGATGGACTCGCTTTGGAGCATCCGCGATGCTGAGGACGTCGTAGACAGCACGTTTAGCAAGTCGGTCACACCGCAGGTGAATGTTATTGAGGGAGTTAGAAAATAGGTGACCAAAAGACAGAGCAAGATTAGGAAGGCAGTGCAGGTGTCCTCTGCGGTCATCTCCCTGCAAAACAGATATACCGCTTTGGATACTGTTGAGGGAGATGGCTCACCAGGGGAAGGCAGCATCAGCCAGGTTCATGGCACCATGGCTGGCCCTGCTGCGCAGCTGGGCAGGAAGAAGAATGGCAGGGCTATAGTGATAGGGGACTCACTTGTAAGGGGAATAGACAGGCGGTTCTGCGGATGCAATTGAGACTCCAGGATGGTATGTTGCCTCCCTGGTGCAAGGGTCAAGGATGTCTCGGAGCGGTTGCAGGACATTCTGGGGGGGGGGGGGGGGGGGGGGGGGAGGGTGAACAGCCAGCTGTCGTGGTGCACATAGGCACCAACGATATAGGTAAAAAACGGGACGAGGTCCTACAAGCTGAATTTAGGGAGTTAGGAGTTAAACTAAAAAGTAGGACCTCAAAGGTAGTAATCTCCGGATTGCTACCAGTGCCACGAGCTAGTCAGAGTAGGAATGTCAGGATAGATAGGATGAATGCGTGGCTCGAGAGATGGTGTAAGAGGGAGGGATTCAAATTCCTGGGACATTGGAACCGGTTCTGGGGGAGGTGGGACCAGTACAAACCGGACGGTCTGCACCTGGGCAGGACTGGAACTGATGTCCAAGGGGGGGTGTTTTCTAGAACTGTTGGGGAGAGTTTAAACTAATGTGGCAGGGGGATGGGAACCGATGCAGGAAGTTGGAAGGTAGTAAAACAGGGACAGAAACAAAAGGCAGTAAGGGGGAAAGTGTAAGGCAGAGAAGCCATAGTCAAAAATCAAAAAGGGCGACAGTACAAGGTACAGTGACTGAGGGGAGCTCAGTGAATAGGACCAGGAACACTAAAAGGAATAAAACGGGAAGTGAAAACATTAATGGTAAGCGACATGGCAGGTTGTTACATGAAGATATGGGTTCAACGACAAGGAAAATTAGGACAAAGGTTAAGAGGAAATATAACTTAGGAGAGGTTACTGATTGAGGTGTTAAGATTCAGAACAGAGGTAAAAAAGCCAACATAAGTGTACTTTACCTGAATGCTCGTAGTATTCGGAATAAGGTAAATGAGTTGATGGCGCAAATCATCGTGAATGACTGTGATTTAGTGTCCATTACTGAAACATGGTTAGGATGGTCATGACTGGGAGTTAAATATCCGAGGGTATCAAACTATTCGGAAGGACAGAGTGGATGGTAAGGGAGGTGGTGTAGCTCTGTTATTTAAGGATGACACCCGGGCAACAGTAAGGGATGACATCGGTGCTATTGAGGATAAGGTTGAATCCATTTGGGTGGAAATCAGGAATAGTAAGGCGAAAAAGTCACTGATAGGAGTAGTCAATAGGCCACCAAGTAGTAACATTATGGTGGGGCAGGCAATAAACAAAGAAATAACTGATGCATGTAGAAATGGTACAGCAGTTATCATGGAGGATTTTAATCTACATGTCGATTGGTTTAACCAGGTCGGTCAAGGCAGCCTTGAGGAGGAGTTATAGAATGTATCCGCGATAGTTTCCGAGAACAGTATGTAATGGAACCTACGAGGGAACAAGCGGTCCTAGATATGGTCCTGTGTAATGAGACCGGATTGATTCAGGATCTCACAGTTAGGGATCCTCTCGGAAGGAGCGATCACAATATGGTGGAATTTAAAATACAGAAGGAGGGTGAGAAGGTAAAATCAAGCACTAGTGTTTTGTGCTTAAACAAAGGAGATTACAATGGGATGAGAGAAGAACTAGCTAAGGTAGACTGGGAGCAAAGACTTTATGGTGAAACAGTTGAGGACCAGTGGAGAACCTTCCAAGTTATTTTTCACAGTGCTCAGCAAAGGTTTATACCAACAAAAAGGAAGGACGGTAAAAAGAGGGAAAATCGACCGTGGATATCTAAGGAAATAAGGGAGAGTATCAAATTGAAGGAAAAAACATACAAAGTAGCAAAGATCAGTGGGAGACTAGAGGACTGGGAAATCTTTAGGGGGCAACAGAAAGCTACTAAAAAGGCTATAAAGAAGAGTAAGATAGATTATGAGAGTAAACTTGCTCAGAATATAAAAACAGATCGTAAAAGTTTCTACAAATATATAAAACAAAAAAGAGTGGCTAAGGTAAATATTGGTCCTTTAGAGGATGAGAAGGGAGATTTAATAATGGGAGATGAGGAAATGGCTGAGGAACTGAACAGGTTTTTTGGGTCGGTCTTCACAGTGGAAGACACAAGTACCATGCCAGTGACTGATGGAAATGAGGCTATGACAGGTGAGGACCTTGAGAGGATTGTTATCACCAAGGAGGTAGTGATGGGCAAGCTAATGGGGCTAAAGGTAGACAAGTCTCCTGGACCTGATGGAATGCATCCCAGAGTGCTAAAAGAGATGGCGAGGGAAATTGCAAATGCACTAGTGATAATTTACCAAAATTCACTAGACTCTGGGGTGGTCCCGGCGGATTGGAAATTAGCAAACGTGACACCACTGTTTAAAAAGGAGGTAGGCAGAAAGCGGGTAATTATAGGCCAGTGAGCTTAACTTTGGTAGTAGGGAAGATGCTGTAATCTATCATCAAGGAAGAAATAGCGAGGCATCTGGATGGAAATTGTCCCATTGGGCAGACGCAGCATGGGTTCATAAAGGGCAGGTCGTGCCTAACTAATTTAGTGGAATTTTTTGAGGACATTAACAGTGCGGTAGATAACGGGGAGCCAATGGATGTGGTATATCTGGATTTCCAGAAAGCCTTTGACAAGGTGCCACACAAAAGGTTACTGCATAAGATAAAGATGCATGGCATTAAGGGGAAAGCAGTAGCATGGATAGAGGATTGGTTCATTAATAGAAAGCAAAGAGTGGAGATTAATGGGTGTTTCTCTGGTTGGCAATCAGTAGCTAGTGGTGTCCCTCAGGGATCAGTGTTGGGCCCACAACTGTTCACAATTTACATAGATGATTTGGAGTTTGATACAAGGGCAATGTGTCCAAGTTTGCAGACGACACTAAGATAAGTGGTAAAGCAAAATGTGCAGAGGATACTGGAAGTCTGCAGAGGGATTTGGATAGGGTGAATGGGCTAGGGTCTGGCAGATGGAATACAATGTTGACAAATGTGAGATTATCCATTTTGGAAGGAATAACAGCAAAAGGGATTATTATTTAAATGATAAAATATTAAAACATGCTGCTGTGCAGAGAGACCTGGGTGTGCTAATGCATGAGTCGCAAAAAGTTGGTTTATAGGTGCAACAGGTGATTAAGAAGGCAAATGGAATGTTGTCCTTCATTGCTAGAGGGATGGAGTTTAAGACTAGGGAGGTTATGCTGCAATTGTATAAGGTGTTAGTGAGGCCACACCTGGAGTATTGTGTTCAGTTTTGGTCTCCTTACTTGAGAAAGAACGTACTGGCAGTGGAGGGTGTGCAGAGGAGATTCACTAGGTTAATCCCAGAGCTGAAGGGGTTGGATTACGAGGAGAGGTTGAGTAGACTGGGACTGTACTCTTGGAATTTAGAAGGATGAGGGGGGATCTTATACAAACATATAAGGTTATGAAGGGAATAGATAGGATAGACGCGGGCAGGTTGTTTCCACTGGCGGGTGAAAGCAGAACTAGGGGGCATAGCCTCAAAATAAGGGGAAGTAGATTTAGGACTGAGTTTAGGAGGAACTTCTTCACCCAAAGGGTTGTGAATCTATGGAATTCCTTGCCCAGTGAAGCAGTAGAGACTCCTTCATTAAATGTTTTTAAGATAAAGATAGATAGTTTATTGGAGAATAAAGGGATTAAGGGTTATGGTGTTCGGACCGGAAAGTGGAGCTGAGTCCACAAAAGATCAGCCATGATCTCATTGAATGGTGGAGCAGGCTCGAGGGGCCAAATGGCCTACTCCTGCTCCTAGTTCTTATGTTCCTATGATAGTCCAGAACTAGGCATCATAATTTGAGGATAAGGGGTAAACCTTTTGCGACTGAGGTGAGGAGAAATATCTTCACCCAGGGAGTGGTGAATCTGTGGAATTGACTACCACAAAAAGTGACTTGAGGCCAAAACGTTGTGTAATTTCAAGGAGGAATTAGATATAGCTCTTGGGGCTAAAGAGATCAAGGGATATGGGAGGGGGTGGGGGAAGGCAGGATCAGGGTATTGAACTTGATGATCAGCCATGACCATAATGAATGGTGGAGCAGGCTCGAAGGGCCGAATGGCCTCCTCCTGCTTCTATTTTCTATGTTTCTATGCAGTGATTCTGTGTTCCTTAAATATCAGATCCCCACAGTCAGTTACATCCTTTTTTCTTTGTGGCTGTGCTTAGTCTTCTTGGTCCAGGTGGACTGTGTTTTATCTTGTTGAGGGCAGGGATCTGTCAAGCTTCCCTTTAAGGGGGAGTCAGTCAGTTATCCTGAATTGGTCACCCTTGCTGTCTGTTCTTCTGCTGTCAAAACTTTAGTGCTCAGGTCTGCCCTAGTATCTTCTATTTTGGTGGTAGATGGTGTGCAAGGTGGGGTGGCGCATAGTTTTTTTAAAAATAATATTTTATTGAAAATTTTTGGTCAACCAACACAGTACATTGTGCATCCTTTACACAACATTGTAACAATACAGATAATAATGACCTTTTTTAATTTAAACACAAACAACAACAAATAAATAAATATTAAATAACAAAAAATAAAAACTAGCCCTAATTGGCAACTGCCTTGTCTCAGGCCACAACCCCCCCCATCCCCCCCATCCCCCCCATCCCCCCCCCCCCCCCCCCCCCCCCCCAAGTCCTGGGCCGCTGCTGCTGCCTTCTTTGTTCTCCCCCCATCTATCTTTCCGCAAGATATTCGACGAACGGTTGCCACCGCCTAGTAAACCCTTGAGCCGACCCCCTTAGGACGAACTTAATCCGCTCTAACTTTATGAACCCCGCCATATCATTTATCCAGGTTTCCACCCCCGGGGGCTTGGCTTCTTTCCACATTAGCAATATTCTGCGCCGGGCTACTAGGGACGCAAAGGCCAAAACATCGGCCTCTTTCGCCTCCTGCACTCCCGGCTCTTGTGCAACCCCAAATATAGCCAACCCCCAGCTTGGTTCGACCCGGACTCCTACTACTTTCGAAAGCACCTTTGTCACCCCCATCCAAAACCCCTGTAGTGCCGGGCATGACCAAAACATATGGGTATGATTCGCTGGGCTTCTCGAGCACCTCGCACACCTATCCTCCACCCCAAAAAATTTACTGAGCCGTGTTCCAGTCATATGTGCCCTGTGTAATACCTTAAACTGAATCAGGCTTAGCCTGGCGCACGAGGACGACGAGTTTACCCTGTTTAGGGCATCTGCCCACATCTCCTCCTCAATCTCCTCCCCTAACTCTTCTTCCCATTTCCCTTTTAGTTCGTCCATCATAGTCTCCCCTTCGTCTCTCATTTCCCTATATATATCCGACACCTTACCGTCCCCCACCCATTTCTTTGAGATGACTCTGTCCTGCACCTCTTGTGTCGGGAGCTGCGGGAATTCCCTCACCTGTTGCCTCGCAAAAGCCCTCAATTGCATGTACCTGAATGCATTCCCTTGGGGCAACCCATATTTCTCGGTCAGCGCTCCCAGACTCGCAAACTTCCCATCCACAAATAGATCTTTCAATTGCGTTATACCTGCTCTTTGCCACATTCCATATCCCCCATCCATTCCCCCCGGGGCAAACCTATGGTTGTTTCTTATCGGGGACCCCCCCAGTGCTCCGGTCTTTCCCCTATGTTGTCTCCACTGTCCCCAAATCTTCAGTGTAGCTACCATCACCGGACTCGTGGTATAGTTCCTTGGTGAGAACGGCAATGGGGCTGTCACCATAGCCTGCAGGCTGGTCCCCCTACAGGACGCCCTCTCTAATCTCTTCCATGCCGCTCCTTCCTCCTCTCCCATCCACTTACTCACCATTGAAATATTAGCGGCCCAATAATACTCACTTAGGCTCGGTAGTGCCAGCCCCCCCCTATCCCTACTACGCTGTAAGAATCCCTTCCTCACTCTCGGAGTCTTCCCGGCCCAAACAAAACCCATGATACTCTTTTCTATCCTTTTGAAAAAAGCCTTCGTGATCACCACCGGGAGACACTGAAACACAAAGAGGAATCTCGGGAGGACCACCATCTTAACCGCCTGCACCCTCCCTGCCATTGACAATGCTACCATATCCCATCTCTTGAAATCTTCCTCCATCTGTTCCACCAACCGCGTCAAATTTAGCCTGTGCAATGTGCCCCAATTCTTAGCTATCTGGATCCCCAGGTAACGAACGTCTCTTGTTACCTTCCTCAACGGTAGGTCTTCTATTTCTCTACTCTGCTCCCCTGGATGCACCACAAACAGCTCACTCTTCCCCACGTTCAATTTATACCCTGAAAAATCCCCAAACTCCCCAAGTATCCGCATTATTTCTGGCATCCCCTCCGCTGGATCCGCCACATATAGTAGCAGATCATCCGCATATAAAGATACCCGGTGTTCTTCTCCTCCCCTAAGTATTCCCCTCCATCTCTTGGAACCTCTCAGCGCTATCGCCAGGGGCTCAATCGCCAGTGCAAACAGTAATGGGGACAGAGGACATCCCTGCCTTGTCCCTCTATGGAGCCGAAAATATGCCGATCCCCGTCCATTCGTGACCACACTCGCCACTGGGGCCCTATACAACAGCTGCACCCATCTAACATACCCCTCTCCGAACCCAAATCTCCTCAACACCTCCCACAGATAATCCCACTCCACTCTATCAAATGCTTTCTCGGCATCCATCGCCACTACTATCTCCGTTTCACCCTCTGGTGGGGCCATCATCATTACCCCTAACAACCTCCGTATGTTCGTGTTCAGCTGTCTCCCCTTCACAAACCCAGTTTGGTCCTCATGAACCACCCCCGGGACACATTCCTCTATTCTCATTGCCATTACCTTGGCCAAGACCTTGGCATCTACATTGAGGAGGGAGATTGGTCTGTAGGACCCGCATTGTAGCGGATCCTTTTCCTTCTTTAAAAGAAGCGATATCGTTGCTTCTGACATAGTCGGGGGCAGTTGTCCCCTTTCCTTTGCCTCATTAAAGGTCCTCGTCAGTAGCGGGGCGAGCAAGTCCAAATATTTTCTGTAAAATTCAACTGGGAATCCGTCCGGTCCCGGAGCCTTTCCCGTCTGCATGTTCCTAATTCCTTTCACCACTTCTTCTACCGTGATCTGTGCTCCCAATCCCATCCTTTCCTGCTCTTCCACCTTGGGAATTTCCAGCCGATCCAAAAACTCCATCATTCTCTCCCTCCCATCCGGGGGTTGAGCTTCATACAATTTTTTATAAAATGTCTTAAACACTTCATTCACTCTCTCCGCTCCCCGCTCCGTCTCTCCATCTTCGTCTCTCACCCCCCCTATTTCCCTCGCTGCTCCCCTTTTCCTCAATTGGTGTGCCAGCAATCTGCTCGCCTTCTCTCCATATTCATACTGTACACCCTGCGCCTTCCTCCATTGTGCCTCTGCAGTGCCTGTGGTCAGCAAGTCAAATTCCACATGCAGCCTTTGCCTTTCCCTATACAGTCCCTCCTCCGGTGCTTCCGCATACTGTCTGTCCACCCTCAAAAGTTCTTGCAGCAACCGCTCCCGTTCCTTACTCTCCTGCTTCCCTTTATGTGTCCTTATTGATATCAGCTCCCCCCTAACCACCGCCTTCAACGCCTCCCAGACCACTCCCACCTGAACCTCCCCATTGTCATTGAGTTCCAAGTACTTTTCAATGCATCCCCTCACCCTTAAGCACACCCCCTCATCCGCCATTAGTCCCATGTCCATTCTCCAGGGTGGACGCCCTCTTGTTTCCTCCCCTATCTCCAAGTCTACCCAGTGTGGGGCATGATCCGAAATGGCTATAGCCATATATTCCGTTCCCCTCACCCTCGGGATCAATGCCCTACCCAACACAAAAAAGTCTATGCGTGAATAGACTTTATGGACATAGGAGAAAAACGAGAACTCCTTACTCCTAGGTCTACTGAATCTCCACGGGTCCACCCCTCCCATCTGCTCCATAAAATCCTTAAGCACCTTGGCTGCTGCCGGCCTCCTACCAGTCCTGGACTTCGACCTATCCAGCCTTGGTTCCAACACCGTGTTGAAGTCTCCCCCCATTATCAGCTTTCCGGTCTCTAGGTCTGGGATGCGTCCTAGCATTCGCCTCATAAAATTGGCATCGTCCCAATTCGGGGCATACACGTTTACCAACACCACCATCTCTCCCTGTAATTTGCCACTCACCATCACGTATCTGCCCCCGTTATCCGCCACTATAGTCTTTGCCTCGAACATTACCCGCTTCCCCACTAATATAGCCACCCCCCTGTTTTTCGCATCCAGCCCCGAATGGAACACCTGCCCTACCCATCCTTTGCGCAACCTAACCTGATCTATCAGTTTCAGGTGCGTTTCCTGTAACATGACCACATCTGCTTTAAGTTTCTTAAGGTGTGCGAGTACTCGTGCCCTCTTTATCGGCCCGTTAAGCCCCCTCACCTTCCACGTGATCAGCCGAGTTGGGGTGCTTCCCACCCCCCCCCCCCCCCCCCTTGCCGGTTAGCCATCATCTTTTTCCAGCTTCTCGCCCAGTTCCCACGCAGCTGTATTTCTCCCAGACGGTGCCCCCCCGCCCATCCTTTCCCGTACCCACTCCCCCCTTTCCCCAGCAGCAGCAACCCAGTAATTCCCCCCTCCCCCCCCCCCCCCCCCCCCGCTAGACCCCCCGCTAGCGTAATTACTCCCCCCATGTTGCTCCCAGAAGTCAGCAAACTCTGGCTGACCTCGGCTTCCCCCCGTGATCACGGCTCGCCCCGTGCGGCGCCCCCTCCTTCCTGCTTCTCTATTCCCGCCATAATTATCATAGCGCGGGAACTAAGCCCGCGCCTCTCCCTCGGCCCCGCCTCCCATGGCCAACGCCCCATCTCCTCTCCCTCCCCACCTCCCCCCATCACCACCTGTGGGAGAAAGAAAAGTTACCATACCGCAGGATTAATCATACAATCCCTCTTCGCCCCCCCCCACTCGTCCCACCACTTTGTCCAAACGTTCATTTTCGTAGTCCAATCATTCCAATTTTTCTTCTACAATAAAAGTCCACGCTTCATCCGCCGTCTCAAAGTAGTGGTGCCTCCCTTGATATGTGACCCACAGTCTTGCCGGTTGCAGCATTCCAAACTTTATCTTTTTTTTGTGAAGTACCGCTTTGGCCCGATTAAAGCTCGCCCTCCTTCTCGCCACCTCCGCACTCCAATCTTGATAGACGCGGATCACCGCGTTCTCCCATTTACTACACCGAGTTTTCTTCGCCCATCTAAGGACCATTTCTCTATCCTTAAAACGGAGAAATCTCACCACTATGGCTCTGGGAGCTTCTCCTGCTCTCGATCCTCGCACCATAACTCGGTATGCTCCCTCCACCTCCAACGGACCCGTCGGGGCCTCCACTCCCATTAACGAGTGCAGCATCGTGCTCACATATGCCCCGACGTCCGCCCCCTCCACACCTTCAGGAAGGCCAAGAATCCTCAAGTTGTTCCTCCTTGCGTTGTTTTCCAGTGCCTCCAACCTCTCCACAGATCGTTTCTGGTGTGCCTCCTGTATCTCCGACTTCACCACCAGGCCCTGTATATCGTTTTCATTCTCTGCTGCTTTCGCCTTCACGACCCGAAGCTCCTGCTCCTGGGTCTTTTGTTCCTCTTTCAGCCCTTCAATCGCCTGTAATATCGGGGCCAACAACTCTTTCTTCATTTCCTTTTTTATCTCCTCCACGCAGCGTTTCAAAAACTCTTGTTGTTCAGGGCCCCATTTGAAACTGCCACCTTCCGACGCCATCTTGGTTTCTGCTTGCCTTCCTTGCCGTTGTTCCAAAGGATCCGCTGCAATCCGGCCACTTTCCTCTCCTTTTTCCATCCGTGTCCAGGGGGAACACCCTTCTGGTTTACCGCACGGTGTTTTCAGCCGTTAAAATTGCCGTTGGGGCTCCTATCAAGAGCCCAAAAGTCCGTTCCACCGGGAGCTGCCGAAACGTGCGACTTAGCTGGTCATCGTCGCACCCGGAAGTCTCGGGGGGGGGGGGGGGGGTGGCGCATAGTTAGTCATCTGTCATCTGCTTCACCCTGAAGAGTTGAAACGACCCTTGACCCCCATCTGCCCCAGCTTAGAAGTGTTCAGGGAGTTGTCCATCTCTGCAAAACTTACATCTTGAGCGTTTTTCTAGTGCCCCTGTGGCGCGAAGTGAACATAGTTTTAAAGTTGTGGCTTCAATGTGGCTGCCTTACCCTTGATTGCTGTCAATCTTTTTTGTTTTTATACATTTAGTGTACACAATTTATTTTTTCCAATTAAGGGGCAATTTAGTGTGGCCAATTCATCTAACCTGCACATCTTTTGGGTTGTGGGGGCGAAATCCACGCAAACACAGGGAGAATGTGCAAACTCCACACGGTCAGTGAGCCAGAGCCGGGATCGAACCTGGGACCCCGGTGCCGTGAGGCAGCAATGCTAACCCCCTGCGCCACCGTGCTGCCCTGATTGCTGTCAACCTTTGCCCAATTACATTAGTGACTGTGAAATGTCTCTGGATCCAAAATCCCCAGGTTGTCCATTTTTGAGACACTCCAGCTGGAGAATTAAGAAGATGCACCAATTAAAAAAGGATTTTATTCAGAACCTCCTTCCATATCTAAATCTTGATACACTCCTTCCAGAATTTACTAGGGTAATAACTTCATTTGTGAGTTTATTTTTAAAAATTCTCATTCGGGTTTCCAACCCTCCGGGTTTAGTCTGGTGTCTCCAGGAATTGAAGAGTAATCTCCAGGACACTGCTGTGTGCAGCCCCGGGGCAATGTCAGAGGGATGTTAAAAAATATGGATTTTTTTTCATTTTATTTGATCATTTCCCAATGCACGACATTAAAAAATATTGAAATTGGGGGGAAAAGGCCTACAGTCAAGCGTCATCCAATTGGGCAATGAGTCTTTTTGCTTTCCAGCTGGAGTTGGAAGGCAGTGCATCACAAGGATGGACGTGTTGGCTGATGAATGGCTGGATCCTGGGGGCAAGTCATGTGACGATACTCCAGGAATACATTTAATTGCAGTTGGTAACCAAAATTAATTTTCTTTTCTTATTTATTCACGGGATGTCATCGCCACTGGCAAAGCCATCATTTATTGGCCATCACTAATTGCCTTTGAGCAGGTGGTGGTAAGCCACCTTCTTGAACCGCTGCATCCACATTGCCATTAGGGAGGGAATTCCAGGATTTTGACCCAATGACAGTAAAGGAACGGTGATATATTTCCAAGTCAGGACAGTGAGTGACTTGGAGGTGAACTTCCAGGTGGTGGGGCTCCGATGTATTTGCTGCCCTTGCCCTACTGTGTGGTAGAAGCCCTGGGATTGGCAGGTTTGTCAAAGGACCAAAAGTGAATTTTTGCAATGCACCTTGTAGATTGTACACACGGCTGCCATTGTGCGTCAGTGAGGGAGTGATGTTGAAGGTTTTTTTTTTATGGGATGTGGCCAGCATTTGTTGCCCATCCATAATACCCCTTGAACTCAGTGGCTTTAAGAGGACAATTAAGAGTCAACTACATTGCTGTGGGTCTGGCATCACATGTAGGCCAGATCAAGTAAGGGTGGCAGATTTCCTTCCTTTTAGGGTATTGATGTTTACAATAATTCACAGTCACTATTACTGAGACTAGCTATCAGTTTCAGATCTTATTAACTTAATTTAAATTCTGCCAGTTGCCATGGTGGGATTTGAATCCATGTTTCTGTGGGATTAGTCTGGGCCTCCGGATTATTTGCCCAGTGATATTACCACTATGCCCCCATCTCCGCAGGTGCTGGCTGAGCTGCCAATCAACCATGAATGCAGCTGTTACAACTATTTAAAGTTGGTATTTTATGTTAACAGGTTTCTTGTGGTGTTTCTTTGACAGTCAGAATGTACACTGTTGATTGGGGGGGGGGGGGGGGGGGGGGGGGGGCGGAGGAAAGGGCGGGTGAGTGACTACAGATCTTCAGTGAAATACTTTGGAAAGCAGTTGGAAAATATCTTCCCAGGGACAAGGGGAGACAACCTTCAACTTACTGCTGGATTGTAAAGCTGGCCTTCAATGTCGGGTGCTGTGATACGGAGTCACCTGCTTTTCCATTGATTTCAGTGGAAAAGCAGATTGAAGTTTCTGTCGGAATTGCTTCAGTGATTATTTTTGAAAATGACTAAAATCAGTGCTTTTTGATTATTTCCTGCCAAGTGAATATTCTTTTCCTCGCCAACTGTGCGTAGGTCATTAATGAAATATGTTCCCTTTGTCACGGATCAGGCACTTGAGCCGATTTTTCAGTGAGAAGATGAGGAGGCATTTGTGGTTTTCAACACAGTATGAATTTTGAACAAACGTTGCCTCATGGGTGTTAGGTTTGTGGGAGAGGCTCATGATGGGAGATGGATGCATAGGCAGATGAGCAGTGTTGAAAGTGCAGGATGGGCCACTGCCCAGATCTCAAAGGCTGGTCAATCCATTAACAATGTCTGGCTATTCAGGAAAGCATGTATCAACCGTGGCGTTGACAAACTCATTTGATCGCAATTAGTCTTTGAAGGACGATGTTTGAATATCGGAACACTGTCAGCAGAAAGTCAGGCAGCCAGCAGAAATGTGGCAAAGATGTACGTTAATTGACTGCGATGTTTACCCATATAATAACATTCACTTGTTTAAATTCCTTGGCTGCAGTGTGCTAAGGGACATCCTGAGGTAATTGAAAGCACTTTATGGATACAAGTTATTTCTTTCTGCAGCTGTGATGTGCTCTGGGATGACCTGAGGGATGTGAAATGTGGTATATAAATACGATTCATTCCTGCTATTTCGGCAAACGTCTTTTATCTGGAGCTATGTTCCATTTCTGGAGACAAGTTCCATTTTGAAGCCAGTCTATTTCTGGGACGATGTTCTATTTTCAGAACTGTGTTCTGTTTCTGTAGAAATGTCCTGCAGATTGCCACCTCATTTCTGGAGAGGTGTTCCAATTTAGCAGCTACGTCCTATTTCTGGAGCTGTGTCTGTTCTGAAGATGAGTTCTATTTTGGGAGATGTTCTGATTCCATAGACATGTCCTGTTTTGGGAGAGGTGGGCTGCTGAGTTTTGGGAAGGAGAAATTCTCTTTTTAGGAAAGCTGCATTTTTTCTGAATGACGGGAATTGCTTATTGAGCAAGACGTATTTTGAGATAGCCGCTCCCATTAGGAATCGTTGTCCATTGGAAGTTATGTTATCAGAAGATGGTTTTGTGTTAGGAAAGGTACCCTGTTTTGGGAGTTGCTTCTTTTTTGGGAGAGTGGTGCTTTCAGTGGGGATATATTTTGACAAGTGTGTTTTCTTTGCAGATGACTCCTCATGACCTTTTTGCCCCTTTAACTCTAACATACTTTTGGCCACTGTCTCAGCCTATCATTGTGGGTGAGGCGAGCCCTTGCAAGCTTAATAAATTTTGTGAGGGCCATGAAGAGTCCAATATGAGTTTGTGAGTGAAACAAAACTTAACTTAATTTATTACTAATAATTACCCAGCACCAGTAGTTCACCACTGGTCCCTCTCTCTAACTGGTACCTAACTGGCCGGCTCCATTTATACAACAGAAAAGGTGAACGATTGCTCTTCCTCTTATCGTGGGAGCTCACATTCCCCATTCTCCGGTGTGGCTGCAGGCTGTGTCTTCTGCGTGCTCCTGTTTACAGGCTTAGGGTGGGATTTACTAGCTATTCACGCTGGCGGGAAAATTCTGGTCCCACACCCGCGACGAGGGGTGCTGTCACTGGAAATCCTGTTGACAATGGCAAGGTCAGTAGATCCCACTGGAAGACCGCCTCTGCCACCGGAAAATACGCGGGGCGGGTGGTCGGTAAATGCCGTCCTTAGTTTCTGTTTGCTGCCCCTTCTGCTTCTTTGACCAGGAGTGAGGCGAGCAGGAGTGAGGCAAGGCAGTGGGGAGGTATTGGCTGGCCTGCCACCGGAGTGAAGAAGGGAGAGGGGTGCTTTCTTAGAGCTGGAGAAGAGTAGTGTCTTGGACGATGCTGCAGCTACCTGGAGGCTGTGGATCTGCTTGCCCCTTCTGCTTCTTTGACCTGCAGCGAAGCAAGGGAGGTTTTGACTGGCCTGGTACCGGATTGGAGACGGGAGGGGTGCTTTCTCTCCCTTTCTGTTATGCTCTTGTGTTTGTGTGGCTTCTGTGATCATATGATATTCTGCTGCTGGAGATGCTGAAGGGGGCGAGACAGAAGGAGTGCTACTGCAACTACCTGGGACAGGTGCTCGTTGCTGCACCTGCCACTTCTTTGACCTGGAATGAAGCAAGGGAAAGGTTGGCCTACTACCAGACTGAAGATGGAGAGGTCCTGCTCTTGCAGTTTGCTGGTACCGTTGTTGTAATATTGACTGCTTATGGACTCTTGACTGTTTACTATTTCATGTTTGGAATTGTGAGTTGCTTGCTACTGCCTCCTTTAATCCTGTTCCCTGGACCTTTGGTCTGGGTGGTATCAGGTGAACCGATGTTGATACTGCAGGAGAGGCGTGGCGGCCAGATTCCACTGAACAACTTGAAGGTTGTGTTGAGATACCTTGTGGACTAATGGTGACTTTATTGTGCTGATGGTTATTTACTGCTCCCGGTTTGTAAGTCGTGTAAGATGCTGGTGCTTTTTTTGCATTGTTGCCTGTTTATATTTCCTGTTTGGAAGTTGTATGGTTGTTATTGCAATGTTGTTGTTTACTGTTTATTGCCTAGAGGTGCCTGCTGGGGCCTATCTTGCTTCTGATGGTCTGAGTTTCTGGAATCACTGCCTGTGCGGGAGAGGGTGTGCTGCTCTCTCTCCCGCCATGCTCTGTGTTGCTGTGACTTTTCCGGTGGATTGCTTCAGCGACTTTGCATTGATGCGGGTCTATTGCTGGGCTGCGTGAGGGAGGGCCCCTTTTGACTGAGCTTGGCTCCCCAAATGCGGTTCTCCCTCGCACTCTCTCTGCCGTGCCCTGCGGCCAGGTGTTGCAGGAGGGGGAGAGGACTGGCAGGTTGATTTAGCTGCTGGTATCCTTATTGTATTGTTAACTGTCAACTGTTGCTATTTGGAGGCTGTGTGCAAATCAGCTTATTTGTGTCTTCACCCTCCCTCACTTTCCCGCTGTGCTTCACGCCAGTGTGACATCCTGGTGCATTGTCGCATCACCCTCAGCAGCTTTCTGATGTGAGTCTGCTGTTGGGAGCTGGGAGGGAGGAAGCGGGGGCATTGATTTGGATGCTGGTACCTTCATTGAATTTTGTGTTTTCTGGTTCATGTCATTGTTCTGTGATTTGGTTTGTCTCCTTTGTAAAGGTGGAATGTTGGTGACCTTAATGTGTTGTTGCCTGTTTATTGTATTATACCATTGTTTTGTAATTGCTTTGGGGTTTTTTTGTGCAAAGGAAACCAAAATAAATCCATGGGGTAATCAAATTGTCCTCCCCAATAGGATTTGTGCAGGTTACAACAATAACACACCTGAGATAATAACAGGCTTTTCTTTGGATTTATTTCGCTACCCGTACCTCTTCAAGAAGTAATCGGTGAATTGGACATTCTGAATTCTCGCTCTGTGTACCGAACAGGCGCCGGAGTGCGGCGACTAGGGGCTTTACACAGTAACTTCATTGCAGTGTTAATGTAAGCTGACTCGTTACACTGATAAAGATAGGGGGCGGAATTCTCCCCATGCCGCGGCCGTATGGGAGAATTGCTGTTCGCGCCATTTTTTCCCCGCGGCGCTGGTCCGCGCCGGCAGGAGATTCTCAGAGGAGCCGAGAATCGGCACCATTTGCGCCGGCGCGTTTGGTGGGGCGCGGTCGCGGGCCGCTGTCCGCAGCCGGGCCGCCAAATCTCTGGCCTTGGTGGGCCGAGTGGCCCGCGCGGAAACGGCAGAGTCCCGCCGGCGCCGTTCACATCTGCTCGCAGCCGGCGGGGAACTCTGCGCGTAGGGTCGGGGGGCGGCCTGTAGGGCGGGGAAAAGCGCTCTTTCACCCAGGGGGGGCCTCCAAAGGGGTCTGGCCCGCGATCGGGGCCCACCGATCGGCGGTCCGGCCTCTCCAGCCTCAGCCTATTTTATTATGTGGCCGACCCCTGAACCCCCATGTCATGTTGAGTCAGGGCCGGCGCGTTGAGGAAATCCCCCGCGCATGCGCGGGTTGGTGCGGCGCCACTGCACATGCGCGGGTTGGTGCGGCCCAACTGCGCATGCGTGGGTTGGCGTGGTGCCCAGTTGGCGCCGGGAAGTGAGGCTGGAGCGGCGTGAACCGCTCCAGCGCCGTGGGGGCCAGAATCGGTAGTGCCCGCGCCCGTTTCGCGCTGTCGTGAAACGTGATGGCGTTCACAACAGCGCGAACACTGTGCCTCCCGCCCTATATTACAATAGATTGTCACAGCACCGGACTTGGGTTTAGGCTTTAACTAACAATGTTTGCTGAACAGGAGTTGAATCAATTTTGTTTTAATTCATTCATGGTTACGTGGGTATTGCTGGCAATTGTTGATCCCTAATTGCCGTTACGAAGGTTGTGGTGAGCTGCCTTCTTAACCTACTGCAGTCCATTTGGTGTAGGTATACCCAATGCGATTTTAGGGAAGAAGTCACAGGAGTTTGGCCCAGTAATGATGAAGGAATAGTGATGCAGTGGGGCTGTTTAGCACAGGGCTAAATCGCTGGCTTTGAAAGCAGACCAAGGCAGGCCAACAGCACGGTTCAATTCCCGTAACAGCCTCCCCGAAACAGGTGCCGGAATGTGGTGACTAGGGGCTTTTCACAGTAACTTAATTTGAAGCCTACTTGTGGCAATAAGCAATTTTCATTTTCATTCATTTCAAATGGGGTGTAACTTGGAAAGGAACTTGCAGTGGTGTTGTTCTCATGTGTTTGCTGCACATGGTCTTCTAGGTGTTAGAGTTGCAGGTTTGAAAGGTGTTGTTGAAGGAGCCTTGGTGAGTTGCTGCAGTACATTTAATAGCTAGGACACACTGCTGCCACTGTGCCGTTGGTGAAAAGGTGAATGTTTAAGGTGGTGGATGGAGTGCAAATCAAATGGCCTGCTTTGTCCTGAATGGTGTCGAACTGCTTGAGTGTTGCCGGAGCTGCACTCAAACAGGCAAGTGGAGAGTATTCCATTTGTCGCCAACAAGACTCTGTAGAGTGGCCACCTCTAAATGATTTGGAGGAAAATGTAACTGGTCTGATTAGTAAGTTTGCAGACGACACAAAGGTTGGTGGAATTGCGGATAGCGATGAGGACTGTCTGAGGATACAGCAGGATTAGATTGTCTGGAGACTTGGGCGGAGAGATGGCAGATGGAGTTTAACCTGGACAAATGTGAGGTAATGCATTTTGGAAGGGCTAATGCAGGTAGGGAATATACAGTGAATGGTAGAACCCTCAAGAGTATTGAAAGTCAAAGAGATCTAGGAGTACAGGTCCACAGATCACTGAAAGGGGCTACACAGGTGGAGAAGGTAGTCAAGAAGGCATACGCATGCTTGCCTTCATTGGCCGGGGCATTGAGTATAAGAATTGGCAAGTCATGTTGCAGCTGTATAGAACCTTAGTTAGGCCACACTTGGAGTATAGTGTTCAATTCTGGTCGCCACACTACCAGAAGGATGTGGAGGCTTTAGAGAGGGTGCAGAAGAGATTTACCAGAATGTTGCCTGGTATGGAGGGCATAAGCTATGAGGAGCGATTGAATAAACTCGGTTTGTTCTCACTGGAACGAAGGAGGTTGAGGGGCGACCTGATAGAGGTATACAAAATTATGAGGGGCATAGACAGAGTGGATAGTCAGAGGCTTTTCCCCAGGGTAGAGGGGTCAATTACTAGGGGGCATAGGTTTAAGGTGAGAGGGGCAAAGTTTAGAGTAGATGTACGAGGCAAGTTTTTTACGCAGAGGGTAGTGGGTGCCTGGAACTCACTACCGGAGGAGGTAGTGGAGGCAGGGACGATAGGGACATTTAAGGGGCATCTTGACAAATATATGAATAGGATGGAATAGAAGGATACGGACCCAGGAAGTGTAGAAGATTGTAGTTTAGTCGGGCAGTATGGTCGGCACGGGCTTGGAGGGCGAAGGGCCTGTTCCTGTGCTGTACATTTCTTTGTTCTTTGTTTGTTGTTCTACCAATAATCTCATGGATAGTTGCATTTGCGACAGGTAGATTGGTGTGAATGAAGTCGTCACTTTTTCCCCTCATGTTGATACTCACATTAACTGTTGCAGCCCAGTCTGGCAAATATGGGGCGGATTCTCCGTCCGGCAGCCGGCCATTGGGGATTCCCAATGTGGCCACACCCACGCCGCCGGAAATCTGCAGACGTGAGTGCTCTGCTGGCGAAGCAGGGGATCCCGCCGACGGAGAATCCTGCCCATGTCCTGTAGGACTCAGCCAGCTTAGTCAGTAGAGATCCTCCTTCGCCTCTCCTGGTGATGTACAATTGGAGTCCGCACTCAGAATGCTTCCTGTGCCTTGCGACCCTCTGTGCTTCTTTCAGACTGTGCTCAATCTAGGGGAATACCAATTCCTTGGCTGAGATAGGAGAGTAGGTGTTTATCAGCAGGAAGTTTCCTCAGCCACGTTTGACCTGATATTATGAGAGTTGATGGCAGTGCTTCCCAACCTTTATTTCTGCTGTGACCCCATTTCAATGATTCAGACTTGGTGCAAACCCAGAGCAAAACATTGTGGGGGCAGGGTTTGGAGGGAGAGTGTAGAGTTGTTGAGTAGAGGGGATACAAACAACAGGGTTATGTAATGTTCTCTGCACGCACGGATGGTGAGGTCTTTGTAGTTGAAGTGCTCAGCGAACATGCGGCTTTGTAAATGAACAGAACTGTTTATTAATTAATTAAATCATTAAAGTGTTTCTATGGTGTAAGATTGCAGTTGGATATTACACATAAATACAAATAACTATGGTTAACTCTTATTAATCACTATTGACTCAGGAACTGCTCGATATGCGTCTGTGCTTGTTGTCCAGATTCTTTGTCTCCGGGCTGTGCAGGAGATTATCTCTTTTCTCCATGAGGTCTGTCTTCTAGTGACCTACTCCTGTCACCATGCCACCTCTGGTCAGACGCTAGAATCTCAGTCTATGCATATGGCACCTATCCTAACTTACAGTTCGGTTATTAAATTATAAACAATGAAATTCTACATATCATTACATCCTCTTTTTCAAGATTATTATTAAATCATTTACATGCACATATGAACTAATTACAAAGACAGTTATTTAAAATGGGTCAAGTTGTACACATGCAGCTGGAGACGGGCAGGGCCCAATGCCCCACATGGAGGTTGGACGTCGCCCAACTAGCTGACAAGGCCTTCACCGAAAAGATATCACAGGCCATAGTAGAGTACACGGAGAATAACCAGAAAGGGGAGATCTCCCCCTCCACGTTCTGGGAAGCGCTCAAGGCCGTACTAAGGGGAAATTATCGCTTTCAAAGCGCGAAGAGATAGAGAGGAAAGGGCGGCTAGGCAGCAGCTGGTCGACTCCATACTGGAGGTAGACCGTAAATAATCTGAGGCCCCGACCATAGAGCTCCTGGCGGAGAGGAAAGAGTTACAAAGTAACTTTGATCTGCTCTCCACCAGGAAAACAGTGCACCAACTCTGCCAGGCACGCGGGACCCTATATGAACACGGAGACAAAGCCAGCCGCCTGCTGGCACACCAGCTGAGAAAGCAGACAGCCACCAGGGAAATTGCACAAATCAGGGATACCAGAGGCACATTAGAAACAGAACCGGAAAAGATTTACAAAACCTTCAAGGCCTTCTACCAAGGGCTGTACACCTCAGAGCCCCCAATGGGGGAGTCCGCGATGAAACGGTTCCTTGATGGACTGGGCATTCCAGTCGTGAGGGAAGGCAGAAAACGGGGCTTGGAAGCACCACTAGCACTGGGAGAGATCATGGACAGCATTAGCTCCATAAAGGCGGGGAAGGCACCGGGATCAAAAAATTTGCGACAGCACTGGCCCCGCACCTGCAGGAGATGTTCATAGACTCGCCAGCTAGGGGCAAACTGCCAGCTACGCGAGCACAGCCCTCAATCTCGCTGATACCTAAGAAAGATGAAGACCCAATGGAATGTGGGTCATACAGACCCTGAATGCAGACGCCAAAATACTGGTTAAAATCCTAGCCAAAAGGCTAGAAGACTGTGTACCTGAGGTGGTCGCAGAGGACCAGACGGGCTTTGTCAAAGGTAGACAGCTTACCTCGAACATCAGGCGCCTGTTAAGCGTGATAATGACCCCCTCCGGGGAGAGAATACCAGAGGTGATCGTCTCCCTAGACGCAGAAAAGGCCTTCGACAGGGTCGAATGGAAATACCTCATAGAGGTACTGGAGCGGTTTGGGCTTGGAACAGGGTTCACCTCCTGGGTAAAACTCCTACACAACGCTCCCATGGCGAGCGTACGGACCAACAATACCAACTCCCGATACTTCCAGCTGCGCAGGGGCACCAGACAAGGATGCCCACTGTCCCCGCTGCTGTTCGCTCTCGTGATCGAGCCACTAGCAATCGCGCTCAGAGCAGCAAAAAGCTGGAGGTGGATCCGAAGGGGCAGCAGAGAGCACAGAGTCTCACTCTATGCAGATGACCTGCTCCTCTACATTTCGGACCCACAAAGCAGAATGGACGGAATCATCGCGCTCCTGCAAGAGTTTGGCGCCTTCTCGAGCTACAAACTCAACATGAGCAAAATCGAGATCTTCCCAGTACACCCAAAAGTAGGGGGGGGAGCACTAACGGGACTGCCGTTTAAACAAGCCCAACACAAATTCTGCTACCTGGGGATCCAAATAGCCCATGACTGGAAAGGGATCCACAAATGGAACCTCACCAGTCTGACGGAGGAAGTAAAAAAGGACCTGCAAAGATGGAACACACTCCCACTCTCCCTCGAGGGGAGAGTCCAGACGATCAAAATGAACGTACTGCCCAGGTACTTCTTCCTACTTAGATCCATCCCGATCTACATCCCCAAGGCCTTTTTCAAAGCACTGGACAAACTAATCATGGCGTTCGTATGGGAGGGCAAGAATGCTAGGATCCCAAAGAAGGTCCTTCAAAAAACAAAATCTAGGAGGGGGGCCAGTCCTCCCAAACCTACAATTCTACCACTGGGCGGCGACGGCCGAGCGAATAAGGGGATGGGCCAAGGAGCCAGAAGCCGAGTGGGTGCGAGCGGAAGAGGCCTCCTGTAAGGGGACCTCCCTCCGGGCCCTCACCACGGCAGAACTCTCATCCCCACCCAAAAAACACTCCAGTAGCTCGGTGGTGATAGCCATCCTCCAGTCCTGAAACCAACTCCGGCAGCAATTTGGCCTGACCAAAATATCGGACAAAGCTCCCATCTGCAACAACCATAGGTTCACGCCAGCGCTGACTGACGCCACTTTCAAAAAGTAGGGACAGGACGGAGGGACACTGACGGTCAGGGACCTACCTATACACGGTTGGCAGGGTCGCCACACTGGGCGAACTGACAGAGAAACGAGCCAGGGGGAACGAGCTAAGGTACCTGCAACTCAAAAACTTCCTACGAAAGGAGACAAGGACATACCCACAACCGCCACGACAGACATTACTGGAAGAGTTACTGGACGCAAGCATCCTAGATAAAGGAAACTGTAGCGACATGTCTGACCGACTGGTAGAAAGGGCTGACATCGTACTGTACGCAACAAGAAAGAAATGGGAGGAGGACCTGGGATTGAAATAGGGTGGGGACTCTGGAGCGAAGCACTGCATAGGGTCAGGAACTCCACCTCCACGTGCGCAAGGTTCAGCCTGATGCAACTAAAGGTGGTACAAAGAGCCCACTTAACAAGAACCCGTATGAGTAGGTTCTTCCCGGAGGTGGAGGATAGATGTGAATGGTGCCAAGGAGGCCCAGCCAACCACGCCCACATGTTCTGGTCTTGCCCCAGACTTGCGGGGTACTGGATAGCCTTCTTCGAGGCAATGTCCAAAGTGGTAGGGATGAAGGTGGAGCCATGCCCGAAAGTGGCGATCTTCGGGGTTTCAGACCAGCCAGATCTATTCCTGGGGTGGAGGGCGGACGCCCTTGCCTTTGACTCCCTGATCGCCCGCCGTAGAATCCTGTTCGGCTGGCGGTCAGCAGCACCACCCAAAGCTGCAGACTGGCTGTCTCGGATCTCTCCAAATGGAGAAAATCAAATTCGCCATCCGAGGGTCAGACGACGGCTTCCACAGAACGTGGGAGCCATTCACCCAATTGTTCCGGGACCTGTTTGTGGCCAACGAACAAGCAGAAGAATAGCCAGGTAGCCAAGAATCAGGGGAAAGTAGCCAAGGGAGAGATAGACCGGGGGGGGGGGTGCGACAGCTAAACCTAAGAGGAAAGAAAGGCGAACTACGGGGGGGGGACGCGGAAGGAGGACACGGGAAACGATAACAAACTTGGCATCTACAGGAACAGTGAGCAAGGAAAATCCAGGCGAAAGACGGGACGAACGCCTGAAGCGGAGGTGAGCGCGAGACGACAACGGCAGCAAAATCCGTCCAGGAGAAGCAAGTGACAACACCAACACCAGACCCATTCGAGTATCGCCCTCTGTAATTGTTTCTCCGGCACCCAAATGTCCCAGTCTACCTCCCCAGTCTCTCCTCTCCCCCCCCCCCCCCCCCCCCCCCCCCCCCCACACACACACACACAAACTGATGCCTACTTGTGTTGTAAATAATATTGCCAATTGTACAGAGTTGCTGCTGGTTCATAATACCTTACCAGTTATTTTATTTTTTATTATTCTTTGTGTGTGGTGTGTACATAACGGTAAATATACTTTCTTCAAAACCCAATAAAAATACATTTATTTAAAAAAAGTTGTACACATGCAATTTTTGGTTTTTAAAGTGTCCAACATTTTAAAATAAATCTGTATCAGTCTCTTGGCTGATTCTGCTGTTTTGCCGTAGGGTTAAATTATAAACAAATGATATTCTTCATATCATTACAGGTTACAGTCACAAAAAACAACCAAAGACACCTGTAATTTTGCAGGCTCTGTTTATATCTGCAGTCGGGTGTCAGAACTTATTGGATTAGGTCAGACTAACAAGTCAAAAAAAACCATGCAAATTTAAAGGAGCCTCGGAGCTAACTTCCCGGAATGTCAATGCTGCTGTGGAGCTCACTACTCCAATTGCTCGTCCCACAAGCTACAATTTTGAAACGCTTGCTTTGTGGGGTCTGCAGCTTTGACGATTCCCAGGTACACTCCCTCCAGCCTGGTCAACCACCGTGCTGTTAGTTCTAGTGGGTCTGTCCTGCTGCTTGGACAGGGGTGGTGATGGAGGAGTCTGGGACATTGGATGATGCGCTCAGTATGGCTAATATCAGGCTGTTGCTTGACTCGTCTGTGGAGCAGCTCTCTCAATTTAAACACAGGTCCACCATTGTTAGTGAGAAGAGCTTTGCAGGGTTGACTCGACTGGGTGTGCCTTTGTTGAATTCAGTGCTGAGGTTGATGTAAAGTGGCCTATCTAGTTTTATTATTGGAATAGTTTTCAGTAGCAGTTTGGCACACCTAAGTGGTTTGCTAGGCATTTCAAAGGGCAATCAAGAGCTATTGCGGTGGGCTTGGAGTTCCTTTTAGTTCAGTCAGGGTATGAAAAGCAGATTTCCTTCCCTAAAGGACATTTGTGTAACAATTTTATGTCTATATTAATACACTGATGGGAATTATGGAGAAATATTTTACAGTGGCTGCACTAATTTCAGAAGTTGCTTACGTATTGATTGTTTACATGTTCTTGCCAAATATTGAAGCTACATTGTCTGATTTAGTCCCTTTGAACTAATATTTACTCATTAAAATAATTATCAAGTCTTCCTAGATTGTAATAACTCAGCTAAATTCCACAGGATTGGTGGTGGAGAACACAAATTTAGAATAATTGGCAATAAGGTGACAGGGAGATGAGAAATAATTTCCCTTTACTCTGAAAGTTGTGCTCTGGAATGCGCTGTCTGCCAGGGTGATGGAAACAGGCTCAACAATAGTCACTTTCCAAAGGGAATTAGATCTCTACTTAACAAGAAAACAACTTCAGGGAAAGAACAGACGACTGGGGTTAATTGGTAACTTGGTCAGTGAGCAGAGTCAGTTTGGGTGGAACGGCTTTCTGAGTTTACATACATACGATTACATCAGATATACGGCTCAGAAACATTCAGCACAACAATCCATGCAAATGTCTATGCTCCGCTCGAACCTCCTCCCATCTTTCCTCACTCCAATCTATCATTGAAGCCTCTCCCTCATAAACTTGTCTCATTTCCCCTTCAGTGCATCAATACTGGTAATGAATTCCGCCTTCTCACCACTCTTTTTAGTTACAGAAGTTTCTTCAGAATGCTATATTGGATTTCTTGGTCCAATATTTTATGCAATGACCTCTAGTTTGGCTGACCTTCACAAGAGGAAACATACTCTCGTTATTTGTTCTATCAAATCCCTTCATAATTTTAAGGACCTCTATTAGCTTACCCCTCAGACTTTGTTTTGCAAGAGAAGAGTCCTGGCCTGTCAATCATTTCCTGATATATCCATGACTATATCAGCAGCACGGTAGCCTTGTGGCTAGCACAATTGCTTCACAGCTCCAGGGTCCCAGGTTCGATTCCAGCTTGGGTCACTGCCTGTGCGGAGTCTGCACATCCTCCCCGTGTGTGCGTGGGTTTCCTCCGGGTGCTCCGGTTTCCTCCCACAGTCCAAAGATGTGCAGGTTAGGTGGATTGGCCATGATAAATTGCCCTTAGTGTCCAAAATTGCCCTTAGTGTTGGGTGGGGTTACTGGGTTATGGGGATAGGGTGGCGGTGTTGACCCTGGGTAGGGTGCTCTTTCCAAGAGCTGGTGCAGACTCGATGGGCCGAATGGCCTCCTTCTGCACTGTAAATTCTATGATACTTCTATGATACTATGAATTTCTGACATCATCCTTGTAAATCTTCTCTGCACCCTATTTGTGTCCTTTTTATAATATGATGACCAGGGGCGGGATTCTCCGACCCCCCGCCGGCGTGAATCAAACCACCTAACTTACTGGCGGCGCGGGCGGGGTCCGGTGGAGGGGGGGGGGCGCGGGGCGATCTGGCCCCGGGGGATGCCCCCACGGTGGCCTGGCCCGCGATCGGGGCCCACGATCCGCGGGCGGGCCTGTGCCGTGGGGGCACTCTTTTTCTTCCGCCTTGTCCATAGCCTCTGCGATGGCCGATGTGCAAGTGCATGCACGGGGATGACATCAGTTGCCGCTGACGCTCCAGCCCCGCCGGCGCAGTCCCTTCGGCCCCGGCTGGCGTGGCGCCAAAGGCTTTTCCCGCCGGCCGGCGGCGCGCTAACCACTCCGGCGCGGGCCTAGCCCCTCATGGTGAGGGCTTGGCCCCTAAAGGTGCGGATCCGCACCTTTGGGGCATCCCGACGCCGGAGTGGATCCCGCCACTCCATCCCGCAGGGACCCCCCCCCCCCCCCCCCGCCGGGTAGGGGAGAATCACGGCCCCAGAACTGCAAGTGGTGCTCTTGGGCGAAATTCTCCCCCAAAGGCGCTATGTCCGCCGACTGGCACCAAAAACGGCGCCAATCAGACGGGCATCGCGCCGGCCCAAAGGTGTGGAATGCTCCGCATCTTTGGGGGCCGAGCCCCAACATTGAGGGGCTAGGCCGACACTGGAGGGATTTCCGCCCCGCCAGCCCCGCCAGTTTGTTGCCCCGCGGAAATGCGGCGCATGCGCTGGAGCGTCAGCGGCCGCCGACAGTTTCCCGGCGCATGCGCGGGAGCGTCAGCGGCCGCCGACAGTTTCTCGCGCATGCGCAGTGGGGAGAGTCTCTTCCGCCTCCGCCATGGTGGAGGCCGTGGCGGAGGCGGAAGGGAAAGAGTGCCCCCACGGCACAAGCCCGCCCGCGGATCGGTGGGCCCCGATCGCGGGCCAGGCCACCGTGGGGGCACCCCCCGGGGTCAGGTCGCCCCGCGCCCCCCCCAGGAGCCCGCCCACGCCGCCTGGTCCCGCCGGTAAATACCAGCTTTGATTTACGCCGGCAGGACAGGCAATTTCTGGGCGGGACTTCGGCCCATCCGGGCCGGAGAATTGAGCGGGGGTTCCCGCCAACCGGCGCGGCCCGATTCCCAATCTCCGGTACCGGAGACTTCGGTGGGGGCGGGGGTGGGATTCACGGCGGCCAACGGCCATTCTCCGACACGGCGGGGGGTCGGAGAATGACGCCCCTTAAGTCTGGTCTAACCAATGTTCTTCTCTACTTGTCAATTCTATTTATCCAGAAATAAAATTAAATGCTTGGTTTGACTTTTCTTATGTCGAATCTGTGACACAACATTCAGTGATTGGTGTTGATTATGTCAATTGAGATGGGAGTGGAGGGGTGGCATTGATTGAACGTTGCTTGAGCACTAAGGAACACTTAGTGACACAGCGTTTACATTCATGTGAGGAGGTATATATCTGTAATGTTTCACTCTCTGAATAAATATATTCCAAGTAAAGACTGGCTGGCTCTGGTAACTTCCTCTAGTCACTGACCATCAAGATTAAAATAATTTGGTATATCTGTACCCTGACATCCCTTTTGTTCCTTTACCCCACTTAGACTTGCATCTTCACATACAGGTAATAAGTGACCTCCCTATTCTTCCTATAAAAATGTAATCTTTCACATTTGTCTGTGTTGAACATTATTTAACCACTCAGTAAGTTTTTAATGCTCTTCTGTAATTTGTTGCAATCCTCCTCAGTATTAAAGATTCCCCCAATTGGCATCTGGTGCAAATTTGGAAACTTGATTCCAAAGTCCAAATTGTTAATATAAATTGTGAATATAGTGGTTCCAGCACAGATCCTTGTGGAACACCACCTCCCGCCCTCTGCACTCTGAGTAACTAACATTTACTCCCACTCTCTTTACTCCCACTCTCTGCTTTCTATGTTGTAGCCATGATGTGGAGATGCCGGCGTTGGACTGGGGTCAGCACAGTAAGAAGTCTTACAACACCAGGTTAAAGTCCAACAGGTTTGTTTCGATGTCACTAGCTTTCGGAGCGCTGCTCCTTCCTCAGGTGAATGAAGAGGTATGTTCCAGAAACATATATTTTGACAGATTCAAAGATGCCAGACAATGCTTGGAATACAAGCATTAGCAGGTGATTAAATCTTTACAGATCCAGAGATGGGGTAACCCCAGGTTAAAGAGGTGTGAATTGTGTCAAGCCAGGACATTTGGTAGGATTTCGCAGGCCAGATGGTGGCGGATGAATGTAATGCGACATGAATCCCAGGTCCCGGTTGAGGCCGCACTCATGTGTGCGGAACTTGGCTATAAGTTTCTGCTCGGCGATTCTGCGTTGTCGCGCGTCCTGAAGGCCGCCTTGGAGAACGCTTACCCGGAGATCAGAGGCTGAATGCCCTTGACTGCTGAAGTTTTCCCCGACTTTGATGTCCCGAAGCGTGGTACATTGGCGAGACCATGCAGACGCTGCGACAACGAATGAACGGACATCGCGCGACAATCACCAGGCAGGAATGTTCCCTTCCAGTCGGGAACATCGAAACAAACCTGTTGGACTTTAACCTGGTGTTGTAAGACTTCTTTCCACGTTGTAGTCATCTGGCAATCAATTCTGACACTTGTTCCCTGATGCCAGATAATCTGACATTATTCATTAATATCTTATGGGACCTCGTCAAAGCTCTTTTGAAAATCCAGATAAATTACATCTACTACATTATCCTTGTCTTCTCTGTTAAATCCTCAAAAAATTCAATAATGTTGGTGAAGCAAGATTTTTCCTATTGAAATCCATGCTGACCATCCATTCTTGCATTTCTCAGTTCCAGATGTTCTTATGTTCTCTCCTTTAGTAGGAATTCCATAATTTGTCCTACCACTATTAAAGTGCCTGGTCTGTAATTCTCTGGACCTGTTCTACCATCCTTCTCAAATACGGAAATTACACTGGCTGTCTTTGTTGTGATGCTACACATTTATCCAATTAATTATTAAATGTAAACTGTTAAATATATGTTATTAAATACACTGTATGATTCTGTGAAATTCAAAAAAAGTCGTCTATACAAGTAAGCTAAAGATGCAGCATGTTTTTATTTGATTTGTGTGACTTGCCTACTCCCTTAAGCTAACTGGCCAGGGATAACCGAATAATCATCTTTGCATCATTACATAGGATTAGGCTTGCATATAAATTAGGCCAAACTGGCTTTAAACTGTGACTGAATTAAAGGGATCTCTACAAAGTTAAAGCTACACAAAAAATGGTAATGTCTAGCACGAGGGGACATAGCTTTAAATTGAGGGGAGATAGATATAGGACAGATGTCAGAGGTAAGTTCTTTACTCAGAGAGTAGTAAGGGCGCGGAATGCCCTGCCTGCAACAGTAGTGGACTCACCAACACCAAGGGCATTCAAATGGTCATTGGATAGACATACGGACGATAAGGGAATAGTGTAGATGGGCTTTAGAGTGGTTTCACAGGTCGGCGCAACATCGAGGGCCGAAGGGCCTGTACTGCGCTGTAATGTTCTATGTTCTAAATGTCTTCATTTTTGTCATGCCCTTTATGTTGGTTTTTGGAGATGGGATATTATTCATCCAGTCTAAATCTTACATTCTGTAATAGTACAGAATAGCAATTCACTTAAATTATATGTGTTCAGATGAAAGGAAACTCTTTTCTTCACTCTCTACCCAAGCCTAATACTACTATTGTAGAGCTGTCTTAGATCTGTACTTACAGTCTGTGCATGGGCTGAAGTAAAGATGTAACTGGTGATAAATTCTCACTTTGTTTGTGTTAGTTATTTATATGGAACAGAGAATTGAAAATTGATGCGATGTCTGGATCTGGTGATGTGATTGATCAGAATCAACCCCATCTGTTTCAGCTTCTGGATAGGGGGAGAGGTTGAATAGGAAGCAATTGTTGGAAAATAATCCTGGGGCGGGATTCTCTGGTCGCCGGGTGAACTCGACCACTGCATATTTCAAAGGGAGAGGTTTTCTTCCAATAGGAACATTCTACGCATGCGTGAGGAATTTGCTCTTCCCATTAGCCCCAGGAACACAGGTTTAGCTTGTAAAAAACGCATAGTACATCATTGCATTTACTATTAGTACCCAATTCATTTTTTCCAATTAAGGGGGAATTTAATGTGGCCAATCCACCTACCCTGCACATCTTTTGGGTTGTGGTGTTGAAACCCACGCAAACACGGGGAGAATGTGCAAACTCCACACGGACAGTAACCCAGAGCCAGGATCAAACCTGGGACCTCAACGCCGTGAGGTCCACTGCACCACTGTGCTGCCCCCGACCACTGCACCACTGTGCTGCCCCCGACCATTGCACCACTGTGCTGCCCCCGACCACTGCACCACTGTGCTGCCCCCGACCATTGCACCACTGTGCTGCCCCCGACCACTGCACCACTGTGCTGCCCCCGACCATTGCATTTACAATACAGAAACAGACCATTCAGCCCAACTGATCCAGGCTGTTGTTTGTGCTCCACAAATGTCTCCTCTCCCCTTCTTCCACTAACCCTATCAACATATCCTTCTACTCCTTTCTCACTCACGTATCTACCTGGCTTCCCTTAACACCATTTCAGTGACACCTTGCGGTAGTAAGTTCACATTTTATCCGTTCTCTAGTTTAAAAAGTTTATCCTGAATTCCCTATTGAATAGATTAGTCGCCACCTTGTAATTATCAGCCCCCAATTGATTTGATTAATTGATTGATTGATTTATGATTTATTGTCACAGGTACCGAAGTACAGTGAAAAGTATTTTTCTGTGGCCAAGGGAGACCAATTCTGGTCTCCCCTGCAAGTAGAGACATCTTTTGTACATCAATACCCCATTCAACCCTTTTTAATCTTAAAAGAGCTCTGTTAGGCCACCCCCTTGGTCTTCTCCTTGCTCGAGAAAAGAACTTCAGGGTGTTCAATCTTTCAATGTCAGTTCTGGCATCATTCTAGTATTTCCTTTTAACCTTCTTCAGTGTCGATACATACCTTTTCGGAATATGGAAACCAGAACTGTTCCCAGTTGCTCACGAGTGTGTTTTTCAGTCAGGACCATTGTCAAAGTGCTTCATTTAGAGGTATGTATAGTGAGAAGTTGAGTGAAGACTTGCCGAGGGTTGGGTTTGAAGAAACGCAAGAAGAGGAAATGGAAGATTGCCTTCAGTGGCAGGTGAGGGGAATAGAGCAGTGCTCAGAACTTTTAAATTAAAAAGACACTGCGATGAGCACACTTTAAGCAGAAGGAGGTTATGATCCTGTGCTGGATTAGGGGAAGGAAAGGAATTTGGGATCCAGGGAGAACTAATAGAGATTTGAGAGCATTGGGCACAGGAGATGGAGAAAACGATGTGGCAAAGATGGGCAAGGAGCAGATCAGGTCTAGGGCAGTAATCAACATGTACACAGTTTAACCACTGTAGCTGCTGTTCTACCAGAACACAAACAGTTTAGGAACAAAGGGAGATCAGGATATATACAAACTCTTTTCAGAAACTTCAGGCAAGAAGATTAAAAAATCTGGGACAAGAATGAACAGTTGCAATTTAGTACCAATGACACTACCACATCTATTCTCAAGAATTAACATCCCCTGCTTTGATATGAAATCAACAGGGAAAAATCCATGGGCTGAATTCTCTGCCGTCGGGATTCTCTGTTTTGCCGGGAGCCCGGGGGTTTCCTGATGGTGTGGGAATGCCCCACAATGGGAAGCCCCATTGACCAGCCAGCAAAACGGAGAATCCCGACGGCGTTCTGGTGCAGTGAGATGGAGAAACCCACCCCTCGTATATTAATGTTTCTTTAAAAAAATCTGTATTTTGTACTGCAGATTTCGACCTCGGGCGCACGCAGTATGGAAGGGATTCATGCAGATGTCGAATATGAAACGATTCTTGGTTAAAGCATATCCTGTACTTGGTCACACAGACTATCTCACAAAGGTACGGATCACGACAATTATGGGGTGATACAGTTTGGACATCGTATTGTCTGACACATGACTTGGTGGCTTGAGGGTTTGGGTTTGGCATGCTGATGATTGCTGTCAAAACCTGGGGTTAAGCAGGTCATGGGACACTTCTGAGACTGGGGATTGGACTATGGAGAATATCCACTCCGCACTGAGGGGCGAAGCTCCATCCTGCATAAAACTGGAGGGTCATGAACTGTGTGGGGGCTCCTGTAGTAGAGTAACTGCTCTGAACTCTTGTTCTATTGCATTAGACCGTTTTCCTTTTGATCCAACCTGTTCGGCTCGGTGTGGACTCCTTTCTGGACCTTATAATAATTGCAAATAAGGGGATAGTTGATGGTCTAGGTTCAAAAGTCTAATGCTATCCGACAACTTGAGATGTGTAGAGCTCTGCCAGCTGAAAATGCTCTCCTTGCATGTCTTTCATGATGCCTGATACTTGTATGCCTTACACACTTGTAATTATCTGAAAGTGCAACCCAAGGACTTCTGTATGTCTCCCTGTCTGTCTGCCCACCCCGCTGTCTCTCTGTGCTTGTCTCTTTCTTTCTCTCTCAATCACAGGATGTGACCATTTCTGGGTCCTGACACCGCACTTGCTGCCAATGATACCCTGAGAGGTGGCCTTCTAATTGACCACTTCCAATAAAGGACCGCAAGCAGATTTCGGAGCTTGTAGGCCGGAAGCTAGGAAGGAACAGCAGCCACACTGGCATTTGCAAGATGGAGGCCGTGAGGGCGCCTCCAACCTGAGCTTCCCCTAAAAAGCCTTGAATAAAAAAAATAATCTCTGACCACAGGATCGTGGTCAATACTGCTTCAGTTTGGGAGAGGATGGGGTGGATTAAGAACAAGGGGCCTTGTGGTATTCTCCCAGCCAGTTGCCAGAAAGTCACTTCCAGGCACCTGTTGGGCTTTGGCCACAGTGAGGGGGAGGCATGTGGCCACTGGGAACATCCTGGTAGCACCTCAAATTAGCCCACATATGGACGGTTGATTATTTAAAATGATGATCTGCCACTGCCAGATAGGCGTCCCTTGCTGGTGATACCTTGGGCGTCATTCTCCGACCCCCCGCCGGTTGCCGAAGTCTCCGGCACCGGAGATTCGGCGGGGGCGGGAATCGCACCGCGCCGGTTGGCGGGCCCCCCCCGCTCGATTCTCCAGCCCGAATGGGCCGAAGTCCCGCCTATAAATTGCCTGTCCCGCCGGCGTGGATTAAACCACCTTTTGAACGGCGGGACAAGGCGGCGTGGGCGGGCTCTGGGGGGGGGGGGGGGGGTGCGGGGCGATCTGGCCCCAGGGGGTGCTCCCACGGTGGCCTGGCCCACGATCGGGGCCCACCGATCCGCGGGCAGGCCTGTGCCGTGGGGGCACTCTTTCCCTTCCGCCTCCACCACGGTCTCCACCATGGCGGAGGCGGAAGAGACTCTCCCCACTGCGCATGCGCGGGAAACTGTCAGCGGCCGCTGATGCTACCGCGCATGCGCCGCCCGGGATGTCATTTCTGCGCCAGCTGGCGGGGCAACAAAGGCCGTTTCCGCCAGCTGGCGGGGCGGAAATTCCTCCGGCGCCGGCCTAGCCCCTCAATGTTGGGGCTCGGCCCCCAAAGATGCGGAGACTTCCGCACCTTTGGGGCGGCGCGATGCCCGTCTGATTGGCGCCGTTTTGGGCGCCAGTCGGTGTACATCGCGCCGTTTCGGGAGAGTTTTGCCCCTTATCTCTGGGAGATTGCCCGGAGTGTACATATTGATTACTGCCCTAGACCTGATCTGCTCCTTGCCCATCTGGGAGACTGGGGCAGCATGGTGGCACAGTGGTTAGCACTGCTGCCTCACAGCACTAGGGCCCCGGTTAAATTCTGGCTTCAGGTGACTGCGTGGGTTTCCTCCGGGTGCTCCGGTTTCCTACTGCAGTCCAAAGATGTGCAGGTTAGGTGGATTGGTCATGATAAATTGCCCCTTAATGTCCAAAAGGTTAAGCGGGGTTACGGGGATAGGGTGGAGGCGAGAACTTAAGTAGGGTGTTCTTTCCAAGGGCCGGTGCAGACCCGATGGGCTGAATGGCCTTCTTCTGCACTGTAAATTCTATGATTCTAGATGAGAATGCCTCTGGCCACTGACCCCGGTGCCCAAATACACCGCCGTTCCTGCCATATTAGTCCAACCTTATTTATTTAATAAGTCAGTTATTTATTAATTTAGCTAAACAGCTAAAGTCATAGTCGGTCTCCTAACTTGGAGAGAAAGGAAAACACTCAACAGCTACTGAAGGCTGAGAAAGGGTATTAAAGTACTTCCTTCCTCTATGTACCAAAGCCCCGCCTGTACTAAATTTCCAACTCAGCACTCCGCTCTCGTCTCACTCTGTGCTCCCTCTCTGTGGTTGCAAAATCTCTCTGCTTTTATAGAGGGCTGAAGATTCACTCCTGGGTTGCAACTGCTGAGTGAGCTTCCTGTTAAAATAATAAACACCTATTCAGGCAACGTTCCGTTAATTGATTGATAACTGCTGCTATCAGGCAGTTTCTGTTCAATTAGGTTTTTAACTAGCTTGCAGATTGTGAGTCAGTGTTTGACTGTTAGTCTAAATTATTGTTTGGGAAAAATGTCCCAGTGATTCTCACATGTCCAAAATTCCCAATTTAGCACTTGTTCCTTGCTGCACTCAGTCCTCGTTTCATTCTGTGGGAGCAGGTACTTTTTTAGTGGTCAGCAGCCCTTGAAGGATACTGGTTAGGTCACGTGTTTTCCTGAGCTCCAGTGGCTTTCTATTGACAAGAACATAATGCCATAGACCCCTCTTCTTCACCTTTGACCTGTCTTTTTAGTTTCATAATCACACGTTTTAGAACATAGAACATAGAACGATACAGCGCAGTACAGGCCCTTCGGCCCACGATGTTGCAGCGAAACAAAAGCCATCTAACCTACACTATGCCATTATCATCCATATGTTTATCCAATAAACTTTTAAATGCCCTCAATGTTGGCGAGTTCACTACTGTAGCAGGTAGGGCATTCCACGGCCTCACTACTCTTTGCGTAAAGAACCTACCTCTGATCTCTGTCCTATATCTATTACCCCTCAGTTTAAAGCTATGTCCCCTCGTGCCAGCCATTTCCATCCGCGGGAGAAGGCTCTCACTGTCCACCCTATCTAACCCCCTGATCATTTTGTATGCCTCTATTAAGTCTCCTCTTAACCTTCTTCTCTCCAACGAAAACAACCTCAAGTCCATCAGCCTTTCCTCATAAGATTTTCCCTCCATACCAGGCAACATCCTGGTAAATCTCCTCTGCACCCTCTCCAAAGCCTCCACGTCCTTCCTATGATGCGGTGACCAGAACTGTACGCAATACTCCAAATGCGACCGTACCAGAGTTCTGTACAGCTGCAACATGACCTCCTGACTCCGGAACTCAATCCCTCTACCAATAAAGGTTAACACTCCATAGGCCTTCTTCACAACCCTATCAACCTGGGTGGCAACTTTCAGGGATCTATGTACATGGACACCTAGATCCCTCTGCTCATCCACACTTCCAAGAACTTTACCATTAGCAAATATTCCGCATTCCTGTTATTCCTTCCAAAGTGAATCACCTCACACTTCTCTACATTAAACTCCATTTGCCACCTCTCAGCCCAGCTCTGCAGCTTATCTATATCCCTCTGTAACCTGCTACATCCTTCCACACTATCGACAACACCACCGACTTTAGTATCGTCTGCAAATTTACTCACCCACCCTTCTGCGCCTTCCGCTAGGTCATTGATAAAAATGACAAACAGCAACGGCCCCAGAACAGATCCTTGTGGTACTCCACTTGTAACTGAACTCCATTCTGAACATTTCCCATCAACCACCACCCTCTGTCTTCTTTCAGCTAGCCAATTTCTGATCCACATCTCTAAATCACCCTCAATCCCCAGCCTCCGTATTTTCTGCAATAGCCTACCGTGGGGAACCTTATCAAACGCTTTGCTGAAATCCATATACACCACATCAACTGCTCTACCCTCGTCTACCTGTTCAGTCACCTTCTCAAAGAACTCAATAAGGTTTGTGAGGCATGACCTACCCTTCACAAAGCCATGCTGACTATCCCTGATCATATTATTCCTATCTAGATGATTATAAATCTTGTCTCTTATAATCCCCTCCAAGACTTTACCCACTACAGACGTGAGGCTCACCGGTCTATAGTTGCCGGGGTTGTCTCTGCTCCCCTTTTTGAACAAAGGGACAACATTTGCTATCCTCCAGTCCTCTGGCACTATTCCTGTAGCCAATGATGACATAAAAATCAAAGCCAAAGGTCCAGCAATCTCTTCCCTGGCCTCCCAGAGAATCCTAGGATAAATCCCATCAGGACCCGGGGACTTATCTATTTTCAGCCTGTCCAGAATTGCCAACACCTCTTCCCTACGTACCTCAATGCCATCTATTCTATTAGCCTGGGTCTCAGCATTCTCCTCCACAACATTATCTTTTTCCTGAGTGAATACTGACGAAAAATATTCATTTAGTATCTCGCCTATCTCTTCAGACTCCACACACAACTTCCCATCCCTGTCCTTGACTGGTCCTACTCTTTCCCTAGTCATTCGCTTATTCCTGACATACCTATAGAAAGCTTTTGGGTTTTCCTTGACCCTACCTGCCAAATACTTCTCATGTCCCCTCCTTGCTCGTCTTAGCTCTCTCTTTAGATCCTTCCTCGCTACCTTGTAACTATCCATCGCCCCAACTGAAACTTCACACCTCATCTTCACATAGGCCTCCTTCTTTCTCTTAACAAGAGATTCCACTTCTTTGGTAAACCACGGTTCCCTCGCTCGACGCCTTCCTCCCTGCCTGACCGGTACATACTTATCAAGAACACGCAGTAGCTGATCCTTGAACAAGCTCCACTTATCCAGTGTGCCCAACACTTGCAGCCTACTTCTCCACCTTATTCCCCCCAAGTCACGTCTAATGGCATCATAATTGCCCTTCCCCCAGCTATAACTCTTGCCCTGCGGTGTATACTTATCCCTTTCCATCATTAACGTAAACGTCACCGAATTGTGGTCACTGTCCCCAAAGTGCTCTCCTACCTCCAAATCCAACACCTGGCCTGGTTCATTACCCAAAACCAAATCCAACGTGGCCTCGCCTCTTGTTGGCCTGGCAACATATTGTGTCAGGAAACCCTCCTGCACACACTGTACAAAAAATGACCCATCTAATGTACTCGAACTATATCTTTTCCAGTCAATATTTGGAAAGTTAAAGTCTCCCATAATAACTACCCTGTTACTTTCGCTCTTATCCAGGATCAGCCTCGCCATCCTTTCCTCTACATCCCTAGAACTATTTGGAGGCCTATAGAAGACTCCCAACAGTGTGACCTCTCCTTTCATGTTTCTAACCTCAGCCCATACTACCTCGGAAGATGAGTCCCCATCTAGCATCCTCTCAGCCACCGTAATACTGCTCTTGACTAGCAGCGCCACACCTCCCCCTCTTTTGCCTCCTTCTCTGAGCTTACTAAAACACCTAAACCCCGGAACCTGCAACATCCATTCCTGTCCCTGCTCTATCCATGTCTCCGAAATGGCCACAACATCCAGGTACCAGGTACCAACCCATGCTGCCAGTTCCCCTACCTTATTTCGTATACTCCTGGCATTGAAGTAGACACACTTCAAACCACCTACCTGAACACTGGCCCCCTCCTACGACGTCAAATCTGTGCTCCTGACCTCTATACTCTCATTCTCCCTTACCCTAAAACTACAATCCAGGTTCCCATGCCCCTGCTGCATTAGTTTAAACCCCCCCAAAGAGCACTAACAAATCTCCCCCCCAGGATATTTGTGCCCCTCAGGTTCAGATGTAGACCATCCTGTCTGTAGAGGTCCCACCTTCCCCAGAAAGAGCCCCAGTTATCCAGAAATCTGAATCCCTCCCGCCTGAACCATCCCTGTAGCCACGTGTTTAATTGCTCTCTCTCCCTATTCCTCATCTCACTATCACGTGGCACGGGCAACAACCCAGAGATAACAACTCTGTTTGTTCTAGTTCTGAGCTTCCATCCTATCTCCCTGAAAGCCTGCCTGACATCCTTGTCCCCTTTCCTACCTATGTCGTTAGTGCCAATGTGGACCACGACTTGGGGCTGCTCCCCCTCCCCCCTAAGGACCCGGAAAACACGATCCGAGACATCACGTACCCTTGCACCTGGGAGGCAACATACCAAACGTGAGTCTCTCACGCTCCCACAAAATCTCCTATCTGTACCCCTGACTATCGAGTCCCCAATTACTAATGCTCTGCTCCTCTCCCCCCTTCCCTTCTGAGCAACAGGGACAGACTCCGTGCCAGAGGCCCCGTACCCCATGGCTTACCCCTGGTAAGTCCCCCCCCCCCCACAAGTATCCAAAGCGGTATACTTGTTTCTCAGGGGAACGACCGCAGGGGATCCCTGCACTGACTGCTTCATCCCAGTCCCTCTTACAGTTACCCATCTATCTCCAATCTTTGGTGTAACTAATTCCCTGAAGCTGCTATCTATGACCCCCTCTGCCTCTCGAATGATCGTTTTATATTACATAAGTTGATGCCCCATATAGATTGTCAATAATCTATCTTGCAATGTCAACTTGATCCTTGTATTCTCTTCAGTATCTCAGCCACGTGTTCCCCTGCCCTCCCAATCCCAACCCCAATCATGCCAGTCTCTGCCACCCTGGCCCTGGTGAAATCCTCCCCACCACCCCTCGCCATTCCCCCCCACCACTCACCTTCTAATTCGGCACCAATGACAGTCCTGCTGGAGGACTGCCTGGAGACCCAGCAGTGGCAAACGCTCCAGGCTGGGATTAGGGAGTTGCTGGCCATTTGATTGTGACTCTCAAAGGAGTGGATTCCTCCCAGATGAGAGCGGAATTCACGGCCTTAAATTACCGGCCTGATGGCTGTAAAATTGGCTCAGGGTGACACTGCCATGTTGGTTCCACCTCAACATTTATGCCGCTGGTGAGGCCACCAGCCTCTGCAGAACATTCTGCCCCGTGACTCTGAATTTGATGTGGGATTATGAGGCTGGATCTCATTTGAATTGGGTTTTACGAGGTCCCGTCGCAATCTGATCCACTGCTTCGAGTGGTGGGAATTGAGGTGAGGGCCAGCAGTCACAGAGGACCAGAGGGAACAGGTCCAAGTGCAAGTTAAGTGCTATCCCTATGTGGCGAGCTTCTGTGTCTGGCCCATTTACTGTACGGTGTCAGTGTCTTCTCCTGAACTATTGCTGTCCTCTTTTGCCTAGGTTTTATCCACTACCATCACTGTGGCAAGGTGTGTTCTGCCCGAAGTGATTTGGGATTCTGTGGACAGTTTACCCATTTCTGGGACAAAGGTAATCTTGCACCTGCAAAGAACCTCACTACAATAACTCAGTGTTGTGTTTGTAGCAATACTGGCACAAATGGATTGTACAAGTAAACAAGTGAATTGTTCCTGTTTACCAAATGTGTAGTGTACATACACAGGTGGGTATGCTCTGAAACATACAGGCCATATAGTATCAGACAGTACTTAAAATATTTCTTTCTACCCAGTGTGTACTGAATAGATACAGGAGCCAACACTGAGGCACTCATGAGCCATGCTGTATGGTACACGCCGGCTGTATGGTATCAGAGAGGAGTGAATTCTTCCCTTTAAGTGTGTACTGTGTAGATACAGGAGCTGACGCTGAAGCACCTAGGAACCATAAATGAGTGCTCAGTACCAGAGTGAACTGTTCCCTGGTACCCAGGGTTTACTGTGGAGTGGTAATTTTCCAACCTGCTGTTGCTGACAAAGAGTCTTGTCTGCTGGGCACACGTATTTTCCTTTTCCAAACCGGGCATTTTGTTGCCATAGAAATATAGTATGGTATGCCTTATTGGCATCACCCTGCCCCAAAAGTGTTCACCAGAATTTTCACCCTGATGCACTATTAATTATGACGAGACGAGAGTAGAATGTAATCGAGGCTTTATTACACAGAGATGTGTGGCCTCCTGCAGCAGCTTACGAAATTGCTGCTGTTCGGAGAGCACACACATTTATACTCCGCCTACTGGTCGGAGCCAGCAGGCAGGGATCTACCCCGTACCTGTAGTACAGGGGCCTTACCGTAATACCCATATATACAATATAATACAACAGTGGTGACTACCACACACCCTTTGCCATCTGTCCGGAGCTGGCCCCACCCACCGCCTCTTACTGGGGTCGGGTGGGTATGAACAAGCTGCTCCTGCTAGTTCTCTTCCCCCCCCCCCCCCCCCTGTTAAGACCCCAACCTACTGCTTGGGTCTTGCCTGTGAAGGAAGCCTTGGAACCCAGGGTCTGGTTTTCCAAAGGTAAATAATAGTAATCTTTATTGTCACAAGTAGGCTTACACTAACACTGCAATGCAGTTACTGTGAAAATTTCCTCGTCGCCACACTCCGGCGCCTGTTCAAATACACAGAGGGAGAATTCAGAATATCCAATTCACCTAACAGCACGTCTTTTGGGACTTGTGGAAGGAAACCAGAGCACCCGGAGGAAACACACGCAGTAACGGGGAGAACGTGATGCAGACTCCACACACTGACCCAAGCGAGAATCGAACCTGCGACCCTAGAACTGTGAAGCAAAATGCTAATCACTGTGCTACTGTACTGATCAGACTATTGATGCCAAATTCGAGGAATGGTTTCCTTACATATAACAAGAATAATAGGGGAGATGGTGGAATAATGGTGGAGTAACAGAGTAGTAATCCAGAAACCCAGGCTAATACTCTGGAGACATGGGTTCAAGTCTCACCATGGTAGCTGAATTTGAATTCAATTTTGTAGGCTCGAGGGGCCATATGACCTCCTGATTCAGATGTGTGTATGTAAGGATAGCGGGAAGGTTAGAGGAAAGCAGTGTCCACACCTG
This sequence comes from Scyliorhinus torazame, assembly GCF_047496885.1. Taxonomy (NCBI): domain Eukaryota; kingdom Metazoa; phylum Chordata; class Chondrichthyes; order Carcharhiniformes; family Scyliorhinidae; genus Scyliorhinus; species Scyliorhinus torazame. The sequence goes on from NC_092707.1 coordinate 204,473,055, forward strand.
AAACATTATCCAGAACACCCACAAGAATTTACTAGCCCAGGAAATATTTGAGATGATAAAGACCAAAGGAATTGTGGCTCCCAAATACCAGCCCATTGTGGGATCACATTTTGGAAAATCTGCATATTAAAGCGAGACAGCTGGTCTCCCTTTAATATGCTGTTTCCAGAGGTACCCGGGGCTTTGGGATCTATCTGTTCCCCAAACAGGGACCAGACGAAACGGCACTTGGGTGCTAGGGGGGCTCTCCCAGGGGATTGGAGGGGGGGTCTCCCTGGGGAATGGAGACCCCAGGTGCATGCTCTTTGGGCATGGTGGTCCCCTGACACTGCTGGTGCCACCCAGGTGCCCTGGCACTGCCAGCCTGGCATCCTGATGGTGCCATCCTGCCAATCTGACAATGCCAAGTGGGTGCCGGCCTGGGCCCACACATAGTGCATTGGGGCTGGGGGATGGGGGTTGGGGATCGCTTTGGGGGCTCCAGAGACCAGCATGCCTCTCTTGCGACACTGAGGAGTTCCGGAAAGCAGAGCTCCTCAGTGCACAAAACGGGGCTATGTGCGGCCTCGGCTGCATGTCCCTCCGCTGAGGCCCCTTATCTAATCCAAGTGCCGTTTAAAGTGTGTGTTTCTCAGCGCTGCGAGCACCGGAAAACATGTGGCTAACTGCGCTCACTATAGGACTTTGTTCCCATTTAGTTAAATCCCACCCTCTAATTCCTGCTGCTCAACCAATTTCCTAAACATGTCAGAATTTGTCTTCAATCCCATGAGCGTCAGTCTCCTTTAAGGGACTTTATCAAATGTCTTTAGAAGTGTAAAAATCTAATGTCCATAGATATTCTCTTGTCCATTACAGCCATTTCTTCAAAAAAATTCAATCAGATTCATCGGGTATGATGGCATCAGACAAATCCATGTTGGCAGACGGGAGGGTTTAAACTAGTATGGCAGGGGGGTGGGCACGGGAGCAATAGGTCAGAAGGTGAGAGCATTGAGGGAGAACTAGGGAATAGGGACAGTGTGGCTCTGAGGCAGAGCAGACAGGGAGAAGTTGCTGAACACAGCGAGTCTGGTGGCCTGAAGTGCATATGTTTTAATGCAAGAAGTATTACGGGTAAGGCAGATGAACTTAGAGCTTGGATTAGTACTTGGAACTATGATGTTGTTGCCATTACAGAGACCTGGTTGAGGGAAGGGCAGGATTGGCAGCTAAACGTTCCAGGATTTAGATGTTTCAGGCGGGATAGAGGGGGATGTAAAAGGGGAGGCGGAGTTGCGCTACTGGTTCGGGAGAACATCACAGCTGTACTGCGAGAGGACACCTCAGAGGGCAGTGAGGCTATATGGGTAGAGATCAGGAATAAGAAAGGTGCAGTCACAATGTTGGGGGTTTACTACAGGTCTCCCAACAGCCAGCGGGAGATAGAGGAGCAGATAGGTAGACAGATTTTGGAAAAGAGTAAAAACAACAGGGTTGTGGTGATGGGAGACTTCAACTTCCCCAATATTGACTGGGACTCACTTAGTGCCAGGGGCTTAGATGGGGCGGAGTTTGTAAGGAGCATCCAGGAGGGCTTCTTAAAACAATATGTAGACAGTCCAACTAGGGAAGGGGCGGTACTGGACCTGGTATTGGGGAATGAGCCCGGCCAGGTGGTAGATGTTTCAGTATGGGAGCATTTCGGTAACAGTGACCACAATTCAGTAAGTTTTAAAGTACTGGTGGACAAGGATAAGAGTGGTCCTAGGATGAATGTGCTAAATTGGGGAAAGGCTAATTATAACAATTTTAGGCGGGAACTGAAGAACATAGATTGGGGGCGGATGTTTGAGGGCAAATCATCATCTGACATGTGGGAGGCTTTCAAGTGGCAGTTGAAAGGAATTCAGGACCGGCATGTTCCTGTGAGGAAGAAGGATAAATACGGCAATTTTCGGGAACCATGGATGACGAGAGATATTGTAGGCCTCGTCAAAAAGAAAAAGGAGGCATTTGTCAGGGCTAAAGGGCTGGGAACAGACAAAGCCTGCGTGGAATATAAGGAAAGTAGGAAGGAACTTGAGCAAGGAGTCAGGAGGGCTAGAAGGGGTCACGAAAAGTCATTGGCAAATAGGGTTAAGGAAAATCCCAAGGCTTTTTACACGGACATAAAAAGCAAGAGGGTAGCCAGGGAAAGGGTTGGCCCACTGAAGGATAGGCAAGGGAATCTATGTGTGGAGCCAGAGGAAATGGGCGAGGTACTAAATGAATACTTTGCATCAGTATTCACCAAAGAGAAGAAATTGGTAGATGTTGAGTCTGGAGAAGGGTGTGTAGATAGCCTGGGTCACATTGAGATCCAAAAAGACGAGGTGTTGGGTGTCTTAAAAAATATTAAGGTAGATAAGTCCCCAGGGCCTGATGGAATCTACCCCAGAATACTGAAGGAGGCTGGAGAGGAAATTGCCGAGGCCTTGACAGAAATCTTTGGATCCTCGCTGTCTTCAGGGGATGTCCCGGAGGACTGGAGAATAGCCAATGTTGTTCCTCTGTTTAAGAAGGGAAGCAAGGATAATCCCGGGAACTACAGGCCGGTGAGCCTTACTTCAGTGGTAGGGAAATTATTGGAGAGAATTCTTCGAGACAGGATCTACTCCCATTTGGAAGCAAAAGGACGTATTAGTGAGAGGCAGCACGGTTTTGTGAAGGGGAGGTCGTGTCTCACTAACTTGATAGAGTTTTTCGAGGAGGTCACTAAGATGATTGATGCAGGTAGGGCAGTGGATGTTGTCTATATGGACTTCAGTAAGGCCTTTGACAAGGTCCCTCATGGTAGACTAGTACAAAAGGTGAAGTCACACGGGATCAGGGTGAGCTGGCAAGGTGGATACAGAACTGGCTAGGCCATAGAAGGCAGAGAGTAGCAATGGAAGGATGCTTTTCTCATTGGAGGGCTGTGACCAGTGGTGTTCCACAGGGATCAGTGCGGGGACCTTTGCTCTTTGTAGTATATATAAATGATTTGGAGGAAAATGTAACTGGTCTGATTAGTAAGTTTGCAGACGACACAAAGGTTGGTGGAATTGCGGATAGCGATGAGGACTGTCGGAGGATACAGCAGGATTTAGATTGTTTGGAGACTTGGGCAGAGAGATGGCAGATGGAGTTTAATCCGGACAAGTGTGAGGTAATGCATTTTGGAAGGTCTAATGCAGGCAGGGAATATACAGTGAATGGTAGAACCCTCAAGAGTATTGAAAGTCAAAGAGATCTAGGAGTACAGGTACACAGGTCATTGAAAGGGGCAACATAGGTGGAGAAGGTAGTCAAGAAGGCATACGGCATGCTTGCCTTCATTGGCCGGGGCATTGAGTATAAGAATTGGCAAGTCATGTTGCAGCTGTATAGAACCTTAGTTAGGCCACACTTGGAGTATAGTGTTCAATTCTGGTCGCCACACTACCAGAGGGATGTGGAGGCTTTAGAGAGGGTGCAGAAGAGATTTACCAGAATGTTGCCTGGTATGGAGGGCATTAGCTATGAGGAGCGGTTGAATAAACTCGGTTTGTTCTCACTGGAACGAAGGAGGTTGAGGGGAGACCTGATAGAGGTATACAAAATTATGAGGGGCATAGACAGAGTGGATAGTCAGAGGCTTTTCCCCGGGGTAGAGGGGTCAATTACTAGGGGGCATAGGTTTAAGGTGAGAGGGGCAAGGTTTAGAGTAGATGTACGAGGCAAGTTTTTTACGCAGAGGGTAGTGGGTGCCTGGAACTCGCTACCGGAGGAGGTAGTGGAAGCAGGGACGATAGTGACATTTAAGGGGCATCTTGACAAATACATGAATAGGATGGGAATAGAGGGATATGGACCCAGGAAGTGTAGAAGATTGTAGTTTAGTCGGGCAGCATGGTCGGCACGGGCTTGGAGGGCCGAAGGGCCTGTTCCTGTGCTGTACATTTCTTTGTTCTTTGTTGATTCTGATCAGCTCTAAACTTTCAATGTGTTCAGTCACCCTGTCCTTAATTATAAACTCCAGCAATTTCCCAACAACAAGGCGGGATTTATCAGCCTCCCAGCCGCTTGTTTCATGGCAACGGGAAGTGGTTGGATTCGCTGGCGATGGGATTCTTTGCTCCCGTCGCTGTCAATGGGATTTCCCATTGAAGCCACCCTGCGCTGCTGGGAAACCAGTGGGTGGGGATGCGCTGCCGGCAGGACCAGGGATTCCATCCACTAGCGAATGACTGGGAGAATTCCAGCATCTGGGCGGGATTCTCCGCTTGCCGAGGCCGAAATCGCATTCGGCGATTGGCTGGAAAATCTGTTTTTATGCTGAAATCGGGAGGGGGGGGGCGGGGCGCCGTTTTTCAGTGGCTCCGCCCCCTCAAAAACGGCATAATCGCTGAGTATGCCGCACGCTGTTGGGACGGCCTCAGGACGTCACCTGAGGCCCTCCCCCGATGCTCTGCCCCCGATGGGCCGACTTTCTGACGGCGTGGGGCACATGTGCTCTGAGGTTTCGTCAATCTCGCGTGGCGACTGTGGACTGTGTACAGCGCTGTCACAGTCGGGGAGCGTGGCTGGGGGTGGCGAGAGGGGCTACAGGGAGGCACTGTCTGGCAGGCCGGGTCTGTGCGCGACCGGCGCCATGTTGTACCGCGCGGCCGCCGCAGGTCGTCCCGGCATTCGACTCGGCCATTCTGCGTCCGTATCTGCAGGGAAAGCCGGGGGCTTTACCTGACGTGGCTGCTAACCCACCACCGGGCGGAGCATCAGTGCGGGAGCGGCGCCAATGTTTTGGTCGTAACACCAGATGGATCCTGTGGACATAGCCTCAAAATCGGAGAATCCAGCCCCAGATGTTTGGCTAACTGGTGTGGAATTTCCTGGTTTCACTCAGTCACATTTTTGCGAGCAGCTGTCTCCGTCTTGTAGGATAGTGACATTACTGCACCCTCTGATGTTAGCCCACTGGGGAGTTTTGTCCCAGGATCTGGTAACCCTTGCACACTCGAGAGGTAAGAACAGTGGTTGGTTCTTCAAGAAATGTAACTTCACGAGTTGATGAGATGATGAGTGTCATCTCTGCCTTTTCAGACTTTAGATGTGGAAAGGATAGGGGACCAAGACTTGTCCTTAGAGCAGAGGGAAAGTTGAGGAGAGCTTTTAAGTTGAGTAAATAAGGAAACATGAATTCCACTTACAGAAGTGTCAGTAACCATCGAGCACAAAGGTGAGATGAGGAGAATTTTATTTTGAGTTGTTGTGATCAAAAGAAAATTGAATCAGGACTTCCGGTTGCGGTGATGCACTGCTAAGCCGCACGTTTCGGCAGCTCCCGTTCCAACAGACTTTTGGGCTCTTATCGGGAGCCCCAACGGAATTTTTTTTCGACCTAACCCAGTGTGGGGTGACGAAGGAAGGAGTCCCCTCGGGTGTGTATGGAAAGCAGCGGCGGTAGTGGCCAGATTGCGAAGGATCCTTTGGAGCAGCGGCAGAGAAGAGAAGGGAGAAGCAAGATGGCGGCGGATGGAGCCCAGATGGTATGGGGCCCGGACCAGCAGGAGTTTCTCCGACGATGTGTGGAGGAGCTTAAGAAAGAGGTGCTGGGGCCGATGCTACTGGCAATCGAGGGACTGAAGGAAACACAGAAGGTCCAGTCGATGGAGCTCCATGGAGTGAAGGCAAAGGCAACTGAGAATGAAGATGAGATCAGGGCCTGGTGGTAAAAACGGAGACACACGAGGCACTACACAAGAGGTGCATAGAAAGGCTGAAAGCCCTGGAGAACAGCTCGAGGAGGAAAACCTACGGATTCTAGGTCTCCCCGAAGGAGCAGAGGGAGCTGATGTTGTGGCTTATGTGAGCACGATGCTCCACACGCTAATGGGAGCTGAGGCTCCCTGGAAGTGGAGGGAGCGTACCGGGTCCTCGCGAGAAGACCAAAGGCAGGTGAAACACCAAGAGCAATAGCGGTGAAGTTCCATCGCTACATGGACAGAGAGATGGTCCTGAGCTGGGCCAAGAAGGCACGGAGTAGCAAATGGGAGAATGCGGTGATACGGGTGTATCAGGACTGTAGTGCAGAGGTGGCGAGAAGGAGGGCGAGCTTTAACCGGGCCAAGGCGGTGCTCCATAGGAAGAAAATAAAATTTGGGATGCTGCAGCCGGCGCGATTGTGGGTCACGCATCAGGGCAAGCACCACTACTTTGAGACGGCGGATGAGGCATGGACATTCATCCAAGCAGAGAAACTGGACTAGATTTGAGAATTTGATGTTTGGAGAGAAGCAGCGAGGTGGTGGTACAGGAATGTAAAGTGGGGAAAGGGGAGGGCTATTGTACAGCAATGTTGGACGGGGAATTTCTCTCCCCCCGATGGGGGACACACGAAGAAATGTAGGCGCCGGTGGAAAAAGGGACAGGGAAGGGGAATGAGGGAATTGCGCCATAGGGGGCGGGGCCGAGAGGAAAGCGTGGGTATTTTCCCACGCTATGGAAATTATAGCGGGAAAACGGGCGCAGGAAGGAAGGGAGCCCCACACGCAGGGAGGTCAAAGAGTGAACGGGGGAAGCCGAGGCCAGCCAGAGTTAGCTGACTTCCGGAAGCAATATGGGGGGAGTTACCAAGCTAGAGGGGGATCTAGCGGGGGGGGATTAACTGGGTTGCTGCTGCTGAATGCAAGGGGGAGCTGGTAAGAGATGAGGTGACCAGGGCGGGAAGGCGCTGTCTGGGGGACAGACGGGTGCGCGGGACCTGGATGGGGAGATGGCCTAAAAAAGGGGATGGCTAGTCGACGAGGCGGGGGGGGGGGGGGGGGGGGGGGTGAATGGCCCCCCAATCCGGCTGATCACGTGGAATGTGAGAGGCTTAAATGGGCCGATTAAGAGGGCACGGGTGTTTGCGCACTTAAAGAGACTGAAGGCGGACGTAGTCATGCTCCAGGAGACGCACCTGAAGGTGGCGGATCAGGTTAGATTAAGAAAAGGATGGGTGGGACAGGTATTCCACTCAGGGTTGGACGCGAAAAACAGAGGGGTGGCAATATTGGTGGGGAAACGTGTATCATTCGAGGCTAAGAATATAGTGGTGGACAGTGGGGGCAGATATGTGATGGCGAGTGGCAGACTGCAGGGAGAGGCGGTTGTGCTGGTGAATGTATATGCCTCGAACTGGGATGACGCGGGATTCATGAAGCGAATGCTGGGACGTATCCCGGACCTGGAGGTGGGAAATGTGATAATGGGGGAGGATTTTAACACAGTGCTGGATCCAGGGCTAGACCGGTCCAGATCCAGGACCGGGGAATGCCGGCAGCGGCCAAGGTGCTTAAGGGATTTATGGAACAAATGGGGGGAGTGGATCCATGGAGATTCGCCAGGCCGATGACTAAAGAGTTCTCTTTCTTCTCCCACGTCCACAAGGTATACTCCCGGATAGACTTTTTCGTTTTGGGAAAGGCACTGATCCCGAAAGTGGCAGGAACGGAGTACTCGGCCATAGCCGTTTCAGACCACGCCCCGCATTGGGTGGATTTGGAACTAGGAGAGGAAAGGGAGCAGCGCCCACTCTGGCGATTAGATATGGGACTACTGGCGGACGAGGGGGTCTGCGGAAGGGTGAGGGGGTGTATTGAGCGATACCTGGAGGTCAACGACGATGGGGAGGTTCAGGTGGGGGTAGTATGGGAAGCGCTGAAGGCGGTGGTTAGAGGAGAGCTGATCTCCATCAGAGCCCACAAGGGGAAACAAGAGGGCAAAGAAAGAGAGAGATTAGTGGGGGAAATTATGAGGGTGGATAAAAAATATGCGGAGGCCCCAGACGAAGGGCTATACAGAGAAAGACGAAGACTACAGACGGAGTTTGATCTCCAGACCACGGGAAAGGCAGAGGCACAGTGGAGGAAGGCACAGGGGATGCAATATGAGTATGGGGAAAAGGCGAGCCGGCAGTTGGCCCACCAACTTCGGAAGAGGATGGCGGCGAGAGAGATCAGGGGAGTTAGGGACGAAACGGGAAATATGGAGCAGAGAGCAGGGAAAGTGAACGAGGTGTTCAAGACCTTTTATGAGAGGCTATATAAGTCCCAACCCCCGGGGGGAAAAGAAGGAATGTTACACTTTCTGGACCAGCTAAGGTTCCCGAAGGTGAAGGGGCAGGAGGTGGCAGGTCTGGGGGCGCCAATCGAGGTGGATAAGGTGATTAAAGGACTGGGGAACATGCAGGCAGGGAAGGCCCCGGGACCAGACGGGTTTCCGGTGGAATTCTACAGGAAGTATATGGACCTGTTGGCCCCGCTCTTGGCGAGAACCTTTAATGAGTCTAAGGAAAGGGGGATGCTACCCCCAACAATGTCGGAGGCGACGATATCGCTAATCCTGAAACGAGATAAAGACCCGCTGCAATGCGGGTCATACAGGCCTATCTCACTCCTAAATGTAGATGCCAAACTGCTGGCAAAAGTGATGGCGACAAGGATAGAGGATTGCGTCCCAGGGGTGGTGCATGACGACCAGACAGGGTTTGTAAAGGGGAGACAACTGAATGTTAATGTACGAAGGTTGCTGGGGGTGATGATGACGCCCCCACCGGAGGGGGAGGCAGAGATAGTGGCGGCGATGGATGCAGATAAGGCATTCGATAGGGTGGAGTGGGAGTATCTGTGGGAGGTGCTGAAGAGGTTTGGGTTCGGTGAGGGGTTTATTGGGTCAGACTCTTGTATGGGGCCCCGGTGGCAAGCGTAGTCACAAACCGGCAAAGATCAGGGTATTTTCGGCTACATAGGGGTACAAAACAAGGGTGTCTCCTGCCCCCATTACTGTTCGCGTTGGCAATTGAACCACTGGCCATAGCGCTGAGGGATTCTAAGAAGTGGAGGGGGGTGCTTAGAGGGGGAGAGGAGCACCGAGTGTCGCTCTACGCAGATGATCTACTGCTATACGTTGCGGACCCGGTAGAGGAGATGCCAGAAGTAATGCAGATACTTAGGGTGTTTGGAGAGTTCTCGGGATACAAACTAAATATGGGGAAGAGCGAGCTTTTTGTAATGCACCCCGGGGAACAGGGAAGGGGGATAGATGCTCTGCCGCTGAGGAGAGTGGAAAGGACCTTCCGATACCTGGGGATCCAGGTGGCCAGGAACTGGGGAACCCTGCATAGACCTAACCTGACGCGACTGGTGGAGCAGATGGAGGAGGACTTTAAGAGGTGGGATATGGTGCCGCTATCGCTGGCGGGCAGAGTGCAGGCAGTTAAAATGGTGGTCCCCCCGAGGTTTCTTTTCGTGTTTCAGTGCCTCCCCATTCTGATCACAGAGGCCTTTTTAAAAAAAATAGACAGGAGCGTTACGAGCTTTGTGTGGGCAGGAAAGACCCCGAGAGTAAAGAGGGGGTTCCTGCAGCACAGTCGGGACAGAGGGGGACTGGCGCTGCCGAGTTTGAGCGACTACTACTGGACCGCCAATGTGTCGATGGTCTGTAAGTGGATGAGGGAGGAAGAGGGAGCGGCGTGGAAGAAGCTGGAGATGGCGTCCTGTAAGGGAACAAGCCTAAAAGCGCTGGTGATGGCGCCGCTGCCGTTCTCCCCGAAAAGGTACACTACAAACCCAGTGGTGGTGGCAACCTTGAGGATCTGGGGGCAACCTTGAGGATCTGGGGGCAGTGGAGGCGACACAGGGGAGTGACGGGTGCCTCGGTGTGGTCCCCGATAAGGAATAACCACAGGTTTGTCCCAGGGAGGATGGATGGGGGGTTCCAGTGTTGGCAACGAGCAGGAATTAGGAAGCTGAGGGACCTGTTTATAGACGGAACGTTTGCAAGTCTGGGAGCGCTAGAAGAAAAATATAAGTTGCCCCCGGGGAACGCCTTCCGGTATATGCAAGTGGGGGCATTTGCGAGGCAACAGGTGAGGGAATTCCCGCAGCTCCCGACGCAGGGGATCCAAGATAGAGTGATTTCTGGGGTATGGGTCAGAGAAGGAAAAGTGTCCGAAATATACCGGGAGATGAGGGACGAGGGGGAGGCGATGATAGAGGAGCTGAAGGGAAAATGGGAAGAAGAGCTGGGGGAAGAGATTGAGGAGGGGCTATGGGCTGATGCCCTAAGCAGGGTAAATTCCTCGTCCTTGTGTGCCAGGCTTAGCCTGATTCAAATAAAGGTTCTACATAGAGCACATATGACGGGAGCAAGACTGAGCAGGTTTTTCGGGGTGGAGGACAGGTGTGGGAGGTGCTCGGGAAGCTCAGCGAACCACACACACATGTTCTGGTCGTGTCCGGCACTGCATGAGTTCTGGGGGGTCGTGGCAAGGGTAAGTTCAAAGGTGGTCAAGCCAGGCTGGGGGTTAGCTATATTTGGGGTTGCGGAAGAGCCGGGAGTGCAGGAGGCGAAAGAGGCCGATGTTTTGGCCTTTGCGTCCCTAGTAGCCCGCCGTAGGATTCTACTCATGTGGAAGGAAGCGAAACGCCCAGGCGTGGAGGCCTGGATAAACGACGTGGCAGGGTTCATAAGATTGGAACGAATAAAATTTGCGTTGAGAGGATCGGCTCAGGGGTTCTCCAGGCGGTGGCAACCGTTCCTTGACTATCTCGCGGAACGATAATGAAAAGATAGAAATGACAGCAGCAGCAACCCAGGAGGGAGGGGGGGGAGCACTATTTTGTGTTTTTGCTATTTTATTTTTTTATTTGTTTTTAGTTGTTGTTGTTAGTTCACTATATTATTTAAATAATGTTATTTACCAGTTAATGTCTAATCCCTTGTTGAGTTGTAAAAACGGAAACATTTTTGTTTGAAAAATTTTAATAAAATATATTTAAAAAAAAAGAAAATTGAATAAATAAGTTGAAGGGAAGAAATTGCATTGTAATTTTGTGCTGTACAGAAGGTTAATTCACAAGGTGTGATCACATGTGGTTAGGGGTAACTTATTAGCTTGGATAGGAGACTGGCTGACAGACAGAAGACAGAGAGTCAGGATAAATGGGTCTTTTTCTGGATGTCAAGATGTAACTAGTGGGATGCCACAGGGTTCGGTCCTTGGGCCCCAGCTATTTACAATCTATATTAACGACCTGGATACAGGGATAGAAGGTCTATAGCCATATATGCTGACGACACAAAAATAGGTGAGACAGTAAGTTACAATGAGGAAATAAGGTCCTTACAAATGGATATCGATAGGTCAGGTGAGTGGGCCAAAATGTGGCAGATGGAGTTTAATGTGGATAAGTGTGAGGTTATGCATTTTGGTCAGGAAAATGGAGAGAGACTTCAGGATGCTTTGTTGCAGAGGGATCTGGGGGTCCTCGTGCATGAGTGACAGAAAATGAGCATGCAGGTGCAGCAGGTAATAAAGAAAGCGAATAGAATGTTGGCATTTATAGCTGAAGGAATAGAGTATAAAGGGAAGGAAGTGTTGTTGCAACTATAAAAGGCGTGGTGAGACTGTGCACAGTCTTGGTCCCCTTATTTTAGGAGAGATGTAGTAGCATTGGAGACAGTTCAGAGGAGGTTCACTAGGTTGATTCCAGAGATATGGGGTGGGATTCTCCCCTACCCGGCGGTACGGGGGGTCCCGGCGGGATGGAGTGGCGGGAACCACTCTGGCGTCGGGCTGCCCCAAAGGTGCGGATTTCTCCGCACCTTTAGGGGCCAAGCCCTCACCTTGAGGGGCTAGCCCCGCGCCGGAGTGGTTGGCATGCCGCCAGCCAGGGGAAAGGCCTTTAGCGCCACGCCAGTCGGGGCCGAAGGGACCTCGCCGGTCGGCGGAAGTCCGCACATGCGCGGGAGTGTCAGCAACTGCTAACGTCATCCCCGCGCATGCGCAAGGGGTGGGGTGTCACTTTCGCATCGGCCATCGCGGAGGCTCTGGCCGAGGCGGAAGGCAAAGAGTGCCCCCATGGCACAGGCCCGCCCGCAGATCGGTGGGCCCCGATCGCGGGCCAGGCAACCGTGGGGGCCACCCCAGGACCCCGGAGCCTGGGACTCCTGATGACACCGTGACACTACCACCCTGGCATTGCCAACTGGGTGCCATCCTGGAAATGCCAGGATGCCCAGGTGGGCCCAGGGGTGCCCTGCCCTTATGAGGTGGGGCTTGAGGACCCCTTAATTGATACATTGGGGGGGTCAGGATGTCACGGTGGGGAGTCCAGAGATTAAATGGCACCCTGATCTCTTCCTGCACTGGTTTCTTTTCCATTATAGTGTGCTCTTTTGTGGGTAATCAGCTTTAGATTTTGTACTTACAAATTTGAGATGGTTGAGTTCAAAAAGCTGCTGATTCTGTTTTATGCCCCAAAGTTGACCGGAACTGGTGATAATTCATAGGAGAACCCAGTGCTGAATCTCTCATTTATTAAATTACATTTTCCTTTGTTAATTGTTTCAAGAAGAATTGCAGAGCTGCTGGTATTGCGAAAATGCTAGGCAGGACAAATCTGAATCACAAGGAGCCAAGCAATGGACATCAATAGGTGCTACATTTTTAACATGCAATAAGTGAGTCTTACACTAAATAAGCAACAGTTTAGCAAGATTAGAACTAATTCTTAATATAGGTTAAGTGAAGAAGGCTCTTTGCACTTTGATCCATTTGATCCCATGCTTCCAGGCTATTAACCCTGTAGACTGGATTCTCTAATCGCCGACGCCGAAATCGCGTTCGGCGATCGGCTGGAGAATCCATATTTACTCCGGAATTGGGGGTGGCACCGTTTTTGTGATGCTCCGCCCCCTCAAAAACGGCATACTCGACGAGTACGCCGCACGCCTTCAGGACGTCACCTGAGGCCCTCCCTCAATGCTCCGCCCCCGATGGGCTGAGACCCCGACGGCGTTGCTCACACCGTTCGGGGACCTCGCTTGGCGGCTGTGGACTGTGTCCAGTGCCACCACAGTCAGGGGGAGCTGTTCTGCTGGCAGGGGGGGGCTTCGGCGGGTGCTGGGGGACTGGTGAGGCTGGTCTGGGGGTTGCGAGGTTGGTTACGGGGGGGGGGGGGGGGGGGGAAGTATTGGCAGGCCGGTTCCGCGCACGGCCGGCGCCATGTTGCGCGGCGTGGCCGCCACTGTGCGCATGTGCAGCCACGGACCCGCCTGTTCTCCAACCATTTCCGCAGGTAAAACCTCGGGCTTTACGCTGCGTGGCTGATAGACCCCACAGGCAGAGGATCGGTGCGGGGTCGGCACCGGGTCATAAGACCAGATGGATCCTGCGGACATAGCCACAGGATCGGAGAATCCAACCCTACTTTTTAAATAAATGTTTTCCAATTCAGGGGCAATTTAGCGTGGCCAATTCATCTACCCTGCACATCATTGGGTTGGAGGGGTGAGATCCACACAGACACGGGGAGAACGTGCAAAATCCACACGAGCAGTGACCCAGGGCTGGGATTGAATCTGGGTCCTCGGCGCAGAGAGGCAGCAGTGCTAACCACTGTGCCACTGATCCGCCTGTTTCCTATATCAAAGTCATATTGCAGAAACTAGCTTCCTCCTAAATGAGTCCTTTGTCCTGTCCTCAATCATTTCTCCTGGCAAATAGTCCCTGTTATTGAGTACTCTTGATATAAAGAAGTGCTTTCTCATGTTTGACCTGAACATATGTATTACAATCCTGAGTTTGACCCCTGCTGTCTTCACATCAATGTTTAAGCATATTCTTTTATCTTTAAGACCACTCATTTCACATTGCGCTAATAACTGTGGACTGTGATTAGCACTAATTCATCCCTAATATATATATAAACAACTCTAGGAGTCTTCAATCATAAACTCTGTTGTGAGTGTATCTGGAACAAGAGAATCCTGGTCAAAGCCCCAGGTCACCCTCTCGAAATGTCGCAACAATCAAAATCTAATCCAAACAGGCCCCTTACTCATTTACTTGTGTAACATGCACAATTACTAAAGGTAGTAGGAATCTGGAGCTTAATTGGAGGTTCAAGACTGAGATTGAGAGACTTTCATTAGATTATCAAGGGATACAGATCAAAGATGGAAAAATGAAGTAAGTGCAGCTTATCTCTGAACGTTGAATGACAGAACAGAATCGAGGGACTACTCCTGATCCCGTGTTCCTTTAGAAGGCAATTTATTATAATATGTGCTGATGTTGTGGCAGTGATTTTGTGACCTGTTCCTAATGCAGATTCTTGCTCTATAGGAAATGTGCGTAGTCCGTTTTAAACCAGCCAGCAGGGAAGATGTTTGCCCTTATTCCTTGTATTACTCATATTTAAACAGCCGACAGAGGTATGGTGCTGTGGTACTTGAGCAGGGGTCACCTAAGACTGTGTATCTCATACCTCTCCCTGCGTTACAGAAAGCTCCATCCAGACTGCCACCTCTCAGTGGACCAGGTAAGGCAAGATGTTAAATCGCAACATGGTTATCACTGGCCTGTTGCATTCAGGATTCTGAAAATCCTTTGGCATCACACAAGATTCTGTATAACATACCCTTTATGTAGAATCAGGCACTTCACACATTCGCGTTAAAAGTAAAGAACTTGGCATTTATAAAGCACTTTTCATAAACCTCAGGACTTCCTGAACCATTTTAGAGTGGCAGTCAGTTTTCCCAAAGCAAGAATTCACAAACGGCAAAGATATAAATAAAAAGATAATGGGCGCAATTCTCCCACATTGGGAGACTTAAGTCCCGATGCCGGAGTGAAAACCGGAGTGTTTCACTCCGGCGTCGGAGGCCACTCCCAGACCCCTATTCTCCCGCCCCCGGGGGGCTAGGAGCGGCGCTGCGACATTTACGCACGCCGGGCCTTGGCGCCGCATAAAAGCGGCGCCGCGTAAATGACGTCGCCCGCGCATGTGCGGCGGCCGGCGCCAACCCACGCATGCGCGGTTGTCGTCCCCACCGCGGCCGCCCCACAAGAAGATGTCGGATGGATCTTGCGGGATGGCGGAGGAAAGGAGGTCCTCCTTCAGAGAGGCCGGCCCACCGATCAGTGGGCACCGATCGTGGGCCAGACCCCTTTTGAGGTCCCCCCCCGGTGCAGGAACCCCCCCCTCCTCACAGGCCGCCCCTCCCCCAGTGTTCCCGCGCTGTTCCCGCCGGCAGCGACCAGGTGTGGACGGCGCCGGCGGGAACCTGTCGTGTTGGGCAGGCCGCTCGGCCCATCCGGGCCAGAGAATCGCCGCTCACCCATTACTAACGGCAAGCGGCGATTCTCCCAGCGGCTAGCCGTGATTCTCGCCGCGCCAATTTGGTGGGGGTGGGAAAATCGCGTCTGGGCGGCGTGGCGGGACTCGCGTAGCGCCCGGGCGATTCTCCCACCCGGCACGGGGGGTGGGGGAGAATTCCGCCCAATCTGTTTCAGTGATGTTGGTTGAGAGAAAAATATTGATCTGGATTCTGGGGAGAACTAATTTTGCGATATTTGACTTCCGCTGCTTTTTGGTTCCGAGAGCAGTCCCTGATACCTGGTAATTATTCAGCGGTGAGCCCAGATAATGAATGGTGGAAAACTTGGGAAAAAGAAAACTCATTTATATTGGCATCTTTCATTATCTCAAGAATTTGTTCAGTTTCATTTCAAATTGAGCATTTACCAATCGGGGAATTCATTGGTGGGTGTATAAAAACAATAATAACTTCCGGGTTCCCAGCACGCATAATAATAATCTTTTTTATTGTTACAAGTAGGCTTACATTAACACTGCAATGAAGTTACTTTGAATTTAATGAGTATCCCCAATGATGCCCAGGAGAAACCCTCCAGGAAGTTCCCACGTAAGGGTTTACCTGACAATTTCCCAGAAGTGCTTTCTTCCTCTGCACAATTGCGCTGGGCTGGGAACAATCCGACAGAAGAAATTTAAATTGCTAACTTTGGATGGTTCTGCCAATTTTCCCCGATGGTTTTTCTGAAAGAATTAGTGAGAAGAAAATCACATTTAACTCCAGAGAAACTATTTAAAAAACCCAGACCCAGCCTTGAACAGGACCCCACCCTCAGGGGAGCCACTACTGCACCCCCGACTTAACCCAGCCACCCCTCTGGGTCTGACCCGGCCCCAGCCCCTCCCGAAGTCCCTGTCCCTCTCCAGTCCGAACTGACGCTCCCCTGCCAGAACCCCCCCCCCCCATGGCTAGTGCCGTAAAAAGGGTGTTCCTTTCTTCTCTGCATCCTGGCTATTCCTCGCCGATGCGGCTGGGAGATGCTTAGCTGCTCCTGTCTCACCCAGCCTGAATGAGGAAGGGTGGGTGAAACGGGCTTTGGAATATCAATGTGGGTAATTCAGTCGCGAGTGGCAATCCGCTGGATATTGGCACTCTGGGGAAGTTATGGGCCATTAATCCTTAAAGAGGGTTTGGGGATGAATTGGCAGAATATTTTATTAAAACTCTGCGACTGTCTTTAGCAGGGTTGGAATCATCTCACCCAGATCTGTTGCTGGCATTAGCATTCCCCAAGAAACAACACTCCTCAAGTGCCTCCAGGAAATCTTATGAATATAGAAGAGGGCCTGATAGGTGTCTGCAGGAAAAGAAATCCAGACAAAAATGCATTGAAGACATTGACACAGAGCTCCTTTCGGACCATTCCCAGTTTTCTCCATTTTTGGCTGAACCTAGAGCCCAACCATGCATCCTGCCAATGTTGCCCACCATGCCCTTCACCCAACCAAGGGAATTTCTTCATCATTCATGTCAAGTCAAACCACCAGATTTGCTATTGGGAGACCTACTGTCCAGTGACGAGCACTTCCACTATACTTACTTACCAAGTAACTTTGCTGATGAGATGTTGCAGTCTTATGAAGAGCAGGAGTCAGATGTGATAGAAAGCATGTTTGGAGCTTCTGCTTTTACAGGTGATGGACAAAACCAGTACTTCGATATAAATGAACAACAGCATCATGGAGATGAAGCAGGCAAAGACGTTGAAAGTACAACCAGAAATGAAAGTTTAAGCATCGAAACAAAGCCAATAGCTCATTTTGAACCAGCAGGCACGCTACCTGAAAACCTGCTCAGTGTGACCCAATTGAATTCAGTCCTTCAACAGGAGAATGAGTCATGCAACGCAACGAACATACTGACAACTGAACAAGAAGATAATTGGGCTACAAGTACCCAATACACTGAAGATATGCAAAGTTACATTAAAGAACTGGATAAGTTGTTCACAAACATTCCTCTGGGCACACTTTCACAACATGAAGATTGTCGCCATCTGCACTCTACCATCTCCTGCTGTGCTGACGTCTTGAACCATCTTTTATCTACCAGTACCAACAGTCTAGCCTCTGAAGTCCAGATCCCGATCGGTCCACATGGAAATCTAAATAGTACCATGGAAAGTCCTCAACATACCACTCGATCTGATAGCCCACTTCCTTTACTCACACCTCAGATGCCCAGTAACGTTCAACATCTTGGCTACAGTGGAGCAGTGACGCTTGACTCTGGAGTTCCCTTTAATGCTTTGCTAGCTAATGAAGAGACAAGGCAACAAGCAGAGGTTCCATTTCACATTGGAACGAAGCCTCGTCTTCCATTTCGGTTTCAGTCTTCTCATCATCAAAGAGGAATAGCTTCAGAAATGCACCAGCTTCCAGGGCAACACTTGTTGTCGCCCTATTGTCCCATCCAATGTAACCATTGTTCAAATGTACAGAAAGACATTGGACAGGGCCCAACATTCACAGAAGCTCCCTCAAGCTGCAGTCTTGAATGTTCTGATAGTCCAGATCAGCAAAACTGTGAACGACAATAGGATTATAAAGTGGGTCTGATGGTTTTGACAAAGATCTTTCAGAGAATGAAGAGCCGATGTAAAATTGTCACAAATTGAAAGCATAGGAGAAGTAACGCACGGTTCAAATGGAAATCAACATTTCAACACGTGTTGAATAGGATTGCAGTAATTTGAGGCAGGCGGCAGAAAGAACTGGCTACAGGTCTAACGGGATTGCCAATTTCGGCTCTTCCATAACACTAATATGCTGGATTGGCCGTCTTTGTTGCAGTTATAATTTCGGTAGTTAAACCATGTCTATTGAAACTGTTTAATTTGACGACCAAATACGACCGTGAACTCAAATTTAATTTACTTGTTTTGGAAGGAGAGATTCTCCCCGAATCAGGGAATTTCATCAGCATGACTAAGAAGCAAAGTAAGCTGTGTTCTTTTAGAAGATACCCGAGGATGGTGACATTAGCTCCTTAACGGAGCTAATCTCATCCATGGTTTTGAGAAATTTATGTTACTTTGATTCCTAAAATCTTGCCATAGTGTAAATAATGTCAAGAGGAAGTTGAGAGAGTTAAAGTCACATTCTAGGAAAAAAATCCTATTTTTAGCAAATTGCAGAAGTTTCAACTCCTGAGAATAGTGAAGATAAGGTGCAAGGATGGTCCCAGCTGGTGCAGAGGCCCATATTTAAAATTAAGATTCAGCACGAATTTTAATCCAATGTTTCTGTTTTGAAAGTATATTTTTCCTGCTTGGGGAACTAGTCAATACGTTTTTTATCCTCTCAGTGGCAGACAGGATTCAGCTTTTTATTTGAATTCCTCATTGAAGAACAATGTTGAATTTTTTTTTAAAATAGGCAACAGATATATGGAAACCTGTCTTTGAGCTTGACAATTGATGTTTTTAAGCAGAAAACTTCTGCCAATCGTCCTGCCCTCTCGTCTAATGTTGGTCCTTAATTCATTTTTTTCCAATTTCACCTGGCCTGGAAAGTTTCAGAGTAAGCATTATTGACTCGTTGAGAGTTCCTGCAAGGTGCTTCAAGTCCTGTTGCTGTGTCACAATGTCGGAATGTTTACCACTAACAGTTGAAATCCATGGAGGGACTGGAACCGTTGGCACATTTCCTTATTTTTGTGTGCAATTAAGAATGGGGATAAGCCTCTCTCCATTCAAATAAACACTCTTACCTATTGCATCTCCTCAAAGTTTAACAGTCTTTATAAACATCTGTTTAATTGTATGTACAATACGAAGTTAATTATTTATCCAAGTATGTTTTTATGCCCATGAGTGAGTGTGAACTCGTGTCTTATGAGTAAGCAAGTGCTTTTAAATGAGCGAGCCCATGTGTATGTGTTTGACAATGCGAAGCAGTATGTATGTGTTTGAGTAGACATAAGATGGTGTGTGTGAGGCAATGTGCACGCAGTGTGTGAGGCAGTGAGAGTAAGTGTGTATGCTTGAGTCCCTGTGCCTGCAAATGTGTGCAAGGCATTGTAAGTGTGTGTCAGAGAGTGACTGACGAGCAGTTTTAGTGGCAGTGTGTGTGACACCATGTTCGCTGTGTGTCTGTTGCGGTGGCTTTGAAGTACATTTTGACATAGGTCAGAGAATGCTTGATGTTTATGGTATTTAAAATACGTTGTTCTGTCTATTGCTTAATTTTTGTACACTTGACAAAGAGGTTTAAGTTGGAGGGAAAACTTAAACCTTTTGTTGTACTTCTTGTGCTGTTTTTAAGGCGCTGTCAATTATTTATAAAAGTATAGTGGTGATTTTTCCTTATTGACCACTTGTCAATCTACATGAAGCAATAGACCTTCCACTTTGAGTATTCCTGGTAGTCTCTTGGAGGAATCTTGAAAGTAATGAATGTCCCTGATGGTGCAATGGTCAGAGTCAGAATTGGGCTGGTAGGATTTGGGAAGTCAGATACCAAGAGGAAATCCTATTTTCTTTTTGTTATTATTTTACTGGACATGAGAATTGCCGGCTAGACCGGCATTTATTGCCATTCCTTTATTGCCCTTGAGAGGATTTTGGCGAACCAAATCATTGCCATTCACATATGTGCATTTTTATCAGAAAGTCATTTAGCCAAAGCCAGATTCCAACACACTTCTGTTTTCAAAATATTTGTGTTTTAATTATGTAATTTTTTTCATAAATGCGCACCTATTTCTATTCGGCTGCATTGTACATTCGCCCATCCAGCAGTGACACCAAATTATATTTACAGGGCTGGGAACCAGCAACAGGGTGCCTGTTTAAATTCGGAGATGGAAAGTAAAAAAACCTGCTGGGAATCGGAAAATATAACCAGAAAATGCTGGAGGTTCAGAATCTGAGAAAAAGACGGGCTGACGGTATTGGAGGGGCTGCATCCTCCAGCCGGTCCAGTTGTTAAAGCCTCAGCCTTGTCCCGCTGAATGATTGTTCAATGCTGACATAGGTGGATTATTCTGGAGACAGATTTCACTGGAGATGTGGAAGTGACTGACTAGACCCCTGGGTCATGTTTGCTTTCGTCAGGTACAGTTGCTTCCAGTGGTGTTTCCTTTTTACCAGAAAGTCGGCAAAACCTCTGTGACTAAAGCCACTTTTATACTGCCGCTGGTTAAGTCTTAGTCCAGCAGGTAGACCCCCTGTGTTTACGTTGTTAAATTCGGATTCCGGATTAAACGTCTGAATTAAAATATTGAGGAATTAAAAACTGCATTCAGTGTACAAAAGGCGAAGCTGAGTGCTAAGAAGTCTTGAGCTCTCTTATTGTTTCCACTTTGGCAAATTGGTGGCATTTTGGATAGATAGTTAAACCTTGTGGTTTTTCTAAAGGGCATAAAAGAGGGAGCTGGTAAATGTCTACAGGAGAGAGAGTACTAAAATCGAGATGAAGCGCAAGCTAATGATCGAGCGAGCAGAAATGGAACTGTTACTGAAATGCTATTGTTGCGCATCCGGGTTAGTGACTCCTGAGCTCATTTTCCTCTCGGGTGCTGTACGTTTTCACCAATGTATTTGTTTTTTGTTTGTGAGTAGATTTTTTTCCTGCGTGACAAAACTAAAT
This sequence comes from Scyliorhinus torazame, assembly GCF_047496885.1. Classification (NCBI taxonomy): domain Eukaryota; kingdom Metazoa; phylum Chordata; class Chondrichthyes; order Carcharhiniformes; family Scyliorhinidae; genus Scyliorhinus; species Scyliorhinus torazame. The sequence goes on from NC_092707.1 coordinate 204,493,835, forward strand.
ATTTAACATCTCATTGAACAATGCAGGCGTAACAAGTGCATTTTAATATATTATTTCCACAAAATCTGAATGATTATGATTTATTATTTGAAGGTGTTGATATGGATTTGGATTATGAATAAAAGCAGAAGGTGTTAACTAATCAACAAGCACAGCGCTGTCTGAACTCATTGCATCATATCTTTCGCTAATTTTCATGAGGAGATTGAAGTTGAAACACAGAGGCACACCATTTGGCGATGTGTGACCTTGTGGCACAGTGGGTAGTGTCCCTACAGCTGGGCTGAGTTCAAGTCCAACACCAAGACATGTTGGCTACGGAAGGAGTATCCACGGAAGGAGTATCCAGCGGGCAGATAATCAGCTCAGGAATCCTTCCCCCCACTATTCCCCAAAGGGTAAAAGACAGTGTGGTATGAAGGTAGGCTTAAAAGAAATACTGATATGTGGCACAGTGGTTAGCACTGGGACTGCGGCGCTGTGGAACCGGGTTCGAATCCCGGCCCTGGGTCACTGTCCCTGTGGAGTTTGCACATTCTCCCCATGTCTGCGTGGGTTTCACCCCCACAACCCAAACGTGCAGGTTAGGTGGATTGGCCACGCTAAATTGCCCCTTTATTGGGGGGAAAAAAAAATAATTGGGTACTCTAAATTTATATTTAAAAAAAAACTAATATGTACGCTCCACATGAACTTCCTCTCGCCTTACTTCTGTTGCTCGAGAAGTACCCAGCTCAAATAGTGCTGAATTTCTGTTTCCTTGCTAAATGTCAGGTAAAGAAAAAATGGGTGAACATGTTTTAGTCAATTACCATTTAAAAAAATTAGGTTGCAAACAAGTGGAAGATAGTAGAGGTCATGACTCCAGTCGGGTCTCAGCAACAACATGATATTCCAAGCTCTGGCCAGCAAGCATCTCTTTCCTTTGACTTAACAAAGTTAGAGAAAGCATATGAAGTTCAGTAAAGGCACGAGCTGTAAACATGTGCCAACAGAGATGACATCGAGTAGCGCTATTGGAAGATGCGAGCAAACCATTCATATTTAGCAGTGCCCTGATAATTTAATAAAGAGTTCAGGAAAACAAGTGAAACGTGAAAAATCCTTTTCTTTCCTAAGGCCTTGTTTGAAGGCTGCTCAGAAACCATAATGCGCTGAATTACACTGAGAGGCTCAGGGAAGTGAGCTAATAAGGGAGGGAGTGCTGAACTGCAGGTCACATTTGACATTGGCTGAGTAGTAACAGTAGTTGGTGGGTTTCAAAGTAAGATCGCAGCTTTAGGGGGCATGGAAAGATAAGCAAGCAGTTCTGTAGTATAGTCAGAGACACAGCGATTAAGGTTACTCACTGAACCACGCTCCCTTAGTGTGGTAGTATGTATTGGGGGTCATGTGGGACTGGAAGCCCTAATGTCATTGGCTGACAGATCCCGGGTCCTGGTTGGCCGTTGACCTCATACTCCGCCCTGAAGGCGAAGTATAAGAAGCCGGTGCCTTCCCCCGCAGGCCAGTTTACTATCGGGCTGCTGGGGAACAGACACGCTTAATAAAGCCTCATCGACTTCACTCTGTTTGTCTCACGGAGTCTTTGTGCGCCACAATTTATTAAGCGTGCCTAAAAAGGACTATGGAGCTCAGGATCATTCCAGAATGCCTGAGGATCAGCCCCCACGCAGTGAATGCAGCAGCAGCCTTCAAACACTGGCAGACTTGCTTTGAGGCCTACATCACATCGACCACAGGCCGAGTCTCAGATGAACAAAAACTGCAGGTCCTGCACTCGAGGGTGAGCACGGAGATTTTCACCCTCATTGAAGACACCCGCGATTTCCAGACGGCGTTCGCAGCACTGAGAAGTCTCTACGTTCGCCCAGTTAACCAAATCTACGCTCGCTACCAGCTCGCGACGAGACGGCAAGCTCCCGGAGAATCGATGGACGGGTTCTACGCCGCGCTGCTGATTTTGGGACGAGCCTGCAGCTGCCCGTCGGTGAACGCAAACGAACACACGGACATGTTAATGCGCGATGCTTTTGTTGCAGGTATACAATCCTCCCAAATCCGCCAAAGACTTCTAGAAAAAGAGTCACTAGGACTCTCAGAGGCACGGGCCCTGGCAGCCTCGCTGGACGTAGCCGCGCGTAATACCCGCGCCTACGGCCCCGACCGCGCGGCAGGCCATTGGGCCCCGTACGTACCCGCCGCGGCAAACCCCCTACCCCCCCCCCCCCCCCGGACACCCCACAGGCTTGCGCAGTCCAAACGCCGAGTCGCACCGGGGGCGCCCGCTGTTATTTCTGCGGCCAGGCGAAGCACCCCCGACAACGCTGTCCGGCCCGCGCAGCCATCTGCAAAAGCTGCGGGAAAAAGGGCCACTATGCGGTGGTGTGCCGGTCCCGCGTGGTCGCCGCCGTCCCGGGAGAACAGGGAGCCCTACAGGCAGTCTATGCCTCCCAACCCCCCCAGCACGCCATGTGCGACCCCCAGGCGCCGCCATTTTGGGTCCCGACCACCGCGGCCCCGGGAGAACTGGGAGCCCTGCACGCCGCCTACGCTCCCCAACCCCCCCTCCCCGCAGCCCATGTATGACCCGCCGCCGGCGCTCCCGATTTGGGTGCCGGCCAACACTCTCCACGGAGAGGAAGGGGTTTTCCGTATCCCGAACGCCACCCTCACCCCCGTCCTGCGCCCCATGCCTGACCCGCCGGCGCCACCTACCTTGACCCCGACCACCGCTGTCCCCGGCGAGGGAGCTCCGCGCGGTGCCAGCGCTCGCGGCCCCACGACTGACCCGCCAGCGCCGCCGACCTGGGCCCTCGCCCCCGTCCCGCGCCCCACGCCTGACCCGCCAGCGCAGCCGACCTGGGCCCTCGCCCCCGTCGCGCGCCCCACGCCTGACCCGCCGGAGCCGCCGACCTGGGCCCTCGCCCCCGTCCCGCGCCCCACGCCTGACCCGCCGGAGCCGCCGACCTGGGCCCTCGCCCCCGTCCCGCGCCCCACGCCTGACCCGCCAACGCCGCCGACCTGGTCCCTCACCCCCGTCCCGCGCCCCACGCCTGACCCGCCGGCAATACAACTTACCTGGACCCCGATCTCCGTCCCCGGCGAGGGACCTCCTCACTGTCCCAGCGCTCGCACTACTGACCTGCCGGTCCCCAGCGAGGGAGCTCCGCGCGGTCCTAGCGCCCGCGGCCCTGGCGCTCGCACCAAAGGAACTCCGCGCGGTCCTAGCGCCCGCGGCCCGGGAACTCCGCGCGGTCCTAGCGCCCCCCAGACCCCCCAGCACTCAATGTGCGACCCGCAGACGCCGCCATTTTGGGTCCCGACCACCACGAGGGGAGGAGGGGCCCCGCCATCTTGGACCGCCCCCGACCTGTACGACGCATGGGGGCGGCCATTTTGTCCACCCCCGACGCCATCTTGTGACCCCTCATCTACGGGCGAGGTATGGGGGCGGCCATTTTATCCATCCCCGACGTCCTCTTGGACGGCAACAACGGACCCCACCCCACTACTACAACCACGGCTCGCTTCGGTTACGCTCGATCAGGCTCGGCCCCGGACTCTCCAGACGACGACGACAACGGTCCTAATTAACGGCCACGAGACGCCATGCCTAGTCGACTCCGGGAGCACGGAAAGTTTTATACATCCCGACACGGTAAGACGCTGTTCCTTAACTACCTACCCCAGCGCACAAAAGATTTGCCTAGCCGCAGGATCCCACTCCGTACAGATCCAGGGATTCTGCATAGTTACCCTAACGGTACAGGGGAGGGAATTCAAAAACTACAAACTTAACGTCCTTCCCCAACTCTGTGCCCCCACCTTGCTGGGCTTAGATTTTCAATGTAACCTACAGAGCCTTACGTTTAAATTCGGCGGCCCCATACCCCCACTCACTATCTGCGGCCTCGCCACCCTCAAGGTGCAACCCCCGTCCTTGTTTGCGAACCTCACCCCGGATTGCAAACCCGTCGCCACTAGGAGCAGACGGTACAGCGCCCAGGACCGGACCTTCATTCGCTCCGAAGTCCAGCGGCTACTAAAGGAGGGCATAATCCAGGCCAGCAATAGTCCCTGGAGAGCGCAGGTGGTAGTAGTGAAGACAGGGGAGAAACAAAGGATGGTCATTGACTATAGCCAGACCATCAACAGGTACACACAACTAGACGCGTACCCTCTCCCCCGCATATCCGACATGGTCAATCGGATTGCCCAGTATAAAGTCTTCTCCACCGTGGACCTCAAGTCCGCCTACCATCAGCTCCCCATCCGCCCAAGTGACCGCAAGTACACAGCCTTCGAGGCAGACGGGCGATTATACCACTTCCTAAGGGTCCCTTTTGGCGTCACAAACGGCGTCTCGGTCTTCCAACGGGAAATGGACCGAATGGTTGATCAACATGGGTTACGGGCCACGTTCCCGTACCTCGACAATGTAACCATCTGCGGCCACGATCAGCAGGACCACGACGCCAACCTCCAAAAATTCCTCCAGACTGCCAAAGCCTTGAACCTCACGTACAATGAGGACAAGTGCGTTTTTAGCACCGATCGGCTAGCCATTCTGGGCTACATAGTGCGCAATGGGATAATAGGCCCCGACCCCGAACGTATGCGCGCACTCATGGAATTTCCCCTCCCGCACTGCCCAAAAGCCCTGAAACGCTGCCTGGGGTTCTTTTCATACTACGCCCAGTGGGTCCCCCAGTACGCAGACAAGGCCCGCCCCCTAATACAGACCACGACTTTCCCGCTGTCGACAGAGGCTTGCCAGGCTTTCAGCCGCATCAAAGCGGACATCGCAAAGGCCACGATGCGCGCCATCGACGAGTCCCTCCCCTTCCAGGTCGAGAGCGACGCCTCTGACGTAGCTCTCGCGGCTACCCTTAACCAAGCGGGCAGACCCGTGGCCTTTTTCTCCCGAACCCTCCACGCCTCAGAAATCCGCCACTCCTCAGTGGAAAAGGAAGCCCAAGCCATAGTGGAGGCTGTGCGACATTGGAGGCATTACCTGGCCGGCAGGAGATTCACTCTCCTCACTGACCAACGGTCGGTTGCCTTCATGTTCGATAATGCACAGCGGGGCAAGATCAAGAACGACAAGATCTTGCGGTGGAGGATCGAACTCTCCACCTTCAACTATGAGATCTTGTACCGGCCCGGAAAGCTGAACGAGCCGTCTGATGCCCTATCCCGCGGGACATGTGCCAACGCACAAATTGACCGCCTCCAAGCCCTCCACGAGGACCTCTGCCACCCGGGGGTCACTCGGTTTTACCACTTCATCAAGTCCCGCAATCTCCCCTACTCCTTAGAGGAGGTCCGTACAGTCACAAGAGACTGCCACATCTGCGCAGAATGCAAACCGCATTTTTTCAGGCCAGATGGAGCGCACCTGATTAAGGCTTCCCGTCCCTTTGAACGCCTCAGTCTCGATTTCAAAGGGCCCCTCCCCTCCACCGACCGCAACGCGTATTTCCTTAATGTAGTGGACGAATACTCCCGCTTCCCTTTTGCCATTCCCTGCTCCGACATGACCGCGGCCACAGTCATTAAAGCCCTGAACAGCATATTCACACTGTTCGGTTACCCCGCATACGTCCACAGCGACAGGGGGTCCTCTTTCATGAGTGACGAGCTGCGCCAGTTCCTGCTCAGCAAGGGTATAGCTTCAAGCAGGACGACCAGCTACAACCCCCGGGGGAACGGGCAAGTAGAAAGGGAGAACGGCACGGTCTGGAAGGCCGTCCTACTGGCCCTACGGTCCAGGGACCTCCCAGTTTCACGGTGGCAGGAGGTCCTCCCGGACGCTCTCCATTCCATCCGGTCGTTATTATGTACGAGCACTAATCAAACGCCTCACGAGCGTCTCCTTGTCTTCCCTAGGAGGTCCTCCTCTGGAACGTCGCTGCCGACCTGGCTGGCGGCCCCAGGAGCCATCCTGCTCCGAAATCACGTGCGGGCACATAAGGCGGACCCGCTGGTCGAAAGGGTTCACCTCCTCCACGCAAACCCCCAGTACGCCTACGTGGAGTACCCCGACGGCCGACAGGACACGGTCTCCCTGCGGGATCTGGCGCCCGCCGGCACCACGCACACCCCCCCGGCACCATCAACCCAACCGCCCCCCTTCCTGCCACCGCCGCACCCCGCGACCGCCCCCTTCCCAGGAGGATCAGTCCCCCTCCCCTTTGCACCGACAGCTAAAACCGTGCGGTTCCCGGAGGCGACAACGCTGGTACAAGCACTACCACCACCGCCGGGGCCGAGGCGATCGACACGGACGACCAGACCGCCCGACCGACTCGTGGCGTCGATGTAAAACAAAGATGGACTGTCCAATGAACATTTTGTTTTCCTATATCCTCTGTAAATAGTTGTAACAGGACGATACTGTCCAATACGGTCCTACCATGTAACTGTTCTCTCCTCCCAGGACCAGTACTGTAAACCCTTACCACGATATGAAGCATCACCCCGCCGGGTTCATTTTTGACAAGGGGTGAATGTGGTAGTATGTATTGGGGGTCATGTGGGACTGGAAGCCCTAATGTCATTGGCTGACAGATCCCGGGTCCTGGTTGGCCGTTGACCTCATACTCCGCCCTGAAGGCGAAGTATAAGAAGCCGGTGCCTTCCCCGCATGCCAGTTTACTATCGGGCTGCTGGGGAACAGACATGCTTAATAAAGCCTCATCGACTTCACTCTGTCTCACGGAGTCTTTGTGCGCCACACTTAGAAAAACAGTACCACCCATAATGAAATGAAACATTTATTCCGTGTAGATTCAATCAGTTTCCCCCTGTGGCGCTCCTCCGCAACTCCCTGCAGGTCACAAAATGTAAACAACAGCAACATCTTATCACTATATTGAAAACAGTATGCCCAGCACACACCAATTGCCGCACTTAGTTACTGGTGCCATGGTATTTTTCAATTCTGTAGAGCTTCTTGGCCAATTAAACTGAGTGATACAGGCAGAATTCATTTACAGTGCCAAGCCTCTGCGGCACCATAGGAACCAACTATATGAAACACAGCATGCACAAACAATTAATTGCATTTATATAGCACTTTTCATAACCACAGGACATCTCAAAACACTTTTCAACCAGTGAAGTATTTTTGAAGTGTAGTCACTGTGCTAATATTGGAAATGCAACCAATTTGTGCACGGCAAGATGCCACAAATATCAATGTTAATCATGGCCGAATATTTTGTTTTTGTGGTATTGATTGAGAATTAAATATTGGTCAAGACACCGGCGGTGAATCCGATGCTTTCCGTCAAAATAGTGTCGGAGGATATTTTATGCCCAACTTGTGAGGGCCCCGGTTTAACATCTCATCCAAACGATAGTGCCTCTGACGGTGCAGCACTTCCAGTACTGCAATGGTGAACCGGCCTTGATTTTGGCGCTCAAGACCATGGGAACTGAACACTGAACTTGGGCTTTATTTTTTAAAATATCTTGCGGCTATTTCATAGGCATCACAACTCAAATGTAAAACAGCACACTTATTTATTTCAATGTGATTTTCTCTCAAAAGAAAAGGCAGTCATTGAATTTAGCATATAATTTATAGACAGGTTACTGACCTCTACTTGACCTCAATAATACCCGTTTCCCTTGGAGAACGCCTATGCAGCAGCCCATCAGTGCCAGTGTCGTTCAGTTTGTTTTGTGCTCCTGTACTGTTCGGACAACGACACAGTAGCAGATAGGAATGCGTTGTCTCAGTGTTGATAGCATTCAGACAATGCATTGGATAAAAAACAACAATTTGCACAGAACACACAGTACAAGATACAAGTGAGCAATTCACTTTTACAATGTTTCTATTGTACATTTACAGGAAATAGCAGAGAGATATATATGAACTGTACTGTACCAGACAAGAATGAATAAAACCCATTTACTTTGTGTATTGCACATTTACAGGAGCTGACAGTGACGTATAAGCATTAGCCACAGGTTCCTTCTTGCATGCTGTTTTATCTGCTTTTTAAAATTTACCTCATCAAAAGTCTTGTGATTGTGCCATTTGGCTATTCTTGGGACGCCCTTGGGCTGTTGTCCTAAGGCTAGATGGCATCACGTGTCTTGTGTCAGTAGGGCTTGTTGCATTGGCCTCGGTAAGGGGCCTCCACTTCTATGGGTGCGGAGGGTGCAGATTGCAGACTCAGTGTGTTGGACTCTGGGTGATGGTTGGTGGAGCTGGCTCGGGTACCTGCAACAGGTGATGCTGGTTGCTGAAAAAGAGATCACTCTCCGAGTCAACCAAATAGCTGTTTGGTTGTGGGGTGTGGCTGTGTACCACTGCCAGTTTGCTGTGGTCGCGTGTGGTTGGATTGTGATGATTTGGTTCTAGAGTGTACAGCCTGCAGGCATTGCGGCCATGGTACCTTTTTCCACTCTGTTGGGCTTCATGGAGGTGACACCCACATTTGTCTCCAGTTTTGGTTGCAGAAGAACCATGGCGACAGGGATCATGGTTCTGGTAGGCCTGGAGAACAATCTCCATGCTGACGAGGGCAGGCCCCGTCTCAGCACATTTCGTAGGTTCGGTGGTGCAGCCTTAAGTCAGTGTTATCTCAAATGCATTTCTCAAGGAGATGCTTTGCTGAACATACTGCCTGTTCTGCCAGTATCATTCAGTTGTGGGTAGAGGGGGCTACATGTGATTTGCTCCAAGTCCCATATTTGAGAAAAGTCTGCGAACTCCCTGGAGATGAACTGCAGCGTGTTGTCTGCCCCCATTATCCCCTGGGTGATGCCATGTGTGGCAAAGTGTCTCTTCAGCTTGCTGATGACTGTGTTGCTTTTCAGATTGTGCAGATAGTGGATTTCATACAAACCAGAGTACGAGTGAACCAGCACCAAGTGCTGTTTTCCATTCTATTTGAATATGTCTGTTGCATGAGTGGCTGTAGGCCTGGGACTTCATGTAGGTGCAGTGGTTCTTTGGTTTGATGAGGCTTGAGCACATTGCAAGGTGCACATGTGGACACTTCCCTCTCGATGCCCACAGACATGGAGGGCCAGAGCAAGGATTCCTTTGCCATATTCTCAGGCGTGTTGCTTCCAACCTTGGGTGCACTTGGTGGAGTTGCTGGGCATAATAACTCTGCAGAGAGGTGGGGATGGTGATTTGCTGGTATTGGCCTGTCTTGCATGATTAACTCCTCATAGCAAAAATGTACAGAGCTCACAGGAATCTCCTTTGATGACTTGGGCCAGCCTTTCATAATGTCATGGAGCTGTCTGTAGGATTTAGAACCAGGGAAAGCAAATATTTACTTAAGTGAAGTGGGGAACAATGGAGCATAGAATATGAGTTGTTAAAACTGAAGAAGAGATGAGTTCAAAGTGGAGACTTTATGGGGAGGCAGTGATATTGGCATTGGACTAGTAAACCAGAGATCCAGAGTAATGCTCTGGGGACGCAGGTTCAAATCCCGCCACTGCAAATGGTGAAATTTGAATTCAATAAAAATCTGGAATTAAAAGTCTAATGATGACTATAAAACCATTGTTGATTATCAGAAAAACCCAATCTTGTTCACTAATGTCCTTTAGGGGACAAATCTGCCTTCCTTACCCGGTCTGGCCTATATGTGACTCCAGATCCACAGCAACGTTATTGACTCTTAACTGCCCCCTCAACGGCAATTAGGGATGGGCAATAAATGCCGGCACAGCCTGCGCTGCCCACGTCCCATGAACAACAACAAAAAAATATAGGATATAGTTCACACTTACTTGTAAAAAGCCTGGCTTCTAAGGCAAGTTGTTTAGCCAGGAGGAAATCAAAAAGGAAATGTGGTACATCAGTAGCTGGGTAGCTCGTATTGACAGGTGAAGCAAGAGAGAAGAGAGGCGAACAGTTGGTAAGCAGGTACAACCATAGCCACATCCAGCTGGAAAGAAAAACTCTCACAGAAAGCAGAATTCTAGGCTAGAAGTTGCTAATTTGGAAACCTCAGAGAAAGACCACGCTGAACGGAAGAAAGGTTTCCGAAACTTAAGGGTAGTAACTACTTGTTGGAGTTAGCTCATAGAGTTATACTGTATGGGGCAAGGGATATTTCCCAGAGTTCAGAAACAGGTAGACGGGATTACTGCAGTTACGTATGCCTTTGTTATGTATTGTGGCTTTTCTCGTTTTGTGTTTTTACATGTTAATAAACATTCTTTTGTGTGAATGGCTACAATAAAACAACCTTTTCCTCACTGGTTTGCATATCTTTCCTCACGATTATACCAAATTGAAAAATACACTGCTAAGAACCGGTGTTCCAAGTTACACTTCTGGGTTTTGGCATACCCTCACGTCTAACATCAGCAAAGTGCGTAACACCAATATGATATTTTTCACTGGCTTGCATATCTGTTCGAAATTCTTTAACAATATCTCCGGGCCTTCCTTCTCTTCCCTTGAAGACAATGGATTCAAATTTTTCAGTGCCTCCTGGCTTGCTAAATTTAACAGCATGTATGCTTGTACCTTTTTTGATTTATCAGATAGGACGGCACCATTCTTTTTCGAACTTGGTTCTGTTATCTGCAACGTTTTAATCGAATACGGGTGGGTTGACATGACGAAGTCCCTTTGCCATCTTGGCCAGCTTCTGACACCATGTAGAAGTTGCTGTGTTGGATAGATTGACAACAAAGGACCAACAAGCAGAAGGGTTTATACAACAACCGTAACAGCTCTTACATGCTGTGTGTCTGCCCAAGCTGGGGGAGTACTCCCACGTCACTTTCTGTGTTCCACTTTATCCCGATGTACATGTGACCACCCAATCTAAAGTCCACATGTAAAATATATCTTTGGGTGCAAACTGCCCGAGGCTGAACCAAATAGTTCATAACCTTGATGTTGTATTTGACCCTGAGCTGTACTTCCAACCACATAATCCTTCCGTCTCCCTTATTTTCACTGCCATAATATCACCTGACTCTGCCTCTGCTTCTGCTCATCCATGTTTTTGTTGCATTTAGGTTTGACTGTTCCAATACTCTCCTCCTTGGCCTCACACCTTCCACCCTCCATGAACTAGATATATAATGGTAAACACCATCGAAAACTCCTAACTTACATTAAGTCCCATTTAAAAAAATGTATTCATGGAATGTGGGCGTCGTTGGTTAGGCCTTTATTTACTGCCCATCCCTAGATGCCCTTCAGAAGGTGGGGGTAAGTTGTCTTCTTGAACTGCTGCAGTCCTCGAGGTGTAGGTACACCCACTGTGCTGTCAGGGAGGAAGTTCCAGGATGTTGCCCCAGAGCCAGTGAAGGAACGGCGATATATTTCCCAAGTCAGGGGGGTGAGTGACTTGGAGGAGAACCTCCAGGTGGTGGGGTTCCCAGGTACCTGTTGCTCTTGTCCTTCTAGATAGTAGTGGTCGTGGGTTTGGAAAGTGCTGTCTGAGGAACCCTGGTGAGTTCCTGCAGTGCATCTTGTAGATGGTACACACGGCTGTCACTGTTCTTCGGTGGTGGAGAGTTTGAATGTTTCTGATAGGGGAAGCAATCAAGCGGACTGCTTTGTCCTGGATGGTGTTCAGCTTCTTGAGTGTTGCTGAAGCTGCACTCATCCAGGCAAGTAGAGAGTATTCCATTACAGTCCTGACTTGTGCCTTGTAGATGGTGGACAGGCTTTGGGGGGAGGGGGTCAGGAGGCACGCTACTCACCATAGGATTCCTAGCCTTTTGACCTGCCCGGTAGGTCAAATTAATTAATATGGCTAGTCCAGTTCTGTTTCTGATCAATGGTAATCCCATGGATATGCTCGCTGGTCTTCTGCTTCCAGTCTGACAATGCCTCGATATTAAAATTCCCCTTTTTGCGATCAAATCTTTCCATGATCTCTTTCCTCCCCTATTACTGTAATCGCCTCCAATCATCGTTCTCCTTTTCTGATATCTGGGACACCCCTGACTTTAATTGCTTGGTACTGGTGGCCATGCATCAGCTGCCACGACTGTAAGCTCTGGAATTCCTTCCATAAACGTTTCCACCCCTCGCAAGTTGTTGTTCTTGTAGATACCACCCTTTGTCCCATCAGTGCATTCGTATTGAGGCTAAACAAATAAATACCTTTAATTTCATTTTGCCATACATGGCAAAGCAGCCACTTGCTATGCATGGATTGCTGGCTGCAGTAGTTTTCCAGCATTACAACAATGACTATACTTCAAAACTACATAGGTGCAGTGCTTCGTGGTACCATAAGATGGTTACAGGAAGTATATAAATGCATGCTCTTTTATTTTTTAAAAAAATATATTTTATTGAATTTTTTTTCCCTGAGCAACATTTTTCCCGCTTACAAAACAAGCGAAACGATAACAGTAACAAAACAGAAATTTTTAAACTTTTTAACAATAATAATAGTAGTAATAATATACAAGTAACAAAACCTCGTACTCTATTGACCTATACTCAACTGCCTCCCCCCCCTCCTCCCCCCCTCCTCTCCCCCCCCCCCCCCCCCCCTCTCCCCCCTGGGTTGCTGCTGCTGGTCATCCGTCTTCCCTCTAACGTTCCCCTAGGTAGTCGAGAAATGGCTGCCACCGCCTGGTGAACCCTTGAGCCGATCCCCTCAGGGCAAACTTTATCTGCTCCAGTTTAATAAACCCCGCCATATCGTTTACCCAGGCCTCCAGTCCGGGGGGTTTCGCCTCCTTCCACATGAGTAGGATCCTGCGCCGGGCTACGAGGGACGCAAAGGCCACGACATCAGCCTCTTTCGCCTCCTGCACTCCCGGTTCTTCCGCAACTCCAAATAGAGCTAACCCCCAGCCTGGTTTGACCCGGGCCTTCACCACCTGCGAAATCACTCCCGTCACTCCCTTCCAATACCCTTCCAGTGCCGGGAACGCCCAAAACATATGTGCATGGTTTGCCGGGCTCCCGCCACACCTCCCACATTTGTCCTCCACTCCAAAGAACCTGCTCAATCTTGCCCCCGATATGTGTGCTCTATGTAGCACCTTAAATTGAATCAGGCTAAGCCTGGCGCATGAGGAAGAGGAATTTACCCTGCTTAGGGCATCAGCCCACATACCCTCCTCTATCTCCTCCCCTAATTCTTCTTCCCATTTTCTTTTTAGTTCGCCCACCGACTCCTCCCCCTCTTCCCTCATCTCTCTATAAATCTCTGACACCTTGCCCTCTCCGACCCACACCCCTGAAAGCACCCTGTCCTGTATCCCCTGTGTCGGGAGCCGCGGAAATTCCCTCACCTGTTGTCTAGTAAACGCCCTCACCTGCATATATCTCAAGAAATTCCCCCGGGGTAACTTATACTTTTCCTCCAGTGCTCCCAAGCTCGCAAAAGTCCCATCTATGAATAAATCTCCCACCTTCCTAATTCCCAACTGGTACCAGCTTTGAAATCCTCCATCCATTCTTCCTGGGGCGAACCTATGGTTGTTCCTGATAGGGGACCCCACCAGGGCTCCCCGCACCCCTCTCTGTCGCCTCCACTGTCCCCATATGTTCAGTGTTGCCGCCACCACCGGGTTCGTGGTGTACTTTTTCGGTGAGAACGGTAGCGGCGCCGTCACCAGCGCCTCTAGACTCGTCCCTTTACAGGACCTTCTCTCCAGCCTTTTCCACGCCGCTCCCTCACCCTCCATCATCCATCTACGTATCATTGCCACATTGGCGGCCCAATAATAATCTCCCAGGTTCGGTAGTGCCAGTCCTCCTCTGTCCCTACTGCGCTGAAGGAACCCCCTCCTTACTCTCGGAACTTTCCCTGCCCACACAAAGCTCGTAATGCTCCTATCTATTTTATTAATAAAGGTCCTGGTGATTAAAATAGGGAGACATTGAAATACAAATAAGAACCTCGGGAGGACCATCATCTTAATTGCTTGCACCCTGCCCGCCAGCGATAAAGGCTGCATGTCCCACCTCTTAAAGTCCTCCTCCATTTGTTCTACCAGCCGTGTCAGATTAAGTCTGTGCAAGGTTCCCCAGCTCCTAGCGATCTGAATCCCCAAGTATCGGAAGTTTCTTTCCACTTTCCTTAGCGGTAAGCCTTCTATCTCTCTATTCTGGTCCCCTGGATGTATCACATATAATTCACTCTTCCCCATGTTTAACCTATACCCCGAAAATTCCCCGAACCTCCTCAAGATTCGCATAACCTCTATCATCCCCCCCGCTGGGTCCGACACGTATAGCAAAAGGTCATCCGCGTATAACGAAACTCGGTGTTCTTCTCCCCCTCTAGTCACCCCTCTCCATTTCCTGGAGTCTCTCAGCGCCATGGCCAGAGGTTCAATTGCCAGCGCAAACAACAATGGAGACAGCGGGCATCCCTGTCTTGTTCCCCTATATAATCGGAAATACTCCGATCTATGTCGACCTGTAACTACGCTTGCCGTCGGTGCCCCATAAAGTAGTCTAACCCAGCGAATAAATCCGTTCCCAAACCCAAACCTCCTTAACACTTCCCATAAATACTCCCACTCCACCCTATCAAATGCCTTCTCTGCGTCCATTGCCGCCACTATCTCTGCCTCCCCCTCCACTGAGGGCATCATTATCACCCCTAATAGCCGTCGCACGTTAACATTCAAATGTCTCCCTTTTACGAACCCTGTCTGGTCTTCGTGCACCACCCCTGGGACACAGTCCTCTGTCCTCGATGCCAGCACCTTTGCTAGCAGTTTGGCGTCCACGTTCAATAGTGAAATAGGTCTATAGGACCCACACTGCATCGGATCTTTGTCCCTCTTCAAAATTAGCGATATCGTCGCCTCCGACATTGTCGGGGGTAGTGTCCCCCCTTCCCTGGCCTCATTGAACGTCCTCGCCAACAACGGGGCCAACAAGTCCACATATTTTCTGTAGAATTCCACTGGGAACCCGTCTGGCCCCGGGGCCTTCCCTGCTTGCATGCTTCCCAGTCCCTTAATAACCTCGTCCACCTCAATCGGTGCCCCCAGGCCTGCCACCGCCTGCTCCTCCACTTTCGGGAACCTCAACTGGTCCAGGAACTGCCGCATCCCTTCCTCTCCCTCTGGGGGCTGAGACCTATACAGTTCTTCATAAAAGGTCTTAAACACCTCATTTATCTTTCCTGCCCTTCGCACGGTGTCTCCCCTTTCATCCCTAATTCCTCCTATCTCCCTCGCTGCTGCCCTCTTTCGCAGGCGACTAGCCTTTTCCCCATATTCATACCTCCTCCCCTGTGCCTTCCTCCACAGTACCTCCCCTTTCTGGTGGTCAGAAGGTCAAACGTGGTCTGGAGTCGTCTCCTCTCCCTGTACAGCTCCTCCTCCGGGGTCTCTGCAAATTCCCTGTCCACCCTTAAAATCTCCCCCAGTAATCTATCCCTTTCCTTGGCCCCAATAGAAATCAGCTCTCCTCTGACCACCGCTTTTAGTGCTTCCCAGACCACTCCCACAGGGACCTCGCCGTTGTCATTGACCTCCAGGTATCTCTCGATACACCCCCTCACTCTTGCACACACTCCCTCATCCGTCATCAGTCCCACATCTAATCGCCAGAGTGTTCTCTGCTCCCTGTCCTCCTACTTCCAGGTCCACCCAATGTGGGGCATGATCCGAAACCGCTATGGCTGAGTATTCAGCTTCTTCCACCCTAGAGATCAACGACCTTCCTAGAACAAAAAAATCTATCCGTGAGTACACTTTATGGACGTGGGAGAAGAAGGAATACTCCCTAGCCCTGGGTCTAAGAAATCGCCATGGATCCACTCCCCCCATTTGGGCCATAAACCCCTTAAGTACCCTGGCCGTTGCCGGCCTTCTTCCAGTCCTTGAGCTGGATCTATCTAGCCCTGGGTCCAGCACGGTATTGAAGTCCCCTCCTAAAATCAAATTTCCTGCCTCCAGGTCCGGAATACGCCCCAGCATCCGTCTCATGAACCCCGCATCGTCCCGATTTGGGGCATACACATTAACCAACACGACCTCCATTCCCTCCAGCCTACCACTCACCATTACATATCTACCTCCACTATCTGCTACGATGTTCTTTGCTTCAAATGCTACCCGTTTCCCCAACAAAATGGCCACCCCTCTGTTCTTTGCGTCCAGTCCTGAGTGGAACACCTGTCCCACCCATCCTTTCCTTAGCCTAACTTGGTCCGCCACCTTTAGGTGCATCTCTTGGAGCATAACCACGTCTGCCCTTAGTCCTTTCAAATGCGCGAGCGCTCGGGCCCTTTTTATCAGCCCATTCAGGCCTCTCACGTTCCACGTGATCAGCCTCACTGGGGGGGCTACCTGCCCCCCCTCCCGTGTCGACTAGCCATTACCTTCTCTAGGCCAGTCCCATATCCCGCCTCTGCGCTCCCGCTCGCTCCCCCAGCGTCGCATTCCGCCCCCGACCACCTCTTTAGCCATTTCCTTTTGGATTTCCGCAGCAGCAACCCAGTTGTCCCCTCCCCCCCGCTAGATCCCTATCTAGCTTGATTGCTCCCCCATATCACTTCCGTAAGTCAGCTGACTTCAACTGACCCCAGCTACTCCTGCTCGCTCCTCGGCCCCCCCGGTGTGAGGGAACTCCCACCTGCCTTGCGCCTGTTTTCCCGCCTTATTCTTTCTGGCGCGGGAACATCCCTTTACCTGTCCCGCCTCTTATGGCGCAGCTCCCTTTCCCCTCCCCCTCTCCTTCCCCATTCTCTGACTATGTCCCGCCTCTCCCCCCTCACCGGCGCCCACATTTCCCCAGTGTCCCCCCCCTTCCCTGTTTACTTCTCGCTTAACTTTCACCATCCCATTAACAAAAACAATAATAACAACAATAACAGTTCCCTGCAGCATCAGTCCCTCAGTTCCGGTCCAGTTTCTCTTCATTGATGAAGGACCATACTTCCTCCGCCGTCTCAAAATAATAGTGTCTCTCCTGATGCGTGACCCATAGTCTTGCCGGCTGCAGCATCCCAAACTTCACCTTCCTTTTGTGCAAAACCTCTTTGGCTCGGTTGAAGCTCGCCCTCCTTCTCGCCACCTCCGCACTCCAATCCTGGTAGATCCTTACCACCGCATTCTCCCATCTGCTACTCCGCACCTTTTTGGCCCATCTCAGGACCTCTTCTCTGTCCTTAAGGCGGTAGAATCGCACGATTATCGCCCTCGGTGGTTCTCCCGCTTTTGGTCTTCTCGCCGGTATCCGATTTGCCCACTCCACCTCCATGGGGCCCGCAGGGGCCTCAGCACCCATCAGTGAGCTCAGCATCTTACTTGCGTACGCTCCACAGTCCACTCCTTCCACACCCTCCGGGAGACCTAGTATCCTAATGTTCTTCCTTCGCGCTCCATTTTCAAGGGCCTCAATCCTGTCAGCACACTTTTTATGAAGTGCCTCGTGAGTCTGAGTCTTGACCGCCAGGCCCAGGACCTCGTCCTCAATACCTGACACCTTCTGCTCCACCACGCGAAGTTCCGTCTCCTGGGTCTTTAAAGTCTCCTTAAGCCCCTCAATTGCCTGTAACAACGGGGTCATTACCTCCTTCTTCAGCAGGTCCACGCACCGTCTCACCACCTCGTCCTGCTCAGGCCCCCATGTCACCTGTGGTTTCTCCGCCGCCATTTTGTTTCACTCCCTCTCTCTGATCTTCTGGCTGCAGATTCTTCGGGCTGCAGCCGCCGCCGCCGGTTTTTCCCTCCGTCTTTCGGGGGGGACTCCCTTCCCTCGCGCCTCGCACCGGGTTTTACGGCCGTCCAAGTCCCCGTTGGGGCTCTTAAAAGAGCCCGAAGTTCCGTCGGAGCTGGAGCCGCCGAAACGTTCTAGCTCATCCCTGCCGCAACCGGAAGTCTGCATGCTCTTTTAAACACCATCCAGTAGCAAAAGCAGTATGGGCAAAGTAGCATAGTAGCTATGCTATTGGATGAATAATCAAGAGGACTGGGCCAACGGTCCAAAAATCTGAGTTCAAATCCAACCATGAAAGTGGTGGAATTTATGCTAATTAAATAAATCTGGAATAAAAGCTACTATCAATCATTGTGACCATGGATTCTCACAAAAAAAACATCTGGTCCATTCCGTTTGGGAAAGGAAACCTTCTGTCTTAGCTGGTGTGGCCTATGTGTGATTCTAGGCCCACTGTTAAGTGGCTGTCTCTTAACTCCCCTCTGAAATGGCCCAGCAAACCATTCAATGAAATTAAACGGCTACAGAAAATATGAATAAGAATAAACCTGGATGGACCATACTGCATCAACCTAGTCACTTCACTCGACAACGGTTGGCCCACCCAGCAAAATCCTCCTCACTAAAATCTGGGCATTTATGTCAAAATTGGGAGAGCCGTCCCACAGACTAGTCAAGCAACAGCCTACCATAGTCATTCTGATTGAATCAGCCAATGTCCCAGACACCTCCATCACCAGCCTTGGGGATATCCCGTTCCACAAGCAAGTCAGATCCATCACAGGTGACGGCGCAGTGATACACAGATGGGAGGGCGTTGACCTGGGGGTTCTCAACATTTACTCTGGATCTCACAAAGTCTCATGGCATCGGGTTAGGTGGGGTTGCTGGGTTACGGGGATAGGGTGGAGGTGTGGGCTTAGATAGGGTGCTCTTTCAGGGGCCGTTGTAGACTCGATGGGCCAAATCGCCTCCTTCTGCACTGTAAATTCTATGATTGTATGAAACATGAGAAAGGCAACTAACACCCTCTCTCAGCTGATGAATCAGCACTCCATGCTGAACACCATTTGGAAGAAGTACAGAGGGTGGCAAAGGCAAGGAATGTACTCTAGGTGGGGGATTCCAATATCCATTTTTAAAAAATATATATTTTTACTCAAATTTTTTACATATTTTCAACAAACCCCCCCCTTACAGAAATAAGAAAAAACAAAGAACACATGAATAAACATCTTATAGCTATGTCACGTATTCCCCCAATATACAAGCCCCCCCATTAAACGATAATAAACACAGTAGTAAACACAAAGTACCCCCCCCCCCCCCCCCCCGGGTTGCTGCTGCTGCTGACCACCTCCTAACGCTCTGCTAGAAAGTCTAGGAACGGTTGCCACCGCCTGAAGAACCCTTGCACAGATCCTCTTAAGGCAAATTTAACCCTCTCCAATTTAATGAACCCTGCCATGTCGCTGATCCAGGCTTCCACACTTGGGGGCCTCGCCTCCTTCCACTGAAGAAGAATCCTTCGCCGGGCTACCAGGGACGCAAAGGCCAGAATACCGGCCTCTTTCGCCTCCTGCACTCCCGGCTCGTCTGATACCCCAAATAGTGCGAGCCCCCAACTTGGCTTAATCTGGGTGTTTACCACCTTAGACACCGTCCTCGCAATGCCCCTCCAGAACCCATCCAGCGCTGGGCACGCCCAGAACATGTGGGCGTGATTTGCTGGGCTCCCCGAACACCTCACATACCTGATCTCCACTTCAAAAAACCGACTCAGCCTCGCCCCCGTCATGTGCTCCCTGTGCAGAACCTTAAATTGTATCAGGCTAAACCTGGCGCAAGAGGAGGAAGAATTTACCCAACCCAGGGCGTCCGCCCACGTACCCTCGTCTATCTCCTCCCCCAGCTCCTCCTCCCATTTACCTTTCAGCTCCTCCACCGAGGCCTCCTCCTCCTGCATCTCCTGGTTGATCGCCGAGACCCTGCCCTCTCCAACCCACACCCCCGAGAGCACCCTATCCTGGATCCTATGTGCTGGCAGCAGCGGAAATTCCCTCACCTGCCGTCTTACAAACGCCCTTACCTGCATGTACCTGAAGGCATTTCCAGGGGGGAGCCCAAATTTTTCCTCCAGCGCCCCAAGGCTTGCAAACGGCCCATGTATAAACAGGTCCCCCATCCTCTAATACCTGCCCTGTGCCAGCTCAGGAACCCCCCATCCATTCTCCCTGGGACAAACCGATGGTTCTCTCGGATCGGGGACCACACCGAAGCCTCTGCCTCCGCCCTGTGGTGTCTCCACTGCCTCCAAATTTTGAGGGTCCCCACCACCACTGGACTCGTGGTGTACCTTGTCGGCGGGAGCGGCAGCGATGCCGTCACCAGCGCTCTCAGGCTCGTGCCCACACAGGACGCCATCTCCAGCCTCTTCCACGTTGCCCCCTCCCCCTCCATTACCCACTCGCGTATCATCGCCACATTGGCAGCCCAGTAGTACCCACACAGATTAGGCAACGCAAGCCCTCCTCTGTCCCTGCTCCGTTCTAGAAACACCCTCGGGGTCTTTTTCACCCATACAAACCCTATGATGTTCCTGCTGACCCGCTTAAAAAAGGCCTTAGGGATCAGGATGGGGAGGCACTGGAATATAAAAAGGAACCTCGGGAGCACCGTCATCTTCACCGACTGTACCCTACCCGCCAGGGAGACTGGCAGCATTTCCCACCTTTTAAACTCCTCCTCCAGCCTCGTCAAGTTGAGCTTATGTAAGGCCCCCCAGCTCCTGGCCACCTGGATCCCTAGGTACCGAAAACTCCTTTCAGCCCTCTTCAGTGGAAGCTCGTCTATCCCCCTTCCCTGGTCCCCTGGGTGTATCACGTATAGCTCACTCTTCCCCATGTTGAGCTTATATCCGGAAAAGTCTCCAAACTCCCTGAGGATCCGCATCACCTCCGGCATACCCCCCACCGGGTCCGCCACATACAGTAACAGGTCGTCTGCCATACAGTGATACCCGGTGTTCCTCTCTCTCCCCCCCCCCCCCCCCCCCCGCACCAGCCCCTTCCAGTTCCTGGACTCCCTCAAAGCCATCGCCAAAGGTTCAATTGCCAACGCAAATAGCAGGGGGATAGGGGGCACCCCTGCCTCGTCCCCCGGTACAGCCGAAAGTATTCCGATCTCCTCCGATTTGTGGCCACACTCGCCACCGGGGCTTCGTACAGTAACCTAACTGATGCGACCATCAATTCACTGAGAGACACGTTGAGAAGTAAACCGTGGTTTTAATCAGCTTTAGAACTGAACCTGCCTCTGACCGGTACAACAAAGAATGCGGCCCCGCAGGTCAGCTGCCTTTATACTTCCTGTAAGGGGTGAGCCATGGGCGGAGCCCGTACATGCCCCGACATATCCCCCTGTGGGTGAAGCCACACAATGGCACATAGGTGGAGCCCACAGGGTTAAACACATAACGTAACACGATACAGCAGTAACATGATATCACAGTGCACTGGTGAATTAACAGTAGTTCCATTCACCACATTCACCCTCTGTTTAAAAAATGAAGTCCGGCGGGGGTGACGGGTTTACAGATTCAGTCGGTCTGGTGCCCGGATCGTATGTTGCGACCGCCGAAGCACTGGTGTTTCAGCCGTTTCGGGTGGCTGTGGAGCTGGGCCCGGAGCAGGCACAGGCGTGGACTCCTGGAGAGGCTCTTCCGGAGCTTCATTCCTGTGGACCGGTGCGGCGGGTGGGAGGGAACGCGAGAACCATATCGGGGTAGGGGCGCTGAACATGGGAGGTTGGATAGGGGTAGGGGCGCTGAACATGGGAGGTTGGACGGGGCATAGTGTGGGGGATACAGTAGTGGTCGTGGTGTCGGAGCCTGCGGGCGCCAGGTCCCGGAGGGAGACAGTATCCTGCCGGCCATTGGGGTGTCTGATATACGCATAGTGTGGGTTGGAGTGCAGGATCTGGACCCTTTCTACCAGGGGGTCGGTCTTATGGCTCCCAACATGTTTTCGGAGGAGGACTGGACCTGGTGTCATCAGCCAGGGCGGAAGCGAGGCCCCTGAGGTAGCTCCCCTAGGGAAAACAAACAAGCGGTCATGAGGTGTCTGGTTTGTGACCGTGTAAAGGAGGGACCTAATAGAGTGGAGCGCATCGGGGAGGATCTCCTGCCAGTGAGAAACTGGGAGATTCCTGGACCGTAGGGTCAGAAGGACGGTCTTCCAGACCGTCGCGTTCTCCCTCTCCACCTGCCCGTTTCCCCTGGGGTTATAGCTGGTAGTCCTGCTCGAGGCGATGCCCTTACTGAGCAGGTACTGACGCAGTTCGTCACTCATGAACGACGAGCCCCTGACGCTGTGGACATAGCTGGGGAAACCGAACAGGGTGAAGACATTATGCAGGGCTTTGATGACTGGGAGTGGTCATATCGGGGCAGGGACTGGTGAACGGAAAACGGGAGAACTCGTCTATGATGTTCAGGAAGTACGTTATGTGATTATTGGAGGGGAGGGGCCCTTTGAAATCGATACTAAGGCGTTCAAAGGGCCGGGACACCTTTACCAGGTGGGCCTTATCCGGTCGATAGAAGTGCGGTTTGCACTCTGCACAGATTTGACAGTCTCTGGTTACAGCTTTGACCTCCTCGATGGAGTAGGGCAGGTTGCGGGCCTTAATGTAGTGGGCGAGCCGGGTAACCCCCGGGTGGCAGAGGTCATCATGGATAGCACGTAATCGGTCATCTTGCGCGCTGGCGCACATGCCGCGGGACAGGGCATGTGGGGGCTCGTTGAGCTCCCCAGGATGATATACTATATCGTAGTTATAGGTGGAGAGTTAGATCCTCCACCTCAAGTTGTGTAAAGCGGTTAATGGTCTGGCTGTAATCAACCACCATCCGGAACTTTTCCCCGGTCTTGACGACCACCACCTGAGCTCTCCAGGGGCTATTGCTGGCCTCTATGACCCCTTCCCGCAAGAGACGCTGGACCTCGGACCTAATGAACGTCCTGTCCTGCATGCTATGCTGCCCGTTTCTGGTGGCTATTGGCTTACAATCGGCGGTGAGGTTCGCAAAGAGGGAGGGGGGGGGGGGGTCGATTTTTAGGGTCGCGAGGCTGCATATGGTGAGCTCAACGAGATCAGCGCCCTGGACATCGTCAGGGGGGTAGGGCCCCCCCTCTCCCTCGCCTCATTAAACGTCAGGTCCATATACTTCCTGTAAAATTCCACCGGGAACCCATCTGGCCCCGGTGCCTTCCCCGCCTGCATACTCCCCAGCCCCTTAGTCAGCTCCTTCAGCCCTACCAGTGCCCCAAGCCCCGCCACCTGCCCCTCCTCTACCCTTGGGAACCTTAGCCAGTCCAGAAAACAACGCATCCCCCCTTTCTCCATCAGGGGCTCAGACCTATACAGCCCCTCATAGAAGTCTCTAAATACCCCATTTATTCCCACCGCACTTCGCACCGCGTTCCCCCCTTTATCCCTAACTCCCCCAATCTCCCTCGCCGCCTCCCGCTTCCGAAGCTGGTGTGCCAACATCCGGCTAGCCTTCTCCCCGTACTCATCCACAGCCCCTTGCACTTTCCTATACTGCACCTCTGCCTTCTTGGTGGTCAACAGGTTGAACTCGGCCTGGAGGCTTCGTCGCTCCTTGAGTAGCCCCTCCTCGGGGACCTCTGCATACCTCCTATCTACCCTTAAAATCTCCCCCACCAACCTCTCCCTGTCTCTCCTCTCCTTCCGCTCCTTGTGGGCCCTAGTAGAGATTAGCTCTCCCCTAATCACTGCCTTCAGTGCCTCCCAGACCACCCCTACCTGCACCTCCCCATTATTGTTCATCTCTATGTATCTTTCAATGCATCCCCGGATCCGCCACTCACCTCCTCATCCGCCAGCAAACCCACCTCCAGGCGGTCGAGAGGGCCACAGAGGGCGCTGGTCCCTCTCCTCCCCTAGCTCAAACTCCACCCAGTGCAGGGCATGGTCTGAGATGGCTATGGCCGAATACTCCGTGTCCTCCACCCTCTGGATCAGCACCTTGCTCAAAACGAAGAAGTCTATCCGGGAGTAGGCTTTATGGACGTGGGAAAAGAAAGAGAATTCTCTGGCCCCCGGCCTCCATGGGTTCCCTCCTCCCATCTTGTCCATAAACCCCCTCAACACCTTGGCCACTGCCGGCCTCTTACCCGTCCTGGACCTGGAGCGGTCCAATGCTGAATCCAATACCGTATTAAAGTCGTCCCCCCATCATCAAGCTCCCTGCCTCCAGGTGCGGAATCCGGCCCAACATGCACCACATAAATCCGGCATTGTCCCAATTCGGGGCATACACATTCACCAAGACCACCTGCACCCCCTGCAGCTTACCACTCACCATCACGTACCTACCTCCATTGTCTGCCACGATGCTCAGTGCCTCAAACGACACCCACTTCCCCACCAAAATCACCACCCCTCGATTCTTTGCGTCCAACCCAGAGTGGAAAACCTGCCCTACCCACCCCTTTCTCAGCCTAACCTGGTCTGCTACCCTCAAATGCATCTCCTGGAGCATGACCACATCTGCCTTCAGTCCCTTCAGGTGCGCGAACACACAGGCCGTCTTGACCGGTCCGTTCAGGCCTCTCACATTCCAAGTTATCAGCCGGATCAGGGGGCTTTCCACCAAGCCGGCCCCGCCCCCTCAGGCGCAGCTCCCTTTCGCGGCCTGATCTCTGCTCCCCCACCTCGGGCCTCCCCTCTCCCCTCTCCCCTCCCCAATGGGGCCCCCTCTTCCAACCACCGACTCCCACACTCTCACTAAATCCCCACTACGAACTATTTCACCCTACCCCACCCAGCACCCAAAAAATAAAAAAAACAGTACCAAACAGAACAGAACATCCCCCCCAAAACACAACAATCACATCAATCCCCTCCCGACAGCCCCTCGCAACCGACCCTCAATCCGAGTCCAACTTTTCAGCCTGGATAAAGGTCCACGCCTCCTCCGGCGTCTCGAAGTAGTGGTGGCGGTCCTTGAAAGTGACCCACAGTCGCGCCGGCTGCAACATTCCAAATTTCACCCCCTTCCGATGCAGAGCCGCCTTAGCCCGATTGTACCCGGCCTTCTTCTTGTCCACCTCCGCGCTCCAGTCCTGGTATATCTGGAACTCTGCATTCTCTCACCTGCTGCTCTGCTCCTTTTTAGCCCACCTTAGGACACACTCCCTGTCCACGAAGCGGTGGAACCGCACCAGCACCGCCCACGGCGGCTCGTTGGGCTTGGGCCTCCTCGCCAAGACTCGGTGGGCCCCCTCCAGCTCCAGGGGCCCTGGGAAGGCCCCCGCGCCCATCAACGTGTTCAATATCGTGACCACGTATGCTCCAACATCCGACCCCTCCACTCCCTCCGGGAGACCCAGAATCCACAGGTTCTTCCTCCTTGACCGGTTCTCCGTGTCCTCGAACTTCTCCTGCCATTTCTTATGCATCGCCTCGTGCGCCTCTACCTTTACTGCCAGGCCCAAGATCTCATCCTCGTTCCCCGAGGCCTTTTGCCGCATCTCCCGGATCGCCGCCCCTTGGGCCTTCTGGGACTCGAGCAGCTGGTCTATCGAAACCTTCATTGGCTCCAACAGCTCGGCCTTCAATTCCGTGAAGCAGCGCTGGAGAAACTACTGCTGTTCCTGCGACCACTGTGCCCACGCTGCCTGGTCTCCACCCGCCGCCATCTTGATTTTCCTCCCTCACACTTTTCGCTGCTCCAAAACTACTTTTTTCACCCCTCCTGGTCCAATCCATACAGTGCCGGGGAAATGTTACTATCACCTTCCCACACTGGGAACCGTCAAACAAATGCCGCTGGGGGCCCTAAAAAGAGCCCAAAAGTCCGTTTCTGTCAGGAGCTGCCGAACGTGCGACTTATCTCCGCATAGCCCCAACCGGAAGTCTCTCCAATATCCATTTTAATAGTGGCTCAGTAGCACCACAACTGACCGGCCTTGTCGAGTCCTGAAGGACATACTTGCTAGACTGGTTCTACAGTCTGAGTGGTAAGAGAATCAACAAGAGTGAAAAGCCTACTTGATCTTGCCTGGAATCTACCTGTAACAGATGCAATTGTCCATGGTAGCAGTGGCCATTGCACAGTCCTTGAGGAGATGAAGTCCTGTCTTCAAACTGAAAATGGCCTCCATCATATTATGTGACACTCCTATTGTGCTAAACGGGATAGATTTACAGTCAAAACTGGACATCCATGAAGCGCTGTGGGATATCAGCAGCAGCAGAATTGTATTGAACCACAACCTGTAGCATCATGGCTGGCCATATCCCTCACTCAGGCATCAAGCCAGGGGACCAACCCTGATTCAATGAACTGTATAGGTGATTATGTCAGTACCTGACACACCTAAAACAAGGTGCCAACCTGGTGAAGCTTCAAAAGGTCAGATCAAAGCTCTGCAGTCCTCCCATAGTCCAGTCGGGAACAATTAACAGAAGGAGGACAGCATCGTGGCTTTAGTGCTGAAGACTTGTACTCCAGAGTTAGCTGTGCCTCTAGCCAAGCTGTTCCAGGACAGCTGCAACAATGGCATCTACCCAACAAAGTCAAAATTGGTATGTCCTTGTAATAATGCCATTAGGTGCAGAGTGAAAGGCCAAACTGGTTTATTTTAAACTGGAAATAAAGCTGCTACTGCGACGCTCAAAACAAACATCCCAGCTCAGGACTATCGGAATTGCTGGTCCAGGTCTGGGAGCCCCAACGAGCCCCAGCTGGGCAGGTCGCCACCCACCCACCACAGGAACTCGTATCCTAGGAAGCCCATGGGGAGATCAATCAGCGATCCACCGTGGTCCTCGTGAGGGTTATCACAGTCCTGTTCACATAAAACACTATCAGAAAGACCACAGACCTGCAAGGTTAACTTCGGAGTCTCTCCCCACAGAAGCTTGCCTGACTGGAGTATTTCCAGTATTTTCTGTTTCTTTTTAAAATCTCCCATCATTTTGCTTTTAATTTGTAACAGCTACATAAATAATAGGATACAAGAGCAGGTGAGAGTCTGGGAATTGTGTGGCGATTAACTCACCTCACCTCCATCTACAAGGCACATGTGGTAGCGCAGGCCCTTTAACTGGCCCCGCAGTCCATGTGACCTGCTTGGAACCAACCACGTGGGAGCCAGTGAACCCCGCCCAAGAAAGGGGAAGCATGGGATCCTGGGAGCAGAGGCCCTATAATGACTTAGGCCAGGCCTTTGAGATTGGCCAATTAGAATACGAGTTCCCTGATTAGTGGCTCAATCAGGGAACCCCTTCCTCTGTACATAACAGGGAGTGTCAGATCCTCTGCACGCCCAGTGTAGACAACAAACTGAATGCACATAGTTGTTCAGTGTTGGCTTTGTAAATAAAAGGAATTCTGGTGAAGGGGCTTCTGCGTCCGTGGACTTATTACAGGCTCAGGCAGTGTGGACATGGAACTGGAGAGTTAAGGCTAATCGAGCATTGCTCTGTGCTTGGATAGATTTGGCTTTGCCTACTGTTAATAAAGCCCCTTTGTTGTCACTGAAAGTCTCCAGCTGTCACAACATAACTCAAGAGTCTGCTGGAATGCTCTCCACATGTCTGGATCAGTGCAGCTCCAACAATACTCAAGAAGCTTGTAACTATCCAGGTCAAAGCAGCCCGCTTGATTGGTATCCCATCCACCACATCAAACATTCATTCCCTCCACCACGAATGTGCAGTGGCAGTGTGTGTAGCATCTGCAAGATGCACTGCTGCAACTTGCGAGATCCTTCCACAGAACCTTCCAAACCCATGGCCTCTGCCACCTAGAAAGACAAAGGCAGCAACCGCATGTGAACACCACGACCTGGAGGTGCCCCACCAAGTCACATGCCATCTTGACGTGGAAATATCCCACCATTTCTTCACTTGATTACTGGAATCTTATTTCCCAGCTGCACTGTGGGTATACTCTCCCCACATGGGCATCACCAAGAGCAATTAGGGATGGACAACACATGCTGGCTTTGCCACGAACACCCCACGAACAAATAAAAATAATGGGTGCGAT
Source organism: Scyliorhinus torazame (assembly GCF_047496885.1). Lineage (NCBI taxonomy): Eukaryota > Metazoa > Chordata > Chondrichthyes > Carcharhiniformes > Scyliorhinidae > Scyliorhinus > Scyliorhinus torazame. The sequence continues at coordinate 204,521,575 of NC_092707.1, forward strand.
TTAATGAAAAAAACCCGGAGTCCTGTTTTGGGCGCATTCAGTGGGGTGATTTCCAGCATGGAGAACAACCCCATTATTAAACGGGACTCTGCTTCATTTTCGGGCCTCGGCGAGGAATGCCCCACCAAGGCCACTCTTAGACTCATTTAATGCACTAATGAGCTCAGCTCGGCAGTGCAGGAAGAGATCAATGGCGCCCTGATCTCTTGTCGCCCCCCCCCCCCTCCCCCACCGCAGCCTCCAGGCCTCCCTCATGCCTTAATTAAGGGGTCCTTGAGTCCCCCGCACCCCACCTCATAAGGGCAGGGCATCCCCGAGCCCGATTCCCAGCACAGGCAGGATGCCATCTGGGTACCTTGGCACTGCCTGCCTGGCATAGGGTGCTAGGCTGGCAGTGCTAAGGTGCCTGGGTAGCATTGGGAGTGCCAAGGTACCACCCTGCCCAGAGCCCAACCACCCAGGGACCTCCAAACGGCTGGGAGGCCCCCAAGTGCTGTTACGCCAGATCCACATTTGTGGAAATCAGTGCTAAATGGCACCACAGGGAAGTCTCCAAGGTGAGGTTGTTTGATCCCACTCCTTGGGTAACTCCGGCACAGACATGTTCAAGTGAGCCAACTTGCTCACTTGAATATGCAAATCTGGATCACACCCAGTGAGGGCGAAATGGAGATTCCGACACCTTGCGAGATCTTGTTAGATCTTGCAAAACCCAATGAGCATCGTAAATCCTGCGATGGCCTCTCGCGTGATTTACCAGCCTCGTCGTATCTCGAGTCCGGCTCGACGAGGCAGGTAGATCACGCCCAATATTGCAAACATTATTGAGTGTCTTGGTTCCTCTAACTTTGCTCATTCTTTGATCTGTTCTTTCTTCAGCGCTTGTGTTGGGTAGGATCGGAATGCCTTCCATATGTTGCTCTCTCCCTGTTCTGCTTTTAGTAGTGTGCTAGGAATTTATAGAGACTGATTTTTGTTTTGCAACTGATTGTTAGGTGATGAAAAATGAGATGAAAGATTGGCTGGAATGTCCCAGAGAGGTTCACAGAGTCCACTCACCTGATAAGCCAGTTTAAACCAGCAACTGTTGCCATGGTGACAGGCTAACAGCTGGCTGTTAGCATGTCTGCCGGTGAGATCTGACAGGGAGGATTTGTTAGAAGTGGTTTTATAGCTTTCTTTGCGCAAAGATTGGACGTCAGCCCTGGTGCCAGCAATGTCTACCATCGTTACAGGGAATTAACTCTGTCTGTTCCTGTTAACCCTCTTGTCTGATGGAGAAAGTTCTGGATATAGGAAGCAGGGGCCTGGAAACGATTAAGAGTGTCCCTTCCTAAGTGCAATCTCCTCTCTGTTCATCTGAGGCTAAATTGGAGAGCTCTTTGAGTCAGGAAATTGGGCCTATTCCCAAACCTACTCCAAGTAGTTCCTTGGTTGCAGTGCCGCAAGGGGAAGGTTCAGATATTCACTCCACCTAAAAACACCATGGGGTTTGTCACTTATGGGGGAACATAGGAATTGTTAGGGAAACTGAGGCCAATTGTTCACTGCTTGGCAGTTGCTTGATACAGCAATAATGGAGGCCAGAGGTCAAAGGATCAATTAGTCTAAGATAACCTCAGACATGGGGTGGAGGAAGCGCGATGGTGGAGACATTTGGGAACCTTCGAGTCCACAGTCGCCTGCTCCTCCTATACATGCTACACTAACCATTTGTCATGCTTTAACTTACTCAGATGGTCCCAAAGTATTCTTTTCTAAAAGAAATCTATCCAATTTATATTTCAACGAATCAACATTAATAGCTTGAATCACCTCTCAAAGTAAACCGGGTTCTGCTTTATATATTCACCATTTATTCACCGATTCATTTTACCTCCCTTTTTAAATTGAGAATATGTCCTCTACATTACGTAACAAAGACATTAAAAAAATCTTGCACCTTCCACAGCCGCAGGATATCTGGAAATATTTCAGAGCAAATGAAGTATTTGAAGTGTGATCACTGTTGTAATGTAGAGAATACAGTAGCCCATTAGCTCACAGTCAACTCGCCAAAACGGAATTGGGATAATGACTGATTTAATCACTTTACGGATGTTGGTTGAGGGATAGATTTGGCTGGAGCAGTGGGACAAATCCCCAGGCTTTCTCCAAAGACCTTTCAAAGTCCATCTGAGAAGACAGGTTGGTTTAATGCCTCATCCCAAAAGACAACACCTGTGCCAGTGCTGCACTCCCTCCCTAATGCACTGGAGAGCTACCTCTCTCTGGAAGCTGGTGGGCAGGAAACCTGGGCAATTTAGTCCCCACTTAAGGGTAATATTGTGCAACTCCTTGCTCTGTGCAGAGGTAGCCAGCTCAATGGAGCCAGCAATCTAGCAGTGGGTGCACGGTTGTTGTAGAATCATAGAATCCCTACAGGATAGAACGAGGCCATTAGGCCCATCGAGTCTGCACCCTCTGAAAGAGCACCATCCCTGGGTCCACTCCCCGAGCTATCCCCTTAACCCTGGACTGTGGAAGGAAAGCCACACAGACATGGGGAGAAGGTCCAAACTCCACACAGTCGCCCAAGGCCAGATTGGAACCCAGGTCTCTGGTGCTGTGTTGTCAACCCACACTTCTCCAATGCCTCTTCTCTGCTGTCCAGATTGTGTGACTATCCAGATGCACTGCAGTACCATTCCAAGGATTATGGGAATAGCTAGAGCCTCTCTCGCAAGGCTTCTCTTCCTGTCTGCGCTAAGATCTCTGGAGTCTCCCTTGGATTTATCCATAGTTCCCCTCCTCTTCTCCATTTACATACTGCTTCATGGCAATATTTATCTCCGACATGGACTCAGCATTTGCGTATATGCTGACAACACCCATCCTATCTCCTTACCAGCTCACTCTGCTTTGCCACTGCTTCTGCATTGTCAACCTGCTAGAACAACAGCCAGTGCTGGATAAGCCACTAATTCTTCCAGTTAAACTCTCAAAGCCATTGCCTTCCAGAAACTTAAGCTCATTTAAACCTTTGCTCCCCATAATCTATCCCACTGTCGGCCCACTAACAAGAGCATTCTGCTCATTGCCATGTTGGCTCCCGGTCCTCAACAGCTCCAATTGAAAATTCTCATGTTTAAATCCATCATGGCTTTATCCATTTATGTCCGTAACTTCCTCCAGCCTTGCAAAAATCTGCTCTGTCACTAATTCTCCACTCAGGCCTCTTGTGCATCTTTCCCTCCTCCCATTGTTGCAGTATTGGCTTTCAATTGTTGGCTCCACATTTCAGTTAACTGCCTGAAAATCTCCATCTGTCTCTCTCTTCCTTTGAAAATCCACTTAAAACGTACATCAAGTTCTTGGTAAATTCTTCTGACACCTCCCTCTTTGACTCAGTATTTACCCTTGTCTACTTACCCCTTTGTGAAACACCTCGGGGACAGGTTTCTACATGTCAGTCATGGCTCAATTGGTAGCGCCCTTGCCTCACAGTCGGAAGGTTGTGACTTAAATTTCTCCTGCTCCAGGACTTGAACACAAAAAAATTGAAGCTGACACGGCAACGCAGTATCGAGCGAGTGCTGCACTGTCAAAATGTCTTTCAGACGAGGCTTTGTCTCAGGATGTAAAAGTTTCCACGGCACTATTTCGGGGAAATTTTCCCTGATGTCCTGGCTAATATATACCCCACAATCACAAGAACTGTTTATTAGTACATTGCTGCCTGAGGGAGTTTGCTATGTGCACATTGATTGCCATGTTTCTTACAGAATAGCGGTGATCACGGTTCAAAGGTGTTTCTTTACCTGTAAAGCGCCCTGGGACATTCTGCGGTTAAGGGCGCAATCTAACTTTAAAAAAATAGAGTCCATTCTGGGTGGGATTAACAAGAGCCAGGAACGACCCCGCTATCTAATGGCACTCAATTTTTCAAAAGTGCCCAGGCGGGGAATGACACCCCGAGGCCGCACTCAGAGTCCTTTACTGCACTGGATGAGATCGGGACACCAGTTAAACATGGTGTCCTGATCTCTCAACCCCCTGCCGCAACCAACCCAGCCACAAGGGGGTAATCGAGCCCACCTTGTACCCCACCTCACACGGCCAGGGCACCCCCTTTGGCAGTAGCACATGGGCACATTAACAGTGCCAGGTTGGCACCAGCAGTGCCAAGGTGCCACCTGCCCAGCGGCTGACCACCCGGGGGCCTCTGATTGCCTAGAAGATCCCCCTCCCCCCCAGGTACCGTTCCGCCTGGTTCTCACTTGCGGGGTCCAGTACTGAATGGCGCCTAGCTGGGGTCTCCTCAGCGTGGCCGGTAGTTGCTGGGTGGCCGTTAGATCCGGTGCAAGCATGGCTAAGTGGGTTCTTAAACTCACTTAGCCATGTCAGACTAGGTCCCGCCCAGATCTCGCAATGTATAGGCCACCGGGATTCCCAGGGAATGCCTTTCCTGGGATCTACCGGCTACGTTGTGCTCTAACTCCGGCGGGAAATGGCCGGTAGATCGCGCCCTAGGGACGTGATTCTGTCACCCCGGGGCCGGGCGGGAGAATCCCCGCAACCGGCGCGGATCGCGCCACGCCTCCCCGACGCGAGGACGCGATTCTCTGGAGAGCGGAGAATTGGCGCCGGCACTGTCAGTGCAGCGTCGGTCGGGGGCGGCTCTGCCGCCGATTCTCCGCCCAGGATGGGCCGAGCGATCGTACAAAAAAACCCGAGTCCCGCCGGCGCCGTTCTAACCTGGTCCTACCTGGCGGGGCCACAGCATGGATGGATCTGGGGGCGGCCTGGTGGGGGGAGGGGAGGACCGACCCGGAGGGGGGTGGGGGGGTGGGGGGGGGGGGGGGGGCTCCGCTGTGGCTTGGCCCGCGATCGGGGCCTACCGATCGGCGGGCCGGCCTTTTGGCCTGGGGGCCTCCTTTGTTCTGCGTCGGCCCCTGTAGCCCTACGCCATGGTGCGTCGGGGCCGGCGCGGAGAAGGGAACCACCGCGCATGCGCAGAAATCACGCCGGTCCCACTGCGCATGAGCTGTCCCGGGGCGCCCATCTGATGCCGGGATCGGCAGCTGGAGTGGCATGGGTCACTCCAGTGCTGTGCTGGCCCCCTGTCGGGGTCAGAATTGCTGCTCCTGAGGCCATGTTGACGCTGTCGGGAAACACGACGGTGTTTACGACGTCGTCAACACTTAGCCTCGTGATCGGAGAATCCCGCCCTGGGTTTTTCTTAAGGGCATGCTTTAATGCAGGTTCTTCTTGCTTTTGAAATGAAACACTGGCAGCAGAATGTTCCATGGCCACTCCCTCTATGCAAGTATATGAATGTGATGGCAGCAATACATTCAAGGCCAGTGCAGGCACATTCTGAAAATTCAGGGTTTAATCCAGTGGCCAGTAGTGATTTTAAAAAAACTTAGACTGCCCAAATATTCTTTTTCAAATTAAGGGGCAATTTAGCATGGCCAATCCACCTTTGCCTGTCTTTGGGTTGTGGGGGTGAAACCCACACAGACACAGGGAGAATGTGCACACTCCACACGGACAGTGACCCGGGGCCAGGAACTAATCCGGGTCCTCAGCGCCGTTGGCAGCAGTGCTAACCATTGTGCCACCCTTGGCCAGCAGTGATTTACCAGTACTCCAGTTTATAAAGTGTGTTTATTTATTTATTTATAAATGCTGATGAAGGATATAATTTCCCCACATTGGTTCAACTTTCACCTGGAAATAGATCTCTCCAAGCATGGAGAATGAGTTCACTTGAACATTATCTCCAGCTAGGATCTGTCATTTTTGTTGTACCATTCTGTGTTGTGACCTGTTTCAAAACATGAGTTTGATGCCATCTGAGGGAAGACAGGCGCAGCAGCTCTCTGCCGGTGGCTGTGTCCAGTGTGAGCACAGAAAGCACTTTGCAGATTTTCAACATGTCCTTCCCTCCAGTGGGGGGATGGGAAGCAAGGCTGAGCTGAGTGAAATCAACGTGACTGCTGCCTCCCATGTCCTCAGAGCTCCTTTTTTTCCTCGTCGTTCTTTTGTGGGATTTGGCCATCGCTGGTGTTTGTTGCCCATCCCTGTGGACATTCAGCAAAAAAAAACTGTTCGATTTCTGTCTTTCTCAATTGCCTGTTTGCTTTCTGCTTCCTGTCGCAGTTTGGCACCAGCTTTCTGGCTCTTCCCAAGGAGGCATCTAGCTCTTCCCGAGGAGGGATGAATTACTCCCCAGGGGAGATTGAGGTTAAGGGGACATCTGAACGTGGTCTTTAATCAGACAAACATGTTATCCTTTCTTCACCCTTTTTTGCTGCGTTAACAATCAAGCAGGTGTGTACACTTCCCAAAATGTTCGCCGTGAAAACATGCTTGCTTACGATAGCAGCAAGGGATTGATGCCAGGTCTGAACACAATTATGTATGGGCCCTTTCCCAGCACTGGCCCCCTAAGAAGTATCTCTTAACAGCCAGTGAAGCTGAGGTACATGATCTTCGATGAGGAAAGACCATAAGGCCATAAGACACTAAGATATAGGAGCAGAATTAGGCCATTCAGCCCATCGGATCTGCTCTGCCATTCGATCATGACTAATATGTTCCTCAACCCCATTCTCCTCTCTCCCTCAGCCCTGATCCCTTTGTTAATCAATAAATCCCCTTATTAATCAAGAACACCATATTTGTGCTTGAGGTGCTGTTACCTGCAGGACTACAGACCAAAAGCTGGAAGGTGGCATTAGACAGAATAGTTCTTTCTTATAACATAAGATCCAGGAGCAGGAGTAGGCAATTTAGCATCTCAAGCCTTGTCCACCGTTCAACACAATCATGGCCTCGACTCCACAGTTGTTCTCCGTAACCCTTCAATCCATCACTAATTAAAAATTTGCCTGGAATTGGATAAGATATTGGAGGGTTATAGAACTGGAGGAGGCCCCAGAGATAGGGAGGGAGGAGGCCATGAGGAGGAGCTCATATTCTGGATAGAAATAAATAAATAACTTTCAAATCTAGAGAAACCTGGAAGGACCTGCCTCAAGACATCCCAATTAACCTTACACTGAATGATCTGTTTGTGAAGCGCAGACTCTCTTGTGATTTTGAGAGTGTGGCAACCAATTTGTGCACAGTAAGCTCCCACAAATAACAATGAATCTACTGGGCAGGTAAACAATTTTTAGGTGTTGGTTGAGGCATAAATGTTTACAGGGATAATTGTCCCACTCTTATTCAAATAGTGCCTCGGGACCTCAGTACCTCATTCAAACGTTAGGCCAAAACTCCATTTGTACTACATTGAATTGTCAGCGTGGGTTATGTACTCATTTTATTTTTTAAAAAAATATTTTATTCAAATTTTTCGGCCAAACAGAACAGTACAAAGGTTTTTCCCTTTTTACAACAATAAAACAATATAAATAACAGTGACCGTTTTTAACAAATAAATAAATAATATATAAACTAAATGGCAACTGCCATAACAAGAATAATAGCTCTCCCAAATAATAAAATCAAGCAATCCAATATACATGACCAAGTACAAATATCTATACAAAAACACCCCTGAGGACCCACTCGAGCTCCTCTCGGGTTTCCTCTCCACCATGATTTATTGGTTGGGGGGGGTCTTCCCAGAAGTCCGCGGGTCGAAAAAAATAAAACTGAAAAGAAGTGTTTTCTTAAAAGGATAAACTTACCTCCCAGAAATCACTTGCGCACCGCTCCCGCTGAAATCGACTGGCCTGTCCCTGTAAAGGTAAGTGTTTTTAAAGGATAAACTTACCTCCCAGAAATCACTTGCGCACCGCTCCCGCTGAAATTGACTGGCCTGTTCCTGTGAAGGTAAGTGTTTTTAAAGGATAAACTTACCTCCCAGAAATCACTTGCGCACCGCTCCCGCTGAAATCGACTGGCCTGTTCCTGTGAAGGTAAGTGTTTTTAAAGGATAAACTTACCTCCCAGAAATCACTTGCGCACCGCTCCCGCTGAAATCGACTGGCCTGTTCCTGTGAAGGTAAGTGTTTTTAAAGGATAAACTTACCTCCCAGAAATCACTTGCGCACCGCTCCCGCTGAAATTGAGGGTTATATTAACCTTGGTGGTAATATGTCCTTGTTCTTTGCCTTTTGATCCAGAATGGTTCGTTGAGTTGATGACAAAGAATCCACCAATCATTAGATTGAAACAAAACTAATTATTTTTAAAAAAAACATATTTTATTCAAATTTTTTGGCCAAACAAAACAATACAAAGGTTTTCCTTTTTACAACAATAAAACAGTATAAATAACAGTGGCCGCTTTAACAAATAAATAAATAATATATAAACTAAATGGCAACTGCCATATCAAAAATAATAACTCTCCAAAAATAAAATCAAACAATCCAATATATATAACCTAGTACAAATATCCATACACAAACATCCCTGAGGACCCGCCCGGGCCCTCCCCACCCCCCCCCCCCTCCCCTCTGGGTTGCTGCTGTTACCTTCCCATTTCCTTTATCGTTCTGCGAGGTAGTCAATGAACGGTTGCCACCGCCTGGTGAACCCTTGAGCCGAACCCCTTAGTGCGAACTTTATCCGTTCTAGTTTTATAAACCCTGCCATGTCATTTATCCAGGTCTCCACGCCCGGGGGTTTGGCTTCCTTCCACATAAGCAATATCCTTCGCCGGGCTACTAGGGACGCAAAGGCCAAGACATCAGCCTCTTTCGCCTCCTCACTCCCGGCTCTTCTGCAACCCCGAATATAGCCAACCCCCAGCCTGGCTCGACCCGGACCCCCACCACCTTCAAAATCACCTTTGCCACCCCCACCCAGAACCCCTGTAGTGCCGGACATGACCAAAACATGTGGGTGTGGTTTGCTGGGCTTCTCGAGCATCTCCCACACCTATCCTCTACCCCGGAAAATTTACTGAGCCTTCCTCCGGTCATATGCGCCCTGTGTAAAACCTTGAATTGTATCAGGCTTAGCCTGGTGCACGAGTACGACGTGTTTACCCTACGTAGGGCATCAGCCCACAGCCCCTCCTCAATCTCTTCCCCCAGCTCTTCTTCCCATTTCCCCTTCAGCTCATCCACCATGATCTCCCCCTCGTCCCTCATTTCCCTGTATATATCCGACACCCTACCATCCCCCACCCATGTCCCTGAGATCACTCTATCTTGAATCTCCTGCATCGGGAGCTGCGGGAATTCCCTCACCTGCTGCCTCACAAAAGCCCTCAGTTGCATGTATCGAAGTTCATTCCCTTGGGGCAACCCATATTTTTCCGTCAGCGCTCCCAGACTCGCAAACGTCCCGTCTAAGAACAGATCCCTCAGTTGCACAATCCGAGCTCTCTGCCATGCTCTAAATCCCCCATCTATTCTCCCCGGGACAAACCTATGATTATTTCTTATCGGGGACCGCACCGAGGCTCCCGTCATTCCCCTATGTCGTCTCCACTGTCCCCAAATTTTCAGTGTTGCCACCACCACTGGACTTGTGGTGTATTTCTTCGGGGAGAACGGCAACGGCACCGTCGCCAGTGCTTGTAGGCTGGTTCCTTTGCAGGACGCCATCTCCAATCTCTTCCACGCCGCTCCCTCCCCTTCTCCCATCCACTTACACACCATTGAGATATTGGCGGCCCAATAGTACTCACTTAAGCTCGGTAGTGCCAGTCCCCCCTATCCCTGCTACGCTGCAAAAAAACCCTCCTCACTCTCGGGGTCTTCCCAGCCCACACAAAACTCATGACACTTTTCTCAATTTTCTTGAAAAAAGCCTTCGTGACCATCACCGGGAGGCACTGAAACACAAAAAGGAATCTCGGGAGGACTACCATTTTGACCGCCTGCACCCTACCCACCAGTGACAGGGGCACCATGTCCCATCTCTTAAAATCCTCCTCCATCTGTTCCACCAATCGTGTTAGATTTAGCCTATGTAAGGTTCCCCAACTCCTGACTATCGGAATCCCTAAGTACCGGAAATCTCTTGTTACCTTCCTCAGCGGTAAATCATCTGTTCCCCTACTCTGCTCCCCCGGATGCACCACAAACAACTCACTCTTCCCCATATTCAATTTGTACCCCGAGAATTCCCCAAACTCCCTGAGTGTCTGCATTATCTCAGGCATCCCCTCCACTGGGTCCTCAACATACAGCAATAAATCATCTGCATACAATGATACCCGGTGTTCTTCTCCTCCCCGAGTACTCCCCTCCACTTCCTGGAGCCCCTCAATGCTATGGCCGGGGGCTCAATTGCCAATGCAAACAGTAACGGAGACAGGGGGCACCCCTGCCTAGTCCCTCTATAAAGACAGAAGTAGTCAGACCTCTGCCTGTTCGTGATCACACTTGCCACCGGGGCCCTATATAGCAGCTGTCCCCATCCAATAAACCCTTCTCCAAAACCAAATCTCCTCAACACTTCCCACAGGTAGTCCCACTCCACTCTGTTGAATGCTTTCTCGGCGTCCATCGCCACCACTATCTCCGCCTCCCCCTCTGGTGGGGGCATCTCATCACCCCTAGCAGCCTCCGTATGTTCGTGTTCAGCTGTCTCCCCTTAACGAACCCAGTTTGATCCTCGTGGACCTCCCCCGGGACACAATCCTCTATCCTCGCCGCCATCACCTTGGCCAGGAGCTTAGCATCTACGTTCAAAAGGGAAATGGGCCTGTAGGACCCACACTGCAGCGGGTCTTTTTTCTTCTTCAAAAGTAACGATATTGTCGCCTCCGACATAGTCGGGGGCAGCTTCCCCCTTTCCCTGGCCTCATTAAAGGTTCTCGTCAAAAGCGGGGCCAGTAGGTCCATATATTTCCTATAAAATTCCACCGGGAACCCATCCGGTCCCGGGGCCTTCCCCGCCTGCATGCTCCCAATCCCCTTTATCACCTCCTCCACCTCAATCTGTGCTCCCAGTCCCGCCCTCTCCTGCTCCTCCACCTTCAGGAATTCCAGCTGATCCAGGAAATGCATCATTCCCTCCTTCCCTTCCGGAGGCTGAGCTTTATACAACCTCTCATAGAATGCCTTGAACACCCCGTTCACTCTCTCCGCTCCCCGTTCCATCTCTCCCTCCTCATCTCTCACCCCACCTATCTCCCTCGCCGCTCCCCTCTTCCTCAATTGTTGGGCCAGTAGCCGGCTCGCCTTCTCTCCATCCTCATACTGTACACCCTGTGCCCTCCTCCACTGTGCCTCTGCCTTACCCGTGGTCAGCAGGTCAAATTCCACATGTCACCTTTGTCTTTCCCTGTACAGCCCCTCCTCCGGTGCCTCTGCATATTGCCTGTCCACCCTCAGAAGTTCTCTCAACAATCACTCCCTTTCTTTACTCTCTTGCTTCCCTTTATGTGCCCTTATGGATATCAGCTCCCCTCTGACCACCGCCTTCAACGCCTCCCAGACCACTCCCACCTGAACCTCTCCGTTGTCATTAAGCGCCACGTACCTTTCGATACACCCCCTCACCCTTAGACATACCCCCTCATCCGCCAATAAGCCCATATCCATTCTCCAGAGTGGGTGCTGTTCTTTTTCCTCTCCTACCTCCAGATCTATCCAATGTGGAGCGTGGTCCGAGATGGCTATGGCCGTATACTCCGTCCCTGTCACCTTCGGGATCAGTGCCCTTCCCAGGACAAAAAAGTCTATCCGTGAATATACCTTGTGAACATGGGAGAAAAATGAGAACTCCTTACTCCTAGGCCTAATAAATCTCCAGGGGTCTACTCCCATCTGCTCCATGAAGTCCTTAAGCACCTTGGCCGCTGCCGGCCTCCTCCCGGTCCTGGACCTCGACCGGTCCAGCCCTGGATCAAGCACCGTATTAAAGTCTCCCCCCATTACCAACTTTCCCACCTCCAGGTCCGGGTTACGCCCCAACATACGCCTCATGAAGTTTGCATCATCCCAGTTCGGGGCGTATACGTTCCCCAGAACCACCGCCTCCGCTTGCAATCTGCCACTCACCATCACGTATCTACCCCCACTGTCCGCTGCTATGGTCTTTGCCTCAAACAGTACCCGTTTCCCCACTAAAATAGCCACCCCCCTATGCTTTGCATCTAAACCTGAATGAAACACCTGTCCCACCCATCCTTTACGTCTAACCTGGTCTATCCGTTTCAGGTGCGTCTCCTGCAACATAACCACATCTGCCTTTAATTTCTTTAGGTGTGCGAGTACCCGTGCCCTTTTAATCGGCCCGTTCAGCCCTCTCACGTTCCACGTGATCAGCCGGGTTGGGGGGCTCTTTACCCCCCCCTTGTCGACTAGCCATCCCCTTTTTTAACCCAGCTCCTTACCCGGTTCCCACGTACCCGTGTATCCCACCGACGGTGCCCTCCCGTCTCGACCACCCCATCCCATAACAGCTCCCCCTTCTCCTTAGCAGCAGCAACCCAGTTAACACCCTCCCCCCCCTCCGCTAGATCCCCCTCTAGCGTAATTACACCCCCCATGTTGCTCCCAGAAGTCAGCGAACTCTGGCTGACCTCGGCTTCCCCGTTTGCCCTCGGCCCCTCACTGTGCGAGGCCCCCTCCTTCCTGCGTCCCTGTTCCCACCATAATTACCATAGCGCGGGAGCAACTCCCGCGTTTCCCACTCGGCCCCGCCCGCCCCTAATGGCGCAGTTCCCTTCTCCTTCCCCTTTCCTTCCCACCGGCGCCCACAGTTCCTCATACTCACCCCCCCCCGCCCCCAACGAGGGGAAGAGAGAAAAGTTACAGGATTGAAAAATTAACAAATTGAAAAATCATCCCCCCCTTCCCTTCCCCTTCCTCGCCCCACATAATCACCCCACCACTTTATCCCAGAAGCTCTTTCTCTCGCCAGACTATTTCAGCTTCTCGTCCACAATGAATGTCCACGCCTCTTCTGCCGTCTCAAAGTAGTGGTGCTTCCCTTGGTGTGTGACCCACAATCTCGCCGGTTGCAGCATTCCAAATTTAACCTTTTTGTGAAGCACCGCCTTAGCCCGATTGAAACTTGCCCTCCTTCTCGCCACCTCCGCACTCCAATCCTGGTATACGCGGATCACTGCGTTCTCCCACCTACAGCTCCGAGTTATCTTCGCCCATCTTAGGACCATCTCTCTGTCGTTGAAGCGGTGGAACATCACCACTATGGCTCGAGGTATTTCTCCAGCCTTTGGTCTTCGCGCCAGAACTCGATAAGCTCCCTCCACCTCCAAAGGGCCCGTCGGGGCCTCCAATCCCATTAGCGAGTGAAGCATCGTGCTCACATATGCCCCGACGTCCGCCGCCTCTGCGCCTTCGGGAAGACCCAGGACTCTTAAATTCTTCCTCCTCGAATTATTCTCCAGGGCTTCCAACCTCTCCACACACCTTTTGTTCTGTGCCTCGTGCGTCTCTGTCTTCACCACCAGGCCCTGTATTTCATCTTCATTTTCAGCAGCCTTTGCCTTCACGACCCGAAGCTCCAGCTCCTGGGTCCTCTGCGCCTCCTTTAACCCTTCAATCGCCTGTAGCATCGGGGCCAACACCTCCTTTTTCAGCTCTTCCACACAGCGCCGCAGGAACTCTTGTTGCTCCGGGCCCCATACCAAACGGCCACCTTCCGACGCCATCTTGCTTCGATCTTCCCTTCCTTGCCGCTGCTCCAAAGGATCCACTGCAATCCGGCCGCTATCCTCTCCTTTTTCCATATATATCCGGGGGGATTCCCTTCTATTTCACCGCACAGTGATTTTGGCCGTTAAAAATTGCCGTTGGGGCTCCTAATAAGAGCCCAAAAGTCCGTTCCAATGGGAGGTGCCGAAACGTGCGACTCAGCTGGTCATTGCCGCACCCGGAAGTCCTCTGGGTTATGTACTCATGACTCTGGAATGGGAATTGAATGCACAATTTCTGCCTCAAAAAGAGAAGGTCTCTGTTATGCAAGATTTGTCTTGGGATTTGTTAGTTTCTAATTCTAGAAGAGATCCCACTGAAGGCGAAGGTCTTGGTTCAAAAACTATTTATCGACATGCAAACTGTTTTACACAGGTTAAATAAGACTCACCTATAGCTAGAGCTGCCCTCAGAGCTGCTACTCAGACATCCGCTCTCAGTGAGTGACACCGCTGTGAAACAGTGGATTCTCCATTGCCCGACACCGGTAGCGGGTTTCCCGATCCGGTGGAGAGTGGAGCGTTGGTCGAAAAATGGAATCAACACCCGTTCCGATGCTCCGGTCCCCTGCCGGCGGTGGCAGCAAACTACACGCCCCGCATCGGCGGGAGAATGCAAATGGGTGATTTGCAACCATTTGCATCCAAATAATGAGCTGGAAGCCGGAGTCTCCACCCTCGGTGGTGAACACTATTGTAATGTTCTTGTCGGATGGCCTGATTTATATTGCAAGAACACTTATAGCTAAAGCTGTAAACAATTTATTAACATTAACTATGGGTAAACTATATACAAAACAACAGTTGAATAACAATAAGATCATGTACAAGCAACCTCCCTCTTCAGCTTCTTCCAGCCATTTACTTATATACTAGTGAGACTCCTAGTTGTTAGTCGGTGAATTACAATATAACCACGATATCACGACAAGCATTACTGCCAAATGTTACGACCAACCCCAAGTGAAGATCCCCAAAAGTTGTTGATCGGGGCGAGACCCGTTGACTTGGGATATCCCCTAATTGTACAAACCCAGGTGAGGAGGAATGACTGGCTCTGTTTCTTTATTCAACCCGCCCTCTGCTGGTCGTAACAACGGTTCAATCTAACAAGGTTCCCTTTCCCTTGGATACTTTGCCAGACCCAGTAATTATGTTTAAAAAGGAGCCAATTTAACCAGGCATTCCTGAGTTTAGATAGAGTAAGTTTATTTACCAGTAAAGGAATTGAGTTTAAAGGTAAGGAAGTGTTGTTGCAACTATACAAGGCATCGGTGAGACTGCACCTTGAGTATTGTGCACGGTTTTGGTCCCTTATTTGAGGGAAAATATAGTCGCATTGGAGGCAGTTCAGAGGAGGTTCAGTAGATTGATTCCAGAGATGAGGGGTTTGTTGTATGAAGAGAGTTTGAGCAGATTGGACTTATACTCTCTAGAGTTTAGAAGAATGAGGGGAGATCGAATTGAGGTTTACAAGATAATAATAATCGCTTATTGTCACAAGTAGGCTTCAATGAAGTTACTATGAAAAGCCCCTAGACTTTCAAACCTTGGTGGTAAAAGGTATGGATAAAGTAGACGTGAAGCGGATCTTCCTCTTGTGGGGCATTCTAGAACGAGAGGTCATAGTCTCGGGGGAGGAGCAGCAAATTTAAAAAAGAGATAAGGAGAAACTACTTCTCGTAAATCTGTTAAATTCGCTACCCCTGAGTGCAGTGGATGGAGGAACAGTGAGTAAATTTAAGGATGAGTTAGATAGATTTTTAATTAGTAATGGATTGAAGGGTTACAGAGAATGGGCAGGACAGTGGAGTTGAGGCCACGATGGGATCAGCCATGATCATATTGAACGGTGGAGCAGGCTGGGGAGGCTAAGTTGCCTACTCCTGCCCCTAGTTCTTATGCTCTAAGAAATAACTATTCTGTCTAATTCCACCTTCCAGCTCTTGGTCTGACGTCCTGTGGGTAACAGCACCTCAAGCACAAATCTGTTGTTCTTGATTAATAAGGGGATCAGGGGTTATGGGGAGAAGGCAGGAGACTGGGGAGAAGGAACATTTCAGCCACGATTGAATGGTGGAGCAGATCCGATGGGCCAAATGGCCCAATTCTCATGCTATTTTATTTCGCGAACTCGGTGTGGCGGCTGCTGACTGAGCCCAGCGCCGCCACAGTTGGGGGAGAGCAGATCGGCGGGCAGGGGGGCCTTTGTTAGGGGCTGGGGGCACTGGTGGGAGGTGGTCCGGGGAAGGCGAACCTGGCCAAAAGGGGGAACTATTTCCCAGGCCGGGTCCGGGCATGGCCGGGGCCATGTTGTTCAGCGCAGCCGCTGCAGGTCGCCGCCGTGCGCATGCGCGGCCACAGACCCGGCAATTCTCTGGCTGTATCGGCAGCTAGAGCCGGAGGCTCTACTCTGCAAGCCTCCCAGCCCCCCACCAGACAGGATCGGCGGCCGTTTGGCGCGTTTTTTCGGTTGTAAAACGCCACCGTTCCCACACCGGAATCAGGACATAGTCTCCAAATCGGAGGACCCAGCCCAGAGCATGAATTTATCATGACGTTGGGGCAGAGCTGGCAAAACGCAGGGCCAAATTCAACCAGGCGAAGTTGGCCC
This sequence comes from Scyliorhinus torazame, assembly GCF_047496885.1. Classification (NCBI taxonomy): domain Eukaryota; kingdom Metazoa; phylum Chordata; class Chondrichthyes; order Carcharhiniformes; family Scyliorhinidae; genus Scyliorhinus; species Scyliorhinus torazame. The sequence continues at coordinate 204,537,813 of NC_092707.1, forward strand.
TGTACCAGAATGGGGTGTGATTTTATATGCTGTTCCCAGCCAGGCTCAGGGCCATATACCAGAATAAAGAACATTACCTCCACACCCCGACAGAAGCAAATTAATTTGTGTAAACTAACTGCTTGGACAAGGGGCAGGCAAGGCAACGATGAGGCTGAGCAGAGAAGGATTGCGAAAGAATCAACGATTCATTGGACATTGAGCATGCCTGCGTGGGACTGTGCTGCATCGCTCTGATCAAAAAGAAAGCACCGGGTCACAGAAAGAAGCGAGGACAGGGGAAGGCAGGTGAGGGTACAGGCAGAGAAAGCGGGCAGTCAGCGGGCGTAAGTAAGGGACTAGATCAGTCCCAGGAGGGGAGCCACCACACTTGCAGGGATAGCTAGCACGGGAAGACAGACAGCAAGGGGGGGGCCACGGTGCACCTCCCAGAGTTCAGGGGCGCACCCATGTGGCATACACCCAGTTGACAGCCATGTTGGGTGGCCTCGAGACAAAGCGAAACCCCAGAGCGCAGGTGCTCAACTTCTTGGTGGGAACGGTGACCGCTGTCATGATATGCAAACATGCAACCAATGAACACTCAGAATAGGGCACAACCAATGGGCAGTCAGGACACTCAGAGGTGGCATCACCACAAGGGGGCATCACATAAACACTATAAAAGGGATGAGGCACTCACACCCTGCCTCTTTCCACAGACAGACATCTAGAGAGTTAGACAGGGTTGATCAGCAGCATCACACCACAGCAGGTGGCTTAGAGCAAGCTGGTACAGTTAGACTGAGTTACTACAGTTAGATTAGCAGAGAGTCAAACTCATTTGAGAACTGTGTTAATAGTTCAATAAACACATTGAACTTATTTCAGAGTCTGGAGCATCCTTTAGTTAAGACTGCATCAAGTAGCAGCCTGTGTTATCCGAAGCAGCATAACACAACATGATACCAGGAGTGACTGTTCAATCTATTTAGTTCAACTCAGCAAGATCCGTGACAACCAGCTACTGAATACAGGCATAATGGACAAGATTTAAGCTCCTCATCAGCTCAGGACCACCGGCAATCTTAGTGCCAACTGGCGATCATTCAAGCAGAAATTTCAACTATACGTGGAAGCATCCGACCTCAATGGCGCGATCGATGTTCGGAAGATAGCTCTTCTACTCACCACTGAGGGTGACCATGCGATAGAGATCGTCAACTCCTTTCACTTTTCCGAAGGGCAGGACAAAACGAAGTACCAAACCATCCTGGACAAACTCGATAGCCACTGTGAGGTGGACACCAACAAAATCTTCGAGCGCTACATCTTCAAGCAGAGGATGCAAGGTAAAGACGAGTCGTTCAACTCCTATTGAACTAACCTTAGACTGCTAGCGCAAACCTGCAACTTCGGTGATATCATTGACTCCATGATCAGAGACCAAATCGATTTTGGAGTCCACTCTGATCCTCTGCGAGAGCAATTGTTGAAAATCAAGCACATGACCCTGCCAGTCGCGATTGAAACGTGTACTGTGCATGAGCACTCTAAAAATCGCTATTCACAGTATAAAACGGCAGAAAGTGAAAAACAAGCCTCCCACAAGGTGGAGAGTATTCAGGCACCTCCCGGATGCAGCGCCTCCACATTGACAAAAGCGGCCATTTTGCGCCCTCTTCCTGGGACCCGATGCATGCGCAATGCGATCGGGAACACGAAACGGCCGGAAACCGCACTGCGCAGGTGCAGACGTCCGAGAACCGCACCGTGCATGCACAACGATGCACTGAGCGTCATGACGTGTGCGAACTGCAGCACCCCCCATTTTAAAAACAAATGCCCTGCAAGAGGCAAACGCTATTTAAACTGTGGGAAACCAAACCACTATGCATCCCTGTGCCAAGCTGCACCACCAGTCAGGAGACAGCGCTCCCAATTCCGACAGCGGCGTATCAGAAATGTGCAACACCGAATGCATGACTCTGATCCAGGCAGTGCGACGGATCCAGATGATGAATACCTGGACAACACTTACCGAGTGGGCATTATTACGAAGTGCGAATACGCCACACCGGACACATCGCAAGTCCAATCAATCCTGGCCGTGGATTCCGAGGATGAATGGCGAGCAGTGATGAAGGTCAACCACTGACCCATCCAGTTCAAACTGGACACAGGTGCCTCCGCCAACCTGATTTCACAGGTGGACTTCAAGAGAATCAAGAAGCCCTCCACAGTCCTTCTAGCTGCCTGCAAACTCCTGGACTACAATGGAAACGCAATCAAGGTTTCATCTGCAGGTGTCCAACCGACACACACAAGCAAGCTTACGCTTCGAGATTGTTAAACCAGACAGGGCGTCCCTGCTAGGTGCGCACGCCTGCAAGAAACTGAACCTCATTCAAAGGGTCTACACCACGGCGCCGTCCCATTCTGATTTTCAGGCCAGCATCGACGACATCCTAACCCAGTACCCAGATGTATTTAGCGGGATGGACACACTGCCGTACGAGTACAAAATTCTACTGCAGCATGATGCCAAGCCAGTGGTCCACGCACCACGACATGTCCCTGCTCCACTGAGGGAGTGCCTGAAAGCAGAGCTCACAAGTCTACAAAAAAAAGGCATCATCTCCAACATCACTGAACCAACCGACTGGGTCAGCTCGATGGTGTGCGTAAAGAAGCCTTCGGGGGTGGTTCCGGTTCCGGCGATGACCAGCTCAGTCACACGTTTCGGCACCTCCCGTTTCAACGGACTTTTGGGCTCTTATCGGGAGCCCCAACGGAAATTTTTTACGGCCAAACCCAGTGTGAGGCGATAAAGGAAGGAGGCCCCCCGGGTGTGGATGGAAAGAAGCGATAGTCGTGGCCAGATTGCGGAGGATCCTCTGGAGCAGCGGCAGAGAAGAGAAGGGAGAAGCAAGATGGCAGCTGAGAGAGCCCAGATGGTATGGGGCCCGGAACAGCAGGAGTTCCTCCGACGATATGTGGAGGAGCTCAAGAAGGAGGTGCTGGCGCCGATGTTGCTGGCGATTGAGGGATTGAAGGAGACGCAAAAGACCCAGGCGATGGAGCTCCGTGGAGTGAAGGCAAAGGCAGCCGAGAATGAAGACGAGATACAGGGCTTGGTGGTGAAGACGGAGACGCACGAGGCACTACATAAGAGGTGCATAGAAAGGCTGGAAGCCCTGGAGAATAGCTCGAGGAGGAAGAATCTAAGGATTTTGGGTCTTCCCGAAGGGACAGAGAGAGCTGATGTTGGGGCGTATGTGAGTACGATGCTCCATACTTTAATGGGAGCTGAGGCCCCAACGGGCCCCCTGGAAGTGGAGGGAGCATACCGGGTCCTCGTGAGAAGACCAAAGGCAGGGGAAGTACCGCGAGTAATAGTGGTGAGGTTCCACCGCTACAAGGACAGGGAGATGGTCCTGAGATGGGCTAAGAAGACACGGAGTAGCAGGTGGGAGAATGCGGTGATCCGCGTGTATCAAGATTGGAGTGCGGAGGTGGCGAGAAGGAGGGCGAGTTTCAATCGGGCCAAGGTGGTGCTCCACAGGAAGAAAGTAAAATTTGGAATGCTGCAGCCGGCAAGACTGTGGGTTACACACCAGGGCAAACACCACTACTTCAAAACGGCAGAGGAGGCGTGGACATTCATTCAAGACGAGAAGTTGGACTAGATTTGAGGAATTGATGTTTGGAAAGAGGTAGCGAGGTGGTGGCAAAGAAATGCAAAGGGGGGAGAGGGGGAGGGCTTATCTGTAAAAATGTTAGACGGGAGAATTTTTCTCCCCCCCCCCCCGAGGGGGGGACACGAAGAAATGTGGGCGCCGGTGGGGAAGGGGAGAGGGAGCTGCGCCACTAGGGGCGGGACCGAGAGGGAAGCGCGGGTTTTTTTTCCCGCGCTATGGAAATTGCGGCGGGAAAAGTGGGCGCAGGAAGGAAGGGGGCCTCACACGCAGGGAGGCCAAGGGTAAACGGGGGAAGCCGAGGTCAGCCAGAGTTTGCTGACTCCCGGAAGCAATATGGGGGGAGCAATCAAACTAGAAGGGAATCTAGCGGTGGGGGAGGGGGGAGGGGTGGATTAACTGGGTTGCTGCTGCTGTGGGTAAGGGGGAGCTGATACGGGATGGGATGGGAGGGCGGGAGGGCGCCGCCTGGGGGACAAACGGGTGCGTGGGACCCGGGTGAGGAGCTGGTTTAAAAAAGGGGATGGCTAGTCGACGATGGGGGGCGGGTAATGGGCCTCCCAACCCGGTTGATCACGTGGAACGTGAGAGGGCTGAATGGGCCGATTAAGAGGGCAAGGGTATTTGCGCACCTAAAGAGACTGAAGGCGGATGTGGTTATGCTTCAGGAGACGCACCTGAAATTGGCGGATCAGGTCAGATTAAGGAAAGGATGGGTGGGACAGGTATTCCACTCAGGCTTAGATACGAAAAATAGAGGGGTGGCAATACTGGTGGGGAAACAGGTATCGTTTGAGGCTTAGACCATAGTGGTGGACAGCGGGGGCAGGTACGTGATGGTGAGTGGCAGATTGCAAGGTGAGGCGGTGGTGCTGGTGAACGTATATGCCCCGAACTGGAATGACGCGGGTTTTATGAAGCGTACGTTGGGCGCATCCCGGACCTAGAGATGGGAAATTTGGTAATGGGGGCAGACTTCAACACGGTGCTGGACCCAGGGCCGGACTGGTCCAGATCTAGGACCGGGAGGAGGCCGGCAGCGGCCAAGGTGCTTAAGGGGTTTATGGAGCAGATCCCTGGGATCTGTAGATAAGATCCCTGGAGATTTGCTAGACCGAGGAGTAAAGAGTTTTCCTTCTTCTCCCACGTCCATAAAGTATACTCCCGGATAGACTTTTTGTCCTAGGAAGGGCGCTGATCCCGAAAGTGGCAGGAACGGAATATTCGGCTATAGCCGTTTCAGATCACGCCCCACATTGGGTGGATCTGGATCAATGAGAGGAGAAGGAGCAGCGCCCACTTTGGAGATTAGACATGGGACTGTTGGCGGACGAGGGGGTATGTGGAAGGGTGAGGGGATGTATTGAAAGATACCTAGAGGTCAATGATGATGGAGCGGTCCAGGTGGGAGTAGTATGGGAGGCGCTGAAGGCGGTGGTTAGGGGGGAGCTGATTTCCATAAGAGCCAACAGGGGGAAATAAGAGGGTAAAGAAAGGGAGAGACTGATTGGGGAGATTCTGAGGGTGGATAGGCAATATGCGGAGGCCCCGGATGAAGGGCTATACAGGAAAAGACGGAGACTACAGACGGAGTTTGACCTGCTGACCACGGGTAAGGCGGAGACGCAGTGGAGGAAGGCACAGGGGATACAGTACGAATATGGGGAAAAGGCGAGCCGATTGCTGGCCCAACAACTTAGGAAGAGGGGGGCGGCGAGAGAGATCGGAGGAGTTAGGGACGGGGAGGGAAGGATGGAGCAGAGAGCGGGGAGGGTGAACGGGGTGTTTAAGTCATTTTATGAGAGGCTGTATAAGTCCCAACCCCCGGAGGGGAAAGAGGGAATGATACACTTCCTGGACCAGCTGGAGTTTCCGAGGGTTGAGGAGCAGGAGGTGGCAGGTTTGGGAGCGCAGATTGAGGTGGAGGAGGTGATTAAAGGAATTGGGAACATGCAGGCAGGAAAGGCCCCGGGACCAGATGGGTTCCCGGTGGAATTTTACAGGAAATATGTGGACCTACTGGCCCCACTCCTGACGAGAACCTTCAATGAGGCTAAGGAAAGGGGGACACTACCCCCGACAATGTCGGAGGCGACGATATAGTTGATCCTGAAACGAGACAAAGACCCGCTGCAGTGCGGGTCATACAGGCCTATCTCCCTCCAAAATGTAGATGCCAAGTTACTGGCCAAAGTGATGGCGACAAGGATAGAGGACTGTGTCCCAGGGGTGGTACATGACGACCAGACAGGGTTTGTTAAAGGGAGGCAATTGAATGCCAATATACAAAGGTTGCTGGGGGTGATGATGATGCCCCCACCGGAGGGGGAGGCGGAGATAGTGGTGGCGATGGATGCAGAGAAGGCATTTGATAGAGTGGAGTGGGACTACCTGTGGGAGGTACTGAAGAGATTTGGATTTGGAGAGGGGTTCATCAGATGGGTTCAGCTCCTGTACGGGGCCCCGGTGGCAAGCGTGGTTACAAACAGGCAACGATCCGACTATTTCCGATTACATAGGGGCACAAGACAGGGGTGCCCCCTGTCCCCGTTACTGTTCACGTTGGCAATCGAGCCATTGGCCATAGCGCTGAGGGGCTCTAAGAAGTGGAGGGGGGTGCTCAGAGGAGGAGAGGAACATCGGGTGTCATTATATGCGGATGATTTGCTGCTATATGTGGCGGACCCAGTGGAGGGGATGCCAGAGATAATGCAGACACTCAGGGAGTTTGGAGAGTTCTCGGGATATAAATTGAATATGGGAAAGAGTGAACTTTTTGTAATACACCCCGGGGAACAGGGCAGGGGGATAGACGATCTGCCGCTGAGGAGAGTAGCAAGGGATTTTCGACATCTAGGGATCCAGGTGGCCAGGAACTGGGGAACCTTGCATAAACTTAACTTGACGCGACTGGTAGAGCAGATGGAGGAGGACTTTAAGAGGTGGGACATGGTGCCCCTGTCATTGGCGGGTAGAGTACAGGCGGTTAAAATGGTGGTCCTCCCGAGGTTTCTTTTCGTGTTTCAGTGCCTCCCCATCCTGATTACAAAGGCCTTTTTCAAGAAAGTGGACAGGAGTATTATGAGCTTTGTGTGGGCTGGAAAGACCCCGAGGGTAAAGAGGGGGTTCCTGCAGCGCAGTAGGGACAGAGGGGGACTGGCACTGCCGAGTCTGAGTGACTATTATTGGGCCGCCAACGTGTCTATGATATTTAAGTGGATGAGGGAAGAAGAAGGGTCGGCGTGGAAAAGGCTGGAGATGGCATCCTGTAAGGGAACAAGTTTAAAAGCACTGGCGACGGCAGCGTTACCGTTCCCCCCGAAAAAATACACCACAAACCCAGTGGTGGTGGCGACTTTGAAGATTTGGGGGCAGTGGAGACGACATAGGGGAGTGACGGGTACCTCGGTGAGGTCCCCGATAAGGAACAATCACAGGTTCGTCCCGGGGAGGATAGATGGGGGATTCCAATCTTGGCAGCGAGCAGGAATTGGGAAGTTGAAGGACTTGTTCTTGGATGGGACGTTTGCGAGTTTGGGAGCATTGGTAGAAAAATACGAGTTGCCACCTGGGAATGCCTTCCGATATATGCAAGTGAGGGCATTTGCGAGGCAACAGGTGAGGGAATTTCCGCAGCTCCCGGCGCAAGGGATCCAGGACAGAGTGATTTTGGGGGCATGGGTCGGTGAAGGTAAAGTGTCCGATATATACAGGGAAATGAGAGACGAGGGGGAGACGATGGTAGAGGAGCTGAAGGGTAAATGGGAGGAGGAGCTGGGGGAAGAGATTGAGGAGGGGCTGTGGGCAGATGCCCTAAGTAGGGTAAATTCCTCGTCCTCGTGTGCCAGGCTTAGCCAGATCCAATTCAAGGTTCTACACAGGGCGCATATGACGGGAGCAAGGCTGAGTAGATTTTTTGGAGTGGAGGATAGGTGTGGGAGGTGCGCAGGAAGCCCGGCGAACCACACCCACATGTTTTGGTCATGTCCGGTATTGCATGGGTTCTGGGTGGGTGTGGCAAGAGTGACCTCAAAGGTGGTGGGGGTCCGGGTCGAACCGAGCTGGGGGGTTGGCTATATTTGGGGTTGCAGAAGAGCCGGGAGTGCAGGAGGCGAGAGAGGACGATGTTTTGGCCTTTGCGTCCCTAGTAGCCCGGCGAAGGATTCTCCTTTTGTGGAAAGAGGCCAAACCCCCGGGCGTGGAGGCCTCTCTTGGAGGTGGTGGTTCTCCACCACCCTCCGCAGCTCATTCCCCATCGAGGTGAGCCGATCGCTGTGCTGCGACATGGCCTCCTCCACTCCCTTCATCCTCTCGCTCTGCTCCTTCACCTCGGCCGATGCCTTTGACACAGCTACTCGCTCACCAGGGCGACTACCTCCTCCACCAACGTCGTCAAAGCCACCGCCATCTCCTTCCTCTTTTAAAAAAAATATTTTTATTAAGGTATTTGAAATTTTTTATAATAACAACAATAACAATGACAGAAACATGGTATAATAAACATTTCCACCCCCATCCCAATCTTCACAAACCCCAACCATCAAACAACAATCCGGCCCTCACCCCCCCACTCCCCTCCCCCCCCCACCCCCCACCCCCACACCCCCACTGCCCCCCACTCCCAGTCCTGGAATACTGCATCTGCTGACATTTTAATTTTCCCCGACAAAGTTGACGAACGGCTGCCGCCTCCGGGAGAACCCGAACATTGACCCTCTCAAGGCGAACTTTATCTTCTCGAGACTGAGAAACCCAGCCATGTCACTAACCCAGGTCTCTACACTCAGGGGCTTCGAGTCCCTCCACATTAACAAGATCCATCTCCGGGCTACCAGGGAGGCAAAGGCCAAGACGTTGGCCTCTTTCGACCCCTAAACTCCCGGCTCTTCCGACACTCCAAAGATCGCTACCTCCGGACTCGGCACCACCCGTGTTTTTAGCACCGCGGACATTGCCTTAGCAAAACCCTGCCAAAACCCTGCAAGCTTCAGGCATTCACAAAACATGTGGACATGATTTGCTGTGCTTCCCGCGCACCTCGCACACCTATCCTCTACCCCGAAAAATTTGCTCATCCTATCCACTGTCATGAGTGACCGTTGGACTACCTTAAATTGTATCAGGCTAAGCCTGGCACATGATGAGGAGATATTAACCCTGCTTAGGGTATCCGCCCATAGACCCGCCTCTATCTCTCCTCCTAGCTCGTCCTCCCACTTGCCCTTAAGCTCCTCCACCTTCCTCCGCCTCCGAAAGCTCCTGGTAAATATCCGATACCTTCCCCTCTCCTACCCAGGTACTGGAGACTACTCTATCCTGTATCCACCGTGGCGGCAGCAGCGGAAAGGCTGGAACCTTTTTCTCAGGAAGTCTTGCACCTGCAAATACCTAAACTCATTCCCTGCTGGCAATTCAAATTTATCCTCCAAGGCTTTCAAGCTGGGGAAGCTCCCATCTATAAATAGATCCCCATCCTTCTAATTCCTGCCCTTTGCCATCTCCGGAACCCACCGTCCAGCCTACCCTGTACAAACCGATGATTAATATAAATCGGGGTCCAAACCGATGCTCCCTCCACTCTCTTATATCTCCTCCACTGCCCCCAGATTCACAGAGCCGCCACTACCACTGGACTTGTGAAAGGAGTATCGGGCTGGTGAGAACGGAAGAGGTGCTGTTATCAGTGCTCCCAAACCTGTGTCTTTACATGACGCCGCCTCCATCCGCTCCCATGCCGACCCCTCCCCCACTACCCACTCCCTGATCATGGCTATATTAGCCGCCCAGTAGTAATTGCAGAAGTTCGGCAGCACCAACCCACCCTCCCCCCAACTGCGCTCCAGCAACACTTTCTTCACTCGCCGGGTTTCACCCGTCAACACAAAGCCCGAAATAACCTTATTCACCCGCTTGAAAAAGGCCTTTGGGATGAAGGTGGGGAGGCACTGAAAGACAAACAGAAATCTGGGGAGGACTGTCATTTTCACGGTCTGTACCCTCCCCGCCAGTGATAGCGGGAGCATGTCCCATCTCTTAAAGTCCTGAGGCACGATCAATTTGACTGGAGATGAAGTTGAATACAAACTGAGGCTTTATTAGTATCAGATGTGTGGCCTCCCAAAGCAGCTGACAAAATGGCTGTGAGCTGGAGGCCACACATATTTATAACCCGGCTCCTGGGCGGAGCTAATATGCAGGGGCCCAGGTGAACCTGTAGTGCAGGTTCTACCGTACAACCTCTAATATCAGAACACAGTGGTTTACCACATTCACCCCCTGTTAAACTTGAGCCGGCGGGGGTGGTGGAGAACTATATACAATTAGCAATTTTTTATATGTACAGAGCAGTAAAAAAAATGTCTCTGGTCATCCGGCGGGCCGGTCAGAGGTTCAGCCGGTCCGGCGCCTTGATGGTCCTTTGAGATCAACGAAGTGGTGACGGCTCCATGAGGGGGCGCATGCGGTCGGGATCGGTCCCCAGAACTCCGTTCTGGACCACGTAGCCGAGGATGGCTAAGCGGTTTGTACGGAACACACACTTCTCCTTGTTATACGTGAGGTTGAGGAGAGTGGAGGTGCGGAGAAATTTAGCGAGGTTGGCGTCGTGGTCCTGCTGGTCATGGCCGCAGATGGTCACATTGTCTAGATATGGAAACGTGGCCCGCAAGCCGTACAGGTCGACCATTCGGTCCATCTCCCTTTGGAAGAGCGAAACCCCATTAGTGACGCCGAAGGGGACCCTAAGGAAGTGATATAGCCGGCCGTCTGCCTCGAAGGCGATGTATGGCCGGTCCGATTTACACATGGGGAGCTGGTGGTAAGCGGATTTCAGGTCCATCGTTGAGAAGACCCGGTACTGTGCAATCTGGTTAACCATGTCAGATATGCGTGGGAGGGGGTACGCGTTGAGCTGCGTGTATCTGTTGATGGTCTGGCTGTAGTCCACGACCATTCGGTTTTTCTCCCCAGACTTAACCACTACCACTTGAGCTCTCCAGGGGCCGTTGCTGGCCTCGATGACTCCCTCCCGAAGCAACCGCTGGACCTCGGACGCTGCTGTGGGAGGCCACACATCTGATACTAATAAATTGAGGCACGATCAATTTGACGAGATGAAGTTGAAACCCTTTGGATTTCGGCGGCAGCGGTGCGCAGGGGCCTTCTGGGAGGTGAGTAGTGAGTTTAAAAACCCTTACCTTTACAGGAGCAGCCCTTTGGATTTCGGCGGCAGCGGTGCGCAGGGGCCTTCTGGGAGGTGAGTAGTGAGTTTAAAAGCTCTTACCTTTACAGGAGCAGCCCTTTGGATTTCGGCGGCAGCGGTGCGCAGGGGCCTTCTGGGAGGTGAGTAGTGAGTTTAAAAGCTCTTACCTTTACAGGAGCAGCCCTTTGGATTTCGGCGGCAGCGGTGCGCAGGGGCCTTCTGGGAGGTGAGTAGTGAGTTTAAAAGCTCTTACCTTTACAGGAGCAGCCCTTTGGATTTCGGCGGCAGCGGTGCGCAGGGGCCTTCTGGGAGGTGAGTAGTGAGTTTAAAAACCCTTACCTTTACAGGAGCAGCCCTTTGGATTTCGGCGGCAGCGGTGCGCAGCGGCCTTCTGGGAGGTGAGTAGTGAGTTTAAAAGCTCTTACCTTTACAGGAGCAGCCCTTTGGATTTCGGCGGCAGCGGTGCGCAGGGGCCTTCTGGGAGGTGAGTAGTGAGTTTAAAAGCTCTTACCTTTACAGGAGCAGCCCTTTGGAGTTCGGCGGCAGCGGTGCGCAGGGGCCTTCTGGGAGGTGAGTAGTGAGTTTAAAAGCTCTTACCTTTACAGGAGCAGCCCTTTGGATTTCGGCGGCAGCGGTGCGCAGGGGCCTTCTGGGAGGTGAGTAGTGAGTTTAAAAACCCTTACCTTTACAGGAGCAGCCCTTTGGATTTCGGCGGCAGCGGTGCGCAGGGGCCTTCTGGGAGGTGAGTAGTGAGTTTAAAAGCTCTTACCTTTACAGGAGCAGCCCTTTGGATTTCGGCGGCAGCGGTGCGCAGGGGCCTTCTGGGAGGTGAGTAGTGAGTTTAAAAGCTCTTACCTTTACAGGAGCAGCCCTTTGGATTTCGGCGGCAGCGGTGCGCAGGGGCCTTCTGGGAGGTGAGTAGTGAATTTAAAAAGCCTTGCCTGGTCCCGTGTCTGTTCTTTTCTGTTTTATTTGTTTTTATATAAGGCGGGAACCGGAAGTTCGACCTCTGGCAAGTCCCCCCCCCCCCCCCCCCAGCCAATAAATTCTGGTGGAGAGGAAACCCGAGACACTACACGTGTAGTGTCTCCCACCCGCCCTCCTCCTCTAACCTAATAATAAGACCCATTGGTGTGAGGTAAGTGCCATATTATATTATTATTATATTATATTATTAGCATTGTGCAGGTCAAGGATCGGAGGTGGAGGAGCAGTCTCTGTCAGCGAGAGAACCTGAGAACATCTCAGACACTCAGAAGGTAAGTAAGTGATTTTTACTTTTATACCTTTTTTCAAATTGTGTGTGTCGGGGGGAAACTGAAGTGACATCACAGAAAAGCTGTGACCTGAGTGGCTGGTTGGGATTCTAACCTAAATTTAAAAAAAATGTGAGTATTTGGGAACTAATTAAACATAATAACTTAATTTTAATTTAGAGGATATCTAAGCCAGAGATCGGAGAGTATTATAGTTAGCTATCGCATTTCTATTAGAAATCTAGTGCTAGGAAACAGATAGTTGACAGTAACTTTGCAATTAAAAAAAAAAAGACAAATTTTAATTTTAATTCATTGACGCAATGTCAGTTAGAGGGGTGCTGTGCTCTGACTGTGAGATGTGGCAGGTCCGGGAGGCTTCCAGCGTCCCGGATGGCTTCATCTGCAGAAAGTGCACACAACTGCAGCTCCTCACAGACCGCATGGTTCGGTTGGAGCAGCAATTGGATGCACTTAGGAGCATGCAGGTGGCGGAAAGCGTCATAGATCGCAGTTATGTAAATGTGGTCACACCCAAGGTGCAGGCAGAGAAATGGGTGACCACCAGAAAGGGCAGGCAGTCAGTGCAGGAATCCCCTGTGGTTGTCCCCCTCTCGAACAGATATACCCCTTTGGATACTGTCGGGGGGGATAGCCTATCAGGGGAAAACAGCAGCAGCCAGAGCAGTGGCACCACGGCTGGCTCTGATGTTCAGAAGGGAGGGTCAAAGCGCAGAAGAGTAATAGTAATAGGGGACTCTATAGTCAGGGGCACAGATAGGCGCTTCTGTGGACGTGAAAGAGACTCCAGGATGGTATGTTGCCTCCCTGGTGCCAGGGTCCAGGATGTCTCCGAACGGGTAGAGGGAATCGTGAAGGGGGAGGGCAAACAGGCAGAGGTCGTTGTACATATTGGTACTAACGACATAGGCAGGAAGGGGCATGAGGTCCTGCAGCAGGAGTTCAGGGAGCTAGGCAGAAAGTTAAAAGACAGGACCTCGAGGGTTGTAATCTCGGGATTACTCCCTGTGCCACGTGCCAGTGAGGCTAGAAATAGGAAGATAGAGCAGACAAACACGTGGCTAAACAGCTGGTGTAGGAGGGAGGGTTTCCGTTATCTGGACCACTGGGAGCTCTTCCGGGGCAGGTGTGACCTGTATAAGATGGACGGGTTGCATCTAAACCGGAGAGGCATAAATATCCTGGCACACGGGAGGGTTTAAACTAGTATGGCAGGGGGGTGGGCACGGGAGCAATAGGTCAAAAGGTGAGAGCATTGAGGGAGAACTAGGGAATAGGGACAGTGTGGCTCTGAGGCAGAGCAGACGGGGAGAAGTTGCTGAACACAGCGGGTCTGGTGGCCTGAAGTGCATATGTTTTAATGCAAGGAGCATTACGGGTAAGGCAGATGAACTTAGAGCTTGGATTACTACTTGGAACTATGATGTTGTTGCCATTACAGAGATCTGGTTGAGGGAAGGGCAGGATTGGCAGCTAAACGTTCCAGGATTTAGATGTTTCAGGCGGGATAGAGGGGGATGTAAAAGGGGAGGCGGAGTTGCGCTACTTGTTCGGGAGAATATCACAGCTATACTGCGAGAGGACACCTCAGAGGGCAGTGAGGCTATATGGGTAAAGATCAGGAATAAGAAGGGTGCAGTCACAATGTTGGGGGTATACTACAGGCCTCCCAACAGCCAGCGGGAGATAGAGGAGCAGATAGGTAGACAGATTTTGGAAAAGAGTAAAAACAACAGGGTTGTGGTGATGGGAGACTTCAACTTCCCCAATATTGACTGGGACTCACTTAGTGCCAGGGGCTTAGACGGGGCGGAGTTTGTAAGGAGCATCCAGGAGGGCTTCTTAAAACAATATGTAAACAGTCCAACTAGGGAAGGGGCGGTACTGGACCTGGTATTGGGGAATGAGCCCGGCCAGGTGGTAGATGTTTCAGTAGGGGAGCATTTCGGTAACAGTGACCACAATTCAGTAAGTTTTAAAGTACTGGTGGACAAGGATAAGAGTGGTCCGAGGATGAATGTGCTAAATTGGGGGAAGGCTAATTATAACAATATTAGGCGGGAACTGAAGAACATAGATTGGGGGCGGATGTTTGAGGGCAAATCAACATCTGACATGTGGGAGGCTTTCAAGTGTCAGTTGAAAGGAATACAGGACAGGCATGTTCCTGTGAGGAAGAAAGATAAATACGGCAATTTTCGGGAACCTTGGATGACGAGTGATATTGTAGGCCTCGTCAAAAAGAAAAAGGAGGCATTTGTCAGGGCTAAAAGGCTGGGAACAGACGAAGCCTGTGTGGCATATAAGGAAAGTAGGAAGGAACTTAAGCAAGGAGTCAGGAGGGCTAGAAGGGGTCATGAAAAGTCATTGGCAAATAGGGTTAAGGAAAATCCCAAGGCTTTTTACACGTACATAAAAAGCAAGAGGGTAGCCAGGGAAAGGGTTGGCCCACTGAAGGATAGGCAAGGGAATCTATGTGTGGAGCCAGAGGAAATGGGCAAGGTACTAAATGAATACTTTGCATCAGTATTCACCAAAGAGAAGGAATTGGTAGATGTTGAGTCTGGAGAAGGGGGTGTAGATAGCCTGGGTCACATTGTGATCCAAAAAGACGAGGTGTTGGGTGTCTTAAAAAATATTAAGGTAGATGAGTCCCCAGGGCCTGATGGGATCTACCCCAGAATACTGAAGGAGGCTGGAGAGGAAATTGCCGAGGCCTTGACAGAAATCTTTGGATCCTCGCTGTCTTCAGGGGATGTCCCGGAGGACTGGAGAATAGCCAATGTTGTTCCTTTGTGTAAGAAGGGTAGCAAGGATAATCCCGGGAACTACAGGCCGGTGAGCCTTACTTAAGTGGTAGGGAAATTACTGGAGAGAATTCTTCGAGACAGGATCTACTCCCATTTGGAAGCAAATGGATGTATTAGTGAGAGGCAGCACGGTTTTGTGAAGGGGAGGTCGTGTCTCACTAACTTGATAGAGTTTTTCGAGGAGGTCACTAAGATGATTGATGCAGGTAGGGCAGTAGATGTTGTCTATATGGACTTCAGTAAGGCCTTTGACAAGGTCCCTCATGGTAGACTAGTACAAAAGGTGAAGTCACACGGGATCAGGGGTGAACTGGCAAGGTGGATACAGAACTGGCTAGGCCATAGAAGGCAGAGGGTAGCAATGGAGGGATGCTTTTCTAATTGGAGGGCTGTGACCAGTGGTGTTCCACAGGGATCAGTGCTGGGACCTTTGCTCTTTGTAGTATATATAAATGATTTGGAGGAAAATGTAACTGGTCTGATTAGTAAGTTTGCAGACGACACAAAGGTTGGTGGAATTGCGGATAGCGATGAGGACTGTCTGAGGATACAGCAGGATTTAGATTGTCTGGAGACTTGGGCGGAGAGATGGCAGATGGAGTTTAATCCGGACAAATGTGAGGTAATGCATTTTGGAAGGGCTAATGCAGGTAGGGAATATACAGTGAAGGGTAGAACCCTCAAGAGTATTGAAAGTCAAAGAGATCTAGGAGTACAGGTCCACAGGTCATTGAAAGGGGCAACACAGGTGGAGAAGGTAGTCAAGAAGGCATACGGCATGCTTGCCTTCATTGGCCGGGGCATTGAGTATAAGAATTGGCAAGTCATGTTGCAGCTGTATAGAACCTTAGTTAGGCCACACTTGGAGTATAGTGTTCAATTCTGGTCGCCACACTACCAGAAGGATGTGGAGGCTTTAGAGAGGGTGCAGAAGAGATTTACCAGAATGTTGCCTGGTATGGAGGGCATAAGCTATGAGGAGCGATTGAATAAACTCGGTTTGTTCTCACTGGAACGAAGGAGGTTGAGGGGCGACCTGATAGAGGTATACAAAATTATGAGGGGCATAGACAGAGTGGATAGTCAGAGGCTTTTCCCCAGGGTAGAGGGGTCAATTACTAGGGGGCATAGGTTTAAGGTGAGAGGAGCAAAGTTTAGAGTAGATGTACGAGGCAAGTTTTTTACGCAGAGGGTAGTGGGTGCCTGGAACTCACTACCGGAGGAGGTAGTGGAAGCAGGGACGATAGGGACATTTAAGGGGCATCTTGACAAATACATGAATAGGATGGGAATAGAAGGATACGGACCCAGGAAGTGTAGAAGATTGTAGTTTAGTCGGGCAGTATGGTCGGCACGGGCTTGGAGGGCCGAAGGGCCTGTTCCTGTGCTGTACATTTCTTTGTTCTTTGTTCTTTGAATACAAACTGAGGCTTTATTAGTATCAGATGTGTGGCCTCCCACAGCAGCTGGCGAAATGGCTGCGAGCTGGAGGCCACACATATTTATAACCTGGCTCCTGGGCAGAGCTAGCGTGCAGGGGCCCAGGTGAACCTGTAGTGCAGGTTCTACCGTACAACCTCTAATATCAGAACACAGTGGTTTACCACAAGTCACCTTCCATTTGTTCTACCAAACGGGATAGGTTTAACTTGTGCAGTGCTTTCCATTCCCGGGCCACCTGGATTCCCAGATACCGAAAGCTCTTTCCTACCATTCTCAGCGGCATCTCTCCCAGTCTCTTCTCCTGTCCTCTTGCCTGGATCGCGAACATCTCACTTTTCCCCATGTTCAGTTTATACCCTGGAAAATTTACAAATTCCCCCAGGATTCACATTACTTCCCCCATCCTCTCCAATGGGTCTGAAATATACAAGAGCAGGTCATCAGTGTAAAGGGAGACCCGGTGCTCCCCCCCGCCCCCCACCGCCCCCACCCCCACCCCCGAACCAGCCCTTTCCAGTTCCTCGAGACTCTTAACACCATGGCCAATGGCTCTTTGGCCAGAGCAAACAGTAACGGGAAGAGGGGGCACCCTTGCCTCGTCCCTCGGTGTAGTTTAAAATACCCCGACCTCAGCCGGTTCGTACGCACACTCGCTACTGTTGCCTGATAGAGCAATCGCACCCAGTCGATACAGCCCTCACCAAACCCAAACCTTCCCAGCGTCTCCCACAAGTAATTCCACTCCACCCGATCAAAAGCCTTCTCCGCATCCATCGCTACCACCACCACCGCCTCCCCTCCTTCTGAGGGCATCATAATAACATTTAAAAGCCTTCCAACATTGGCCTTGAGTTGCCTGTCCTCTATCCTTTTGGCCAGTACCTTAGCCAGCAGTTTGGCATCCACATGCAGTAGAGGAATCGGCCTGTATGACCCGCATTGCTCCGGATCCTTCTCCCGTTTCAGGATCAATGAAATCGAGGCCTGCGACATTGTTGCGGGGAGGACTCCCTTCTCTCTTGCTTTGTTAAATGTCTTCACCAGCAGTGGGCTCAATAACTCTGAAAACTTCTCATAGAATTCCACCGGGTAGCCGTCAGGCCCCGGGTCCTTGCCCGACTGCATGCCCTCCAGCCCCTCGATTATTTTCTCAATCTCAATTGGGGCTCCCAGTCCTTCCACCAGACCCTCATCTACCCTCAGAAACCTCAACTGATCCAAAGACTGCCTCATCCCCTCCACCCCAGCCGGGGGTTCCGACTCATATAATTTATTATAAAAGTCCTTAAACACCTCATTCACCCCCATTGGGTCCAGGTCAGTATTCCAGTCTCTACTCTTTACTTTACCTATCTCCCTGGCCGCCTCCCTTTTCCTGAGCTGGTGCGCTAACATTCTGCTTGCCTTTTCCCCGTACTCATAGGTCGCCCCCCTTGCCTTCCTCAACTGTTCCACCGCTTTCCCTGTGGTCAACAGCCCAAACTCCGCCTGCAACCTCCGCCGCTCCTTCAGTAGCCCCACGTCGGGGGCCTCCGAGTATCTCCTGTCCACCTGGAGTATCTCCTCCACTAATCTATCCCTCTCAGCCCGTTCCGCCTTTTCTCTGTGGGCCCGTATCGAGATTAATTCCTCTTTGAATACTGCCTTCAAAGCTTCCCAAACCGTCGCTGCAGAGACCTCCGCCATCTTGCCTCCGCCACCTTGGCTGGCCCTCTCACTCGACGGTGAACCTTCAATCCCTCCCTTCTTCACGGCTGTTGGAGCCATCTGGGATGGCCACGTCCCGATTACAAAATGGATACTTGCAAAGAATGCAGGGAAAATTGGACAATGCTAAGAAACAAGCAGGTGCAAGCTCGGTCTGTTGATTAGGACCTTAAACGCTCAGACAGGATAGAAACTACCAAACAATCTACATACTAATGAGCCATCTCCGGGGACAAAAGGGAAACATTTAGATACACAATGTTAGGACAGACTCCCCGGCGCCAGAAGAAGCTAAGACAAAGCAGACTGACAGTCACCAGGACACGCCCAGCGATCAGGGAACCACCCCTCTATTGGAGGAAAATCGATACCGATGCTTGGGAAAGACCCAATTAGTTGAGGCCAAGTTCAAGGCCGGCCAAACGCGCGCAAAGCCCTTTTTAGTATAAAAGTTACCCCCAAGGGAGAACGCCCTCCTTTGGCTTTGGCTCTCATCGAAGAGAGAGACCTGCCTAGCAGCTGCATCAGACCAAGTAAGTCCCAAGTCAACGCACGCTACGAGATAGATGCTCCTAGTTGCTACCCTGTAAACAGCTTAACCCAGCAGCCTCAGAACCGAGCAACAGCCATTGTTCCTCTGACTGAGTGGGCACCCGAAGCTAAGTATAGGCTTTAGTAATAGTGGTAGTTTAGTTTGTAGAGTTTATGCATGAGTAGATTTGACTGTGTGTAAATAAATGAGCATTGCTTTTGAACCTACTAACTGGTGTATCGAGTCTTTGATCAATATTTGGTTCTGAACCTTGTGGCGGTGTCGAAAGATACCTGGCGACTCTTGAGCAAACGTGATTAAGCAGAACAAATTAAGAGTCAACCAAAAGTTAACAATACTGTTTTTCTTAATCCTTTTGATGTCCTTTGCCTTCCTTGTATATTCCTTCAAACAAATATTTGCAAATTGCCTTCAGGACCTGACTTCAAAACTCCTAAAAGCACACCTCAAGCAGAGACAGTGGGCTAGATTCTCCGATTCTGAGACTAAGTGCCGACGCCGGCGTGGGAACGATGGCGTTTTACGACAGCTGCACTGATTCAGCTACTTTAAATGGGCCAGCACCATCGCCACGTGGAACGCAACCAATTCCATGCAAAACGGTGCCGGATTCGGCAGGTCCGTGATTGACACACATGAGGCTCACATGTTGCAGCCGCACTTAAACGATCCATCCCCCCCGACACACCGTCGCAGCCAACAAGATGGCTGGAAGGAGAGCAGCGCCACGGTTCAGGGACGCTGAGCTGGACACCCACCTGGATGCCGTGGAAGATAGAGGGATGACCCTGTATTCCGGCCTGGGAGGAAGGCCGGCAGGCGCCGCCGCTCACCGTGCCTGGGCGCAGGTGGCAGAGACGGTCAGCGCGTGGGCAAAGTTGCCCGGACTGTTATGCAGTGCAGGATGAAATTCCACAACCTCAGGGCGGCCAGGGTGAGTTGGCAGCACTGTGCCCCTGGCACTGACCTTGCCCCCCCCCCCCCACACACACACATGGCAACCTGGCACCCCCCCTCCCCCCCCCCCCCCGGGGACGGCCAAACCCCCACCCTGCCCTACATGCCATCACCAATGCCAGCTGCCATGGCCAGGTGCCCTGGCCACTGAGGCTACCATCTACCCAACACCTGGGCTGCTTGCGTCGGAATGTCTAACGGATGTGATGTTTGTGTTCCTCCCCCAGGAGAAGGCTGTGCACAACCGCCGGGAGCGGGAGAAGACCGGTGGGGGACCACCAGAACTGCGGCTCCTCACCGTGCTCTCGGCATGGTCGGCAGTCCGGAGGAAAGGGAGGACGTCGAGGCGAGATTTGGCGGCGGGCGAGCAAGTGAGACCCTGCCTAGTTGCTGATCCCCATGACACATGTGTGCTACCCCCGCCACCCCACGCTCCCCCAGCCCGCTGTATAAGCATAAATGTTGTCTTGTGTCTTACAGGACATCCCAGAAATGGGGCATCCATCCAGAGACCCTCGCCCCCAGCCAGTGCCAGAGCCGGTGCCGCCCAGACGGCCAAGCACTGACAGGGAGGGCAGCTCGAACACCAGTCCCCCGCCCGAGACTCACGAGACCCAGGAGATTGGATCGGAGGAGGACACAGACTTTCCGTCACAGCTGCCTCCAACACCCTTCACCATTCCAGAGACTATCACCTCAGTTGGTACATTAGTGTAGAGGCTCCTGGGACATTATCTGGTGAGCACCACACAGTCGGTCCGGTACAGTAAGTGGAGGTAGGAGCAGCTGGTGGGAGGGCAGGCCGACCCCTGGTATCAGCTGCCGTCCAGACGGGTCCCGGGCTCCTGGAACATCCAGTCCCAGCGACATTGCAGATGCAGGCAGAGACCCAGGGGCGACAAGAGGGATGACGCCCAGCGTCCAGCACCTGCAGGCGCAGGCGGAGGAGCCCATCCGCGTGCAGGAGCAGGGGGTGGTGCCGGTCATGTGTGCCACCCAGGCCGACACCGCACGGGTGGCATCCGTGGTGGAGGCATTGGGGGCGACAATTTTGGCTTTGAATCAGCATGTCCAAGGCCTGGCCATTCTGTGCAGGCGGGGGCCGAGGCCCAGGACAGAACTGCCCTCTCACAGGTAGCCATGTGCCAGAGCCACCTGGACATGGCAACGGCGCTCCTCAGCATGGCCCAGTCACAGCAGGCCATGACTGGAAACGTTGGTGGCATTGCCCAGGCACTGGCCAGCATGGTGCTGACACTGGACAGGGTGGCCCAGTCCCAGAGGGAGCTAGCCCAGTCACTGGATGATGTGGCACCGACACACAAGGTGGTGGCGCAGTCCCAGATGGAGATGGTCCACTCCCTGTACTCCAAGATGGCTGTGAGCGTGGTCGAGACCAGAGTGGGCTGACAGGACTGGCAGTGGCAGGTGATGGGGGGGCCACAGGGGATGGCTTCGCTTGCACTCCTGTCCCATGGAGTCGACCGGAGGCCATTGGGCACCCCAAGGGAGGAGGAGGTAGTGGGGCCCATGTCGGATACTCCCGCAGGGAGGGATTCCGGCACAGCACAGCACCTCAGACTTCTCCCCTCCCGTCCCTGGTGCATCTGGTGGGCAGATCAGGGCGGTACCACACCACCCGGGACAGCGGTTGGGCCCATCCAGGACGGGTCGCCCCAGGAGACGTGTGCCAACATGGACTCTTGTCACAGGGCAGGAGTCACCTCCACATATTTCTCCACAACAAACACCTGTTAACACCGTTGGAACCTGCCTCGGTGCTCTGACTGATGGGTGTGGGACGGTCAGTGCTGGCCGGTGGAGGTGTGCGGGTGGGGGGACCAATGCAGACCCTGTGGGGGACCGTTGGCTCAGTCCACATGGAACTGGATGTATTCAGGCGCCTGGGCATATAGAGTCTCCGTGATGGCGTGGATGCACCTGTGCACCGAAACCTGTGAGATCCCGGACAGGTCCCCACTCGGCAACTGGGAGGACCCCGTCACATAGTCGTTCAGGGCGACCGTCACCTTGACGGTCACCGGGAGCAGGTTTCCTCCCCCATGCCACCACGGTGCCAGGTGTGCCATCATCTGGCAAATGTGTCACACTTTCTCTCTGCTCAGCCGAAGCTTCCGACGGCATGCCCGGTCCGGCAGGTCCTCGAATGACGTGGTGCCTCTACACACAAGGCCTCATGGGGCACCGCCTTGGCACCTCCTCCTCCTCGACCTGTTGGGCGGCTACCCCACCAGCCTGTGCGGCCACCACCTGTCCTCAACAGCCCGTTCCTCTACAGCCTTTTCCTCTGCAGCCTGTTCCTATCTGCAACACGTACTTTCTTAACGTCGTTGACGAATACTCCCGTTTCCCCTTCGCCATCCCCTGCCCCAACATGACCGCGGCCACGGTCATTAAAGCCCTCTACACCATCTTTACCCTGTTCGGTTTCCCCGCCTACATCCATAGCGACAGGGGGTCCTCCTTCATGAGTGACGAGCTGCGTCAATTCCTGCTCAACAAGGGCATAGCCTCGAGCAGGACGACCAGCTCCAACCCCCGGGGGAACGGGCAGGTAGAGAGGGAGAACGGAACGGTCTGGAAGACCATCCTACTGGTCCTACGGTCTAAGAGTCTCCCAACTTCCCGCGGGCAGGAAGTCCTCCCGGATGCCCTTCATTCTATCCGGTCCCTCCTGTGCACCACCACGAACCACACGCCTCACGAGCGCCTCCTTGTCTTCTCTAGGAGGTCCGCTTCTGGAACGTCACTTCCGACCTGGCTGGCAGCCCCGGGACCCATCCTGCTCTGGAAACATGTGCAGGCGCTCAAATCAGTCCCACTGGTGGAAAAGGTACATCTACTCCACGCCAACCCGCAGTACGCCTACGTGGCATTCCCAGACGGCCGACAGGACACGGTCTCTCTGCGGGACCTGGCGCCCGCCGGAGCTCCCCACACCCCTCAACACCAATCACCACCCCCTCACTCCCGCCGGTGCACCCCACAGCCACCCCCTTCCCGGGGGGATCAGTTCTCCTCCCAGGCCCGCCCAGGAGTAAGGAAACAGAGAGGGACAGCGCGATGCTCCCAGAGTCGACCGGACCCGAGCCTGCATCACCACCACCCGGGCTGAGACGATCGGAAAGGGCGACCAGAGCACCATCTCGACTCACCAAATCGACTTAAGATGTATATAATTCAGTGGCCCAGTAAAGCGGCATTGTTGTAAATAGTTAACGCTGCTAATCGGGTAAAATGTGAATAATTCGGTGGCCCAGTAAAAGCGGCATGATTGTATATAGTTCAATGGTTAAGGTACCGACCCTGTAAACCCCGACCACCATACAACCCACCACCCCGCCGGGTTCCTTTTTAACAAGGGGAGAATGTGGTGGTATGTATTAGGGGTAATACGGTACACCAGGAATGCCGAGGAGCTATTGGAGGACAGATGCTGGATCCCGATTGGATCCTCCACCTACTGGGCTCCACCCAGATAGGAGGGGTATAAGAACCTGGGTTTACTCCCCGCAGCTGCATTCTGTGACTGAGCTGCTGGGGAACAAGTCTGAACAAGTCTGCTCAATAAAGCCTCGATTGAAGTTCTCTATGTCTCGCCTCGTGTGTGATCGATGGTGCTACACCCGTTCCCCTGCAGCCCGTTCCCCTGCAGCCCGGTACTCTGCAGCCCGGTCCTCTGCAGCCCGTTCCCCTGTAGCCCGTTCCTCTGCAGCCCGTTCCCCTGTAGCCCGTTCCTCTGCAGCCCGTTCCTCTGCAGCCCGTTCCCCTGCAGCCCGTTCCCCTGCAGCCCGTTCCCCTGCAGCCCGTTCCCCTGCAGCCCGTTCCCCTGCAGCCCGTTCCCCTGCAGCCCGTTACCCTGCAGCCCGATCCTCTGTAGCCCATTCCCCTGCAGCCCGTTCCCCTGCAGCCCGTTCCCCTGCAGCCCGTTCCCCTGCAGCCCGTTCCTCTGCAGCCCGTTCCCCTGCAGCCCGTTCCCCTGCAGCCCGTTCCCCTGCAGCCCGTTACCCTGCAGCCCGATCCTCTGTAGCCCATTCCCCTGCAGCCCGTTCCCCTGCAGCCCGTTCCCCTGCAGCCCGTTCCCCTGCAGCCCGTTCCTCTGCAGCCCGTTCCTCTGCAGCCCATTCCTCTGTACCCCGTTCCCCTGCAGCCAGGTCCTCTGCAGCCCGTTCCCCTGCAGCCCGTTCCTCTGCAGCCCGTTCCCCTGCAGCCCATTCCCCTGCAGCCCGTTCCTCTGCAGCCCGATCCTCTGCAGCCCATTCCCCTGCAGCCCGGTCCCCTGCAGCCCGTTCCCCTGCAGCCCGTTCCCCTGCAGCCCGTTCCCCTGCAGCCCGTTCCTCTGCAGCCCGTTCCTCTGCAGCCCGTTCCCCTGCAGCCCGTTCCCCTGCAGCCCAGTCCTCTGCAGCCCGTTCCTCTGCAGCCCAGTCCTCTGCAGCCCGTTCCTCTGCAGCCCGTTCCTCTGCAGCCCGTTCCCCTGCAGCCCGTTCCTCTGCAGCCCGTTCCTCTGCAGCCCGTTCCCCTGCAGCCCGTTCCTCTGCAGCCCGTTCCCCTGCTGCCTGTTCCCCTGCAGCCCGTTCCTCTGCAGCCCGTTCCTCTGCAGCCCGTTCCTCTGCAGCCCGTTCCCCTGCAGCCCGTTCCTCTGCAGCCCGTTCCCCTGCAGCCCGTTCCTCTGCAGCCCGTTCCCCTGCAGCCCGTTCCTCTGCAGCCCGTTACCCTGCAGCCCGTTCCTCTGCAGCCCGTTCCCCTGCTGCCCGTTCCTCTGCAGCCCGTTACCCTGCAGCCCGTTCCCCTGCAGCCCGTTTCCCTGCAGCCCATTCCTCTGTAGCCCATTCCCCTGCAGCCCGTTCCCCTGCAGCCCGTTCCCCTGCAGCCCGTTCCTCTGCAGCCCGTTCCTCTGCAGCCCATTCCTCTGTACCCCGTTCTCCTGCAGCCAGGTCCTCTGCAGCCCGTTCCCCTGCAGCCCGTTCCTCTGCAGCCCGTTCCCCTGCAGCCCATTCCCCTGCAGCCCGTTCCTCTGCAGCCCGATCCTCTGCAGCCCGTTCCTCTGCAGCCCGTTCCTCTGCAGCCCGTTCCCCTGCAGCCCGTTCCCCTGCAGCCCGTTCCTCTGCAGCCCGTTCCTCTGCAGCCCATTCCTCTGTACCCCGTTCCCCTGCAGCCAGGTCCTCTGCAGCCCGTTCCCCTGCAGCCCGTTCCTCTGCAGCCCGTTCCCCTGCAGCCCAATCCCCTGCAGCCCGTTCCTCTGCAGCCCGATCCTCTGCAGCCCATTCCCCTGCAGCCCGGTCCCCTGCAGCCCGTTCCCCTGCAGCCCGTTCCCCTGCAGCCCAGTCCTCTGCAGCCCGTTCCTCTGTACCCCGTTCCCCTGCAGCCAGGTCCTCTGCAGCCCGTTCCCCTGCAGCCCGTTCCTCTTCAGCCCGATCCTCTGCAGCCCATTCCCCTGCAGCCCGGTCCCCTGCAGCCCGTTCCCCTGCAGCCCGTTCCCCTGCAGCCCAGTCCTCTGCAGCCCAGTCCTCTGCAGCCCGTTCCTCTGCAGCCCGTTCCTCTGCAGCCCGTTCCTCTGCAGCCCGTTCCCCTGCAGCCCGTTCCTCTGCAGCCCGTTCCTCTGCAGCCCGTTCCTCTGCAGCCCGTTCCTCTGCAGCCCGTTCCCCTGCAGCCCGTTCCCCTGCAGCCCGTTCCCCTGCAGCCCGTTCCTCTGCAGCCCGTTCCCCTGCAGCCCGTTCCTCTGCAGCCCGATCCTCTGTAGCCCATTCCCCTGCAGCCCGTTCCCCTGCAGCCCGTTCCCCTGCAGCCCGTTCCCCTGCAGCCCGTTCCTCTGCAGCCCGTTCCTCTGCAGCCCATTCCTCTGTACCCCGTTCCCCTGCAGCCAGGTCCTCTGCAGCCCGTTCCCCTGCAGCCCGTTCCTCTGCAGCCCGTTCCCCTGCAGCCCATTCCCCTGCAGCCCGTTCCTCTGCAGCCCGATCCTCTGCAGCCCATTCCCCTGCAGCCCGGTCCCCTGCAGCCCGTTCCCCTGCAGCCCGTTCCCCTGCAGCCCGTTCCCCTGCAGCCCGTTCCTCTGCAGCCCGTTCCTCTGCAGCCCGTTCCCCTGCAGCCCGTTCCCCTGCAGCCCAGTCCTCTGCAGCCCGTTCCTCTGCAGCCCAGTCCTCTGCAGCCCGTTCCTCTGCAGCCCGTTCCTCTGCAGCCCGTTCCCCTGCAGCCCGTTCCTCTGCAGCCCGTTCCTCTGCAGCCCGTTCCCCTGCAGCCCGTTCCTCTGCAGCCCGTTCCCCTGCTGCCTGTTCCCCTGCAGCCCGTTCCTCTGCAGCCCGTTCCTCTGCAGCCCGTTCCTCTGCAGCCCGTTCCCCTGCAGCCCGTTCCTCTGCAGCCCGTTCCCCTGCAGCCCGTTCCTCTGCAGCCCGTTCCCCTGCAGCCCGTTCCTCTGCAGCCCGTTACCCTGCAGCCCGTTCCTCTGCAGCCCGTTCCCCTGCTGCCCGTTCCTCTGCAGCCCGTTACCCTGCAGCCCGTTCCCCTGCAGCCCGTTTCCCTGCAGCCCATTCCTCTGTAGCCCATTCCCCTGCAGCCCGTTCCCCTGCAGCCCGTTCCCCTGCAGCCCGTTCCTCTGCAGCCCGTTCCTCTGCAGCCCATTCCTCTGTACCCCGTTCTCCTGCAGCCAGGTCCTCTGCAGCCCGTTCCCCTGCAGCCCGTTCCTCTGCAGCCCGTTCCCCTGCAGCCCATTCCCCTGCAGCCCGTTCCTCTGCAGCCCGATCCTCTGCAGCCCGTTCCTCTGCAGCCCGTTCCTCTGCAGCCCGTTCCCCTGCAGCCCGTTCCCCTGCAGCCCGTTCCTCTGCAGCCCGTTCCTCTGCAGCCCATTCCTCTGTACCCCGTTCCCCTGCAGCCAGGTCCTCTGCAGCCCGTTCCCCTGCAGCCCGTTCCTCTGCAGCCCGTTCCCCTGCAGCCCAATCCCCTGCAGCCCGTTCCTCTGCAGCCCGATCCTCTGCAGCCCATTCCCCTGCAGCCCGGTCCCCTGCAGCCCGTTCCCCTGCAGCCCGTTCCCCTGCAGCCCAGTCCTCTGCAGCCCGTTCCTCTGTACCCCGTTCCCCTGCAGCCAGGTCCTCTGCAGCCCGTTCCCCTGCAGCCCGTTCCTCTTCAGCCCGATCCTCTGCAGCCCATTCCCCTGCAGCCCGGTCCCCTGCAGCCCGTTCCCCTGCAGCCCGTTCCCCTGCAGCCCAGTCCTCTGCAGCCCAGTCCTCTGCAGCCCGTTCCTCTGCAGCCCGTTCCTCTGCAGCCCGTTCCTCTGCAGCCCGTTCCCCTGCAGCCCGTTCCTCTGCAGCCCGTTCCTCTGCAGCCCGTTCCTCTGCAGCCCGTTCCTCTGCAGCCCGTTCCCCTGCAGCCCGTTCCCCTGCAGCCCGTTCCCCTGCAGCCCGTTCCTCTGCAGCCCGTTCCCCTGCAGCCCGTTCCTCTGCAGCCCGTTCCTCTGCAGCCCGTTCCTCTGCAGCCCGTTCCACTGCAGCCCGTTCCTCTGCAGCCTGTTCCTCTGCAGCCCGGTCCTCTGCAGCCCGTTCCACTGCAGCCCGGTCCTCTGCAGCCTGTCCCTCTGCAGCCCGTTCCTCTGCAGCCAGGTCCCCTGCAGCCCGGTCCTCTGCAGCCCGTTCCCCTGCAGCCAGTTCCCCTGCAGCCCGTTCCCCTGCAGCCCGTTCCCCTGCAGCCCGGTCCTCTGCAGCCCGTTCCTCTGCAGTCCGTTCCCCTGCAGCCCGTTCCCCTGCAGCCCGGTCCTCAGCAGCCCGGTCCTCTGCAGCCCGATCCGCTGCAGCCAGGTCCTCTGCAGCCCGTTCCCCTGCAGCCCGTTCCCCTGCAGCCCGTTTCTCTGCAGCCCGTTCCTCTGCAGCCCGGTCCCCTGCAGCCCGGTCCTCTGCAGCCCGGCCGCTGCAGCCCGGTTCTCTGCAGCCCGTTCCCCTGTAGCCGTTCCTCTGCAGCCCGTTCCTCTGCAGCCAGTTCCTCTGCAGCCCGTTCCCCTGCAACCCGTTCCTCTGCAACGGGTTCCCCTGCAGCCCATTCCCCTGTAGCCCGTTCCTCTGCAGCCCGTTCCTCTGCGGCCCGTTCCCCTGCAGCCCGTTCTCCTGCAGCCCGTTCCCCTGCAGCCCGTTCCCCTGCAGCCCGTTCCCCTGCAGCCCATTCCTCTGCAGCCCTTTCCTCTGCAGCCCATTCCCCTGCAGCCCGTTCCCCTGCAGCCCGTTCCTCTGCAGCCCTTTCCTCTGCAGCCCGGTCCCCTGCAGCCCGGTCCTCTGCAGCCCGGCCGCTGCAGCCCGGTCCTCTGCAGCCCGTTCCCCTGTAGCCATTCCCCTGCAGCCCGTTCCCCTGCAGCCCGTTCCCCTGCAGCCCGGTCCTCTGCAGCCCGTTCCTCTGCAGTCCGTTACCCTGCAGCCCGTTCCCCTGCAGCCCGGTCCTCAGCAACCCGGTCCTCTGCAGCCCGATCCGCTGCAGCCAGGTCCTCTGCAGCCCGTTCCCCTGCAGCCCGTTCCCCTGCAGCCCGTTTCTCTGCAGCCCGTTCCTCTGCAGCCCGGTCCCCTGCAGCCCGGTCCTCTGCAGCCCGGCCGCTGCAGCCCGGTCCTCTGCAGCCCGTTCCCCTGTAGCCGTTCCTCTGCAGCCCGTTCCTCTGCAGCCAGTTCCTCTGCAGCCCGTTCCCCTGCAACCCGTTCCTCTGCAACGGGTTCCCCTGCAGCCCGTTCCTCTGCAGCCCGTTCCTCTGCAGCCCGTTCCTCTGCAGCCTGTTCCTCTGCAGTCCGGTCCTCTGCAGCCCGTTCCACTGCAGCCCGGTCCTCTGCAGCCTGTCCCTCTGCAGCCCGTTCCTCTGCAGCCAGGTCCCCTGCAGCCCGGTCCTCTGCAGCCCGTTCCCCTGCAGCCCGTTCCCCTGCAGCCCGTTCCCCTGCAGCCCGTTCCCCTGCAGCCCGGTCCTCTGCAGCCCGTTCCTCTGCAGTCCGTTCCCCTGCAGCCCGTTCCCCTGCAGCCCGGTCCTCAGCAGCCCGGTCCTCTGCAGCCCGATCCTCTGCAGCCAGGTCCTCTGCAGCCCGTTCCCCTGCAGCCCGTTCCCCTGTCGCCGTTCCTCTGCAGCCCGTTCCTCTGCAGCCAGTTCCTCTGCAGCCCGTTCCCCTGCAACCCGTTCCTCTGCAACGGGTTCCCCTGCAGCCCATTCCCCTGTAGCCCGTTCCTCAGCAGCCAGTTCCTCTGCAGCCCGTTCCCCTGCAGCCCGTTCCCCTGCAGCCCGTTCCCCTGCAACCAGTTCCTCTGCAGCCGGTTCCCCTGCAGCCCGTTCCCCTGTAGCCCGTTCCTCTGCAGCCCGTTCCTCTGCGGCCCGTTCCCCTGCAGCCCGTTCCCCTGCAGCCCGTTACCCTGCAGCCCGTTCCCCTGCAGCCCGTTCCCCTGCAGCCCATTCCTCTGCAGCCCGTTCCCCTGCAGCCCGTTCCTCTGCAGCCCATTCCCCTGCAGCCCGTTCCCCTGCAGCCCGTTCCTCTGCAGCCCTTTCTTCTGCAGCCCGGTCCCCTGCAGCCCGGTCCTCTGCAGCCCGGCCGCTGCAGCCCGGTCCTCTGCAGCCCGTTCCCCTGTAGCCGTTCCTCTGCAACCCGTTCCTCTGCTGCCAGTTCCTCTGCAGCCCGTTCCCCTGCAGCCCGTTCCCCTGCAGCCCGTTCCTCTGCGGCCCGTTCCCCTGCAGCCCGTTCCCCTGCAGCCCGTTCCCCTGCAGCCCGTTCCCCTGCAGCCCATTCCCCTGCAGCCCGTTCCCCTGCAGCCCATTCCTCTGCAGCCCTTTCCTCTGCAGCCCATTCCCCTGCAGCCCGTTCCCCTGCAGCCCGTTCCCCTGCAGCCCGATCCCCTGCAGCCCGTTCCCCTGCAGCCCGTTCCCCTGCAGCCCGTTCCCCTGCAGCCCATTCCTCTGCAGCCCTTTCCTCTGCAGCCCATTCCCCTGCAGCCCGTTCCCCTGCAGCCCGTTCCCCTGCAGCCCGTTCCCCTGCAGCCCGTTCCCCTGCAGCCCGTTCCCCTGCAGCCCGTTCCCCTGCAGCCCGGTCCTCTGCAGCCCGGTCCTCTGCAGCCCGTTCCCCTGTAGCCCGTTCCTCTGCAGCCCGTTCCCTTGTAGCCCGTTCCTCTGCAGCCCGTTCCTCTGCAGCCCGTTCCCCTGCAGCCCGTTCCCCTGCAGCCCGTTCCTCTGTAGCCCGTTCCCCTGCAGCCCGTTCCCCTGCAGCCCATTCCTCTGCAGCCCTTTCCCCTGCAGCCCGTTCCCCTGCAGCCCGTTCCCCTGCAGCCCGTTCCCCTGCAGCCCGATCCTCTGCAGCCCGGTCCTCTGCAGCCCTTTCCTCTGCAGCCCGTTACCCTGCAGCTCGTTCCCCTGCAGCCCGTTTCCCTGCAGCCCATTCCTCTGCAGCCCGTTCCTCTGCAGCCCGTTCCTCTGCAGCCCGTTCCTCTGCAGCCCGTTCCTCTGCAGCCCGTTCCCCTGCAGCCCGTTCCCCTGCAGCCCGTTCCTCTGCAGCCCGTTACCCTGCAGCCCGTTCCCCTGCAGCCCGTTCCCCTGCAGCCCATTCCTCTGTAGCCCATTCCCCTGCAGCCCGTTCCCCTGCAGCCCGTTCCCCTGCAGGCCGTTCCTCTGCAGCCCGTCCCTCTGTAGCCCATTCCCCTGCAGCCCATTCCCCTGCAGCCCGTTCCTCTGCAGCCCGTTCCTCTGCAGCCCATCCTCTGCAGCCCGTTCCCCTGCAGCCCGTTCCCCTGCAGCCCGTTCCCCTGCAGCCCGTTACCCTGCAGCCCGTTCCCCTGCAGCCCGTTCCCCTGCAGCCCATTCCTCTGTAGCCCGTTCCCCTGCAGCCCGTTCCTCTGCAGCCCGATCCTCTGCAGCCCGTTCCCCTGCAGCCCGTTCCCCTGCAGCCCGTTCCCCTGCAGCCCGTTCCCCTGCAGCCCGTTCCCCTGCAGCCCGATCCTCTGCAGCCCAGTCCTCTGCAGCCCGTTCCCCTGCAGCCCGTTCCCCTGCAGCCCGTTCCCCTGCAGCCCGATCCCCTGCAGCCCAGTCCTCTGCAGCCCGTTCCCCTGCAGCCCGTTCCCCTGCAGCCCGTTCCCCTGCAGCCCGTTCCCCTGCAGCCCGATCCTCTTCAGCCCAGTCCTCTGCAGCCCGTTCCCCTGCAGCCCGTTCCCCTGCAGCCCGTTCCTCTGCAGCCCGTTCCTCTGCAGCCCGTTCCTCTGTACCCCGTTCCCCTGCAGCCAGGTCCTCTGCAGCCCGATCCCCTGCAGCCCGTTCCTCTGCAGCCCGTTCCCCTGCAGCCCGTTCCCCTGCAGCCCGTTCGCCTGCAGCCCGATCCTCTGCAGCCCAGTCCTCTGCAGCCCGTTCCTCTGCAGCCCGTTCCTCTGCAGCCCGATCCTCTGCAGCCCGTTCCCCTGCAGCCCGTTCCCCTGCAGCCCGTTCCCCTGCAGCCCGATCCTCTGCAGCCCAGTCCTCTGCAGCCCGTTCCTCTGCAGCCCGTTCCTCTGCAGCCCGTTCCTCTGCAGCCCGATCCTCTGCAGCCCGTTCCTCTGCTGCCCGGTCCGCTGCAGCCCGGTCCTCTGCAGCCCTTTCCCCTGCAGCCCGTTCCCCTGCAGCCCGTTCCCCTGCAGCCCGTTCCCCTGCAGCCCGTTCCCCTGCAGCCCGTTTCTCTGCAGCCCGTTCCTCTGCAGCCTGATCCGCTGCAGCCCGGTCCTCTGCAGCCCGTTCCCCTGCAGCCCGTTCCCCTGCAGCCCGTTCCCCTGCAGCCCGTTTCTCTGCAGCCCGTTCCTCTGCAGCCCGGTCCGCTGCAGCCCGGTCCTCTGCAGCCCGTTCCCCTGCAGCCCGTTCCCCTGCAGCCCGTTCCCCTGCAGCCCGTTCCCCTGCAGCCCGGTCCTCTGCAGCCCGTTCCTCTGCAGTCCGTTCCCCTGCAGCCCGTTCCCCTGCAGCCCGGTCCTCAGCAACCCGGTCCTCTGCAGCCCGATCCGCTGCAGCCAGGTCCTCTGCAGCCCGTTCCCCTGCAGCCCGTTCCCCTGCAGCCCGTTTCTCTGCAGCCCGTTCCTCTGCAGCCCGGTCCCCTGCAGCCCGGTCCTCTGCAGCCCGGCCGCTGCAGCCCGGTCCTCTGCAGCCCGTTCCCCTGTAGCCGTTCCTCTGCAGCCCGTTCCTCTGCAGCCAGTTCCTCTGCAGCCCGTTCCCCTGCAACCCGTTCCTCTGCAACGGGTTCCCCTGCAGCCCATTCCCCTGTAGCCCGTTCCTCAGCAGCCAGTTCCTCTGCAGCCCGTTCCCCTGCAGCCCGTTCCCCTGCAACCAGTTCCTCTGCAGCCGGTTCCCCTGCAGCCCGTTCCCCTGTAGCCCGTTCCTCTGCAGCCCGTTCCTCTGCGGCCCGTTCCCCTGCAGCCCGTTCCCCTGCAGCCCGTTCCCCTGCAGCCCGTTCCCCTGCAGCCCGTTCCCCTGTCGCCGTTCCTCTGCAGCCCGTTCCTCTGCAGCCAGTTCCTCTGCAGCCCGTTCCCCTGCAACCCGTTCCTCTGCAACGGGTTCCCCTGCAGCCCATTCCCCTGTAGCCCGTTCCTCAGCAGCCAGTTCCTCTGCAGCCCGTTCCCCTGCAGCCCGTTCCCCTGCAACCAGTTCCTCTGCAGCCGGTTCCCCTGCAGCCCGTTCCCCTGTAGCCCGTTCCTCTGCAGCCCGTTCCTCTGCGGCCCGTTCCCCTGCAGCCCGTTCCCCTGCAGCCCGTTACCCTGCAGCCCGTTCCCCTGCAGCCCGTTCCCCTGCAGCCCATTCCTCTGCAGCCCGTTCCCCTGCAGCCCGTTCCTCTGCAGCCCATTCCCCTGCAGCCCGTTCCTCTGCAGCCCTTTCTTCTGCAGCCCGGTCCCCTGCAGCCCGGTCCTCTGCAGCCCGGCCGCTGCAGCCCGGTCCTCTGCAGCCCGTTCCCCTGTAGCCGTTCCTCTGCAACCCGTTCGTCTGCTGCCAGTTCCTCTGCAGCCCGTTCCCCTGCAGCCCGTTCCCCTGCAGCCCGTTCCTCTGCGGCCCGTTCCCCTGCAGCCCGTTCCCCTGCAGCCCGTTCCCCTGCAGCCCGTGCCCCTGCAGCCCATTCCCCTGCAGCCCGTTCCCCTGCAGCCCATTCCTCTGCAGCCCTTTCCTCTGCAGCCCATTCCCCTGCAGCCCGTTCCCCTGCAGCCCGTTCCCCTGCAGCCCGTTCCCCTGCAGCCCGTTCCCCTGCAGCCCGTTCCCCTGCTGCCCGTTCCCCTGCAGCCCGGTCCTCTGCAGCCCGGTCCTCTGCAGCCCGTTCCCCTGTAGCCCGTTCCTCTGCAGCCCGTTCCCTTGTAGCCCGTTCCTCTGCAGCCCGTTCCCCTGTAGCCCGTTCCTCTGCAGCCCGTTCCTCTGCAGCCCGTTCCCCTGCAGCCCGTTCCCCTGCAGCCCGTTCCTCTGCAGCCCGTTCCTCTGTAGCCCGTTCCCCTGCAGCCCGTTCCCCTGCAGCCCATTCCTCTGCAGCCCGTTCCCCTGCAGCCCGTTCCCCTGCAGCCCGTTCCCCTGCAGCCCGTTCCCCTGCAGCCCGATCCTCTGCAGCCCGGTCCTCTGCAGCCCTTTCCTCTGCAGCCCGTTACCCTGCAGCTCGTTCCCCTGCAGCCCGTTTCCCTGCAGCCCATTCCTCTGCAGCCCGTTCCTCTGCAGCCCGTTCCTCTGCAGCCCGTTCCTCTGCAGCCCGTTCCCCTGCAGCCCGTTCCCCTGCAGCCCGTTCCTCTGCAGCCCGTTACCCTGCAGCCCGTTCCCCTGCAGCCCGTTCCCCTGCAGCCCATTCCTCTGTAGCCCATTCCCCTGCAGCCCGTTCCCCTGCAGCCCGTTCCCCTGCAGGCCGTTCCTCTGCAGCCCGTCCCTCTGTAGCCCATTCCCCTGCAGCCCATTCCCCTGCAGCCCGTTCCTCTGCAGCCCGTTCCTCTGCAGCCCATCCTCTGCAGCCCGTTCCCCTGCAGCCCGTTCCCCTGCAGCCCGTTCCCCTGCAGCCCGTTACCCTGCAGCCCGTTCCCCTGCAGCCCGTTCCCCTGCAGCCCATTCCTCTGTAGCCCGTTCCCCTGCAGCCCGTTCCTCTGCAGCCCGATCCTCTGCAGCCCGTTCCCCTGCAGCCCGTTCCCCTGCAGCCCGTTCCCCTGCAGCCCGTTCCCCTGCAGCCCGTTCCCCTGCAGCCCGATCCTCTGCAGCCCAGTCCTCTGCAGCCCGTTCCCCTGCAGCCCGTTCCCCTGCAGCCCGTTCCCCTGCAGCCCGATCCCCTGCAGCCCAGTCCTCTGCAGCCCGTTCCCCTGCAGCCCGTTCCCCTGCAGCCCGTTCCCCTGCAGCCCGTTCCCCTGCAGCCCGATCCTCTTCAGCCCAGTCCTCTGCAGCCCGTTCCCCTGCAGCCCGTTCCCCTGCAGCCCGTTCCTCTGCAGCCCGTTCCTCTGCAGCCCATTCCTCTGTACCCCGTTCCCCTGCAGCCAGGTCCTCTGCAGCCCGATCCCCTGCAGCCCGTTCCTCTGCAGCCCGTTCCCCTGCAGCCCGTTCCCCTGCAGCCCGTTCGCCTGCAGCCCGATCCTCTGCAGCCCAGTCCTCTGCAGCCCGTTCCTCTGCAGCCCGTTCCTCTGCAGCCCGATCCTCTGCAGCCCGTTCCCCTGCAGCCCGTTCCCCTGCAGCCCGTTCCCCTGCAGCCCGATCCTCTGCAGCCCAGTCCTCTGCAGCCCGTTCCTATGCAGCCCGTTCCTCTGCAGCCCGTTCCTCTGCAGCCCGATCCTCTGCAGCCCGTTCCTCTGCTGCCCGGTCCGCTGCAGCCCGGTCCTCTGCAGCCCTTTCCCCTGCAGCCCGTTCCCCTGCAGCCCGTTCCCCTGCAGCCCGTTCCCCTGCAGCCCGTTCCCCTGCAGCCCGTTTCTCTGCAGCCCGTTCCTCTGCAGCCTGATCCGCTGCAGCCCGGTCCTCTGCAGCCCGTTCCCCTGCAGCCCGTTCCCCTGCAGCCCGTTCCCCTGCAGCCCGTTTCTCTGCAGCCCGTTCCTCTGCAGCCCGGTCCGCTGCAGCCCGGTCCTCTGCAGCCCGTTCCCCTGCAGCCCGTTCCCCTGCAGCCCGTTCCCCTGCAGCCCGTTCCCCTGCAGCCCGGTCCTCTGCAGCCCGTTCCTCTGCAGTCCGTTCCCCTACAGCCCGTTCCCCTGCAGCCCGGTCCTCAGCAGCCAGTTCCTCTGCAGCCAGTTCCCCTGCAGCCCGTTCCCCTGCAGCCCGGTCCCCTGCAGCCTGGTCCCCTGCAGCCCGGTCCTCTGCAGACCGATCCGCTGCAGCCAGGTCCTCTGCAGCCCGTTCCCCTGCAGCCCGTTCCCCTGCAGCCCGTTTCTCTGCAGCCCGTTCCTCTGCAGCCCGGTCCCCTGCAGCCCGGTCCTCTGCAGCCCGGCCGCTGCAGCCCGGTCCTCTGCAGCCCGTTCCCCTGTAGCCGTTCCTCTGCAGCCCGTTCCTCTGCAGCCAGTTCCTCTGCAGCCCGTTCCCCTGCAACCCGTTCCTCTGCAACGGGTTCCCCTGCAGCCCATTCCCCTGTAGCCCGTTCCTCTGCAGCCCGTTCCTCTGCGGCCCGTTCCCCTGCAGCCCGTTCTCCTGCAGCCCGTTCCCCTGCAGCCCGTTCCCCTGCAGCCCGTTCCCCTGCAGCCCATTCCTCTGCAGCCCTTTCCTCTGCAGCCCATTCCCCTGCAGCCCGTTCCCCTGCAGCCCGTTCCTCTGCAGCCCTTTCCTCTGCAGCCCGGTCCCCTGCAGCCCGGTCCTCTGCAGCCCGGCCGCTGCAGCCCGGTCCTCTGCAGCCCGTTCCCCTGTAGCCGTTCCTCTGCAGCCCGTTCCTCTGCAGCCAGTTCCTCTGCAGCCCGTTCCCCTGCAGCCCGTTCCCCTGCAACCCGTTCCTCTGCAGCCGGTTCCCCTGCCGCCCGTTCCCCTGTAGCCCGTTCCTCTGCAGCCCGTTCCTCTGCGGCCCGTTCCCCTGCAGCCCGTTCCCCTGCAGCCCGTTCCCCTGCAGCCCGTTCCCTTGCAGCCCATTCCCCTGCAGCCCATTCCTCTGCAGCCCGTTCCTCTGCAGCCCATTCCCCTGCAGCCCGTTCCCCTGCAGCCCGTTACCCTGCAGCCCGTTCCCCTGCAGCCCGTTCCCCTGCAGCCCATTCCTCTGCAGCCCTTTCCTCTGCAGCCCATTCCCCTGCAGCCCGTTCCCCTGCAGCCCGTTCCTCTGCAGCCCTTTCCTCTGCAGCCCGTTCCCCTGCAGCCCGATCCTCTGCAGCCCAGTCCTCTGTAGCCCGTTCCTCTGCAGCCCGTTCCTCTGCAGCCCGATCCTCTGCAGCCCGTTCCCCTGCAGCCCGTTCCCCTGCAGCCCGTTCCCCTGCAGCCCGATCCACTGCAGCCCAGTCCTCTGCAGCCCGTTCCTCTGCAGCCCGTTCCTCTGCAGCCCGTTCCTCTGCAGCCCGATCCTCTGCAGCCCGTTCCTCTGCTGCCCGGTCCGCTGCAGCCCGGTCCTCTGCAGCCCTTTCCCCTGCAGCCCGTTCCCCTGCAGCCCGTTCCCCTGCAGCCCGTTCCCCTGCAGCCCGTTCCCCTGCAGCCCGTTTCTCTGCAGCCCGTTCCTCTGCAGCCTGATCCGCTGCAGCCCGGTCCTCTGCAGCCCGTTCCCCTGCAGCCCGTTCCCCTGCAGCCCGTTCCCCTGCAGCCCGTTTCGCTGCAGCCCTTTCCTCTGCAGCCCGGTCCGCTGCAGCCCGGTCCTCTGCAGCCCGTTCCCCTGCAGCCCGTTCCCCTGCAGCCCGTTCCCCTGCAGCCCGTTCCCCTGCAGCCCGGTCCTCTGCAGCCCGTTCCTCTGCAGTCCGTTCCCCTACAGCCCGTTCCCCTGCAGCCCGGTCCTCAGCAGCCAGTTCCTCTGCAGCCAGTTCCCCTGCAGCCCGTTCCCCTGCAGCCCGGTCCCCTGCAGCCTGGTCCCCTGCAGCCCGGTCCTCTGCAGCCCGATCCGCTGCAGCCAGGTCCTCTGCAGCCCGTTCCCCTGCAGCCCGTTCCCCTGCAGCCCGTTTCTCTGCAGCCCGTTCCTCTGCAGCCCGGTCCCCTGCAGCCCGTTCCCCTGTAGCCCGTTCCTCTGCAGCCCGTTCCCTTGTAGCCCGTTCCTCTGCAGCCCGTTCCCCTGTAGCCCGTTCCTCTGCAGCCCGTTCCCTTGTAGCCCGTTCCTCTGCAGCCCGTTCCCCTGTAGCCCGTTCCTCTGCAGCCCGTTCCCCTGCAGCCCGTTCCCCTGCAGCCCGTTCCTCTGTAGCCCGTTCCCCTGCAGCCCGTTTCCCTGCAGCCCATTCCTCTGCAGCCCGTTCCCCTGCAGCCCGTTCCCCTGCAGCCCGTTCCCCTGCAGCCCGTTCCCCTGCAGCCCGATCCTCTGCAGCCCGGTCCTCTGCAGCCCTTTCCTCTGCAGCCCGTTACCCTGCAGCTCGTTCCCCTGCAGCCCGTTTCCCTGCAGCCCATTCCTCTGCAGCCCGTTCCTCTGCAGCCCGTTCCTCTGCAGCCCGTTCCTCTGCAGCCCGTTCCTCTGCAGCCCGTTCCCCTGCAGCCCGTT
Source organism: Scyliorhinus torazame (assembly GCF_047496885.1). NCBI lineage: Eukaryota > Metazoa > Chordata > Chondrichthyes > Carcharhiniformes > Scyliorhinidae > Scyliorhinus > Scyliorhinus torazame. The sequence continues at coordinate 204,574,975 of NC_092707.1, forward strand.
CCCCTGCAGCCCGTTCCTCTGCAGCCCGTTACCCTGCAGCCCGTTCCCCTGCAGCCCGTTCCCCTGCAGCCCATTCCTCTGTAGCCCATTCCCCTGCAGCCCGTTCCCCTGCAGCCCGTTCCCCTGCAGGCCGTTCCTCTGCAGCCCGTCCCTCTGTAGCCCATTCCCCTGCAGCCCATTCCCCTGCAGCCCGTTCCTCTGCAGCCCGTTCCTCTGCAGCCCATCCTCTGCAGCCCGTTCCCCTGCAGCCCGTTCCCCTGCAGCCCGTTCCCCTGCAGCCCGTTACCCTGCAGCCCGTTCCCCTGCAGCCCGTTCCCCTGCAGCCCATTCCTCTGTAGCCCGTTCCCCTGCAGCCCGTTCCTCTGCAGCCCGATCCTCTGCAGCCCGTTCCCCTGCAGCCCGTTCCCCTGCAGCCCGTTCCCCTGCAGCCCGTTCCCCTGCAGCCCGTTCCCCTGCAGCCCGATCCTCTGCAGCCCAGTCCTCTGCAGCCCGTTCCCCTGCAGCCCGTTCCCCTGCAGCCCGTTCCCCTGCAGCCCGATCCCCTGCAGCCCAGTCCTCTGCAGCCCGTTCCCCTGCAGCCCGTTCCCCTGCAGCCCGTTCCCCTGCAGCCCGTTCCCCTGCAGCCCGATCCTCTTCAGCCCAGTCCTCTGCAGCCCGTTCCCCTGCAGCCCGTTCCCCTGCAGCCCGTTCCTCTGCAGCCCGTTCCTCTGCAGCCCGTTCCTCTGTACCCCGTTCCCCTGCAGCCAGGTCCTCTGCAGCCCGATCCCCTGCAGCCCGTTCCTCTGCAGCCCGTTCCCCTGCAGCCCGTTCCCCTGCAGCCCGTTCGCCTGCAGCCCGATCCTCTGCAGCCCAGTCCTCTGCAGCCCGTTCCTCTGCAGCCCGTTCCTCTGCAGCCCGATCCTCTGCAGCCCGTTCCCCTGCAGCCCGTTCCCCTGCAGCCCGTTCCCCTGCAGCCCGATCCTCTGCAGCCCAGTCCTCTGCAGCCGTACCTCTGCAGCCCGTTCCTCTGCAGCCCGTTCCTCTGCAGCCCGATCCTCTGCAGCCCGTTCCTCTGCTGCCCGGTCCGCTGCAGCCCGGTCCTCTGCAGCCCTTTCCCCTGCAGCCCGTTCCCCTGCAGCCCGTTCCCCTGCAGCCCGTTCCCCTGCAGCCCGTTCCCCTGCAGCCCGTTTCTCTGCAGCCCGTTCCTCTGCAGCCTGATCCGCTGCAGCCCGGTCCTCTGCAGCCCGTTCCCCTGCAGCCCGTTCCCCTGCAGCCCGTTCCCCTGCAGCCTTTTTCTCTGCAGCCCGTTCCTCTGCAGCCCGGTCCGCTGCAGCCCGGTCCTCTGCAGCCCGTTCCCCTGCAGCCCGTTCCCCTGCAGCCCGTTCCCCTGCAGCCCGTTCCCCTGCAGCCCGGTCCTCTGCAGCCCGTTCCTCTGCAGTCCGTTCCCCTACAGCCCGTTCCCCTGCAGCCCGGTCCTCAGCAGCCAGTTCCTCTGCAGCCAGTTCCCCTGCAGCCCGTTCCCCTGCAGCCCGGTCCCCTGCAGCCTGGTCCCCTGCAGCCCGGTCCTCTGCAGACCGATCCGCTGCAGCCAGGTCCTCTGCAGCCCGTTCCCCTGCAGCCCGTTCCCCTGCAGCCCGTTTCTCTGCAGCCCGTTCCTCTGCAGCCCGGTCCCCTGCAGCCCGGTCCTCTGCAGCCCGGCCGCTGCAGCCCGGTCCTCTGCAGCCCGTTCCCCTGTAGCCGTTCCTCTGCAGCCCGTTCCTCTGCAGCCAGTTCCTCTGCAGCCCGTTCCCCTGCAACCCGTTCCTCTGCAACGGGTTCCCCTGCAGCCCATTCCCCTGTAGCCCGTTCCTCTGCAGCCCGTTCCTCTGCGGCCCGTTCCCCTGCAGCCCGTTCTCCTGCAGCCCGTTCCCCTGCAGCCCGTTCCCCTGCAGCCCGTTCCCCTGCAGCCCATTCCTCTGCAGCCCTTTCCTCTGCAGCCCATTCCCCTGCAGCCCGTTCCCCTGCAGCCCGTTCCTCTGCAGCCCTTTCCTCTGCAGCCCGGTCCCCTGCAGCCCGGTCCTCTGCAGCCCGGCCGCTGCAGCCCGGTCCTCTGCAGCCCGTTCCCCTGTAGCCGTTCCTCTGCAGCCCGTTCCTCTGCAGCCAGTTCCTCTGCAGCCCGTTCCCCTGCAGCCCGTTCCCCTGCAACCCGTTCCTCTGCAGCCGGTTCCCCTGCCGCCCGTTCCCCTGTAGCCCGTTCCTCTGCAGCCCGTTCCTCTGCGGCCCGTTCCCCTGCAGCCCGTTCCCCTGCAGCCCGTTCCCCTGCAGCCCGTTCCCTTGCAGCCCATTCCCCTGCAGCCCATTCCTCTGCAGCCCTTTCCTCTGCAGCCCATTCCCCTGCAGCCCGTTCCCCTGCAGCCCGTTACCCTGCAGCCCGTTCCCCTGCAGCCCGTTCCCCTGCAGCCCATTCCTCTGCAGCCCTTTCCTCTGCAGCCCATTCCCCTGCAGCCCGTTCCCCTGCAGCCCGTTCCTCTGCAGCCCTTTCCTCTGCAGCCCGTTCCCCTGCAGCCCGATCCTCTGCAGCCCAGTCCTCTGTAGCCCGTTCCTCTGCAGCCCGATCCTCTGCAGCCCGTTCCTCTGCTGCCCGGTCCGCTGCAGCCCGGTCCTCTGCAGCCCTTTCCCCTGCAGCCCGTTCCCCTGCAGCCCGTTCCCCTGCAGCCCGTTCCCCTGCAGCCCGTTCCCCTGCAGCCCGTTTCTCTGCAGCCCGTTCCTCTGCAGCCTGATCCGCTGCAGCCCGGTCCTCTGCAGCCCGTTCCCCTGCAGCCCGTTCCCCTGCAGCCCGTTCCCCTGCAGCCCGTTTCGCTGCAGCCCGTTCCTCTGCAGCCCGGTCCGCTGCAGCCCGGTCCTCTGCAGCCCGTTCCCCTGCAGCCCGTTCCCCTGCAGCCCGTTCCCCTGCAGCCCGTTCCCCTGCAGCCCGGTCCTCTGCAGCCCGTTCCTCTGCAGTCCGTTCCCCTACAGCCCGTTCCCCTGCAGCCCGGTCCTCAGCAGCCAGTTCCTCTGCAGCCAGTTCCCCTGCAGCCCGTTCCCCTGCAGCCCGGTCCCCTGCAGCCTGGTCCCCTGCAGCCCGGTCCTCTGCAGCCCGATCCGCTGCAGCCAGGTCCTCTGCAGCCCGTTCCCCTGCAGCCCGTTCCCCTGCAGCCCGTTTCTCTGCAGCCCGTTCCTCTGCAGCCCGGTCCCCTGCAGCCCGGTCCTCTGCAGCCCGGCCGCTGCAGCCCGGTCCACTGCAGCCCGTTCCCCTGTAGCCGTTCCTCTGCAGCCCGTTCCTCTGCAGCCAGTTCCTCTGCAGCCCGTTCCCCTGCAACCCGTTCCTCTGCAACGGGTTCCCCTGCAGCCCATTCCCCTGTAGCCCGTTCCTCTGCAGCCCGTTCCTCTGCGGCCCGTTCCCCTGCAGCCCGTTCTCCTGCAGCCCGTTCCCCTGCAGCCCGTTCCCCTGCAGCCCGTTCCCCTGCAGCCCATTCCTCTGCAGCCCTTTCCTCTGCAGCCAATTCCCCTGCAGCCCGTTCCCCTGCAGCCCGTTCCTCTGCAGCCCTTTCCTCTGCAGCCCGGTCCCCTGCAGCCCGGTCCTCTGCAGCCCGGCCGCTGCAGCCCGGTCCTCTGCAGCCCGTTCCCCTGTAGCCGTTCCTCTGCAGCCCGTTCCTCTGCGGCCCGTTCCCCTGCAGCCCGTTCCCCTGCAGCCCGTTCCCCTGCAGCCCGTTCCCCTGCAGCCCATTCCCCTGCAGCCCATTCCTCTGCAGCCCTTTCCTCTGCAGCCCATTCCCCTGCAGCCCGTTGCCCTGCAGCCCGTTCCCCTGCAGCCCGTTCCCCTGCAGCCCGTTCCCCTGCAGCCCGTTCCCCTGCAGCCCGTTCCCCTGCAGCCCGTTCCCCTGCAGCCCGTTCCCCTGCAGCCCGTTCCTCTGCAGCCCGTTCCTCTGCAGCCCGTTCCTCTGCAACCCTTTCCTCTGCAGCCTGCACCTATGCTGGCCGTTCCGCTGCTTCCTGCTCCGCTGCTGCAGCTTCCTCCTGCTCTCCGAGTGGCCCCCACTCACGCGGCCGTAGGACACCTCACAGGGTTACGACCATCGCCACGGCGGCCAGTATTTCAGGTTGAGCGCTAAAAACCATTGTTTGCAGGGGGTGAAAGGCCAACATGTTAGCAGGGCGCATACTCGCGTGCCCAGCCAGGGTCCATGGGCTACATGGTGGCCGTGGGTGTCAATGTGGGCCCTCCCATGCATGTCCCTCCCCCACGCATGTCCCCATGCCCCGTCTGTGTAGAACCAGGGACCGGGGTGAATAGTCAGTGGGTACGCAGCAAGATGGCCACCGTAATAATAATAATAACAATAATCGCTTATTGTCACAAGTAGGCTTCAATGAATTTACTGTGTAAAGCCCCTAGTCGCCACATCCCGGCGCCTGTTCGGGGATGCCAGAATGGGAATTGAACCCGCGCTGCTGGCCTTGTTCTGCATTGCAAGCCAGCTGTTTAGCCCATTGTGCTAAACCAGCCTCTGCTAGCGTTTGGTGCCCAGGCATCGCCTGAGTCCTGTGGGGAGGGGACCCTGTCTGTCCGGCCCTGGCAGGGGTCCCCCCGCCGCAGCCAACACAGCCGGTGTCCAGGCCAGCAGCCCGCAGTCACTCCACGCCATTTCCTACCTCCTCTCTCTCGCTCAGTAGCCACGACGCCAGGTCCACGACTTTTGAGAGCACAAGCGAACTACACATCCGGGAAGCCGGCACATTAGCGGCAGTGAATCTCAGAGGCCCCGGTGAATAGGGTGTCAGGTCCACTAATGATATGCCTACTGTACTTTAACCCCACACGGCAAGCATTACATTTACGCCATTTTCGGGGTGTCAATTTGACGTCAAACCGGCGCCTGCCGCAATTCGACGTTGGAAGCTATTCTGCACCCAATCGTCTTTCGTGATTTCGGCAAATGAAGAATCCCACCCAGTGGCTAAGAAATGCCCAGGTTTGAAACCAGAGCGAGGTCTCATGACCTAACTCTTGGGTGTAAAAGGAACTGGATTTGAACCATCAGACAGAGACTGCCACAGGGGCAGTAGGGCCACCTCCACTCTATCTGAAACCTCTCTCAATAAAGCTGAGCCCTCTTTGTGGTTTGAAAACCCACCAGAAGACCTCATTGCTGCAAGTTAGGGTTAGGGTTAGGGTTAATTCTGAAAGGACAATTTCAACTCAACACCACTGTTTCCAAGTTAAAAGAGAATCGGCCAACCATGACTGCAGAGCGACTGCTTCAGTGAGAAACCAAAGCACAAGCGGACACTGTGGAAAGTGACTGCCTAGCTGTGGACAAGCATTCGGAAAATCAGTGAATAATTATTCTGATGTTACCTTTTTTACTTGGCCTGGTTTTAACATCTGATACTCTGTAAACCTTTTTTTTGTTCATGCCTGGGTAAGCTGTGTGTGTGTTTCTGCATTAGTGAGAAGTTGGACATTTTCATACATTTTAAATCTTTTGGTTAATAATTTCTGTATCTAGTTACAAATAACTCCTTACTTGTTAACCCAAGAAATCTGGCTGGCTTAATTCTTAGACCAAGCTGTACACAGTTAAGTACACGTTGAATTGGCAGTGTCACATCTTTGTTCAAATTCAAACTCTGTTATAACCAACGCAGGAGTGGGACAAAGAGAGGAGTCAGTCGGTTCGCATGTCAAATCCGAAATTAATTAAAATTCCAATGTAGAATAGCTTTCTGCACTGCTTCCAAAAGTACAAACGTTAATACATCTATAATGCTGCAGCAGATTCTGGGAGAGTTGCCTGGGTGTTAATGATTGACGGTTGTTATGTTCTGAAAGCTTGCTGCAGTGGTTTCATAGGGAGATTGCGATCCATATCCCAGGGCAAGACTCGAGGTCGGAGCAGAATGAATATTGCAACATTTTACAAGCGTAAGTTTGAAAAGTTCAGGGTCATGTGTTTTCAACATCATGAGATGGAAACAGGTCCCACGGACATTGAATGACATTGGGTCATGACGGCATTGGCATTGACAGTGGGTCATGTCACCATGCACGTAATGCTGACAGTCGACAGGAGTTTAACCTCGTCCCCCTCGTCACTGGGAGTAATTGTCAGAGTAAAGAAAGGATAGAAAGATTTGCATTTATATAGCACCTTTCACAACCTCAATATGCCTTAAAACACTTTTACAGCTAATGAGATTCTTTTGAAGTGCAGGCTACTGTTGTAATGTGGAAAGGGTAGCTAATTTGCACAGAACAAATCGAAAGGCAGCAATGTTAAATGACTAGATCATTCAATTTAGTGATTTGGATTGAAGCTCTTCTTCGCATCGTTCTCCAAGATCATTTATGTTCAGTTGGTAAGGTCCAAAACCTAGAACTTGGCTCCTCACTCTGCAACTGGATCCTCGACTTGATGACCCACAGACCACAATCAGTAAGAATAAACAACCCCTCCTCCACAATAGTTCTCAATACCGGGGCCCCACAAGACTGCGTACTTAGCCCCCTACTATACTCCCTGGACACACACGACTGCGTGGCAACATTTGGTTCCAACTCCATCTACAAGTTTGCTGACGATACGACTGCCGTGTTAGACACTGGTCTAACACTGGCTGCAACTGGATGCAGTTTAGATCAGAAAGATACTCCAGACTTTGAAGTTAGTTCAATCAAGTTTATTGAACTAATAGCCCAGTTAGCACAGTTCTCTGTGAGTTCGACTCTTTGCTAACTTAAGTGTGGTTATTCTGTCTGACTGAACCAGACTAGCTCTGAGCCACGTGGTGGAGGTGTGAGATGGTAACAACACCCTTGACTGACTCTCTATATGTTCATCAGTGGAAAGAGGTGGCGTGTGAGTGCCTCGTGTCTTTTATAGTCAGATCCCACACCTGAGTGTCCTGCCTGCTTATTGGTCATGTCCTGTTCTCTGTGTCCATTAGCTGCTTGTTTGTATATCATTATGTGTGTGTCTGCATATCATGACAACGACCATAGTGGGCCGGATCTCGAATAACGACGAGTCAGAATATAGGAGGGAGATAGAGAACCTAGTGGAGTGGTGCAGTGATAACAATCTCTCCCTCAATGTCAGCAAAACTAAAGAGCTGGTCATTGACTTCATGAAGCAAAGTACTGTACACAGCCCTATCTGCATCAACGGAGCTGAGGTGGAGATGGTTAGCAGTTTCAAATTCCTAGGGGTGCACATCTCCAAAAATCTGTCCTGCTCCATCCACGTTGACGCTACCATCAAGAAAGCACAGCAGCACCTAAACGTCCTCAGGAAACTAAGGAAATTCAGCATGTCCACATTAACTCTTACCAAAGCACAGGGCTAAATCACTGGCTTTGAAAGCAGACCAAGGCAGGCCAGCAAACACGGTTCAATTCCTGTAACAGCCTCCCCGAACAGGCGCCGGAATGTGGCGACTAGGGGCTTTTCACAGTAACTTCATTGAAGCCTACTTGTGACAATAAGCGATTTTCATTTCATTTTCATGTTTACAGATGCACCATAGAAAGCATCCTATCTGGCTGCATCACAGCCTGGTATGGCAACTGCTCGGCCCAAGAACGCAAGGAACTTCAGAGAGTCGCGAACACCGCCCAGTCCATCACATGAACCTGCCTCCCATCCATTGACTCTACACCTCCCGCTGCCTTGGGAAAGCGGGCAGCTTAATCAAAGACCCCTCCCACCCGGCTTACTCCCCCTTTCAACTTCTTCCATCAGGCAGGAGATACAGAAGTCTGAGAACACGCATGAACAGACTCAAAAACAGCTTCTTCCCCGCTGTTACCAGACTCTTAAATGACCCTCTTGTGGACTGACCTGGTTAACTCTACACTCGTTTATGCTTCACCTGATGCCGTATATCTTGTGTTGCCCCATTATGTATTTTCTTTTATTTTCCTTTTCTTTTCATGTACTTAATGGTCTGTTGAGCTGCTCGCAGAAAAATTCACTGTACCTCGGTACACATGACAACAAACCAATCCAAAAGGGTCGACAGGGTCTCGGTTTAATATCTCATCTGAAAGTTCTGTTGTACTGCACTGAGGTATCGACCTGCATCACAGTATGCAGGGATTGGATGATTTGAAGTCAAGATCACGCTATGTAGGGATTGGATGATTATTTGAGACCTAGATCACGGTATGCAGAGATCGGTTGATTTGAGACCTAGATCACGGTATGCAGGGATTGGATGATTTGAGACCTAGATCACGGTATGCAGGGATTGGATGATTTGAGACCTTGATCACGGTGTGCAGGGATTGGATGATTTGAGACCTTGATCACGGTGTGCAGGGATTGGATGATTTGAGACCTTGATCACGGTATGCAGGGATTGGATGATTTGAGACCTAGATCACGGTATGCAGGGATTGGATGATTTGAGACCTAGATCACGGTGTGCAGGGATTGGATGATTTGAGACCTAGATCACGGTATGCAGGGATTGGATGATTTGAGACCTAGATCACGGTGTGCAGGGATTGGATGATTTGAGACCTTGATCACGGTGAGCAGGGAATGGATGATTTGAGACCTAGAACACGGCGTGCAGGGATTGGATGATTAGAGAACTAGATCACAGTATGCAGGGATTGGATGATTTATTAATAATAATAATAATAATAATAATAATAATAATTGCTTATTGTCAGAAGTAGGCTTCAATGAAGTTACTATGAAAAGCCCCTAGTCGCCACATTCTGGCGCCTGTTCGGCGAGGCTGGTATGGGAATTGAACCCGTGCTGCTGGCCTTGTTCTGCATTACAAGCCAGCTGTTTAGCCCACTGTGCTAAACCTGCCCCTATTTCCAGCCTAGATCGCAATGTGCAGGGATTGGATGATTTCAAGCCTAGATCACAGCATGCAGGGATTGGATGATTTCAGGCCTAGATCACATTATGCAGGGATTGGATGATTTGAAGTCTAGATCACGGTATGCAGGGATTGGATGATTTGAGAGAATCCCCAACTTGGTGAGCTGATGCCATCACTGTGAGCAAGGATCTCAGTGCATGAGCCTAAGAATGAAAGGCTTGCATTGATATGTTACCTTATTACGTCTATCAAAATATATAAGAGAGTCAGGTACAGTGAAAGCTTGGTGATTATTTTGTAGACATGGCCAGAATTGTATGTTGATCGGACAAGCACGCGCCCACCTCAGAATCGTGTGATATTGTTGGAGAAGACATTGGGTGCATATCCCACATCATCGCACACTTGCGCAATATTTTGACTGGCAGGCATGCACAAGAGTCAGAAGTGTGCTCACTGAGAAACAAGCAGGCAATTTTGCCCATTAAGGGGCCAATTGAAAGCAATTTTATCCGGCCCGTCTGATTTCACAGCTGGCGGGTGTGCCGATTGGCCAGGCGGCCTTCACATTTTAACTTCACCCTCGACCCAGGGCGAGATGAACTGTCAGGGCTGCAATAAAATTAACAAATGTGTCTGGGGATGAGGCCTATGCTTGACTGCTCCACAGCGGCTGCCCGCTCCGACGGAGGATGTTCGAAATGCCAGATCGTACCCTCCCTTTCTTGGTGCCTGCCCTCTTTCTACCCTTTCCAGCAGCGCTCAGTCTGTCACAATTTCGCACTGGTTGGTCATTAACTGACCAGCCAGCTTGAAATTGCACTCCAGGACCATCCACCGATGGAAATGACCACGGCAGGGAATGCGTTTAGCATCCGCCTCCAAGTCCGCTGAGCGAGCGTGCCCAACGGGCGAAAAATTCAGGCCAATGTTTAGTGACAATTTTATATGCCGCAAAATCCTGTAAACAGAAATTAGATGAATAAACAGTTGATTAGTGATTGGTGGTGTTGGGGGTGAGTGCAGTGTTGTCCAGGACACCTCAAGAACTCCTTACTCTGTGTAAAACTGAGCTGCAGGCTCTTTGACACCCAACCAACCAATCAAGGTCAGACAGAATGTCACTTTAATGCCTATTCCAAATCACAGCTCTTCCCAGAATGCAGAATCTCCTTAAAGGGTCCCAGGACTCGATTCCTGGGAAAAACATTGGGGGCTATGTTTACAAGCCACAAGTCTGCCACAGATACTCTGCACGGCAGGTCTGGACTATATGTCGTTCCAGTTCCACAGTAAACTAATTGACTCTAAAATGGCTCAGTAAGCCAATCTGTTGCCAAGAAGGAGCCTCACCAACCTCTGCTCAAGAGCAATTAGGGATGGACAATAAATGCTGACCTTGACAGTGACGCTCACCCAACAAGAATGAATATAATGAAAGATGGATCTTGGCTGATCTGTATCTTAACTGCATCCACCAATCTTGTTTCTGCAGCCGTTTGCTTACGGAAAATCAATCATTTCTGCTTTGAAAATTTCAATTGGCCTCAATAGCTTCAGCGGCTTTAAAAAAAATTTGTTCTTGGGATGTGGGCTGGTTCAGCATTTGTTGCCCATCCCTAATTGCCGGTGAACTGAGTGGCTTGCTAGGTCATTTAAGAGGAGGGCAGTTAAGAGTCAACCGCATCGCTGTGTGAGTCTGGAGTCACATGTAGGCCAGACCGGGTAAAGATGGAAGATATCCTTCCCTGAAGGACATGAGTGAACCAGTTGGGTTTTTATGACAATCGCCAATGGTTTCCTGCTCATCATTAGACTTTTAATTCCAGATTTTTAAAAATTCAAATTTCACCGTCTGCCATGGCGGGATTTGAACCCAGGATCCTAGAGCATTACTCTGGGTCTCTGGATTACTAGTCTAATCTAGTCGAGTGACAACACCACTACGCCACTGCCTCCCCTTTTTGGTGGGCGTGAATTTCAGATTTCCACTATCCTTTGTGTGAAGCAATGTTTTCTGATATTATCCTTGAATGGCCTAGCTCAATAAGTTTCAAAGGCACTCTGAAACTCTCCTTGAAGTGTTGTGCAGTATTGACATTAATGACTGGGGGGGGGAGTTCCTTAAGGTCTGAAATGGTGAAAACCTCAAGCTACTTCGCACTTTGAGTCTCAATGTATTAATGATGAGGCAGAGCAGCAGCAGAGAGGGAATGAAAAGGAAGCAAAGCCTGCACTCTGGGTCCCGCTGCCTCATGGGGCATCCTTACTCCCTGTTCCCAAAGATCTACGAGTCGAGAATCCATCTGTTCAGTCACATGAAAACCATGGTAGAATTGAGGGACAGCCAATGACAAAGGTACTACATCATTTGGGAAGGGGGAGTACACCTTCTGTGCCTAGTAATGAGATCTGTACCATTCCATATATTGTATGGGAATTGTCATTCTCCACTGAGTCAGAATAGTACCCTCCTGCCAACATGTCATCTGCTTGAAGGAGTTTCAATTTGTGTGGTGATGTTTGTTTGATGGATTCTCTCACGTTGACTCTCATATTCATTCCATTGGTGCTGAGGTTGTCTCTCCAGCTCATCCTTCTTGTGGGATTTCACACCCAGTGCATCTCCAGTTTATTTTGAAATGCCTGCGCCATGGAAATGAACCAATGATGGAATCATACATGTGGGGGATTCTGTTGAGGTGGTGGTAGACTTTGCAGTCGTGGAGAAACCTCACGGATATTCCCAGCCCCTTGTTTGTCAGTTCAACCTGGTGATGCAGCTGTACAGGTCTCAGAGCTGAGAATCTGACGAGATAAGTTTGGAACAGGTCGAGAAATCACTTCATCTGATCGGATTGGTCAGAGAATTGGATTCAGTTTTTTAGTTAAATATCCATGTGTGCAGGTAGATCACTTGGGTCACATGTGTCGTGTTAAGCACACTGAGATAACACAGGCTGTAACTGGATGCAGCTATAACTGAAATAGACTCCAGGCCTTGAAGTTAGTTCAATTTGATTTATTGAACCTGTCACACAGTCAGCACAGTTCTCTGTGAGTTCGACTCTCTGCTAACCTAAGTGTGATCTCTCTGCCTGACTGAACCAAACTAGCTCTTAGCCACGTGCTGTATGCGTTACGTGATATATACACCGGACTCACTCTGTAGATATCCCTAGTGGAAAGAGACGGAGTGTGAGTGCCTCGTGCCTTTTATAGTGGGAAACCACCCCCAAGTGTTCTGCCTGCTGATTGGTTATGTCCTGTTCTCTGTGTTCATTAGCTGCCTGTCTGTATCTCATTCTGTGCATGTCTGCATATCATGACATCTCCCCTTTTGAAATGTTTTTCTATGGCCTATGTGAAAGTATTTACATGTGTAGGCCAAAAACCTAATGTATTTACATGAGATGGCAGATGGGAACATATGTACATGTGAAAACAGGTGTCTAATGTGCGAAAACAGAACATAGCAAACAAAACAAATGTTCATAAGTCCAGTCTCTGGGGCTTGCGTCTGATCCTGGTCGACCGCCGGAGAGGTGGCGGTGGGGACGACAGCATCTTGATAGGCGGGATTGAAGCCGGACTGGTGGCCTCATGGTTCGAGGTATCAGGAGGTGGCACAATAACAGATGGAAACAACGAAGAATGTGGTTGCAGGCGGGCAACTGTGCGCAGTGCCCGTCTGTTTCGCCGCACAACAGAGCCATCAGCCATACGCACAACATTCGATCGAGGAGCAGCCTGTCGGACAAGAACCGCTGGAGCTGACCAGCCTCCATCAGGTAGCTTGATCCGAACAGCATCCGCCGGGGATAGCACAGGCCAATCAGTGGCATGAGTGTCAAAGTCCTGCTTCTGCCGGTCCCTGAGTTTCTGCACCTTCTGCAGCACCGGGAGGTGATCCAGATCAGGCAAGTGTATGGCTGGAAGAGTCGTCCGCAGGTCTCTGTTCATCAGGAGTTGAGCCGGTGACATGCCGGTAGACAGAGGGGTTGCCTTGTACGCAAACAGCGCAAGGTTGACATCAGAAGCAGAATCCGCGGCCTTGCAGATGAGCTGCTTCACTATGTGCACCCCTTTCTCAACCTTCCCATTGGACTGCGGATAGTGTGGGCTGGACGTGACGTGATAAAACTGATATAACTGGGCAAATCTTGACCACTCTTGCCTGCTGAAGCAAGGACCGTTGTCACTCATGACAGTGAGTGGAATGCCATGCCTGGAGAACGTCTCCTTACAGGCCTTGATGACAGTCTTGGATGTGAGGTCCAAGAGCTTCACAACTTCTGGGTAGTTGGAAAAATAATCGATGATGAGCACATAATCACGACCATTGGCGTGGAAGAGGTCGATGCCCACCTTGGATGACACGGAGGTCACAATTTTGTGCTGCTGAAGTATCTCCTTGCCCTGTGTTGGCTGGAAGCGCTGACAGGTCGGACAGTTGAGGACCATATCTGAGATGTCCTGACTAATCCCAGGCCAGTAGACAGCCTGCCTGGCTCTGCGCCTGCACTTCTCGACACCCAGATGTCCCTCGTGGATTTGCCGGAGCACAAAGCTCTGGAGACTGAGTGGAATGACAATGCGGTCCAGCTTGAGGAGGATACCATCAACCACCGTCAGGTCGTCCTTCAAATTGAAGAATTGAGGGCACTGCCCTTTTTGCCAGCCATTGGCGAGGTGGCGCATGACACGCTGCAGAAGCGGGTCTTTGGCCGTCTCGTCGCGAATGCTGATCACCTTCACATCCGACGCCGGGAGGTTGCTGGCCCACAGCTGTACCTGTGATTCGATCTGTTGGATGAATGCCGGCGGGTCAGCAGGCAAGGTTATGGAGCGGGACAAGGCATCGGCAATAATGAGCTCCTTGCCAGGCGTGTACACTAGTTCAAAGTCATACCGTCTGAGCCTGAGGAGGATGCGCTGCAGCCGGGGCATCATGTCATTCAGGTCCTTGTGGACCAGAGGCCTGTGGCCCGTCTCGACAGTGAACATCGGCAAGCCGTAGACATAATCGTGGAACTTGAGAATTCCAGTAAGCAGGCCCAGGCATTCCTTTTCAATTTGGGCATATCGCTGCTTGGTGGATGTCATTGCCCGTGATGCGTAGGCAACCGGTGCCCAGGATGAGGTGTCATCGCGCAAGAGCATCACCGCGCCAATGCCGTCCTGGCTCACATCTGTCGATAATTTTGTTTCCCTGTCAGGATCAAAAAATGCCAATACAGGTGCAGTGGTGAGCTTGGCTTTCAGCTCCAACCACTCTGCTTGATGAGCTGCCTGCCACTCAAAGGCATTTTTACCAAGTGGCTGAGGGCCATGGTGTGTGAGGCCAAGTTTGGGATAAACTTGCCCAAGAAGTTTACCATGCCTAAAAAACGCAGTACCGCCTTCTTGTCTTCAGGGGTCTTCATGGCTTCGATGGCCTTAACCTTGTCTGCGTCCGGGCGCACACCCTGTTGAGATATCTGGTCACATAAGAACTTAAGTGTCGACATGCCAAAGCAAAACGCCCTGTTCAGCTTGAGGCCATTGGCATGGATACAGCGGAATACCTGCTGGAGATGAGAGATGTGCTCTTCGGGGGTCGTGGACCATATGCTAACGTCGTCCACATACACACGAACCCCTTCAATACCCTCCATCATCTGCTCCATGATTCTATGGAAGATCTCTGAGGCCAAGACAATGCCGAACGGCATACGATTATAGCAGTACCTGCCAAACGGTGTGTTGAAGGTGCAGAGCCTTCTGCTGGACTCATCCAGCTGGATTTGCCAGAACCCGTGTAATGCATCTAACTTTGTGAAAAACCGGGCGTGTGCCATCTCATTTGTTAGTTCCTCCCGCTTCGGGATGGGGTAGTGTTCCCGCATTATATTCTGGTTGAGATCCTTGGGATCAATACAGATGCGCAGCTCCCCCGAAGGCTTTTTTACACAGACCATCGAGCTGACCCAGTCAGTCGGTTCTGTGACTTTGGAAATGATGCCCTGGTCCTGAAGATCCTTCAACTGCGCCTTCAGGCACTCCTTCAGTGGAGTCGGGACCCGGCTTGGAGCATGGACCACAGGCGTGGCATCAGGCCGTAGCAGGACCTTGTTCCGATTGGTCCCTGATCATGGAGTCACAATATCACCAAAGTTTCAGGACAGCACTAGTAGACGGAGATTAGTTAGGAAGGAGTTGAAAGATTCATCTTTACCTTTTAGGTGTTGTTTGAATATATAGCGCTCGAAGATTTCATTGGTGTCCACTTCACAATGACTATCAAACTTGTCCAGGATGGTCTGAAACTTTGTCTTGTCCTGGCCTTCGGTGAAGTTAAACGAGTTGAAGAGTTGGATGGCTTGATCCCCGCTGTTGAGAGGAGAAGCGCGATCTTTCTTGCATCAGACGCACCCTCGAGGTCTGAGGCTTCGATGTACAGCAGAAACCTTTGCTTCAAAGTCCGCCAGATGGCACTGAGATTGCCGGAGGTCCACAGCAGTTGAGGAGCCTGAATCTTCTCCATGGTGCCAGGATACATTTGCTGGTCGTCACGGAACAGATTGAGGTAAGCCACTTTAGGATAACAGTCTACTGGTACCATGTCGTGTTAAGCACACTGAGATAACACGGGCTGCAACTGGATGCAGCTATAACTGAAATAGACTCCAGACCTTGACGTTAGTTCGATTTGATTTATTGAACCTGTCACACAGTTAGCTCAGTTCTCTGTGAGTTCGACTCTCTGCTAACCTAAGTGTGATCTCTCTGTCTGACTGAGCCAGTCACGTGCTGTATGCGTTACGTGATATATACACCGGACTCACTCTGTAGATGTCCCTCGTGGAAAGAGATGGAGTGTGAGTGCCTCGTGCCTTTTATAGTGGGAAACCACCCCCAAGTGTTCTGCCTGCTGATTGGTTATGTCCTGTTCTCCGTGTTCATTAGCTTCCTGTCTGTATCTCATTATGTGCATGTCATGACAACATGCATATCCTTGCTTTTTGTCGGAGTTCCAACTTGAGAATTGCCGAAAATCTTAGATCTCTTCCAAAGGAGGCAAGTCCCCTTAGTGTCCAAAGATGTGCAGGTTAGGGCGGGGGAATCGGCCTAGGTCGGGTGCTCCTTCAGAGTGTCGTGCAGACTTGATGGGCTGAATGGTCTCCTTCGGCACATTAGGGCTTCTATGATTCTATGAAATGTTCAAGGATGGCCTGTTAACATTTCATAAAGAGGAGAAATATAGATTTTCAATTCTTCCTCTGGTGTGGTGGCCGGACTGATTCAGTGACAGACAGAAGGAGAGTAAATTCAGGATTCATACTCTTGACTCGAGTCAGGTGAAATGGAAGAGGTTACAAACTCTTGTTGTGACTACATATAAATATGCCTCACCTCACTTAAGTAATAGATAATTGCTCAGTAATGAAGCATAGTAACAGATTACTGGGCTGATATACAAAGATGTGCAGGTTAGGTGGATGGGCCATGATCAATGTGCGACGTTACAGTGATAGGGTGGGTGAGTGGGCCGAGGTAGGCTGCTCTTTTGGATGGTCGGTGCAGACTCAATGGGGTAAACGGCCTCCTTCTTCACTGTAGGGATTCTATGATACAATCCTGAAGCACATGTCAATCATGTTATTCATTTACACCAGCAACAATGTGAGAACCAGGCTTGCTCTGTAATTGTTCTGTTTAAGGTAGGCAGTTGTGAGTGATATAACACTGTTTCCTTTCACCGTACACAGCGAAACCTGCCCATGACAACCACCCACGGACTCTCTTCAGGTTTAATTACGAAAAGATTACCTTATGCAAATCCGAATCAGTACTATATAACAACAACTTGCATTCATCAAGCAACTTTAACTCAGAAAAGCATCCCATCATTGTTCGCACGAGGGTTATTGGACACAAGTTGACATTTGGAAGACTTTGGAGACATAGGGATGGGGTGAGGCTGCAGAGAGATTTGACATTCGGCCTCACATTTTGGTCAAAGTCTTGGAAAAAAAGGTTTAAATTTATTTCATTTTTAAAAACTATTCACTGACTGAATAGCAGCTTCCCCTTCCCTTGTACAGCCGGGGCATGTCTGTGATGTGCTCTGACCGCTGAGGGAGCAGAGTGGTTCAGGTGGCCCATCATGGCCTGGGAAGTGTCCAGCAGAGGTCAGGGCAGCGACAGGAACGGTGCTGTAGATTAGACAGGCTCCTGCCAACACTGGTGCTGAGGAGATACAAAGGTAATCTTACCTCAGACCACCTTCAGGCTCCATCCTGCCCTTGGTCTCTCCTCGGACCCTCCATTCTGAGCAAGGTTCCAGTGCAGAGCACGCCGCCTGCTTTATGCGTCACACCTGTACTTTAGTGCGGGATGGATTGGAAAAGGGAAATGAGGAAGGTTGAAGCGGCCCTGCCAGCCTCATATTTACATTACCATATGGCCTGCACCCATTGTCCAATCAGTGTTCCTCATGGGACATCCTGTCGCTGCATGGTGGTCGCACAAATCTGATGTCACTGGTTTCTGAGGCCCATTCCTGATTTACTGACTCTGGGAATGTGTGTCCAACGCCCCCCCCCTCCCCCCCCACTGCCCTCGCCCCCCAGACTTGAGAAAAAGGAAGATCCAAGAATCTGTAATGCACACTAATAGAGTAAGCTTCATTCAGATAAAGGGTGCTGCGATAAAATACAATGAAGGGCAAATGAGAGAGGGAGAAGTCCACACAATTTGTAGATTGAGGGTTAAGCATAGTGAAGGGGACATCACTAACATTTTTAGATGTAATCTATTGAGTTGTTCTGTTTGAAAATTGTCACTGGCCTGCAAGATGTTTTTTTTCGAGAATGGCTGGCAAGTGAGAGGAAGCTTCTCAGTGGAAGTCTCCATCAGCGGGAACCTTTGTTCCGCCGGCAGTGCACCCACGCCCACGGGTTTCCCAGCGGTCAGAGCACATCACAGACATGCCCCGGCTGTACAAGGGAAGGGGAAGCTGCTATTCAGTCAGTGAATAGTTTTTAAAAATGAAATAAATTCACTGTGGGGTGATCACAATGGGAAATCCCATTGGCTGGCTGCTGAAACGGAGGATCCCACTGCTGGCGAAGGCGCGCCAAGCAGGAAAACGCGGCTGGCGGATCGAAGAATCGTTTGTTGGAATTGATGTTAAATGTATCCCTAGTGGTGTAGACCATCTCTATGGACATTTCAGCTTCTTAGGTCAGTGATCTCAATGTGGTGGTGTGTTAAAGCTCACTCAGGGAATCGGAGTCTGTTTTCATGCTGTAAACGAGGGGTCTGTTTCATGCTGTAAACTTCTATGACTATATGAGTGGGGCCTTTATGTGAACCTTTAGGATAACACAGAACCCCCCTCAACCCCGCTCCCCACCTCCCCGGTACAGATGCGTGTGTGTGGAACTGGTGTGATGCTCACCCCTCTGGTGGCCCTCCCAGAGCTGCTGGTGACTTTCTTCAAAACTTTCAATTTCCAGGAAGATTTGGTTGACCAACAAGAGAATACCCATTCAAAAAAAATCAGAAATTTAACCTAATTCATTTGTTTTCCAATTAAGGGGCAATTCAGTGTGGCCAATCCACCTCCCCTGCACATCTTTGGGTTGTGGGGGTGAAACCCACGCAGACACAGGGAGAATGTGCAAACTCCACATGGACAGTGATCTGGGGCCAGGACCGAATCACACGCCATGAGGCAGCAGTGCTAACCACTGCGCCACAGTGCTGCCCCAGAAGCTGATAAGCAGTTACTACAAGGAAAATCCAGGAGCGCATTTGGATAACAGGATAGTTTCGATCTATTGATCTCTGCGTTATGGGATCAGCATGCTTCCGCTGCGCCACTCTGCTCTAAGAATAACCAGTTTTAACCCGGTACTAAAGCAAATCGTGGGTAGGAGCATGCCTATGTCATTCCCTCTTGGTTAGTTGGCAGCTAACTTTGAAACAACGCAATCATTTTCAGTAATTTATTCTGGGTGCTGGATGAAGTGACATTTAGTTGCAACATCCCATTAATTTATTTTACTATTTTCTCCATTCAACATTAAAAATGAAAATAACTTGCATTTATCTAAGACTTTTCACGCCCTCAAGACATCTCAAAGCTGTAATACCTACAGTACAGTGCTTATATTCACAGCTCTTTATCAGAATCTTATGGGTTCAAGACCGCCTTCAGAAACCTGAGTGCAGAATCTAGGCCGATGCACCAGTACAGTACTGAGGGAGTGCTGCACGCACTGAGGGCATGCAGTACTGAGGGAGTGCAGTACTGAGGGAGTGCAGTACTGAGGGAGTGCTGCACTGAGGGCGTGCAGTACTGAGGGAGTGCAGTACTGAGGGTGTGCAGTACTGAGGGAGTGCAGTACTGAGGGAGTGCTGCACTGAGGGTGTGCAGTACTGAGGGAGTGCAGTACTGAGGGTGTGCAGTACTGAGGGAGTGCTGCACTGAGGGCGTGCAGTACTGAGGGAGTGCAGTACTGAGGGAGTGCAGTACTGAGGGTGTGCAGTACTGAGGGAGTGCAGTACTGAGGGAGTGCTGCACTGAGGGTGTGCAGTACTGAGGGAGTGCAGTACTGAGGGTGTGCAGTACTGAGGGAGTGCTGCACTGAGGGCGTGCAGTACTGAGGGAGTGCAGTACTGAGGGAGTGCAGTACTGAGGGAGTGCTGCACTGAGGGTGTGCAGTACTGAGGGAGTGCAGTACTGAGGGTGTGCAGTACTGAGGGAGTGCTGCACTGAGGGTGTGCAGTACTGAGGGAGTGCTGCACTCAGGGTGTGCAGTACTGAGGGAGTGCTGCACTGAGGGAGTGCTGCACTGAGGGAGTGCTGCACTGAGGGAGTGCAGTACTGAGGGAGTGCAGTACTGAGGGAGTGCAGTACTGAGGGCGTGCAGTGCTGAGGGCGTGCAGTGCTGAGGGAGTGCTGCACTGAGGGAGTGCTGCACTGAGGGAGTGCAGTACTGAGGGAGTGCTGCACTGAGGGAGTGCTGCACTGAGGGAGTGCAGTACTGAGGGAGTGCTGCACTGAGGGAGTGCAGTACTGAGGGCATGCAGTGCTGAGGGAGTGCTGCACTGAGGGAGTGCTGCACTGAGGGAGTGCAGTACTGAGGGAGTGCTGCACTGAGGGAGTGCTGCACTGAGGGAGTGCAGTACTGAGGGAGTGCTGCACGCACTGAGGGCGTGCAGTACTGAGGGAGTGCAGTACTGAGGGAGTGCTGCACTGAGGGAGTGCTGCACTGAGGGAGTGCTGCACTGAGGGAGTGCAGTACTGAGGGAGTGCAGTACTGAGGGAGTGCTGCACTGAGGGAGTGCAGTACTGAGGGAGTGCTGCACGCACTGAGGGTGTGCAGTACTGAGGGAGTGCAGTACTGAGGGCGTGCAGTACTGAGGGAGTGCTGCACTGAGGGAGTGCTGCACTGAGGGAGTGCTGCACTGAGGGAGTGCAGTACTGAGGGAGTGCTGCACTGAGGGAGTGCAGTACTGAGGGAGTGCTGCACTGAGCGAGTGCAGTACTGAGGGCGTGCAGTACTGAGGGAGTGCTGCACTGAGGGAGTGCTGCACTGAGGGAGTGCAGTACAGTGGGAGTGCTGCACTGAGGGAGTGCTGCACTGAGGGAGTGCAGTACTGAGGGAGTGCTGCACATACTGAGGGCGTGCAGTACTGAGGGAGTGCAGTACTGAGGGAGTGCAGTACTGAGGGCGTGCAGTACTGAGGGAGTGCAGTACTGAGGGAGTGCTGCACTGAGGGAGTGCTGCATTGAGGGAGTGCAGTACTGAGGGAGTGCTGCACTGAGGGAGTGCAGTACTGAGGGAGTGCTGCACTGAGGGAGTGCAGTACTGAGGGAGTGCAGTACTGAGGGAGTGCTGCACTGAGGGAGTGCTGCACTGAGGGAATGCAGTACTGAGGGAGTGCTGCACTGAGGGAGTGCAGTACTGAGGGAGTGCAGTACTGAGGGAGTGCAGTACTGAGGGAGTGCTGCACTGAGGGAGTGCTGCACTGAGGGAGTGCAGTACTGAGGGAGTGCAGTACTGAGGGAGTGCTGCACTGAGGGAGTGCAGTAATGAGGGAGTGCAGTACTGAGGGAGTGCAGTACTGAGGGAGTGCTGCACTGAGGGAGTGCAGTAATGAAGGAGTGCAGTACTGAGGGAGTGCAGTACTGAGGGAGTGCTGCACTGAGGGAGTACTGAGGGAGTGCAGTACTGAGGGAGTGCTGCACTGAGGGAGTGCAGTAATGAGGGAGTGCAGTACTGAGGGAGTGCTGCACTGAGGGAGTACTGAGGGAGTGCAGTACTGAGGGAGTGCTGTACTGAGGGAGTGCTGCACTGAGGGAGTGCAGTACTGAGGGAGTGCTGTACTGAGGGAGTGCTGCACTGAGGGAGTGCAGTACTGAGGGAGTGCTGCACTGAGGGAGTACTGAGGGAGTGCTGTACTGAGGGAGTGCTGCACTGAGGGAGTACTGAGGGAGTGCTGTACTGAGGGAGTGCTGCACTGAGGGAGTGCAGTACTGAGGGAGTGCTGCACTGAGGGAGTACTGAGGGAGTGCAGTACTGAGGGAGTGCTGTACTGAGGGAGTGCTGCACTGAGGGAGTGCTGTACTGACGGAGTGCTGCACTGCTCCGTGTGCCGTTTTTCAGGTGAGATACTAGACTAATGCCCTGGCTGCTGCTGTCAGATACAGGTAAAAGATCCCATGACACTATGTTGAAGAAGGACAGTTATCCTGGTTGTCCTGCCCAATATTTACCCATCAACCAACATCACTGAGAAAGAGGAGGGATTCTTCCAGAGTTTCACACATTGCCTGGCCCTGCCCACGGCGAATTGATTGCAGATTCCCTGGCTGTGGAGAGAGCCCGCTATCGGCTAATGAGGGCTACCTCCACCGCCGCAAAACATGTCGCCGGGTGGCTGGAAATTCCCGCCCGGATTGTCCGTTCATTATCACATTCCTGTGCACAAATTGACTGTCACTCTTTTTTATTTATCCGTTCATGGGAATGTAGTCATCACTGGTTAGGTCAACATTTATTGCTCATCCCTAACTGCCCTTGAGAAGATGGTGACTACGTATCTATCTTACTGCAGTGACTTCATTTTACATGTATCCCATTGATTTAAGAAAGTCCCAGAGGACCATAGGCTGCTTTCCGCTTGGAGGGGGAGAGCTGACTGGTGGTGATTGAACCTGAGGATCACTACCCCTCAAAGCCAGGGGCAAGGTTGAGAAGGCAGGGCCTTCATGAATAACCTCAGCCGGTACAGGAATTGAACCCTCTGTTTCCATCACCCTACCTCACGGATCAGCCATCCAGTCAACTGAGCTAACCTGATTCAGCTTTGCATTTTAAACCTTGACATGCTGATGGATATTAACACCTGTGTTGAAAAGACAACAACAGCTTGTGTTTATATGGCACCTTTAACATAATAAAACATGCTGAGGTGCTTCACAGGAGCATCATTAACAAGGTAAGACATTTAGTCACTTGAGGAGATATTGTGACTGATGACCAAAAGCTTAGTCAAAGAGGTAGATTTTAAGAGATGCTTTAAGGGAAGAAAATGAGGTAGAGATGTGGGGAAGTGTAAGGAGTGTAATTCAGAGCTTGGAGCCTTGGCAATAGGTGGCAGAGTTATTATAATTGGGAATCCTTTCCTTGGATTGCCACCTTGCCATTGTGGAGAGGCTTGAACATTCTATTGATCCTGAGATGGATGTCGTCAGGATTCTTAGGCTCCTGGCAGGGTTACCCATGACGGTAATGTCGGAGGGGTGGTACCAGACAAAGCACAATCCAAAACAAGTTCTCAACAGTGGATCAGATGGAAGATACTCGTATGGTATCAACAGCTGTGATGGTGGATGAAGGCTGCAGCGTAGGGAGATCCCCAGTCACTGCCACTGGAAATAGACTTACCCTCTGTCAAGAACCGTGGTGTCTGCTGATGTGCAGCGGCATACCCACATTAAAACATGTGTGGTAGTACCAGGTATTGCGGTACCTAAGAGGTGGATGACCATTGGTTAGACCCAGGAGTCTACCATTGGCTGTTGTACATAGCTCCGCCCTGACAGGCGGAGTATAAGAAGCGGTGCCGTCCCAGCAGCCTTCACTTTCTGTCTCGAAGCTGCTGGGGAAGAGTTCTAGCAGATTAAAGCCTTCAGTTATGAATCACTTTGTCTTGAGAGTAATTGATTGCGCATCAATTTAATCTGTTACAACTTCAGTTGGAAGGATGGATCTCTGTATCAAACCGGAGTGCCTTCAGCTCAGCCCCCACGCGGACAACTCTGCTGCTATTTTTAAACATTGGCTGGCGTGCTTCAAAGGCTACCTTGACACGGCCGCCGACACCCCCACGGAAGGACAAAAGATGCATCTCCTACGCTCACGGGTCAGCACGGGGATCTACCCTCGTATCGAGGAGGCGGCGAATTATGCTGCCGCGATCGAGCTGCTAGAAGGACATTATATCCGCCCTGTGAACCAGGTCTACGCTCGTCACCTGCTGGCGACGAGGCGGCAAAGCCCCGAGGAAACGTTCGAAGACTTCAAGCGGGCGCTGCTGGTGCTGGGCCGAAACTGTGGCTACCCGCCAGTTTTGGGGAGCGAGCACATGGAACTTTTGATCAGGGATGCTTTCGTGGCAGGTATGATTTCCCCCGATATCCGCCGAAGGCTCCTAGAACGGGACACGCTGGGACTTACAGAGGCACGGGTCCTGGCAGGGTCCATGGACATTGCCTATAAAAACGCACTGTCCTTTGCACCCGATCGCGCAGCGGCCCCCTGGGCTGCGTGGCACCCTGCAGCGGCAGCCCCTCAGACCTTCCCCCTGACCCTGCAAGTCTACACGGCGAGACGGCCCACTAACGCCGCCGGACCCCGCTGTTTCTTCTGCGGGCTGGCGAATCATCCCCACCCGCGCTGCCTGGCCCGCACCGCCACCTGCAAAGGGTGCGGCAAGAAGGGCCACTATGTGGGGGTCTGCCAGGCCCGCGCCGTGGCCGCGGTCTCCAGCGACTATCGGCAACCCCCCCTTCAGGCCCTGACCGCCCAGCGCTCACCGCCACGCCCCTATCCGAAGGCCACGTGCGACCTGCGGGTGTGGCCATTTTGCCCCCCGGACACCATGCTGGACGGGGGGGCGCCGCCATTTTGGCCCTCGTCACCGCCATTTTCATTCCCGGACACTACAGTCAGACCATCAACAGGTTTACGCAGCTGGATGCGCACCCTCTCCCCCGTATAGCCGACCTGGTGAACAGGATCACGCAATACAAGGTTTTCTCCACGGTGGATCTCTCAAGTCTGCCTACAACCAGCTACCCCTCCATAATGGTGACCGCCAGTACACTGCCTTCGAAGCAGATGGGCGGCTCTATCACTTTTTAAGAGTTCCCTTCGGTGCCACGAACGGGGTCTCGGTCTTCCAGCGAGAGATGGACCGAATGGTTGACCGGTACGGCTTACGCGCAACATTCCCGTATCTGGATAACGTCACCATCTGCGGCCATGACCAGCAGGACCACGACACCAACCTCCGCAAATTTCTCCAGACCGCGAAAATCCTTAATTTGACATACAATAAGGATAAATGCATGTTTAGCACCGACCGTCTAGCCATTCTAGGCTACGTAGTGCGAAATGGAGTTATAGGCCCCGACCCTGAGCGCATGCGCCCCCTTATGGAGTTCCCCCTCCCTCATTGCCCCAAGGCCCTGAAGCGCTGCCTCGGGTTTTTCAGCTATTATGCACAATGGGTCCCCAATTACGCAGACAAAGCCCGACCCCTGATCCAGTCCACAACCTTCCCCCTGTCGACAGAGGCCCGCCAGGCCTTCAGCCGCATCAAAGCAGACATTGCAAAAGCCACGATGCGCGCCATCGACGAGTCCCTCCCCTTCCAGGTCGAGTGACGTGTCCGACGTAGCTCTGGTGGCCACCCTCAACCAAGCGGGCAGGCCCGTGGCTTTCTTCTCCCGCACTCTCCATGCTTCCAAAATTCGCCACTCCTCAGTCGAAGAGGAGGCCCAGGCCATAGTTGAAGCTGTGCGACACTGGAGGCATTACCTGGCCGGCAGGATATTCACTCTCCTCACGGACCAACGGTCAGTTGCCTTCATGTTCGATAATGCACAGCGGGGCAAGATTAAGAACGACAAGATCTTGCGGTGGAGGATTGAACTCTCCACCTACAATTACGAGGTCTTGTACCGTCCGGGGAAGCTGAACGAGCCTCCTGATTATCATCATCATAGAATTTACAGTGCAGAAGGAGGCCATTCGGCCCATCGAGTCTGCACTGGCTCTTGGAAAGAGCACCCTATCCAAGGTCTACACCTCCACCCTATCCCCATAACCCAGTAACCCCACCCAACACTGAGGGCAATTTTGGACACTAAGGGCAATTTATCATGGCCAATCCACCTAACCTGCACATCTTTGGACTGTGGGAGGAAACTGGAGCACCTGGAGGAAACCCACGCACACACGGGGAGGATGTGCAGACTCCGCACAGACAGTGACCCAGTGGGCAATCGAACCTGGGACATTGGAGCTTTGAAGCAATTGTGCTATCCACAATGCTACCGTGCTGCTCTGTCCCGCGGCACTTGTGCCACCGCACAAGTGGACCGCCTCCGATCCCTCCACGAGGACCTTTGCCACCTGGGGGTCACTCGTTTTTTTCATTTTACCAAGACCCGCAACCTGCCCTACTCCATCGAGGACGTCAGGACAGTCATCAGGGACTGCCAAATCTGCGCGGCGTGCAAACCACACTTCTACCGGCCAGAGAGGGCGCACCTGATAAAAGCTTCCCGTCCCTTTGAACGCCTCAGTATGGATTTCAAAGGCCCCCTCCCCTCCACCGACCGCAACACGTAGTAACGTGATTGACGAGTACTCCTGGTTCCCATTCGCCATCCCCTGCCCAGACATGACCACAACCACCGTCATCATGGCCCTCCAGGGTATCTTTACACTGTTCGGTTTTCCCATCATACATACACAGTGATAGGGGGTCCTCCTTTATGAGCGACAAACTGCGTCAATTCCTGCTCAGCAAAGGCATCGCCTCGGGCAGGATGACCAGTTATAACCCCCGGGGAAACGGGCAGGTAGAGAGGGAGAATGGAACGGTCTGGAAGACCGTCCTGCTGGCCCTACGGTCCAGGAATCTCCCAGTCTCCCTGCTGGCAGGAAGTCCTCCCGATGGCCCTCCACTCCATCCGGTCACTGCTCTGTAAAACCACAAACCAGACACCTCATGAATGTTTCCTTGTTTTCCCCAGGAGGTCCTCCTCCGGGACCTCGCTCCCAACCTGGCTAGCGACACCCGGACCCATCCTGCTTCGGAAACATGTGAGGGCATACAAGTCGGACCCGTTGGTCGAGAGGGTCCACCTGTTGCATGCCAACCCCCAGTACGCCTACGTAGCATTCCCTGATGGCCGGCAGGACACAGTCTCCCTTCGGGACCTGGCACCCGCTGGAGCCCCACGCGCACCCGAACCATTGCCCCCACCCCCACCCTCCCCACAGCACCTGACTGGAGGGTCAGTACTCCCGCCGCTCCTGCCTAGGCCCGAACACACACCAACGCCCCCTACAGGTGCTTTCCCCCCTGTCCACCTTTTGCCCCAACAGCGCCGCCTAGGGGTGATGAAGCTGCCAGGGAGGACGACATCATGCTCCCAGAGTCGCAGCCGCCGGGACCCTCATCAGAATCACCGCCGAGGCCCAGACGCTCCAGAAGGACGACCAGGCCACCCGATCGACTGATTGCTGCACTATGAACACTTTGTAAATTCCCTCGACATCATGGTACCTCCATACCTGGTCATACCATGCGAAAGGCGACTGTTAACGCTGGCCACCACCCCCGCCGGGCTCCTTTTTAACAGGGGGTGAATGTGGTAGTACCAGGTATTGCGGTACCTGAGAGGTGGATGACCATTGGTTAGACCCAGGAGTCTACCATTGGCTGTTGTACATAGCTCCGCCCTGAGAGGCGGAGTATAAGAACCAGTGCCGCCCCAGCAGCCTTCACTTTCTGTATCGAAGCTGCTGGGGAAGAGTTCTAGCAGATTAAAGCCTTCAGTTATGAATCACTTTGTCTTGAGAGTAATTGATTGCGCATCAACATGTCCCGCACCAGGTATCCACCTAGCGGAAACCAGCATCCCCTCCACACAGACTAGTCCTGCGGTGATCAGCGAGAGGTGACGAGGACTGGACAGTGACATTTGGAAGTCCCTACCTTCGGATTGGCAGTGGAATTTGATTCAGTTGTCTTACTCTTGGATTAGGAACAAGAGAGCATTTCGGCAGCTTTCTTCATAATTGAGCAGCCCTCTTCAGGATCCACTCTGCTCACCCCTCATGGGGAAAGGACTAGAAAAGATGCCCTAAAGATAATCTGTTTTGTCCCCAACCTGGCTGGAAAACTGCATCCAGCAGGCTCATCCACCTGCCATCAGAAAGTTAACGTTAGACTCAGTTTCGGAACTTGGAATGGACAAACCACATGGAGAATGAGCAAAACTATCGACCGGAACGGAGAACTCCCCTTGTTTCCCGTGAACTCAGGCACTTCAACACTGACATCGCTGCCCTGCAAGAGACCCCAAGAGCAGGCGAAGAGCAGCTGATGGAAGATGGAAATGGTTACCCCTCCTTCTGGAGAGGAAATCCCGAGGATCAACATGGAATTGGTTTCGCCATCAGGAACAAACTCACCAACCGACTCTTGGAGTTTCCTGTTGCCACCAATGAGCGCCACATTGGAATTGCAGTTCCAATGGGGCTCTCCTGCTCGTCAAATGCGTGGAATATCAGTTTGTTATCACTAACACACTAATCCACCAAGATGTTCTAGACTTCCTGGTGACATCCACGATCAAAGCACTGGCACATGATCAATTTCATCATCGTCCAATCCCGAGATCAAAAGGATACCCTCATCACCAAAGCAATGACCAGTGCAGGTGACGGCTGGACAGACCACTGGCTCATCCGCTCCTCCATGTCCATCAAACTTCACCAGAAGCAGAGAAAGATGAAGAAACAGTTCAGATACGAGACCAATGTTGAACTGTTTCAAGAGTCAAGCATGCTCAGCAAGCATGCGAGTGAACCTCCAACAATTTATTCTCCAAAATTTCCATTATCTATTCTAATGGAGTAGAGGAAAACTAGAAAGAGCTTTCATCTCAAGCTATGAAGTAACCATCGGCTAAAGGCAAGGAAACACCAAGACTGGTTCAACGAGAACAACCACAGCATCCAAGGCCTATTGACAAAAAGAGGAAAGCTCTCTGCAACTAGAAAAATGGCTTGGTCAGCAAGGCAAAGAGGAGTTCATCAATTAGCCAAGGTGGAGGTACAAAGAAGAACTAGGGAAATCAAGAACGAATGGCGGACTGAGAAAGCTAAGTAGCTGCAACTGTTTGCTGACAAGTATGACACCCGGGGCTTCTTCAGTACCACTAAGGCAATATACGGACCTAATACCCTAGGCCTCAAACCAGTGCAGAGTAAGGACGGAACCCTCTTGAGAAACAGAGTATACATCGGCCTTTGATGGAGAGAATGTTACTCACTTTGGTTGGCTCTTAATTTGTTGCCCATTGTGTCTTTACTTAATTTGCTCTGTTTCTATAACCTTTGCTCTAGAGTCGCCAGGTATCTTTATGATACCGCCATGAGGTACAAGTTCAAGTGCTGATCAATAACGCGACACACCAATTAGTAAGATTCAAATCAAAACACATTTGTTATACACAGTGCTCACTACTCATGCATAACACTCTACTTACTAGACTATCTCTATCACTAAAAGGCCTATACTTAGCTTCGGAACTGGCCCACCAGGTCAGGGGAACAAATGGCCTTTCGTTCGAATCTGGCAGGATTCAAAAGCTGATGTGGACTGGTAGCTAGGAGCCCCTATTTCGTAGCGAGCGTTGACTGGAGACTTACTTGGTTGATGCGGCAGCTAGGCAGGTCGCTGTCAAGGGTTGTTTCGAGCTGCTGAGTGACCCTGCCAAGAAGGACAAATTGAACTTGGGGACTCCACTTTCTAGTCCCCAGGGGCTTCGCGCCCTTTTGGGCGCACCCCGTATCTGGTTCCAAGTGATTGGACTACGTTCCGATCACTTGGATCAATTTCTCTAATACTGGAGCTGTTTCCTGATCGCTGGGCGGTCCCTAAGTGTCCGTTGGCTTTCCTTTGTCTTGGCTCCTGCTGGCACGGAGGAGTCTGGCTTGGCCTTATTCACCTTAAATGTTTCAATTGTTCCCGGGGATCGCTCATTAATATGCGGATGGCTGTGAGTTTCAGTGCTGTCTGGGCTTTTGCAAGTTCTCATACACAGGAAACTTTGCACCTGCTAGTTTTTCCTGGCTTGACTGAATTACCCTGCATTCTTTGCGGATCTCCATTTTAAGTCGGGAAGTGGCCAACCCAGTTGGCTACAGACAACACTTCAAGTAACTCCTGAGCAATGATACAACCATCGATGAGGACGTGTTTGAGGAAATCCCCCAACTTCCCATCAAAGATGGACTCCCACCAAGCGTGGACCAAGTTGAAGCAGCCAATAAATGCATAAGAATGGAAAAGCCGCAGGGGTGGATGACATCCCAGTGGAGATTTACAAACCTGTCATCTCCATCAGCTTTTGCTGAAAATCTGGGACAGAGAAAAATTCCTCCCAACCTCAGGGATGCTGTCATCGCCATCATCTTCAAGAAAGGAGACAAAAGTGAACTGTGGGAACTACTGAAGAATCTCCCCACTCTCCCTCACCGGGAAGATAATCGCCCGAATTCTCACGAACCGCCTTCTCCCAATCTCTGAAGAAACCTTTCCAGAAAGCTAGTGTGGCTTCTGACCAAACTGTGGCACAGTGGACATGATTTTCACTGCTCGGCAACTTCAAGAGAAATGCCTGGAGCAACATCAACCACTCTACCTGGTCTTCATCCCTCTGACCAAGGCTTTTGACTCAGTCAATCGTGATGTCAAAAGTTGACTGTCCAGAGAAATTCATCAACATCCTCTGTTTCCTCCACGACAAGATATCGGCAATGGTCCTCACTGATGAAATAAGACAGAAACCTTTGAGGTCAAGGCTGGAGTAAAATAGGGATGTGACATCGCCCCCACCTTTTTCTCCATCTTTATCTCCACCATCCATCATGTCATGATATTCAAACACACACATCATGATAGACACACCAACAGACAAATCAGAACACACAACACCACAACCAATGACAGAAAGATATAAAAGCACAGACACGACCCCCGGTGGTCAGTATTAGCTGCAGAGGAGAACCAGGACACATCTGTTGCCAAACACACTCAGGGAGACAGCACGTGCAGAGTATCCAGAACGAACTGTATTATAAGAGTTATAATAAAATAGAGTTGTACCACATACAACTGTGTTGGCTCATCTGTGCACCAGAGCACCCAACACCACATGGTACAGGAGTGGATCGATACCTGCCGGCATACCTCCGTGTACACAGACAACCAGCAGTGCCCAGGCATGATGTACGAGCTCCCGGTTCCGCAGCCGCTCCAGTGCCACGGCGACCTCCGCGAAAACTGGCGGCGATTCCGGCAAATGTTCGAATTGTTCCTGGTGGCAGCTGAACTCCAAGACCTGGATGATAAGGAAAAAATTGAATTTCTCCTCACCATCGCCGGTGCAAGGG
Source organism: Scyliorhinus torazame (assembly GCF_047496885.1). Lineage (NCBI taxonomy): Eukaryota > Metazoa > Chordata > Chondrichthyes > Carcharhiniformes > Scyliorhinidae > Scyliorhinus > Scyliorhinus torazame. The sequence continues at coordinate 204,605,577 of NC_092707.1, forward strand.
CAAGAGAAATATTCAGAAGGTTCAGGTTCTTCAGGAGGCAGCAAAGGTACGATTACCAGGCAGTCCTGGGCAAATTCTCCAAGTACTGTGAAGAAAACGCAATCCAATCGGCAAATAAAGGTAAGAAAAGCTGCAGTACTCATCTCGTGGCTGGGATCCCGGAGCCCGAATTCCCAGAGGCCGAAATCCCGGGCCTGAGAGAAGGCTGGGTCGAGGTCGGCGGCCATCTTGCTAAAGGTATAACGCTAGCACAGTTGCACGAGAAGTGCGCAGAACCGGAAGTTTCGTTTGCGCATGCGCGAGATGCTGCGCATGCGCAGTCAAGAAAACGGCCATCGGTAAAGGAACAGCGATCTGAGCATGCGCAGTCGCTTCCTACGTGCTACATACCGAGCGTCAGGATGTCAGAGGCCCCAGACTGCACCAATTTAAAAGGGAAATGTCCCAAATCCAATTTAAAAGGGAAACGTCCCAAATCAAAAAAACAAAAATCTGTTAAAGCTGTAAAACAACCTTCCCTCACCTGGAATGACAGCACAGTGCCGCAAATTGACCCAGGAGATGAATTTGACCTCCGAAGAACCCTCCGACAAGCAGTTACCTACGCACAAGCCGATGATTCCGACCTTGAATACTTGGATGACGATCTTTACAGTGTTTCCGGACCTCGCGAGCCCAATGATAGCTCCGTGGTCCTATATGACTATGACTCGGACGAACCTTTTGTGTTGCACATTGGCGGCCCCCACATTGAATCCGACGCAGATGCGGATTCATTTTTCGGATTTGAGGATCTTCAATCCAGCAGATATGACGTTCCAACTTATCAGTACCGGATGATGCTGCAGCCTGACATTAACAGACAGGGAGCGGTGCAAGCACACGGGGAGTGCCCTGCTGCCACACAGAGCGTGGTCCACGTCCCGCTCAACGTTCCTGACTCTATGAAAGAAGACATGCAAGACTCCAGAGTGCAGTCCTCGCATGAACCAGAAGTGACTCCAGTGTCACAAGCTTCCACAGCAAGCTCGTGGACAGACTCCACAATTGCAGAAATGCAAGACTCCAGAGCGCAGTCCTTGCACGGACAAGAAGTGACTCCAGTGTCACAAGCCTCCACAGAGAGCTCGTGGACAGCCTCCACGATAGAGGCAACGCAAGACTCCAGAGCGCAGTCCTTGCACGAACAAGAAGTGACTCCAGTGTCACAAGCCTCCACAGAGAGCTCGTGGACAGCCTCCACGATAGAAGCAATGCAAGACTCCAGAGCGCAGTCCTTGCACGAACAAGAAGTGACTCCAGTGTCACAAGCCTCCACAGAGAGCTCGTGGACAGCCTCCACGATAGAAGCAACGCAAGACTCCAGAGCGCAGTCCTTGCACGAACAAGAAGTGACTCCAGTGTCACAAGCCTCCACAGAGAGCTCGTGGACGGACTCCACGATGGAAGGAACGCAAGACTCCAGAGCGCAGTCCTTGCAGGAACAAGACCATGAGGGTCTAGCAACCTCTCCTGACCAACCAGCGGCAGACGATGCAAGTCTGCCATGCTCACGTGAACAGCAAGAAGGCTATAACAGCCTACCATGCTCCACTACACAGCAGCATGAACATGACGGTCTCTCATGCTACAATGAAGGGCACAGCGCTGAAGACTGTTCAAGCCCAACTGAAGGCAAGCCAAAGGAATCGCCTCGTCCAAGCCCGAAGAAAAAAGGTTTATGCGCTGACCTTCAGGATCATTATAGCCGAACAGAGATTAATAATGCTGCACGGCCACAGAAGGATGCTGAAGATTTGCTAACGAAATTAATTGAATGTTTAACTTGCAAGGAGCAGACTGAGAATTGCCAGTGTTTTAGTACGGATCGAAAAAATGGACAAGACATTGATCCTCAGGTAATGGAAATAACACAACCTGAATCATATCTACAGCAGGGACAAATGTCTCCCTTCAACACAACACCGCAAAATCCCAACTTCGGAGACCAGCAGTTAGTCAGTAATGACTCTTCAAACCTTGAGGGGAACATTAATTGCATTGAACCTATACACGCTCCACTGATTATTGAGCAGAACATTGGAGCAAGAATCCTGAGGACACCGACATCGAGTAGCCAGATAACGAATTTAAAACCCACAGCAGTGTCAAGTGAACCAAGTGTGCTTTCCACTAATGGTGAAGATGCAGATAAGGTCGACCCGATTATCCATTGTACCACACTAACCCCAGTGATTAAGCAGTTATGTATGGGGAGTATAATGTGGGCAATTGAGAACAGTAAAAGAGAGACTGTGACCATGCCAGTCCCAGCAAAATCAGACCCAGAGACCATGAAGGCATGTACATTAGACAAAGATACACATGAGGCACCTGAGAAGAAAAGTGAAACGGAATGTTCTTTGGAAAATAGTACAATGTCGATAGAAACATTGGATCCTATATTCGAGACCATACCTATGGGAGAATTTGGGGGTAATAAACAAGGTTCTGCAATGTCTGGGGGAAGATTTAAAATTCCAAAGAAGAAAAGCCCAAATGAAGGACAACGGCAAGACAATGACAGTCCACCGACATGGTGTGCACCACCAGATGAAAACTCTGACAATTTACCCAACCCTAGTGAACAGCAAGCTGCTAATGAGGATCTATCCACGGGATGTGAGACGAGTGACGACAGCATCCCACTTCCCATGCAAAAGGTGCAAGGTGACAGACCTCGCCTAGTGCGTACCGAGGCACTCGACGATCACGGTGGGACCACTGACGACTGCGGTGGCAGCGCACCGCTTCCACCCTCGATGGCTCGACCCTCTCCACTGGTTGGTGCATTCCTGCATGTTCCGACTCCAGAAGTGCAGCTTCGGGGAATCTCGGCTGCCTCCAGTGAACCTGTTGGGACTCCGGACGGGGGGCATCGACGGAAGGCAGACCGGACTCCAGATGGGGAGCAGCCAAGCGCCGACTCTGATTCGCGCACGCCAGACCTTGCTCCGGACGGGCGGTGTCGCGGCCTCGGTGATGGCACGCTCAGGGTGACGGCGGATGCCACGGCGACAGGGAATGGATCGCGTGGCAGTCCCACTGGGTCGGCAGTGGCAACCAGCACCGGCGGTCCAAGATGGACACACCAATTCGCGCCATCGCCAGACGTTGATGCGAGCAACAATTCTCTCTCCAAGGCGACATGCTTCGACGTTTCTCTGCGGAGTCGCCCTTCCGGCACAGCAGGTGGCCGGAACCAGCGTACACGGTCTCGGCCAACTTCCACATCTGGCACAGTCATCGCCTTGCATGATATTAGTGATGGTGCTACTTCGATGGCAACGACCCATCGGCTACAAGATGCCGTCCACCACAAACATAAAAAGAAAAAGACTCCACCTTGTTCCTGGCATGCAGGGCGGATGGATTGGTGCGTAGGCGCAATCAGCGAGCTTTGCGCCGCCTTCCACGCTCGCAACTGAACCGTACGCACACGCCGGATCCTCCACTGGTTCCCAAGGATGACTTCGTGGAGATGCCACGGATCATGCCCCTTCCATCGCCACCAGAACCAAATCTCCACAGCTGAACCGGCTTGAGGACCAGCCCATTCTTGAGGCGGTCACCCATTAGACTGGACTTATAACGCTGTTCATACGTTCAAAAAGTCAAACACTTCTGTATTATAACCTGTTGTTGTTTATTGTTCCAGATATCGTCTGACCAGACCAATGTTCAAGTTTATTTTTTTTCTCTCGCATCCAAGTTTTGTTATGGTACAACCTTGTTAGTGTGACGCACCCGACATCGCCCCATGTAAATAGTTACGTCATAAACACACGCTGTACACAACACAAACGCACACTCTTAGATGCACTCACGACACAATTATATTTATAACCACGTAGGCACATATCTTTGTAAAAAGGGGGATGTCATGATATTCAAACACACACATCATGATAGACACACCAACAGACAAATCAGAACACACAACACCACAACCAATGACAGAAAGATATAAAAGCACAGACACGACCCCCGGTGGTCAGTATTAGCTGCAGAGGAGAACCAGGACACATCTGTTGCCAAACACACTTAGGGAGACAGCACGTGCAGAGTATCCAGAACGAACTGTATTATAAGAGTTATAATAAAATAGAGTTGTACCACATACAACTGTGTTGGCTCATCTGTGCACCAGAGCACCCAACACCACACATCACTTTGTCAGAAGCAAGCTTCCCAGTGGACTTCTGGTGGTGGCCATGGAGTGAGTGGTTGCACATTTGGTGGCTCCCACTTGAGGTGGAATTTCTTGGACCTTTCCCACCCAATTTAGGGGATGTTTTCTTGTGAGGTGCATGAGCACTGACGAATTGAAGTACTCCATCAGTGGGGCCGGTTTATGGCTTACTAGACGAGGAGTGTAACAAGTTAGAGGCAGAAGCTTGAACAAATGTTAATTTGAGGTGTGACACAGGAAAAGATGGCGCAGGCTGCTGTGGCGCCATCGCCCACCCAGTGGTCTACCGAACAGCATGTGGAATTTTTGAATGCGAAGTTCCAGCAGCAGAGTCAGGCGCCCTCAGAAGACCTGGTAAAGGTGGTGGAGCCGCATAGGTTGAGATAGTGAAGCAGAGGCTGGAGGTTCAGGGTCTGACAGTCCAGAAGTGGAGAAGTTGGTGGGGGAGCATGAGGACCGGCAGGCCTCGCTGGATGTGGAGATGGTGCTCGTGGCATAGAGCCATATGAGACTGAGGAAGAAGGTGGAGGACTTTGAGAACCGTTCCAGGAGACAGAATCTCAAAATCGCAGGGTTGCCTGAGGGGATCGCGGTAACGAAGGCCGCAAGGTACGGTGGGGGAGGGGGTCTTTGACCGTCCTCCCGAGGTGGATCGAGGGCACAGGACGCTGAGGAGGAGGCCGAAGGCGGAGAAGCTGCCGTGGGTGATGGTGGTGCGGCTGCATCAGTTTCTTGATGAGGAGAAGATATTGAAGTGGGCGAAGCAATAGGTGTGGGCGCAGTTCGGGGGGCCCTGCAAAACATGTCCATATGCTTTGGGCATATCCGAGGCTGTGGGATTTCTGGCAGGGATTTGCTGACGTCATTTCAGAGGTCTTACAAGTGAGGGTGGTGCTAAGTCCAGCGGTGGCGATCTTTGGTGTGTCAGAAGAGCCGGGAGCCCACGGGGTGAGAAAAGCCATCATCCAGGCCTTTACCTCTGTGATGACCCGGAGACAGATATTACTAGGATGGAAGGACTCGGAACCCCCGAAGTCGGGGGTATGGATTAGCGACATGGCGGGGTTTCTCAGACTCGGGAAAATTAAATTTGCCTTGAGGGGTTCGTTGCAGGGGTTCGCTCGGAGGTGGCAGCCGTTCAGCGACTTCTTTGAGAAAAATTAAGCTGTCAGCGGGGGAGGCATGAGCGAGACGAGTAAGGGCAGGAGCACCTCACAAGCACGTCTTTTGCGACTTGTGTGAGGAAACCAGTGCTCCCGGAGGAAACCCACGCAGACACAAGGAGAATGTGCAGACTCCGCACAGACAGTGATCCAAGCCGGGAATTGAACCCAGGTCCCTGGAGCTGTGAAGCAACAGTGCTAACCACTGTGCTACCGTGCCACCCAGAATACCAGGGTGGCAGCGAGATGAGGGAGGGCTGTCATTGGGGTGTATCCAGGGAGGGTGGTATTGTTACCTGTTGCCAAGGTTGGCTTTTGTATTTTTGTGATTTTGTATATATTTAAAACACCTTCAATAAAATGTTTTTTAAAAAGAGCAAGCGTCCCAGTGAGGTGGACATCGTCTACAGGATGGACGGAGAACTTTTCAACCTCAACCGGTTGAAATCCAAGAAGAAAACGACACTGACATCACTTGTAGAACTTCAGTATGCGGGTGGCATTGCCATGTCCACTCTCTCAGAAGAGAATCTCCAAGCCATGCTTGACACCTTTGCGGAAACATGCCAAAGAATCGGCCTCAGCCTTAACCTCAAGAAGACTCAAGTCCTTTACCAACCCGCCTCAGGACACGATCCGGTCTCTCCTTCCACAAAGGTCAATGGAGAAACCCTCCCAAATGTGGAACAATTCCCATCCCTGGGAAGCCACCTCTCCTCTAAGGCTGATATCGATGTGGAGATCCAACATCGTATCCAATCTGTGAGCGCCTCCTCTGGATGCCTAAGGATGTCTTTGACGATTGCGACATCCATGTTGACACAAAGATCCTCGTGTATAAGGTGGTTGTCCTTCCAACTCTTCTATCCGACTCAGAAACTTGGACTACTTACAGGCGCCACCTCAAGGCCCTAGCGAGGTACGATCAATGCTGTCTGAGACAGATTCTTTGCATCAACTGGGAGGACAGGCGTCCTAATATCAGTGTCCACAAAGAAGCTATGAGCACCAGCATCGAGATCATGCCAATCTGAAATCAACTCCGCTGCGCAGGCCACGTGGTGAGCGTATCAGAGCCCCAACTGCCAAAGCAAATCTTCTTTGCCCAGCTCAAGGAAGGCTACCGGACAAGAAGAGGACAAAGGGAACACTTCAAAGACACCCTGAAGGCTTTTCTCATGAAATGCAATATATGCTTGGGAGATCCTTACTTGAAGGAAACTCCTGATTAAAGAGTCACAATTCTTCTCGGACGCCTGACGGCAAGAGGCGGCCTGGAAAAGGAGCCTGGGAAAGGAATATCAGCAATCTAGAGTCCAAGGACAGATTCCATCTCCTGGAAACATTTTGTGGCCTACTTTGTGGTCGAAGATACAACTTAAGCATCAGGCTCATCAGCTGTGCAAGAACCCACAGAACCCATGGCCCGCAACACAGACGTTTCTTAGGTAGACAATCATACTCGTGAGTGGCCTGTACCTTGATAGCCTTCTCTACTTATCCCAAAGCTGATCTGTACCTGGTAAGGCTGCAATGCCAGTTCTGTCACTTCTCAGCTTGATCCAGGCCTCTCACACGGCCAAAACATTCTGGGAAAGGCAGAACTTTCTCCATGACTTCTCCTCACTGTAGCCTTTCTTGAAGTTCTGCTGAAGATTTTCCTGTACTGACTTGTCCGGCAGTCATTTCTCTTACTGCCTCTTCCAGCCGCCGGACCCTTCACTTTTTGCTTCTTTCATTGTGTTTTCCGCCGCTATCATCTGTTATCATTTGAGGCCTTAGTTGGGGTTGTTTGTGGTTTGGAATTATTGATACTGCTGGAGGCAAGGCTGTTGGTAAACTCTACCTTTTATTGAACATAATGCTAACGACATAGAATAAAGATTTAGCACAAGGTTCTATATAGAACTATCTCTCTCCATACCATGTCATGTGACATCGGGAAAGGCGTTGGGCGGAGAATTCGTCTCTACGGCGAAATCTCTGGCAGGCACCAGGTTCACGCCAAATTGTAATTCTCGCGTGCCTCAACAACAGCGTCAATGTGTTCCACTCCGCAAGTACAGTAAACATCATTTGCATATCATTAGCGGGCCTGACCCAGCACAGTGGAGAGGGGCTGTGAGGGTGGTGGAGTGGGGAACTGGATAGTGGTGGGGTTGTGTTGGGTGTGGGGGTGGTGTGGGTGTGGTGGTGATGGTGGGTGGGGTGACACATGTGCCGTGGGAAACCGCAACTCAGCGGGGTCTCACTTCCTCGCCCGATGCCGACCTCCACCCCGGCCACTGCCCTTTCTTCGGGCTCTCCGTAGAGTCCAGTGCTCTGTGCCCTGCTGTGATGAGGGGCCATAGGTCCGGCGGTCCCCCTACAATATTCTCCCTCTCTTGGCCTTGTGTGTGTGGCGTTCTCCTGGGGAGAGTGGGGGGGTGGGAGGGGTCGAAACAGAAAACGAACAGTGTTAGACAGTCTGACGCATGCAGCCCAGCGGGGTGGGTAGCTGGTGGTTTCAGTGGCCAAGGCACGCGACCATGGCGGCTGACATGGGAGCCGGCATGTGGTGCAGGGTGGGTGTTTGGCCGTCCTCCTGGTTGGGCATGGGTGGGGTGGGGGATGGGGGGGTTTACGGGTGTGTGGGATGGGGATTGGTGCATGGGGCACAGTGCTGCCCACTCACCCTAGCCGCCCGAGGATCATACATCATAGAATTAACGGTGCAGAAGGAGGCCATTCGGCCCATCAAGTCTGCACCAGCCCTTGGAAACAGCACCCTATTTAAGCCCACGCCTCCACCCTATCCCTGTAACCCAGTGATCCCACCTAACCTTTTGGACACTAAGGGCAATTTATCATGGCCAATCCACCTAACCTGTCACATCTTTGGACTGTGGGAGAAAACCGTAGTACCCGGGGGAAACCCACGCAGACACAGTGCAAACTCCACACAGTCACTTGAGGCCGGAATTGAACCCGGGTTCCTGGAGCTGTGAAGCAGCAGTGCTAACCACTGTGCCACCGTGCCGCCCATCATGTCATTCCCAGATGTCGTGCAGTCGTCATGCTGCCATCTAGTTGGTTGGGATGAGTGTGCGTGGAGGGTTAAGTGTGTATATGCGGCCGCAGCTTATTAGCCTCTTGAGTGCCTCTTCCGAACCTGGCTACTCAGACACCATTTTTCATTGGTATTGGTTGTGTCTCACGTGGCGCCGGTTCTAGAACCTTGTCGGTTGTTGAATCGGCCCAGGTGCTGCATCAGATTTGCTGACGTAGAAATCCACTAATCCTGTCCTGGCATCAAGACTTACAGCGGGATTCTCCCGAATCCCCGCGATGGCCCGGCGCTGGCGTAAAAAGCGGCGCGAACCGCTCGGGCGTCGGGCCGACCGGAAGTTGTGGAATCCTCCGCACTTCCGAGGGCTAGGCCGGCGGCGGAGGGGTTGGCGCTGCACCAACCGGCGGCGAAGGGCTGGCGTGGTTCCGCGCATGCGCAGACCGGCCGGCGTATTCTAGCGCATGCGCCGGGGGGTGTCTTCTCCACGTCGGCCATGGCGGAGCCCTACAGAGGCCGGCGCGGAAGGAAGGAATGCCCTCACGGCACAGGCCCGTCCGCAGATCGGTGGCCCCGATCGCGGGCCAGGCCACCGTTGGGGCCCCCCCTGGAGCCGGAACCCCCCCCCCCCGCCCCCCCTGATGACTGCACCAGCCGGCCTACCTGCCAGGTCCCGCCGTGTGGGACCATGTCCAATCCACGCCGGCGGGACTGGCCAGAAACCTTCGGCCGCACGGCCCATCGAGGCCCGAATAATTGCAGGGGGGGCCGCTGCCAATGGCCCCCGACTGCCGCGATGTGATCCCCGCCTCCGCCCTTAAACCGGCGCCGGAGAATACGGCAGCCGGCGTCGGAGCGGGACGGAATTCACGCCACCCGCTGAGGATTCTCAGTCCCGACGGGGGGGAGGGAGAATCCTGCATTTCGACTCAGGAATGGAGAATCTGGCTCTGTATGTTTACAATTCAACTTTAACTCTTTATATTACAATAGCATGGTGAATATTGATCTCAATGGTACATTTGTACCCACAGCTCTTGCTAACTGCTCCTGTTGCACCCTCTGCTGATAGCCCATTGTATTTACAATAGAAAGCTGTAGCTCTGAGCTAAACCACTCCAAAGTAAAACGTTTGCTCAAGATACCAAGCAGCCTTGTGGAATTCACAGATATCCAGCAGGATGTTTGGAAATGCTGAGTTTTTTTTTCAATGGTGATGCAAGACTGAAAAACCTGCGCCTCACTTTGCCACTTTAATGTTTGTAGTGGTTTGGAGGATTGTGGACGTATGAGTATTCGGGGGTATGTTTTACACGGAGGAGGGTTCTGGTTAACATTTGGTGTTAAGTGCATAAAATGTTCTGCAAGAAAAATGTTTTTATACACCCACTGAACAATTAATTGCAAAATTGCTTCAGCTCGCAAAATGATTGAAATGACCCTTGTGAATTTCAGGTCATTTCAAAGGATTAGTGGATTTCTACGCCAGCAAAACTGATGCAGCACCTGGACCGATTCAACGCCCGACAAGGTTCTAGAACCGGTGCCACGTGAAACAAAACCGATACCAATGAAAAACGGTGTCTGAGTTTTAGTCTTTGACACCTTTTGCAGCCAGTCCCTGTCTGATCTGATTAAAATTCACTTTAAACAATCTGGTGTAAGTCAACCTGATTCCATCAAACCCAAACCAAAGATGGCATAGTTTGGAGGTTCCGGCGTGATTATGGGGCAAGGGCGGTGTAGGGGGTGGCAGTGGTGGAGGTTGTGGGTATGTGCGGCCAAGGGTTCACAATACATCTGGGAGAGGCTCTGAAATTGGGGAAGGGTTGGAGACTGAGGGAGTTAGCGCAATATTGGAGGTTGTAGGGGATGGGAGATCAGGGCAGAGGTGGGGGATTGGGAGGAGAGTCGTACATTGCACTGCCGAGGGGGGCGGTGGGTGGAGGTGTCGGGTGTAGTCAGTGATGGGCCTTCAATGAGTGGGGGACAGTCAATGAGCAGGGACACAGTGATGGGGATGTCGGCTTTTTGTTATTCATTGTCCAAAGATGTGCAGGTTAGATGGATTGGCCATGCTCCCCTGCCCCATGCCCGTAACCCCACCTACCCAGCACATCTTTGGACTGTAGGAGGAAACCGGTGCATCCGGAGGAAACCCTCGCAGTCACGGGGAGAAAGAGCAAACTCCACACAGACAGTCACCCGAGGTCGGAATCGAACCCGTGTCTCTGGCGCTATGAGTCAGCAGTGCTAACTATTGTGCCACCATCCCGCCAGTGAAGAAACAATGAGCCAAAAGGCCTACTTCTCTGCCGCAACAACTCTGATTCTGCGTAAATTTGAAGGGCGGGATTTACCCAGCTACCCATCGTGTGTTTTTTGGCGGCAGAGACGACCCCCCCAGCGGTCCTGCCGCTGACGCTGGGACCGGAATATCCCGCTGGTGTGAACAGCCAGTAAATTCCGCCCAAAGTGTTATGTGAACCATCATTGCTGCCAGCGTTGGTTAGTCTAGTACAAAAAGTGGGGAAATTAACCTCTCTCAACCCTTACTCTCAACTACCCCTTCCTCAGGAAGAAAGCGGCTATGAACACTGAATACGTTTTGCTGTATTTACTTGACTTTTAATGAACCCCATGAATTGCCATTCTCTGCTTATGTTGCTATATCAAAGGCGAGTCTGAGGATGCCCAGGATACACATGGTCACGCCGATAATTTGAAATGTTGGTTAAAATAAACATAGCTTGACATATCCTGATCACTCATCTGCCTCTCTGGAGAGAGACGCGCACAGGCAGCAAAAAATATCCGATTGAAATTCACACATCAGAATCCAGACATGGTCCACAGCTTTACCATGCACCCCTGCAGCTAAACTCACACACTCCTCCGGGTTAAAACTCCCCCTTTGACAGTCTGTTTCAGTCAGGGTCAATGGAATATTGCTGCCAGTTGCAGTTACTTCCAGTGAGCAGCAGGTGGGAGTGCAGGCCTGTGGCTGGAGCTCACCCCTGGGCAGCATGTGGGTCAGTCGCTGCTCTTCACCCCATGTCTCTTCTAAGTGAAGCAGTTTGTTTTATGCCCATTGGTTCTGCTTTGATTGTAATCTTCTGTCAGGATGATTGATACGCTTTACTGAGCAAGGACTGTCAACACCCAATCATTTCACTCTTGAAGATCCTATTTATCACAGGAATAACTCAGAACTCTGAAGCTGGCATTCAGCACTCATTTAGTTAGGAGTGAACACCGAGACATGCCTGGAGGTTGTGACGAGACCACTTACCAGTCTGTTTGTTACACTTTCTTTTCATGAAGGTACCTACCTGTGCCCAGTTCCAGACTAACCACAGTCAGCAGCATCCTTGGAGTGAAATCCTGGAGGGTGAGTGTAAAGATGCACTTTCACAAACTTCATTCATGAACACAAAATACATTTAATAATAAGAATTGTACAGCAGCCTCATGGCTGTAGCCAGCTCCCAAAATGTCACATTGCCTCGGAGGCTACTCTCACCATGGGGTGATTCCCCACTCTGAGTCCCGATTGGTAGCACAGGCCATGTGACCCTTACTCTGCTGTGTTGCCCTCGAAGGGACAATCACCACAGTAAGGCTCAGTGGCCTATTGCACCACGAGGGGCTTCACGCCCAAATGCCATCCTCATTCAGTGTCCGCACGGGGGCCCTTCGCAGCCAGACTTGATGGGCTTGTGAGCCAGCGAATCTAGACTGAACCCCCTGCTCTCTAATTCTCTTCGCAGGATCCCACTGTGCTTGGGTTCTCTGCTAAGAGAAGAGTTTGGGAATCAAAGTTGGGACCACCCTGGGCTGTGTAGGTCAGAGTCACAGTCGACCTACACACTCACATTCTCCTGGATATGGAGCGTTCACATGAACAATGACTGAACCATCCAGTCTCCCCCCACACTGCAGTGATACCTTGGTGTACTAACGGCAGTAACTTACATTTGTTTGGCACCTTTATAGTTACAAATTCCAAGGCAAAATTAGCCATTTAGTCAAATGAGTAAATATTATCGCCAGAGACCAAAATGTGTTCAAAGAGATAGGTTAGAAGGAAGCAAAGTAAAGAGACAGAGAGGTGCAGGGAGTGAATTCCTGAGCTTGGGGTAGTGAAGGTGCAGTTACCAATGGTGGATGCATTAAATTATGGGTGGCCAAGAACCTAGACTTAGAGAAATGAAGATTTCTCAGAGGGTTAGATTATCATAGAGTTTACAGTGCAGAAGGAGGCCATTCGGCCCCTCGAGTCTGCACTGGCTCTTGGGAAGAGCACCCTACCCAAAGTCAACACCTCCACCCTATCCCCATAACCCAGTAACCCCACCCAACACTAAGGGCAATTTTGGACACTAAGGGCAATTTATCATGGCCAATCTACCTAACCCGCACATCTTTGGACTGTGGGAGGAAACTGGAGCACCCGGAGGAAACCCACGCACACACGGGGAGGATGTGCAGACTCCGCACAGACAGTGACCCAAGCTGGAATCGAACCTGGGACCCTGGAGCTGTGAAGCAATTGTGCTATCAACAATGCTACCGTGCTGCCCTTGTGGGATTGTGGGGCTGTAGGAGTTTTTGCAGAGATAGGGAAGGTCGAGGCCATGGAGAGACTGGAAAACCAAGGGTGAGAATTCCCAAATTGTGTCTGCGCACTCTCAAGCCCGCCTGAATGAAAAACCATGCGATCTCCCGAGAGAGGTGGGAAGCAGGACAATTTGTGGAAAACAACCTGAGAAATTCCAGTCCGGAGGTGACCGAAGATTGCCCCGGGGATCAGCCTGGCCCTGAATTCTCTGCAGTACCCGCCCTGTTGTAATCAGTGACCTCCACCCCAGCCAGAGGCAGGTCCACTTCTCACCTGAAGCAATTCAGTGAATCAACTTCCACTGTACAACTACAATGTCAATTTATGACCCATGGTCATCCCTAACCTATTGAATGGGAATTCTTATTATTGTCATCTGCCTCATGATACGATATACAGCGTTCAGGGTGTATGTTACTCCTGGATTGGACATTGTTGTGGCAGTGGAGGTTGGTTCATGAGTGACAATCCCTACTGCAGCTGGCACAGATGAATAGCTTTGGCCCAAGGTCAACTGATATTCTTTCCACCCGGCGGGCTCCCTTTCCCACCATCTAGTTGTTCCTTTTGTCGTCTGCTGTTTCCATGCCCTTCCTGACTGCTTATCTCCAGGCACTCTGGTCAGCAGCAAGGATTCCTATGACTCTGATCACAGGCACGGTAAGGGGGCACGGTAGCACAGTGGTAGCACAGTTGCTTCACAGCTCCAGGGTTCCAGGTTCGATTCCCCGCTGGGTCACTGTCTGTGCGGAGTCTGCACGTTCTCCCCGTGTGTGCGTGGGTTTCCTCCGGGTGCTCCGGTTTCCTCCCACAGTCCAAAAGTGTGCAGGTTAGGTGGACTGGCCATGCTAAATTGCCCTTAGTGTCCAAAAAAGGTTAGGTGGGATCATTGGGTTATGGGAGATAGGGTGGAGGTGTGGGCTTTGGTAGGGTGCTCTTTCCAAGAGCCGGTGCAGACTCGGTGGGCTGAATGGCCTCCTTCTGCACTGTAAATTTTATGCAAATAAGGCGCAGAAGTAGGCCATTGGCCCATTCTGTCAACAACGGCTCTCCAAACGAGCATCATGATTTAGTGCCAGCCCCCTGCCTTTTCCCCGTACCCCTGCGCATTGTTTCTATTCCTCTTGAATGCCCTGATTGAACCTGCCTCCACCACACTTCCAGGCAGTGCGTTCCAGAACCGAAACACTCGCTGTGTGAAAAAGATTTTCCTCACCTCAAATTTGCTTTTTTTACAAATCACTTTAAATCTGTGCCCTCCCCCCTCATTCCTGATCCTTTTACGAGCGGGAACAGTTTCTCCCCCGTCTACTCTGTCCAGTCCCCTCATTACTTTGAAAATGACTATCAAATCTCCCCTCAGCCACCTTCTCACCAAGGAGAACATTCCCAACCTCTCCAATCTGTCCTCATTACTGCAGTTTCTCATCCCTGGAACAATTCTTGGTCATCCTGTGATCTTGTTTGCAGACACCCTTGTTGTGTGGACGTGGACAACCTGTTGGTCTTGTGGCGATAGTAGGCTCACCAGGGAGCATTGAGTCATCATCAATTCGACTCAATGGCCCAGCCAGTAGAGTCGCTGCTGACTCAAGAGCAAATACGCTAGCGATCCTGGCATGCGGGTGTACCACCATATGTGACACTGTCCTACCTGGAGATGCCCGATATTTGTCTGAAGCAGCAGAGGTGGAGGCATTCAGCCCTTTTCCTTCTCTTGCATAAGTTGTCAGTACATCATTACTGTAAAGAGGGGTTCTGAGAATTTAAGCCTGGTGCAAGTGGAGCTTTGTGTTTTCAGTTCGTTGCTATTGGTCCCCACTTGACGTTTCAACTTTGACCTGACGGCTGCAGCCTCGGCACACCTGATGCTGATTCCGGCATCAAGGGACAGGTTACTGGTAATTGCTGATGCAAGATATGCAAATCTGTCGATGGAGCCGTCCAATGAGGTTGAATATTGAATAGTTAACTCAACCATCATCCTTTTCCCTTCAGCGCCTCATGAATCTTGATGAAATCATCAACAATTGACGATTTCCTGAAGTGTCGAGTCCCAGCTCTGTGGGCCTGTCTTGATGACTAATCTGGTCAATCTCCTCTCAATCATTTCCATTTCTAAAACCTCAACATCGACCTCCGTGTGAGGAGAGACAAAGTGGAGCACTCACCTGAGGAAGGAGCAGCGCTCCGGAAGCTAGTGATTCCAAACAAACCTGTTGGACTTTAACCTGGTGTTGTAAGACTTCTTACTGTGCCCACCCCAGTCCAACACCGGCATCTACACATTATGTTCATAGTGGAGGCAGAGGCCTTAAACTCTTTTAAAACATACCTGGATCTGCACCTTAAATGATGTAAACTGCAGGGATATGGACCGTGTGCAGGAAGATGGGATTAGAAAGGGCACCTGCGTATCTTTGGGTCAGCATGGACAAGATGGGCTGAATGGCCTCCTTCTGTGTGGTATCATTTCAATGGTTCTGTGATACCGCCAACTCTGATGTCCCGAGGATCTCGGATTTGAATTGCTTCACCATCAGCTGCTCTGGTGTACACTCTGGAGTTCCCTCCCTCAGCCTCTTTACCACCCCTCCTTAAAGATAATCCTTAAATCATTCCTCTTTCACCACATTTTTGTTTAATTGCTCAACTATCTCCCTATGAAACTTCTGTGAAGCATGTTGGGATATTTCACTCCACTGAGGTGCGAGATGAATGCAAGAAGCTGTTGTTTTTAAAAAAAATATATTTTATTGAAGTTTTTCAAACAAAAATTTTCCGTTTTTACAACTTAGTAAAGAAATATACATTAAACGTTATTTAAATAATATATTAAACTAACAACAGATGAAAAAAGAAATAAACAAGAAGCAAATATCAACAACTAACTAAGAAAAAGCAAAAACACGGAATGGTACTCCAGGGATACTAGGGACGCAAAGGCCAAAACATCGGCCTCTTTCGCCTCCTGCACTCCCGGTTCTTCTGCAACCCCAAATATAGCCAACCCCCAGCTTGGTTTGACCCGGACCCCCACCACCTTTGAGATCACTCTTGCCACACCCTCCCAGCACTCATGCAGTGCCGGACACGACCAGAACATGTGAGTGTGGTTCGCCGAGCTTCCCGAGCACCTCCGACACCTGTCCTCCACCCCAAAAAACCTGCTCAGTCTTGCTCCCGTCATATGCGCTCTGTGGAGCACCTTAAATTGAATCAGGCTAAGCCTGGCACACGAGGACGAGGAATTTACCCTACTTAGGGCATCTGCCCATAGCCCCTCCTCAATCTCTTCCCCCAGCTCCTCTTCCCATTTTTCCTTCAGCTCCTCTACCATCGCCTCCCCCTCGCCTCTCATCTCCCTGTATATTTCGGACACTTTACCTTCTCCAACCCGTGCCCCCGAAATCACTCTATCCTGGATCCCTTGCGTCGGGAGCTGCGGAAATTCCCTCACCTGTTGCCTCGTGAATGCCCTCACTTGCATGTGTCGGAAAGCATTCCCTGGTGGCAACTTATATTTTTCTTCCAATGCTCCCTAACTCGCAAATGTCCCGTCCACAAACAGGTCCTTCAGCTTCCTAATTCCTGCTCGCTGCCAACATTGATATCCCCCATCTATCCTCCCCGGGACGAACCTGTGGCTATTCCTTATCGGGGACCACACCGAGGCACCCGTCCCTCCCCTGTGTCGTCTCCACTGCCCCCAGATCTCCAAGGTTGCCACCACCACTGGGTTTGTGGTGTACCATTTCGGGGAGAACGGTAGCGGCGCCGTCGCCAGCGCTTTTAGGCTCGTTCCCTTACAGGACGCCATCTCCAGCCTTTTCCACGCCGCACCTTCTTCTTCCCTCATCCACTTACAGACCATCGACACATTGGCGGCCCAATAGTAGTCACTCAGACCCGGCAGTGCCAGTCCCCCTCTGTCCCGACTGCGCTGCAGGAACCCCCTCTTTACCCTCGGGGTCTTTCCAGCCCACACAAAGCTCATAATGCTCCTGTCTATTTTTTTGAAAAAGGCCTTTGTAATCAGGATGGGGAGGCACTGAAACACGAAAAGAAACCTCGGGAGGACCACCATTTTAACCGCCTGTACTCTGCCCGCCAATGACAGGGGCACCATATCCCACCTCTTAAAGTCCTCCTCCATCTGCTCTACCAGTCGCGTCAGGTTAAGTTTATGTAGGGTTCCCCAGTTCCTGGTCACCTGAATCCCCAGGTATCGAAAATTCCTTGCTACTCTCCTCAGCGGCAGAGCATCTATCCCCCTGCCCTGTTCCCCGCGGTGCATCACAAAAAGTTCGCTCTTTCCCATATTTAATTTGTATCCCGAGAACTCTCCAAACTCCCTGAGTATCTGCATTACCTCTGGCATCCCCTCTATCGGGTCCGCCACATATAGCAGTAAATCGTCTGCATATAGTGACACTCGATGTTCCTCTCCCCCTCTAAGCACCCCCCTCCACTTCTTAGAGTCCCTCAGCGCTATGGCCAATGGTTCAATTGCCAACGCGAACAGTAACGGGGACAGGGGGCACCCCTGTCTTGTACCCCTATATAATCGAAAGTATCCCGATCTTTGCCTGTTTGTAATGACGCTTGCCACCGGGGCCCCGTACAGGAGCCTAACCCATCTAATGAACCCCTCCCCGAACCCAAATCTCTTCAGCACCTCCCACAAATAGTCCCACTCCACCCTACAGAGAATGCCTTCTCTGTATCCATCGCCACCACTATCTCCGCCTCCCCCTCCGATGGGGGCATCATCATCACCCCCAGCAACCTTCGTATATTGGCATTCAACTGCCTCCCTTTAACAAACCCTGTCTGGTCGTCATGTACCACCCCTGGGACACAATCCTCTATCCTTGTCGACATCACTTTGGCCAGCAATTTGGCGTCTACGTTTAGGAGTGAGATAGGCCTGTATGACCCGCACTGCAGCGGGTCTTTGTCTCGTTTCAGGATTAGCGATATCGTCGCCTCCGACATTGTCGAGGGTAATGTCCCCCTTTCCTTAGCCTCATTAAAGGTTCTCGCCAAAAGCGGGGCCAGCAGGTCCATATACTTCCTATAAAATTCCACCAGGAACCCATCTGGTCCCGGGGCCTTCCCTGCTTGCATGTTCCCAATTCCTTTGATCACCTCATCCACCTCAATCTGCGCCCCCAGACCTGCCACCTCCTGCCCCTCCACCCTCGGTAACTCTAGCTGGTCCAAAAAGTGTATCATTCCCTCTTTCCCCTCAGGGGGTTGGGACTTATACAGCCTCTCATAAAATGTCTTGAACACCTCGTTCACTTTCCCTTCTCTCTGCTCCATCTTTCCCGTTTCGTCCCTAACTCCCCCGATCTCTCTCGCCGCCATCCTCTTCCGAAGTTGTTGGGCCAGCAGCCGGCTCGCCTTTTCCCCATATTCATATTGTATCCCCTGTGCCTTCCTACACTGTGTCTCAGCCTTTCCCGTGGTCAGCAGGTCAAACTCCGTCTGTAATCTTCGTCTTTCCCTGTATAGCCCTTCGTCTAGGGCCTCCGCATACTTCTTATCCACCCTCAGAATTTCCCCAACTAATCTCTCTCTTTCTTTACCCTCTTGTTTCCCCTTGTGGGCTCTGATGGAAATCAGCTCTCCTTTAACCACTGCCTTCAGCGCTTTCCATACTACCCCCACCTGGACCTCCCCGTCGTCATTGGCCTCCAGGTATCTTTCGATACATCCCCTCACCCTTCCGCATACCCCCTTGTCCGCCAGTAGTCCCATGTCTAATCGCCAGAGTGGGCGCTGCTCCCTTTCCTCTCCTAGTTCCAGATCCACCCAATGCGGGGCGTGATCTGAAACGGCTATGGCCGAGTACTCCGTTCCTGCCACTTTCGGGATCAGTGCCCTTCCCAAAACAAAAAAGTCTATCCGGGAGTA
The DNA here is from genome assembly GCF_047496885.1 of Scyliorhinus torazame. NCBI lineage: Eukaryota > Metazoa > Chordata > Chondrichthyes > Carcharhiniformes > Scyliorhinidae > Scyliorhinus > Scyliorhinus torazame. The sequence goes on from NC_092707.1 coordinate 204,624,560, forward strand.
TACCTTATGGACGTGGGAGAAAAAGGAAAACTCTATACCCATCGGTCTGGCAAATCTCCACGGATCTACTCCCCCCATCTGCTCCATGAATCCCTTAAGCACCTTGGCCGCTGCCGGCCTTCTCCCGGTCCTGGATCTGGACCGGTCCAGCCCTGGGTCAAGCACTGTGTTGAAGTCCCCCGCCATTATCAAGTTTCCCACCTCCAGGTCCGGGATATGTCCCAGCATTCGCTTCATGAATCCCGCGTCATCCCAGTTCGGGGCATATACATTCACCAGCACAACCGCCTCTCCCGCCATTACATATCTGCCCCCACTATCCACCACTATGGTCTTAGCCTTGAATGATACACGTTTCCCCACCAATATTGCCACCCCTCTGTTTTTCGCATCTAACCCTGAATGGAATACCTGTCCCACCCATCCTTTTCTTAATCTAACCTGATCCGCCACCTTCAGGTGCGTCTCCTGGAGCATGACTACGTCCGCCTTCAGTCTCTTTAAGTGCGCAAACACCCGTGCCCTCTTAATCGGCCCATTTAAACCTCTCACATTCCACGTGATCAGCCGGGTTGGGGGGCCATTTACCCCCCCCCCCCTCGTCGGCTAGCCATCCCCTTTTTTAACCCATCTCCTCACCCAGGTCTCATGCACCCATCTGTCCCCCAGACGGTGCCCTCCCGTCCCGACCACCTCGTCTCGTATCGGCTGCCCCTTACCCCCAGCAGCAGCAACCCAGTTAATCCCCCCCCCCCCCGGCTAGATCCCCCTCTAGCTTGATTACTCCCCCCATATTGCTTCCGGGGTCAGCTAACTCTGGCTGACCTCGGCTTCCCCCGTGTGAGCTCCCTGCGTGTGAGACTCCCTTCCTTCCTGCGCCCTTTTTCCCGCCATAATTGCCATAGCGCGGGAAAATACCCGCGCTTTCCTCTCGGCCCCGCCCCTAATGGCGCAGTTCCCTCATTCCCCTTCCCTGTCCCCTTTTCCACCGGCGCCCACATTTCTTCGAGGGGGGGGAGAAAAATTCCCCGTCCAACATCATTATATATTAGCCCTCCCCTCTCCTCACTTTACATTTCTGTGCCACCACCTCGCTACCTCTCTCCGGACATCAATTTCTCAAGTCTAGTCCAATTTCTCTTCCTGAATGAATGTCCATGCCTCCTCCACCGTCTCGAAGTAGTGGTGTTTGCCCTGATGTGTGACCCACAATCTCGCCGGCTGCAGCATCCCAAATTTGACTTTCTTCCGATGGAGCACCGCCTTGGCCCGGTTGAAACTCGCTCTCCTTCTCGCCACCTCCGCACTCCAGTCTTGATACACGTGTATCACCGCGTTCTCCCATTTGCTGCTCCGTGTCTTCTTAGCCCAACTCAGGACCATCTCCCTGTCCCTGTAGCGATGGAAATTCACCACTATCGCTCTTGGTGTTTCCCCTGCCTTTGGTCTTCTCACGAGGACCCGGTATGCTCCCTCCACTTCCAGGGGGCCCGTTGGGGCCTCAGCTCCCATTAGAGCATGGGGCATTGTACTCACATACGCCCCAGCATCAGCTCCCTCTGCTCCTTCGGGGAGACCTAAAATCCGTAGGTTCTTCCTCCTCGAGGTGTTCTCCAGGGCTTCCAGCCTTTCTATGCACCTCTTGTGTAGTGCCTCGTGCGTCTCCGTCTTCACCAACAGGCCCTGTATCTCACCTTCATTCTCGGCTGCTTTTGCCTTCACTCCACAGAGCTCCATCGCCTGTACCTTTTGTGTTTCCTTTAGTCCCTCGATTGCCAGTAACATCGGCGCCAGCACCTCTTTCTTGAGCTCCTCCACACATCGTCGGAGGAACTCCTGCTGTTCCGGGCCCCATACCATCTGGGCTCCCCCGGCCGCCATCTTGCCTCTCCCTTCTCCCCTCCGCCGCCGCTCCAGAGGATCCTCCGCAATCTGGCCACTACTGTCGCTCCTTTCCATCCACACCCGGGGGGACTCCTTCCTTTGTCACCTCACACTGTGTTTGGCCACCAAAAATGTCCGTTGGGGCTCCCGATAAGAGCCCAAAAGTCCGTTGAAACGGGAGGTGCCGAAACGTGCGGCTTAGCTGGTCATCGCCGGAACCGGAGGTCTCGCAAGAAGCTGTTGTTGAGGAATAGTGGGCGGGATTCTCTGATCCTGAGGCTAAGTTTTGATGCCGTCGTAAATGCCGTCGCGTCTCCTGACGGCGTCAACATGGCCTCAGGAGCAGCATTTCTGACCCCTACAGGGGGCCAGCACGGCACTGGAGTGACCCACGCCACTCCGGCTGCCGATCCCGGCGTCAGATGGGCGCCGCGGGTCTGCTCATGCGCAATGGGCCCGGCACCAAGGCTCGCACACACAGTGGGACCAGCGGGATTGCCGCGCATGCGCGGTGGTTCCCTTCTCCGCGCCGGCCCCGACGCAACATGGCGTAGGGTGACAGAGGTCGGCGTGGAACAAAGGAGGCCCCCAGCCCAAGAGGCCGGCCCGCTGATCGGTAGGCCCTGATTGCGGGCCAGGCCACAGCGGAGGCCCCCCCGGGATCGGACCCCCTTACCCCCCCCCTCACCAGACCGTCCTTGGATCCATTCACGCCGGGTAAAACCAGGTTAGAACGGCATCGGCGGGACTCAGGTTTTTTGTACGGCCGCTTGGCCTGTCCCGCCAGGGGGGACCACGTAGAGGAACCGCGCCGTGCCGACCGCACCAGCACCAATGGCGCCGATTCTCCGCTCTCTGGAGAATCGCATCCCGGCACGGGCTTGGAGAATCCCGCCCAGTGAATCTATACATTGTTCAATGTAGGAAAGTGTTATTATCTGCCTGATTACTACTGGCTGGGGACTAATGGCAATCCCACAATCCTTAGTGAGTATCAGTACCTCAATGAGGAGGGCGGAGAAATCATTAGCAGAGTCACCCGCATAAATTTAGCTAGCCAGTGTGGAAGCAGCTCGAGGAGTGAGCAGTGGGGGAGTACTGCTGCTGTTGTATAAATATAATTAGAAATAAAGTTTTCAATTCCACAAACTCATGCTGGATTCTTCGTGGCCCTCACAAAAGAAAATGTGGCCATCAATAGGCAGAGCCCTTTAAAGATACTGAGCTGTGTGTGGATGTGACACCAAACTGAATTTCCAACTGGACCGAGGAACATTTATCAGTGCAAACTACAGGCCCATCATCCATCAACACGACTGACTTGAGTGAATGTTTTTATTGCTTGTTATATACATGCAGAAAAAACAGCCTGGAAGAAATAACTCCGTGTGAGACAGTGATACAGTGTGAGGATTAACTCCGTGTGAGACAGTGTGAGGATTAACTCCATGTGAGACAGTGATACAGTGTGAGGATTAACTCCGTGTGAGACAGTGATACAGTGTGAGGATTAACTCAGAGTGAGACAGTGATACAGTGTGAGGATTAACTCCGTGAGAGACAGTGATACAGTGTGAGGATTAACTCAGTGTGAGACAGTGTGAGGATTAACTCAGTGTGAGACAGTGATACAGTGTGAGGATTAACTCAGTGTGAGACAGTGATACAGTGTGAGGATTTACTCCGTGTGAGACAGTGATACAGTGTGAGGATTAACTCCGAGTGAGACAGTGATACAGTGTGAGGATTAACTCCGAGTGAGACAGTGATACAGTGTGAGGATTAACTCCGAGTGAGACAGTGATACAGTGTGAGGATTAACTCGGTCTGAGACAGTGATACAGTGTGAGGATTAACTCAGTGTGAGACAGTGATACAGTGTGAGGATTAACTCCGTGAGAGACAGTGATACAGTGTGAGGATTTACTCCGTGTGAGACAGTGATACAGTGTGAGGATTTACTCCGTGTGAGACAGTGATACAGTGTGAGGATTAACTCCGAGTGAGACAGTGATACAGTGTGAGGATTAACTCAGTGTGAGACAGTGATACAGTGTGAGGATTTACTCCGTGTGAGACAGTGATACAGTGTGAGGATTAACTCAGTGTGAGACAGTGATACAGTGTGAGGATTTACTCCGTGTGAGACAGTGATACAGTGTGAGGATTAACTCCGAGTGAGACAGTGATACAGTGTGAGGATTAACTCCGAGTGAGACAGTGATACAGTGTGAGGATTAACTCCGAGTGAGACAGTGATACAGTGTGAGGATTAACTCCGTGTGAGACAGTGATACAGTGTGAGGATTAACTCCGTGTGAGACAGTGATACAGTGTGAGGATTAACTCCGTGAGAGACAGTGATACAGTGTGAGGATTAACTCAGTGTGAGACAGTGATACAGTGTGAGGATTAACTCTGTGTGAGACAGTGATACAGTGTGAGGATTAACTCCGTGTGAGACAGTGATACAGTGTGAGGATTAACTCCGAGTGAGACAGTGATACAGTGTGAGGATTAACTCCGTGTGAGACAGTGATACAGTGTGAGGATTAACTCCGTGTGAGACAGTGATACAGTGTGAGGATTAACTCAGTGTGAGACAGTGATACAGTGTGAGGATTAACTCAGTGTGAGACAGTGATGCAGTTTGAGGATTATCTCCGTGTGAGCCAGTGATACAGTGTGAGGATTAACTCCGTGTGAGACAGTGATACAGTGTGAGGATTAACTCCGTGTGAGACAGTGATGCAGTTTGAGGATTATCTCCGTGTGAGCCAGTGATACAGTGTGAGGATTACCTCGTCTGAGACATTGATACAGTGTGAGGATTAACTCCGTGTGAGACAGTGATACAGTGTGAGGATTAACTCCGTGTGAGACAGTGATACAGTGTGAGGATTACCTCGTGTGAGACAGTGATACAGTGTGAGGATTAACTCCGTGTGAGACAGTGATACAGTGTGTGGATTAACTCTGTGTGAGACAGTGATACAGTGTGAGGATTAACTCCGTGTGAGACAGTGATACAGTGTGAGGATTAACTCAGTGTGAGACAGAGATACAGTGTGAGGATTAACTCCGTGTGAGACAGAGATACAGTGTGGGGATTAACTCAGTGTGAGCCAGTGATACAGTGTGTGGATTAACTCTGCGTGAGACAGCGATACATTGTGAGGATTAACTCCGTGTGAGACAGTGATACAGTGTGAGGATTAACTCCGTGTTAGACAGTGATACAGTGTGAGGATTAACTCCGAGTGAGACAGTGATACAGTGTGAGGATTAACTCCGTGTGAGACAGTGATACAGTGTGTGGATTAACTCAGTGTGAAGACAGTGATACAGTGTGAGGATTATCTCAGTGTGAGACAGTGATACAGTGTGAGGATTAACTCCGTGTGAGACAGTGATACAGTGAGAGGATTAACTCCGTGTGAGACAGTGATACAGTGTGAGGATTAACTCCATGTGAGACAGTGATACAGTGTGAGGATTACCTCGTGTGAGACAGTGATACAGTGTGAGGATTAACTCCGTGTGATACAGTTTGAGGATTATCTCCGTGTGAGCCAGTGATACAGTGTGAGGATTACCTCCGTGTGAGACAGTGATACAGTGTGAGGATTAACTCCGTGTGAGACAGTGATACAGTGTGAGGATTAACTCCGTGTGAGACAGTGATACAGTGTGAGGATAAACTCCGTGTGAGACAGTGATTCAGTGTGAGGATTAACTCCGTGTGAGACAGTGATACAGTGTGAGGATTAACTCCGAGTGAGACAGTGATACAGTGTGAGGATTAACTCCGTGTGAGACAGTGATACAGTGTGAGGATTAACTCAGTGTGAGACAGTGATACAGTGTGAGGATTAACTCCGTGAGAGACAGTGATACAGTGTGAGGATTAACTCAGTGTGAGACAGTGATACAGTGTGAGGATTAACTCTGTGCGAGACAGTGATACAGTGTGAGGATTAACTCTGTGTGAGACAGTGATACAGTGTGAGGATTAACTCCGTGTGAGACAGTGATACAGTGTGAGGATTAACTCCGAGTGAGACAGTGATACAGTGTGAGGATTAACTCCGTGTGAGACAGTGATACAGTGTGAGGATTAACTCCGTGTGAGACAGTGATACAGTGTGAGGATTAACTCAGTGTGAGACAGTGATACAGTGTGAGGATTAACTCAGTGTGAGACAGTGATGCAGTTTGAGGATTATCTCCGTGTGAGCCAGTGATACAGTGTGAGGATTAACTCCGTGTGAGACAGTGATACAGTGTGAGGATTAACTCCGTGTGAGGCAGTGATACAGTGTGTGGATTAACTCAGTGTGAAGACAGAGATACAGTGTGAGGATTATCTCAGTGTGAGACAGTGATACAGTGTGAGGATTAACTCCGTGTGAGACAGTGATACAGTGAGAGGATTAACTCCGTGTGAGACAGTGATACAGTGTGAGGATTAACTCCATGTGAGACAGTGATAAAGTCTGAGGATTACCTCGTGTGAGACAGTGATACAGTGTGAGGATTAACTCCGTGTGATACAGTTTGAGGATTAACTCCGTGTGAGCCAGTGATACAGTGTGAGGATTGACTCCGTGTGAGACAGTGATACAGTGTGAGGATTAACTCCGTGTGAGACAGTGATACAGTGTGAGGATAAACTCCGTGTGAGACAGTGATTCAGTGTGAGGATTAACTCCGTGTGAGACAGTGATACAGTGTGAGGATTAACTCCGAGTGAGACAGTGATACAGTGTGAGGATTAACTCCGTGTGAGACAGTGATACAGTGTGAGGATTAACTCAGTGTGAGACAGTGATACAGTGTGAGGATTAACTCCGTGAGAGACAGTGATACAGTGTGAGGATTAACTCAGTGTGAGACAGTGATACAGTGTGAGGATTAACTCTGTGTGAGACAGTGATACAGTGTGAGGATTAACTCCGTGTGAGACAGTGATACAGTGTGAGGATTAACTCCGTGTGAGACAGTGATACAGTGTGAGGATTAACTCCGAGTGAGACAGTGATACAGTGTGAGGATTAACTCCGTGTGAGACAGTGATACAGTGTGAGGATTAACTCCGTGTGAGACAGTGATACAGTGTGAGGATTAACTCAGTGTGAGACAGTGATACAGTGTGAGGATTAACTCAGTGTGAGACAGTGATGCAGTTTGAGGATTATCTCCGTGTGAGCCAGTGATACAGTGTGAGGATTAACTCCGTGTGAGACAGTGATACAGTGTGAGGATTAACTCCGTGTGAGACAGTGATGCAGTTTGAGGATTATCTCCGTGTGAGCCAGTGATACAGTGTGAGGATTACCTCGTCTGAGACATTGATACAGTGTGAGGATTAACTCCGTGTGAGACAGTGATACAGTGTGAGGATTAACTCCGTGTGAGACAGTGATACAGTGTGAGGATTACCTCGTGTGAGACAGTGATACAGTGTGAGGATTAACTCCGTGTGAGACAGTGATACAGTGTGTGGATTAACTCTGTGTGAGACAGTGATACAGTGTGAGGATTAACTCCGTGTGAGACAGTGATACAGTGTGAGGATTAACTCAGTGTGAGACAGAGATACAGTGTGAGGATTAACTCCGTGTGAGACAGAGATACAGTGTGGGGATTAACTCAGTGTGAGCCAGTGATACAGTGTGTGGATTAACTCTGCGTGAGACAGCGATACATTGTGAGGATTAACTCCGTGTGAGACAGTGATACAGTGTGAGGATTCACTCCGTGTTAGACAGTGATACAGTGTGAGGATTAACTCCGAGTGAGACAGTGATACAGTGTGAGGATTAACTCCGTGTGAGACAGTGATACAGTGTGAGGATTAACTCCGTGTGAGACAGTGATACAGTGTGAGGATTAACTCAGTGTGAGACAGCGATACAGTGTGAGGATTAACTCTGTGTGAGACAGTGATACAGTGTGAGGATTAACTCCGTGTGAGGCAGTGATACAGTGTGTGGATTAACTCAGTGTGAGACAGTGATACAGTGTGAGGATCATCTCAGTGTGAGACAGTGATACAGTGTGAGGATTAACTCCGTGTGAGACAGTGATACAGTGAGAGGATTAACTCCGTGTGAGACAGTGATACAGTGTGAGGATTAACTCCGTGTGAGACAGTGATACAGTGTGAGGATTACCTCGTGTGAGACAGTGATACAGTGTGAGGATTAACTCCGTGTGATACAGTTTGAGGATTATCTCCGTGTGAGCCAGTGATACAGTGTGAGGATTAACTCCGTGTGAGACAGTGATACAGTGTGAGGATTAACTCCGTGTGAGACAGTGATACAGTGTGAGGATTAACTCCGTGTGAGACAGTGATACAGTGTGAGGATAAACTCCGTGTGAGACAGTGATTCAGTGTGAAGATTAACTCCGTGTGAGACAGTGATACAGTGTGAGGATTAACTCCGTGTGAGACAGTGATGCAGTTTGAGGATTATCTCCGTGTGAGACAGTGATACAGTGTGAGGATTAACTCCGTGTGAGACAGTGATACAGTGTGAGGATTAACTCCGTGTGAGACAGTGATACAGTGTGAGGATTAACTCCGTGTGAGACAGTGATACAGTGTGAGGATTACCTCGTGTGAGACAGTGATACAGTGTGAGGATTAACTCTGTGTGAGACAGTGATACAGTGTGAGGATTAACTCCGTGTGAGACAGTGATACAGTGTGAGGATTAACTTCGTGTGAGACAGTGATACAGTGTGAGGATTAACTCCGTGTGATACAGTGTGAGGATTAACTCTGTGTGAGACAGTGATACAGTGTGTGGATTACCTTGTGTGATACATTGTGAGGATTAACTCTGTGTGAGACAGTGATACAGTGTGAGGATTAACTCCGTGTGAGACAGTGATACAGTGTGAGGATTAACTCCGTGTGAGACAGTGATACAGTGTGAGGATTAACTCTGTGTGAGACAGTGATACAGTGTGAGGATTAACTCCGTGTGAGACAGTGATACAGTGTGAGGATTAACTCCGTGTGAGACAGTGATACAGTGTGTGGATTACCTTGTGTGATACAGTGATACAGTGTGAGGATTAACTCCGTGTGAGACAGTGATACAGTGTGAGTATTAACTCCGTGTGAGACAGTGATACAGTGTGAGGATTAACTCCGAGTGAGACAGTGATACAGTGTGAGGATTAACTCCGTGTGAGACAGTGATACAGTGTGAGGATTAACTCTGTGTGAGACAGTGATACAGTGTGAGGATTAACTCCGTGTGAGACAGTGATACAGTGTGAGGATTAACTCCGTGTGAGACAGTGATACAGTGTGAGGATTAACTCTGTGTGAGACAGTGATACAGAGTGAGGATTAACTCCGTGTGAGACAGTGATACAGTGTGAGGATTAACTCCGTGTGAGACAGTGATACAGTGTGAGGATTAACTCCGAGTGAGACAGCGATACAGTATGAGGATTAACTCCGTGTGAGACAGTGATACAGTTTGAGGATTAACTCCGTGTGAGACAGTGATACAGTGTGAGGATTAACTCCGTGTGAGACAGTGATACAGTGTGAGGATTAACTCCGTGTGAGACAGTGATACATTGTGTGGATTAACTCCGTGTGAGACAGTGATACAGTGTGAGGATTAACTCCGTGTGAGACAGTGATACAGTGTGAGGATTAACTCCGAGTGAGACAGTGATACAGTGAGGATTAACTCCGTGTGAGACAGTGGTACAGTATGAGGATTAACTCCGTGTGAGACAGTGATACAGTGTGTGGATTAACTCTGTGTGAGACAGTGATACAGTGTGTGGATTAACTCTGTGTGAAACAGTGATACAGTGTGAGGATTAACTCCGTCTGAGACAGTGATACAGTGTGAGGATTAACTCAGTGTGAGACAGTGATACAGTGTGAGGATTAACTCCCTGTGAGACAGTGATACAGTGTGAGGATTAACTCCGAGTGAGACAGCGATACAGTGTGAGGATTAACTCAGTGTGAGACAGTGATACAGTGTGAGGATTAACTCTGTGTGAGACAGTGATACAGTGTGTGGATTAACTCCGTGTGAGACAGTGATACAGTGTGAGGATTAACTCCGTGTGAGACAGTGATACAGTGTGAGGATTAACTCCGTGTGAGACAGTGATACAGTGTGAGGATTAACTCCGTGTGAGACAGTGATACAGTGTGAGGATTAACTCTGTGTGAGACAGTGATACAGTGTGAGGATTAACTCTGTGTGAGACAGTGATACAGTGTGTGGATTAACTCTGTGTGAGACAGTGATACAGTGTGTGGATTAACTCCGAGTGAGACAGTGATACAGTGTGAGGATTAACTCAGTGTGAGACAGTGATCCAGTGTGAGGATTTACTCCGTGTGAGACAGTGATACAGTGTGAGGATTAACTCAGTGTGAGACAGTGAGACAGTGTGAGGATTTACTCCGTGTGAGACAGTGATACAGTGTGAGGATTAACTCCGAGTGAGACAGTGATACAGTGTGAGGATTAACTCCGAGTGAGACAGTGATACAGTGTGAGGATTAACTCCGAGTGAGACAGTGATACAGTGTGAGGATTAACTCCGTGTGAGACAGTGATACAGTGTGAGGAATAACTCAGTGTGAGACAGTGATACAGTGTGAGGATTAACTCCGTGAGAGACAGTGATACAGTGTGAGGATTAACTCAGTGTGAGACAGTGATACAGTGTGAGGATTAACTCCGTGTGAGACAGTGATACAGTGTGTGGATTAACTCTGTGTGAGACAGTGATACAGTGTGAGGATTTACTCCGTATGAGACAGTGATACAGTGTGAGGATTAACTCCGTGTGAGACAGTGATACAGTGTGAAGATTAACTCAGTGTGAGACAGTGATACAGTGTGAGGATTAACTCAGTGTGAGACTGTGATGCAGTTTGAGGATTATCTCCGTGTGAGCCAGTGATACAGTGTGAGGATTAACTCCGTGTGAGACAGTGATACAGTGTGAGGATTAACTCCGTGTGAGACAGTGATGCAGTTTGAGGATTATCTCCGTGTGAGCCAGTGATACAGTGTGAGGATTACCTCGTCTGAGACATTGATACAGTGTGAGGATTAACTCCGTGTGAGACAGTGATACAGTGTGAGGATTAACTCCGTGTGAGACAGTGATACAGTGTGAGGATTACCTCGTGTGAGACAGTGATACAGTGTGAGGATTAACTCCGTGTGAGACAGTGATACAGTGTGTGGATTAACTCAGTGTGAGACAGTGATACAGTGTGAGGATTAACTCCGTGTGAGACAGTGATGCAGTTTGAGGATTATCTCCGTGTGAGCCAGTGATACAGTGTGAGGATTACCTCGTCTGAGACATTGATACAGTGTGAGGATTAACTCCGTGTGAGACAGTGATACAGTGTGAGGATTAACTCCGTGTGAGACAGTGATACAGTGTGAGGATTACCTCGTGTGAGACAGTGATACATTGTGAGGATTAACTCCGTGTGAGACAGTGATACAGTGTGTGGATTAACTCTTTGTGAGACAGTGATACAATGTGAGGATTAACTCCGTGTGAGACAGTGATACAGTGTGAGGATTAACTCCGTGTGAGACCGTGATACAGTGTGAGGATTAACTCAGTGTGAGACAGTGATACAGTGTGAGGATTAACTCAGTGTGAGACAGTGATGCAGTTTGAGGATTATCTCCGTGTGAGCCAGTGATACAGTGTGAGGATTAACTCCGTGTGAGACAGTGATACAGTGTGAGGATTAACTCCGTGTGAGACAGTGATGCAGTTTGAGGATTATCTCCGTGTGAGCCAGTGATACAATGTGAGGATTACCTCGTCTGAGACATTGATACAGTGTGAGGATTAACTCCGTGTGAGACAGTGATACAGTGTGAGGATTAACTCCGTGTGAGACAGTGATACAGTGTGAGGATTACCTCGTGTGAGACAGTGATACAGTGTGAGGATTAACTCCGTGTGAGACAGTGATACAGTGTGTGGATTAACTCTGTGTGAGACAGTGATACAGTGTGAGGATTAACTCCGTGTGAGACAGTGATACAGTGTGAGGATTAACTCAGTGTGAGACAGAGATACAGTGTGAGGATTAACTCCGTGTGAGACAGAGATACAGTGTGGGGATTAACTCAGTGTGAGCCAGTGATACAGTGTGTGGATTAACTCTGCGTGAGACAGCTATACATTGTGAGGATTAACTCCGTGTGAGACAGTGATACAGTGTGAGGATTAACTCCGTGTTAGACAGTGATACAGTGTGAGGATTAACTCCGAGTGAGACAGTGATACAGTGTGAGGATTAACTCCGTGTGAGATAGTGATACAGTGTGAGGATTAACTTCGTGTGAGACAGTGATACAGTGTGTGGATTAACTCAGTGTGAGACAGTGATACAGTGTGAGGATTAACTCTGTGTGAGACAGTGATACAGTGTGAGGATTAACTCCGTGTGAGGCAGTGATACAGTGTGTGGATTAACTCAGTGTGAGACAGTGATACAGTGTGAGGATTATCTCAGTGTGAGACAGTGATACAGTGTGAGGATTAACTCCGTGTGAGACAGTGATACAGTGAGAGGATTAACTCAGTGTGAGACAGTGATACAGTGTGATGATTAACTCAGTGTGAGACAGTGATACAGTGTGAGGATTACCTCGTGTGAAACATTGATACAGTGTGAGGATTAACTCCGTGTGATACAGTTTGAGGATTATCTCCGTGTGAGCCAGTGATACAGTGTGAGGATTAACTCCGTGTGAGACAGTAATACAGTGTGAGGATTAACTCCGTGTGAGACAGTGATACAGCGTGAGGATTAACTCCGTGTGAGACAGTGATACAGTGTGAGGATAAACTCCGTGTGAGACAGTGATACAGTGTGAGGATTAACTCCGTGTGAGACAGTGATACAGTGTGAGGATTAACTCCGTGTGAGACAGTGATGCAGTTTGAGGATTATCTCCGTGTGAGACAGTGATACAGTGTGAGGATTAACTCCGTGTGAGACAGTGATACAGTGTGAGGATTAACTCCGTGTGAGACAGTGATACAGTGTGAGGATTAACTCCGTGTGAGACAGTGATACAGTGTGAGGATTACCTCGTGTGAGACAGTGATACAGTGTGAGGATTAACTCTGTGTGAGACAGTGATACAGTGTGAGGATTAACTCCGTGTGAGACAGTGATACAGTGTGAGGATTAACTCCGTGTGATACAGTGTGAGGATTAACTCTGTGTGAGACAGTGATACAGTGTGTGGATTACCTTGTGTGATACATTGTGAGGATTAACTCTGTGTGAGACAGTGATACAGTGTGAGGATTAACTCCGTGTGAGACAGTGATACAGTGTGAGGATTAACTCCGTGTGAGTCAGTGATACAGTGTGAGGATTAACTCTGTGTGAGACAGTGATACAGTGTGAGGATTAACTCCGTGTGAGACAGTGATACAGTGTGAGGATTAACTCCGTGTGAGACAGTGATACAGTGTGAGGATTAACTCCGTGAGAGACAGTGATACAGTGTGAGGATTAACTTTGTGTGAGACAGTGATACAGTGTGAGGATTAACTCTGTGTGAGACAGTGTTACATTGTGAGGATTAACTCTGTGTGAGACAGTGATACAGTGTGAGGATTAACTCCGTGTGAGACAGTGATACAGTGTGAGGATTAACTCCGTGTGAGACAGTGATACAGTGTGAGGATTAACTTTGTGTGAGACAGTGATACAGTGTGAGGATTAACTCTGTGTGAGACAGTGATACAGTGTGAGGATTAACTCCGTGTGAGACAGTGATACAGTGTGTGGATTACCTTGTGTGATACAGTGATACAGTGTGAGGATTAACTCCGTGTGAGACAGTGATACAGTGTGAGTATTAACTCCGTGTGAGACAGTGATACAGTGTGAGGATTAACTCCGAGTGAGACAGTGATACAGTGTGAGGATTAACTCCGTATGAGACAGTGATACAGTGTGAGGATTAACTCTGTGTGAGACAGTGATACAGAGTGAGGATTAACTCCGTGTGAGACAGTGATACAGTGTGAGGATTAACTCCGTGTGAGACAGTGATACAGTGTGAGGATTAACTCCGAGTGAGACAGCGATACAGTATGAGGATTAACTCCGTGTGAGACAGTGATACAGTTTGAGGATTAACTCCGTGTGAGACAGTGTGAGGATTAACTCCGTGTGAGACAGTGATACAGTGTGAGGATTAACTCCGTGTGAGACAGTGATACATTGTGTGGATTAACTCCGTGTGAGACAGTGATACAGTGTGAGGATTAACTCCGTGTGAGACAGTGATACAGTGTGAGGATTAACTCCGAGTGAGACAGTGATACAGTGAGGATTAACTCCGTGTGAGACAGTGGTACAGTATGAGGATTAACTCCGTGTGAGACAGTGATACAGTGTGTGGATTAACTCTGTGTGAGACAGTGATACAGTGTGTGGATTAACTCTGTGTGAAACAGTGATACAGTGTGAGGATTAACTCCGTCTGAGACAGTGATACAGTGTGAGGATTAACTCAGTGTGAGACAGTGATACAGTGTGAGGATTAACTCCCTGTGAGACAGTGATACAGTGTGAGGATTAACTCCGAGTGAGACAGCGATACAGTGTGAGGATTAACTCAGTGTGAGACAGTGATACAGTGTGAGGATTAACTCTGTGTGAGACAGTGATACAGTGTGTGGATTAACTCCGTGTGAGACAGTGATACAGTGTGAGGATTAACTCCGTGTGAGACAGTGATACAGTGTGAGGATTAACTCCGTGTGAGACAGTGATACAGTGTGAGGATTAACTCCGTGTGAGACAGTGATACAGTGTGAGGATTAACTCTGTGTGAGACAGTGATACAGTGTGAGGATTAACTCTGTGTGAGACAGTGATACAGTGTGTGGATTAACTCTGTGTGAGACAGTGATACAGTGTGTGGATTAACTCCGAGTGAGACAGTGATACAGTGTGAGGATTAACTCAGTGTGAGACAGTGATCCAGTGTGAGGATTTACTCCGTGTGAGACAGTGATACAGTGTGAGGATTAACTCAGTGTGAGACAGTGAGACAGTGTGAGGATTTACTCCGTGTGAGACAGTGATACAGTGTGAGGATTAACTCCGAGTGAGACAGTGATACAGTGTGAGGATTAACTCCGAGTGAGACAGTGATACAGTGTGAGGATTAACTCCGAGTGAGACAGTGATACAGTGTGAGGATTAACTCCGTGTGAGACAGTGATACAGTGTGAGGAATAACTCAGTGTGAGACAGTGATACAGTGTGAGGATTAACTCCGTGAGAGACAGTGATACAGTGTGAGGATTAACTCAGTGTGAGACAGTGATACAGTGTGAGGATTAACTCCGTGTGAGACAGTGATACAGTGTGTGGATTAACTCTGTGTGAGACAGTGATACAGTGTGAGGATTAACTCCGTATGAGACAGTGATACAGTGTGAGGATTAACTCCGTGTGAGACAGTGAGACAGTGTGAGGATTAACTCAGTGTGAGACAGTGATACAGTGTGAGGATTAACTCAGTGTGAGACTGTGATGCAGTTTGAGGATTATCTCCGTGTGAGCCAGTGATACAGTGTGAGGATTAACTCCGTGTGAGACAGTGATACAGTGTGAGGATTAACTCCGTGTGAGACAGTGTTGCAGTTTGAGGATTATCTCCGTGTGAGCCAGTGATACAGTGTGAGGATTACCTCGTCTGAGACATTGATACAGTGTGAGGATTAACTCCGTGTGAGACAGTGATACAGTGTGAGGATTAACTCCGTGTGAGACAGTGATACAGTGTGAGGATTACCTCGTGTGAGACAGTGATACAGTGTGAGGATTAACTCCGTGTGAGACAGTGATACAGTGTGTGGATTAACTCTGTGTGAGACAGTGATACAGTGTGAGGATTAACTCCGTGTGAGACAGTGATGCAGTTTGAGGATTATCTCCGTGTGAGCCAGTGATACAGTGTGAGGATTACCTCGTCTGAGACATTGATACAGTGTGAGGATTAACTCCGTGTGAGACAGTGATACAGTGTGAGGATTAACTCCGTGTGAGACAGTGATACAGTGTGAGGATTACCTCGTGTGAGACAGTGATACATTGTGAGGATTAACTCCGTGTGAGACAGTGATACAGTGTGTGGATTAACTCTTTGTGAGACAGTGATACAATGTGAGGATTAACTCCGTGTGAGACAGTGATACAGTGTGAGGATTAACTCCGTGTGAGACCGTGATACAGTGTGAGGATTAACTCAGTGTGAGACAGTGATACAGTGTGAGGATTAACTCAGTGTGAGACAGTGATGCAGTTTGAGGATTATCTCCGTGTGAGCCAGTGATACAGTGTGAGGATTAACTCCGTGTGAGACAGTGATACAGTGTGAGGATTAACTCCGTGTGAGACAGTGATGCAGTTTGAGGATTATCTCCGTGTGAGCCAGTGATACAATGTGAGGATTACCTCGTCTGAGACATTGATACAGTGTGAGGATTAACTCCGTGTGAGACAGTGATACAGTGTGAGGATTAACTCCGTGTGAGACAGTGATACAGTGTGAGGATTACCTCGTGTGAGACAGTGATACAGTGTGAGGATTAACTCCGTGTGAGACAGTGATACAGTGTGTGGATTAACTCTGTGTGAGACAGTGATACAGTGTGAGGATTAACTCCGTGTGAGACAGTGATACAGTGTGAGGATTAACTCAGTGTGAGACAGAGATACAGTGTGAGGATTAACTCCGTGTGAGACAGAAATACAGTGTGGGGATTAACTCAGTGTGAGCCAGTGATACAGTGTGTGGATTAACTCTGCGTGAGACAGCTATACATTGTGAGGATTAACTCCGTGTGAGACAGGGATACAGTGTGAGGATTAACTCCGTGTTAGACAGTGATACAGTGTGAGGATTAACTCCGAGTGAGACAGTGATACAGTGTGAGGATTAACTCCGTGTGAGATAGTGATACAGTGTGAGGATTAACTTCGTGTGAGACAGTGATACAGTGTGAGGATTAACTCAGTGTGAGACAGTGATACAGTGTGAGGATTAACTCTGTGTGAGACAGTGATACAGTGTGAGGATTAACTCCGTGTGAGGCAGTGATACAGTGTGTGGATTAACTCAGTGTGAGACAGTGATACAGTGTGAGGATTATCTCAGTGTGAGACAGTGATACAGTGTGAGGATTAACTCCGTGTGAGACAGTGATACAGTGAGAGGATTAACTCAGTGTGAGACAGTGATACAGTGTGAGGATTAACTCAGTGTGAGACAGTGATACAGTGTGAGGATTACCTCGTGTGAGACATTGATACAGTGTGAGGATTAACTCCGTGTGATACAGTTTGAGGATTATCTCCGTGTGAGCCAGTGATACAGTGTGAGGATTAACTCCGTGTGAGACAGTAATACAGTGTGAGGATTAACTCCGTGTGAGACAGTGATACAGCGTGAGGATTAACTCCGTGTGAGACAGTGATACAGTGTGAGGATAAACTCCGTGTGAGACAGTGATACAGTGTGAGGATTAACTCCGTGTGAGACAGTGATACAGTGTGAGGATTAACTCCGTGTGAGACAGTGATGCAGTTTGAGGATTATCTCCGTGTGAGACAGTGATACAGTGTGAGGATTTACTCCGTGTGAGACAGTGATACAGTGTGAGGATTAACTCCGAGTGAGACAGTGATACAGTGTGAGGATTAACTCCGAGTGAGACAGTGATACAGTGTGAGGATTAACTCCGAGTGAGACAGTGATACAGTGTGAGGATTAACTCCGTGTGAGACAGTGATACAGTGTGAGGAATAACTCAGTGTGAGACAGTGATACAGTGTGAGGATTAACTCCGTGAGAGACAGTGATACAGTGTGAGGATTAACTCAGTGTGAGACAGTGATACAGTGTGAGGATTAACTCCGTGTGAGACAGTGATACATTGTGTGGATTAACTCCGTGTGAGACAGTGATACAGTGTGAGGATTAACTCCGTGTGAGACAGTGATACAGTGTGAGGATTAACTCCGAGTGAGACAGTGATACAGTGAGGATTAACTCCGTGTGAGACAGTGGTACAGTATGAGGATTAACTCCGTGTGAGACAGTGATACAGTGTGTGGATTAACTCTGTGTGAGACAGTGATACAGTGTGTGGATTAACTCTGTGTGAAACAGTGATACAGTGTGAGGATTAACTCCGTCTGAGACAGTGATACAGTGTGAGGATTAACTCAGTGTGAGACAGTGATACAGTGTGAGGATTAACTCCCTGTGAGACAGTGATACAGTGTGAGGATTAACTCCGAGTGAGACAGCGATACAGTGTGAGGATTAACTCAGTGTGAGACAGTGATACAGTGTGAGGATTAACTCTGTGTGAGACAGTGATACAGTGTGTGGATTAACTCCGTGTGAGACAGTGATACAGTGTGAGGATTAACTCCGTGTGAGACAGTGATACAGTGTGAGGATTAACTCCGTGTGAGACAGTGATACAGTGTGAGGATTAACTCCGTGTGAGACAGTGATACAGTGTGAGGATTAACTCTGTGTGAGACAGTGATACAGTGTGAGGATTAACTCTGTGTGAGACAGTGATACAGTGTGTGGATTAACTCTGTGTGAGACAGTGATACAGTGTGTGGATTAACTCCGAGTGAGACAGTGATACAGTGTGAGGATTAACTCAGTGTGAGACAGTGATCCAGTGTGAGGATTTACTCCGTGTGAGACAGTGATACAGTGTGAGGATTAACTCAGTGTGAGACAGTGAGACAGTGTGAGGATTTACTCCGTGTGAGACAGTGATACAGTGTGAGGATTAACTCCGAGTGAGACAGTGATACAGTGTGAGGATTAACTCCGAGTGAGACAGTGATACAGTGTGAGGATTAACTCCGAGTGAGACAGTGATACAGTGTGAGGATTAACTCCGTGTGAGACAGTGATACAGTGTGAGGAATAACTCAGTGTGAGACAGTGATACAGTGTGAGGATTAACTCCGTGAGAGACAGTGATACAGTGTGAGGATTAACTCAGTGTGAGACAGTGATACAGTGTGAGGATTAACTCCGTGTGAGACAGTGATACAGTGTGTGGATTAACTCTGTGTGAGACAGTGATACAGTGTGAGGATTAACTCCGTATGAGACAGTGATACAGTGTGAGGATTAACTCCGTGTGAGACAGTGAGACAGTGTGAGGATTAACTCAGTGTGAGACAGTGATACAGTGTGAGGATTAACTCAGTGTGAGACTGTGATGCAGTTTGAGGATTATCTCCGTGTGAGCCAGTGATACAGTGTGAGGATTAACTCCGTGTGAGACAGTGATACAGTGTGAGGATTAACTCCGTGTGAGACAGTGTTGCAGTTTGAGGATTATCTCCGTGTGAGCCAGTGATACAGTGTGAGGATTACCTCGTCTGAGACATTGATACAGTGTGAGGATTAACTCCGTGTGAGACAGTGATACAGTGTGAGGATTAACTCCGTGTGAGACAGTGATACAGTGTGAGGATTACCTCGTGTGAGACAGTGATACAGTGTGAGGATTAACTCCGTGTGAGACAGTGATACAGTGTGTGGATTAACTCTGTGTGAGACAGTGATACAGTGTGAGGATTAACTCCGTGTGAGACAGTGATGCAGTTTGAGGATTATCTCCGTGTGAGCCAGTGATACAGTGTGAGGATTACCTCGTCTGAGACATTGATACAGTGTGAGGATTAACTCCGTGTGAGACAGTGATACAGTGTGAGGATTAACTCCGTGTGAGACAGTGATACAGTGTGAGGATTACCTCGTGTGAGACAGTGATACATTGTGAGGATTAACTCCGTGTGAGACAGTGATACAGTGTGTGGATTAACTCTTTGTGAGACAGTGATACAATGTGAGGATTAACTCCGTGTGAGACAGTGATACAGTGTGAGGATTAACTCCGTGTGAGACCGTGATACAGTGTGAGGATTAACTCAGTGTGAGACAGTGATACAGTGTGAGGATTAACTCAGTGTGAGACAGTGATGCAGTTTGAGGATTATCTCCGTGTGAGCCAGTGATACAGTGTGAGGATTAACTCCGTGTGAGACAGTGATACAGTGTGAGGATTAACTCCGTGTGAGACAGTGATGCAGTTTGAGGATTATCTCCGTGTGAGCCAGTGATACAATGTGAGGATTACCTCGTCTGAGACATTGATACAGTGTGAGGATTAACTCCGTGTGAGACAGTGATACAGTGTGAGGATTAACTCCGTGTGAGACAGTGATACAGTGTGAGGATTACCTCGTGTGAGACAGTGATACAGTGTGAGGATTAACTCCGTGTGAGACAGTGATACAGTGTGTGGATTAACTCTGTGTGAGACAGTGATACAGTGTGAGGATTAACTCCGTGTGAGACAGTGATACAGTGTGAGGATTAACTCCGTGTGAGACAGAAATACAGTGTGGGGATTAACTCAGTGTGAGCCAGTGATACAGTGTGTGGATTAACTCTGCGTGAGACAGCTATACATTGTGAGGATTAACTCCGTGTGAGACAGTGATACAGTGTGAGGATTAACTCCGTGTTAGACAGTGATACAGTGTGAGGATTAACTCCGAGTGAGACAGTGATACAGTGTGAGGATTAACTCCGTGTGAGATAGTGATACAGTGTGAGGATTAACTTCGTGTGAGACAGTGATACAGTGTGAGGATTAACTCAGTGTGAGACAGTGATACAGTGTGAGGATTAACTCTGTGTGAGACAGTGATACAGTGTGAGGATTAACTCCGTGTGAGGCAGTGATACAGTGTGTGGATTAACTCAGTGTGAGACAGTGATACAGTGTGAGGATTATCTCAGTGTGAGACAGTGATACAGTGTGAGGATTAACTCCGTGTGAGACAGTGATACAGTGAGAGGATTAACTCAGTGTGAGACAGTGATACAGTGTGAGGATTAACTCAGTGTGAGACAGTGATACAGTGTGAGGATTACCTCGTGTGAGACATTGATACAGTGTGAGGATTAACTCCGTGTGATACAGTTTGAGGATTATCTCCGTGTGAGCCAGTGATACAGTGTGAGGATTAACTCCGTGTGAGACAGTAATACAGTGTGAGGATTAACTCCGTGTGAGACAGTGATACAGCGTGAGGATTAACTCCGTGTGAGACAGTGATACAGTGTGAGGATAAACTCCGTGTGAGACAGTGATACAGTGTGAGGATTAACTCCGTGTGAGACAGTGATACAGTGTGAGGATTAACTCCGTGTGAGACAGTGATGCAGTTTGAGGATTATCTCCGTGTGAGACAGTGATACAGTGTGAGGATTAACTCCGTGTGAGACAGTGATACAGTGTGAGGATTAACTCCGTGTGAGACAGTGATACAGTGTGAGGATTAACTCAGTGTGAGACAGTGATACAGTGTGAGGATTAACTCTGTGTGAGACAGTGATACAGTGTGTGGATTAACTCTGTGTGAGACAGTGATACAGTGTGAGGATTAACTCCGTATGAGACAGTGATACAGTGTGAGGATTAACTCCGTGTGAGACAGTGAGACAGTGTGAGGATTAACTCAGTGTGAGACAGTGATACAGTGTGAGGATTAACTCAGTGTGAGACTGTGATGCAGTTTGAGGATTATCTCCGTGTGAGCCAGTGATACAGTGTGAGGATTAACTCCGTGTGAGACAGTGATACAGTGTGAGGATTAACTCCGTGTGAGACAGTGTTGCAGTTTGAGGATTATCTCCGTGTGAGCCAGTGATACAGTGTGAGAATTACCTCGTCTGAGACATTGATACAGTGTGAGGATTAACTCCGTGTGAGACAGTGATACAGTGTGAGGATTAACTCCGTGTGAGACAGTGATACAGTGTGAGGATTACCTCGTGTGAGACAGTGATACAGTGTGAGGATTAACTCCGTGTGAGACAGTGATACAGTGTGTGGATTAACTCTGTGTGAGACAGTGATACAGTGTGAGGATTAACTCCGTGTGAGACAGTGATGCAGTTTGAGGATTATCTCCGTGTGAGCCAGTGATACAGTGTGAGGATTACCTCGTCTGAGACATTGATACAGTGTGAGGATTAACTCCGTGTGAGACAGTGATACAGTGTGAGGATTAACTCCGTGTGAGACAGTGATACAGTGTGAGGATTACCTCGTGTGAGACAGTGATACATTGTGAGGATTAACTCCGTGTGAGACAGTGATACAGTGTGTGGATTAACTCTTTGTGAGACAGTGATACAATGTGAGGATTAACTCCGTGTGAGACAGTGATACAGTGTGAGGATTAACTCCGTGTGAGACCGTGATACAGTGTGAGGATTAACTCAGTGTGAGACAGTGATACAGTGTGAGGATTAACTCAGTGTGAGACAGTGATGCAGTTTGAGGATTATCTCCGTGTGAGCCAGTGATACAGTGTGAGGATTAACTCCGTGTGAGACAGTGATACAGTGTGAGGATTAACTCCGTGTGAGACAGTGATGCAGTTTGAGGATTATCTCCGTGTGAGCCAGTGATACAATGTGAGGATTACCTCGTCTGAGACATTGATACAGTGTGAGGATTAACTCCGTGTGAGACAGTGATACAGTGTGAGGATTAACTCCGTGTGAGACAGTGATACAGTGTGAGGATTACCTCGTGTGAGACAGTGATACAGTGTGAGGATTAACTCCGTGTGAGACAGTGATACAGTGTGTGGATTAACTCTGTGTGAGACAGTGATACAGTGTGAGGATTAACTCCGTGTGAGACAGTGATACAGTGTGAGGATTAACTCAGTGTGAGACAGAGATACAGTGTGAGGATTAACTCCGTGTGAGACAGAAATACAGTGTGGGGATTAACTCAGTGTGAGCCAGTGATACAGTGTGTGGATTAACTCTGCGTGAGACAGCTATACATTGTGAGGATTAACTCCGTGTGAGACAGTGATACAGTGTGAGGATTAACTCCGTGTTAGACAGTGATACAGTGTGAGGATTAACTCCGAGTGAGACAGTGATACAGTGTGAGGATTAACTCCGTGTGAGATAGTGATACAGTGTGAGGATTAACTTCGTGTGAGACAGTGATACAGTGTGAGGATTACCTCAGTGTGAGACAGTGATACAGTGTGAGGATTAACTCTGTGTGAGACAGTGATACAGTGTGAGGATTAACTCCGTGTGAGGCAGTGATACAGTGTGTGGATTAACTCAGTGTGAGACAGTGATACAGTGTGAGGATTATCTCAGTGTGAGACAGTGATACAGTGTGAGGATTAACTCCGTGTGAGACAGTGATACAGTGAGAGGATTAACTCAGTGTGAGACAGTGATACAGTGTGAGGATTAACTCAGTGTGAGACAGTGATACAGTGTGAGGATTACCTCGTGTGAGACATTGATACAGTGTGAGGATTAACTCCGTGTGATACAGTTTGAGGATTATCTCCGTGTGAGCCAGTGATACAGTGTGAGGATTAACTCCGTGTGAGACAGTAATACAGTGTGAGGATTAACTCCGTGTGAGACAGTGATACAGCGTGAGGATTAACTCCGTGTGAGACAGTGATACAGTGTGAGGATAAACTCCGTGTGAGACAGTGATACAGTGTGAGGATTAACTCCGTGTGAGACAGTGATACAGTGTGAGGATTAACTCCGTGTGAGACAGTGATGCAGTTTGAGGATTATCTCCGTGTGAGACAGTGATACAGTGTGAGGATTAACTCCGTGTGAGACAGTGATACAGTGTGAGGATTAACTCCGTGTGAGACAGTGATACAGTGTGAGGATTAACTCCGTGTGAGACAGTGATACAGTGTGAGGATTACCTCGTGTGAGACAGTGATACAGTGTGAGGATTAACTCTGTGTGAGACAGTGATACAGTGTGAGGATTAACTCCGTGTGAGACAGTGATACAGTGTGAGGATTAACTCCGTGTGATACAGTGTGAGGATTAACTCTGTGTGAGACAGTGATACAGTGTGTGGATTACCTTGTGTGATACATTGTGAGGATTAACTCTGTGTGAGACAGTGATACAGTGTGAGGATTAACTCCGTGTGAGACAGTGATACAGTGTGAGGATTAACTCCGTGTGAGTCAGTGATACAGTGTGAGGATTAACTCTGTGTGAGACAGTGATACAGTGTGAGGATTAACTCCGTGTGAGACAGTGATACAGTGTGAGGATTAACTCCGTGTGAGACAGTGATACAGTGTGTGGATTACCTTGTGTGATACAGTGATACAGTGTGAGGATTAACTCCGTGTGAGACAGTGATACAGTGTGAGTATTAACTCCGTGTGAGACAGTGATACAGTGTGAGGATTAACTCCGAGTGAGACAGTGATACAGTGTGAGGATTAACTCCGTGTGAGACAGTGATACAGTGTGAGGATTAACTCTGTGTGAGACAGTGATACAGTGTGAGGATTAACTCCGTGTGAGACAGTGATACAGTGTGAGGATTAACTCCGTGTGAGACAGTGATACAGTGTGAGGATTAACTCCGAGTGAGACAGCGATACAGTATGAGGATTAACTCCGTGTGAGACAGTGATACAGTTTGAGGATTAACTCCGTGTGAGACAGTGATACAGTGTGAGGATTAACTCCGTGTGAGACAGTGATACAGTGTGAGGATTAACTCCGTGTGAGACAGTGATACATTGTGTGGATTAACTCCGTGTGAGACAGTGATACAGTGTGAGGATTAACTCCGTGTGAGACAGTGATACAGTGTGAGGATTAACTCCGAGTGAGACAGTGATACAGTGAGGATTAACTCCGTGTGAGACAGTGGTACAGTGTGAGGATTAACTCCGTGTGAGACAGTGATACAGTGTGAGGATTAACTCTGTGTGAGACAGTGATACAGTGTGTGGATTAACTCTGTGTGAAACAGTGATACAGTGTGAGGATTAACTCCGTCTGAGACAGTGATACAGTGTGAGGATTAACTCAGTGTGAGACAGTGATACAGTGTGAGGATTAACTCCGTGTGAGACAGTGATACAGTGTGAGGATTAACTCCGTGTTAGACAGTGATACAGTGTGAGGATTAACTCCGAGTGAGACAGTGATACAGTGTGAGGATTAACTCCGTGTGAGACAGTGATACAGTGTGAGGATTAACTTCGTGTGAGACAGTGATACAGTGTGAGGATTAACTCAGTGTGAGACAGTGATACAGTGTGAGGATTAACTCTGTGTGAGACAGTGATACAGTGTGAGGATTAACTCCGTGTGAGGCAGTGATACAGTGTGTGGATTAACTCAGTGTGAGACAGTGATACAGTGTGAGGATTATCTCAGTGTGAGACAGTGATACAGTGTGAGGATTAACTCCGTGTGAGACAGTGATACAGTGAGAGGATTAACTCAGTGTGAGACAGTGATACAGTGTGAGGATTAACTCAGTGTGAGACAGTGATACAGTGTGAGGATTACCTCGTGTGAGACATTGATACAGTGTGAGGATTAACTCCGTGTGATACAGTTTGAGGATTATCTCCGTGTGAGCCAGTGATACAGTGTGAGGATTAACTCCGTGTGAGACAGTAATACAGTGTGAGGATTAACTCCGTGTGAGACAGTGATACAGCGTGAGGATTAACTCCGTGTGAGACAGTGATACAGTGTGAGGATAAACTCCGTGTGAGACAGTGATACAGTGTGAGGATTAACTCCGTGTGAGACAGTGATACAGTGTGAGGATTAACTCCGTGTGAGACAGTGATGCAGTTTGAGGATTATCTCCGTGTGAGACAGTGATACAGTGTGAGGATTAACTCCGTGTGAGACAGTGATACAGTGTGAGGATTAACTCCGTGTGAGACAGTGATACAGTGTGAGGATTAACTCCGTGTGAGACAGTGATACAGTGTGAGGATTACCTCGTGTGAGACAGTGATACAGTGTGAGGATTAACTCTGTGTGAGACAGTGATACAGTGTGAGGATTAACTCCGTGTGAGACAGTGATACAGTGTGAGGATTAACTCCGTGTGATACAGTGTGAGGATTAACTCTGTGTGAGACAGTGATACAGTGTGTGGATTACCTTGTGTGATACATTGTGAGGATTAACTCTGTGTGAGACAGTGATACAGTGTGAGGATTAACTCCGTGTGAGACAGTGATACAGTGTGAGGATTAACTCCGTGTGAGTCAGTGATACAGTGTGAGGATTAACTCTGTGTGAGACAGTGATACAGTGTGAGGATTAACTCCGTGTGAGACAGTGATACAGTGTGAGGATTAACTCCGTGTGAGACAGTGATACAGTGTGTGGATTACCTTGTGTGATACAGTGATACAGTGTGAGGATTAACTCCGTGTGAGACAGTGATACAGTGTGAGTATTAACTCCGTGTGAGACAGTGATACAGTGTGAGGATTAACTCCGAGTGAGACAGTGATACAGTGTGAGGATTAACTCCGTGTGAGACAGTGATACAGTGTGAGGATTAACTCTGTGTGAGACAGTGATACAGTGTGAGGATTAACTCCGTGTGAGACAGTGATACAGTGTGAGGATTAACTCCGTGTGAGACAGTGATACAGTGTGAGGATTAACTCCGAGTGAGACAGCGATACAGTATGAGGATTAACTCCGTGTGAGACAGTGATACAGTTTGAGGATTAACTCCGTGTGAGACAGTGATACAGTGTGAGGATTAACTCCGTGTGAGACAGTGATACAGTGTGAGGATTAACTCCGTGTGAGACAGTGATACATTGTGTGGATTAACTCCGTGTGAGACAGTGATACAGTGTGAGGATTAACTCCGTGTGAGACAGTGATACAGTGTGAGGATTAACTCCGAGTGAGACAGTGATACAGTGAGGATTAACTCCGTGTGAGACAGTGGTACAGTGTGAGGATTAACTCCGTGTGAGACAGTGATACAGTGTGAGGATTAACTCTGTGTGAGACAGTGATACAGTGTGTGGATTAACTCTGTGTGAAACAGTGATACAGTGTGAGGATTAACTCCGTCTGAGACAGTGATACAGTGTGAGGATTAACTCAGTGTGAGACAGTGATACAGTGTGAGGATTAACTCCCTGTGAGACAGTGATACAGTGTGAGGATTAACTCCGTGTGAGACAGTGATACAGTGTGAGGATTAACTCCGTGTGAGACAGTGATACAGTGTGAGGATTACCTCGTGTGAGACAGTGATACAGTGTGAGGATTAATTCCGTGTGAGACAGTGATACAGTGTGTGGATTAACTCTGTGTGAGACAGTGATACAGTGTGAGGATTAACTCCGTGTGAGACAGTGATACAGTGTGAGGATTAACTCAGTGTGAGACAGAGATACAGTGTGAGGATTAACTCCGTGTGAGACAGAGATACAGTGTGGGGATTAACTCAGTGTGAGCCAGTGATACAGTGTGTGGATTAACTCTGCGTGAGACAGCGATACATTGTGAGGATTAACTCCGTGTGAGACAGTGATACAGTGTGAGGATTAACTCCGTGTTAGACAGTGATACAGTGTGAGGATTAACTCCGAGTGAGACAGTGATACAGTGTGAGGATTAACTCCGTGTGAGACAGTGATACAGTGTGAGGATTAACTTCGTGTGAGACAGTGATACAGTGTGAGGATTAACTCAGTGTGAGACAGTGATACAGTGTGAGGATTAACTCTGTGTGAGACAGTGATACAGTGTGAGGATTAACTCCGTGTGAGGCAGTGATACAGTGTGTGGATTAACTCAGTGTGAGACAGTGATACAGTGTGAGGATTATCTCAGTGTGAGACAGTGATACAGTGTGAGGATTATCTCAGTGTGAGACAGTGATACAGTGTGAGGATAAACTCCGTGTGAGACAGTGATACAGTGTGAGGATTAACTCCGTGTGAGACAGTGATACAGAGTGAGGATTAACTCCGTGTGAGACAGTGATGCAGTTTGAGGATTATCTCCGTGTGAGACAGTGATACAGTGTGAGGATTAACTCCGTGTGAGAGAGTGATACATTGTGAGGATTAACTCCGTGTGAGACAGTGATACAGTGTGAGGATTAACTCCGTGTGAGACAGTGATACAGTGTGAGGATTACCTCGTGTGAGACAGTGATACAGTGTGAGGATTAACTCTGTGTGAGACAGTGATACAGTGTGAGGATTAACTCCGTGTGAGACAGTGATACAGTGTGAGGATTAACTTCGTGTGAGACAGTGATACAGTGTGAGGATTAACTCCGTGTGATACAGTGTGAGGATTAACTCTGTGTGAGACAGTGATACAGTGTGTGGATTACCTTGTGTGATACATTGTGAGGATTAACTCTGTGTGAGACAGTGATACAGTGTGAGGATTAACTCCGTGTGAGACAGTGATACAGTGTGAGGATTAACTCCGTGTGAGACAGTGATACAGTGTGAGGATTAACTCTGTGTGAGACAGTGATACAGTGTGAGGATTAACTCCGTGTGAGACAGTGATACAGTGTGAGGATTAACTCCGTGTGAGACAGTGATACAGTGTGTGGATTACGTTGTGTGATACAGTGATACAGTGTGAGGATTAATTCCGTGTGAGACAGTGATACAGTGTGAGTATTAACTCCGTGTGAGACAGTGATACAGTGTGAGGATTAACTCCGAGTGAGACAGTGATACAGTGTGAGGATTAACTCCGTGTGAGACAGTGATACAGTGTGAGGATTAACTCTGTGTGAGACAGTGATACAGTGTGAGGATTAACTCCGTGTGAGACAGTGATACAGTGTGAGGATTAACTCCGTGTGAGACAGTGATACAGTGTGAGGATTAACTCCGAGTGAGACAGCGATACAGTGTGAGGATTAACTCCGTGTGAGACAGTGATACAGTTTGAGGATTAACTCCGTGTGAGACAGTGATACAGTGTGAGGATTAACTCCGTGTGAGACAGTGATACAGTGTGAGGATTAACTCTGTGTGAGACAGTGATACAGTGTGAGGATTAACTCTGTGTGAGACAGTGATACAGTGTGTGGATTAACTCTGTGTGAGACAGTGATACAGTGTGTGGATTAACTCTGTGTGAGACAGTGATACAGTGTGTGGATTAACTCTGTGTGAGACAGTGATACAGTGTGAGGATTAACTCCGTGTGAGACAGTGATACAGTGTGAGGATTAACTTCCTGTGAGACAGTGATACAGTGTGAGGATTAACTCCGTGTGAGACAGAGATACAGTGTGAGGATTAACTCCCTGTGAGAGAGTGATACAGTGTGAGGATTAACTCCGTGTGAGACAGAGATACAGTGTGAGGATTAACTCCGAGTGAGACAGTGATACATTGTGAGGATTAACTCCGTGTGAGACAGTGATACAGTGTGAGGATTAACTCTGTGTGAGACAATGATACAGTGTGAGGATTAACTCAGTGTGAGACAGTGATACAGTGTGCGGATTAACTCCGTGTGAGACAGTGATACAGTGTGAGTATTAACTCTGTGTGAAACAGTGATACAGTGTGAGGATTAACTCCGTGTGAGAGAGTGATACAGTGTGAGGATTAACTCCGTGTGAGACAGTGATACAGTGTGAGTATTAACTCTGTGTGAGACAGTGATACAGTGTGAGGATTAACTCAGTGTGAGACAGTGATACAGTGTGAGGATTAACTCCGTGTGAGACAGTGATACAGTGTGAGGATTAACTCCGAGTGAGACAGTGATACAGTGTGAGGATTACTCTGTGTGAGACAGTGATACAGTGTGAGGATTAACTCCGTGTGAGACAGTCATACGGTGTGAGGATTAACTCCGTGTGAGACAGTGATACAGTGTGAGGATTAACTCCGTGTGAGACAGTGATACAGTGTGAGGATTAACTCAGTGTGAGACAGTGATACAGTGTGAGGATTAACTCCGTGTGAGACAGTGATACAGTGTGAGGATTAACTCCGAGTGAGACAGTGATACAGTGTGAGGATTACTCTGTGTGAGACAGTGATACAGTGTGAGGATTAACTCCGTGTGAGACAGTCATACGGTGTGAGGATTAACTCCTTGTGAGACAGTGATACAGTGTGAGGATTAACTCCGTGTGAGTGATACAGTGTGTGGATTATCTCCGTGTGAGACAGTGATACAGTGTGAGGATTAAATCCGAGTGAGACAGTGATACAGTGTGAGGATTAACTCCGAGTGGATTATCTCCGTGTGAGACAGTGATACAGTGTGAGGATTAACTCCGAGTGAGACAGTGATACAGTGTGAGGATTAACTCCGAGTGAGACAGTGATACAGTGTGAGGATTAACTCCGTGTGAGACAGTGATACAGTGTGAGGATTATCTCCGTGTGACACAGTGATACAGTGTGAGGATTAACTCCGAGTGAGACAGTGATACAGTGTGAGGATTAACTCCGTGTGAGACAGTGATACAGTGTGAGGATTAACTCAGTGTGAGACAGTGATACAGTGTGAGGATTAACTCCGTGTGAGACAGTGATACAGTGTGAGGATTAACTCCGTGTGAGACAGTGATACAGTGCGAGGATTAACTCCATGGGAGACAGTGATACAGTGTGAGGATTAACTCCATGGGAGACAGTGATACAGTGTGAGGATTAACTCCGTGTGATACAGTGTGAGGATTAACTCCGTGTGAGACAGAGATACAGTGTGAGGATTAACTCAGTGTGAGACAGTGATACAATGTGATGATTAACTCCGTGTGAGGCAGTGATACAGTGTGAGGATTAACTCCGTGTGAGGCAGTGATACAGTGTGAGGATTAACTCAGTGTGAGACAGTGATACAGTGTGAGGATTAACTCCCTGTGAGACAGTGATACAGTGTGAGGATTAACTCCGTGTGAGACAGAGATACAGTGTGAGGATTAACTCCCTGTGAGAGAGTGATACAGTGTGAGGATTAACTCCGTGTGAGACAGAGATACAGTGTGAGGATTAACTCCGAGTGAGACAGTGATACATTGTGAGGATTAACTCCGTGTGAGACAGTGATACAGTGTGAGGATTAACTCTGTGTGAGACAATGATACAGTGTGAGGATTAACTCAGTGTGAGACAGTGATACAGTGTGCGGATTAACTCCGTGTGAGACAGTGATACAGTGTGAGTATTAACTCTGTGTGAAACAGTGATACAGTGTGAGGATTAACTCCGTGTGAGAGAGTGATACAGTGTGAGGATTAACTCCGTGTGAGACAGTGATACAGTGTGAGTATTAACTCTGTGTGAGACAGTGATACAGTGTGAGGATTAACTCAGTGTGAGACAGTGATACAGTGTGAGGATTAACTCCGTGTGAGACAGTGATACAGTGTGAGGATTAACTCCGAGTGAGACAGTGATACAGTGTGAGGATTACTCTGTGTGAGACAGTGATACAGTGTGAGGATTAACTCCGTGTGAGACAGTCATACGGTGTGAGGATTAACTCCGTGTGAGACAGTGATACAGTGTGAGGATTAACTCCGTGTGAGACAGTGATACAGTGTGAGGATTAACTCAGTGTGAGACAGTGATACAGTGTGAGGATTAACTCCGTGTGAGACAGTGATACAGTGTGAGGATTAACTCCGAGTGAGACAGTGATACAGTGTGAGGATTACTCTGTGTGAGACAGTGATACAGTGTGAGGATTAACTCCGTGTGAGACAGTCATACGGTGTGAGGATTAACTCCTTGTGAGACAGTGATACAGTGTGAGGATTAACTCCGTGTGAGTGATACAGTGTGTGGATTATCTCCGTGTGAGACAGTGATACAGTGTGAGGATTAAATCCGAGTGAGACAGTGATACAGTGTGAGGATTAACTCCGAGTGGATTATCTCCGTGTGAGACAGTGATACAGTGTGAGGATTAACTCCGAGTGAGACAGTGATACAGTGTGAGGATTAACTCCGAGTGAGACAGTGATACAGTGTGAGGATTAACTCCGTGTGAGACAGTGATACAGTGTGAGGATTATCTCCGTGTGACACAGTGATACAGTGTGAGGATTAACTCCGAGTGAGACAGTGATACAGTGTGAGGATTAACTCCGTGTGAGACAGTGATACAGTGTGAGGATTAACTCAGTGTGAGACAGTGATACAGTGTGAGGATTAACTCCGTGTGAGACAGTGATACAGTGTGAGGATTAACTCCGTGTGAGACAGTGATACAGTGCGAGGATTAACTCCATGGGAGACAGTGATACAGTGTGAGGATTAACTCCATGGGAGACAGTGATACAGTGTGAGGATTAACTCCGTGTGATACAGTGTGAGGATTAACTCCGTGTGAGACAGAGATACAGTGTGAGGATTAACTCAGTGTGAGACAGTGATACAATGTGATGATTAACTCCGTGTGAGGCAGTGATACAGTGTGAGGATTAACTCCGTGTGAGGCAGTGATACAGTGTGAGGATTAACTCAGTGTGAGACAGTGATACAGTGTGAGGATTAACTCCGTGCGAGACAGTGATACAGTGTGAGGATTAATTCCGTGTGAGTCAGTGATACAGTGTGAGGATTACCTCCGTGTGAGACAGTGATACAGTGTGAGGATTAACTCCGTGTGAGACAGTCATACAGTGTGAGGATTAACTCTGTGTGAGACAGTGATACAGTGTGAGGATTAACTCCGTGTGAGACAGTGATACAGTGTGAGGATTAACTCCGTGTGAGACAGTGATACAGTGTGAGGATTAACTCAGTGTGAGACAGTGATACAGTGTGAGGATTTACTCCGTGTGAGACAGTGATACAGTGTGAGGATTAACTCCGAGTGAGACAGTGATACAGTGTGAGGATTAACTCCGAGTGAGACAGTGATACAGTGTGAGGATTAACTCCATGGGAGACAGTGATACAGTGTGAGGATTAACTCCGTGTGACACAGTGATACAGTGTGAGGATTAACTCCGAGTGAGACAGTGATACAGTGTGAGGATTAACTCCGTGTGAGACAGTGATACAGTGTGAGGATTAACTCCGTGTGAGACAGTGATACAGTGCGAGGATTAACTCCATGGGAGACAGTGATACAGTGTGAGGATTAACTCCGTGTGAGACAGAGATACAGTGTGTGGATTATCTCCGTGTGAGACAGTGATACAGTGTGAGGATTAAGTCCGAGTGAGACAGTGATACAGTGTGAGGATAAACTCCGAGTGGATTATCTCCGTGTGAGACAGTGATACAGTGTGAGGATTAACTCCGAGTGAGACAGTGATACAGTGTGAGGATTAACTCCGAGTGAGGCAGTGATACAGTGTGAGGATTAACTCCGTGTGAGACAGTGATACAGTGTGAGGATTATCTCCGTGTGACACAGTGATACAGTGTGAGGATTAACTCCGAGTGAGACAGTGATACAGTGTGAGGATTAACTCCGTGTGAGACAGTGATACAGTGTGAGGATTAACTCAGTGTGAGACAGTGATACAGTGTGAGGATTAACTCCGTGTGAGACAGTGATACAGTGTGAGGATTAACTCCGTGTGAGACAGTGATACAGTGCGAGGATTAACTCCATGGGAGACAGTGATACAGTGTGAGGATTAACTCCATGGGAGACAGTGATACAGTGTGAGGATTAACTCCGTGTGAGACAGTGATACAGTGTGTGGATTACCTTGTGTGATACAGTGATACAGTGTGAGGATTAACTCCGTGTGAGACAGTGATACAGTGTGAGTATTAACTCCGTGTGAGACAGTGATACAGTGTGAGGATTAACTCCGAGTGAGACAGTGATACAGTGTGAGGATTAACTCCGTGTGAGACAGTGATACAGTGTGAGGATTAACTCTGTGTGAGACAGTGATACAGTGTGAGGATTAACTCCGTGTGAGACAGTGATACAGTGTGAGGATTAACTCCGTGTGAGACAGTGATACAGTGTGAGGATTAACTCCGAGTGAGACAGCGATACAGTATGAGGATTAACTCCGTGTGAGACATTGATACAGTTTGAGGATTAACTCCGTGTGAGACAGTGATACAGTGTGAGGATTAACTCCGTGTGAGACAGTGATACAGTGTGAGGATTAACTCCGTGTGAGACAGTGATACATTGTGTGGATTAACTCCGTGTGAGACAGTGATACAGTGTGAGGATTAACTCCGTGTGAGACAGTGATACAGTGTGAGGATTAACTCCGAGTGAGACAGTGATACAGTGTGGATTAACTCCGTGTGAGACAGTGGTACAGTGTGAGGATTAACTCCGTGTGAGACAGTGATACAGTGTGTGGATTAACTCTGTGTGAGACAGTGATACAGTGTGTGGATTAACTCTGTGTGAAACAGTGATACAGTGTGAGGATTAACTCCGTCTGAGACAGTGATACAGTGTGAGGATTAACTCAGTGTGAGACAGTGATACAGTGTGAGGATTAACTCCCTGTGAGACAGTGATACAGTGTGAGGATTAACTCCGTGTGAGACAGTGATACAGTGTGAGGATTAACTCCGTGTGAGACAGTGATACAGTGTGAGGATTACCTCGTGTGAGACAGTGATACAGTGTGAGGATTAACTCCGTGTGAGACAGT
Organism: Scyliorhinus torazame; assembly: GCF_047496885.1. Lineage (NCBI taxonomy): Eukaryota > Metazoa > Chordata > Chondrichthyes > Carcharhiniformes > Scyliorhinidae > Scyliorhinus > Scyliorhinus torazame. The sequence goes on from NC_092707.1 coordinate 204,659,057, forward strand.
GATACAGTGTGTGGATTAACTCTGTGTGAGACAGTGATACAGTGTGAGGATTAACTCCGTGTGAGACAGTGATACAGTGTGAGGATTAACTCAGTGTGAGACAGAGATACAGTGTGAGGATTAACTCCGTGTGAGACAGAGATACAGTGTGGGGATTAACTCAGTGTGAGCCAGTGATACAGTGTGTGGATTAACTCTGCGTGAGACAGCGATACATTGTGAGGATTAACTCCGTGTGAGACAGTGATACAGTGTGAGGATTAACTCCGTGTTAGACAGTGATACAGTGTGAGGATTAACTCCGAGTGAGACAGTGATACAGTGTGAGGATTAACTCCGTGTGAGACAGTGATACAGTGTGAGGATTAACTTCGTGTGAGACAGTGATACAGTGTGAGGATTAACTCAGTGTGAGACAGTGATACAGTGTGAGGATTAACTCTGTGTGAGACAGTGATACAGTGTGAGGATTAACTCCGTGTGAGGCAGTGATACAGTGTGTGGATTAACTCAGTGTGAGACAGTGATACAGTGTGAGGATTATCTCAGTGTGAGACAGTGATACAGTGTGAGGATTAACTCCGTGTGAGACAGTGATACAGTGAGAGGATTAACTCAGTGTGAGACAGTGATACAGTGTGAGGATTAACTCAGTGTGAGACAGTGATACAGTGTGAGGATTACCTCGTGTGAGACATTGATACAGTGTGAGGATTAACTCCGTGTGATACAGTTTGAGGATTATCTCCGTGTGAGCCAGTGATACAGTGTGAGGATTAACTCCGTGTGAGACAGTAATACAGTGTGAGGATTAACTCCGTGTGAGACAGTGATACAGTGTGAGGATTAACTCCGTGTGAGACAGTGATACATTGTGTGGATTAACTCCGTGTGAGACAGTGATACAGTGTGAGGATTAACTCCGTGTGAGACAGTGATACAGTGTGAGGATTAACTCCGAGTGAGACAGTGATACAGTGAGGATTAACTCCGTGTGAGACAGTGGTACAGTGTGAGGATTAACTCCGTGTGAGACAGTGATACAGTGTGAGGATTAACTCTGTGTGAGACAGTGATACAGTGTGTGGATTAACTCTGTGTGAAACAGTGATACAGTGTGAGGATTAACTCCGTCTGAGACAGTGATACAGTGTGAGGATTAACTCAGTGTGAGACAGTGATACAGTGTGAGGATTAACTCCGTGTGAGACAGTGATACAGTGTGAGGATTAACTCCGTGTGAGACAGTGATGCAGTTTGAGGATTATCTCCGTGTGAGACAGTGATACAGTGTGAGGATTAACTCCGTGTGAGAGAGTGATACAGTGTGAGGATTAACTCCGTGTGAGACAGTGATACAGTGTGAGGATTAACTCCGTGTGAGACAGTGATACAGTGTGAGGATTACCTCGTGTGAGACAGTGATACAGTGTGAGGATTAACTCTGTGTGAGACAGTGATACAGTGTGAGGATTAACTCCGTGTGAGACAGTGATACAGTGTGAGGATTAACTTCGTGTGAGACAGTGATACAGTGTGAGGATTAACTCCGTGTGATACAGTGTGAGGATTAACTCTGTGTGAGACAGTGATACAGTGTGTGGATTACCTTGTGTGATACATTGTGAGGATTAACTCTGTGTGAGACAGTGATACAGTGTGAGGATTAACTCCGTGTGAGACAGTGATACAGTGTGAGGATTAACTCCGTGTGAGACAGTGATACAGTGTGAGGATTAACTCTGTGTGAGACAGTGATACAGTGTGAGGATTAACTCCGTGTGAGACAGTGATACAGTGTGAGGATTAACTCCGTGTGAGACAGTGATACAGTGTGTGGATTACCTTGTGTGATACAGTGATACAGTGTGAGGATTAATTCCGTGTGAGACAGTGATACAGTGTGAGTATTAACTCCGTGTGAGACAGTGATACAGTGTGAGGATTAACTCCGAGTGAGACAGTGATACAGTGTGAGGATTAACTCCGTGTGAGACAGTGATACAGTGTGAGGATTAACTCTGTGTGAGACAGTGATACAGTGTGAGGATTAACTCCGTGTGAGACAGTGATACAGTGTGAGGATTAACTCCGTGTGAGACAGTGATACAGTGTGAGGATTAACTCCGAGTGAGACAGCGATACAGTGTGAGGATTAACTCCGTGTGAGACAGTGATACAGTTTGAGGATTAACTCCGTGTGAGACAGTGATACAGTGTGAGGATTAACTCCGTGTGAGACAGTGATACAGTGTGAGGATTAACTCCGTGTGAGACAGTGATACATTGTGTGGATTAACTCCGTGTGAGACAGTGATACAGTGTGAGGATTAACTCCGTGTGAGACAGTGATACAGTGTGAGGATTAACTCCGAGTGAGACAGTGATACAGTGAGGATTAACTCCGTGTGAGACAGTGGTACAGTGTGAGGATTAACTCCGTGTGAGACAGTGATACAGTGTGTGGATTAACTCTGTGTGAGACAGTGATACAGTGTGTGGATTAACTCTGTGTGAAACAGTGATACAGTGTGAGGATTAACTCCGTCTGAGACAGTGATACAGTGTGAGGATTAACTCAGTGTGAGACAGTGATACAGTGTGAGGATTAACTCCCTGTGAGACAGTGATACAGTGTGAGGATTAACTCCGAGTGAGACAGCGATACAGTGTGAGGATTAACTCAGTGTGAGACAGTGATACAGTGTGAGGATTAACTCTGTGTGAGATAGTGATACAGTGTGTGGATTAACTCCGTGTGAGACAGTGATACAGTGTGAGGATTAACTCCGTGAGAGACAGTGATACAGTGTGAGGATTAACTCCGTGTGAGACAGTGATACAGTGTGAGGATTAACTCCGTGTGAGACAGTGATACAGTGTGAGGATTAACTCTGTGTGAGACAGTGATACAGTGTGAGGATTAACTCTGTGTGAGACAGTGATACAGTGTGTGGATTAACTCTGTGTGAGACAGTGATACAGTGTGTGGATTAACTCTGTGTGAGACAGTGATACAGTGTGTGGATTAACTCTGTGTGAGACAGTGATACAGTGTGAGGATTAACTCCGTGTGAGACAGTGATACAGTGTGAGGATTAACTCCCTGTGAGACAGTGATACAGTGTGAGGATTAACTCCGTGTGAGACAGAGATACAGTGTGAGGATTAACTCCCTGTGAGAGAGTGATACAGTGTGAGGATTAACTCCGTGTGAGACAGAGATACAGTGTGAGGATTAACTCCGAGTGAGACAGTGATACATTGTGAGGATTAACTCCGTGTGAGACAGTGATACAGTGTGAGGATTAACTCTGTGTGAGACAATGATACAGTGTGAGGATTAACTCAGTGTGAGACAGTGATACAGTGTGCGGATTAACTCCGTGTGAGACAGTGATACAGTGTGAGTATTAACTCTGTGTGAAACAGTGATACAGTGTGAGGATTAACTCCGTGTGAGAGAGTGATACAGTGTGAGGATTAACTCCGTGTGAGACAGTGATACAGTGTGAGTATTAACTCTGTGTGAGACAGTGATACAGTGTGAGGATTAACTCCGTGTGAGACAGTGATACAGTGTGAGGATTAACTCCGTGTGAGGCAGTGATACAGTGTGAGGATTAACTCCGTGTGAGACAGTGATACAGTGTGAGGATTAACTCAGTGTGAGACAGTGATACAGTGTGAGGATTAACTCCGTGTGAGACAGTGATACAGTGTGAGGATTAACTCCGAGTGAGACAGTGATACAGTGTGAGGATTACTCTGTGTGAGACAGTGATACAGTGTGAGGATTAACTCCGTGTGAGACAGTCATACGGTGTGAGGATTAACTCCGTGTGAGACAGTGATACAGTGTGAGGATTAACTCCGTGTGAGTGATACAGTGTGTGGATTATCTCCGTGTGAGACAGTGATACAGTGTGAGGATTAAATCCGAGTGAGACAGTGATACAGTGTGAGGATTAACTCCGAGTGGATTATCTCCGTGTGAGACAGTGATACAGTGTGAGGATTAACTCCGAGTGAGACAGTGATACAGTGTGAGGATTAACTCCGAGTGAGACAGTGATACAGTGTGAGGATTAACTCCGTGTGAGACAGTGATACAGTGTGAGGATTATCTCCGTGTGACACAGTGATACAGTGTGAGGATTAACTCCGAGTGAGACAGTGATACAGTGTGAGGATTAACTCCGTGTGAGACAGTGATACAGTGTGAGGATTAACTCAGTGTGAGACAGTGATACAGTGTGAGGATTAACTCCGTGTGAGACAGTGATACAGTGTGAGGATTAACTCCGTGTGAGACAGTGATACAGTGCGAGGATTAACTCCATGGGAGACAGTGATACAGTGTGAGGATTAACTCCATGGGAGACAGTGATACAGTGTGAGGATTAACTCCGTGTGATACAGTGTGAGGATTAACTCCGTGTGAGACAGAGATACAGTGTGAGGATTAACTCAGTGTGAGACAGTGATACAATGTGATGATTAACTCCGTGTGAGGCAGTGATACAGTGTGAGGATTAACTCCGTGTGAGGCAGTGATACAGTGTGAGGATTAACTCAGTGTGAGACAGTGATACAGTGTGAGGATTAACTCCGTGCGAGACAGTGATACAGTGTGAGGATTAATTCCGTGTGAGTCAGTGATACAGTGTGAGGATTACCTCCGTGTGAGACAGTGATACAGTGTGAGGATTAACTCCGTGTGAGACAGTCATACAGTGTGAGGATTAACTCTGTGTGAGACAGTGATACAGTGTGAGGATTAACTCCGTGTGAGACAGTGATACAGTGTGAGGATTAACTCCGTGTGAGACAGTGATACAGTGTGAGGATTAACTCAGTGTGAGACAGTGATACAGTGTGAGGATTTACTCCGTGTGAGACAGTGATACAGTGTGAGGATTAACTCCGAGTGAGACAGTGATACAGTGTGAGGATTAACTCCGAGTGAGACAGTGATACAGTGTGAGGATTAACTCCATGGGAGACAGTGATACAGTGTGAGGATTAACTCCGTGTGATACAGTGTGAGGATTAACTCCGTGTGAGACAGAGATACAGTGTGTGGATTATCTCCGTGTGAGACAGTGATACAGTGTGAGGATTAACTCCGAGTGAGACAGCGATACAGTGTGAGGATTAACTCCGTGTGAGACAGTGATACAGTGTGAGGATTATCTCCGTGTGACACAGTGATACAGTGTGAGGATTAACTCCGAGTGAGACAGTGATACAGTGTGAGGATTAACTCCGTGTGACACAGTGATACAGTGTGAGGATTATCTCCGTGTGACACAGTGATACAGTGTGAGGATTAACTCCGAGTGAGACAGTGATACAGTGTGAGGATTAACTCCGAGTGAGGCAGTGATACAGTGTGAGGATTAACTCAGTGTGAGACAGTGATACAGTGTGAGGATTAACTCCGTGTGAGACAGTGATACAGTGTGAGGATTAACTCCGAGTGAGACAGTGATACAGTGTGAGGATTACTCTGTGTGAGACAGTGATACAGTGTGAGGATTAACTCCGTGTGAGACAGTCATACGGTGTGAGGATTAACTCCGTGTGAGACAGTGATACAGTGTGAGGATTAACTCCGTGTGAGTGATACAGTGTGTGGATTATCTCCGTGTGAGACAGTGATACAGTGTGAGGATTAAATCCGAGTGAGACAGTGATACAGTGTGAGGATTAACTCCGAGTGGATTATCTCCGTGTGAGACAGTGATACAGTGTGAGGATTAACTCCGAGTGAGACAGTGATACAGTGTGAGGATTAACTCCGAGTGAGACAGTGATACAGTGTGAGGATTAACTCCGTGTGAGACAGTGATACAGTGTGAGGATTATCTCCGTGTGACACAGTGATACAGTGTGAGGATTAACTCCGAGTGAGACAGTGATACAGTGTGAGGATTAACTCCGTGTGAGACAGTGATACAGTGTGAGGATTAACTCAGTGTGAGACAGTGATACAGTGTGAGGATTAACTCCGTGTGAGACAGTGATACAGTGTGAGGATTAACTCCGTGTGAGACAGTGATACAGTGCGAGGATTAACTCCATGGGAGACAGTGATACAGTGTGAGGATTAACTCCATGGGAGACAGTGATACAGTGTGAGGATTAACTCCGTGTGATACAGTGTGAGGATTAACTCCGTGTGAGACAGAGATACAGTGTGAGGATTAACTCAGTGTGAGACAGTGATACAATGTGATGATTAACTCCGTGTGAGGCAGTGATACAGTGTGAGGATTAACTCCGTGTGAGGCAGTGATACAGTGTGAGGATTAACTCAGTGTGAGACAGTGATACAGTGTGAGGATTAACTCCGTGCGAGACAGTGATACAGTGTGAGGATTAATTCCGTGTGAGTCAGTGATACAGTGTGAGGATTACCTCCGTGTGAGACAGTGATACAGTGTGAGGATTAACTCCGTGTGAGACAGTCATACAGTGTGAGGATTAACTCTGTGTGAGACAGTGATACAGTGTGAGGATTAACTCCGTGTGAGACAGTGATACAGTGTGAGGATTAACTCCGTGTGAGACAGTGATACAGTGTGAGGATTAACTCAGTGTGAGACAGTGATACAGTGTGAGGATTTACTCCGTGTGAGACAGTGATACAGTGTGAGGATTAACTCCGAGTGAGACAGTGATACAGTGTGAGGATTAACTCCGAGTGAGACAGTGATACAGTGTGAGGATTAACTCCATGGGAGACAGTGATACAGTGTGAGGATTAACTCCGTGTGATACAGTGTGAGGATTAACTCCGTGTGAGACAGAGATACAGTGTGTGGATTATCTCCGTGTGAGACAGTGATACAGTGTGAGGATTAACTCCGAGTGAGACAGCGATACAGTGTGAGGATTAACTCCGTGTGAGACAGTGATACAGTGTGAGGATTATCTCCGTGTGACACAGTGATACAGTGTGAGGATTAACTCCGAGTGAGACAGTGATACAGTGTGAGGATTAACTCCGTGTGACACAGTGATACAGTGTGAGGATTATCTCCGTGTGACACAGTGATACAGTGTGAGGATTAACTCCGAGTGAGACAGTGATACAGTGTGAGGATTAACTCCGAGTGAGGCAGTGATACAGTGTGAGGATTAACTCCGTGTGAGACAGTGATACAGTGTGAGGATTATCTCCGTGTGACACAGTGATACAGTGTGAGGATTAACTCCGAGTGAGACAGTGATACAGTGTGAGGATTAACTCCGTGTGAGACAGTGATACAGTGTGAGGATTAACTCAGTGTGAGACAGTGATACAGTGTGAGGATTAACTCCGTGTGAGACAGTGATACAGTGTGAGGATTAACTCCGTGTGAGACAGTGATACAGTGCGAGGATTAACTCCATGGGAGACAGTGATACAGTGTGAGGATTAACTCCATGGGAGACAGTGATACAGTGTGAGGATTAACTCCGTGTGATACAGTGTGAGGATTAACTCCGTGTGAGACAGAGATACAGTGTGAAGATTAACTCAGTGTGAGACAGTGATACAATGTGAGGATTAACTCCGTGTGAGGCAGTGATACAGTGTGAGGATTAACTCCGTGTGAGGCAGTGATACAATGTGAGGATTAACTCAGTGTGAGACAGTGATACAGTGTGAGGATTAACTCCGTGCGAGACAGTGATACAGTGTGAGGATTAACTCCGTATGAGTCAGTGATACAGTGTGAGGATTACCTCCGTGTGAGACAGTGATACAGTGTGAGGATTAACTCCGTGTGAGACAGTCATACAGTGTGAGGATTAACTCTGTGTGAGACAGTGATACAGTGTGAGGATTAACTCCGTGTGAGACAGTGATACAGTGTGAGGATTAACTCCGTGTGAGACAGTGATACAGTGTGAGGATTAACTCAGTGTGAGACAGTGATACAGTGTGAGGATTTACTCCGTGTGAGACAGTGATACAGTGTGAGGATTAACTCCGAGTGAGACAGTGATACAGTGTGAGGATTAACTCCGAGTGAGACAGTGATACAGTGTGAGGATTAACTCCGTGTGAGACAGTGATACAGTGTGAGGATTAACTCAGCCTGAGACAGTGATACAGTGTGAGGATTAACTCCGTGAGAGACAGTGATACAGTGTGAGGATTAACTCAGTGTGAGACAGTGATACAGTGTGAGGATTAACTCCGTGTGAGACAGTGATACAGTGTGAGGATTAACTCCGTGTGAGACAGTGATACAGTGCGAGGATTAACTCCATGGGAGACAGTGATACAGTGTGAGGATTAACTCCATGGGAGACAGTGATACAGTGTGAGGATTAACTCCGTGTGATACAGTGTGAGGATTAACTCCGTGTGAGACAGAGATACAGTGTGAGGATTAACTCAGTGTGAGACAGTGATACAATGTGAGGATTAACTCCGTGTGAGGCAGTGATACAGTGTGAGGATTAACTCCGTGTGAGGCAGTGATACAGTGTGAGGATTAACTCAGTGTGAGACAGTGATACAGTGTGAGGATTAACTCCGTGCGAGACAGTGATACAGTGTGAGGATTAACTCCGTGTGAGTCAGTGATACAGTGTGAGGATTACCTCCATGTGAGACAGTGATACAGTGTGAGGATTAACTCCGTGTGAGACAGTCATACAGTGTGAGGATTAACTCTGTGTGAGACAGTGATACAGTGTGAGGATTAACTCCGTGTGAGACAGTGATACAGTGTGAGGATTAACTCCGTGTGAGACAGTGATACAGTGTGAGGATTAACTCAGTGTGAGACAGTGATACAGTGTGAGGATTTACTCCGTGTGAGACAGTGATACAGTGTGAGGATTAACTCCGAGTGAGACAGTGATACAGTGTGAGGATTAACTCCGAGTGAGACAGTGATACAGTGTGAGGATTAACTCCGTGTGAGACAGTGATACAGTGTGAGGATTAACTCAGCGTGAGACAGTGATACAGTGTGAGGATTAACTCCGTGAGAGACAGTGATACAGTGTGAGGATTAACTCAGTGTGAGACAGTGATACAGTGTGAGGATTAACTCCGTGTGAGACAGTGATACAGTGTGAGGATTAACTCCGTGTGAGACAGTGATACAGTGTGTGGATTAACTCCGTGTGAGACAGTGATACAGTGTGAGGATTAACTCCGTGTGAGACAGTGATACAGCGTGAGGATTAACTCAGTGTGAGACAGAGATACAGTGTGAGGATTAACTCCGTGTGAGACAGAGATACAGTGTGGGGATTAACTCAGTGTGAGCCAGTGATACAGTGTGTGGATTATCTCTGCGTGAGACAGCGATTCATTGTGAGGATTAACTCCGTGTGGGACAGTGATACAGTGTGAGGATTAACTCCGTGTTAGACAGTGATACAGTGTGAGGATTAACTCCGAGTGAGACAGTGATATAGTGTGAGGATTAACTCCGTGTGAGACAGTGATACAGTGTGAGGATTAACTCCGTGTGAGACAGTGATACAGTGTGAGGATTAACTCAGTGTGAGACAGTGATACAGTGTGAGGATTAACTCCGTGTGAGACAGTGATACAGTGTGAGGATTAACTCTGTGTGAGACAGTGATACAGTGTGAGGATTAACTCCGTGTGAGGCAGTGATACAGTGTGTGGATTAACTCAGTGTGAGACAGTGATACAGTGTGAGGATTATCTCAGTGTGAGACAGTGATACAGTGTGAGGATTAACTCCGTGTGAGACAGTGATACAGTGAGAGGATTAACTCAGTGTGAGACAGTGATTCAGTGTGAGGATTAACTCAGGGTGAGACAGTGATACAGTGTGAGGATTACCTCGTGTGAGACATTGATACAGTCTGAGGATTAACTCCGTGTGATACAGTTTGAGGATTATCTCCGTGTGAGCCAGTGATACAGTGTGAGGATTAACTCCGTGTGAGACAGTGATACAGTGTGAGGATTAACTCCGTGTGAGACAGTGATACAGTGTGAGGATTATCTCCGTGTGAGACAGTGATACAGTGTGAGGATAAACTCCGTGTGAGACAGTGATACAGTGTGAGGATTAACTCCGTGTGAGACAGTGATACAGTGTGAGGATTAACTCCGTGTGAGACAGTGATGCAGTTTGAGGATTACCTCCGTGTGAGACAGTGATATAGTGTGAGGATTAACTCCGTGTGAGACAGTGATACAGTGTGAGGATTAACTCCGTGTGAGACAGTGATACAGTGTGAGGATTAACTCCGTGTGAGACAGTGATACAGTGTGAGGATTACCTCGTGTGAGACAGTGATACAGTGTGAGGATTAACTCTGTGTGAGACAGTGATACAGTGTGAGGATTAACTCCGTGTGAGACAGTGATAAAGTGTGAGGATTAACTTCGTGTGAGACAGTGATACAGTGTGAGGATTAACTCCGTGTGATACAGTGTGAGTATTAACTCCGTGTGAGACAGTGATACAGTGTGAGTATTAACTCCGTGTGAGACAGTGATACAGTGTGAGGATTAACTCCGAGTGAGACAGTGATACAGTGTGAGGATTAACTCCGTGTGAGACAGTGATACAGTGTGAGGATTAACTCTGTGTGAGACAGTGATACAGTGTGAGGATTAACTCCGTGTGAGACAGTGATACAGTGTGAGGATTAACTCAGTGTGAGACAGTGATACAGTGTGAGGATTAACTCCGAGTGAGACAGCGATACAGTATGAGGATTAGCTCCGTGTGAGACAGTGATACAGTTTGAGGATTAACTCCGTGTGAGACAGTGATACAGTGTGAGGATTAACTCCGTGTGAGACAGTGATACAGTGTGAGGATTAACTCCGTGTGAGACAGTGATACATTGTGTGGATTAACTCCGTGTGAGACAGTGATACAGTGTGAGGATTAACTCCGTGTGAGACATTGATACAGTGTGAGGATTAACTCCGAGTGAGACAGTGATACAGTGAGGATTAACTCCGTGTGAGACAGTGGTACAGTGTGAGGATTAACTCCGTGTGAGACAGTGATACAGTGTGTGGATTAACTCTGTGTGAGACAGTGATACAGTGTGTGGATTAACTCTGTGTGAAACAGTGATACAGTGTGAGGATTAACTCCGTCTGAGACAGTGATACAGCGTGAGGATTAACTCAGTGTGAGACAGTGATACAGTGTGAGGATTAACTCCCTGTGAGACAGTGATACAGTGTGAGGATTAACTCCGAGTGAGACAGCGATACAGTGTGAGGATTAACTCAGTGTGAGACAGTGATACAGTGTGAGGATTAACTCTGTGTGAGACAGTGATACAGTGTGTGGATTAACTCCGTGTGAGACAGTGATACAGTGTGAGGATTAACTCCGTGTGAGACAGTGATACAGTGTGAGGATTAACTCCGTGTGAGACAGTGATACAGTGTGAGGATTAACTCCGTGTGAGACAGTGATACAGTGTGAGGATTAACTCCGTGTGAGACAGTGATACAGTGTGAGGATTAACTCTGTGTGAGACAGTGATACAGTGTGTGGATTAACTCTGTGTGAGACAGTGATACAGTGTGTGGATTAACTCTGTGTGAGACAGTGATACAGTGTGTGGATTAACTCTGTGTGAGACAGTGATACAGTGTGAGGATTAACTCCGTGTGAGACAGTGATACAGTGTGAGGATTAACTCCCTGTGAGACAGTGATACAGTGTGAGGATTAACTCCGTGTGAGACAGAGATACAGTGTGAGGATTAACTCCCTGTGAGAGAGTGATACAGTGTGAGGATTAACTTCGTGTGATACAGTGATACAGTGTGAGGATTAACTCCGTGTGAGACAGTGATACAGTGTGAGGATTAACTCCGTGTGAGACAGTGATACAGTGTGAGGATTAACTCCGTGTGAGACAGTGATACGGTGTGAGGATTAACTCCGTGTGAGACAGTGATACAGTGTGAGGATTAACTCCGTGTGAGATAGTGATACAGTGTGAGGATTAACTCCGTGTGAGACAGAGATACAGTGTGAGGATTAACTCCGAGTGAGACAGTGATACATTGTGAGGATTAACACAGTGTGAGACAGTGATACAGTGTGAGGATTAACTCTGTGTGAGACAATGATACAGTGTGAGGATTAACTCAGTGTGAGACAGTGATACAGTGTGCGGATTAACTCCGTGTGAGACAGTGATACAGTGTGAGTATTAACTCTGTGTGAAACAGTGATACAGTGTGAGGATTAACTCCGTGTGAGACAGTGATACAGTGTGAGGATTAACTCCGTGTTAGACAGTGATACAGTGTGGGTATTAACTCCGTGTGATACAGTAATACAGTGTGAGGATTAACTCCGTGTGAGACAGTGATACAGTGTGAGGATTAACTCCGTGTGAGGCAGTGATACAGTGTGAGGATTAACTCCGTGTGAGACAGTGATACAGTGTGAGGATTAACTCAGTGTGAGACAGTGATACAGTGTGAGGATTAACTCCGTGTGAGACAGTGATACAGTGTGAGGATTAACTCCGAGTGAGACAGTGATACAGTGTGAGGATTACTCTGTGTGAGACAGTGATACAGTGTGAGGATTAACTCCGTGTGAGACAGTCATACAGTGTGAGGATTAACTCCGTGTGAGACAGTGATACAGTGTGAGGATTAACTCCGTGTGAGACAGTGATACAGTGTGTGGATTATCTCCGTGTGAGACAGTGATACAGTGTGAGGATTAACTCCGAGTGAGACAGTGATACAGTGTGAGGATTAACTCCGAGTGAGACAGTGATACAGTGTGAGGATTAACTCCGTGTGAGAAAGTGATACAGTGTGAGGATTATCTCCGTGTGACACAGTGATACAGTGTGAGGATTAACTCCGAGTGAGACAGTGATACAGTGTGAGGATCAACTCCGTGTGAGACAGTGATACAGTGTGAGGATTAACTCAGTGTGAGACAGTGATACAGTGTGAGGATTAACTCCGTGTGAGACAGTGATACATTGTGAGGATTAACTCCGCGTGAGACAGTGATACAGTGCGAGGATTAACTCCATGGGAGACAGTTATACAGTGTGAGGATTAACTCCACGGGAGACAGTGATACAGTGTGAGGATTAACTCCGTGTGATACAGTGTGAGGATTAACTCCGTGTGAGACAGAGATACAGTGTGAGGATTAACTCCGTGTGAGGCAGTGATACAGTGTGAGGATTAACTCCGTGTGAGGCAGTGATACAGTGTGAGGATTAACTCAGTGTGAGACAGTGATACAGTGTGAGGATTAACTCCGTGCGAGACAGTGATACAGTGTGAGGATTAACTCCGTGTGAGTCAGTGATACAGTGTGAGGATTACCTCCGTGTGAGACAGTGATACAGTGTGAGGATTAACTCCGTGTGAGACAGTCATACAGTGTGAGGATTAACTCTGTGTGAGACAGTGATACAGTGTGAGGATTAACTCCGTGTGAGACAGTGATACAGTGTGCGGATTAACTCAGTGTGAGACAGTGATACAGTGTGAGGATTAACTCCGTGTGAGACAGTGATACAGTGTGAGGATTAACTCCGTGTGAGACAGTGATACAGTGTGAGGATTAACTCAGTGTGAGACAGTGATACAGTGTGAGGATTAACTCCGTGTGAGACAGTGATACAGTGTGAGGATTAACTCCGAGTGAGACAGTGATACAGTGTGAGGATTACTCTGTGTGAGACAGTGATACAGTGTGAGGATTAACTCCGAGTGAGACAGTGATACAGTGTGAGGATTAACTCCGAGTGGATTATCTCCGTGTGAGACAGTGATACAGTGTGAGGATTAACTCCGAGTGAGACAGTGATACAGTGTGAGGATTAACTCCGAGTGAGACAGTGATACAGTGTGAGGATTAACTCCGTGTGAGACAGTGATACAGTGTGAGGATTATCTCCGTGTGACACAGTGATACAGTGTGAGGATTAACTCCGAGTGAGACAGTGATACAGTGTGAGGATTAACTCCGTGTGAGACAGTGATACAGTGTGAGGATTAACTCAGTGTGAGACAGTGATACAGTGTGAGGATTAACTCCGTGTGAGACAGTGATACAGTGTGAGGATTAACTCCGTGTGAGACAGTGATACAGTGCGAGGATTAACTCCATGGGAGACAGTGATACAGTGTGAGGATTAACTCCATGGGAGACAGTGATACAGTGTGAGGATTAACTCCGTGTGATACAGTGTGAGGATTAACTCCGTGTGTGACAGAGATACAGTGTGAGGATTAACTCAGTGTGAGACAGTGATACAATGTGAGGATTAACTCCGTGTGAGTCAGTGATACAGTGTGAGGATTAACTCCGTGTGAGGCAGTGATACAGTGTGAGGATTAACTCAGTGTGAGACAGTGATACATTGTGAGGATTAACTCCGTGCGAGACAGTGATACAGTGTGAGGATTAACTCCGTGTGAGTCAGTGATACAGTGTGAGGATTACCTCCGTGTGAGACAGTGATACAGTGTGAGGATTAACTCCGTGTGAGACAGTCATACAGTGTGAGGATTAACTCTGTGTGAGACAGTGATACAGTGTGAGGATTAACTCCGTGTGAGACAGTGATACAGTGTGAGGATTAACTCCGTGTGAGACAGTGATACAGTGTGAGGATTAACTCCGTGTGAGACAGTGATACAGTGTGAGGATTAACTCCGAGTGAGACAGTGATACAGTGTGAGGATTAACTCCGTGTGAGACAGTGATACAGTGTGAGGATTAACTCCGTGTGAGACAGTGATACAGTTTGAGGATTAACTCCGTGTGAGACAGTGATACAGTGTGTGGATTAACACTGTGTGAGACAGTGTGAGGATTAACTCCGAGTGAGACAGTGATACAGTGTGAGGATTACCTCCGTGTGAGACAGTGATACAGTGTGAGGATTAACTCCGTGTGAGACAGTCATACAGTGTGAGGATTAACTCTGTGTGAGACAGTGTGAGGATTAACTCCGTGTGAGACAGTGATACAGTGTGAGGATTAACTCCGTGTGAGACAGTGATACAGTGTGAGGATTAACTCCGTGTGAGACAGTGATACAGTGTGAGGATTAACTCCGTGTGAGACAGCGATACAGTGAGAGGATTAACTCCGTGTGAGACAGTGATACAGTGTGAGGATTAACTCCGTGTGAATCAGTGATACAGTTTGAGGATTAACTTCGTGTGAGACAGTGATACAGTGTGTGGATTAACTCTGTGTGAGACAGTGTGAGGATTAACTCCGAGTGAGACAGTGATACAGTGTAAGGATTAACTCTGTGTGAGACAGAGATACAGTGTGAGGATTAACTCAGTGTGAGACAGTGATACAGTGTGAGGATTAGCTCTGCGTGAGACAGTGATACAATGTGAGGATTAACTCCGTGTGAGGCAGTGATACAGTGTGAGGATTAACTCAGTGTGAGGCAGTGATACAGTGTGAGCATTAACTCAGTGTGAGACAGTGATACAGTGTGAGGATTAACTCTGTGTGAGACAGTGATACAGTGTGAGGATTACCTCCGTGTGAGACAGTGATACAGTGTGAGGATTAACTCCGTGTGAGACAGTCATACAGTGTGAGGATCAACTCTGTGTGAGACAGTGATACAGTGTGAGGATTAACTCCGTGTGAGACAGTGATACAGTGTGAGGATTAACTCCGTGTGAGACAGTGATACAGTGTGAGGATTAACTCCGTGTGAGACAGTGATACAGTGTGAGGATTAACTCCGTGTGAGACAGTGATACAGTGTGAGGATTAACTCCGTGTGAGACAGTGATACAGTTTGAGGATTAACTCCGTGTGAGACAGTGATACAGTGTGTGGATTAACTCTGTGTGAGACAGTGTGAGGATTAACTCCGAGTGAGACAGTGATACAGTGTAAGGATTAACTCTGTGTGAGACAGTGATATATTGTGAGGATTAACTCAGTGTCAGACAGTGATACAGTGTGAGGATTAACTCCGTGTGAGACAGTGATACAGTGTGAGGATTAACTCCGAGTGAGACAGTGATACAGTGTGAGGATTAACTCTGTGTGAGACAGTGATACAGTGTGAGGATTTACTCTGTGTGAGACAGTGATACAGTGTGAGGATTAACTCTGTGTGAGACAGTGATACAGTGTGAGGATTAACTCAGTGTGAGACAGTGATACATTGTGAGGATTAACTCTGTGTGAGACAGTGATACATTGTGAGGATTAACTCCGTGTGAGACAGTGATACAGTGTGAGGATTAACTCCGAGTGAGAAAGTGATACAGTGTGAGGATTAACTCTGTGTGAGGCAGTGATACAGTGTGAGGATTAACTCAGTGTGAGACAGTGATACATTGTGAGGATTAACTCTGTGTGAGACAGTGATACAGTGTGAGGATTAACTCCGTGTGAGACAGTGATACAGTGTGAGGATTAACTCAATGGAGACAGTGATACATTGTGAGGATTAACTCTGTGTGAGACAGTGATACAGTGTGAGGATTAACTCCGTGTGAGACAGTGATACAGTGTGAGGATTAACTCCGAGTGAGAAAGTGATACAGTGTGAGGATTAACTCTGTGTGAGACAGTGATACAGTGTGAGGATTAACTCAGTGTGAGACAGTGATACATTGTGAGGATTAACTCTGTGTGAGACAGTGATACAGTGTGAGGATTAACTCAGTGTGAGACAGTGATACATTGTGAGGATTAACTCAGTGTGAGACAGTGATACAGTGTGAGGATTAACTCCGTGTGAGACAGTGATACAGTGTGAGGATTAACTCCGAGTGAGACAGTGATACAGTGTGAGGATTAACTCTGTGTGAGACAGTGATACAGTGTGAGGATTAACTCTGTGTGAGACAGTGATACAGTGTGAGGATTAACTCTGTGTGAGACAGTGATACAGTGTGAGGATTAACTCAGTGTGAGACAGTGATACATTGTGAGGATTAACTCTGTGTGAGACAGTGATACAATGTGAGGATTAACTCCGTGTGAGACAGTGATACAGTGTGAGGATTAACTCCGAGTGAGAAAGTGATACAGTGTGAGGATTAACTCTGTGTGAGACAGTGATACAGTTTGAGGATTAACTCCGTGTGAGACAGTGATACAGTGTGAGGATTAACTCCGTGTGAGACAGTGATACAGTGTGAGGATTAACTCTGTGTGAGACAGTGATACAGTGTGAGGATTAACTCAGTGTGAGACAGTGTGAGGATTAACTCCGAGTGAGACAGTGATACAGTGTAAGGATTAACTCTGTGTGAGACAGTGATATATTGTGAGGATTAACTCTGTGTGAGACAGTGATACAGTGTGAGGATTAACTCAGTGTGAGACAGTGATACATTGTGAGGATTAACTCAGTGTGAGACAGTGATACAGTGTGAGGATTAACTCCGTGTGAGACAGTGATACAGTGTGAGGATTAACTCCGAGTGAGACAGTGATACAGTGTGAGGATTAACTCTGTGTGAGACAGTGATACAGTGTGAGGATTAACTCTGTGTGAGACAGTGATACAATGTGAGGATTAACTCCGTGTGAGACAGTGATACAGTGTGAGGATTAACTCCGAGTGAGAAAGTGATACAGTGTGAGGATTAACTCTGTGTGAGACAGTGATACAGTGTGAGGATTAACTCCGTGTGAGACAGTGATTCAGTGTGAGGATTAACTCCGTGTGAGACAGTGATACAGTGTGAGGATTAACTCTGTGTGAGACAGTGATACAGTGTGAGGATTAACTCAATGTGAGACAGTGTGAGGATTAACTCCGAGTGAGACAGTGATACAGTGTAAGGATTAACTCTGTGTGAGACAGTGATATATTGTGAGGATTAACTCAGTGTCAGACAGTGATACAGTGTGAGGATTAACTCCGTGTGAGACAGTGATACAGTGTGAGGATTAACTCCGAGTGAGACAGTGATACAGTGTGAGGATTAACTCTGTGTGAGACAGTGATACAGTGTGAGGATTTACTCTGTGTGAGACAGTGATACAGTGTGAGGATTAACTCTGTGTGAGACAGTGATACAGTGTGAGGATTAACTCAGTGTGAGACAGTGATACATTGTGAGGATTAACTCTGTGTGAGACAGTGATACATTGTGAGGATTAACTCCGTGTGAGACAGTGATACAGTGTGAGGATTAACTCCGAGTGAGAAAGTGATACAGTGTGAGGATTAACTCTGTGTGAGACAGTGATACAGTGTGAGGATTAACTCCGTGTGAGACAGTGATACAGTGTGAGGATTAACTCCGAGTGAGACAGTGATACAGTGTGAGGATTAACTCTGTGTGAGACAGTGATACAGTGTGAGGATTTACTCTGTGTGAGACAGTGATACAGTGTGAGGATTAACTCTGTGTGAGACAGTGATACAGTGTGAGGATTAACTCAGTGTGAGACAGTGATACATTGTGAGGATTAACTCTGTGTGAGACAGTGATACATTGTGAGGATTAACTCCGTGTGAGACAGTGATACAGTGTGAGGATTAACTCCGAGTGAGAAAGTGATACAGTGTGAGGATTAACTCTGTGTGAGACAGTGATACAGTGTGAGGATTAACTCAGTGTGAGACAGTGATACATTGTGAGGATTAACTCTGTGTGAGACAGTGATACAGTGTGAGGATTAACTCCGTGTGAGACAGTGATACAGTGTGAGGATTAACTCAATGGAGACAGTGATACATTGTGAGGATTAACTCTGTGTGAGACAGTGATACAGTGTGAGGATTAACTCCGTGTGAGACAGTGATACAGTGTGAGGATTAACTCCGAGTGAGAAAGTGATACAGTGTGAGGATTAACTCTGTGTGAGACAGTGATACAGTGTGAGGATTAACTCCGTGTGAGACAGTGATACATTGTGAGGATTAACTCTGTGTGAGACAGTGATACAGTGTGAGGATTAACTCAGTGTGAGACAGTGATACATTGTGAGGATTAACTCAGTGTGAGACAGTGATACAGTGTGAGGATTAACTCCGTGTGAGACAGTGATACAGTGTGAGGATTAACTCCGAGTGAGACAGTGATACAGTGTGAGGATTAACTCTGTGTGAGACAGTGATACAGTGTGAGGATTAACTCTGTGTGAGACAGTGATACAGTGTGAGGATTAACTCTGTGTGAGACAGTGATACAGTGTGAGGATTAAGTCAGTGTGAGACAGTGATACATTGTGAGGATTAACTCTGTGTGAGACAGTGATACAGTGTGAGGATTAACTCCGTGTGAGACAGTGATACAGTGTGAGGATTAACTCCGAGTGAGAAAGTGATACAGTGTGAGGATTAACTCTGTGTGAGACAGTGATACAGTGTGAGGATTAACTCCGTGTGAGACAGTGATACAGTGTGAGGATTAACTCCGTGTGAGACAGTGATACAGTGTGAGGATTAACTCTGTGTGAGACAGTGATACAGTGTGAGGATTAACTCAGTGTGAGACAGTGTGAGGATTAACTCCGAGTGAGACAGTGATACAGTGTAAGGATTAACTCTGTGTGAGACAGTGATATATTGTGAGGATTAACTCAGTGTCAGACAGTGATACAGTGTGAGGATTAACTCCGTGTGAGACAGTGATACAGTGTGAGGATTAACTCCGAGTGAGACAGTGATACAGTGTGAGGATTAACTCTGTGTGAGACAGTGATACAGTGTGAGGATTTACTCTGTGTGAGACAGTGATACAGTGTGAGGATTAACTCTGTGTGAGACAGTGATACAGTGTGAGGATTAACTCAGTGTGAGACAGTGATACATTGTGAGGATTAACTCTGTGTGAGACAGTGATACATTGTGAGGATTAACTCCGTGTGAGACAGTGATACAGTGTGAGGATTAACTCCGAGTGAGAAAGTGATACAGTGTGAGGATTAACTCTGTGTGAGACAGTGATACAGTGTGAGGATTAACTCAGTGTGAGACAGTGATACATTGTGAGGATTAACTCTGTGTGAGACAGTGATACAGTGTGAGGATTAACTCCGTGTGAGACAGTGATACAGTGTGAGGATTAACTCAATGTGAGACAGTGATACATTGTGAGGATTAACTCTGTGTGAGACAGTGATACAGTGTGAGGATTAACTCCGTGTGAGACAGTGATACAGTGTGAGGATTAACTCCGAGTGAGAAAGTGATACAGTGTGAGGATTAACTCTGTGTGAGACAGTGATACAGTGTGAGGATTAACTCAGTGTGAGACAGTGATACATTGTGAGGATTAACTCTGTGTGAGACAGTGATACAGTGTGAGGATTAACTCAGTGTGAGACAGTGATACATTGTGAGGATTAACTCAGTGTGAGACAGTGATACAGTGTGAGGATTAACTCCGTGTGAGACAGTGATACAGTGTGAGGATTAACTGTGAGTGAGACAGTGATACAGTGTGAGGATTAACTCTGTGTGAGACAGTGATACAGTGTGAGGATTAACTCTGTGTGAGACAGTGATACAGTGTGAGGATTAACTCTGTGTGAGACAGTGATACAGTGTGAGATTAACTCAGTGTTAGACAGTGATACATTGTGAGGATTAACTCTGTGTGAGACAGTGATACAATGTGAGGATTAACTCCGTGTGAGACAGTGATACAGTGTGAGGATTAACTCCGAGTGAGAAAGTGATACAGTGTGAGGATTAACTCTGTGTGAGACAGTGATACAGTGTGAGGATTAACTCCGTGTGAGACAGTGATACAGTGTGAGGATTAACTCCGTGTGAGACAGTGATACAGTGTGAGGATTAACTCTGTGTGAGACAGTGATACAGTGTGAGGATTAACTCAGTGTGAGACAGTCATACAGTGTGAGGATTAACTCCGAGTGAGACAATGATACAGTGTGAGGATTAACTCCGTGTGAGACAGTGATACATTGTGAGGATTAACTCTGTGTGAGACAGTGATACAATGTGAGGATTAACTCAGTGTGAGACAGTGATACAGTGTGAGGATTACCTCCGTTCCACATGCTTTTGTGGAGTTCACCATTGCACGCTGTTTGAGCAGTATCCTATAAATAAACCCATTGCACCATGTTACACCAACTCGACGTGTGCCATCTCTGATTCTCTCTCTTTGCGGCTACAACAAAGAATATAATAACTGCAAAGCAATTATAATTAGGAATAACTGGATCAAAAGTACAGGAGGTTGCAGCTGCAAAGGAAATGGCTCACAAATATTACCTTTTGTCTGTTTTGTCCTCTAACTAATCTTGAGCTGACTGTCCCTAACAACCCAAGTGCCATCTTCACTCAGTGATGGTTTAACTAATGCCCCTCACATCGGAACAATGTAAAATTACTCCACAGCTGAGAATACAAATGTTGCTTCCATCGCAGGCCTTTGAATTTCACATAGACCTGACATCCCGTGTCTGTCACCCAGCAATCATACCCTGCAAAACCCAATCAGACTTAATACTAGGAGCAACCTATCCGAACTGCTCATTGACTAAAGGTGTGCTTCGTTCCATCTCTCCTGCATCCAGTTTTGAGATACAACTGGGGGTAGAATCATCATTCGCGAGGCAATTCCTCAACAAAGAAAATCCAATGTGCCTTGAATCTTCAAATTCCAGCGCCAGATGTTTCCTTCCCTCACTGAAGGTGTGGCACTGTCAGAATGTGAGTTTGGGTCATATACAGCTCACTTCCAATTCCCATCTTCCCAATTCCCTTACCAGCCTCCCCGAACAGGCGCCGGAATGTGGCGACTAGGGGCTTTTCACAGTAACTTCATTGAAGCCTACTCGTGACAATAAGCGATTTTCATTTCATTTCTTGCTATTTGCACAGTGTGAGGTGGCCTATTCAGTGTTCATGTCAATAGTGCACAGAATAACCAGATTACATGGTGGAAATGCTGGTCATACCTTCTCAGTGCTTTTGAGATGGGGCACGGGATTCTGCGTCGGCCGATGCCGAAATTGGGTGGAGAATCGGTTAAGACGCCGAAATCACGGCAAGAGCCAATTGGCCATATGGGTGCTCCCACCTCCCCATCCCTTGCATCCCAGATCACACCTCCCCCACCCCAATCTCCAGCAACTGGAGGGCCCCTTCAGAATGATCTAGGCACCCGAGCTGCATCATCAAAGGCTGAAGCACTGCTCGATCACAGCCGTGGTCACAGCATGGGCGTCATTGTAGCAGGTCTCCGCGTCAGTCTGTGGCCTCTGGATTGGCGTCATCAGCCATGAAAGCAGCGGAAAGCACCTGTCGCCCAGGAGTTAACCCCTCAGCCGGGTGGGGGGAGGGTCATAAATGTCAGAAATCGTCGAGTGTGCCAGGATGAAGGCATTGTGCACAGTCCCGCCCTGCACCTCTATAGTGGCTACACTGGCCATTGCCCTTGAGTGGGCCGTGTAATGCCCCGGCGACGGGAAGCGGCGGGAGGTGGGATCTGGGATGAGGGGGGTAGTTGGGTCAGGCACCCGTATGGCCGGTGTCACTCTGCAGAACTAGGAGCCAAGGTGTGTGGTCAGTCAGGTGCGTAGCAATATGCCGGCCAGCAATATTGGGCAATTTGTGTCATCTCCCGACCCAAGCTCCGTCATGTCTTGGGTCTCACGTCCATGGTTTGTGTCCGTGCAACTGTCCTCATCACTGCTCGGCACCTGGATCTCCGGCTGTGGCACTGGCTGGGTGGGGGGGGGGGGGTGAGGGGAGACACCAGATGGACTCACCACATTGCCAGCAAGTCCTGCAAGACACAAACAAGAAGCATGATTAGACTGCGGGCCAGGGGGGGATTGGGCTGAGGGTTATGGTGGGGGTGAGGATGAGGGTAGGGGTTGAGGGTAACGGTGAGGTGAGGGTGGGGTGGGGTTAGGGGTAAGGGTGGGGGTGAGGATGAAATGAGTGTGGGGCTAGGGTGAGGGTGGGGTTGAGGGTGAAGGTGAGGGTGAGGGTGGTGTGGGGGTGAGGGTGGTATGGCAGCAATAACAGCATCCCACCAACAGACACCCCGAACAATTAGGGAGGTTGTGTGGAATGACATCTTCATCCTGTCAAAGGACGGATTTCTACTGAAAGGGATCATGACTTGAATAAGACGGTTTCACCAGAACTTGGATTTTTCAGGCTGTAGCAATCCCCTGGAACAATGAGGAGACCTGGGAAGGCTGCTCCCCAGGTTTGTCACTCTTACAGGCAGCACGGTAGCACAGTGGTTAGCACAGTTGCTTCACAGCTCCAGCGTCCCAGGTTCGATTCCCGGCTGGGTCACTGTCTGTGTGGAGTCTGCACATCCTCCCCGTGTCTGTGTGGGTTTCCTCTGCGTGCTCCGGTTTCCTCCCACAGTCCAAAGATGTACAGGTTAGGTGGATTGGCCCTTAGTGTCCAAAAGGTTGGGTGGGGTTACTGGGTTACGGGGATAAAGGGGATGACGTGGGGCTTAAGTGGCGTGCTCTTTCCAAGGGCCGGTTCAGACTCGATGGGCTGAATGGCCTCCTTCTGCACTGTAAATTCTATAATTCTATGATTACCTGGAGATCCTGATACAGGGGGCTGGTTTCTCCGCCACACCACATTTCTGGTTCAGCACGCTGGCGGGATGCTCCGTTAGCCAGCTGGTCATTGGGGTTTCCCATTGTGGGACAGCCCCACGCCGTCGGGAAACCCCCGGGCTGCCGGCAAAATGGAGCATCCCGATGGTGGAGAATCCAGCCCAGGATCTGAGGGATTGCAGTGGGGTGAGCTTTATCAAGAGCAGAAGGATGTGGACAACTTCTCGAACCAAGCAGGAGTGGATGGTATGTCCTTGGAAGCCAGCAGTAGGGATTTGGTCCTTTGGACCTGGGGACAGTGCAGCAAGCGGAACCAGGACCTCAGGAGGGCAAGAAAGGCGAGGGTCAGAACATGTTCAGATGCAAACCTCAACTCTGACTTTCCCAGCATTTTCCTGCAAACCTCAGGACAACATTTCTTCCAATTCTCCTTATTCCTCCCCTGTAGACACCTCACATCCCCATCTGAGCAGCCAACACTCATACTCACCCTTGCCCACTCTCACAGACACACAAGACAAATGATGTCCCACCCATATTCCACACAATCCATTATGAACACTCGTGTCTCTCTGCTTTCTGTCCTTGCAGGAGAAGAGGGAACACAACTTGACTAGAGGTGGGGACCTGTGGGGGGGGGGGAGTTGTTGGTGTTTTCCCTCCACTGATAGGCACCTTGACGATCACTGGCAATGCATGTCAACCTCCTCAACTGGGAAAGCGATCTTATCCCAGGAAGCTGCAGATATCAGCAGTGACCTGCAGTGAGAGCTTGAGCTTCCTGAAATGCTGGTGTTCACACGTTTCGAGAGAGCTGATCCTTTGCTGGTAGACCCTCTATTGTGGGATCTCTCCTCCTTTCAACTGGATCTCAGTGATCATCCCCACTGCCCTGTCAGATTTCAACCCCAGGCTCTGACTAGTTATATAAATGAACATGCACTGGAGGAATTAGTCCCGTTGGAATTTGATGTTCCGGGTGGAATTTGCCCCAGTTTTTGCCTGATTAGAACTGCATGACTTTTAAGTATGAATTAAGACAGAGATACATGTGATGCAGCTAGGGTATTCTTTCAATCTGTGCTACCTCTTAACAAGCTTTTTAAAATGTTTGTGATAAAGTCTGCCCTCTCAAGTGGACACAGAAACATAGAAAATCGGAGCAGAAGGAGGCCATTCAGCCCTTGGGGCCCACTCCATTATTCATTATGATCATGGCTGATCATCCAATTTAACAGCCTAATCCTGCCTTCCCCCCCCCCCCCATATTTTTGGATCCCTTTCACCCCAAGTGTGATAGCTAACTGTATCTTCAAAGTGTACAATGTTCTGGCCTCAACTACTTCCGGTGGCAACAAATTCCACAGGTTCATCATTCTCTGAGTGAAGAAATTTCTCCTCATCTCTGTACTAAATGGTCTACGCCGTATCCTCAGACTGTGACCCCTGGTTCTGGACACCCCCACCATCAGGAACATCCTTCCTGCATCTACCCTGTCAAATCCTGTGAGAATTTTAAAGGTTTATATGAGATCCCCCTCATTCTTCTAAACTCCAGCGAATACAATCCTAACCAACACAATCTCTCCTCATAGGTCAGTCCCACCATCCCAGGAATCAGTCTGGTAAACCTTTGCTCCACTCCCTCCAGAGCAAGAACATCCTTCCTCAGATAAGGCGACCAAACTGCACACAATATTCCAGATGTGGCCTCACCAAGGCCCTGTATAATTGCAGCAAGACATCCCTGCTCCTGTACTTGAATCCTATCGCTATGGAGGCCAAGATACCGTGGGCTGGATTCTCCGACATTGGGATGCACGGTTATGCCGGCAGCCCGGGGGTTTCCCGACGGCGTGAGACTGCCCCACAATGGGGAACCCCATTGACCAGCCGGTGAAACGGAGGATCCTGCCGGTGTGCTGAACCAGAAATCTGGCGCAGCGGGACGGAGAATCCAGCCCCATTTGTTTTCTTTACTGCCTGCTCCACCTGCATGCTTACCTTAAGTGACTGGTGTACGAGGACACCTAGGTCACGTTGCACATCCCCCTCTCCTAATTTATGGCCATTCAGATAATAATCTGCTTTCTCGTTTTTGCTCCCAAAGTGAACAACCTCACATTTATTCAAATTAAATACCTCATGGAACCATTTTGAAGAAGAGCAGGGGGATTTCCCCCAGTGCCCTGACCAATATTTATCCCTCAACAACATCACAATAACACATAAATAAAAACAGAAACTGTTGGGAAAACTCAGCTGGTCTGACAGTAAAGGCGGGGAGAGAAACAGAGTTAGCGGACAACTCTACTTTAGAGTAATAGAACAGATGACCGTAATCTTTCCACTCAGATCAGCTTTTAGGTGTCCATCCTAACTCAGTAGTCGTGCTCTTGCCTTTGAGTCAGAAGGTTATGGGTTCAACTATAAAGCCAGAGACTGAAGCCCATAATCTAGGCCGACAACTCAGTGGAGAACAGAGGGAGTGCTGCAATGTCGGAGATCCTGTTTGTTGGATGAAGTGATAAACCGAGGTCCTGTCTGGTATCTAAGGTGGATGAAGGAGAGGAGGGGAGTTCCTCCCGTGTCCTGATCCTCAAACAATGTCATAAGAGCAGGTACTCTGCCCATGAGCACATTGCTGTTTGTGGGGGCTTGCTGTGTGCAAATTGGTTGTCGCACTGCCGACATGGCAACAGTGACTACACTTCAAAAGTACTTGATTGGTTGTAAAGGACGAAAAGGTGGTGCAGTGGTAGTGTCACTAGACTAGCAATTTTGAGGCCCAGACGAATGCTTTGGGGACACTGGCCCAAATCCCACCACGACAACTGGTGGAATTGAAATTCAATTAATAAAAATCTTGGAATTAGTATTAGTAATGGTGACCATGATCGTCATAAAAACCCATCTGGTTCACTAGTGCCCTTTATGGAAGGAAATCTGCCACCTTTACCTGGTCTGGCCTACATGTGACTCCAGGCCCACAGCGATGTGGTTGGCTCTTAAATATCCTCTGAAATGGTCGGTTCAAGGGCAATTAGGGATGAACAATAAATGCCTACTTGTCAGCAATGCCCAAATCCCATGAAAGATTAAATTAAAAGTGTTTTAGGATGCCCTGAGATTGTGAAAAGTGAGAGATAAATGCAAGACATTTCTTCTTTTTGAGGACAGCTGGAGTGATAACTGTCTAAGGGGAGCTAGGCCGTGGGCCTCAAAACCTCACACTGACTGTGGACATTGCTCGTAGTCCGCAAAGTAAAATACACGTGTGAGGGGCGAGCCCTCATCTGATCACACAGTGCATTTTGTCAGAGGCTCGGAATGCTCCTTGGATTTTGTCCTATTTTCTCTGATTGGAAGCTTACTCCTGTGCACTGGTTAACAGGCAGTCAACATCCACTCTGCACTGTCTTCACCACCCCGCTCTACCTCCCACGCCTTGCTATGTGAGTACAGGCTTTTTGATGTCACACATCATGTTTGATGCCTTGCAGGAAAACAGGCCCCCCTCTCTCACAGGTATTGCAGAGAAATTCATGAAAAATGCATCCCAATAACTGATAAACAGCCACACAAGGTACAAAACTCTCAAGCTACTGGAATAAATTAATAATGAAAGTGCAGATCAGGCTGCACTGACATTAGAGGGATTAATAATGAAAGAAACATCGACTGAGGTGGAGTATCAATAATGGAAAACCCAGGAAAACAAACAGCAAGGGATCGGCTTATGCTAAAACTCTACTGAACATTAGGAAGAGGAGCCAGCCACTCAGCTCTTCAAGTCTCCTCCACCATTCAGTTCAATCACTGATCTGAAGCTCAACTGCATTTATGTTCCTTTGTACTATAATCCTCAACACCCTGAAGCAAAACAATCGATCCCAGTTTTTTGAAAGCTCCAATTGGCCGCCAGCCTTTCTGGGAAGTGAGTTCCAGATTTCCAGTCCTCTCTGTGTGAAAATATGCCCGTCTGACAGACCCCACCCCCCTGCATTCCCATTCATCCATTTACTGGCTCACTTTCCATCCATGGCAATCTCTTCTTACAGGTGCAGTCCCAGCAGTGACCACTCCTCCATGTGGCATTGCTGAGCTGCTGGTCCTTTGGTTGACCAGCAGCACTTGGGGCAGACAATCATTCTTAATGATATACAATTAGTTGGCTATTGCTGACAAAATGTGACCCAGGGTCCCACAAACTGTTGAAACGGTGGCAACTCCACTCCCCCCACCATCCCTGATCCTGGCCATTTCAGGGAGCCCCACCATGACAACGAGATACAGCTCAACGTAATTTGGTAATTTGGTATCAGCTCATTAAGGGAGACTGCGTACATCCATTTTAATAACCTCCTGGCTGTTATCCTGTGGGTACTCAATTGCCCCAAGGGATGAGGTCCACTCCCTATTTCCACCTCCTGTTGCACACTATCCATTTCCCCTCCCCATTTTACATGATATTCAGCCATACATAGAGATAAGATGTAACTTAAATGATGATTTCTGTATAAGCATTACTGGATTCAAGTTACACCAAGTGGAGTTGGTGGTGCAGTGATATTATCACTGGATTGGTGATTCAGAGACCCAGCGTAGTACTCTGGGGATCCAGGTTCAAACCGCACCATAACAGATTGTGAAAATTAATCCAATAAATATCTGGAATTAAAAGTGTATTGATGACCATAAAACCATTGTCAATTATCATAAAAACCCAGCTGGTTGACTAATGCCTTTGGGGAAGAAAATCTGCAGTCCTCACCTGGTCTGGCCTACTCCAGATCCTCCACGCAATGTGGTTGACTCTTAAATGGCCTAACAAGCTCAAACCACGATGAAAAGGACAGAAATTTCACCTTGGCACTGGAAACAACAGCGGCAAACCCAACCAAGTTGACTTTGCAAAGTCCTCTTTACTAACATCTAGAGGCTTTGCCAAAGTTGGGAGAGCTGTTTCACAGACTAGTCAATACTCAACGAATCATACTTTACAGACAATGTCCCAGGCACCACTATCACCATTCCTGGGTATGTCCTGTCTCACTGGCAGGTGGCGGCACAGTAGTATATAGTCAGGAGGGCGTTGCCCTGGGAGTCTTCAATGTCAACTCTGGACCCCATGAAGCCTCATGGCTTCCGGTTAAACATGGGCAAGGAAACCTCCTGCTGATTACCATATACCATCCACCATCAGCTGATGAATCTGTACTCTTTCATGTTGAACACCACTTGGAGGAAGCACTGAGGGTGGCAAGGGCACAGAATATACTCTGGATGGGGAACTTCAATGTCCATCATCAAAAGTGAATCGGTAGTACCACCAAGGACATAACTGCTAGACTGGGTCTGTGACAGGTGGTGAGGGAACCAACTAGAGGGAAAAACATACTTGACCTCATTCTCACCAATCTGCCTGCTGTAGCTGCTTCTGTCCATGACAGTATTGGTAGAAGTGACCACTGAATAGTCTTTGTAGAGACAAAGTCCCATCTTCACATTGAGGACACTATACACTATACCACAATGCCTCCGTTGTGTGGCACTACCACCGTGATAAATGGGACTGTGGGCCACCAGCAGCAGCAGAATCATACTCAGCCACAATCTGCAACCTGCATATCCCCCACTCTGCCATTACCACCAAGCCATAGGATCAACTCTGGTTTAATGAAGAGTGCAGTAGGGCCTGCCAGGACAAAGGGTTGGTAGAAGGGCTGGGAGCCCCGATAGGGATTGAAGAAATAGCAGATGGACTGGAGGCCATGCAGTCGGGTAAGGCCCCGGGACCAGATGGTTACCCAATGGAATGTTATAAAAAGTTCTCTGAGATGCTGGGCCCACTGTTGGTGAGGACGTTTAACGAGGCAAGGGAGCATGGTGTTCTTCCCCCGACAATGTCTCAGGCCTCGATCTCACTGATCCTGAAGCAGGAGAAGGATCCTGAGCTATTCAGGTCCTACAGGCCGATCTCCCTGTTGAATGTTGATGTTAGCTAAAATCTTGTCCTCAAGGATAGAAGACTGTATCCTGGGGGTGATAGGGGAAGACCAGACGGGGTTCGTTAAGAGTAGGCAGCTAACGACCAACGTTAGAAGGCTCTTGAATGATGCCCCCGGAGGGAAAGGAGGTGGAGGTAGTGGTCGCAATAGACGCAGAGAAGGCCTTTGACCGGGTGGAATGGAGCTCTCTGTGGGAGTGTTGGGGTGGTTTGGGTTTGGTTGGGGTTTCATTGACTGGATCAGGCTACTGTACCAGGCACCAGAGGCCAATGTTCGAACGAACTGGCTGACGGGCTATTTTAGACTGCACCGGGGTCTAGGCAGGGATGCCCCCTCTCTCCTTTGCTGTTCGTTCTGGCCATTGAGCCACTGGCTATGGCATTAAGAGCTTCCAGGGGCTGGTCCGGGGTGGGGTGGAACACAGGGTCTTGCTATACACCGATGTCCTGCTCCTGTATGTGTCCGACCAGTTAGAGGGGATAATGATAATAATAGTAATCACTTATTGTCATGTGTAGGCTTCAATGAAGTTACTGTGAAAAGCCCCTAGTCGCCACATTCCGGCGCCTGTTCGGGGAGGCTGGTACGGGAATTGAACCCGCGCTGCTGGCATTGTTCTGTATTACGATTTAGCCATGGGAGAGATCATGAGGTTTTAGGGGCATTTGGCATCTTTTCAGGGGTACAAATTGGCCATGGGAAGAGTGAGATATTTGCGATCCAGGCAAGGGGGTAGGAGAGGAGACTGGGAGAACTGCCGTTCAGAGTGGTGGGAGGGAGCTTTTGTTATTTAGGGATCCAGGTGACTGGGGGCTGTTACATAAACTAAATTTGACCCGTTTAGTGGAACAAATGAAAGAGGAATTCCTAAGGTGGGATATCCTCCCGTTATCACTGGCGGGGAGGGTACAGACAGTGAAAATGACGGTCCTCCCGAGATTCCTGTTTGTTTTTCAGTGCCTCCCCACCTTTATCCCAAAGGCCTTTTTCAAGCGGGTAAATAAGGTGATGTTCGGTTTTGTTTGGGCGGGTAAATCCCCGCGAGTGAAGAAGGCGATGCTGGAGCGTGGCCGGGGGAGGGTGGGCTGGCGCTGCCGAACTTTAGCAACTATTACTGGGTGGCAAATATAGCCATGATTGAAGTGGGTAGTGGGGGAAGAGTTGGTGTGGGAACGAGTAGAGGCAGCATCTTGTAAGGACACGGGTTTAGGGGCATTGGTAACGGCACCTCTGCCATTCTCGCCGGACCGGTACTCCACAAGCCCGGTGGTAGTGGCGGCTGTGAGAGTCTGGGGGCAGTGGAGGAAACATGTGAGAGCAGAGGCAGCATCAGTTTGGGCTCCAATCTGCTGCAACCATCGCTTTTCCCCAGGGAGACTGGATGGAGGGTTTCGGGGATGGCAGAGAGCAAGGATCGGGAGGATGGGAGATCTGTTTATAGATGGGAGCTTTCCCGGTTTGAGGGAGTTAGAGGAGAAGTTTGGGTTGACGGGAGGGAACGGGTTTAAGTATCTGCAGATTCGGGATGAGTTAGGGGGAGAGATAGAGGCAGGTCTCTGGGTAGATGCGTTAAGCAAAGTCAACACGTCCACGTCTTGCGCCAGGCTCAGCCTGATACAATTTAAGGTTGTTCACATGACGGTGGCCTGGATGGGCAAGTTTTTTGGGATAGAAGACAGGTGTGCGGGAGGGCCAGCGAACCATGTTCACATGTTTTGGGCGTGTTCGAAGCTTAGGGGATTCTGGCAGGGGTTTGCAGATGTCATGTCTACGGTGTTAAAAACAAGGGTGGCACTGAATCCAGAGGTGGTAATTTTCGGAGTGTCGGAGGACCCGGAAGTCCAAGGGGCAAGAGAGGCCGACGTCTTGGCCTTTGCCTCCTTGGTAGCCCGGAGATGGATACGGTTAGCTTTGAGGGACTCGAAGCCCCTGAAATCATGGACCTGGGTCAATGACATGGCTGGCTTCCTCAGTCTTGAGAAAATCAAGTTCGCCCTAAGAGGGTCAATGCTAGGGTTCGTCCGGGCGTGGCAGCCGTTTGTCGACTTCTTCAGAGAAAATTAACTGTCAGCAGAGGGGGAGGGAGGGGGCGGGATTAGTCTAGATTACTGTTGTAGGAAGTTGGGACCTGTGAGGGAGGTAGATGGTCTTTGCACTATGTTTATAGTTGTTTGTATATGGTTTGCTGTTACTGTTATTAAATCACAAATGCCTTAATTAAATATTTTACAAAAAAAAAAGTATTCACAAGTTCAGTCTGTTAGATTTCTTTCATCGTCTTTTTGATCTTCTTAGTGGATGAGGTGTTGATACTGATGTCTTGACAGTCCTTTGCGTGTCATTGGTGCTTTGATTGTTGGTTACGTATCTTGAAAGATAGTTTCGTTGAGTTGCAGGTCTGGAAAGATTTTCTGTGGCTGTACTTTTAGAAGTGCTCTACGATTTCTCCGTAGGATGTTACCTTCAGCTGTCTTGATTATATATGATCTTGGTGCTGTTTGTCTTATGACAGGAGCAGACCAACCTCCATCAGGTATCTTGATCCTAACGGTGTCATCTGGAGATAATGAGTCCAGAATGGTTGCATGCATGTCATAATATAATCCTTGATGATTACGTAGCTGTTGCATTTTCTGTATCACTGGAAAATGATCAGGATTTGGAAGCTGTAATGCAGGTAACATTGTTCTCAGATCCCTATTCATTAGCATCTGTGCCGGTGACAGACCTGTTGATAAAGGAATTCCTCGGTAGGATAACTGCGCTAGGTGGATGTCTGACGCAGAATCCAGAGTTTTATTAATGAGTTGTTTTACAATGTGTGTACTCTTTTTTCTACTTTCCCATTCGACTGTGAGTATTGTGGACCAGATGTTATGTGTTTAAAATCGTAGCGTCTTGCAAACCTGGCCCAGTTGTTGTTGTCGAAACACGGTCCATTGTCTGACATGACAGTGGTATTCCATGTTGGGTTAGTAGACCCAGACATTCTTTTTCTATTTGAGCATAGCGACATTCTGTTTGTGTCATCGCTCTCAATGCATATGCGACAGGAACCCAAGATGCGCTGTTGTCTTTTTGCAACAACACTGCTATTCGTCCTGACTTGCATCAATCAAACTTTTTGTCTCCCTACTTGGATCGAAAAATGCTAATATTTGTGCAGTTGTGAGTTGTGATTTCAAATCAAGCCACTCTTGTTGCTGATCCTTCGTCTGTTCAAACGAGGTCAATGTCTGAATCAAGTTTCTCAGATCTGGGTCGACATTCTCCGACCCCCCGCCGGGTCGGAGAATCGCCGGGGGCTGGCGTGAATCCCGCCCCCGCCGGTTGCCGAAGTCTCCGGCACCGGAGATTGGGCGGGGGCGGGAATCACGCCGCGCCGGTTGGCGGGCCCCCCCGCTCGATTCTCCGGCCCGAATGGGCCGAAGTCCCGCCGATAAATTGCCTGTCCCGCCGGTGTAAATTAAATCACCTACCTTACTGGCGGGACCAGGCGGCGTGGGCGGGCTCCGGGGTCCTGGGGGGGGGGGCGCGGGGCGATCTGGCCCCTGGGGGTGCCCCCACGGTGGCCTGGCCCGCGATCGGGGCACACCGATCCGCGGGCGGGCCTGTGCCGTGGGGGCACTCTTTCCCTTCCGCCTCCGCCACAGTCTCCACCATGGCGGAGGCGGAAGAGACTCCCTCCACTGCGCATGCGTGGGAAACTGTCAGCGGCCGCTGACGCTCCCGCGCATGCGCCGCCCGGAGATGTCATTTTCCCTCCAGCTGGTGGGGCACCAAATGCCTTTTCCGCCAGCGGACGGGGCGGAAATTCCTCTGGCGCTGGCCTAGCCCCTCAATGTTGGGGCTCCGCCCCCAAAGATGCGGAGCATTCCGCACCTTTGGGGCGGCGCGATGCCCGTCTGATTGGCGCCGTTTTGGGTGCCAGTCGGCGGACATCGCTCCGTTTCGGGAGAATTTCGCCCCTGTTGTTCAGTTTGACAAATTAGGTATGAACTTGCCTTGGAAGTTGACAACGGCAAGAAAATGAAGAACTGCTTTTTTGTACTCGGGGACTTTCATTCCTTTAATGGATGCGATTTTATCAGTGTCAGGTCGCACACCTTTTTCAGAAATTTGGTCAGCTAGGAACTTGAGCATAGAAGTGCCAAAACTACATTTGGTTTGATTCAGCTTGAGGCCACACTCATGTCTGCGTTGAAAGACTTGTCTCAGCCTCGAGGCATGTTCTTCTGGTGTTGATGACCATACGAACACCGTCTATTCCCTCAGTCATCTGTTCCATGATGCGGTGGAATATTTCAGACGCAGGGATTATTCCGAAAGGCATTTTATTATAGCAAAATGTGCCAAAAAGTGTATTAAATGTGCAGAGCTTTCTGCTCGAGTCTTCCAATTATACTTGCCAGAAACTTTGCAATGCATCTAACTTTGTGAAGATGCGTGCATTTGCCATCTCGCTGGTGATTTTCTCTCATTTTGGGATGTTCCCTCATGATATTCTTGTTGAAATCCTTGGGGTCTATACATATCCGCAGATCACCTGACGGTTTCTTCACGCAAACCATCAAACTGACCCAGTCAGTCGGTTCAGTGACTCTTGAAATTATACCTTGTTGTTGGAGCCTTTCTGATTCCAACTTCAACCTTTCTCTTAGTGGAGCAGGAATTCTCCTCGGTGGATGAACTATAGGTTTAGCATCCTTTCAAAGTAAAATCTTGTACTTAAATGGTAGTGTGCCCATGCCTTTCAACACATCTGGATATTGACCAAGGACACTTTGGATATCATTATGTAGAACAGGATGAGACGAAGTTGCAGTATAAATTCACTGTATTAGGCGTAACTCCTTGCAGGCTTATGCACCTAAGAGCGATGATTTATCTGATTTGACAATCTAAAATCTTAGTTTTGTTTCAATATCCATGTTGGAAACTACTAAATAGCACAAACCAATTGACGAGATTGAATTGCCATTGTAGTCTTTAAATTTACAGGCTGCTGGAAGAATTTTAGGAGGTGCTTGAGCCTTGCGTGGTCAAGCTTGGTAGCAAATTAGCTGAAGCGCCTGTGTCCAACTTGAAATGAATTGGGCAGTCGTTAACTTTTAACACTGTGTTCCATTCACTATCGGAAGTAATGGAATGAATTGATTTGGTAGGCAAAGTTACTTCAGTGGAGTTTTCATATTTTTCAATGATCCCTACAAAGAATGGATTTTCCAGAGAGTAACTATCTGAATCTGTCGAAAAAAAAATTTCTAACTCTTCTTCTTTTGATTCAACACTGCGAACATTAATCTGCCTTGAAATTGGTTTGGAAGATTTAAATATGAGTGTAGATCTGCACTGTGCAGCATAATGATTTAATCTGCCACATTGTGAGCATTATTTTCCTCTGGCAGGGCATTTTTTCTGAAAGTGGGAGGTTCCACACCTTGAACACGTCATTGCGTTGACGTCATGACGCACGACACTTCTTCGCGCATGCACAGATCGGTGTTTGGCCGTCTCGCATTTCTTAGCGAAGTGCGCATGTGCAGGGTTAGAATGCGTGCGTGCAAGATGGCTGCCGTCTGAAATGTGCATCTTCTTCATCTGTGACACTGCCTTTACACATTCTACCTCGTGGGGAATTTTCGCGCCCTTTTCACGGAGAAAATACTCTTGGTGCTGATTCTTTGATTGTTGGTGAACCATACACATTTCTACAGCGATTTCTAAAGTCAATTCTTTTTGCCTCAGTAACCTTTCCCTTAGATGTTCATCAGGAATGCCAAACACTATTTGGTCACGAATCATCAAATCATTAAGTGCAGAAAAGTTACAGGATTGAGCTAGCAGCCTGAGATCTGTTACAAAGCTTTTAAAGCATTCATCTTTTCCTTGTAATCTCTTCTTAAATATGTAGCACTCTAATTTTTCATTGGTTTGAATTTTACAATGGTTATCAAATTTTTCAACAGTTACTTCAAACTTTGTTTTGTCTTAACCCGCTGTGTACTGAAATGAATTGTAGATCTCTATTGCGTGTGGACCAGCCATAGTTAATAACATAGCAATTTAACGAACATCTGTGGCATTAGTTAAGTCTGAAGCTTCTAAGTAAAGCTGAAATTGTTGTCAAATGCCAGTTTACATTTAAGTTACCGGTGTTCCTTAGATGTCGAGGAGCTTGAGTTCTGTCCATTGGGCTGGGATTCATCAAAGTTTTTTCGGAGGTTGATGCTTTGGTTGCTGAATAGGTGCTAATTTTTTTACTTTCTTATAATCTTACTAAACTATATTAGGTAGCTTCTGTAGCCAAATCCTGGTACCATGTTATATTATTAGGTTCAGTAATATATATCATTATTAGTTGCTGTTGATGCAGGTGGTCCGATGGTGTGATCCTGAAGAAACCACGAGTCTTCAACTTAAAGCAAACTAATTTATTAAGTAACGATTAATTATAATTGAGTTTGACACGCCACAGAATGATCACTAGTAATCAAGTAATTAAATATCAATGTGTTAACTAATTCAAAACTACACGTGTTAGCTATGCTGTGATCTATCTATCATACACTACTGCTGTCTAATCACTCCTGGGTTGAAAGAGACCAAGATCCTCTGGGAACTGATACTTATAGTGGGATCTCTAGTGGTAGTGTTAGTTAGATGTTATAATTAGCTCTTTAGTTATCTGCATGTATATATGCCATTACACCTGTGACCTGTACCATCTCAAAGAACAAGGGTAGCTGGCGCATTGGCACACCACCACCTGGAGGTTCCCCACCAAGTTACACATCATCCTGATTTGCAAATATATTGCTGTTCCTTCACTGTCACTGGGTCAAAATCCTGGAACTCCCTCCCTAACAGCACTGCGGGTGTACCTACACCACATGGAGTGCAGCAGTTCAAGACAGAGGCTCACCACCGCATTCTCAGTGGCTATTAGTGATGGGCAATAAATGCTCACCTCACCAATAACACCCACATCCTATCGATAAATATTAAGAAAAGAGAAGTTCAGGTCTGGAATGTACTGCCTATAAGTGTGGTGGAGGCAGGTTCAATCGAGGCGTTCACAAGGGCTTTATATGATTATTTGAACAGAAACAATGTGCAGGGGCATGAGGAAAGGCAGGAGAATGGCACTAAGTCATTATGTTCATTTGGAGAGCTGGTGCAGACACGATTGACCGAATAGCCTCCTTCTGCACAGTAATAATTCGGTGAATAAGGCTCAGTGACTGAAGGAGACAGATTCAAGCTGATTGGCAAAAGAATCAGAATCAACTTGAGGACATTGTTTTCAGATAGCAAATTGTTGTGATCTGGATTGTGCTTCCCGAATGGGTGCTGGAAGCAAATTCCATTGTGTCTTTCTAAAGAGAGCTGGATAATTACTGGAAAAGTAGACTTTTACAGGATAAAGGGGGAAGTGGGTCTAATCAGGTAAATCTACCAAAGTGCAAGTAC
The DNA here is from genome assembly GCF_047496885.1 of Scyliorhinus torazame. NCBI lineage: Eukaryota > Metazoa > Chordata > Chondrichthyes > Carcharhiniformes > Scyliorhinidae > Scyliorhinus > Scyliorhinus torazame. The sequence goes on from NC_092707.1 coordinate 204,696,077, forward strand.
AGGTATGATGGCTGAACGGCCTCCTTCACTAATGCATCATCTGTCCTGGTCCACCCACAACAACGCTACCACCAAGAAAGCACAACAGTGCCTTTCCTTCCTCAGGAAACGGCGGAAAATTGGCATATCCGTATAGCCTCTTACCAATTTTTACATATGCACCATAGAAAGCATCCAATCTGGCTGCACCACATGCTGGTATGGTAACTGCTCGGCCCAAGACCGTAAGAAACTACAGAGAGTTATGAACACAGCCCAGTCCATCACTCTATCCCACCTCCCATCCATTGACTCTGGCTACACCTCCCACTGCCTTGGGAATGGAGGCAGCATAATCAAAGACCCCTCCCACCCAGTTTATTCTCTCTTCCAACCTCTTCCACCAGGCAGGAGATACAAAGCTCTGAGAATACGCACTAACAGATTCAAAAACAGCTTCTTCCCCGCTGTTACCAGACTCCTGAATGACCTTTTTGTGGACTCTCTGTATGCTTCACCCTATGCACCCTATGTCTAGGTATTTATTTTGTGTATTTATCATATGTCCTATGTTTTACATGTTTGGAATGATCTGCCTGGACTGTACACAAAATAATACTTTTTACCTCGTGTACCTCGATACACGTGACAATAAACCCAAATCCAAATCATTATTCAATGATAGCTCCACATGTTCTCAACGAAAGGTTCAAGAAGCCCTGCTGGCTGCAGATTACACAGATATTACAACCTGGGAGCATGTTGATTGGCCCAACCATTCTTTGTTGGGCGTTATCCTTTGTATTCGCAGCCCTAATCCCCTATTCCTACCCCGTTCCTAAATCTCTTTATCTTTACTTCAACCGCCTATCTTCCCTGCTCTTGTATTGAAGTGCATCAATCACTAACTCTGCTATTGGATTCCACAATCTCACAAGCCTCTAACTAACAGATTTCACCTGAACATTTAATCTTATATCAATGCCCAATCTTTCAAAATCCCTCAGTCGGCAGAGCTCCTACTACTTTGTCCTGTCCGCTCATCATTTTAAACATTTTCATCAAATCACCTTACAATCTCCTATGTCAGCTGTAGCTCAGTATCTCTGAAGCTGAAGGTTGTGGGTTAAGGCCACATACCAGAGTTGCGAGCACAGACTCGAATGCAGTACTCAGGTATTGTGGCGCTGTCAGAGGTGTCTGCTTGCGAATGGGATGACCTGAAACAATGAGCGGGCCCAGTCCAGTCCAGCACAGATAAACACAAGACCCACCAATCCCAGTGAGGAATCTCCTGTCCAATCCTGTTTGGCCAATGACATCACAGAGGTGGGGTTTGAATGCGTAAATGCGTGCATTCAGCGTAGCAACAACTCACAACGTATTATATTTATAAAGCACATTTAATGTAATGAAAATCCCAAGGCGCTTCACAGGAGCATTCTAAATCAAAGTATGACATTGAGCCACGTAAGAAGATGTTCATGCAAACGACTAAAAACTTGTTGAAAGAAATAGACCGGAATTTTCCATGTGGGACCGGCGAGCTATTAAAATCTTTGTTCACATCGGTGGGAACGGAAGATCCCGCTGGCCTGAAAGGCTGCAAGATTCCAGCTATAGATTTTAAGAAGTGTCTTAGAGGAGAAAAGTAAGGTGGAGAGGTGTTGGGAGGGAATCCCAGAGCTTGGGGCCTAGGCAGCTGAAGGCACAGCCACTAATGGTGGAGCGAATAAAATTGGGAATGTACAAGAGACCAGAGTTAGAGGAGCGGAGGTACCTCAGAGGGATGTAGGGCTGCAGATGATGATAATGATACTGAGAAGTGAAGAGATGGATTTGGAAACAAGGGTGAGAACTTTGAAGTGAAGATCTGTCTTGACTGGGAGCCAATGTAGGTCAGAAGCACAGGGGGGATAGGTGAAATAAGAAATGGGCAACAGAACTTTGTATGACCACAAGCTTATGGAGGACAGAATGTAGGAGACCAGCCAGAAGTGCATTGGTATAGTCAAATGCAGAGGTAATGAACGTATGAATGGGGGTTTCAGCAGGTGAGCTGAGATGGGGAGAGTCAATGGTGGGATTGGAGGTCTTAGTGATGGATGTAATATGCGGTTGGAAGCCCAACTCAGGATCAAGTGTGACAACACCAAGTTCTCAAACAGAGAGATTAACTTGGACCGTTGCCCAGGAGAGGGATGGATTTGGTAGTTGGGGAATGGAATTTGGAGCTGGGACCGAAAGCAATGGCTGCAGTCTTCCCAATATTTAATTGGAGGAAATTTCTGATCATCCAGTACTGGAAGTCATATAAGCAGTTTGACAATTTTGGAGCGTGAGAGGAGTCGAGAAACGTGGTGGTGAGATAATGCCGAGTGTCGACAGCATACATGGGAATCATACTTTTGATGGGCAGGATGGAAATGAGAAATAGGAGTGGGGCCAAGGATAGATCCGTGGGGGACACCAGAGGTAACGGTCTGGGGACAGGAAAATAACCTTTTGCAGGTGACTCTCGAGCTGCAATTCGCTGAATATGAATGGAACTAGGTGAGAGCAGTCCTACGCCCAGCTGGACTACTGTGGGGAGCTGTTGGAGGAGGATGGTGTGGCCAGACTGTGTCAAAGGCAGTGGACAGATCGAGAAGAATGAGGAGAGAAGATTAACTCAGAGCTTCACTCGCTGGTAGCACAGTCAGAAAATATCAAACAGCTTGACATTATTTCATGCCCCTTTCCCTTGCCCTGTGATGGAGAATTGATTTATTCACGGTTTTAGGTGCTAATTGAATGCATATAGCCGAGAGGTAAAAATTATTAAAAGTGTCTTGACTGTGGGAATCCAGACATTGTTTCAGTCATTGTTTCGCATGATGAATTCCAGTGCATTCTGTAATAAGAATGTGTCAACTAATCAGTTACAGCAAGGTCTCTGGGCCGGGCTGCGGCGTGAGAAACATACCCAGTAATTTTCCTAAGACTGCGTACGCAGATGCTGAGCCAGTCTTGAAAGGCACCAGTCAATCTTAAGTAATGTCTAATGTTTGATTAATAAATCATCCTCTAAGTAACAGACATCCATTTGAACAAATCAGGAGGGCTCAGCTGAGAATTAGAAACCAATGAGAGTAAATGAGGGATTAAACCAGAGGTAAGAATTCCCTTAAGAGTAGGACCTTGTGATTGAGGTCTTGTTCCTGAATTCCTGTATTCCTGAGTTCTTGAATCATCTATCTGTTTGTTTGTGTTTAAAGTGATTTCTTTATGCTTCTATGTTTTATGGTTTTTTGCCATGTGTTTAACCCGTTTATGTATCGTTTTATATTTCATTTATAAAGTTTTGATTCAATACTTAACCAAGTGTATTCACGTGAATAATTAGCAATAAATCGTATTTTGATACCTCCAATCAACCAGACTATCCACTCTTATTAGAAGGTGAAATAAGAGCCCCAACACCATGGATCACCACTGTGATTTGAATTGTACCCGATACTTACTCCAAGTGTGGCCATTACCACAACCTTATAACGGCTCACTGTCACATCCTGATGTATATCCTGCACAGTACCCTTCTGACTATCAATGCCAGCTGGACTGTCTCCTCTCCCTGACCCCTCCCAGAAGGGTTTGAAGTTTTTGGGGATAGTTCTGACCCCTATCCATTGTCTTTGTGGTGGTGAGTCCACATTTCTACCCCCAGATTGAAAACAGCAGAAATGGTGAGCTGAGCTGACCAGGAGGTGTAAATCCTCGGCTTTTAATAACTCACTGCGAACATTATCACACCAGTCGCAATGTCTGGATTTCATTCAATTAACATGTAAATCAATGTGAAGATCTATAACCAAGGCATCGACATTTCATTTTGGCAGAAGGCTTCCTTCCCCATTCTCTTGGAATCTGAGCTTGTCAAAGCTCTCTGACACTGAGCCGATTGTGCTGCAAGAATGATTGGAACATAACGAACAGACGATTGGTCTCTAGACCAAGACAGGCTGGCATTGTCTGAACCAGCCATCATTTAGCAATGCACATCACACAAGCTACTGTCTCAGGCCTCAGGGTGTTATTGAGTTGTGATGCGAGGGATGGGACAGGAGCACGAACACATAAGGAGCTGGCAATAAAACCTGCCCTCACCATGTAAAAGCAAGAGCGTGGTTAATCTTTTTTCCAGTGTCTGATTCACAAAGTTGCTAAAATCAGTGTCTGAACCACATGAATAGTCAGTCCATTAATAACAGATTGGAGACTGTGGCTGACGTCGGCAATAAAACAGGATGTTGTTCTGACACAGCTGGAAGGCTGTGTGTGTATGTGCCTCTGTGTGAGACCATGTGTGCTGTGTGTGAGGTGTACAAGTGATTGTATGTGTGAGGGTTTGTATGTATGTATGTGTGTGACTGTGTGAGGAAGTGTATGTGTGGGTATGTGTGTGGATGTTTATGCACATGTGTGTCTCTCTTTCACTCCCTCTCTGTGAGGGTCTGCCCTTGTGAGGGTATCTGTGTGTGCCTGAGGGAGGTGTGTGTGTCGACAGGCATGTGTTGATGTGCGTCTCCATCTGTGTCAGTGAGAGCATGTATGTGTCTGTGAGAGTGTATGTGTGCATGAAAGTGTGTGTGTGTGTGTGAGGGGGTATATGTCTGCAGAAGTGGGTGTCTGAGAATGTGTATCTGTGGGTTTGCGTCTGATGATGTGTGTCTGAGTGTGTGTGTCTGAGGGTGTGTGCCTGAAGGTGTATGTATGACAGTGTGCATCTAAGGGTGTGTGCCTGACGATGTGTGTCTCAGGGTGTGTGTCTGAGGGCTTGTGTCTGATGGTGTGTACCTGAGGGTGTGTGTCTGACAGTGCGTATCTTAGATTGTGTGTATCTGAGGGTGTGTGTCTGGCAATGTATGTCTGAGGGCGTGAGTCTGAGGGGTTGTGTCTGGCGATGCGTGTCTAAGGACATGTATCCGAGGGTGTGTGTCTGAGGGTGTGTGCCTGACGGTGTGTATCTGAGGGCATGAGTCCGAGGATGTGTGGCTGGCGATGTGTGTCTGAGGACGTGTGTCTGACGGTGTGTATATGAGGGCGTGCGTCTGAGGGTGTGGGTCTTATTCAACTGACAGTTGAGGCCCCCTATGTTTCTTGGGAGGCAGGTAGGGTACAGGGGAGGGTGGGCTTGAAGTCAATAGAGGAACGCAGAAAGGTGGGAGACATGGAGGGGCCACCAAAGATAGCAGAAGGGTTTGGTTATTATTCATTTCTTCAAGTTGATGTTGGTATAATTAAATAAAATTTCCAAAAAGCTTTCGATACGTAATAGGCTAATAAGTAATGCCAGAAAAGGTGGCCAAACAGCAGACTGGATTGCCAGCTGGCTTCAAGATAGAAAGCAGCGAGTGGGAGTCCAGGGTAGTTATTCAGAGTGGCAGAAGGTGCTGGGACCATGTGTTCAAAACTTGCATTAACAACTTGGAGTTTGGAATCCGAAGAACTATTTCTAAATCTGCTGATGACACTTAATTGCTGGGGGTGAGAGGAACATTCAATACAGGGGAAGACTGAAACAAATTACAGGACGTTGTTATTCAGTTGCAGAATGGATAAAGCATTGGCAAATTAATTTCAATATAGATAAATGTAAGGTGTTCCTTTTAAGCAACAAAAATAAAAAGATTGTACATTATTTAGAAAATGTGAAGAAATCCGACAATAAAAAAGTGCAGTTGGATTAACCGGGAATTGAGTCGCCTTTTCAACATGGTGACTTGATCCTCGAGCGGGTTCTCGATCCGGCGCTCTCTCTGGCGCTGAAAATGATGACTGCAAACAGTATCTGATGAAAAACTCAGATTGCTGACACAAAATATAATTGTTCACGAGGCCAAGCTGCAGAATACTAATAAGAGGCTTGATGAAACCGAGGAAAGAATCCTGAATGTTGAAAATGTTGCTTCTTCATCTGAAGTTGTATGCCATCCTTGGAAAACCAGCTATGTGTAATGTCAGAAATCTTGGAGAACCAAAGCCGGAGAAAGAATATCCGGGTCGTCCGTCTGTCAGAAGGAGTGGAGGGTAAGGTTCCTGTTAAGTTCTTTGAGAACTGGATGCCACATTTTCTTAAGCTGGATGTGAAAGCTGGGCATTTCAACTTGGAAAGGGCGCACTGTACAATGTCTTTGAGGCCAAGGGACAATCAACGTCCCAGACCTATAATAATTTGCTTCCACAATTTTACAGATCGCCAGAGACGACGAGGCATGGCAGGGCCTGGCTCCATGAGAGGGTGAGGATCTCCTTTTTCCAAGACATATTGGCAACAACACAGCTGAAACGTTGTGGCTTCAATGAAGTTTGAAGGCAACTCGAGGCAGCTGGAATGAATTATCCTATGCATTATCTTGTGCCCTGAAACTGATATCTGATGATTCCACTGAGTCTTTCAGTCATCCGATCAGTGCCTTGACCTTCGTCAAGTCCATGGAGGGCAAGGAGTCGGACTGATAATCTGCAGCTCGGAAAAGTTGAAATCCGGACTTTTTCCCCATCATGTTGTTGTTTGTCTGATTTTGTATCGTCATATATCCTGTTTATTGGAAGATGTGAACATTTGATCGTTGTAATTAATGTATTTTCCTTCTCCTTACGTGTTCCAGGGACTTTTATTCTTCTTCTTCATAGTAGCTGTGCTGTGTGCTAAATATCCGTCGTCTTTTCTTATTATTCGTATCTTTATGAAGGTTATGCTGACTGTTTGATATCCTCTCTTCAATCATGGCAGAAGAGAGTGACACAATTGCCGGGAGGTGGGTGGAGGTTGCAGGTCTTCATGAGTGGGTTCAAGATGCAGGAGGGGTATTTGGCTCCAGGAATATTCCGGTACCTCTGGTGTAGGGAGGGGAGTTGTGGTGCATGCTCAAATGTGGCGTGAAAACGCTATCCTATTTTTTTAGGGTGGCCTGGGCAATGGCAGTGACTAATTTTAAACTTTGTTCTTGGAATCTACAGGGAATTTATCATCCCGTCAAAAGGAAAAAGATCCTGGGCGAGGTTCTCCGTCCTGCTGGCCACGTTTTCCGCCGCTGCCACAGGCAGCGGGATTCTCCGTTCCCCATTGTGGGCCATCACTGCGTTGGGAAGCACGCGGGCATGGGTGTGCTCCCGTCAGGGTGGAGGGTCCTGCCGACGGAGAATCCTGAAGCTTTTCATTTCTTAAGGAGAAAGTGGACATAGCCATTTTACAAGACACTCACTTGGATGGCAAGCGGCACTTAAATGTATGGCTGGAATGGGTGGGGCAAGTGTTTTTGCTTCTTTTTCGACAGGCAACAGGGACGTGACAATTCTGGCCAACAAGAATTAAGATAAAGAATTGTGTTATGGATAAGGGAGGCAGATATGTGATTGTTAATGGGTTCAATGTGTATGGCCCGCTAAATTACTCCCTGCAGTTTGTCACTAAGGTGTTTTTGGACTTTGCGGAGTTGGCCTCAACTAATTATTTTGTGGGCGGAGACTTTATTGTCATCTGAACATCTTGATGGACAGGTTCCCAGTTGGGGCAGCACGGTAGCATTGTGGATAGCACAATTGCTTCACAGCTCCAGGGTCCCAGGTTCGATTCCGGCTTGGGTCACTGTCTGCGGAGTCTGCACATCCTCCCCGTGTGTGCGTTGGTTTCCCCCGGGTGCTCCGGTTTCCTCCCACAGTCCAAAGATGTGCAGGTTAGGTGGATTGGCCATGATAAATTGCCCGTAGTGACCAAAATTGCCCTTTGTGTTGGGTGGGGTTACTGGGTTATGGGGATAGGGTGGAGGTGTGGACCTTGGATAGGGTGCTCTTTCCAAGAGCCAGTGCAGACTCAATGGGCCGAATGGCCTCCTTCTGCACTGTAAATTCTATGATAATCTATGATAGAAATACCCCATCCTGCAAGCTAGAGCACTGGCCTCAGGAATTGAGGAAGTGGTATACTTGGTTGTGTGGAGGACTTTGCATCCTAAAGACAGAGATGTTACTTTTTTCCCAACGCCTCATCAATGTCACACTAGAATTGACTATTTTTCTGTTTCTAGGGCTATCCTACACATGGTTGTCTCTTGCTTTATAGGTGATATTGTAATCTTTGACTATGCTCACGTCTTCCTAGAACTTTCATTTGAGGGTTCCCGCCCTCCCTGGTCTAGGCCATGGTGGGTTGATGGCTCCTTGTCAGGGATAAATTCTTTGCTACATATTTTAAGAAGGAGTTTGAGTTTTTTTACTCAGTCACTTCGCGACCTGATGTTACTTCTTCCACTCTGTGGACGACCTGTAGGGCCTATGCTAAGGCGTTGTTCACGTCTTGCACAGCCAATAAAAGGCAGAGAATGCAGGAAAGCCAGCATCGGTTAGACGTTTCTCTGCAGGCAGGCACTCTGAATAAGAATAGGACAGAGCCCATACATAGTGTGAGCACTCGTTCAGACCATACGGACCTGAACGGAACGGACTGACGGTGTTCAGGCTCCCCCAGTTGGGTCTGCGACACCCTTTGGGATAGGTCCGGCCGACCAGCAACGCTCACAATAGGGGAATATGCAAACAAGATTAGCGCAGTCGGCGAATTTTGGTTTGACCCGACCACAATTAGCACAGACAAGCAGGTTAGGGCAGTTCTGCAGAAGCACAGGACAGCATTCGCGACCCACAAACACAAACCCCGGCCGGATGACTGGTTCCGTTCAAATCACAGGACCTGAACCGAGACCCCAAAAGCAATACGGATTTCCCCAAGAGGCAGAGGGAGAAATCGCAAAAGTGATCGACAGCTTATTAGAGCAGGGCGTACTCAGATCAGTAGCCTCCACTAATAATGTCCCGATTTGGCCAGTGAGAAAGCCCGATGGATCATGGCGACTGACCATCGATTACCGGGAACTCAATAAAGTCACCCCTGCAGCAGCCCCCACGGTAGCCACAAGTCCCGAGACCATGCTCAAACAGGGACTCAACTCACAATACTTTACGGTTTTCGACGTCAGTAATAGATTCTGGTCCATTCCATTGGCAAAAGCGTGCCAAGACAAATTTGCCTTCACTTTTAAAAATCAGCAGTACACATGGACATGCCTTCCACAAGGATTCCACAACTCCCCCTCCATTTTCCACCGACAGCTGGCAAATTGGTTTGTCAAAATTTTCTCGCCCAAAATGTCTGGTCCAGTATGTGGATGACCTATTACTGCAGACAGACACCAAGGCAGAGCACATCGAACTTCTGTCCGAACTCCTGGAACTCCTACAGAAAATTGGTTATAAAGTAAACCCCAAAAAGGCCCAGATTTTGGAAAACAAAGTGATATATTTGGGTACGATTATCACGCACGGTAAATGCGAAAGTGAGCACAAAAGAATTGACTCGATTGCCAAATTGCCCCTTCCCCAGAATGTTTCAGCCTTCCGGTCATTTTTAGGATTGGTTGGCTACTGCCGAAACCACATTGGCGGTTTCGCCAGCAAGGCAGCACCCCTCTCGGAACTCCTAAAGAAAGGAGCTCCTTGGGAATGGCTTCCACAGCATATGAATGCTGTGGATGCTTTGAAAAGAACCCTCATTGCAGCTCCCGCACTACAAGTTCCAGACCCGCTTTCCCCCTATGCTATAGAGATAGATAGCACCGACCACACCCTTTCGGCCGTGCTCCTCCAGGAACAGCACGAACAATTAAGACCCGTGGCTTACGCATCCAGGCTTTTAGATCCTGTGGAGCAGGGATTTCGGCCTGTGAAAGGCACCTGCTCGCAGTTTTCTGGGCAGTTCAGTATTTTTCCTACATAACCGGACTAAACCCCATCATAATCCTCACAGAACACACCCCACCCAACTTTTACTTGACGGACGACTCAAGGACGGTACAGTTAGTCAGATTAGAGCAGCTAGATGGACCCTTCTTTTGCAGGGACGGGACATCACTGTAAAACGGACCAAGACCCATACTTTCTTAGCCGATAACCTTCAGTACCCAGGCATTCCCCATGAATGTGAAATCATCTCACCGCACCACAACACAGGCCCCTTTATTGCAAAAACACCCCCCAGAAAGATAGGTAGTTCACCCCAGAGCCCCCAGTCCACAGACACATGCGCACCTTTAAGGATTTATGTGGATGGATCTTCCACTATATGAGACGGAAAGCGCATTACAGGATGCGGCATTTATGTCGAGGACATGCAGGGACGCGCCCTAGAAGAGATCTCCTTAAAGCTACCAGGCCACTTAGGCGCGCAGGCGGCAGAACTAGCAGCCGTTGCGTACATTGTGGATCACCCAGATTCCTTCCCCAGCCCAGCAGACATATACTCGGACAGCCTCTATGTCTGCAATAGCCTCACAGAATTCCTACCCCTGTGGAAAGCAAGAGGATTTGTTTCCGCAGACGGAAAACCCCTCCCTACAGTCCCATTGCTCCGCCACATTTTAGAAAAAGCACAGAACAGGACTTTTGTCATCGTTTGCAGTCACCACCGTTCCTCCCCCCCTGGAAATGTAAAAGCCGACGTACTGGCCAAAGCAGGTTCCAGGCATGGCCATTTTTGGACACCCCCCGAAAGCGCCCCAGTGAATGCAGTTCAGGTCTCGCAGACTAATATCGAGGATTTAGTGCAGGCCCAGAAGCAGGATAACAATCTCAGGGAGATTTTGAAAGGACAATTTCCAGCCCCCTATGATAGATTTAAAAATGCACTGACCACACGTGACGGTGGGGTGTTAAAAGACACCCTTTATGTGGTTCTTGAACAGGACAGGAATCAGCTCATTTGTTTATTCCATGACAGTCATGGACATCAGGGAATTGATCCCACTACAGCCCACCTCAGGCAGCTCTGTTGGTGGCCAAGTTTAAAAGAAGACGTAACGCACTGCGTTGAGAATTGCCTTATCTGTGCCCAGAACAATCCGGACAGATACGCCAAGAAAGCTCAACTTAGTCACACCCGCCCCGTTAATGTCCCCTGGACTAACCTCCAGATCGATTTTGTAGGACCATTGCCCCCTTGCAGGAATGGTTACATATACGTATTAGTCGTCATAGACACTTTTATGAAATGGGTAGAGGCATTCCCATCCAGAACGAACACGGCAAAGACCACCGCAAAGATCTTAACCCACCACATCTTTACGAGATGGGGACTCCCCTCAGCATTGAATCCGACCAAGGTTCCCATTTTACGGGACGTGTCATGAAGAACGTCCTCACGATATTTGGCATTACCCAAAAATTCCTCATCGCATACCACCCCCAGTCAAGTGGTATCGTCGAGCGCATGAAACGGACCCTAAAATCAACCCTCAGAAAAATGGTCCAACAAAACAACACCACTTGGGATTCAGTCCTCCCTTTTGCGCTGATGTTTCTAAGAAATACTGTCTCGAAATCCACAGGTTACACCCCACACACTCTCATGACCGGACGCCCCATGAAAAGCACAGAATTTTTATTAGGATTGGACTTGACCAGCCCCGAAGTGACGGCCCTCACACACGAGAACGCAGTAAAACAACTAGTTGAGAATGTGAAAACGGCTCAGCTAGCAGCCGCAGTAAGATTAGGCACACGGAAGAAACAGAGCAAGGCCTGTTTCGACAGGACAGGGCATGCGACTGAGTTTGAGGCAGGACAGCAGGTCATGCTTTCAATTTACAACCCCAGCACATTCCTGTCACCGAAGTATTCGGGTCCGTACTCCATTGCGGACAAAGTAAGCCCCTTCGTCTATAAAATTAAGGAGTCCAACGGAAAGACTGCGTGGTTCCATATTAACCAGCTTAAGACATATGGCTCACAGTCCAACCACGCACACCACCTCATGCTTGACGCAGCAGACCACACCCCGCCCACAGCCACCATATCCCTACCCTCCCCCATCACGCACACCACATCCACAGACTTGCCCTCGACTCCACCCCCGAACTCTAGACTCCATCCCGGAACGCCCACAGACAGCAGCAGCAGCGACAGCGATTCAGACAATAGCCATAGCACGCCTCCCTACTATCCCCATGCAACAGAACCCACACCCAGCGAATCTGACCACGATTCGAGTGATCCCTTCCTCATCACTTTCCTCAACAAATCACTTTCCTCAACAAACCCCACCGCCCTACGATGACGATTCCGTCCCCACAGAACTAGACACCACCTTTTGGCACCGCGACAACTCATACAGGCTCGTCCGGAACGGCGAGATGGACCCAAATCGCACCATGCAGCCCTATCAGCCCTTATACATTCCAGAGTATGGCATCCGGGAGAAGATGACGACTTTGAGTCTGACTCCCAAAACGAGAACCCCTTTGCGTCCCTGTTCGCAACTGATAACTGAGGTGTCCAGATGATGTTTTAAAAAGGAACCGCTTGGGAGAAACAGTGTCCTTTCTGATGGAACCTGCAGCATGTTGTTTAATGTTGTTTGTTACTGTTATTGTTAAATATTGTTTGTAAGATCGGAAATATTTTCCACGGCCACACGCCATATTTTTCGGCCGAAACCTATGAGAACTTGACAGCACGCTCATCGGCAGAAACCGCTGAGAGCTTGCCAGCCCCCGTTCATAACTGCTCTTCTGGTTCGAAGGAAGAACCTTTACGGCAACCCCCTCATGATGACTACATTTCTTGCCCGTTCTTGTCGGTTGCTCAGGCAGTGGAGAAACGGCATTGGTCTCCGCCCTGCCTGAGGACCCCCCTCTGGTCAGCTACGCTCGGATAGAGAACACACGGCATTGGTCGCTGTCCTACCCGGGGATTCCATCCTAATCTTACCCGTCGCGGCCCATACGCACCTCATTTCGGCACTTTTGGTTCAAAAGGTTTTGTTTTGTTTTCAGTCGACCCTTAGGTTGCCAACCCTATGCTATTTACATCCTCAAACATTTGGATGGTAAATCGCACAGCCTGCGAGACGGCTCGCACTGTTTCAGTATTTTTAAGTGTGTCTTGTCCTGAATATTCGGTTTAAAAAAAAATGAGGGAGTCACACACAGTGACAAATTGTAAAGGGAGAATTGGCACTAAAGGACAGAATACTAACGCACGAGATATTAACCAAGATAGTAACAGACACTATGCTTGATCCCACAGAACCCCAGAAGCTCCAGGAAAAGAGACAAAACGGAAAGGAAGAGAAGAGAAAGAAGAAGACAACAATGAAGACGGCATACGTGTTTTCGTTATCGCAATTTGTATTCGGTTGCGCGCGAACGCGAACCCCCTGACCCCAACCCCCCCAGTGGAACCCCCCCCAGTGGTTAATGAGTCACTTCCCCATAGCACCCAGAGCCCAGTAACAGGCAACACCACACCATCATGGTGTGATAAGCTCACAACGTGGTACTCCCTTTCCTACGTAGTCGAATCCCTATTAGTGTTGGCGATACTCTGCAGCATCGTGCAGACTATCCGCATGAGGAAATGGAGACGGAGAGCCTACCGCGCTAGCACCCCGGTATACAGAATAAGATCCCCTATGTTCAGTTATCCCCAGGACCCCGAAACCCTCGATCTATAATAAAGGACATTCGTTTGCATTCTTTTGTAAATAAAGAAATGGAAAGATTGTCCAACCCTGTGCTTGACTGCCAAGCCAGGAAAAATGTAAATGCTGCTTTCATTTTGTATTGTTTAGGAAGTTAGTATGATTGAATGTTTGAGTGAGTGTAGTTTATTAAGGACAGTTAGAGGTAAAGTTTTAAAAAAATGTTGTAATGCATGTCCCTGTTTTGACATAGTGCCACTTAGAAATTGTTAGTTAAAATTTTTCTTGCATAGTTATGGTCAGTGTAGAGGCCATAGGAGAGTGCTCGCCGGGTCAGGGAATGAAGACAATGCAGTTATGTGATCATTCACGCTTTGCGTTAGGATCACAAGGAGGGAGTGTAGCCACCTGAGTTGGCCACTTCCCAACTTAAAATGGAGAACCGCAAAGGCTGAAGGGAAATTCAGCCAACACAGGCAAAGACTAGCAAATACAGAAATCATGTGTATTGGAACCTGTAAGGAACCAAACAGCACTGAAACCTGAAGCCATCTGCATAGTAATACAGCAGCCATCTGTATAGTAGTGAGCGATTCCAGGGCACAATGGCAACAGTTAAGGTGAATAAAGCCAAGCCAGACTCCTCGGCACCAGCAGGAGCCAAGGCAAAGGAAGGCCAACGGATATTTAGGGACCACCCAACGATCAGGGAACAACTCCAGTATTGGAGAAATCGATCCAAGTGATTGGAACGCAGTCCAATCACTTGGAACCAGGTACGGGGTCTGCCCCAAAGGGCGGGAAGCCCCTGGGGACTATAAAGTAAAGCCCCCAAGTTCAAATCGTTCTTCTTTGGCAGGGTCACTCTGCAACTTGAATCAACCCGTGAGAGTGACCTGTCTCAGCTGCCACCAACCAAGTAAGTCTCCAGTCAATGCTTGCTACGAGATAGGCGCTCCTAGCTACCAGTCCATACCAGCTTTTGAATCCTGCAGACTCAGGAGCTGAACGAAAGGCCATTTGTTCCCCTGACCTGGTGGGCCAGTCCAAAGCTAAGTATAGGCCTTTTAGTGATAGGAATAGCCTAGAAAGTAGAGTTTATGCATGAGTAGTGATTTACTGTGTATAATAAATGTGCTTTGATTTGAATCTTACTAATTGGTGTGTTGAGTTATTGATCATTACTTAACTTGAACCTCGTGGCGACCTGGCGACTCTAGAGCAAAGGTTAAGCAAACAGAGCAAATTACAATTTAAGAGCCAACCAAAAGTTAGCAACAAACCCCTCATTCCTATAGAGCGAGATCAATGCCATTTGCCTTGCGAGATACCTGAAGTCATAGTGTCGGGTAATGGAACAACCTTCACGAGTGCTGAACTTCTAAATTTTACCTGTTTAAATGGCATGAGGCACATCAGGACAGCGCCTTATCATCCAGCATCCAACGGACTGGCTGAATGAGCAGTCCAAACCTTCAGGGTGGGCCTTTAGAAGCGGTCAGGGGTGACCCTGGAGACCAGAATCTCATGCTTACTTCTGGGCTATAGAACCACTCCTGTACAATGGGAATGCCACCAGCAAACTTCTTAATGGGCCTGGTGTTTCTGAATTTTCCGGGGAGGGTAGCGGCCAGTCAGTGCAGTCAGAAGAAAAATCATGATTCAGGCAAATCAACAAGGCCGTTTTCAATGGAGGAAGCCGTGTATGTCAGAAATTTTGGAAGCGGCTCGAGTTGGGTCCCAGAAGTTGTTGCATCTAAAAGAGGATGTTTGTCTTATGAAGTGAATGTACAAGGAAGAATCATCCAGATGTACGTAGACCAATTACGAGGAGAGTTGTCATAGCAGCAGTACTGCCACCTGAAGCCAATTTGCCAGCTAGAAACGGTGTTGACGATCCAAGCAGTGAAGTACCGAGCCAGCCTGTGACAGGCAAGTCTGTCGTCTCCAGGGAACCGGAGGAAGCTGAGTTACCAGTACCTGAGGAGATGCCAGATAAGGTGGTTTCTGCAGAAAACGCCCCACTGGAAGCACCAGCGACAGAGGAGATACACCGCTCCACTGGAAATCGTAAACCACCGGACTCAATTTATGAAGGATTGATTGCATGTGTTTAATGTTCTAATTATCTTGGACTAAGTAACTTAATTATTATCTGTGTATAAAAGAACTTAAAGAGGGAGGGATGCAGTGGTTGTCCAATTTAAGGGGCAATCTGCTCAGAGGGTCACGTGATCTGGGTAACCTATCAGGAATCTGGGTGGGTATCAGTTGGATCTTGGAAGCTGACTCTCAATCACGAGGCTGCAAGCCTTTGCAATGTAGGTATATGTAACTAAATTTTACAGTTGTTATTTACCTAACCGGTGAAGGGAGATATTAAACTGACCAGCAGCAGCAAACCAGCAGCAAACAAAGGCCTTGGGCTGGAGGCCTATTTGCTGCACCTGTAATAAAAGTCTTATTTGCGAGGGATAGATTGAGAGAGCCTGTGAAGGAGTTGCATACAATACTATAAAAGTTACTTCCCAGAATTTTCCAAACTTAGATTTGTGTCATGGCTGGCGAGGCCCGACAAGAATCATTTAAAAGATTGCACAAAGACGCAAATTGGGTACAACTGTGCCTTTATTACAGTCAGATGCGTGGCCTCCTGCTGCAGCTGATGAAATGGCAGGGCACTGGAGGTCACGCATATTTATTCAGATCTTAGTGGGCGGAGCCAGCCGGCAGGGGCTACTGGCGAACCTGTAGTACAGGTCCTACCTTACATCCCATAATACAGTGGTTCACCACATTCACCCCCTGTTAAAAATGAGTCCGGCGGGAGTGATGTGAAACTATATACACATAATGCAATTATGTACAGTGTTAAGAATGGGTAAAACAAGGAAGAAAAAAAAGAAAAGTCCATGTTGACAGTCCGGAGTCCGTCAAAGGTTCAGCCGATCCGGTGCTTTGGTGCTTCATTGGGAACAGCGTAACGGTGGCGGCGAAGTCGGTGCTGGCGGTAGTGGAGGTGGCACCGATGGAGGTGGTGGTGGTGCTGATGCTGGCCAGTCATCGGGGAACTCTGGCAGCGTGCAGAAGTCCTCTTCGTCCTCTTGTGTGGAAAGGAGGGGGAGGGGTTGGTCTGGTGGGGTCAATGTTGGCGGCGCGGTGGAAAGAGGGGGGGCGGGGCGCATAGGTGGGGGAGTGTGTTGGGATGGAACCTGACGGTGCCAGGTCCCTGAGTGAGACAGTATCTTGGCGGCCGTCGGGGAACTCCACGTAGGCATATTGAGGGTTGGCGTGGAGCAGGTGAACCCTGTCCACCAAGGGGTCCGCCTTGTGGAGTCGGACGTGCCTACGGAGAAGGACCAGTCCGGGAGCTGCGAGCCAAGTCGGGAGCGACAACCCGGATGTGGACTTCCTGGGAAAGGTAAAAACATGTTCATGGGGTGTGTTATTAGTGGTGGTGCACAATAGTGACCGGATGGAGTGTAGAGCGTCAGGGAGGACCTCCTGCCAGCGAGTGGCTGGGAGGTTCCTGGAGCGTAGGGCCAGCTGGACGGCCCTCCAAACCGTCCCATTCTCCCGTTCTACTTGCCCGTTTCCCCGGGGGTTGTAGCTGGTCGTTCTGCTGGAGGCTATACCCCTGCTGAGTAGGAACTGACGCAGCTCATTGCTCATGAATGAGGATCTCCTGTCACTGTGGATGTAGTTGGGGAAACCGAACAGAGCGAAGATGGTGTTGAGGGCCTTGATGACGGTGGCAGATGTCATATCGGGGCATGGGATGGCGAAGGGGAGTCTAGAATACTCATCGACCACACTGAGAATGTACGTGTTACGGTCGGTGGAGGGGAGGGGCCCTTTGAAATCCACACTGAGGCGTTCAAAGGGGCGGGAGGCTTTCACCAGGCGCGCACGGTCCAGCCGGTGGAAGTGAGGCTTGCACTCCGCACAGACCTGGCAGTTCCTGGTGACTGTCCTTACTTCCTCGACGGAGGAGGGCAGATTGCGAGCTTTGACCAGATGATACAATCCTGAGGGTGACAATGGCTGTCGTGTAGGGCCCGGAGTTGGTCTACTTGTGCGCTGGCACATGTACCTCGGGAGAGGGAGTCTGGGGGCTCATTGAGTTTACCGGGGCGATACAGAATCTCGTAATTGCAGGAGCTCGATTCTCCACCGCAAGATTTTATCATTTTTGATCTTGCCCCGCTGCGTGTTATTGAACATGAAGGCTACCGACCGTTGGTCAGTGAGGAGAGTGAATTTCTTACCGGCCAGGTAGTGCCTCCAATGCCGCACAGCTTCAACGATAGCTTGAGCCTCCTTCTCGACGGATGAGTGTCGTATTTCCGAGGCATGAAGGGTGCGGGAAAAGAATACCACGGATCTGCCTGCCTGGTTTAGAGTGGTGGCAAGGGCGACGTCTGAAGCGTCGCTTTCTACTTGGAAAGGCAGTGACTCGTCCACTGCGCGCATCCTGGCCTTGGCGATGTCTGCTCTGATGCGGGCGAAAGCGTGCTGTGCCTCGGCCGCGAGGGGGAATTGGGTGGGCGGGCCTTGTCCACAAATTTTGGGACCCACTGGGCGTAGTAGGAAAAGAACCCCACGCAGTGTTTGAGGGCCTTGGGGCAGTGGGGGAGGGGGAAGCTCCATGAGGGGGCTTATGCGGTCGGGCCCGAGAAGTCCGTTTTGGACTATACAGCCGAGAATGGCTAACCGGGTCGTGCTGAACACACACTTCTCTTTGTTGTAGGTCAGGTTGAGAAGAGTGGCAGTGCGGAGGAATTTATCGAGGTTGGCATCGTGGTCCTGCTGGTCATGGCCGCAGATGGTGACATTATCTTAAGTACGGAAAGGTGGCCCGCAAACCGTACTGGTCAACCATTCGGTCCATCTCTCTTTGGAAGACCGAGACCCCGTTTGTGACGCCGAAAGGGACCCTAAGGAAGTGATAGAGCCGACCGTCCGCCTCGAAGGCAGTGTATGGACGGTCCGACTTCCGGATGGGGAGCTGGTGGTGGGCGGATTTCTGGTCAATTGTTGAGAAGACCCGGTACTGCGCAATCTGATTGACCATATCAGATATGCGTGGGAGGGGGTACGCGTCGAGCTGCGTGTACCGATTGATGGTCTGGCTGTAGTCCACGACCATCCTGTGTTTCTCCCCAGTTTTAACCACTACCAGTTGGGCTCTCCAGGGGCTGTTGTTGGCCTCGATAATACCCTCCTTAAGCAGCCGCTGGACTTCGGACCTGATGAAGGTTTTGTCCTGGGTGCTGTACCGTCTGCTCCTAGTGGCAACAGGTTTGCAATCCACAGTTAGATTGGCAAAAAGGGAGGGGGGATCAACCTTGAGGGTCGCGAGGCCGCAAACGGCAAGGGGGGGTAGGGGCCCGCCGAATTTGAGGGTGAGGATCTGGAGATTGCACTGGAAGTCCAGGCCCATCAGGAGTGCAGCGCAGAGATTAGGAAGGACATAGAGGCGGAAGTTACTAAATTCTACGCCCTGGACAGTGAGGGTGACTGTACAGAAGCCTCGGATCGGGACGGAGTGGGATCCGGATGCGAGGGAGATCCTTTGTTTGGCAGGATGGACCACAAGGGAGCAGCGCCTTACCGTATCTGGGTGTATAAAGCTTTCGGTGCTCCCGGAGTCCAGCAGGCACGAGGTCGTGTGGCCGTTGATTTTCACCATCGTCGACGCAGTGGCCAGCTTGTGCGGGTGAGATTGGTCCAGCGTCATCGAAGCGAGCTGTGGGCAGTCGTCGATTGCGTCGGATGGTGAGCGTGTGCAGTTCCGATCTCGGGATGTCCAGAGACCCTGTGGGGAACAAAATGGCGGCGCCCATGGTGCCCACATTGTGAGGTCGGGACAAGATGGCGGCGCCCATCGGTTGCACATGGCCCCGGGAGGAGAAGATGACGGCTCCCATTGTGCATTTGGCGTGGGGGAGGGGGCGATAGCGGGCGCGATCACAGCGACAGCGCGGGCCTGGCACACAGCTGCGAAGTGGCACTTCTTACTGCAGGATTTACAAACTGCAGTGCGGGCTGGGCAGTGTTGACGGGGGTGCTTCTGCTGACCGCAGAAATAGCAGCGGGGACCCCGGGGTACGCGGATCGGCGTGCCGCGCAGGCGCATTGGGAAGGCAGGGCCCCAGCTGAGGAGGTCGGCGGCGGAGTCCAGGAGGGGGAGGAAGGGGTAGAAGGGTGGGTAGCGCGGCGGGAGGGGTAAGACTGTATATTACGGGATGCGAACGTCATGGAGAGTGCCAAGGTTTTCGTCTCCGCTAGTTCGAGCGTGGCCCCTTCCAGTAATCGTTCTCGGATGCGGTCCGACGCAATCCCCGTCACGAAAGCATCGCGCATGAGGAGATTAACGTGTTCAGCGGCCGTAACGGCCTGACAGTCACAGTCACGGACGAGTGGAATTAGGTGCGCCAGAAGTCTTCGATGAACTCACCAGGTAGTTGCGAGCGGGTGGCGAGTACATGCGTGGCGAAGAGTGTGTTCGTCTTTTGACCATGGTGTTCTTTAAGGAGTGCCATTGCATTCGCGTAATTCGAGGCGTCTTGGATCAACGGGATCATGCTGGAGCTCAGTCTGGAGTATAGGACGTTTATCTTCTGAGCCTCCGTTGGCGCGGTGTCCGCAGCGTTGATGTAGGCCTCAAAACATGCTAGCCAGTGAGTAAAGTCTTTTCTGGCGTCGGGTGAGTGCGGATCCAGCTGCAGGCGATCTGGTTTTATTCTGATATCCATTCTGTGGAAAAATCTAACTGCAATAAATTGATGCACGATCAATTGCACAAAGACGCAGATTGGGTACAACTGTGGCTTTATTACAGTCAGTTGTGTGGCCTCCTACTGCAGCTGGTGAAATGGCAGGGCACTGGAGGTCATGCATATTTATACAGTTCTCCGTGGGCGGAGCCAGCCGGCAGGAGCTACCGGCGAACCTGTAGTGCAGGTCCTACCTTACATCCCCTAATACAGTGGTTCGCCACACACACTTAAACCTCTGTGATGCCAGCACACATCTCCCTGATTAGGAGCCAGGTGAGAGGAAGCTGGCTGATGGCATTGACGCAGTCAATTGACCCTTCATGCAACTTCAACAGGGCTGTTAATGGAGGTACTGACTTCATGTTCAATTCCTGCACAAGGGCCTCAAACTCTTCAGCATCAAAGGGAACTGTGATGCCTACAGGTCAAATGCAAACACTTAGTCCAAAGAGAAAATGCTGGAAAATCTCAGCAGGTCTGGCAGCATCTGTCGGGAGAGAAAAGAGTTACCGTTTCGAGACCAGGCGACCCTTTCAGCTTTGACAAAGGGTCACCTGGACTCGAAACGTTAGCTCTTTTCCCTCCCGACAGATGCTGCCAGACCTGCTGAGATTTTCCAGCATTTTCTCTTTGGTTTCAGTTTCCAGCATCCGCCGTAATTTGCTTTTATGCAAACACTTAGTCCTCTTTTTCTGCTTGCTCTCTTAAGACAAGCTGCACCTCTTTATGAACTGTTGCTTCTTTAGATTTTATACTCACAGCCATGTGTGTTACAATCCAAGGTCAAGGCCAAGGTCTCTGGGCAAATTTGTTCTCAGCCAACAGCCTATTCAAAGGGCATAAGATTCATCAAAATCTGGTTCAAAGACCAGAGGGCTTAATCTCAGAGTAAAGGGGTGCCTATTTAAGACGGAGATGAGGAGGAATTTCTTCTCTCAGAGGGTAGTGAATCTGTGAAATTCTTTACCATAGAGAGCTGTAGAGACTGGGTCGTTTGACAAAGTATCATCGGACTCGAAACGTTAACTCTTTTCTCTCCCGACAGATGCTGCCAGACCTGCTGAGATTTTCCAGCATTTTCTCTTTCGTTCTGGGTCGTTAGGTATATCCATGGCTGAAATCGACAGACTTTTAATCGACAAAGGAATCAAGGATTATGGGGATAAGGCAGGAAAGTGGAGTTGAGGATTATGTCAGATCAGCCGTGATCTCATTGAATGGTAGAGCAGACTTAATGGGCCGAGTGGCCTAATGCTGCTCCTACATCTTGGGCAGGATTTAACTAAATGGCAACAAAGTCCCATAGCGAGCGCGTTTGGCCGGGTGTTTCCCGGAACTTGCAGCACCATGAAACACAGGTCTACAAAACGCGACTCGTGTTTGATAACGGGTCTCAATGGGGAATGTGTGGCCAAGGCCAAGTCCCAGGCGGCCTCCCCCCCTCCCACCATGGATGGATGTCGACCATCGATGATGTGGCTCAAGACACTATCCTCAGCTGCCTAGCTCGATGCTCTGATATCACATGGCCTCAGAAAAGAAGGATGCAGTCTGAGCAGAATGAGTGGACAAGTTGGGTGAGATCCTGAATGAATATTTCTCATCGGTATTCACGGTGGAGAAAGGCATGGATGTTAGGAAACTAAGGGAAATAAATAGTGATGTCTTGAGAAGTGTGCATATTACAGAGGAGGTGGTGCCGGAAGTCTTAAAGCGCATCGAGGTAGATAAATCCCCGGTACCCGATGAAATGTATCCCAGGATGTTGTGGGAGGCTAGGGAGGAAATTGCGGGTCCCCTAACCGAGATATTTGAATCATCGGCAGCCACAGGTGAGGTGCCTGAAGATTGGAGAGTGGCGAATATTGTGCCCTTGTTTAAGAAGGGCAGCAGGGAAAAGCCTGGGAACTACAGACCGGTGAGCCTAACGTCTGTAGTAGGTAAGTTGCTGGAAGGTATTCTGAGAGACAGGATCTACAAGCATTTAGAGAGGCAAGGACTGATTCGGGGCAGTCAGCATGGCTTTGTGCGTGGAAAATCATGTCTCACAAATTTGATTGAGTTTTTTGAGGGGGTGACCAAGAAGGTAGATGAGGGCAGTGCAGTAGACGTTGTCTACATGGACTTTAGCAAAGCCTTTGACAAGGTACCGCATGGTAGGTTGTTGCAGAAGGTTAAAGCTCACGGGATCCAGGGTGAGGTTGCCAATTGGATTCAAAATTGGCTGGACGACAGAAGACAGAGGGTGGTTGTAGAGGGTTGTTTTTCAAACTGGAATGCCTGTGACCAGTGGTGTGCCTCAGGGATCGGCGCTGGGTCCACTGTTATTTGTGATTTATATTAATGATTTGGATGAAAATTTAGGAGGCATGGTTAGTAAGTTTGCAGATGACACCAAGATTGGTGGCACAGTGGATAGTGAAGAAGGTTATCTAGGATTGCAACGGGATCTTGATCAATTAGGCCAGTGGGCCGACGAATGGCAGATGGAGTTTAATTTAGATAAATGTGAGGTGATGCATTTTGGCAGATCGAATCAGGCCAGGACCTACTCAGTTAATGGTATGGCGTTGGGGAGAGTTATAGAACAAAGAGATCTAGGAGTACAGGTTCATAGCTCCTTGAAGGTGGAGTCGCAGGTGGACAGGGTGGTGAAGAAGGCATTCGGCATGCTTGGTTTCATTGGTCAGAACATTGAATACAGGAGTTGGGACGTCTTGTTGAAGTTGTACAAGACATTGGTACGGCCACACTTGGAATACTGTGTGCAGTTCTGGTCACCCTATTATAGAAAGGATATTATTAAATTGGAAAGAGTGCAGAAAAGATTTACTAGGATGTTGCCGGGACTTGATGGTTTGAGTTATAAGGAGAGGCTGGATAGACTGGGACTTTTTTCCCTGGAGCGTAGGAGGCTTAGGGGTGATCTTATAGAGGTCTATAAAATAATGAGGGGCATAGATAAGGTAGATAGTCAACATCTTTTCCCAAAGGTAGGGGAGTCTAAAACTAGAGGGCATAGGTTTAAGGTGAGAGGGGAGAGTTTCAGAAGGGCCCAGAGGGGCAATTTCTTCACTCAGAGGGTTGTGAGTGTCTGGAATGGGCTGCCAGAGGTAGGAGTAGAGGCGGGTACAATTGTGTCTTTTAAAAAGCATTTAGATAGTTACATGGGTAAGATGGGTATAGAGGGTTATGGGCCAAGTGCGGGCAACTGGGACTAGCTTAATGGTAAAAACTGGGCGGCATGGACTGGTTGGGCCGAAGGGCCTGTTTCCATGCTGTAAACTTCTATGATTCTATAAGTTGAGTGAGTGGGCAAATGAATGGCAAATGCAGTATAATTTGGAGAAATGCGAGGTTATCCACTTTGGTAGCAAAACGAGAAGGCAGACTATTATCTGAATGGTCATAGATTAGGAGAGGGGAATGTGCACTGAGATGTGGGTGGCCTTATACACTAGTCACTGAATGTAAGTATGCAGGTGCAGTAGACGGTGAAGAAGGCAAAAGATATGTTGGCCTTCATAGCGAGAGGATTCGAGTACAGGGGCAGGGATGTCTTGCTACAATTAGACAGGACATTGGTGAGGCCACACCTGGAATATTGTGTGCAGTTTTGGTCTCCTTATCTGAGGATGTTCTTGCTGGAGAGGGAATGCAGTAAACATTTGCCTGACTGATTTCTGGGACGGCGGGACTGATGTATGAGGAGCGATTGAATCGTTTGGAATTGTATTCGCTGGATAATAAAATTCTAACGGGACTGGACAGAGTGGATGCAGGAAGGATGTTCCCAATGGTGGGTGTGTCCAGAACCAGGATATGGGGTAGACCACTTAGGACAGAGATGAGGAGAAATATCCTCACCCAGAGAGTGGTTGGGCTGTGGAATTTGTTACCACAGGAAATAGTTAAGGCCAAAACATTGTGGACAGGATTCTCCAGTCCGCCAGCTCTGCGGCGGCCCCCGCCAGCAGTCGGATTCTCCGTTCCCTCAGCCGGCCAATGGGGTTTCCCATTTGATGCTCGATCAATAACTCCAGAAGCGAGATTGGAGACAATTGAAGGCTTTATTACACTATGTTTCCCCCAGCAGTGCAGGTACAGAAGGCAGCTGCTGGGGAGACACGGGCTCTTATACTCCGCCTTACTGGGCGGAACCAGCAGGCAGGCTTAACTAATGAAAACAGTACCTCCTACACCAATGGTCTTACAGCATTACAGGGTACTGTAATACCTCTAATACCGACTACCACATTCACCCCCTGTTAAAAAAAGAGTCCGGCAGGGGTGGTGGCCTTGCATTACACAGTGGTAGAGGTTAAGGTTATGGAGGTACCCGGTATACATCAGTACAGTGGTTTTGCCTCGTTACATCGCAACTATTTACAAAATTTATTTACAGTTCAGAATGCAGCAATTAGTCGATCGGGGGCCCTGGTCGTCCTCTGCGATCGTCGTAGCTTCGGTGGTGATGCAGGCGACGGCTCGGGCATCTGTGGCTCCGGGAGCGTGGCTTCGGCTTCTTCAGCAGCTTCATCACCCCTAGACGGGACCGGTGGGAGGACCGATCCACCTGTGAAGTGGGTGGCTGTGGGGTGCGCCGGTGGGAGGGATTGGTGGTGGGGGTGTGTGGGGATCCAGCGGGTGCCAGGTCCCGTAGGGAGACGGTATTCTGTCAGCCGTCAGTGTACGCCACGTAGGCGTACTGAGGGTTAGCGTGGAGGAGATGGACCCTCTCGACCAATGGGTCCGACTTGTGCGCCCGCATGTGTTTGCGGAGCAGGATGGATCCAGGAGCTGCCAGCCAGGTTGGCAGCGAGATCCCGGAGGAGGACTGCCTAGGGAAGACAAGGAGACGTTCGTGAGGTGTTTGGTTGGTCGTGGTACTCAGCAGTGACCGGATGGAGTGGAGGGCATCCTGGAGGACCTCCTGCCAGCGGGACACTGGCGGATTCCTGGACCGTAGGGCCAGTGGGACAGTCTTCCAGACCGTTCCTTCTCCCTCTGTACCTGTCCGTTTCCCCGGGGGTTGTAACTGGTCGTCCTGCTCGAGGCAATGTCCTTGCTGAGCAGAAATTGACGCAGTTCGTCGCTCATAAAGGAGGACCCCCTATCGCTGTATATGTAGGCGGAGAAATCGAACAGCGTAAAGATACTGTGGAGGGCTTTTATGACGGTGGCTGCGGTCATGTCGGGGCAAGGAATGGTGAATGGGAACCGGGAGTACTCGTCAACCATGTTCAGGAAGTACGTGTTGCGGTCGGTGGAGGGGAGGGGCCCTTTGAAGTCCATACTGAGGCGCTCAATGGGACGGACAGCCTTTATCAGGTGTGCTTTCTCTGGCCGGTATAAGTGTGGCTTGCACTCCGCGCAGATTTGGCAGTTCCTGGTGGCTGTCCTGACCTCCTCGATGGAGTAGGGCAGGTTGCGGGTTTTAATGAAATGGAAGAATCGAGTGACCCCCGGGTGGCAGAGGTCCTCGTGGAGGGCTCGGAGGCGGTCCACTTGTGCGTTGGCACATGTGCCGCGGGATAGGGCATCAGGAGGCTCATTTAGCTTCCCGGGACGATATAAGATCTCATAGTTGTAGGTGGAGAGTTCGATCCTCCACCGTAAGATCTTGTCGTTCTTTATCTTGCCCCGCTGTGCATTATCTTTTTAAAAAAAATAATAATAATTTTTATTCAAATTTTCACAAAATATCAACAACAAAATACAGAAAGAAAAGAACTAACCCCCCCCCCCCCCCCCCCCACCCATATACATAAATAATCAATTAACAGCCTTCATCAACACAAAGGCAAAAAACACACCCACTCAAGAAAAGCGAACCAATCCCCCCCCCCCCGCGTTGCTGCCGCTGCTGACCATCTTCTAACGTTCTGCCAGGAAGTCTAGGAACGGTTGCCACCGCCTGAAGAACCCTTGCACCGATCCCCTCAAGGCGAATTTCACCCTCCCCAACTTAATAAACCCCACCATATCGTTGATCCAGGATTCCACGCTTGGGGGCCTCGCCTCCTCCCACTGAAGAAGAATCCTTCGCCGGGCTACCAGGGACGCAAAGGCCAGAATTCCGGCCTCTTTCGCCTCCTGCACTCCCGGCTCCTCTGCCACCCCAAATATTGCGAGCTCCCAGCCCGGCTTGAACCTGGAACCTACCACCCTCGACACCGTCCTCGCTAAGCTCTTCCAAAATTCCTCCAGCGCTGGGCATGCCCAGAACATGTGGGTGTGATTTGCTGGGCTCCCTGAGCACCTAACACACCTGTCCTCACCCCCAAAGAACCGGCTTATCCTTGCCCCGGTCATGTGAGCCCTATGCAGCACCTTAAATTGTATGAGGTTGAGCCTCGCGCAAGAGGAGGAAGAGTTCACCCTCCCCAGGGCATCCGCCCACATCCCCTCGTCAATCTCCTCACCCAACTCCTCCTCCCACTTACCCTTTAGCTCCTCCACCTAGGCCTCCTCCTCCTGCATCACCTGATACGTTGCCGAGATCCTCCCCTCTCCAACCCACACCCCCGACAGCACCCTGTCCTGGACCCCCCGTGGCGGCAACAGTGGGAACTCCACCACCTGCCGCCGAACAAACGCCCTTACCTGCATATACGGGCAGCACGGTAGCATTATGGATAGCAGAATTGCTTCACAGCTCCAGGTTCCCAGGTCCGATTCCAGCTTGGGTCACTGTCTGTGCGGAGTCTGCACATCCTCCCCGTGTGTGCGTGGGTTTCCTCCGGGTGCTCCGGTTTCCTCCCACAGTCCAAAGATGTGCAGGTTAGGTGGATTGGCCTTGATAAATTGCCCTTAGTGTCCAAAATTGCCCTTAGTGTTGGGTGGGGTTGCTGGGTTATGGGGATAGGGTGGCGGTGTTGACCTTGGGTAGGGTGCTCTTTCCAAGAGCCGGTGCGGACACGATGGGCTGAATGGCCTCCTTCTGCACTGTAAATTCTATGGTAATCTATGATATATCTGAAGGTGTTCCCCGGAGGGAGCCCAAACTTCTCCTCCAGCTCACCCAGGCTCGCGAACTTCCCGTCCACAAACAGGTCCCCCATCCTTCTAATCCCTACCCTGTGCCAGCTCAGAAACCCTCCGTTCATCCTCCCCGGGACAAACCGATCGTTCCCCCGAATTGGGGACCACACCGAGGCCCCCACCTCCCCCCGTGACGTCTCCATTGCCCCCAGATTTTGAGGGTAGCCGCCACCACCGGGCCCGTGGTATATCTCGTTGGAGGAAGCGGCAGCGGCGCCGTCACCAGCGCCTCCAGGCTCGTGCCCACACAAGACGCCATCTCCAGCCTCTTCCATGCCGCCTCATCCCCCTCCATCACCCACTTATGCACCATTGCCACGTTGGCGGCCCAATAATACCCACAGAGGTTAGGCAGCGCCAACCCCCCCCCATCCCTGCACCACTCCAGGAACACCCTTCTCACCCTCGGGGTCTTCTGCGCCCACACAAACCCCATAACGCTCCTGTTAACCCACCTGAAGACGACCCCAGGGATCAGGATGGGGAGGCATTGGAACAGGAACAAAAACCTCGGGAGCACCGTCATTTTAACTGACTGCACTCTACCCGCTAAGGAGAGTGGCAGCACGTCCCACCTCTTAAACTCCTCCTCCATCTGCTCCACCAGCCTCGTGAAGTTAAGCTTATGCAGGGCCCCCCAGCTCCTAGCCACCTGGACCCCCAGGTACCTGAAATTCCTCTACGCCC
This sequence comes from Scyliorhinus torazame, assembly GCF_047496885.1. Taxonomy (NCBI): domain Eukaryota; kingdom Metazoa; phylum Chordata; class Chondrichthyes; order Carcharhiniformes; family Scyliorhinidae; genus Scyliorhinus; species Scyliorhinus torazame. The sequence continues at coordinate 204,724,082 of NC_092707.1, forward strand.
TTTTTAATGGGAGCTCACCAATCCCCCTCTCCTGGTCCCCCGGGTGCACTATGAACAACTCGCTCTTCCCCATGTTGAGCTTGTACCCGGAGAAATCTCCAAACTCCCTAAGGATCCTCATTACCTCCGGCAATCCCACCACCGGGTCCGCCACATATAGCAGCAAATCATCCACATAGAGCGACACCCGATGCTCCTCCCCACCCCGCACCAGCCCCCTCCAGTTCCTCGACTCCCTCAACGCCATGGCCAGGGGTTCAATCACCAGTGCAAAGAGCAGGGGGGACATGGGACACCCCTGCCTCGCCCCCCGGTGTAGCCGGAAATACTCTGACCTCCTTCTGTTCGTGGCCACACTCGCCACCGGTGCCTCATACAGTAGCCTCACCCACCTGACGAACCCTTCCCCGAACCCAAACCTTTTCAACACCTCCCACAGGTACCCCCACTCCGTCCTATCAAAGGCCTTCTCCGCATCCATCGCCGCCACTATCTCCGCCTCCCCTTCCATCGCCGGCATCATTATAACATTCAACTGCCTCCCTTTCACGAACCCCGTCTGATCCTCGTGTATGACCTGCGGCACACAGTCCTCTATCCTCATGGCTAAACTCTTTGCCAGCAACTTTGCATCTATATTTAAGAGTGAGATCGACCTATATGACCTACACTGTAGGGGATCCTTGTCCCGCTTCAAGATCAGGGAAATCAGCGCTCTAGACATCGTCGGGGGCAGAGCCCCCCCCTTCCCTTGCCTCGTTAAAGGTCCTTACCAACAGCGGGCCCAGCAGGTCCGCATACTTCTTATAAAATTCAACCGGGAACCCGTCCGGCCCCGGTGCCTTCCTCGCCTGCATGTTCCCTATCCCTTTGACCAACTCCTCCAACCTAACCGGCGCCCCCAACCCCGCCACCTGCCCCTCCTTCACCCTCGGAAACCCCAGCTGGTCCAGGAAGCGACCTATCCCTCCTCCATCCCTAACTCCCCCGATCTCTCTAGCTGCCTCTCGCTCCCGAAGCTGGTGCGCCAGCATCCAGCTCACCTTTTCTCCGTATTCATATCCCGCCATCTGCGCCTTCCTCCACTGCGCCTCCGCCTTCCTTGTGGTCAACAAGTCGAACTCAGCCTGGAGGCTACCCCGCTCCCAAAGCAATCCCTCCTCCGGGGCCTCTGCGTATCTCCTTTCCACCCTCACCATCTCCCCCACCAACCTCTCCCTGTCTCTACTCTCCCCCCTCTCCTTGTGCGCCCTAATGGAGATCAGCTCTCCTCTGACCACCGCCTTCAGCGCCGCCCAGACCACCCCTACTTGGATCTCCACATTGTCATTAGCCTCCAGGAACCTCTCTTTACACTTCCGGACCCGCCTGCTCACCTCCTCGTCCGCCAGCAACCCCACCTCTAGGCGCCACAGCGAGCGCTGGTCCCTCTCCTCCCCAACTCTAGGTCCACCCAGTGCAGAGCGTGATCAGAAATGGCTATCGCCGAGTACTCCGTATCCTCCACCCTCGGAATCAGCGCCCTGCTCATGACAAAAAAGTCAATCCGGGAGTAGGCCTTGTGAACATGGGAGAAGAAAGAAAATTCCCTGGCCCCTGGCCTCGCAAACGTCCATGGATCCACCCCTCCCATCTGGTCCATGAAGCCCCTCAGCACCTTAGCCTCCTGCCCGTCCTAGACCTGGAGCGATCCAATGCCGGGTCCAGCACCCTGTTGAAATCCCCCCCCATTATCAGGCCCCGTCTCCAGGTCCGGAATCCGGCCCAGGATACGTCGCATGAACCCCGCATCGTCCCAATTCGGGGTGTATACATTGACCAACACCACCTGCTCCCCCTGCAGCTTGCCACTTACCATCACATACCCACATACCTACCGCCATTGTCTGCCACAATGCTCGATGCCTCGAACGACACTCTCTTCCCCACCAGGATCACCACCCCCCGATTTTTTGCATCCAAACCCAAATGAAACACCTGCCCTACCCACCCCTTTCTCAACTTACCTGATCTGTCACCCTCAGGTGTGTCTCCTGAAGCATGGCCACATCTGCCTTCAGCCCCTTCAGGTGCGCGAACACCCGGGCCCACTTGACCGACCCATTCAGTCCCCTTACATTCCAGGTTATCAGCCGGGTCAGGGGGCTACTCACCCCTCTCCCTCGCCGACTAGCCATATCCCTTCCTATGCCAGCCACGTGCCCGCGCCCCCCCGCACGGCCCGTTCCCCACAGCGGCAGACCCCTCTCCAGTGTGGAACTTCCTCCCCCCTTGTCCCCCAAAAAACAAAGAACCCCCCTCGAAACACAACCCAAAAATCCCCAACCATCCCTCCACCACGACCCCTCGTCTCCGACCCTTAGTCCGAGTCCAGTTTTTCAGCCTGAACAAAGGCCCACGCCTCCTCCGGGGACTCAGATTAATTGTGTCGATAGGTGACCCACAGACACGCCATACTGCGCATACCTGTGTAGGACTGCCTTCGCCCGGTTGTAACCGGCCCTCTTCTTCGCCACCTCCGCACTCCAATCTTGGTAGATCCGGACCTCCGCGTTCTCCCGCCTGCTGCTCCGCTCCTTCTTGGCCCACCTTAACACACACTCTCGATCAGCAAACCGGTGGAACCGCATCAGCACCGCCCGCGGCAGCTCGCTGGGCTTGGGCCTCCACGCCAGCACTCGGTGGGCCCCCTCCAGCTCCATGGGCCCCTGAAAGGCCCCCACTCCCATCAGTGAGTTCAGCATGGTGACCACGTAGGCCCCCACGTCCGACCCCTCCAGCCCCTCCGGGAGACCCAGGATCCTCAGGTTTTTCCGCCTCGACCGGTTCTCCATCTCCTTGAACCTCACCTGCCATTTCTTGTGGAGCGCCCCGTGCACCTCCACCTTCACCGCCAGGCCCAGGATCTCGTCCTTGTTCTCCGAGACCTTGGCCGGACCTCCCGGATCGCCGCCCCTTGGGCCGTCTGGGCTTCCAGCAGCTTATCGATTGACGCCTTCATCGGCTCCAACAGCTCTGCTTTCAGTTCCTTAAAACAGCGCCGGAGAAGTTCCTGCTGTTCTTGCGCCCACTGCCTCCACGCTGCCTGGTCTCTGCCCGCCGCCATCTTGGTCCTCCTCCCTCGCACCTTTCTTTGCTTCAATGCCACTTTTTAAAATCGCCCCACTCCTGGTCCACTCCATACACTATCGGGGGAATGTTGCTGTCCCCTTCCCAAACCGGGAAACGTCGAACAAGCGCCGTTACGGGCCCTAAAAAGAGCCCAAAAGTCCATTTTTACCAGGAGCTGCTGACGTGCGATTTAGCTCCGCATAGCCGCAACCGGAAATCTGTCCCCGCTGTGCATTATTGAACATGAAGGCCACCGACCGTTGGTCAGTGAGAAGAATGAATCTCCTGCCGGCCAGGTAATGCCTCCAATGCCGCACAGCTTCTACTATGGCCTGGGCCTCCTTTTCAACTGAGGAATGGCGGATTTCTGAAGCGTGGAGGGTGCATGAGAAGGCGGCCACGGGTCGGCCCGCTTGGTTGATGGTGGCCGCCAGAGCTACGTCGGACGCATCGCTCTCAACTTGGAAGGGGAGGGACTCGTCGATGGCGTGCATCGTGGCCTTTGCGATGTCCGCTTTGATGTGGCTGAAGGCCTGGCGGGCCTCTGTCGACAGGGGAAAAACTGTGGATTGGATTAGCGGACGGGCCTTGTCCGGATAGTTGGGGACCCAGTGCGCATAATAAGAGAAAAATCCCAGGCAGCGTTTCAGGACCTTGGAGCAGTGAGGGAGGGCGAACTCAATGAGGGGGCGCATGCGTTCAGGGTCTGGGCCTATAACTCCATCATGCACTACGTAGCCGAGGATGGCGAGACGGTCGGTGCTGAACCCATTTATCCTTGTTGTATGTGAGATTAAGGATTTTTGCGGTATGGAGGAATTTTCGGAGGTTGGTGTCATGATCCTGCTGGTCGTGGCCGCAGATGGTGACGTTATTGAGGTACGGAAACATGGCCCGCAAACCGTACTGGTCAACCATTCGGTCCATCTCTCGTTGGAAGACCAAGACTCCATTAGTGATACCGAAGGGAACCCTTAGGAAGTGGTAGAGCCACCCATCTGATTCGAAAGCAGTGTATTTGCAGTCGCTAGGGCGGATGGGGAGCTGGTAGTAGGCGGATTTTCGGTCCACCGTGGAAAAGACCTTGTATTGTGTGATCCTGTTGACCAGATCGGATATGCGGGGGGGGAGGGTATGCGTAAAGCTGCGTATACCTGTTGATGGTCTGGCTATAATCGATGACCATCCTATGCTTCTCCCCGGTCTTTACAACCACTACTTGAGCTCTCCATCGCCCTGAAGGAGGAAGATGGCGGCGCCCGCTGGACGCACGTGGCCCGTGGAGAGGGTTGTGGAGGAGGTCCCGATTCGTCTCCGGAGACCGCAGCGACCGCCCGGGCCTGGCATACCGCCACGAAGCGGCCCTTTTTGCCGCATCCTTTGCAGAGGGATGAGCGGGCCAGACAGCGCTGTCGGGGTGCTTGGCTTGCCCGCAAAAATAGCAGCGGGGCCCCCAGGGGTTGCCTGGCAGTCTCGCAGCACAAGCTTGTGGGGGGGATGGGGGATGCATCGGAGTCGGTCGCGGGGGGGGTTCCACGCTGCCCAAGGGGCTGCCACGCGGTCAGGGGCGTAAGCGCGGGCGTTTCAGGAGGCCATATCCAGGAAGCTTGCAAGGGCCCATGCCTCCTTGAGGCCTAGTGTCTCTTTCTCCAGCAATCGCTGGCGGATTTGAGAGGACAGCATACCAGCAACAAATGCGTCCCGGATCAAAAGTTCTGTGTGGTCGCTGGCCGAAACTTGCGGGCAGTTACAGTTCCTCCCCAACACCAGGAGCGCACGGTAGAACTCCCCAGCGATTCCCCAGGGATTTGTCGCCTCGTCGCTAGTCGATGTCGGGCGTAGACCTGGTTTACAGGGCGAATGTAGTGTCCTTTCAGCAGATTCATTGCGGCCTCAAAATCTTTCTCGATGAGAGTGTAGATCTCTGGGCTCACCCTCGAGTGCAGAACTTGCATTTTCTGGTCCTCCGTGGGTGTAATTGTGGCTGTCCTGAGATATCCATTGAAACACGCCAGCCAGTGCTGGAAGGTTGCCGCTGAGTTTGCCGCGCGGGGGCTGAGTTGCAGACACTCCAGCTTGATTCGGAGCTCCATTTTAAAAAATCTTGTGTAATAAATTGATGCGCGATCAATAACTCCAGAAGCGAGATTGGAGACAATTGAAGGCTTTATTGCACTAGACGTTTTCCCCAGCAGCGCGGGTACAGAAGGCAGCTGCTGGGGAGACACGGGCACTTATACTCCGCCTTACTGGGCGGAACCAGCAGGTAGGCTTAACCAATGAAAACAGTACCTCCTACACCAATGGTCTGACAGCATTACAGGGTACCGTAATACCTCTAATACCGACTAACACACCATTGTGGCCACTTCACGCCATTGGGAAACCAGCAGGCGTGGGTGCACTGCCAGCTGACCAGGGGATCCCGTCGATGGAGAATTCCACCGTGTATGTTTTCAAGAAACAGTTAGATATAGCACTTAGGGTGAAGGGGATCAACGGATAAGGGGGAAAAGTGGCATTTGGCTATTGATTTGGATGATCAGCAATGATCATAAGGAATGGCGGAGCAGGCTCAAAGGGCTGAATGAAAGGGCCTCCTCCTGCTCCTATTATCGATGTTTATATGCTCCAACAAACAGAATTGTTCAGGGATAACTTGAATCCACACAGGATACCCCAGCAGATCAGTCCAGGACTGATGAGGAATCCGCAAGCTACATCTGTACAATTGTGGCTTCAGCAGCTGTCTTTGTTGCAGTTTACCATGTGGCACAAAGTAAATCCAGAGGCACCAGTAGCCAAAGTCTGTGTGTCCAAGGTCCCTTCATTGTATATGTATTCCTTGCAGATGTATGAAGGCTAGCAATTGAGAGGATTTGTCAAAGTATCTTGCAGTGATCTTAGGGGCTGAACAGAAACTCTTGTTACTATATATCAATTTACTGGTTATATCTTGCCCTCATGTCATCTTCCACAATATTAGAAAGCACTGGACAGAAACAATGCCACACGCTAGATTTTTATTAGAACTTATTGATCCGTTCCCAAACACTAGAGCAATGACAAACAGCCCTGTCTACAGAAATCACATGCAGTGTAAACTTGACCTGTTACCAGAGCTTGGATTTTCACTCCCAAGGCTGGTGGGCAGAGTTGTGGCTCACCCGCCTCAGGAGAAAGAGCCCTGAATGGCCAGATGTTAGCCCCATGGGGAGGGGTGCATGCTAGAGTTGAGCCCACTACCGTCAAAAACTGGTCTCAGTGCTCTGTGGCTTTGTCCCAGTTGTAATAATAGTATTATTAGGGTATTCAAACCCTTACCTCTCACATCCCTTATCTTCCCACCCACTCATTAAGTCCCAAGCATGCCAACATATGCCCCTCTTCCCACCTCCTCCCGTGGTCCTTCATATCCTTCATGCAAACTCATGAATCCCATTCACCCCGTGGTCCCTTATAGCCACCTCCGGCCGTCGAGAAATAACTGGCTTGGAAGCTGGATCCTGCCCAATGCGAAATGGACCTCGCACCAGTGAAAATGGGGTCTTTTTGTTTTAAAAGTATACTTATTCTGGCTTTGCATTTTGACAAACAGCACAACAAAACCACAAGAGTGACACAGTGCAACAAGAAAACATACATGAATACAGAGAGGGACAGGAGAACAGCAGTATAACCAGCTTGATACACTCATTAAACATAACCTGATTCCTCTATAAGCCCAACCAGAGAACAAGGGAGAAACAAGATAAAGCCATAAAAATGTAGTCAAATAGTTCACCCGTTCCTACAAACCAATTGCTCACAATTGCCACGAGAGTTCAGGATAAATGTTTTGTACCATGTTCAGGTGCACACTAATATACATATCCCTCAACTCGTGCAGCGCCAGAGGCACCATTGCCACATTGCGACCTCCTCTCCTCGGATACCAGGCCCGTCTGTTTCCATGCAGGCACAAACCACAGAGTTTTTATACCCACCCTTATAAAAAAAGAAACTGGTAGCGCGAGATATACAGTTAATAAAGGGGAATATTGATGAAAGATAAAGACAGTTAAGTGACAGGCACAGGCCTTAACATGTCGGTTCCTTGGTCCACACTGCCCAGTGTCCGGCTCCCAGAGCCCCCCGCAAACTCACAATTGGCCCAGAACTGGTCGTATGGTTCGTGGAGCCCAACCCTTAAAAGGGTCATGCTACCACATCCCTCCCCCTTATATCCCTTATTACAACTACCCCAAAAGCTTTCTACAAAGGTTACAAATGTTAACAGAGACAACGGAAAGACAATTAATCAAAACATCAGTCAGTCCGGAGACCTCCAAGTCCTCCCAGACGTGTCACTTGGCACTCTTTTGGGCAATCAAGTGATCAACATTCAGTGCCACCTCAGGAGGCACCACTTCAGCGACAGGTGAATTGGCCTCACCAGCCTCGACAGGTTAAGTTGGTTGAGCTGAATCGGGAGTCCCTTACTCCCCTTGGCTGGACAGAGTTACAGGAGTGTTAACAACGCTAGCTGGACTTGCCGACGCCAAGTTTGGGGTTGCAACCGCTCGACTCTTCAAGTGGTCGACGTTCTTTCTGATTCACATTGACCACGTTAGACACTGACTGTAACTGGGCCATATTCTAACCAAGACGAATCCGAGGCGAAATTGCGGACCATAACCAGGTCTGCCACCCGGAATGACCTGACGCCCCTCTGCTCTGACCGCTGACTCTTCTGGGAGGTCTGCCATGCATCCACCCTCTCCGGCAAATTTGGAAACAAAAGATCCAATCGGGATCTAAACTGGCAGCCCATGAGCAGCTGTGTCACTCCTGTGGTTGAATGAAGGGTTGAGTTGTACAACAACAGAAAATTAGCCAACCTCTGTGTGGTAGTCACCATTCATGTATATATTAGGTGGTTTGTGGTAAGGCCCTGTTCCACAGGTACGGGAGTAGTTCCCTGCCTGCTGGCTCCGCCCAGTAGGCGGAGTATAAATATGTGTGCTCCTCGTACAGCAGCCATTTTGCCAGCTGCTGTAGGAGGTCACACATCTTAGTGTAATAAAGCCTCGATTGCATCCAACTCTCGTCTCTGTGTAATTGATCGTGCATCAATTTATTACACTAAAGTTTTCAGAAGATGGACCTCCGCATCAAGCCGGATCGCTTGCAGCTGGATCCGCAATCAAGCAACGCCAAAAAGGACTTTGAACATTGGCTAGCCTGTTTCGAAGCTTACATCAGGTCTGCACCAGACCCAATTCCGGAAGCTCAGAAGATTCAGATCCTCTACACGCGGCTGAGCTCCAACATCTTTCCACTTATCCAGGACGCGCCGACCTACGAAGACGTCATGGCGCTACTGAAGGAAAACTACGCTCAGTGGACTAACACGCTCTACGCCAGACACATCCTCTCCACTGGTAGTCAACTTACTGGTGAGTCAGTGGACGATTTCTGGCATGCTCCAATTCCCCTAGTCAGAGACTGACTGTCAGGTCGTCACGGCAACGGAACACTCGAACTTGCTCATGAGAGACGCTTTTGTTACGGGGATAGGGTCGGATAACATCCGCCAGCGCCTCTTAGAAGGGGCCACGCTCAACCTCGCGGCAACCAAAAAGCTAGCGCTCTCGTGACGGTCACTTCGCGCAACATCCAGGCCTACACCCCCGGCCGCGCGGCCCACCCTTCCTACGCATTGTGGACTCCGCAGACAGCCACCCCACCGCGGATCCCACTCAGCCAACCCCACGCCTGTGCCGCGCAGCAGCCAACCAACCCCGGGGGCCCCAAATGTTACTTCCATGGGCAGCCAAAACACCCCCGACAACGCTGCCCGGCCCGGAGCGCCCTTTGCAAGGCCTGCGGCAAGAAGGGACACTTCGCTGCGGTGTGCCAGGCCCGTGTAGTCGCCGCTATTGTTCCGACCCCCCCCACATACGGCCAGTGGGCGCCGCCATCTTCCCCTCCCCGGGCCACGTGTGGCCTGTGGGCGCCGCCATCTTGTCCTCCCCAGGAACATCAGGCGCCGCCATCTTGCTTCCTCCATGACACGTGCGGCCTGTGGGTGCTGCCATCGTACCAGGACCCATGCCCCCCCCGGGCACCCCATCGTCTGCCACCATCGACGACCAGCCACGTCTCGCCTCGGTCACGATTGACCAGTCCTGCCCACGCAACTTAGCAACGGCCTCTACCAACGTGAAAATCGATGGGCACGAGATCTCCTGTTTCTCCGAGACGGGAAGGCGCAGCTCCCTCGTGGTACACCCCACCAACCAGAGAATCTCCCTGGCCTCCGGGTCCCACTCCGTGGCGATCCGGTGGTACTACATCGCCACTCTCACTGTCCAGGGCATATAGTTCAGCGGCTTCTGCCTCTTCGTCCTCCCCAACCTCTGTGCTGCCTTGCTACTCGGCCTGGACTCCCAGTGCAACCTCCAGAGCCTAACATTGAAATTTGGCGGGCCCCTACCACCCCTTACTGTGTGCGGCTTCGCGACCCTAAAGTTTGACCCACCTTCCCTATTTGCAAACTTAACCCCAGATTGCAAACCCGCCGCCACCAGGAGCAGACGGTACAGCGCCCTGGACAGGACTTTCATCAGGTCCGAAGTCCAGCGACTGCTTCGGGAAGGCATCATCGAGGCCAGCAACAGCCCCTGGAGAGCCCAAGTGATAGTGGTGAAAACCGGGGAGAAAAACAGGATGGTCGTTGACTACAGTCAGACCATCAATCGGTACACGCAGCTCGACACGTACCCCCTTCCACGCATATCTGATATGGCCAATCAGATTGCACAGTACCGGGTCTTCTCAACTGTCGACTTAAACTCCGCCTACCACCAGCTCCCCATCCGTAAGGTGGACCGCCTATACACTGCCTTCGAGGCAGATGGCCGCCTTTACCATATCTTAGGGTTCTCTTTGGCGTCACCAACGGGGTCTCAGTTTTCCAACGGGAAATGGACCGAATGGTTGACCGGTACGGGCTGCGGGCCACTTTCCCGTACCTAGACAATGTCACCATCTGCGGCCACAATCAGCAGGACCATGACGCCAACCTTGCCAAATTTCTCCACACCGCCACTCTCCTCAACCTAACTTATAACAAGGAGAAGTGAGTGTTCAGCACGAACCACTTAGGAAGATACGGTCTCCCACAGGGACCTGGCACCAGCTGGTTGCACACACACACACACCCCTCCGGCCCGGCGCCACCCTCCCCTCCCCTTGCACACCCAGCCGCAACCCCCGCCCCAGGGCAATCTGTCCTCCCGCTGCCCACGCCCGAGGATGAAGAGGATTTTGGCACGCTCCCGGAGTCACCGAAGACCAGACCGACACCGGAATCACCGCCATCACTGCGGCGCTCCCAATGGCAGATCAAGGCTCCGGACCGACTGAACCTGTAACTTGATCGGGACTCTTAAAAAAACATCATCCTTCTGTATAACTCTCCTCCACCCCCGCTGGACTCAATTTTTTTTCTGTACTTTAAAACATCTACTTGTATATAGTTCTCCACCACACCCGCCGGACCCAATTTTAAAAGGGGGTGAATGTGGTAGTCACCACTGATGTATATATTAGGTGCTTTGTGGTAAGGCCCTGTACTACAGGTACGGGAGTAGTTCCCTGCCTGCTGGCTCCGCCCAGTAGGCGGAGTATTAATATGTGTGCTCCTCGTACAGCAGCCATTTTGCCAGCTGCTGTAGGAGGCCACACATCTTAGTGTAATAAAGCCTCGATTACATCCTACTCTCGTCTTTGTGTAATTGATCGTGCATCAATCTGGAAAAGGGATTTATGGCATTCTTGAAAGTTTGACTGGCCATCTCAGCTAGTCCGTTTGATGCTGGGTGATAGGGGGCTGTCCACATGTGCCTTTGGCTCACACAAAGCTAGAAATCATCAAGCTGGAAGGGGTGCCATTGTCAAGAGACAATTGACTCGGGAAGTCCATAAATGGCAACCACTCGGTGCAAGGCATCTCCCGTGGCCGCTGAGGTACCAGTCTCCATCTCTTGAACCAATAGCCATTTAGAGTGGGCATCCACCAGCACCAAAAACATCTTGCCCATAAATGGGCCCACCTAATCCACATGGACCCTAGTCCATGGGAGAACTGGCTATTCCCAAAGGTGAGGGATGGCAGAAGGTGGCAAAAATTGCTGCATTTGGCAAGGGTGGCATTGTTGTACTCGTTCTTCAATCGCTTTGCCTGATCACCAGCTATAACTGCACGCCAACATCTTCATCTTTGTTTGCAATGGGTGGGTGCCACATAGATCTTGAAGGAAGGGCCCCCTGGCCTGAGATGGGATGACCACCCATGATCACCACAAGATCATGCTGTCTTCATGTATCAACATGCTCTGACAAGTGAAGTAGGGCCTCAGCTTTTCGGACTTCTCATAATGCCAGCCAGCCCCGTAGCATTCATTTATCCTTTGGAAGAATAGGGTCTCTTTGGATCCAATTGCACATGTGCCACACTTCTCTAGGAAGTTTAAAGCTAGAATGATCTCCTGACATACAGGTGGTGGCAGAATGCTCTTGAGTAGGGGCAGGCGACTTAATGCATACACATTAACAATTTGCATCCCGGGCCAGTGCCAAAAAGCATAGCTGTGGGCCACCAATAACAAGGCCCAATGCTGCACCCTCACTGAGGCTATGGGTGGTATGGACTTATCATCCCTTAACAGGGCAAGTAATGGCTTGTGGTCAGTCGCTATGCCGAACCACCGACCGTACACACACTGGTGGAATTTCTTCACACCGAATATAACCGCCAAGCCCTCATTCTCAATCTGGGCATGGTTTCCTTCTGCTTCAGAAAGAAACCTTGAGGTAAAGGTGATAGGGCATTCCGAGCCACCTACCATTTTGTGGAATAAAACAGCCCCTATACCGTAAAGGGCACATCACATGTCAGCACAATCCGAGGTACGTCAATTCTGAGGCCTGAAAACGTTTCCCCGTGTCAAAATGCACCAAGAGTTTGAAGATTGTAATACTTGTGTGACAACACCCTAAGCTAGTGCACGGTCAGTTCCAGCCCCGCATGGCCCTGAGTCACAACAAAAGTGACCAATGGTTCTTATAAAAATACCAGATGTCTTTGGCTCTTGGCTGCCCAATAATCACAGTCATCAGGTTTGTGAATGTAAACATGATTACTATTTATTTATAGCAAGGACGATATGAAATACACAGTATATACAACTGGTTAATGACAAGTTAATACCTACTACCCCCTTTAACTGTCCCACCCTGTAAACACACACACAACAGACAAACACAGAAGGGTGGAAAGGGGTAAAAATAATAAGGATGAAGGTCAAAAGGTCTTTGCTTCAGATGGTGATCTTTAGCACACTTTCTTCACATCAAACTTATTGATTAAAGTATTTTGTTTACAGCCAGTAATGGTCTTCTTTGTAGACTCATTCATTCATTCAGGGTCCCTGTAGTTTAAAAAAAAATTCAGTACTCACAGGTCTCAGGCTTTCTGGAGAGCCACCTTATTTCTCATCAAACTGGGCCTTCAGTACAAGGTTCACCTTCAGACCTCTATCTTTCCGTAGAGAGAGTTGGTCGGTTCTGCTTTTGCCTTTCAGGGAAGAGGGTTGGTTCTGGACTCTGCCTGTGCATCGATTTATCCAGGCTCTCAGCCAGCTCAGAAACACAGCCCTTCTGGAGAAAACGAGTGGAGAGGTAGCAGGTTCTTTCCTGGCGCTGTCAAGATAAAAACTGAAACCAAACTCAACCCTTGAAGCTCTGAGGCAGAATTGTAGCCAGGCTGTTGGCACTAAGAGGCAACAGTATTGAAAAAAGGGTTGCTGCTGTTTCGACCTCCACCTAGCGTTCCGCGAGATAGTCTAGGAACGGTTGCCACCGCCTGGAGAACCCTTGCGCAGTCCCTCGCAAGGCAAACTTTATCCTCTCCAACTTAATGAACCCTGCCATGTCATCGATCCAAGCTTCCACGCTCGGGGGCTTTGCATCTCTCCACATTAGTAGGATCCTCCGCCGGGCTACCAGGGTCGCAAAGGCCAGAACTCCGACCTCTTTCGGCTCCTGCACTCCCGGCTCGTCCGATACCCCAAATAGTGCTATCCCCCAGCTCAGCTTGACCCGGGTGTTCACAACTTTTGACATAGTCCTCGCAAAGCCCCTCCAGAACCCCTCCAGCGCCAGGTACGTCCAGAACATATGGGCATGATTTGCTGGGCTCCCCGAACATCTCAAACATCTGTCCCCCACCCCAAAAAACCTACTCATCCTCGCCCCTGTCATATGCGCCCAATATGTACTACTTTGAACTGTATTAGACTGAGCCTGGCGCAAGAGGAGGAGGAATTGACCCTGCCCAGGGCATCAGCCCACAGACCCTCATCCAGCTCCTCCCCAAGCTCCTCCTCCCACTTGCTCTTCAACTCCTCCACCGAGGCCTCCTCCGCTTCCTGCAGCTCCTGATAAATCGCCGAGACCGTGCCTTCTCCAACCCATACACCCGAAATCACCCTGTCCTGAATCCTTCGTGCTGGAAGGAGCGGAAATTCCCTCACCCGCCCTCACTTCCATATATCTAAAAGCGTTTCCAGGAGTCAATCAAGATTTCTCCTCCAGCACCCCCAGGCTAGCAAAAGTCCCACCTATGAACAGGTCCCCCATCCTTTTAATTCCTGCCCGCTGCCAACTTAAGAACCCACCATCCATCCTGCCCGGCACAAACCTATGATTATCCCGTATCGGGGACCAAACTGAGGCCCCCACCTCACCCCTATGTCGCCTCCACTGCCCCCAGATCTTCAATGTCGCCGTCACCACCGGGCACGTGGTGTACCGCGTCGGCGGTAGCGGCAGCGGTGCCGTAACCAGCGCCCCCAGACTCGTACCCACACAAGCCGCCACCTCTAGCCTCTTCCACGCCGCCCCCTCTCCCTCCATTACCTATTTATGGATCATCGCCACATTCGCTGCCCAATAATAACCACACAGATTCGGCAGGGCCAGCCCGCCCCTGTCCTGACTGCGCTCCAGAAACACCCTATTCACCCTTGGGTTCTTGCTCGCCCATACAAACCCCATAATACTCCTGCTTACCCGCCTGAAAAAAGCCTTGGGGATTAGGTTGGGCAGGCACTGGAACACGAACAAGAACCTCTGGAGGACCGTCATCTTGACCGACTGCACCCTACCCGCCAGGGAGAGTGGCAACTAATCCCATCTCCTAAAGTCTTCCTCCATCTGATCCACCAACCGTGTCAAATTAAGCTTATGCAGGGCCCCCCAGCCCCTAGCTACCTGGATACCCAGGTATCGAAAGCTCCTCTCTGCCCTCTTAAACGGCAGCTCCTCTAGCCCCCTTTCCTGGTCCCCCGCATGCACTACAAAGAGCTCACTCTTCCCCACGTTGAGCTTGTAGCCCGAGAAGTCCCCAAACTTCCTAAGGATCCGCATAACCTCCGCCATCCCCTCCACTGGATTTGCAATATATAACAACAGGTCATCAGCATACAACGACACCCGGTGTTCCTCCCCACCCCGGACCAACCCTCTCCAGTTCCTAGACTCCCTTAATGCCACGGCCAGCGGCTCAATTGCCAGCGCGAACAGCAAAGGGGACAGGGGACACCCCTGTCTCGTCCCCCGGTACAATCTGAAATATTCCGAACTCTGCCGATTCGTAGACACGCTCGCCACCGGGGCCCTATATAACAGCCTGACCCACCCTATGAACCCTTCCCCAAACCCAAACCTGCTAAGCAGTTCCCAGAGATACTCCCACTCCACCCAATCAAAGGCCTTCTCCGCGTCCATAGCCGCCACCACCACCTCCGCTTCCCCCCCCACTGAGGGCATCATAATCACGTTCAGGAGCCGCCGCACATTCGCATTTAACTGCCTGCCCTTCACGAACCCCGTCTGGTCCTCATGTATCATTCCCGGGACACAATCCTCAATCCTCGTAGCGAGGACCTTCGCCAGCAACTTGGCATCTACGTTAAGGAGCGAGATCGGCCGATACATGCTTACCCTGTGATCGGCCTATACGAACCGCACTGCAGTGGGTCCTTGTCCCGCTTGAGAATCAGAGAGATTAGCGCCCGAGACATTGTCGGGGGCAGAGTCCCTTCCTCCCTCACCTCATTGAAGGTTCTCTCCAGCAACGGGCCCAACAGATCCACATACTTCCTATAAAATTCAACCGAGAACCCATCCGGTCCCGGGGCCTTGCCCGCCTGCATGCTCCCCAATCCCTTAACCAGCTCCTCCAGCCCCATCGGGGCCCCCAGGCCAGCCACCTGCTCCTCCTCCACCCTCAGGAACCTCAGTTGATCTAAGAACCGCTGCATCCCCTCTCCCCCCTCCGGGGGTTCTGACTTGTACAGGTACCCATAGAAATCCCTAAATACCTCATTTATTTTAACCGCACTCTGCACCGTATTCCCCCCCTATCCCTGATTCCTCCAATCTCCCTCGCCGCCTCCCTCTTACGAAGCTGATGCGCCAGCATCCGACTCGCCTTCGCCCATACTCATATACCGCCCCCTGCATTTTCCTCCACTGCGCCTCTGCCTTCCCCGTGGTCAATAAATCAAATTCCATTTGGAGGTTCTGTCGCTCCCTCAGCAGCCCCTCTTTGGGGGCCTCTGCATAGCTCCTGTCCACCCTTACTATCTCCCACACCAACCTCTCCCTCTCCATCCTCTCTCTCTTCTCCCTGTGAGCCCTAATTGAAATTAGCTCTCCCCTGACCACCGTCTTCAGAGCCTCCCAAACCACACCCGCCTGCACCTCCCCATTATCATTGGCCTTTATGTATCTCTGAATGCACTCCGGACCCGCCCACAAACCTCCTCATCCGCCAACAGTCCCACATCCAGGCACCACAGCGGGCGCTGGTCCCTCTCCTCCCCCAACTCCAACTTCACCCGGTGCGGGGCGTGGTCCGAAATCGGTATAGCCGAATATTCCGTTCCCTCCACTCTTGGAGTGGGCACTCCAGTGCCCTGCTCATCACAAAGAAGTCTATCCGTGAATAGGCCTTATGTACATGGGAGAAAAAAAGAGAACTCTCTGGCCACCGGCCTGGCAAACCTCCACTGATCCACTCCCCCCATCTGGTCCATAAACCCCCTTAGCACCTTGGCCGCAGCTGGCCTCTTACCCGTCCTTGACCTGGATCGGTCCAATGCTGGGTCCAGTACCGTATTAAAGTCCCCCCCCCCCCCATTATCAAGCTCCCCGCTTCCAGATCTGGGATCCGACTCAACATGCGCTTCATAAACCCTGCATCGTCCCAATTCGGGGCATACACATTCACCAGTACCACCCGGGTCCCCTGCAACCTACCACTCATCATCACGCATCGACCCCCATTATCCGCCACAATACTCAGCGCCTCAAACGACACCCGCTTCCCCACCAGTATTGCAACCCCTCTGTTCTTCGCATCCAGCTCAGAATGAAAGACCTGCCCTACCCATCCATTTCTCAGCCTGATCTGATCTGCGTCAAGTGCGTCTCCTGAAGCATAACAAAGTCTGCCTTCAGTCCCTTTAAGTGTGTGAACACCCCGGCCCTCTTGACCGGCCCATTCAGGCCCCTCACATTCCATGTTATCAGCGAGATCATGGGATTACTCGCCCCCCCCCCTCCCCCACCGACTAGCCATCCCCTTTCTTAGGCCAGCCACGTGCCCACGTCTCCCGCACACTCCAGTCCCCCAGGCGGCGAACCCCCGCATCGACTCTCCCTTTTATCTCCAGCTCTCCTTCGGTCAGTAAAGCAGCAACCCAGTTTCCCCCCCCCCACCCCAGCTAGACCACCGTCTCGTCCCCTTGCTCCCCCCACTCCCGTATGTCAGCTGACTCCTGCTGACCCCGGCCGCTCCCGCCTTTGCCAACGACCCCCCGTGTGGAATCCCCATCCCATCCCCCCTTCACGCCGATGTGAGCACCTCTCCAGCACTGCCCCTCCCCTCCCTTCAGGCCCCTCCCCTCCCCTCAGGGCCCTCCCCCTCCTTCCTCAGTGTGGGAATAAGCCCGCGTTTTCCACCTGGGCTGGCCCCGCCCCCTATGGCGCAGCTCCTTTCTCCTACAACCTCAGCCCAGTTCCCCACGACCCAGGGCCTCCTGCCCCCCCCTTCGCTCACGGGGACCGGCCCCTGCAAAACAGTACTGATGCCCACACACCCACAAAGCCCACATATCACATTCACTCACCCCTTCCCATTCCCCAGCTTTCCCACACAACGACGAAAAAAAAAACCCCAAGCCCACATCAAACCCTTAGTTCGAGTCCAACTTCTCGTTTTGTATAAAGGTCCACGCCTCATCCGGTGTATCAAAATAGTGGTGGCAGTCTTGAAACGTGACCCACAATCGCGCTGGCTGCAACAGCCTGAACTTCACCCCCTTTCGGTGGAGCATCACCTTGGCCCGGTTGAATCCAGCCCCCTTCTTAGCCAGCTCTGCACTCCAGTCTTGATAAATACGGATCTCCGTATTCTCCCACCTGCTGCTCTGTTCCTTCTTCCCCCATCTCAGGATGCACTCCCTGTCCATGAAGTGGTGAAACCTCACCACTACAGCCCTTGACGGCTCATTGGCTTTAGGTGTCCTTGCCAGGACTCTGTGAGCCCCCTCCAGCTCCAAGGGCCGCGGGAAGGCTCCAGCACCCATTAGCGTGCCCAGCATCGTGGCTACATATGCCCCAACGTCGGACCCATTCACCCCTTCAGGGAGACCCAGAATCCGGAGATTCTTCCTCCTCGACCTATTCTCCAGGTCCTCAAACTTTTCCTGCCACTTCTTGTGCAGCACCTCGTGCACCTCCACTTTCACCGCCAGGCCCAGAATCTCGTCCTCGTTTTTAGAGGCTTTCTGCTGCACCTCTCGGATTGCCGCCCATTGGGCATTCTGGGCCTCCACCAGCTTTTCTATCGCCTTCATTGGGGCCAGCATTTCAGCTTTCAGCTCCGCAAAGCAGCATTTCAGGAACTCCTGCTGCTCCCGCGACCATTGCGCCCATGCTGCCTGGTCTCCACCCGCCTCCATCTTACTTTTCCGCACCCGCTCTCCTCTCTTCTCCAAAACCACGTTTTTTACTCGCTCCACTCCTTCTTCATTCCATACAATGCTGGGGGAACCTTTCTGCTGCCTTCCCACACCGGGAATCGCCATCCAAGTGCCGCTGGGGCTCCTCAAAAGGGCCCAAAAGTCCGTTTTTGGCAGGAGCTGCCGAACGTGCGACCTACCCAGGCATAGCCGCAACCGGCAGCCCGTGAGGCAACAGTATTAACCACTGTGCCACCATGCTGCCAGTCTCGTATGGCCTTGACCTTTTTTTCAAAATGATGCAACCCTGTTGCGTCAATGCAAAATCCTAGGTACGTCAATTCTGAGGACTGAAAAGTGCATTTTCCACATTTTTGGTGGCTCCCACCATTAGTAAACCTCTTTAGTACTTCCTCTTGGCTCTTCTGGTGTTGTGCCAATGACCAACATGTCATCAATGTAAACTATCACCTTGGGAATTCCCTGGAGGAGAATTTCCATCATGTGCTGGAAGATAGCGCAGGCTGAAGCAATGTCAAACAGCAGTCTGGTGTACTGGAAGAGGCCTTTATGGCTATTGATTATAACAAACGTCTGAGACTCCTAATCCAACTGTAGTTGCAGGTAAGTGTGACTGAGGTTCATTTTGACTACGTAAGGCCTGCCGCCAGCTTGGCGTAGAGCACTTCAATTCGAGGAATCTTCATTATAAACGAAGCACGAGGAGTTCAAAAAGCACCCCTCCCCCCAATAATCACATGGATTACAGCGCATAATAAAAAAGGAACAAACTGCTCACACCACATTTTGCATAATCAACTCAATATGGCTTTTGCTAGAACAGAACAGGTGTCTCTCTCCCTTGTGCTCACACCTCGCACACCCTTGCAGGAGAAAAGTCAACAGTAAATAATCAACAACATGATCACAAGGGAGTGACGTCCAGGTTTATTGAAGAATTGCAGAATAATAATACGATCTATGTTGCTTGAAAAGGCCAAAGCCATGCCAGTATCGTCGAATACACCTCAGGATCTCTCGAGGATACCAATGAACGAAGTGCCTTCACTTCCAGCATGTCGCAGCTCCGACACCCATGCGATCCACAGCCTACGTCCCGGCCAGGGGGGAATGACTCAACACGATCGGCTACCTGCAACACCTCATGCTGAGCATCGAGAACAGGATAATATAGGGCCAGTGGTCAGGGGGCCCAACCAACCCCAGGCCTGGAAGACTGGATGCACTATGCTCTGTCGAGTTTGATACTCCCAACTTCCAAATTAAGATTAATAAAGCATGATGTTATGGGCCTGGGTTTAGAAAACTCCAAAGTATATCATGGAGGTCACCTGACCTACAACTGTTTATTAATTTTGGTTACAAGGAGCACAAGGGCCTACTTATCAGGTGTTTTTTTAACAGAGGCCTTAAGCACTTTCAAACAAAACAAAGTTTATTCTACGAATTCAGTTAACATTTTATACACACACAGTAAACATTTTTTGTATCAACTACAAACATAAATTTCCCACACAGCTACAGTTTTCTATATATGTATAACCCTTAATAACTTCCCTTTCTGCTGTTTCAATTTGATAACAACATTCAATAAAACCAGGAAAACCCTTTTGACAAAATAGTAGGTTTAAATTCTTTACAGAAAACAGTTATCACTTTTAAATTATCAAGTGATCTGGACACCTTTAAACATACAGAGAGAAAGAGAGAGAGAGGAGAAGCCTTCTTTTTCTGAATCCAGCTTCCAATAGGGTAAACCAAAAGTAAAACTCAGGGCCACAGCCTTATGCACACAGCACCGGTGGGACGATGGCCTGCTCACCAGCAACAATGCCACTGCAATCTGGGTCCAACCCTAGTCAACTCTGACTGCCATGGTCAAACCAGGATTCTCCACGATTTAACTTGGCTCCTCAATGCAATACCCCAATCAGGATCAATAGTGCAAGACATGCATCCTAAAAGAAAAAATGTGAACTCGGGTAAGATAAAGAATTAAAAGAGGAGCAGAGCCAGAGATTGGGAAAATGCAGCCACTCCCAAACTCACTTCACATGACCCCCCAAAATGGGGTCTTTTGACCTCCACATTAAGTTCTATTGGCTTTGCTGGGTTTGGGTTCCCTCATGTGTGATTCTCTGGACCTAGAGTCTTGGCACCATCTTGAATAAGGTTTAGAGTCTCCACAGCTTGGTCAATATTCGGGCCAAGGTGTCTGACTGTTGACTTTTAAGCAGTGGCTACTTGATGACTGTCTACAAATGTAACCTGCTTGTTTCATTTTAAAATAAATTACCACTCTTTGGACAAGATAAGCTGAAAAATACCTTTCAACGTTTTACTGGGAGAAGTTTAAAAATATCTCCCTTAACATCAGGATGAAGTTTTAATTATACATAAAACCTACAACCCCAAGATGTTTGTATTTGAATTGAATTTCTTGGCTTCTCTGCAAACACCTAACCAGACAGAGTGAAGCCATTTTTAAAATCTCACGACATGTGCCAACCAGCAGTAGCGAGACAAAAATTGCAACTAAAAAGAGCCACTGACTTTCTAGCAGCCCACATACAATTAATTTTGGACTTTGATTTGGGAGGTCAATGCAGCCTGCTGGATGGATGTGGACAGGGGAATTGCACAATTGACATCCCAATATGATTTGTGAATAGGCGTTACCACAGACATGGCTGATGGAGATTAGGAGGTGGCCATATGTTGTAGTCTCATTAGTTTTAGTCTGGGAAGGCTGGGAGAAGGGCTGGCTATCTTTTCTCTTTGATTCCTTCCAGCGTTTCCAGCCGTAAAGCTTTCTTAACACACTTTTTGCTGCTGAGTATATTGACACTAAAATTAAGACCACAAGACAAAGGAGCAGAAGTAGGCCATTTGGCCCATTGAGTCTGCTTTGCCATTCAATTAGATCATGACTGATCTAATGTAATAATCTTCAACTCCATTTTCCTGCCTTATCCTCATAACCCCGGATTCCCTTACCGATTAAAAATCTGCCTATCATGGGCGGCACGTGGTGCAGTGGTTAGCACTGAGACTACGGCACTGAGGACCCGGGTTCGAAACCCAGCCCTGGGTCACTGTCCGTGTGGAGTTTGCACATTCTCCCCGTGCCTGTGTGGGTTTTACCCCCACAACCCAAAGATGTGCAGGTTAGGTGGATAGGCCACGCTAAATTGCTCCTTAATTGGAAAAAAAAATAACTGGGTACTCTAAAAATCTGCCTCTCTTAGCCTTGAACATACTTAACAACCCAACCTCTACAGCCATCTAAGATAAAATAATTCCACTGATTCTCTACCCTCTTAGAGAAGAAATTTCTCATTTGTGTCTTAAAGGGGTGACTCCTTACTCTGAGATTATGCCCTCTGGTCTTCTGATGACCCACTTTAACGCCCCCAACCATTCTAGTTGTCGTCCCCATGATGCTGCTGTAGCCCATCTGACCGCTGGAGTCCCCAAACTCTCTAATGGTGAACCAGCTACAAATTTGGACAAAGAACGAAAGCCTTGCCTTTATACCATGCATTTCTCAATTTCTCAAGATCTGGAAGTCCTGAAGTACACAACGGTGAATTAAAAACATTTGAATTTTAGTTAATGTTGTAATGCATCAACCAAATTGTGCACAGCAAGCTCCCACAGACAGCAATGTGATAATGATCAGATTTAGTGATGTTAAGGAAAAATAATGACCACAATATCAGGGAGAACTCATTTGTTCTTCTTTGAATAGTGCCTAACCCTAACCCTCTTATGTAATAATAATAATAGCTTATTGTCACAAGTAGGCTTCAATGAAGTTACTGTGAAAAGCTCCTAGTCGCCACATTCCGGCACCTTTTCGGGGAGGCTGGTACGGGAATTGAACCCACGCTACTGGCATTGTTGTGCATTACAAGCCAGCTGTTTAGCCCACTGTGCTAAACCAGCCCCTGTCCACATGAGAGGGCAGACGGAGCCCTGGTTTATCATCTCCTCCAAAAGACTGAACCTCTAACAGTACAGCAACTCCCTCAGTGCTGCAGTGAGTGTCGTCCGAGATTTTTATTGAAGTGGGACTCAACTCATAGCCTACTGACTGAGAGATGAGATTGCTATCACTGAGCCAGGACTGTACAAAGAAACCAACTACCCAAAATGAACAATGTTCCGAAGCAACACTTCAGTTTCTCAATTCCTATCTGATGACGCCTGCCGGATATTAAATAAAATTCATTTCATTTAGATTAATTTCAAGTTACCATTATCTGGAATAAATTGTATCGTGTTACCAGTGCCAGGTTGCACTTCATACGAAACATCAATACTGCATTCTCCAGCTGAGTCGGACGTACAGCTCACAAAGATAAATTACAATTAACTGAGCAAATTATATCATTTGATATCATGGCAGGAGTCCTTGGCAGTTACTTCACAGGGGCTCTCGTAGACTGATTACAGAGAAAGCCCCTCCAGGGCTTTTATACATGATGCTCGTTACATCTCAACTAATTGTTTCATCAGCTCATTTGGATCCATTCCTGTCCATTTGTCTTAAAGTGGCATGAAGTGCCGGAACTACAGCTGTTCCTGCTGATCTGAACGAATGAAGAATTGTTACCTCTCCCCCTCCACTGGAGAGGGTGGAGTGTGATCCATGAGGTAAGAATTCCTCACCATGTCCTGATTGGACATATGGGCATTGGCGAGCTGAAGGCAGGTTACTTGCATCGGCAGGAACAGGCTGAGGGGCAGCACCTTCATATTTATTCTCCAATACCACTCCCAACGGCCTCACGTATGCTTCGACTGGTCCGAATTGTCAATGCTGTGGCCAGGATTTGAGTGAAAAGGCTATGGGTCAACCCTGTGTTTGTCCCCAGGATTCCCCATGCCTTCCGTAATGACATGGTAGCACAGTGGTTAGCACTGTTCCTTCACAGCTCCACGGTCCCTGTGTCGATTCTCGGCGTGGTTCACTGTCTGTTCGGAGTCTGCACGTTCTCCCCGTGTCTGCGTGGGTTTTTTCCCACAGTCCAAAGAGGTGCAGGTTAGGTGGATTGGCCCTGCTAAATTGTCCAAAAAAAAGGTTAGGTGGAGTTACTTGGTTATAGGAACATAGAGTGGAGGTGTGGGCTTAAGTAGGGTGCTCTTTCCAAGGGGCGGTGCAGACCCCATGTGCTGAATGGCTTCCTTCTGCACTGTAAGTTCTATGATTCTATGAATAACATGAGCTATAGAGCTTCAGTGTATGTTTTAAGTGCCAAATTAATTCATGCAGCAGTGGAATAAATTACAGTAATATTGTCTTCAGCTTCAACTCCACTTTCCGAATTACTCCCAAAATCCCTTGATTCCTTGAGAGACCAACTCTATTTCAGCCTTAAATATATTCAACGATGGAGCATCCACAACCCTCTGGGGTAGAGAATGATGAGATTAATCCAAGAGCAAAATACTGCAGATGTTAAAAATCTGATTAATCTGTGTGTTGGTTTAAAGATTCGTTCTTGGGATGTGGGTGTCACTGGCTCGGTCAACATTTGTTGCCCATCCCTAATTGCCTTTGAACTGAGTGGCTTGCTAGGCCATTTCTATGGGGGGGGGAAATTAAGAGTCAACCACATTGCTGGTGGTCTTGAGTCACATGTAGGCCAGACCGGGTAAGGATGGCAGATTTTCTTCCCTGAGTGACATTAGTGAACCAGGTGGGTTTTTACAACAATCGATGATAGTTTCATGGTCATCATTAGGCTTTTAATTCCTGATTTTTTAATTGAATTGAAATTTCACCATCTGTGTGGTGGGACCCAGTTTCCAAGAGCATTTCCTCTGGATTACTAGCCCAGTGACAATACGACTACACCCCCGCTTCCCATTGGGTAACAGGTCACTGGAGAGAATTTCTCTGCCTTTCTTTCAAACAGCTCCATGGCATCTTTTCTTCCATCTGAGAGGGGAGATGGGGTTTCAATTTAATGTTACATTGAATGAAAGATGGAACCTCCAAGTGAGCAACATTCCCTTTGCACTGCACTGAGGTGTCAGCCTCGAGTTTTGTGCAAAAGTCTCTAGACTGGAACTTGAATCCACAATTTCCTAACTCGGAGAAGAGAGGGAAACTGCTGAGCCACAACTGCCACCGTGGAGTTGAGGCACAGATCAGCAATGGTCCAGTTGGGCAGCACGGTGGCGCAGTGGTTAGCTCTGCTGCCTCATGGCGCCGAGGACCCGCGTTCGATCCCAGCCCCGGGTCACTGTCCATGAGGAGTTTGCACATTCTCCCCCTGTCTGCGTGGGTCTCACTCCCACAACCCAAAGATGTGCAGGTTAGGTGGATTGCTCACGCTAAATTACACCTTAATTAGAAAAAAAATAATTGGGTACTCTAAATTTATTTTTAAAAAGCAATATCCATTGAACTGTGGAGCAGCCTCAAGCTCCTGAATAGAATGTTCCTCCATAGAATCCCTCCAGTGCAGAAGGAGGCCGTTCAGCCCATTGGGTCTGCAACAACCCTGCAAAGGAGCACTCCACCTAGGCCCACAGCCCTGCCCACCCCATCCTATCTCTGTAACATAGTCTGCACATCCCTGGACACTAAGTGGTAATTTTAGCAATGCCAATCCACAGGACATGCACATCCCTGGACACCAAGGCGTAATTTGTCATGGCCAATCCACCTAACCTGCACATCTTTGGACTGTGGGGGGAAACCGGAACACCCGGAGGAAACCCACGCAGACACGGGGAGAACGTGCAAACTCCACACAGTCACCCGAGGCCAGAATTGTACCCGGGTCCCTGACACTGTGAGGCAGCAGTGCTAACCACTGTGCCATCATGTCGCCATTTCTGGTTCTAATGCTTTTCTGTTCTTGTACGGGAAAGGTGGTCACTCCTAAAGAAATCCTGAACTGTAGGACTGACCCCAATGTTATCACTTTGTGCCCCACGTCCTGTTGTTGATCACACTTTGTGTCTCTGTCTATCCGAGATGCTACAACTGTTTCTCCAGAAGGTAAAGCAATTTTCCTGCTTATCTAAACTAGTCTCCACAGCTCTTTTTCAGCAGAAACAGTTCTGATGATAGATGTGGTGATTTTGAGTGCATTAGTCATTGCATTGACTCACACTTACACTGGCAGAACAAGATCAAACTGCATAATGAGGATGCAGGACATGAGGCAGCATAGAGAACTACACAAAAACACCTGCAGGAACAGACTCATTTCCAGTCAATATGCAGATCAAAGATTAGTTATGAAAGTGCTTAAATTTTGTGACCGTTCATAAGGCTGACGTCCATCATCTCAACAGACTGCTGGCAATGTTAGAGCCCCTCTCTTCTTTTCTTCCTCTGGCTCTTTGAGAACAAGGACATAGATAGAGAGAAATGAGGAGCTCACCCTCGATTCCCTCCACAAATGCACTTTTCAAACATCCACTTCTCTGAAGATTCGGGCTGCAGCTTTGTTACAGCACCACGTGAGCAGCGAGCGTTGAAGAGCCACTGGATGGCATTGTAGCACAGTGGTTAGCACTGTTGCTTCACAGTGCCAGGGTCCCAGGTTCGATTCCAGGCTTGGGTCACTGTCTGTGCGGAGTCTGTACGTTCTCCCCGTGTGTGCGTGGGTTTCCTCTGGGTGCTCCGGTTTCCTCCCAGAAATCCTGAAAGACGTGCTTGTTAGGTGAATTGAACATTCTGAATTCTCCCTCTGTGTACCCGAACAGGTGCCAGAAGGTGGCGACTATGGGATTTTCACAGTAACTTTATTGCAGTGTTAATGTAAGCCTGCTTGTGACAATAATAATAAAGATTACATGGCTGGTTTCTCCAGTCCTCCAGCCACGTATTTCTTGGCGGTGCGCTGTTTGCTGGTGGTGGGATCTTCCCACCGCTTGTCAATGGGATTTCCCATTGAAACCATCCCACGTGGCCGGGAAACCCAGCACTGCCGGCGGGAAAAATGAATCGCAATGGCCGGAGAATTGTGGTCACTGACTCTATTTGGGGCAGTAGGTTTGGTTTTGGGTCCCCCACTTTAGAAAATATATTTTGATTTTGGAAGGGGTGCAGGGCCGATCCACCGGTATGATACCGGGGCTAACCGGGTTAGATGGTGAGGTTAGGTTGCAGTTTATATAAAAAGGTGAAGGGGTGGTCTGAATCAGGTGGTTAAAATGCTTGGAAGTGCTCAGAGGGAAACCATTTTCACTGGGCAGGAAATCCAGAACAAAGGGCCATTTCCCTAAAATGATTGCTACTGTAATCAGGGAGATAAGCAGTGACATTATAGGAATCCAAAAGTTTGTTGAGGCTGGGGGCTAATTGAAAGTTTCCGAACAATGAGTGTTAGGGTATTAAGGGCTATGGAAGTAAGCTGGGTAGAGAGGTTTATGGGATGGATGAGCATTGATTTAATTGAACCAGGTTTGAGAGGCTGAATGGGTCACTCCTGTTCCTATATGCCTGAACCGAACTGCCAGCAGCTTTAAGGCCATTTCTAATCTGGCCTCATTTTTCATAACGGAGGAGGCTTTATGAAGCTACCAGAAGGAGAATCAAGTGAACAGAAGGTGAATCTTCTCTACCTGGGGCCTGTTTGAACCTTGAGAGTTTTTGCTAAATTAACGTAATTCTATTTATACTGAGTTCAGAAGATTAATTACTTCTGAAGCACCAAAGTCCTGGAACATCACCAAATATATATTTTATGAGACTTAAACCTAACAGGTCAAAGAAATAATGTTTATTTAAAATAGTAATATTTGAAAACAGTCCACATTATACGTGCACATTATTTATTGGCACACCCTTCCATTTTCCTGAGATCAGCTACTCAGATTCGTGCCTCGACTTTAATGAAGTGGGACTGTGGCAGCACAACGCTGAAATAAATGGATGCCAACATTTTCCCCAAATGATTGCCAGTTGACATTGCTTACATCTGGACCCATCTTCGCCACATCTAAATGGCAGTGGGCAGGCGTAGCCAATGTTCCACCTGCCATTTTTGTCCACTTTCGACCCCGACCCAATCTCTGAGGACATCACCGATCTACATTTGCTGCTGTGAGCAGCAAAACTCCTGAGGCAGAATAACATCTAAATGAGGCCCCCGTGGATTTCCTAACTGTGGCTTTGCCAACACTGCGATTCTCAGACAATTTGTGCTCTGGAATTCTCCAACCAATGCCGCGACCGATCGCTCCACCACACCCCTGACACCTGCCCTGACTTAGACAATGAAGGAAAAAGATTGTCAAGAAAAATGAAGAGATGGTTTCCCATTGATTTTCCAGGGGGACCTTCTCCTTTCTGGAGGCAGTGGAATGACAGCCACACTTCTCTCTCTGCGAGCTTATATAGATACATAGAAGATAGGGGCAGGAGGAGGCCTTTTGGCCCTTTGAGCCTGCTCCGCCATTCATCACGATCATGGCTGATCATTCAACTCAATAGCCTAATCCTGCTTTCTCCCCATAGCCTTCGATCCCATTCTCCCCAAGTGCTACATCCAGCCGCCTCTTGAATATATTCAAAGTTTTAGCATCAGCAAAGTCCTGTGGTAATGAATTCCACAGGATCATCACTCTTTGTGTGAAGAAATGTCTCCTTATCTCTGTCTGAAATGGTTTACCATGAATCCTCAGGCTGTGACCCCTGGTTCTGGACACACCCATCATTGGTAACATCTTCCCTGCATCTACCCTGTCTAGTCCTGTTAGAATTTTATAAGTCTCTATGAGATCCCCCCTCATTCTTCTGAACTCCAGCGAGAACAATCCCAACCTAGACAATCTTTCCTCATATGACAGTCCCGCCATCCCTGGAATCAGTCTGGTGAACCTTTGCTGCACTCCCTCGAGAGCAAGAACATCATTCCTCAAAACTGCACACAATACTCCAAGTGTGACCTCAGCAAGGCCCTGTATAATTGCAACAACACATCCCTGCTTCGATACTCGAAACCTCTTGCAATGAAGGCCAACATACCATTTGCCTTCTTTACCGCCTGCTGCACCTGCATGCTTACCTTCAGCGAATGGCGCACAAGGACACCCAGGTCCCACTGCACACTCCCCTCTCCCAATTTACAACCATTCAGGTAGTAATCTGGCTTCCTGTTTTTGCTTCCAAAATGAATAACCTCACACTTATCCAAATTATACTGCATCTGCCATTGATCTGCCCACTCGCCCAACCTGTCCACATCTTGCTGTCGGATCCCTGCATCCTCGTCACAATTCACCCTCCCACCTAATTTGGTGTCATCTACAAACTTTGAGATGTTACATTTTGTTCCCTCATCCAAATCATTAATATATATTATGAATAGCTGGGGTCCCAGCACCAATCCCTGTGGTACCCCACTGGTTACTGCCTGAGCGTGTTCCATTAATGGCAACGGGAAGAATTGCTGGGGATATTGAGACAAGATGTCCTCATCTTCGGTAATGAAAGGAATTTCTTGTAAATAATCAACTCTGGGATAAGATTATTGTGCAGGATTCTGAAGATTCAGAAGTGCTAACGGTTATGCAGCAGCTTCCGTTCTGGCTATTCCCCCGGGAAGGTACCAGTTCCACAGCAGTTTGATTTTTGATAGACTCTAACTTGAACTTAGGCAAGGCATTTTCTGTGGAAGATGCTTCATGGACAACAGACATAGACTAGGCGGTACATCGATACTGATGGTTACTGATCGAGGTGTTAAGATTCAGAACAGAGGTAAAAAAGCCAACATAAGTGTACTTTACCTGAATGCTCGTAGTATTCGGAATAAGGTAAATGAGTTGATGGCGCAAATCATCGTGAATGACTATGATTTAGTGGCCATTACTGAAACATGGTTAAAGGATGGTCACGACTGGGAGTTAAATATCCGAGGGTATCAAACCTTTCAGAAGGACAGAGTGGATGGTAAGGGAGGTTGTGTAGCTCTGTTATTTAAGGATGACATCCGGGCAACAGTAAGGGATGACATCGGTGCTATGGAGGATAAGGTTGAATCCATTTGGGTGGAAATCAGGAATAGTAAGGCGAAAAAGTCACTGATAGGAGTAGTCTATAGGCCACCTATTAGTAATATTATGGTGGGGCAGGCAATAAACAAAGAAATAACAGATGCATTTAGAAATGGTACAGCAGTTATCATGGGGGATTTTAATCTACATGTAGATTGGTTTAACCAGGTCGGTCAAGGCAGCCTTGAGGAGGAGTTTATAGAATGTATCCACGATAGTTTCCTAGAACAGTGTGTAATGGAACCTATGAGGGAACACGCGGTCCTAGATCTGGTCCTGTGTAATGAGACAGGATTGATTAATGATCTCATAGTTAGGGATCCTCTCGGAAGGAGCGATCACAATATGGTGGAATTTAAAATACAGATGGAGGGTGAGAAGGTAAAATCAAGCACTAGTGTTTTGTGCTTAAACAAAGGAGATTACAATGGGATGAGAGAAGAACTAGCTAAGGTAGACGGGGAGCAAAGACTTTATAGTGAAACCGTTGAGAAACAGTGGAGAACCTTCCAAATGATTTTTCACAGTGCTCAGCAAAGGTTTATACCAGCAAAAAGGAAGGGCGGTAAAAAGAGGGAAAATCGACCGTGGATATCTAAGGAAATAAGGGAGAGTATCAAATTGAAGGAAAAAACATACAAAGTAGCAAAGATCAGTGGGAGACTAGAGGACTGGGAAATCTTTAGGAGGCAACAGAAAGCTACTAAAAAAGCTATAAAGAAGAGTAAGATAGATTATGAGAGTAAACTTGCTCAGAATATAAAAACAGATAGTAAAAGTTTCTACAAATACATAAAACAAAAAAGAGTGGCTAAGGTAAATATTGGTCCTTTAGAGGATGAGAAGGGAGATTTAGTCATGGGAGATGAGGAAATGGCTGAGGAACTGAACAGGTTTTTTGGGTCGGTCTTCACAATGGAAGACACAAATAACATGCCAGTGGCTGATGGAAATGAGGCTATGACAGGTGATGACCTTGAGAGGATTGTTATCACCAAGGAGGTAGTGATGGGCAAGCTAATGGGGCTAAAGGTAGACAAGTCTCCTGGACCTGATGGCATGCATCCCAGAGTGCTAAAAGAGATGGCTAGGGAAATTACAAATGCACTAGTGATAATTTACCAAAATTCACTAGACTCTGGGGTGGTCCCGGCGGATTGGAAATTAGCAAACGTGACACCACTGTTTAAAAAAGGAGGTAGGCAGAAAGCGGGTAATTATAGGCCAGTGAGCTTAACTTTTGTAGTAGGGAAGATGCTGGAATCTATCATCAAGGAAGAAATAGCGAGGCACCTGGAAGGAAATTGTCCCATTGGACAGACGCAGCATGGGTTCATAAAGGGCAGGTCGTGCGTAACTAATTTAGTGGAATTTTTTGAGGACATTAACAGTGCGGTAGATAACGGGGAGCCAATGGATGTGGTATATCTGGATTTCCAGAAAGCCTTTGACAAGGTGCCACACAAAAGGTTGTTGCATAAGATAAAGATGCATGGCATTAAGGGGAAAGTAGTAGCATGGATAGAGGATTGGTTAATTAATAGAAAGCAAAGAGTGGGGATTAATGGGTGTTTCTCTGGTTGGCAATCAGTAGCTAGTGGTGTCCCTCAGGGATCAGTGTTGATCTGTTCACAATTTACATAGATGATTTGGAGTTGGGGACCAAGGGCAATGTGTCCAAGTTTGCAGACGACACTAAGATAAGTGGTAAAGCAAAAAGTGCAGAGGATACTGGAAGTCCGCAGAGGGATTTGGATAGGCTAAGTGAATGGGCTAGGGTCTGGCAGATGGAATACAATGTTGACAAATGTGAGGTTATCCATTTTGGTAGGAATAACAGCAAAAGGGATTATTATTTAAATGATAAAATATTAAAACATGCTGCTGTGCAGAGAGACCTGGGTGTGCTAGTGCATGAGTTGCAAAAAGTTGGTTTTCAGGTGCAACAGGTGATTAAGAAGGCAAATGGAATTTTGTCCTCCATTGCTAGAGGGATGGAGTTTAAGACTAGGGGGGGTTATGCTGCTATTGTATAAGGTGTTAGTGAGGCCACACCTGGAGTATTGTGTTCCGTTTTGGTCTCCTTACCTGAGAAAGGACGTACTGGCACTGGAGGGTGTGCAGAGGAGATTCACTAGGTTAATCCCAGAGCTGAAGGGGTTGGATTACGAGGAGAGGTTGAGTAGACTGGGACTGTACTCGTTGGAATTTAGAAGGATGAGGGGGGATCTTATAGAAACATATAAGATTATGAAGGGAATAGATAGGATAGATGCGGGCAGGTTGTTTCCACTGGCGGGTGAAAGCAGAACTAGGGGGCATAGCCTCAAAATAAGGGGAAGTAGATTTAGGACTGAGTTTAGGAGGAACTTCTTCACCCAAAGGGTTGTGAATCTATGGAATTCCTTGCCCAGTGAAGCAGCAGACGCTCCTTCATTCAATGTTTTTAAGATAAAGATAGATAGTTTTTTGAAGAATAAAGGGATTAAGGGTTATGGTGTTCGGGCTGGAAAGTGGAGCTGAGTCCACAAAAGATCAGCCATGATCTCATTGAATGGTGGAGCAGGCTCGAGGGACAAAATGGCCTACTCCTGCTCCGAGTTCTTATGTTCTTATGATACATTTAGTGGAACTCAGATCTGTATGCTGCTCAACCACCAAAAGCACAAATGGTTCTTCGAAAAAGATAACAGAGGCATCACAAAGTGCATCAATCAACAGGAAAGATGAATCATTCTCTAGGACCTCAACCTCCAAGGGATCACTTCCTCATTACTCTCTAGGAACAGCCAATTCAGGTCCAGCAGGTCTTCATTGGGATGGTCACCATCTGCTGTGGTGCCTTCTGTGTCTGGCCTTGTGAAGAATTCATAACTTCCTTGTCTTCCCTGAGTCTACTGTCATAATATACACCAGTATATCATGGTGCAGACATACACACTGATGGACACACAGCAAGACCAATCAACACACACAACACCGCAGCCAATCACCAGCTAGAACACACTCACTATAAAGACAGAGGGCATCAGAGTTCCCGCTCATTCGGGGTGCAGCCTCACAGAAGGACAGAGCTTACAGCTTACAGCACAGATCTTCACCACGTGCTGAGCGCATCGACTGGTTAGGACAGGCATAGGTCTTTAGTTTAATCTAACATCATGTTAACCCACAGTGAAAGTATGTTCAACAGTTTCTAACTTAATAAAATAGTGTTTTTTACTGCAGTGATGTCAGAGAGTGGGAGAGTGGGTGGAGCTAGGCTGTTTGTCAGCTTTTTAGTTTCACTTTGAGAAAAGCTTGGGTGTGTCTGTGTTTTTTTGGTTTCGCTTTCAGTATTGGAGCTGAAGCCAGACAAAGCAGGTGTACTGCTGTTCTCTCTGCCATGTTAAGACTATCTCTTGGTCATTTGGTGAATTCAGAATTATAACTGTTTTCAGTAGTGAATTTCAACCTGATGTGCTTCTGTTAAAAGGTGTTTCTTTTGTCTTCTGGATGTTGTTTGGGAATTTATTAAGGATTACTTAGTGTTGTATTCCTTGGAGGTTGTATTTGAATTGATGGTTGCTAAGATAATCACTGTATGTTTTCAAAAGGTTAACTTGAGTTCATAGAATAAACATTGTTTTGCTTTAAAAAATACTTTTCCATTTCTGCTGCACCACACCTGTAGAGTGGGCCATGTGCTCCCCATACCACAGTCTAGTACAGGTTGTGGGTCAGGTGAACCCCATGATACACTTTGGGGTTCTCTAAACTCTGACCCATAACAGAATCAAAATATGTGGTGGCTCCTGCACCCCCTACGTTTAGAGAACATTGTTAGTGGCTTGTTTAATTGAATAAAGAAAGGAACTAACTTGGAGCTTTGGCTCCTTTCCATGAAGGCCTGATGCTGCTCGGTATCTCCGCTGCTGGCCTTGCTGCAGGCTGTCAAGCCAGTCAAACAGGCGTGGCGAGGCCAAGGACTGCTCACCAGGTATGATCATCATTACCTCTCTGCAGTGTGCCTCCTTCTTCAGCCAACATTTCTTGAGCTGCTTACAACTTTCTCCACTCTGTGGTTCCTTCGGTAACATCAATTTCCATTTAACATCGATGTTCCCATCGCTGACATATGATCTGAGATTGGGTACGTGCCTCTTGGCGTCAGGCTCGACTCATGGACAGACTGTAGACATGCTCTGGTACCTGCTTCACACTTGTTTATTAGTTCTCCGTCCAAAGAGCTGAAGAGTAAACATGTAACTCTTAATCATGATTCCAATGTCTGTGTCTGTCTCTTGAGAGTTTAACACATGACCGCCCTTCGATTGATTTATTCCTAACTGTCCTTTGTCACCTTGATGGTTCTCGCAGATACAGATCGCTGAAGGACAAGCTAACTCATGATCACATAGTCGTGGATGTTTGGGAGGAGAAACCCAAACTTTCTGCAGGCCAAAGATGATCTTACTTCAGACCAAGTGGTCCAGTTCGCGAGTCAGGCTGAGCTTCGAGCATTTAATCAGACTAATTTGTGGTGACTGAAGACTCTCATGACTGTAGATTGAGTAGGCCCATGGGCAGCGGCTCTACACATACGGGAGCCCGCCAAACAAATATAAAGGGCAGGAAACTCCAGGCTAGCAGCCATTTTGAGATACTTGTGTTGAAAACCCAGCATAGATACCAAACCTGCCCAGCAGGTATTGTGGAAGGCTTCTAGTGTGGCAAAACTGGACATTTCTAGTGTTTCTGCAAATCCAATGACTTTAATCACAGTTGCAGATCAGCAAGTATTTAATTGACTGACTAGTATCCATGCTACATCATCATCTATGTCAGGATTTTCCAACCTTGCCATGGTGAATGGGGAGAGCCAACCAAAAGCCCCTTAACTTCAGCAGGTCTGGAAGATTCCGTCAGCAGGAAAATCTCGTGCTAAATCACGCATTAGCGTATCCCACCTGTTAGCCCTTTATACAAGAATGTTTTGCACTTATCTTTCCACCCAGCACTCCTGCTGGGGCTACGTTTGTCAATCTCCTCCCTGTCCAACTCACCCCTCCCACGTTGACCGTGTGGATTCTGCTAATGTGTCAATTTCCACCACTGCTCTTTGCCTATCCCTCCAGAATATCCATTCACTGGTGAACAACTTCCTTGCCACCGATGAGCTGATCGTGGATGGTTGCATCGGTATCATGGCCTTGATAGAAACCTGGCTGAGGGATGGTGACATCTTTTCCCTTTATGAAGCCTCACTCCTGGTTGTACCTTTCACCAGTTGCTTCACTCAAACCATCATAATTGAGGTGAAACCAAAGAGAAAATGCTGGAAAATCTCAGCAGGTCTGGCAGCATCTGTAGGGAGAGAAAAGAGCTAACGTTTCGAGTCCAGATGACCTTTGTCAAAGAGCTTTTGGTTTTAGATTCCAGCATCCGCAGTAATTTGCTTTTATAATTGAGGTGAAGTTCTCAGAACCATGTCACACCTTGGTCAGTTCTCAAACTCCTCTGGCATTTTCTCTTCCTTTGAACATCTCACCCTGTCCCACTGCTCATTTGTAGTTCCTGGTTGTCCATCACTCTGCCAGTCAAACATTACTCCACACGCTTTCTGCACCTCTTTCCTCACTCAGTCTCTGCACTGACCGGGATCTCATCGTCAGCAACTGCAGGCTCAATCTCAACTCACCGTTCTCTTTCTCAGTTCACTGGCCTCTGATCCTCCCAAAGCCCCTCCCCCCCTGAACTCCCCAACCTACGTTCATGGCTATCCACTAGGCGTTGGCATTTCACGCCACTTCACATCAATGATCTCTGATCATTTCCTTGCCTTGTTTCTCAGCCATGTTCAATTCCTCCACCTTTCTCCTTCAGTATCCAGCCCTGCAGAAAACTCTCCCCACAGCTCACTTAGAACTGCACTTTCCTAACGTCCCCTCTGTTTTCCAGAGAGAGAGGGAGAACGGAAAGTTTGGTCAAACCGAGAGAGAGGCAGCTGTGAAGAGATGTGTGGCCAAACAGGGCAACAATCCATCCTCTGAACCAGCCAGTGAAGGGTGTGAGCCAGAAAGATGGGAAACATCCATCCAGTGCTACTCTACCCGTAACAGCAGGAGGAAATGTGCACAGGGAGACAACTCCATGGTGCACGGCCACCATTGCCAGTCATGCATTTGAAGCAGCAGGTCCATGGTGCAGCTGGGCAGGAGCGACAGAAAATCAGGGTGGAATGACAGAATGGAAGAGGCAGACAGAGAGAGGGCGGTGAGGGGATCCAGAGTCTTCAGGACCCGAATGATCTACCTGAAGATGTCTGAGAGACAGTGCCAGAGAATACCCCATATCTCCAGGAAGACATTTGCTGAGCCGCGTGCCATGGTGGAGGACAACCTCCGTCCAACTGGATAGTGTGACCGCCCTATGCCAGTGGCTCTCTCGATTACAGCCATGCTCAACTTCTGTGCCTCCGGACCCTTCCAAGAATGCACTGGCAACATGTTAATAATAATAATCTTTTATTGTCACAAGTAGGCTTACATCAACACTGCAATGAAGTTACTGTGAAAAGCCTCCAGTCGTCACATTCCGGCGCCTGTTCGGGTACATGGAGGGAGAATTCAGAATGTCCAAATTACCTAACAGCACGTCTTTTGGGACTTGTGGGAGGAAACCAGAGCATCTGGAGGAATCCCATGCAGACATGGGAAGAACGTGCAGACTCGTTTGGGATATCCCAGGTGGCATCACACCACTGCACTTAAGGAGGTCACAAATGCACTGTTTAAGAGGGATGGTGAGTTAATCCGATGTTGCACAGGCAGCGAGAGCCAGGCTGAGAGGCCAATAGGAATATGGTTTCAGAACTGGCTTTCCATATGTACAGGGTACCATTGACTGTACATATGGGGCAATTGAAGCCTGGATCATTGATTACCAGAAAGGTATTCTATTCCATCACTGTTCAACTAGTGTGTGACCACAGGAAGCAAGTTCTGCTGGTCTGTGCCCAATTTCCAGGCCGCAGCCATGATGTGTATGAGCTTCGGATATCCAAGATGCTATCTTTATTCCAGCTACATCCACAACAACAGGGAGGGATCCTTGGTGGTAAGTCCAACCCTCTCTGACTTGGCTCGAGGCGCCAGTGAGGATCGCTTGCAATGAACAGTACAATGCAGGTTATGTTTCCACAAGGGCGACTGAATATAGGACACATGAAAATCTCAAACACTGTTGAATCAAAAACAAGCAACAATATCTGAAATCAAGAGTTTAAATACCCATGCCACCCTGGTGTGTCTAAGTGTTCTTTTTAGCGTGTGTCTTTTTGCAGCAGTCAGGAACTTCCCCAAAGCTGCTCATCTCCATGCGCTATGGCCTGTGATGTACGTGGCAGCTGCCCTCTGGTTACCCATGGTCTAGATGGCTCCAGCAATCTGAGGCACCTCTGGGGCAGTGTCGCGGCCACATCTGTGGATGCTCCTGGGAGGCATTTGGATTACTGTTAGAGTATGGGGATGAGCTACTCTCCACCCTCGCAGCACCCTGAGATGTGGAAGGTTGTGATTACTCAGGTCTCTCGGTACGTGATGGCAAGTCTCTGCTTTCTGTAGGTGGAGGTGCACCTGGAGGGGTGTCCAGGCACACTGCCCATCACCGCTCACTTGGTCACTGCTGCAGAGAGCTCTTGGCCGCAGCAATTGCCTGCAGTTTTGTGCTCGCACCCAACACGTACTGAGCGGTCTCCTGGTATTTGTTTTTCTGTGTTGGTCACCAACCTCTCCATGGAGGAAGCCTGGACAAAGGCAGAATGTATGGCATGATGGACTCCTCCATCATCTGCACATGTCTGCTCAATGCCTCAGGCAGCACTGTGGCATCTTCTCCATGTGTCAGTGCAACCCCAGCAGATTGACTGTGGCTGGCATCACAGGCCTGTTATCAGCCTGAGGCATAGCGTGAGTATGTCCTCCAAATGCTGGGGCCCTCAGCTGACATGGCCAGCATCAACTGGAGCTGCATTTCAGTGAGGTGCTCACCACGTTATGAACCCCAAGCCAATCCGCAATCATGCATCCACTGAGGTTATAGATGATGTGGGAGACAGATGAGACGCATTCTCCTCTGAGGCATGGCCACTCTTTTCCTCAGAGTGGGGGGGCTGAAGATCTTGAGCACTGGCTTCTCCATATATCTCCGGAGCATATGCACGTGCATTGGAGAACAATGTTTATTAGCTCCTCTACCTTCCAAACACCTTCGCCCATCCATATGTGCAGCTCACCTCCTTCTGCTCAGAGTTTGCGTCAAAGATGTAGATCTTGTCATCGTCAACATTCATCACCTCTGCACTGGAATGCAACCCCCCCCCGGCCAATTCAAGTGCCTCCATCTCAGCGCAGCTCAGGGTTCGAATATCTGGCACTCCTCCTCCTGTCCTCACCCTTTCCTGGTATTGTGGTGCCTTTCCTCCTGCAGGCAGAAGATGGGAGTGAGTCTCCAGAAAATAATCAGGTTGAACCATACACACTGGGCCTCCTTGCCGATGCACAGTGGCAGCAGTATGTACCATCTACAAGGATTGCAGGAACACAGCAAGGATGCTTAGGCAGCACTGTCCAAACCCACAACCACTAATATCTAGAAGGACAAGGGCAGCAGATACCTGGCAACACCACCACCTGCAAAAATCCCTCCAAGCCACTCACTATGTTGACTTGGAAATATATCACCGCATCGTCACTTGTCGCTGGGTCAAAATCCTGGAACTCTTGCCCTAACAGCACTGTGGGTGTACCTACACCACATAGATTGCAAAGATTTGAAAAGGCAGCTCACCACCAACTTCTGAAGGGCAATTAGAGTTGGATAATAAATGCTGGCCTAGCCAGCGACGTCGACACACCGCGAAAGAATAAAACTATATCTCCAAAGCTTTTCGTGTGATGCCCAGAATACATTACATTAACTGGGTCTCACCAGTGTTTTATAAACATTGAGCATGACGCCTTTGCTTTTGTCCACTGTGCGTCAATTAATAAACTCAAAGAACCTATGCACCTTTTCAGCAGCCTTCTCAACTAACAGCAGCATGTGTGCACCTACATCACATGGACTGCACCGATTCAAGAAGGCAGTTCAATGCCACCATCTTCCTAAGGGCAGTTAGGGATGGGCAATAAACGCTGCTCTCACCAGCGAAGGCCACATTGCTTCAATGAATTAAAATAACACTCGGTGGCAGGATTAAGTAGGAGTTTCTGCTCAACATGCGCCAGAAGCCTGCGTAACTTCTTTTGGATTTGGAATTATTCCCATTTTACTCAGGGAATGAATTTATTTTGGGAAAGAAGCACCAGGCAGCCCAGTCATTGATGAGAAAGACTTTACTCTGAATTGTTTGTTCGTACATTGTTAACAGACTCCTGCCAGTTTCAGCTGCCCTCTGCCTGTGTAATTAACCCCGTACTGCCCCCCCCCCTCCCCGCACCACCAACCCCCCCGGAATTTTATGTCTTCAGCTTTTCAGTGTGAAATGTTTCTGCCTGAGTGGAGACCTTTTCTCAGAGGCCAGTTGAAAACAGGCTCATCTTCCCAATGAGTTAATGGCTGCGGCATTTTGTGTTGGGATAAAGGAGCCAAGTATGTTTCATTAGCCCTGTGAAGGTGGATATTTCTGCTTGCACTGAGCACTGCATTGAATGCCAATGACTTAGGAGATCAACAGAGCAGCTAGATTCAGCAATGCTGCTACTCAGTCAGCTCTCACATTTGACCAGTCACTGAGGGGATTTATTTCTGCATTAGTGCTGAGGATTTATGTCAGCATGATTAACCTCGGTGTCATAGTGGATCCTTCTTCGGTGTTCGCAGGCTGTGGCTTCACCTTGCTAAGGCCATGTACATTGGCCATCTCTAAATGTCCTTAGTAGTTTCCTGCTCCACTTTGCAGTGCACCGAGAGTCACCTTTACTGCTGTTGCCTGTAAAGGCCTCTCCCTGGAAGGGCATTGGTAATTTTATAATTCTGCTTCACCCTTTCATTTCCTCTGGAAATGTCCATAGATTACTCAGAATCTCCATTCATATATAATACTATCGCAAAAAGAATTTGTTTCCTTTCACTGCTCATGATCAGTAAACTTGTGAGGTACGTGGTGCGAGGTACCCTCAGTGTGAGTGTCTCAATTAAATAATTGCAGCAACAATTGTTGTGAGTTAAAAATAATGTTATTTATTATGATGTGGAGATGCCGGCGTTGGACTGGGGTGAGCACAGTACGAAGTCTTACAACACCAGGTTAAAGTCCAACAGGTTTGTTTCGATGTCACTAGCTTTCGGAGCGCTGCTCCTTCCTCAGGTGAATGCAGAGGTCTGAACAGAACGGACTACTGCAAAGAAGTATACCGACAACTGAACAACCAAGAACACTACAGACAGTTACCCGCAGATCCGACCAAGGAACACATCCGCCAACTTAACAGACTGATCAAGACCTTGGATCCAGATCTTCAGAGCACCCTACGTGCTCTCATCCCACGTACTCCCCGCATTGGAGATCTCTACTGCCTCCCGAAAATACATAAGTCCAACACACCAGGCCGCCCTATCGTTTCAGGCAATGGGACCCTGTGTGAGAACCTCTCTGGCTACATCGAGGGCATCTTGAAACCCATCGTACATGGTACACCCAGCTTCTGTCGCGACACGACGGACTTCCTACAGAAACTCAGTACCCATGGACCAGTTGAACCAGGAACATTCCTCGTCACAATGGACGTCTCGGCACTCTACACCAGCATCCCCCATGACGACGGCATTGCTGCAACAGCCTCAGTACTCAACACCGACAACTGCCAATCTCCAGACGCAATTCTGCAACTCATCCGCTTCATTCTGGATCACAACGTCTTCACCTTCGACAACAAGTTCTTCATCCAGACGCACGGAACAGCCATGGGGACCAAATTCGCACCCCAATACGCCAACATCTTCATGCACAAGTTTGAACAGGACCTACTCACCGCACAGGACCTTCAACCGACGTTATACACCAGATACATCGATGGCATTTTTTTCCTTTGGACCCACGGCGAAGAATCACTGAAACGACTACACGATGACATTAATAAGTTCCATCCAACCATCAGACTCACCATGGACTACTCTCCAAAATCAGTTGCATTCTTGGACACACTCGTCTCCATCAAGGACGGTCACCTCAGCACGTCGCTTTACCGCAAACCCACGGATAACCTCATGATGCTCCACT
Source organism: Scyliorhinus torazame (assembly GCF_047496885.1). Classification (NCBI taxonomy): domain Eukaryota; kingdom Metazoa; phylum Chordata; class Chondrichthyes; order Carcharhiniformes; family Scyliorhinidae; genus Scyliorhinus; species Scyliorhinus torazame. The sequence goes on from NC_092707.1 coordinate 204,764,582, forward strand.
TCTCCAGCTTCCACCCTAAACACATTAAAGAAGCCATCCCCTATGGACAAGCGCTCCGTATACACAGGATCTGCTCAGACGAGGAGGAGCGTAACAGACATCTACAGACGTTGAAAGATGCCCTCGTACGAACGGGATATGGCACTCGACTCATCGATCGACAGTTCCAACGCGCCACAGCGAAAAACCGGACCGACCTCCTCAGAAGACAAACATGGGACACAACCGACAGAATACCCTTCGTCGTCCAGTACTTCCCCGGAGCGGAGAAACTACGTCATCTTCTTCACAGCCTTCAACACGTCATTGATGACGATGAACATCTTGCCAAGGTCATCCCCACACCCCCACTAGTTGCCTTCAAACAACCGCGCAACCTCAAACGAACCATTGTTTGCAGCAAACTACCCAGTCTTCAGAACAGGGACCACGACACCACACAACCCTGTCATGGCAATCTCTGCAAGACGTGCCAGATCATTGACATGGATACCACTATTACACGTGAGAACACCACCCACCAGGTACGCGGTACATACTCGTGCGACTCGGCCAACGTTGTCTACCTCATACGCTGCAGGAAAGGATGTCCCGAAGCGTGGTACATTGGCGAGACCATGCAGACGCTGCGACAACGAATGAACGGACATCGCGCAACAATCACCAGGCAGGAATGTTCCCTTCCAGTCGGGGAACACTTCAGCAGTCAAGGGCCTCTGATCTCCGGGTAAGCGTTCTGCAAGGCGGCCTTCAGGACCCGCGACAACGCAGAATCGCCGAGCAGAAACCTATAGCCAAGTTCCGCACACATGAGTGCGGCCTCAACCGGGACCTGGGATTCATGTCGCATTACATTCATCCCCCACCATCTGGCCTGCAAAATCCTACCAACTGTCCTGGCTTGATACAATTGACACCTCTTTAACCTGGGGTTACCCCATCTCTGGATCTGTAAAGATTTCATCACCTGCTAATGCTCGCATTCCTAGCATTGTTTGGCATCTTTGAATTTGTCTATATATGTGTTTCTGGAACAGACCTCTGCATTCACCTGAGGAAGGAGCAGCGCTCCGAAAGCTAGTGACATCGAAACAAACCTGTTGGACTTTAACCTGGTGTTGTAAGACTTCGTACTGTTATTTATTATCACACAGGTATCCCGAATTTAAAGCAACGATGCACTCACTCATCCTACACAAAGATTAGACACAGATGAAGGTAATGTACCATCAAATACATACAAATCTCTTTCATTGCAGGCTTGTTTCTTGGATGAAGTTGATGTTTTAGTTGACGTGAAGGTTTGGTAAAGTGATCGATTTCTGTAAGCTGTGAGCTTTCTTGAATTTCTAGGAGGTTGAGTCTTAGATGGATTTTAACTGGAACAGATTAGGATATCCTTCTTTCAGGTGATGGCGCCCATTTTCAAGGTATTTCTGTTAATTACCTTAGCTGCTTGCTGAAGTACAGATCGTTTTGGTGGAGCTCTCTGCCTGTAAGAAGCTGCTTGCTGATTTAAGAGCAGACTGCAAAAATTGTTTACTGATCAGATGACTTCAAGAAGTTTGGTTTCTGTGTGTCTGTTGATTCCAATCATCCTAAATTGTCATTTGACACCTTGAGATTCACCAAGTCTAGTTTGGATGAGGGAAACAATCACAATATAATGTAAGGCTGAGAGGATCCATTCACATCCATTTTATACAAACTGGATGGGATTCTCCTGTCTCCGATGCCAAAATCATGATTGACGAACGGGCGGCGATATCGGGGGCGCCGCCGCTTTTTCATAGCTCCGCCGCCTCCAAAACACCGTACTCGCAGAGTAGCCACACGCCGTATACCTGAGGCCCCCCCCGATGCTCCGCCCCCGATGGGCCAAGTTCCCGACGGTGGTAATTTGTTTCGGCAACTCGGTGTGGCGGCTGCGGACTAAGTCCAGCGCCACCACAGTCAGGGGGGGAGCCAATCAGCAGGCAGGGGGGGGGCTTTGGCGGGGGCTGGGGGCATTGGTGGGGGTGGCCCAGGGTTGGCGAATCTGGCCAAAGGGGTGTCGTGTTCCTCAAATTTTAGAAGGACCGTCTTGTGCTTCGTCTTGTCCTCGCCTTCTGCGAATGCCAGGGAGTTGTAGATGTAGATGGCGTGTTGCCCCGCCGTGGAGAGGAGGAGAGCGATCTTCCTGGTGTCCGATGCATTCTCCCTATCTGTGGCTTCTAGGAAGCGCTGTTTAAACAGCTTCCAGTTGACGCCAAGATTGCTAGCGATTCGGAGCGGCTGCGGCGGGCTGATGGTGTCCATGGCGCAGGATGGCGGATCTCTGAAGAGGTGCAGGTAGGTCTCACAGTTGCTGGCGAGTTTCCAGTCCTGGTATCATGTCGTGTTGGGTGTTCCGATACACAAGTGAACCAACACGGTTGTAGATGGTACAACTCTGGTTTATTATTCTGTACAATAATAACTATTAACTTGTGGCTGTGGTTCGTACTTCACCAGCTAACCTGTGGACCCAGCCCTAGCACTATCTTAGTGAGGCACTCAGCACATGGTGTATGTCTGAGTGGCACTGTGAGCTCTGTGCTCTGAGCTATCTGAAATGAAAATTGCTTATTGCCACGAGTAGGCTTCAAATGAAGTTACTGTGAAAAGCCCCTAGTCGCCACATTCCGGCGCCTGTTCGGGGAGGCTGGTACGGGAATTGAACCGTGCTGCTGGCCTGCCTTGGTCTGCTTTAAAAGCCAGCGATTTAGCCCAGTGAGCTAAACCAGCCCCTCCTGTTAGAATGAGCGGGAACTGTGGTGTTCCCTGTTTTATAGTGCGTGTGCTCTCACTGGTGATTGGCTGCGATGTTGTGTGTGTGTTGGTTGGTCCATCTACCTGTCCATCAGTGTGTGTGTGTGATTGCACCATGATATGTTAATATGGATATCATGACAAGGGGGACACTATTTTTCAGGCCGGGTCCGTGCGTGGCCGGCACCATGTTGCACGGCACAGTTGCCGCCATGCGCGGTCACGGACCCGGTAATTCTCCGGCCGTATCCGCAGCTAGGGCCGGGGGTTCTACGCTGCATGACTCCTAGCCCCCCACAAGACAGTGGTCGTTTTGCCCTTTTTATCGGTTGTAAAACACCACCATTCCCACGTCGGCATCAGCACTTAGTCTCAGTATCGGAGAATCCAGCCCACTGAGTTTCAAAGTCTCTTTTTGTCCAGCGTGAAGCAAAGAGTCAGATGGGCTGGAATTTATTGTCCTTTATGTTAATCCATCCTTAAATGAAGGGATGTGTAAATTCCCCGGATATCTGCGAATGTGCATATTTGATTAGGCATTCACTTGAGCCTTAGGAATGCCTGAAACTCAAATGCCAAAGGTCACATGATTTGCAGCAGCCAATATTATAGTCTGTCTACTTTTTAAAAGCATTGACTGAACGTTCGTAATGCATGGTAGAACGTTAAACATTTGAAATCATTCCAAGATGCTTCAGAAGGATGTTTCAAACAAATGTTTGATACTGAGCCAAAAAAGACACACTAGGGCGGGTGACCAGATGCTCGCTCACAGATATAAGTTTAAGGAGTCACTTAAAAGAGGAGAAAGAGAGGCTAAAAGGTTTAGGGAAGGAATTCCTGAGCTTTGGGTCTAGACAACTGAATGCACAGCCACCAATGATGGAGGCAAGGAAGCAAGGAACAGAAAGGATTCCAGAACACTGAGTTTTGGGAGGATTTTAGGTCTGGAGGAGATCATAGTGATAGGAAGGGGCCAGAAAAGAGGCCTCAACAGGGCACCATTTAGCACTGGTTTCCACAATCATGGACCAGGCCGGGGGTGGGGGGTGGGGGTGGTGGCGGGGGGGGGGGGGGGGGGGTGGCGGTGGTGGAGGGGCTCGCAAGCCATTAGAGGCCCCCGGGTTGTCGGGGACAGGCAGGGTAGTACCTTGGTACTCCCCTGCCTCCTGGGCACCATGGAACTGCCAGCCGGTCAGCAGTGCTAGGGTGCCAGATGGACAGTGCCAAGGTCCCTGGGTGCCAGGCTGCACTGCTAGGGGTCAGGGTAATGTGACCACAAATTCAATTCACTTGAGACGGGAGTAGAAGTAAACTGTGGCTTTAATTAACTTAGAACTGTGCCTGCCTGCGACTGATCCAATACTGAGAACCGCCTATAGGTCGACTGCTCTTTATACCTCCCTTCAAGGGATGAGTCATGGGCGGAGCCTATACAGGCCCCAACATGTTCCCCTATGGGTAATGCCATACAATGGCCCATAGGAGGAGCACACAAGGGCAACAGCATAGCACAGATACAAATACAAAGGCAACAGCACAGATACAAATACAATTGTGGATTATTGGCATAATACATTCACCACATTCACCCCCTGTTAAAAAATGAAGTCTGGCGGGGGTGACGGGTTCATAAGTTCAGCCGGTCCAGCGCACGGATTGTGTGCTGTGATCGCCGAAGATCTGGCGTTGGTGCTGGCCCGGGTGTCGAGCTCGTCCGTGCTGGCATCCGGAGTGAGGCCGCCGGTGCGGGTGCAGATGTGGACTCTGGGAGCGTCTCTTCTGGAGCTTCATTCCTGTGGATCGGTGAAGGGGGGATGGCGGGCGGGAGGGAGTGCGGGAGCCATATAGGGGCGGTGGCGCTGGTCATGGTAGGTTGGGCGGTGGTGGTGGTGGTGGAACCGGCGGGCACATGGTCCTGGAGGGAGACCGTATCCTGTTGGCCATCGGGGTGTTCTATATAAGCGTTCTGGGGGTTGGAGTGTAGGAGCTGGACCCTCTCTACCAGAGGATCGGACTTATGGCTCCTGACGTGTTTTCTGAGTAGGACTGGCCCCGGTGTCTTCAGCCAGGACGGAAGCGAGGCCCCTGAGGTGGATCTCCTCGGGAAAACAAATAGGCGGTCATGGGGGGTCTTGTTTGTGGCCGTGCAAAGTAGGGACCTAATAGAGTGGAGCGCCTCGGGGAGGACCTCCTGCCAGTGAGAAACTGGGAGATCTGCAGGGTCAGCAGGACGGTCTTCCAGACCGTCGCGTTCTCCTTCTCCACCTGCCCGTTTCCCCTGGGGTTATAACTGGTAGTCCTGCTCGAGGCAATGCCCTTACTGAGCAGGTACTGACGCAGTTCGTCGCTCATGAACGACGAGCCCCGGTCACTGTGGACATAACTGGGGAAACCAAACAGGGTGAAGACACTATGTAGGGCTTTAATGACGGTGGACGTGGTCATGTCGGGGCAAGGGATTGCAAGGAGAAGCGGGAGAACTTATCAACAATGTTTAGGAAATATGTATTGCTGTTATTGGAGGGGAGGGGCCCTTTGAAATCGCTACTGAGGCACTCAAAGGGCCGGGATGCCTTTACCAGGTGGGAATATCTGGTCGATAGAAGTGCGGTTTGCACTCCGCACAGATCTGGCAGGCCCTGGTCATAGCTCTGACCTCCTCGGTGGAGTAGGGCAGGTTGCGGCTTTGATATAGTGGATAAGCCGGGTGACCCCCGGGTGGCAGAGGTCATCGTGGATAGCCGGCAGTCGGTCATCTTGCGTGCTGGCGCATGTGCCGCGGGACAGGGCATCTGGGGGCTCGTTGAGCTTCCCAGGATGATATACTATATCGTAATTATAGGTGGAGAGTTCGATCCTCCACCTCAAGATATTAACGTTCTTGGTTTTGCACCATTGCATATTATCGAACATGAAGGCTACCGATCGTTGGTCGGTGACAAGGGTAAACCTCCTATCAGCGAGGTAGTGCCCCCAGTGCTGTACGGCTTCCACGATGGCTTGGGCCTCTTTTCGACTGAGGAGTGCCGAATTTAGGAGGTGGTGAGGGTGCGCGAAAAAAACGCTACCGGTCTGCTTGCTTGATTGAGGGTAGCGGCGAGAGCGACCTCTGGTGCTTCGCTCTCCACCTGGAAGAGGACGGACTCGTCCACCGCACGCATTGCGGCTTTGGCAATGTCCGCCTTGATGCAGCTGAAGGCCTGGCGGGCCTCAGTTGCCAGTGGGAAGATGGTGGCCTTGATTAGTGGGCGGGCATAATATGAAAAGAACCCGAGGCACCTCTTCTGGGCCTTGGGACAGTGAGGGAGAGAGAGTTGCAGGAGGGGGTGCATACGGTCAGGGTCGGGCCCTAGGACCCCGTTCTCCACGACGTAGCCGAGAATGGCTAGTCTGGTTGTGCGGAAAATGCATTTCTCCTTGTTGTACGTGAGGTTTAGATTTGGGCGGTTTGGAGAAATCTGTGGAGGTTGGCGTCATGGTCCTGCTGATCATGGCCACAGATAGAGACATTAACCAAGTACGGAAATGTGGCCCGCAGCCCGTACTAGTCCACCATTCGGTCCATTGTTCTTTGGAACATCGAAACCCTGTGACCCAGAGGAAATGGAAAAGGCGGCCGTCTGCCTCAAAAGCCGTGTAGTGGCGGTCCTCCGGGCGGATTGGGAGCTGGTGGTATGCAGACTTCAGATCCACCGTGGAGAGCACCCGGTAGTGTGCAATCTGGTTTACCATGTCTGCAATCCGGGGAAGGGGGTACGCATAGAATCATAGAATCATAGAATTTACAGTGCAGAAGGAGGCCATTCGGCCCATCGAGTCTGCACCGGCTCTTGGAAAGAGCACCCTACCCAAAGGTCAACACCTCCACCCTATTCCCATAACCCAGCAACCCCACCCAATACTAAGGGCAATTTGGGACACTAAGGGCAATTTATCATGGCCAATCCACCTAACCTGCACATCTTTGGACTGTGGGAGGAAACCGGAGCACCCGGAGGAAACCCACGCACACACGGGGAGGATGTGCAAACTCCGCACAGACAGTGACCCAAGCTGGAATCGAACCTGGGACCCTGGAGCTGTGAAGCAATTGTGCTATCCACAAGGCTACCGTGCTGCCCCTCGAGTTGCATCGAGTTGCGTGTACCGGTTTATGGTTTGGCTGTAATCTACAACCATCCAGTTCTTTTCCCCAGTTTTGACGACCACCACCTGAGCTCTCCAGTGGCTATTGCTGGCCTCGACGACTCCCTCCCGCAAGCGACGCTGGCCCTCGGACCTGATAAAAGTCCTGTCCTGTATGTTATACCGCCTGCTTCTGGTGGCGACTGGTTTGCAGTCGAGGTTTGCGAAGAGTGGGGGAGGGTCGACTTTTAGGGTCGCGAGGCTGCATATGGTGAGTGAGGGTAGGGGCACCCCGAACTTCAGGGTTAGGCCCCTGAGGTTGCATTGGAAATCTAGTCCCAATAGGAGAGGAGCGCAGAGGTCTGGGAGCACATATAATTTAAAATTGGCGTACTCGGCGCCCTGTATTGCTAGGGTTGCGGTAGTGCACCCTCGGATTTGCACAGAGTGCGACCCAGAGGCGAGGGAGATGGTTTGGTGCTCCGGGAAAATTGGGAGCGAGCAGCGTCTTACCATTTCCGGGTGAACAAAGCTCCCTGTGCTCCCGGAGTCGAAAGGGCAAGGCGCCTCGTGCCCATTTACCCGGACGGTCATCATGGAGTTCCGGAGGTGCTTGGGACGCAACTGGTCCAGGGTGACAGCGCTGAGTTGCGGGTAGACGGCGTGGTCGGAGGTGCTGGGGTGGTTCCGCGATGGCTGCCCTTGTTGATCGTACGCGTCGAGCGGCGTAGCAGATGGCGCCCCCCCCGTTGGTCGAGGGTGGCGGGCGGTGAGGAAGATGGCGGCCCCCATAGATCGCACATGGCCGGCCACGTGGGGCAGGATGGCCAAGATGGCGGCCCCCGTGAGTCACACGTGCTGTGAGGGCTGGAAGATGGCTGCCCCCACGGATAGCACGAGGCTGATGACGCATCTACAGGGTGCAGAGTCGGCAGACACGCTGCCACACTGCGGGGTCTGCGGGCCTGTGAGTCTGAGGATCGGACCTGTGAGTTAGAGTTCTTGGACCTGGCCAGGCAGACTTTGGCGAAATGTCCTTTTCTACCGCAGCTGCTGCAGTTCACGTTACGGGCCGGGCAGTGCTGCCGGGGGTGTTGAGACTGGCCGCAGAAATAGCAGGGTAGCCCCCCCCATGGTGGGCAGGCGGCCGCGCGGCACAGGCCTGGGGTAGCCTTTGATCGAGGGTCCACGAGGGGGTCGCGTGGTCAGCCGGGAACGCGTTAAGGTTCTGGAATGCTACTTCCAGAGAGGAGGCTAACTTTACCGTCTGGTCCAGGTCCAGGGCCCCCTTTTCGAGTAGGCAGTGTCTCACATAGTTGGACCGGACTCCCGTCGCGTAGACTTCTCGGACGGCGAGTTCCATATGTTGAGTGGCCGTAACGGCCTGGTAGTTGCAGCTGCGTGCGAGGGCTTTGAGGTCGCATAGGTAGTCTTCTAGCAATTCCCCGGGGCGCTGGCGGTGAGTGGTGAGGATGTGTCGCGCATAGACCTCGTACACGGGCCGTACATAGAGGCGTTCGAGTATCGCGAGGGCGTTTGCGTAGGAGGAGGCCTCGTCGAGTTGAACAGAGATTCGATGGCTCACCCATGTGTGGAGGAAGCTCAGCTTCTGTTCGTCGGTGACAGAAGGCGTGGAGGAGACTGCGAGATAGGCCTTGAAGTAACGGAGCCAGTGCCAAAAAATTTCATTCGCCTCCGCGGCCTGTGGATCGAGTTCCAGTCGGTCAGGTTTGAGGGCCGATTCCATAGTTGCGTTTAAGTTGATTAAATTGATGCGACCATCAATTCACTCGAGATGTGAGTAGAAGTAAACTGTGGCTTTAATCAACTTAGAACAGTGCCTGCCTGCGACTGATCCAATACTGAGAACCACCTACAGGTCGACTGCCCTTTAAGGGGAGGAGCCATGGGCTCCGGAGGTGCCCATACAGGCCCCAACATGTTCCTCTCTGTATAATGCCATACAATGGCCCATAGGAGGAGCCCACAAGGGCAACAGCATAGCACAGATACAAATACAAGGGCAACAGCACAGATACAAATACAATGGTGGATTATTGGCATAATACATTCACCGCACAGGGCCTGGGGGGTCATGCCCATGAAAAAGGGTTGTGGGTGCTATGAGGGGGCCTAGGAAAGGTTGGGGAGGTGAAGAGCAGTGGGTCCTGAGAATGGGGGGGGGGTCATCAAATCCCTACCGCGCAGAAGGAGGCCATTCGACCCATTGAGTCTGCAAAGATCCTTTGAATGAGCACTCTATCCATGTCCACTCCCCTGTCCTATCCCCATAACCTAACCTGCACAACCCTGGACACTAAGTGGCAATTTATCATTTTTAATTTGTTTTTTAAATTAAAAAAAAAAAATTTTGAGTACCCAATTCATTTTTTCCAATTAAGAGGCAATTTAGCGTGGCCAATTCACCTACCCTGCATCTTTTGGGTTGTGGGGAAGAATGTGCAAACTCCACACAGACAGTGACCAAACCTGAGATCGAACCTGGCAATTTATCATGGCCAATCCACCTAACCTGCACATCTTTGGATTGTGAGAGGATACTGGAGCACCCGGAGGAAACCTGCGCAGACACGGGGGGAAAGTGCAAACTCCACGCAGAGAGTCACCAAGGCCAGAATTGAACCCGGGTCCCTGGTGCTGTGAGGTAGCAGTGTTAACCACTGTGCCACTTTGCCGCCAGACTATCCTGGAAGGGGGAGTTGTAGAGATCGGGGCAGCCATTCAAAATGGCGCTCCATCTGCGAGCAGCCAGTCCTGCTGGCACGCTCAGCTCCCCAGTGCAGGAAATCTTTCTAAGTGTGCTCTCGAGGGAGAGAAACTCCCTGAGGCCCCAAAAAACAGCTAAGTGCCGTTGAATTGTGTGGTCAATCTCGGCACTGCAGCTGCCAAGATACACCCCGCCATACGGGCCCGAAACCGGACTCTGAACTTTTTTGGGTAAATTGCGCCCCATATCCCAAATGAAGAACTTAAACCAATCCTGTGTCCTTAGCTTTCAGGTGCACACTCAAGGATTTAGTGTGGAAAATCTGCGCTCCTACCCTATCTCATTCTTACTCTCTCTGTCAGTATGGCTCCCGTTTAGTGGATCAGGCCTGTGTGATTGATTCTTGTATTCTCCTGGCTCAGCAATAAAATAGTTGTCTTTTGCAGTCCTTGCTGTTGCCTGCTTGATGGTTCTACTCACTGATAGCAATGGGCATTTCTTGAACTGTTTGTGTCGGGATGGGATTTAGTGCACTGCACCCCAGCACTGAGCTTGCTAAAGCTGGAATACAAGGCATGCTGTCGCTGAGTGGAGCACGTATACCTTATTGGACACAGCTACCTGGGGATTGTGGCCAAGATGTGCCTCAGGGGCTATTGCTTCATATTGAGAAACTATGCTATCATCTTCAGGGAGATACCTCAGGAGAATCTGTCATTCGCAGAAGACTGTCAACAGATCTTGATGTCAGCTGCCAGATTTTATTGCTGTTTCTTCCAGACTGACACTGGGGAAATCTGCGATGCCAAGGAGTTGGTTTCCCACAGATGTGCCAAGTGGGGATATATTAATCAGCAGGGCCTCCACTTTCATGTTGTTTGCTCACTTAAAGCAGCGATCAAGATGGGGGTCACACAATGTGTCAGGTCTCTTGGCTACCCCTGAGCCCGAGTTCAATGCAGCCTGCAGCAATTTTTGGGCTTGGATGGTGGTGGCTCTAGACCTCTTTGGACCTGACCAATGGCAAGTCAGCCAGCCCTAGTCCTCTGCAGGCTGGCTGTTCCGGCTTCCTGCCACCTCAGCCAGGCCTGGTCCGATGCACCACCAAACATATTTTCCCCTCACTCCCCCTGTCAGCATTCCGCAGGGACCATTCCCTCTGGGATATCCTGGTCCACCCTTCTATCACCACCAACGCTTCACCCTCTTCCCACGACACCTTCTCATTGCTACGACACCGTGGGAAAGTGCACGGTCAATTCCAGCCCCACTCATCTCGGAGTCATAAGACAAGTGAATTCACCAAAATTCTTGTAAAAATTCCCGAACTCTTTGTCCCTCGGCTGCCCAAGAATTACAGTCACTGGGTTTGTAAGTTGAAACACGGTTACTGTTTATTTATAACAAGAACTATCATGAAAAATCATGGAATATGCAACTGGACAACAACAAGCTCAATCCTATTACTCCCTTTAACTGTTCCACCCTCTACCCACACATACAAAACAGACAAACTTGGAAGGGTTGGAAAGGGTACTAATAATCAGGATGAAGGTCAAAAGATAAGAGTGTTTGCATCAGATTGGGTTTTATTTTAGCACACTTTCCTCGCAGTCTGCTTTCTGAGCGAAGTCCCTGGTGTACAGCTGGCGATGGTCTTCTTTGCAGAATCATTCATTCATAGTTCCTGAAGGCTAGAAAATCCAGAACTTACAGGCAGCAAGCTTTCTGGAGAGACACTTTAGTTCTTATCAAACTGGGTCTTCAGTTCGAGGTTTACATTCAGGCATATATCTTTCTGGAGAGACACTGGGTGGGATTCTCCGTCGGTCAATGCCAGAATCCGGAAACGTGATTAGGTGCGATTGGATTTCACGCCAAATCACAATTTTCCGTCTCCTCGCCAGTGGCGTCAATGTGTCCCAGAGAGTACATACAATAAACTCCATTGGCTTATCATTAGAGGGCCCAACGCGGTATTCTATGGGGCCTCCGCGATGCTCCACCTCCAATGGGCCAAATTCCTGATGTTACGTTTTGCTTGCACTTTTAAAAATCGTGAAAATGGCGTTGTGGCTGATGAGGGAGAGAGAGGAGGTAGGGAATGGAGACGCACGACCGTGGGTTGTCGGGCCGGACACTGGCCGTGCTGGCTGGGGTGGGGGAGGGCTGTACCAGGGCTGGGGGTGGTAGTGGCGAAGGGGGGAGGGCCGTGGGGCCGGGGTTACCCCCCACAGGACTGGGGTGGTGTCGCACATGGACGGTCATTGCCGTGACCCGCAAGCCAGCCACCTTGGCCTTGGTTCTGCAGCATGACACCGGCAATTTAGGTGTCCCCAGCCACACCCAACCCTCCACCATATGTCCCTCCACACGGTCGGCACCCGCTGGTGGGGCATCAGGCGGCTCAGCCAAAGAAAACGGTCATTGTCGCCCCAAGAGGGGTGCCCTGCGGAGGCCACGGGGTACACCGCTAGCAAGGGCAGCGCCAGCCGAAGGTACTCCGGCAACAGGGATTGGTACCATGGCCAGAGACCCCATGTTGCCAAGCACCTATGGGGCCCCGGGTGCAGAGAGGAGGGAAGGGGAGGGGGACATGCAGGGGCAGGGTCCGCAGTGCCAGCAGGGACCACCATGTAGCCCTGTGGACCTGGTTGGGCACTGGGGTGCGCACCATGCTAACATGTCGGCCTCTCACCCCCTGCAGACAATGGATATTGGAATACAACCAGCAATGGTGCCCTTCCTGCTAGTTGCCCTGGGCGATGCCCTGCTGTTGTTCTGGTGCTGCTCGAGGAGGAGAAAGCTGCAGCAGAGGAGCACGTAGCATCGCAGCTTGTAGCATGGAACAGGAGGCAGCTGCTCAGGATGGAGAGCGAGCCACTCAACAGCCTGAGGAGGAGGAGGTGCAAAGGAAGAGCCGCATGAGGCCTTGTGTGTACCGGCAGTGCCTGTCAGACCGAGCATGCCGTCGAAGACTCCGACTGAGCAGGGAGACAGTACAACAAATCTGCCAGATCATGGCAGACCTGGTACTGCGGGGGTGTGGGGGAGGACACCCTCTCCTGGTGGCCGTCAAGGTGATGGATACCCTGAATGTCTATGCAACCTTCCAGGTGCCGAGTGGGGAGCCTGAGTGGCCTGTCCAGAATCTCAGAGTTCAGTACACAGGTGCATCCGCGCCATCACACAGGCCCCATATGCCCAGTTGGCACAATACATCCATTTCAATGTGGACCGAGCTTACCAGGAAGCCTGGACAGCAGCGTTTGCCGCCATCGCCGAGATGCCCAGGGTCCAGGGGGCGATCAAGGGATGCATGTCATCCTGCAAGCATCTACAAATGACAGGCCGCTCTCCACAAACCAAAAGGGGGTCCACTCGATGAACGTGCAGCTGATATGTGACCATCAGCTTCACATCATGCACGTCTGTGCCCGAGCATGCACAATGCCTTCATTCTGGCACACTTGATGATCCTGGCCTCTTTGAGACACCCCCACCCCCTGGGGGTTTGGCTCCTGGGCAACAAGGGTTATCTGCTGATGAAGCCTATCCGAAGGCCACAGACTAACACAGAGACCCATTGCCCATGCAGCAACCAGGGGTCTGATTGAATGGTGCTTCAGCATCTTGCAGATGCGGTTCAGGTGCCTGGACTGTTCTGGAGGGGCCTTCCAGTATGACGCTGAGAGGTTCACCCAAGGGAGATCAATATTAGTAGAGAAATGGTGCTGGCAAAATTGATTGGATTGAAGGCGGATAAATCCCCAGAGTTTGAGAATCTGCATCCCAGAATGCTTAAGGAGGTGGCTCTGGAAATAGTGGATGCATTGGTGGTCATCTTCCAGGATTCTATAGACTCTGGAACTGTCCCTGCAGATTGGAAGGTAGCTCACGTCACTCCGATATTCAAAAAGGGTGTTAGAGAGAAAACAGGGAATTATAGACCAGTTAGGCTAACATCGATAGTGGGGAAAATTCTTGATTCCATTATCAAGGACTTTTTAGCGGAACATTTGGAAGGATCACGTGGTAGGATCAGTCAGAGACAGCAAGGATTTACGAAGGGAAAATCATGCTTGACAAATCTGTTGGAATTCTTTGAAGATGTAACTGATACAGTTGACAAGGGGGAGACAGTCGATGTGGTATATTTGAACTTTCAGAAGGTGTTTGACAAAACCCGCATAAGAGATTATTGTGCAAGATTAAAACGCATGGGATTGGGGGAAGTGTATTGAGGTGGATAGAAAACTGGTTGGCAGAGAGGAAAGAAAGAGTCGGAATTAATGGGTCCTTTTCAAAATGGCAGGCAGTGGGGTACCACAGTGATCGGCGCTGGGACCCCAGCTATTCACAATATATATTAATGATTTGGATGAGGGAACAAAATGTAACATCTCAAAGTTTGCAGATGATACCAAGTTGGGTGCGAGGGTGAATTGTGATGAGGATGCAGAGATCCTACGTCATGATCTGAACAGATCAGGTGAGTATGCAAATCAATGACAGATGCAGTATAATTTGGAGAAGTGTGAGGTTATTCACTTTGGAAGCAAAAACAGGAAGGCAGGTTACTACCTGAATGGGTGTAAATTGGGAGTCAGAGTGTGCAGCGGGACCTGGGTGTCCTTGTGCACCAGTCGCTGAAGGTAAGCATGCAGGTGCAGCAGGCGGTAAAGAAGGCTAATGGCATGTTGGCCTTCATTGCGAGAGGTTTTGAGTAGAGAAGCAGGGATGTGTTGCTTCAATTATACAGGGTCTTGGTGAGGCTACACCTGGAGTATTGTGTGCAGTTTTGGTCTCCTCCTCTGAAGAAGGATGTTCTTGCTCTCAAGGAAGTACAGCGAAGGTTTACCAGACTGATTCCAGAGATGGCAGGACTGTCATATGAGGAGAGATTGACTAGGTTAGGATTGTTCTCGCTGGAGTTCAGAAGAATGAGGGGGGATCTCAGAGAGACTTATAAAAATTCTAACAGGACTAGACAGGGTAGGTGCAGGGAGGATGTTCCTGGTTGTGGGTGTGTCCAGAACCAGGGGTCACAGTCTGAGGATTCAGGGTAAATCATTTCGGACAGAGATAAGGAGAGATTTCTTCACACAAAGAGTGATGAGTCTGAGGAATTCATTACCACAGGAGTGGTTGATGCTAAAACATTGAATTTTTCAAGAGGCGGCTAGGTGTAGCACTTGGGGAGAATGGGTTCAAGGGTTATGGGGAGAAAGCAGGATAGGGCTATTGAGTTGGATGATCAGCCATAATTGTGATAAATGCGGAGCAGGCTCGAAGGGCCAAAAGGCCTTCTTCTGCTCCTATCTTCAATGTATCTATGTGTGTAAGATAAATGGCAGAAGGTATAGTGGGGAGATGAGGAAGGGTAGTGGGAGTCTGGATTTCGCTGCCCAGGTTGGTGGCGGAGGCAGAGACTCTAAATTCTTTTAAAAGGTGCCTGGATCTGCACCTTAATTGCTCTAAGCTGCAAGCCTATGGACCTGGTGCAGGAAGGTGGGATAAGAAAGGGCAGCTGGGTGTCCTCGGGCTGACATAGACAAGGTGGACCGAATGGCCTCCTTCTGTGCTGTAACTTTTCTATGACTCTATGATTCTAAGGGTGTTCAGGAACTGCAGGGTTCCATTGACTACAGCGTCTATAGTAATGGACAAATGACTCTCTCTCTCTCTTTTTCTGAAACTGCAGAGACCTGAATGAGTCTGCAGTGAAACCTTTACAGGGTGCAAAACAGAGAGCTGAAAGCTTACTTTGAATCACGGTCTGTCTAAAGACAACCATCTGAACAAAGACTCTTTTTTCTTTTACTGATTATTTTCAGCCCTCTCCTTCCCTGTGCTAGTCAAAGATGGCACAACATTTCTCTGCAACTGTTGCCAGTGTTCCACTGCAGTCCATCAGGGTCTTTTCTGGGTCTTAAAGGACCTCAGTATCAGAAACCAGTTTCGGTCACATGGTCAATGGCCATTGCCTACCCAGAACACCTTAAGATAAAAACACCATGGAAATACAAAAGGAGATAGATGATAGTCTTTCACACAACTGCTGGACAACTGGTCTCACCTATTCTCCTTTATGCTATGCACCAGAACAGGTCCTCATGCATTTAAAAGCTTAAGCCCTCTCTGCTGCATCATTTCCCCTGCTTTAGATTACTATTTCTTTGCTCAGGAGCATGTAGCACTGGGAGTAACACAGTGACAAGCTTTATAACTTCCTCCCTAGCTCCTGAAACTGTCTAATAATCTTTATTATTGTCACAAATAAGCTTACATTACACTGCAGTGAAGTTACTGTGAAAATCCCCCAGTCGCCACATTCCGGCACCTGATCAGGTACACAGAGGGGGAATTCAGAATGTCCAATTCACCTAACAAGCACGTCTTTTGGGACTTGCGGGAGGAAACCGGAGCGCCCAGAGGAAATCCATGCAGACACGGGGAGAACATGAGACTCCATACAGACAGTGACTGAAGCAGGAATCGAACCTGGGACACTGGCACTGTGAAGCAACAGTGCTAACCACTGTGCTACTGTGTCTATGGGATGACCACAACCATATTCCCATCTGAATAACTTGTTAGTTTATTGAATCCCTACACTGCAGAAGGAGGCTTTTCAGCCCATCGAGTCAGTACCAACCATCCGAAAGAGCATCCAACCCATCCTATCCCCATAACCTCACCTAACCTTGGGACACTTTGGGGCAATTTAGCATGGCCAATCCACCTAACATTGTTCCAACATAGACTGTGACTTTTTGCTGTCTGCTTCTTAAAACGATTGAATGAGAATACTGATTGAAAGAAAATTTACTGGTGCTGTTGAACATGAGACAGTCTTTTTAAATTCAACAATAACCTTGTCTTTGAACAATCCTATGGAAGTATAATGCAAGGAAGAAAAACAAAGGATCAGAGAATGCCACATGTTCAGGGCAATTAGTGTAGCAAAGATGTGCACTGCTGAACTAGCAGGATAAACCGATAATGAAAATGTGTTGAGGCCAGGAACAAATAACAAGATTAAATGTAAATAAAAGATTGAGATTATCGAAAAACCCTGGAAGCACCACTGTCTGTGTCATCAAAGGGAACAGGTGCCAGGCCGCAGCATCGGTCCAGCAGATTGAAACAGTACAAGGAAAATAAGAAGCATGCAGTGGCAAGGTGGACCCACCTAGCTTGGAGTGAAGAGATGTCACCGAGGAAGAAGAGCGCAGACGTATGAGAGAGATCCAAACATCGAAAGAGCTGATCACTTCTTGATTCCAGGTGCAATAGTGCCCAAACTTAGGCTGCATATATCTGCCTAAAAAATGGGAACTCCTCGCCCTGTTAACAACACTTGGTAGTACAGGACTTGCATATTGCTAAAAATAGAGGCATGTTGTTGAAGCTTTTCATCTTACACTCACCAGGACAGACACAAGAATGCTAAATTTCAAATGATCACAACAATTTGTATTCCAGGAGAAAAGGCTGCTGATTGGTTGACAGGTTGACTCTGATTAGCTGAGGCATTGCAACGGTGATAGTAATCGGGAACTACAGGCGCACAAAGCTCCTGTGTATTTCAAAAAAGGCGCAAGGCATGAACATATTCCTTTAGTTTGCAGAGAATATGTCCCTGTGTGTGAATGTATGTCACTTTGAGCAAACATAAACAAACCGCATTACAAGGTCAACTGATTATCTTAAACTGTTTTTTCATGTACCTATTAACACACTCAGGCTTCTTCAGCAAGTGCTGCCCGATCATGGAATCTAACAGCATATGTTTTGTTTTGAGTACTGTCTGAACTCGACCTATTATGTACAACCACTTTATATCTGTGGCTATATTTATCACTTGCTCAGTAACCTGTCTCAGTCGAATGCTGCAGGTTTAATGAGTAAATCTTACACTTCCCCATGCTACATGTTCAGCGGTGTCCTTTATGTTGGCTTTAGGGAGGCAACACCCCATTCTGGATTGAAGTTGGCTGTTGCAGAAGCGCCTGCCTTTCCCCTGGACTATTGAATCCCCTCTAACCATTGAATTTCTACACTTTGCTAACCACCTCTGCAGTCATTTATTCCACGGCGCTGAGTTTTTCCCCATTAGATTTCACTCCTTTGAGGTGTTGGCACCCTCATTGAAAATGGCTTTGTGTGTGTCATCCTGCTGGAGGACCCCTGTACTGACAGATGCCACTCACTTTTTATCATGCCGTCTCCATGGCTGTGGGGCAATTGCATGCTGTAACATTCAATCCAGGAGATTCTGAGCCCCCATGTGCCCTGCAGTGACTCCAACAATGGCAACTTGCATCTTGGAACCTTTAAGGTTATAAAATTGGCAAAGCCGATTTATAAGATGAGGTTCTTGAATGCTTTATTTACAGCTTCATGGAGCAATATGTTGTGGAAACAATTGGAGTTAAAACTATTTTAGCATTGAGCCATAAGGCAAGGTTAATTAGTAACCTCAGAGCAAATGATCTGCTGGGAAATAGTGATCATAATGCAATTGAATTCAGCTTGATGTTTGAACCTGACATATTCCAAACACAAAGAAGAACCTTCAGCTTAAACAAAGCCAATTATTTAGGTATGAGGGAAGAGCTGACTATGATCGATCAGGTAAGTAGACTAAAAGGTATGGTGGCAAATAAACAGTGGGAAATATTTAACAAAGCAATTCAAAATGTTCTACAAAAGTATGTAATCGAAAAACAAAAACACAGCAAGAAAGATCAAACTATCGCTAACTCAGGACATTAAGGATAATATTAGATTAAAAGAAGATGTTTATAGTGTTGCAAAGAATAATAATAGGTCTGAGGGTCGCAAGTGTTTTTGGAACCATGAAAAGGCCACCATAAGGGTGATAGTAAGGGATAAAAGAGGCTATAAAAGTGACAAGCCAGCAAAATAAATTCAGATTGTAAGAGCTGCTACATATATAAAAAGGAGAGTAGCAAAAATAATTGTTAGCCCCGTAGCAGCAGAGATAGGAGAAATGATCATGGAATGAAGAAATGGCAGAGATACTGAACAAATATCCTGTCTGTCTTCACAGGAGCAATCACAAGTTATATTATTTTTTATTCTTTCACTGGCTGGGTCAGCATTGATTGTCCATCCTTAAATACCCTTGAGAAGGTGGTGGTGAGCCAACTTCTTGAAGCGCTGCTGTCCGTGTGATGTAGATACATTCACAGTGCTGTTAGGAACTAAAGATAAACAGGGGCTAATAGGTGTGATGAAATTAATGCAATTAATATCAGCAGAGGAAAGAAACAGGAGAAACATCAGGGACTACAATCTGACACAGCCCTAGGACCTGATGGCCAACATCCTAGTTTTCTAAAAGAGAGCTCAGAGATAATGGATGTGCTGGTTATAATTTTCCAAAATCCCCTAGATTCTGAAATGACCCGAGCAGATTGCAAGTTAGCAAACCTGACATTGCCATTCAAGAAAAGAGGGAGAGAGAAAATGTCGAACTATGGGCCAGTGAGCCTGACCTTAGTTGTTGAGAAAGTGCTCAAATCTCTTACGAAGGAAGTCTTAACAATGCACTTAGAATGCAAGCAGGCGAGGTCGAAATGGTCTTATGAAAGCGAAATTGTGCTTGACACATTAATCAGTGTTTTGTTGAGGAGATAACTAGGAGGGTAGATAAAGGAGTACAAGTATATGTAGTACACTTGGGTTTCCAAAAGACCATGAGACGTAGGCCATTCAGCCCATCGAGTCTGCTCCGCCATTCAATGAAATCATGGGCGGGATTTCCCGTTCCTGAGACTAAGTGTTGGCGCCAGGATAGGATTCGTGGAATTCCATGACAGCAAACCTAGTGCCACATGTGGACCAATTCAGCGACCATTGAGGGATTTGCACTGGCACCTCGTGGAACACAATTGATTCCAAGGAGAAATAGTACAGAATTCTCCGGATTCGCGATTGACACTTAGGAGGCTGACAAGCTGCAGCTGCATATACACATTGCACTCCCCACACACTTTATCCTCGTCAACGAGGTGGCACTGATTGCGCTGGAGTGCTCCAATACCACTGATGGGTCGGCTGGGGCCAGAGGGCACCTAGGGAGGTGCCCTGGGGGATGCCCTACAATCCGTGGCCCTATGTTCACAGTGAGCAGTCAGCGGCGCGCGCAGCTGCGTGGCTTCCTTGCAGTCCGCAGCAATGGTGTTCCATGCCGATCCACCCCGATCCCACAATCCACCTGCTGGCCACCCCCCAGCCCTGGCAGAAGCCCGCGGCCAGCGGCACAACTGTCAGCAAACTATGGTGATGTTGGACACTTTCTGTACCCTCTCTCTCTGCTTCAGCAGCCACCACGCCGCTTTCACGGTTTTTAAAAGCACAAATGAATCTTGTCGTCGGGAATTTGCCCCGATGGAGGCGTCGAATCGCGAACGCCTCGGAGAATACTGGGTCAGGTCCGCTAATGATATGCCAATGGCATTTACTGTGCGTGTTGAGTGGAACGCATTGACGCTGCTGTCGAGGCACCAGTGGATTACGATTTGGCGTGAAAACAGCATCAGCTATTGGTGTCAAAAAAAGATTCTCCGTCCAATTGCGTTCTCCGACTTTGGTGTCGGCCGACGGAGAATCCTGCCCCATAACCGCTCTGATATAATCGTCGATTCCACTTTCCCGCCTCACCCCATAACCCTTGATACCCTTACTGATTAAAAATCTATCTATCTCGGCCTTGAATATATTAATGACCCAGCCCTTACAGCTCTCTGTGTTACAGGATTCTACAGATTCACTACCCTCTGTGAGAAGAAATTCATCCTCATCTCTGTCTTAAATGAGTGACCTCTTACTCTGAGATCATGACTTCTGGTCCTAGACTCTCCCACAAGGGGAAACAACCTCTCAGCATCTACCCTATCAATTTCCCTGAGAATCCTATATGTCTAAACAAGGTCACCTCTTATTCTTCTAAACTCTAATAAGTACAGGCCCAACCTACTCAACCTCTCCTCATAAGAAAATCCCCCAATATCTGCTATTGCCTTCTCTGGACTGCCTCCAATACCTGTATATCTTTCCTTAGATATGGGAAGAAAACTATTCACAGTATTCCAGGTGTGGTCTAACGAGTGCTTTGCATAGTTTTAGCAAAATTTCCCTATTTTTATACTCCATTCTCTTTGAAATTTGCCTTCCCCATCACCTGCTCAAACTTACATGCTAGCTTTTTGTGATGTATGCATGAGGACCCCCAAATCCCTCTGTGCTAGTCCTTTCTGCAGTCTTTCTCCATTTAAATAATATTCTGCTCCTTTATTCTTCCTACCAAAGTGCATAACTTCACATCTTCAAACATTATATTCCATCTGCCTATTTTTCTTCCACTTACTTAATGTGTCCCTATCCCTCTGTAGACTGCTTGTGTTATCCTCACCACTTGGCTTCCCACCTATTCTTGTGTCATCCCCAAATGTGGCAATAGTGTATTCACTTCCCTTGTCCAAGTCATTAATATTTGTTGTAAATAATTGTGGTCCCTGATCCTTGTGACACTCCACTAGCTATGTCATTATGAAAATTTCCCTCTTATCCCAACTCTCTGTCTTCTATCAGTTAGCTGATTCTCTATCATGTTAATATATTACCCCCAAAACACTGGCTTATTAAACAGCCTTTTGTGCAGAACATTATCAAATCCTGCTCATTACCATGTCAAAGAATTCTAATAAATTTGTCAGGAATTAGGGCAGCACGGTGGTGCAATGGTTGGCACAACTGCCTCACGGCACTGAGGTCCCAGGTTCGATCCCGGCTCTGGGTCACTGTCTGTGTGGAGTTTGCACATTCTCCCGGTCTTTGCGTGGGTTTCTCCCCCACAACCCAAAGATGTGCAGGTTAGGTGGACTGGCCAGGCTAAATTGAATGAAATGAAATGAAATGAAAATCGCTTATTGTCACAAGTAGGCTTCAAATGAAGTTACTGTGAAAAGCCCCTAGTCGCCACATTCCAGCGCCTGTTCGGGGAGACTGTTACGGGAATCGAACCGTGCCGCTGGCCTGTCTTGGTCTGCTTTCAAAGCCAGCGATTCAGCCCTGTCCTAATTGCCCCTTAATTGGAAAAAATTTGTCAAGAATGATCTCCCCTTCATGAAGCCATAGAACATAACATAGAACATAGAAAATACAGCACAGAACAGGCCCTTCGGCCCACGATGTTGTGCCGAACCTTTGTCCTAGATTAATCATAGATTATCATTGAATTTACAGTGCAGAAGGAGGCCATTCGGCCCTTTGAGTCTGCACCGGCTCCTGGAAAGAGCACCCTACCCAAACTCAACACCTCCACCCAACACCAAGGGCAATTTTGGACATTAAGGGCAATTTATCATTGGCCAATTCACCTAACCTGCACATCTTTGGACTGTGGGAGGAAACCGGAGCACCCGGAGGAAACCCACACAGACACGGGGAGGACGTGCAGACTCCACACAGACAGTGACCCAAGCCGGAATCGAACCTGGGACCCTGGAGCTGTGAAGCATTGTGCTATCCACAATGCTACTGTGCTGCCCTTAAGAACAAATAAATCGACACTATATCATTTTACCGTAATCCATGTACCTATCCAATAGCTGCTTGAAGGTCCCTAATGTTTCCGACTCAACTACTTCCACAGGCAGTGCATTCCATGCCCCCACTACTCTCTGGGTAAAGAACCTACCTCTGATATCCCTCCTATATCTTCCACCTTTCACCTTAAATTTATGTCCCCTTGTAATGATTTGTTCCACCCGGGGAAAAAGTCTCTGACTGTCTACTCTATCTATTCCCCTGATCATCTTATAAACCTCTATCAAGTCGCCCCTCATCCTTCTCCGTTCTAATGAGAAAAGGCCTAGCACCCTCAACCTTTCCTCGTAAGACCTACTCTCCATTCCAGGCAACATCCTGGTAAATCTTCTTTGCACCTTTTCCAAAGCTTCCACATCCTTCCTAAAATGAGACGACCAGAACTGTACACAGTACTCCAAATGTGGCCTTACCAAAGTTTTGTACAGCTGCATCATCACCTCACGGCTCTTAAATTCAATCCCTCTGTTAATGAACGCGAGCACACTGTCATGATATTCAAACACACACATCATGATGGACACACTAACAGGCAAATCAGAGTACACAACACCACAACCAATCACAGACAAGAACACCAACCACATAAAAAGCACGAGCACGACACCTGGAGGCCAGTAGGTCTGGGGAGAAGGGAACAAGAAAGAGCTGTTGAAACACCACAAGCAGGGAGCCCCCCACGTGCAGAGTGCAAAGACCAAGTTGTAAATAGTGAGTTTAAATAAAGAAGCGTTGTACCATATGCAACTGTGTTGGCTCATCTGTGTGTCAGAACACCCAACACCACATGGTACAGGAGTGGATCGATACCTGCCTACTAACCTGCCATTCTGGACATGGACCACACCGACGGACCGCAGCCGATGCAAGTCACGGGGAACCTAGGCACCAACTGGAAGCTCTACAGGCAGCGATTTGACCTGTACATCCGTGCCACCGAAAAACAGAATGCCTCGGATGATTCGAAGATTGCAATGCTCCTCTTCTACGCAGGCCCGTACCCAACCGATGTCTTTAGCTCACTGGTGTTCGAAGAAGGCGAAAACCAGGCCAAATATGACACGGTCATCCTCAAACTGGACCAGCACTTTCAAGCTGAAGTAAACGAAAGTTTCGAAAGATACATCTTTCAGCAACGCCTGCAAGGTAAGGAGGAACTTTTTCAACCCTTTTTGACGCACCTCCGGATTCTAGCGCAGTCCTGCGGTTACGGCACCACTACAGAGTCCATGATCAGGGACCAGATTGTTTTTGGCGTTGCCTCTAGTGGCCTACGCCAGCAGCTTTTTAAAATGAAAAGCCTCACCTTAGCGTCTGCTGTGGAAGCCTGTGTCCTCCATGAAAATGCTACCTGCCGTTTTGCCCGATTTCAGGCGTCCGAGTTGGCACGGAGGGGGTCCCCAGCCGTCGAATCGGCAAGCCAGGCCGCCCACGACGTTGAACGCATCCAGGCCGTCGATTTCTTCCCGCCCCACGGCCCGGACGACAGCGGCCGCTTCCCGCGCTTTTCGCGGTCTCCCGCGCAGGTGCGCGCCAAAAATAACGGCCACAACGAGGGACGCACTGCGCAGGCGCGCCCACCGCAAGATCGCACTGCGCATGCGCAGTGGCGCAACGAACGCCGTGACGTCATGACATGCAGCAATTGTGGAGGTCTGCACTTAAAAGGGCAATGTCCTGCAAAAAACCGACAGTGCAACAGATGTGCCATGATGGGCCACTACGCAGCCCGCTGTCGTGCGGCTCAACCCATGGATCCGGCGCATCCTCGACAACCTCGCACACGAGTCAGGACCGTCCAGCCCACGCATCAAGACTTCCAGTTAAGTGATGCAGATGACCAGGATGACTTCCGAGTTGCCGTCATTGATGTCAACAAGGTCAATGCCATCAATCCAGACGATGAGTGGTGTGCCACCCTGACGGTCAACCGATCGCGCGTCGCCTTCCGTCTGGACACCGGCGCATCCGCCAACCTGATTGCTTACTCTGCAGTCCAGGCCATGAAGGTCAAACCACCCATCACACCATCCCGGCTTAAGATGGTTGACTGTAACGGGAACGTTATCCCGTCCATAGGATCTTGCCAGCTACAGGTGACTCACAAGAGGTACACGGCCACACTCCCCTTCGAAGTTGTGGGCTCATCAAAGGACTCGTTACTGGGCGCACAAGCGTGAAAGGTCCTTCACCTGGTACAGCGCATTATGTCTCTCTCTCCAGATGAGATATCCGACTTCCCGGATGCTGAGTTCCACGCGAATCTCCATTCCCTCCTCGCTTACAACCAGGAGGTCTTTGAAGGCATGGGGACATTGCCACACACGTACAAGATTCGACTCAGACCGGACGCCATCCCTGTCGTTCACGCACCTCGCAGGGTTCCTGCGCCTCTCAAAGACCGCCTCAAGGCACAACTGCAGATTCTTCAGGACCAAGGGGTCCTATCCAAGGTCACGGAGCCCACGCCATGGGTCAGCTCCATGGTCTGTGTAAAGAAGCCCTCTGGCGAGCTCCGTATATGTATAGATCCAAAAGATCTGAACAACAACATCATGCGGGAACACTATCCCATCCCGAAACGAGAAGACCTCACCAGCGAGATGGCGCGAGCCAACATATTCACTAAATTGGATGCGTCCAAAGGATTCTGGCAGATCAAACTGGACCCGGCCAGCCGAAGACTATGCACATTCAACACCCCTTTTGGCAGATTCTGCTACAACCGGATGCCATTCGGCATCATTTCGGCATCTGAAGTATTCCACCGCATTATGGAGCAGATGATGGAAGGCATCGAAGGGGTACGTGTATATGTGGACGATATCATCATTTGGTCCACCACTCCGCAGGAACACATGCATCGTCTTCGACGTGTCTTCACCCGCATACGGCAAAATGGCCTGCGTCTCAACCGTGCGAAATGTGCTTTCGGCCAGACGGAGCTGAAATTCCTCGGGGACCACATCTCAAGGTCCGGGGTCCGTCCCGATGCAGACAAGGTTAGCGCCATCACAGCCATGCCACGACCGGCTGACAAGAAGGCTGTCTTAAGATTCCTGGGCATGGTCAACTTCCTTGGGAAGTTCATTCCCAACCTGGCTTCTCATACAACAAACATGCGCCATCTCGTAAAAAAATCGACGGAATTCAACTGGCACCAGTCGCATCAGCGGGAATGGGAGGAGCTCAAGCACAAACTGGTCACGGCACCAGTGCTGGCCTTCTTTGACACGACTCGCCCTACAAAGATCTCAACAGACGCCAGCCAATCTGGTATTGGAGCGGTACTCCTGCAAAAAGACAGCACGTCATCATGGGCCCCGGTTGCGTATGCCTCACGAGCCATGACCCCTACCGAACAGCGCTACGCGCAAATCGAAAAAGAATGCCTGGGCTTGTTAACTGGACTGGACAAATTCCACGACTATGTGTATGGCCTGCCACGATTCACGGTCGAAACTGACCACCGCCCCCTGGTCAACATCATTAACAAAGACCTGAACGACATGACTCCTCGCCTCCAGCGCATCTTACTCAAACTCAGGAGGTACGATTTTGAACTGATCTACACTCCGGGGAAGGAACTCATCGTGGCGGACACTCTTTCCCGAGCAGTGAGCACACCACCAGATGCAGAGGGGTTCGTGCGTCAAATTGAGGCACACGTGACTCTGACATCAGCAAATATGCCAGCTGATGATCCTAGTCTGGCCCACATACGCGCAGAGACGGCGACTGACCCTCTGCTGCAGCGAGTGATGCGCCACATGACGGAAGGGTGGCTAAAAGGGCAGTGCCCCCAGTTTTATAATGTGCGAGATGATCTCACCAATATAGACGGGGTCCTTATGAAATCGCATAGGATCGTTATTCCACACAGTGTGCGCCAGATGATTCTTCGTCAACTACACGAAGGCCACTTGGGCGTCGAAAAATGCAGACGAAGGGCCCGGGAGGCGGTATATTGGCCGGGTATTAATGAAGACATAGCCAACATGGTGCTCAACTGCACAACCTGTCAGAGGTTTCAGCCGGCGCAACCTCCGGAAACACTTCTACCACACGAGATGGTGACGTCCCCCTGGGCGAAGGTGGGTGTGGACCTATTTCACGCGCTCGGCAGAGATCACATTGTTATTATAGACTACTTCTCAAACTACCCGGAAGTCATGCCTCTCCATGATCTGACGTCGTCCGCAGTCATTGGGGCCTGCAAGGAAACGTTTGCTCGCCATGGCATTCCAAGGACTGTCATGTCAGACAATGGACCTTGTTTTGCCAGCCGTGAATGGTCGTCCTTTGCCGCAGCATATGGTTTCACTCATGTGACATCCAGCCCTCTGCATCCACAATCGAACGGGAAGGCTGAAAAGGGTGTCCACATCGCAAAGCGGCTCCTGTGCAAGGCGGCTGATGCCGGATCGGACTTTAACCTTGCCTTGCTGGCCTATCGATCGGCCCCGTTATCCACGGGCCTCTCGCCAGCGCAGCTACTAATGGGTCGCTCCCTCAGGACGACGGTACCTTCCGTCCTGGCACCGACAACAGACAATGAGGCGGTTCTTCGGAACATGCAACTGCAGCGTGATCGCCAGAAAGGTCGGTACGACACACGAGCGACGGACCTGCCCCCCCTGTCCTCCGGAGACAAAGTACGCGTCCATAAACCGTATGGTGGCTGGTCAGCACCGGCCGAAGTCCTCCGACAAGTGGCTCCCCGCTCGTTCCTGGTTCGCATGCCGGATGGTTCCGTGCGTCGCCGCAATCGGCGCGCCCTTCGCCGACTTCCACGCTCACAGCCACACAACACGCCAGATCCTCAACAGGCTTCCGAGGATGACTTTGTGGAGCTGCCGCACATCACGCCCTTTCCATCGCCACCCATGGCCATGCCTGCACAGCAGCCGGTGGTTCTTGATCCACCCTTGAGGCGGTCAACCCGAATTCGTCGCAAACCCATTAGAATGGACTTATAATACAGTTCATATGTTTAATAAGTTGGACAATTTTACATGATAACCTGTTGTTGTTTATCGTTCCAGATGTCGTCTGACTGGACAACTGTTCAAATTTTTTTCTTCTTCTCTCGTTCGCATTTCTGTTATGTTATGGTACAACTGGATTCATGTGACGCACTCGACATCGCCCCATGTACATAGTTCCGTCATAGACACATGCTGCACACGACACACACACACTCTTAGATGCACTCACGTCACGATCATATTTATTACCACGTAGGCACATATCTTTGTAAAAAGGGGGGATGTCATGATATTCAAACACACACATCATGATGGACACACTAACAGGCAAATCAGAGTACACAACACCACAACCAATCACAGACAAGAACACCAACCACATAAAAAGCACGAGCACGACACCTGGAGGCCAGTAGGTCTGGGGAGAAGGGAACAAGAAAGAGCTGTTGAAACACCACAAGCAGGGAGCCCCCCACGTGCAGAGTGCAAAGACCAAGTTGTAAATAGTGAGTTTAAATAAAGAAGCGTTGTACCATATGCAACTGTGTTGGCTCATCTGTGTGTCAGAACACCCAACACCACACACACCATAGGCCTTCTTCACAGCTCTATCCACTTGAGTGGCAACTTTCAAAGATGTATGAACATAGACCCCAAGATCTCTCTGCTCCTCCACATTGCCAAGAACTCTACCGTTAACCCTGTATTCCGCATTCATATTTGTCCTTCCAAAATGGACAACCTCACACTTTTCAGGGTTAAACTCCATCTGCCACTTCTCAGCCCAGCTCTGCATCCTATCTATGTCTCTTTGCATCCGACAACAGCCCTCCTCACTATCCACAACTCCACCAATCTTCGTATCGTCTGCAAATTTACTGACCCACCCTTCAACTCCCTCATCCAAGTCATTAATGAAAATCACAAACAGCAGGGGACCCAGAACTGATCCCTGCGGTACGCCACTGGTAACTGGGATCCAGGCTGAATATTTACCATCCACCACCACTCTCTGACTTCTATCGGTTAGCCAGTTCGTTATCCAACTGGCCAAATTTCCCACTATCCCATGCCTCCTTACTTTCTGCATAAGCCTACCATGGGGAACCTTATCAAATGCCTTACTAAAATCCATGTACACTACATCCACTGCTTTACCTTCATCCACATGCTTGGTCACCTCCTCAAAGAATTCAATAAGACTTGTAAGGCAAGACCTACCCCTCACAAATCCGTGCTGACTATCCCTAATCAAGCAGTGTCTTTCCAGATGCTCAGAAATCCTATCCTTCAGTAGCCTTTCCATGACTTTGCCTACCACCGAAGTAAGACTAACTGGCCTGTAATTCCCAGGGTTATCCCTAGTCCCTTTTTTGAACAGGGGCACGACATTCGCCACTCTCCAATCCCCTGGTACTACCCCTGTTGACAGTGAGGACGAAAAGATCATTGCCAACGGCTCTGCAATTTCATCTCTTGCTTCCCATAGAATCCTTGGATATATGCCGTCAGGCCCGGGGGACTTGTCTATCCTCAAGTTTTTCAAAATGCCCAACACATCTTCCTTCCTAACAAGTATTTCCTCGAGCATACCAATCTGTTTCACACTGTCCTCTCCAACAATATCGCCCCTCTCATTTGTAAATACAGAAGAAAAGTACTCGTTCAAGACCTCTCCTATCTCTTCAGACTCAATACACAATCTCCCGCTACTGTCCTTGATCGGACCTACCCTCGCTCTAGTCATTCTCATATTTCTCACATATGTGTAAAAGGCCTTGGGGTTTTCCTTGATCCTACCCGCCAAAGATTGTTCATGCCCTCTCTTAGCTCTCCTAATCCCTTTCTTCAGTTCCCTCCTGGCTATCTTGTATCTCTCCAATGCCCTGTCTGAACCTTGTTTCCTCAGCCTTACATAAGTCTCCTTTTTCCTCTTAACAAGACATTCAACCTCTCTTGTCAACCATGGTTCCCTCACTCGACCATCTCTTCCCTGCCTGACAGGGACATACATATCAAGGACACGTAGCACCTGTTCCTTGAACAAGTTCCACATTTCACTTGTGTCCCTCCCTGCCGGCCTATGTTCCCAACTTATGCACTTCAATTCTTGTCTGACAACATCGTATTTACCCTTCCCCCAATTGTAAACCTTGCCCTGTTGCACGTACCTATCCCTCTCCATTACTAAAGTGAAAGTCACAGAATTGTGGTCACTATCTCCAAAATGCTCCCCCACTAACAAATCTATCACTTGCCCTGGTTCATTACCCAGTACTAAATCCAATATTGCCCCTCCTCTGGTCGGACAATCTACATACTGTGTTAGAAAAGCTTCCTGGACACACTGCACAAACACCACCCCATCCAAACTATTTGATCTAAAGAGTTTCCACTCAATATTTGGGAAGTTAAAGTCGCCCATGACTACTACCCTATGACTTCTGCACCTTTCCAAAATCTGTTTCCCAATCTGTTCCTCCACATCTCTGCTACTATTGGGGGGCCTATAGAAAACTCCTAACAAGGTGACTGCTCCTTTCCTATTTCTGACTTCAACCCATACTACCTCAATAGGGTGATACTCCTCGAACTGCCTTTCTGCAGCTGTTAT
Source organism: Scyliorhinus torazame (assembly GCF_047496885.1). Lineage (NCBI taxonomy): Eukaryota > Metazoa > Chordata > Chondrichthyes > Carcharhiniformes > Scyliorhinidae > Scyliorhinus > Scyliorhinus torazame. Next base: position 204,794,472 of record NC_092707.1, read on the forward strand.
ACTATCTCTAATTAATAATGCCACCCCCCCCCACCTCTTTTACCACCCTCCCTAATCTTATTGAAACATCTATAACCAGGGACCTCCAACAACTATTTCTGCCCCTCTTCTATCCAAGTTTCCGTGATGGCCACCACATCGTAGTCCCAAGTACCGATCCATGCCTTAAGTTCACCCACCTTACTCCTGATGCTTCTTGCGTTGAAGTATACACACTTCAACCCATCTCCGTGCCTGCAAGTACTCTCCTTTGTCAGTGTTCCCTTCCCCACTGCCTCACTACATGCTTTGGCGTCCTGAATATCGGCTACCTTAGTTGCTGGACTACAAATCCGGTTCCCATTCCCCTGCCAAATTAGTTTAAACCCTCCCGAAGAGTACTAGAAAACCTCCCTCCCAGGATATTGGTGTCCCTCTGGTTCAGATGCAACCCGTCCTGCTTGTACAGGTCCCACCTTCCCCAGAATGCGCTCCAATTGTCCAAATACCTGAAGCCTTCCCTCCTACACCATTCCTGCAGCCACGTGTTCAGCTGCACTCTCTCCCTATTCCTAGCCTCGCTATCACGTGGCACCGGCAACAAACCAGAGATGACAACTCTGTCTGTCCTGGCTTTTAACTTCCAATCTAACTCCCTAAACTTGTTTATTACCTCCACACCCCTTTTCCTACCTATGTCGTTGGTACCAATGTGCACCACGACTTCTGGCTGCTCCCCCTCCCCCTTAAGGATCCTGAAGACACGATCCGAGACATCCCTGGCCCTGGCACCCGGGAGGCAACATACCTTCCGGGAGTCTCGCTCGCGACCACAGAATCCCCTATCTATTCCCCTAACCATTGAATCTCCTACAACTATTACTTTTCTATTCTCCCCCCTTCCCTTCTGAGCCCCAGAGCCAGACTCAGTGCCAGAGACCTGGCCGCTAGGGCCTTCCCCCGGTAGGTCATCCCCCCCAACAGCATCCAAAACGGTATACTTGTTTTGAAGGGGAACGGCCACGAGGGATCCCTGCACTGTCTGCCTGTTTGTTTTTTTCCCCCTGCCTGTAACCCAGCTATTCTTGTCCTATACCTTGGGTGTGGTTACCTCCTTGTAACTCTTCTCAATCACCCCCTCTGCCTCCCGGATGATCCGAAGTTCATCCAGCTTCAGCTCCAGTTCCCTAACACGGTCTTTGAGGAGCTGAAGTTGGGTGCACTTCCCGCAGGTATAGTCAGCGTGGACACCGGTGGTATCCCTCACCACCCACATCCTACAGGAGGAGCATGCAACTGGCCTAGCCTCCATCCCTTCTTACCTGACAGAATATAGCTGCCCTGTGGACTAACTAGATCTCCGCCCTCCGACTCTGCTCCCAGTCAGCTACACTTTCTGTAAACCCCTGGCTCTCTTCGCACTCTTTGCGGAAATGTCGGAAACAAAATGAAAGAAGCACCTTACTCCCTCCTCACCTAACTCCCTCAGTCACCAAACTCTTACTATAGCACTCAAAAAACACCAAATTCAGCACTCAGTGCAAAACCATGCTGAGTCTGCTTGAGTATATTATGTATTTCTAAATGCTCTTGTTATTACACCTTTTATAATGGACTCTAGCATTTTCCCAATGACAGATGTTAAGCTAACTGGCCTATAATTATGTATTTTTGTCTCCCTCCCTTTTAGCACTTTTTCAATCCTCTGGGACTTTTCCAGAATTTAAGGATTCTTGGAAGGTTACATCCACTATCTCTGTAGCTATTCAGTAAGATGCAACACAAAAGGTCAATTCACAAGATAGGGGATCATGAAGTTGGAGGTAATGTGCTTGCATGGATAGAGGATTGATTAAAGGAGAGAAAGCAGAGTGGGGATCAATGAGGCATTTTCAAGTTGACAGGCGTACGAGTGATGTATAACGGTACTCTCAGATAATTGCAATCTATATTACTGTCTTCGACAAAGAGGAATAAATCTAAGTTTGTGATGCAAGCTGTGAGGAAGACACAAAATGATTCCAAAGAGATACAGGTAAGTTACATGAATGGACAATAAGGTGGCAAATGGAGTATAATGTGGGGAATTGTAAGATGATTCACCTTTGGTCTTAAAAATGGAAAAGCAGAATCTTTTGAGAAAGCCATTAAACGTTTAATTGTTAATGCTCAGAAAGACTCAGTTACACTCCTACAAGGAATACATGGTGCGAACTAACAGCCCCATTTACTGCAAATCTTGTTATTGCCGCTACATTCCGCAAGAGGGCTAAAACGGGATTTGCCCTGGCGAGATCTCAGTTTGAGATCTTCTCCACACCCCACCGCTGACGTGATCAGGTTCACACCCAGCAAGGGCAGGGATCTTATTTCCATGAATTTAAATACATTTTAATATAATTAAAGTGCGTTATGCTGCAGTGTCCCCTCACATAGAACATAGAACAGTACAGCACAGTACAGGCCCTTCAGCCCACGATGTTGTGATGACCATTTATCCGAATCTAAGATCAACCTAACCTACACCCCTTCAATTTACTGCTGTCCATGTGCCTGTCTAAGAGTCGCTTAAATGTCCCCAATGACTCTGACTCCACCGCCTCTGCTGGCAGTGCATTCCACACACCCACCACTCTCTGTGGAAAGAACCTACCTCTGATCCCTCCCTTATACCTTCCTCCAATCACCTTAAAATTATATCCCCTCGTGACAGCCATTTCCACCCTGGGGAAAAGTCTCTGGCTATCCATTCTATCCATCCCTCTCATCACCTTGTACACCTCTATCAAGTCACCTCTCTGCCTTCTTCGCTCCAGTGAGAAAAACAATAGCTCCCTCAACCTTTCTTAATAAGACATGCCCTCCAGTCCAAGCAGCATCCTGGTAAATCTCCTCTGTACCCTCTCCAAAGCATACACATCCTTCCGATAATGAGGCGACCAGAACTGGACACAATATTCCAAGTGTGGTCTAACTAGAGTTTTATAAAGCTGCAGCAAAACCTCACGGCTCTTAAACTCAATCCCCCTGTTAATGAAAGCCAACACACCATACGCCTTCTTAACAACCCTATCAACCTGGGTGGCAACTTTGAGGGATCTATGTACGTGGAGCCCAAGATCCCTCTGTTCCTCCACACTTCCAAGAATCCTGCCTTTAACCCTGTATTCAGCATTCAAATTCGACCTTCCAAAATGAATCACTTCACATTTATCAAGGTTGAACTCCATCTGCCACTTCTCAGCCCAGCTCAGCATCCTGTCAATGTCCTGTTGTAACCTACAACAACCCTCAACACTATCTACAACTCCACTAACCTTCGTGTCATCGGCAAACTTACTAACCCACCCTTCCACTTTATCATCCAAATCATTTATAAAAACCACAAAGAGCAGAGGTCCCAGAACAGATCCTTGCGGGACACCACTGGTCACCGACCTCCAGGCGGAATACTTTCCATCCACTACCACGCACTGTCTTCTTTTGGCCAGCCAATTCTGTATCCAGACAGCCAAGTTTCCCTGTATCCCATGCCCCCTAACTTTTTGAATGAGCCTACCATGAGGAACCTTATCAAATACCTTACTGAAATCCATATACACCACATCCACTGCCCGACCTTCATCAATGTGTCTCATCACATCCTCAAAGAATTCAATGAGGCTTGTGAGGCATGACCTGCCCCTCACAAAGCCATGCTGACTATCTTTAATCAAACTATGTTTTTCTAAATAATCATAAATCCTATCTCCCAGAATCCTTTCCAATATTTTGCTCACCAGAGACGTAAGACTGATGGGTCTGTAATTCCCAGGGATTTCCCTATTCCTTTTCTTGAATAGGGGAACTACATTCGCCTTCCTCCAATCATCCGGTACTACTCCAGTGGAGAGTGAGGACGCAAAGATCATCGCCAAACGGCGCAGCAATCTCCTCCCTCGCTTCCCGTAGTAACCTTGGGTATATCCCGTCAGGCCCAGGAGACTTATCTATCCTGATGCTTTTCAAAGTTTCCAGCACATCCTCCTTCTTAATATCAACCTGTTCGAGTCTATTAACCTGGTTCACACTGTTCACATGGGCAACAAGGTCCCTCCCTCTAATGAATACTGAAGCAAAGTATTCATTTAGGGCCTCCCCCATCTCCTCAGACTCTAGGCACAAGTTCCCTCCACTGTCCCAGATTGGCCCTACTCTCACTCTGATCATCCTCTTGTTTCTCACATAAGTGTAGAACGCCTTGGGGTTTTCCCTAATCCTTCCCGCCAGAGCTTTTTCATGCCCCCTTCTAGCTCTCTTCAGTCCATTTTTGAGTTCCTTCCTGGCTACTTTGTAACCCTCTAGAGCCGAGTCAGATCCTTGCTTCCTCAACCTTATGTAAGCTTCATTCTTCCTCTTGACTAGAAGCTCCACTTCTCTTGTCATCCAAGGTTCCTTCACCTTACCATTCCTTCCTCGTCTCAGTGGGACAAAACAATTCAGCACTTGCAGCAAGTGCTCCTTAAACAATCCCAACATTACTATTATGCATTTCCCCAAGAACAATTGTTCCCACTTTATGCTCCTCAGTTACATGTATCCTTCCCCCTGACGGTTTGATGTCATGCTGCCGCTATTCACTTCTGGTATTCAAATGTGAAAACCTGAGGCTCTGGAGATTGAGGGCAAGTCTGAATATCGCCCTCTGGCATCCTGGCAGTGCCAAGGGGCACCTGAAGGAGGCAGCACATAAGGGGCTCTGGTGGAGGGGTCACCCTTCTCCATTGGGGGTGTTTCCTTTGTGTATGTTGGTGTGGGGGGAGAAGGGAGAGCCCCAATGATTGCGAGGGATGGGCCCTGGTATCGTTATGTTGGGGAGGGGGGGGGGTTGCCCCGATGCTTGGAATAGGGTTTCGATTTCTGTGGGGGGGGGGGGGGTGGAGAGAGCCAGGCCGGGATTCTCCAATCCCGCGGCCATGTTCTGATGCCGGTGTGAGAAGCGGCGCCAACCGCTCCGACGTGAACGGTCCCCGATAATCAGGAATGCTCCCCTTCCTGGGGGGCTAGGTCGGCGCTGGAGTGGTCCCCGCAGCTTGTTGCTCTTATTAGCCTTAGTTTTATTAGCTCTAATTCTGTCACCTTTGCTCACGAGTCGCCAGGTATCTTTCTGATACTGCCACGTGGTTCAAGCTCTAGTTATGATTAATAAGACAGCACACCGCTTAGTAAGAGTTAAATCAACGGTCATTTATTACATACAGCAATAAATACTTATACAATAATCCTACTTTCTAGACTGCTACCTAACACTACAGGCCAATACTTAACTTTGGGAATGGCCCACCAGGTCAGGGAAACAAATGGCTTATCGAATTGGGCCTGGCCTGCGGGATTCAAAAGGCTGATACAGGTCGATGGCTCGGAGTCTCTATCGGGTAGCGATCGCTGGAGTCAAACTTACGGTTTCTTGTCGATGGTTCTTGCGAAGGTTGCGAGCAGGAGAAGAAGGGAGAGAAGGGTCGATCTGAACTTGGCCCCTATCTTTATAGTCCCCAGGGGCTTCCCGCCTCTCGGGGCGGACCTTGGCCCTGGTCCCAAGTGATTAGACTTGTTCCCAATCACTGGGTTCGATATGCTCCAATAATGGGGCGATTCCTTGATGGGGGGGGTGGTCGTTCACCTTTCTTTGTGTCGGCGCCGAGAGGTCTGGATCGGCATTCAATTGCTACTTTGTTGCAATTGTTCCCGGGGATAGCCGATTAAACTGCAGATGTCTGGGTTGATGTGCTGCTAATGGTTGCAGGTATCGATCTGGGCCGAGTTCCCCACAGCCGAAAACACTGATCTGTCTGCAGCTGTCCGTTTGTGCCCTGTTGGCTGATTTTCCCATCAGCCTTTTCGGTTAGTCATTTTACATCGGGTTTTGGCCAAATTGATCGGGAATCAGCCATTTTAGGTGGCTACAAGCTCCAGCCGGCGTCGGGGCGGCGCGGCGCGATTCTCGCACCCCCCTGGGGATTCTCCGACCTGATGCCAGGTCGGTGAATCCCAGCAATCTCTATGGAGGTAGGGGGTCTTATATGTAACTTTGAGATTGTGACAACGGTCAGAATTCTGCCTTTGCCGACGTGTTCATGTCCCGTCGTGCTAGCTGGCTGTGATTCTTGCCAGCACTTTGCACTTGCACAGAGTGCTGTTTAATCCAACCAGAAAAGGCATTTGTGGAGCTGGTGAATTTCACAGTTTTTCTCGCCTGCTACAGCACTCTGTAAAATTTTGCGTAAATTTGCCCACACAAAGTTAGTGTGGTACTGAAAGCAATTAGAATGCTACATGGCATGTTTTTCCTTATTCCGCTGGGATTGGAGTACAAAGATAAGGAAGGCTTGCTACAACTGAATATTGTTTTAGTATGACCACAGCTGGAATATTGTGCACAGTTTTGATCTCCATTTTTAAGGGTGGATATATTTGCATTGGGGGTTGGACAGTGAAAGTTTACTAGATTGATCCCTTGGGTGAGAGGGTTGCCCTTTGATAAGAGACTGAATAAATTGTGTCTTTATTCTCTGGAGCTCAGATAAATTTTTGCCGGATATCTCCGGCTGTTCGCTGGTGGCAGGATTCTCTGGTTTCACGAGCAGTGCAGCCCGCTCGTGGGTTTCCCGGTGACGTTTGGTGGTTTTGATGGGAATTCCCATTGACCATGGTGGGAGTGCGGCTCCCATGGCCGAGAAACACGCGGCTGGGAGTCTGGAGCATCCTGCTTGCGATCTCATTGAAACACAAGATTCTGAAAAGGTTTGACAGGGTGGTCACTGAGAGTGACTTCACCTGACTGGGGAATCTGGAACGCCGGGGCACAGTCTCAGGATGGGGGGGAGGATCATTTAGGACTGCGATGAGGAGAAATGTCTTCGCTCAAAGTGTTGTGAATCTTTGATATTGTTTACCCCAGAGGGTTGTGTCGTGTTGGGTGTTCTGATGCACAAACGATCCAACACGGCTGTATTTGGTACAACTCAGTTTTATCGTCTAAACAACTGTCACATTTAATTGCTGGCTTGGGTTCGTGCTTCACCAGCTAACCTGTGGACCCAGCCCTATCACTATCTTTGTGAGGCACTCAGCACATTGTGTATGTCTGAGTGTCACGCTGTGAGCTCTGTGCTCTGAACTATCTCCTAGTAGAATGAGCGGGAACTGTGGTGTTCCCTGTTTTATAGTGCGTGTGCTCTCACTGGTGATTGGCTGCGATGTTATGTGTGTGCTGGTTGGTCCAACTACCTGTCCATCAGTGTGTGTGTGATTGCACCATGATATGCTGATGTGGATATCATGACAGGTTGTGGATGCTCTATTGAGGAATCTATTTAAGGCTGAGATGGACAGATTTTTGGTCTCTCAGCGAACCAAGGGATATGGGGAACGATGGGGATTGGACAGGAAAGTGGTGTTGAAGATCAGCCATGATCGTATTAAATGGTGTAGCTGGCTCAAGAACTGTATGGTCTATTTCTGCACCTGTTTCTTGTGTGCCTATGTTCATATGTCCCAAGGAGCTCCACAGAGAAATTATAAAGCCAAAAGGACACTGAGCGTCGAAGAGAGATTGTGTCAGATGGCCAAAGACTTCGTTAAAAAGTTAGGTGTTAAGGAGCATCTTATAGGATGAAAGCAAGGTAGAGAGGTGAGAAGTTAGGGAGCGAGTTCCAGGACTTAGGGCCTAGGCAGCTGAAGGCCTGGCTACCAAAGGTGAAGCGATTAAAATTGGGAATGTTCAACTAGAGGAGCACTGATTTTTGGAGGGTTATGAAGCTGGAGGAGATTAAAGGGATAGGGAAGATCAAGGCCATGGAGTGATTTGAAAGAAAGGATGTGAATTTTAAAATCAAGTTGTTGCTTGATCAGGAGCCAGTGTCGGGCAAAGGGTGAATGTCAAGAGACATTGAATGAATGGAGAGTGAGACTGGGACTGGAAGATTAACACCTTTGACATTCAATCTCTTCTGACTTCCAGCACATCGCAAACCTTCCTTCTGTCCTTGCCCGACCCATCCCTTGCTCAAACCTATTAAATTTCAAACACTTTCGCAGTTCTGAAAGGTCACAGGTTTGAATCGTTAACTCTCTTTCTCTCCCCACTGCTGCTGCCATAACCTCTGAGTATTTCCAGCATTTTCTGTTTTTATTGCAGGCAATGGTTTTCCCTTGCTTATTCCATCACTAAAAGGTTAAACTGGAAGCAGTGAGGACTTATTTTGCATCTGTATGTTGGGAGGTGCCTGTCACGCGGAGAGATATTGGTAAGCAGGTTTCTTGTGGTCCAATATCTTTTCCCTTTCACTTTCTGCTCTTCCCTCAGCACAAACCCATCCCTGCCCTTTTTCCCCTCAGACACCCAAAAACTGGAGCCTCCGTAGTCAGTGGACAAAGAGGAAGAAGATGGAGAATCCATTCCTTCTCTCGCCCTTACATTTGAGTCACCAGCTCAGATACTGTCACTGTACTTATATCAGAGGTTAGATTAGAGGAGGGATCTGAGTGTGGTGGGACACTGGGTACAAGTCCACAGGAGACAGGGGTGGGGCGGGGGTGGGGAGGGGTGGGGGTTGTTGGGGGCAGGAAGGATAGTCAAGGTGCCTGCTCTCCGGAGGGTGTGGTCATATGTGAGTGCTGCTGCAGAGGACACAGGTGAGAGCTTCAATGGGTCAGGCTACAGAAGAAGACTGATGGGTGCACATAAGCAACGAGGAGCCCAGTGCTACCTTGAAACAGGCAATTGTGCAGAGATTGGAACTAATACTTTCCAAAATGGAGCAATTAACCTCCATTAGTACACCTGTGGAACCCACCGTAATGAAGCATCTGGGGCGAAATTCTCCGGTATCGGCGCGATGTCCGCCGACTGGCGCCCAAAACGGCGCAAATCAGTCGGGCATTGCGCCGCCCCAAAGGTGCGGAATGCTCCGCATCTTGGGGGGCCGAGCCCCAACCTTAAGGGGCTAGGCCCGCGCCGGACAAATTTCCGCCCCGCTATCTCGCGGAAAAGGCCTTTGGTGCCCCGCCAGCTGGCGCGGAAATGACATCTCCAGGCGGCGCATGCGCGGGAGCGTTAGCGGCTGCTGACGGCATTCCCGCGCATGCGCAGTGGAGGGAGTCTCTTCCGCCTCCGCCATGGTGGAGACCGTGGCGGAGGTGGAAGGGAAAGAGTGCCCCCACGGCACAGGCCCGCCCGCGGATCGGTGGGCCCCGATCGCGGGCCAGGCCACCGTGGGGGCACCCCCCAGGGCCAGATTGCACCGCGCCCCCCCAGGACTCCGGAGCCCGCCCGCGCCGCCTTGTCCCGCCGGTAAGGTAGGTGGTTTAATCTACGCCGGCGGGACAGGCATTTTAGCGGCGGGACTTCGGCCCATTCGGGCCGGAGAATCGCAGGGGGGGGCCCGCCAACCGGTGCGGCGCGATTCCCGCCCCCGCCGAATATCCGGTGCCGGAGAATTCGTCAACCGGCGGGGGCGGGATTCACGCCAGCCCCCGCCGATTCTCCGACCCGGCGGGGGGTCGGAGAATCTCTCCCCTGATGATTAACGTAAAGGTTTCCATGATAGAACAAAGAACAAAGAACAATACAGCACCGGAACAGGCCCTTCGTCCCTCTAAGCCTGCGCCGATCACTCATCCTATCTAGACCACGCGCCTGTATCCTTCTATACCCCGTCTGTTCATGTGCCTATCCAGATAAGTCTTAAAGGTCGCTAACGTATCTCCCTCAACCACCTCACTAGGCAATGGATATGGCCACCCGCCAAGAGCTTTTCACCCCCTGCCACCTCCTCCTCCTTCTTCCGATAGTCAGTTCTGCTCTGTGTGACCTCTCTGAATTCTGTCATTCATGTTCAATTCCAAGTGAAAGACCTACCAGACCACCTTTTCAGGAAGCAACTTCTTTCAGCCACAAGATTTGAAGTGCACCAGCAAAACCAGTCGCTGCAGACGGCTGAAATTTTGTGGCAGATGAGGAAAGTTTCAAAAATATGCTGAATCACACCAGTAAGCAGAAGAAACAATCCAGCAACTAATCTGTAATTGGTTAATGTTCCCTGCAGATAACGGCCAACCAAAGGTCGGGTTATGGGGATAGGGTGGAGGTGTTGACCTTGGGTTGGGTGCTCTTTCCAAGAGCTGGTGCAAACTCGATGGGCTGAATGGCCTTCTTCTGCACTGCAAATTCTATGATTCTATGATAAAGCTTTTGATGCTTTGCTCAGCTTGGTTTGGACCGTGGCATTTAAAAATGGGGGTGTTGGCCTGGGGGCTTTTCACAATGATTGAAGTCACAATCTGCATGGCTGCGGCAAATCCCTTTTTATCTTCCCATGCACAGTGTGCGCGCATATCTCTGGATCATTAAGAGGCCGTGTGGAACCTAGAAAGCGGGATCATGTAGGGTGACACAGTGACACAGTGGTTAGCACTGCTGCCTCAGTGCCAGGGACCCGAGTTCGATTCCAGCCTTGGGTGACTTTCTGTGTGGAGTTTGCACTTTCCCCATGCGTCTGTGTGGTATTTCCTTCGGGTGCTTTAGTTTTCTCTCACAGTCCAAAGACGTGCAGGTTAGGTGGGGTTACGGAGATAGGGTAGAGTGCTCTTGGTACGGTCGGGTGCAGACTTTATGGGCCGAATGGCCTCCTTTTGCACTGTGATTGTATGGAAGTTGATTATTCTTTTTTGTGTGTTTTGGTTCTGTGCCCTCAGTAAGGTACAAATAAACCCTTGCAATCAGGCTCTCTCTCATCCATAATTTATACTTGTGGGTAGAAATCCTACTTGAGTGCAAAATTTAGAGCAGCACTTTATTGCGATATTGAGAGATTCTCCGATCTCCTTAGAATCCAAAGAATGCCTACAAAGCAGAACAAGGCCATTTGGCCCATTGAGTCGGCACTGACCCTCTGAAAGAGCACTCAACCCAGCCCCCCCACCCCCCCCCCCACCCATCCCCGTAACCCCGTGCATTGGTCATGGTCAATCCACCTAACCTGTACATCTTTGGACATCTGTGGGCTTGAGTAGGATGCTCTTTGTAAGGGCTGGTGCAGATTCGATGGGCCGAATGGCCTCCATCTGCACTGTAAATTCTATGATTCAATGATTTCCAGCCCCACAAGGAATTAACAAAACATTCTGAATAATTCCCCAAGTCTTTGGCCCTTGGCTTCCCAGGTTTGTAAGTTTAAACATAGTTACTGCTGATTCATAACAAGACCTATCATGGAAAAATGCAGTAAATACAACTGGTTAACTATCACCTCATCCCTGACTCCCTCAGTAACTGGTCCACCTTCTACCCACACGCACAAGGCACACAAACACAGGGGGGGGGGGTGGATGAAAGGTATAATAAGGATGTAAGTCAAAAGCTAAGAGTCTGCTTCAGATGATGGTTATTTAGCACACTTTCTCCATTGCAAGCCTGCGGATTAAAGTCTCTGGTTTACAGTCAGTAATGGTCTTCTTTTTAGATTCATGAATTCATTCAGGGTCCTATAGTTTAGAAAATGCAGTACGTACAGGCAGCAGGCTTTCTGGAGAGACTTTATTTCGCATCAAAACTGGGTCTTCAGTTCAAAGTTCCCATTTAGGCCTCTATCCTTCTGGAGAGACACTTAATTTCATATCAAACCTTGCTTCCAGCTATGATTTGTCTTCAGGCCCCTGCAGTCTCAAGAGAAATATCACCAGACCGACTAGAGAGAGAGTAAGCCCTCACAGTGGCCTTTTGGAGAGGATTCGTAGATATTTTTGGAGAGAGTTAGGAAGATCTTTTCGTGCAGGCTTCCAGAATAAAAACTGAAGCTAAACTGGAACCTTGTGATTTTGAAAAAATTCCAGTGGGATCCGATCCACGTGCTACTGGGCAGAGCACAGCCTTTTGAGACAATTCATTGGCCACCAGCCAAATGAATCAAACCATGTCATCACTGATGCTGGCCAGTCTACCATCACCAGTCTAAACTCATGCAGCCTTCTGGATTCTTCTGTCTGAATTAAAGTTACATCATAGAATTCGGCCCATCGAGTCTGCACCAGCTCTTGGAAAGAGCACCTTACCCAAGGTCAACATCTCCACCCTATCCCCATAACCCAGTAAACCCACCCAACACTAAGGGCAATTTTGGACACTAAGGGCAATTTAGCATGGCCAATCCACCTAACCTGCACATCTTTGGACTGTGGGAGGAAACCGGAGCACCCAGAGGAAACCCACACACACACGGGGAGGCTGTGCAGACTCCGCACAGACAGTGACCCAAGCTGGAATCGAACCTGGGACCCTGGAGCTGTGAAGCAATTGTGCTATCCACATGCCACTGCTTCCTTCTGCTTGAATTGAAGAAACAGGCTGCCTTAAAGATACATGTCCACAAATTATCCATGGATCAAAAATGGAATAAACAAGAAGGAACATTACACCAGCTTCACTAAAACAGATGATCTGTTTGTTGTTGTTTATGGGAGTTTGCTGTGCACAACATAGTTGCTGCATTTCACACATTACAACAGCGATTGAACCTCAAGGAAAAACATTCCATTGGCTGTGAAATGCTCTTGGATGTCCTGAGGTCATGAAGTATGCATTAGAAATGTACATATTCCTTGTCCCTGGATGTAGGATTGAGGGAGGGTTTTTTAATCATTGGTTTGTCTGCTCTCACCAGGCTCAGAGTTAGGCTGTCTTTTATAACACCTGGAAAGGAGGTTCGGGAATGTAGAAGTCCCAGAAGAAAGGCCCTGGAAAGAAGGGGGCGAGTGAAAGTCCACGAGCAACTGGATGTGAGCCCGACAGGAAGAAAGATGGCGGGAGCTGGATCAATGGGTGGGGAAGCTCCCCTCACGGTTGAAACTCTGCCTGAGGTAATGGCGGTGGAGTTTGCCAAACATTTGGAGGTGCAGTGTTCATGAAGAGAACACTGGCTACCATTCCGGATCTGGATACCCATGAGTTGATAGTGGGGGAGGCGTTTGGATACCGTGCTGGAGCTGAGGGTGGACATGCCCCGGCCGCGCTCACTGAACCCGTTGCGTGGGGAGGGGGGGGGGGCCTTGGCCGGGCTAATGAGCAAGATGGCAGGGTTTGACCCGCGGAGATTTTTTACACCCGAGGGCCTGGCAGTATTCGCGTTTCTCCCAGATGCACAAGGTGTTCTCAAGGGTTGATTCTGTTGTGGTGGGATAAGTGCTGTTGGCTGGAGTTCAGAGGGCTCCGCATTGGATGGGCGCGATATTGGTGAAGGGGGCAGCCCAGAAGTCAGGGTGGAGGATGGATGTGGGGTTATTGGTGGATCGGAGCTTCTGTGACAAGATAGGGAAGGTGATTGATGAATATGCGGGGTTCAATTGCACGGGGGAGGTCTCACCATCGGTGGTCTGGGAGGCTCGGAAGGCGGTGATGAGGGGGGAGGTGATTTTGTTTAAGGCCAAGGTGGATAGGGAACAGAGGGAGGAATACTAATGATTGATAGAAGAGACTTTGGAGGTGGATGGGAAGTACGCAGGGGACCCTGACAAAGAGAAAGAAGATGCAGGCGAGGTTTGACCTATTGTCCATGGGGAAAACAGTGCATCAATTGCGAAGGATGAGGAAAGCTGTCTATGAGTATGGGGATAAAGAAGGGCGTATGTTGGCAGATCAGCGCCGGGGCCCTTGGCCCTATCAAGGGAGATAGTTCAGATGCGGGACAAGACAGGAGAATTGGTGGTGCCTTCGGAACAGATTAACAAGGTTTTTGAGGAGTTTTTTTTTTTTTTTTTTAACGATACAGCGCAGTACAGGCCCTTCGGCCCACGATGTTGCACCGAAACAAAAGCCATCTAACCTACACTATGCCATTATCCATATGTTTATCCAATAAACTTTTAAATGCCCTCAATGTTGGCGAGTTCACTACTGTAGCAGGTAGGGCATTCCACGGCCTCACTACTCTTTGCGTAAAGATTTATAGGGACTTGCACAAGTCGGTGGCACCAGAGGATGAGTGGAAGATGAGGGAGTTCCTGGGTTGGTTGGAGTGCCCGAAGTTGGGTGAGGTGGAGAGGGTAGAGCTGGAGGAGCTAATGGGGGTGTAAGAGGTAAAGGTGGCAATCGGGAGGATGCAGGCGGGGAAGGTGGCAGGGTCAGATGGGTTCCCAGCTGAATTTTATAAAAGATTTACGGATAGGTTGGCACCGTTGATGGTGGAAATATTCGAGGACGTGATGGACAGGAAGGTCTTGCCACAAACGATGGGGCAGGCCTTGATCTCGCTGTTGCTTAAGGACAGGATCCAGAGTAGTGTGGGTCATAGAGGCCTATATTTCAGCTGAATGTAGACGCCAAGATATTGTCAAAGGTGCTAGTGTTAAGGTTGGAGTGGTGGCATCTGAGGGTGATTGTGGAGAAATCATATGGGGTTCGTGCAGGGCAGACATTTGTTATTGAATATGAGGACGTTGTTGAATGTGGTGCTTTCTCCGGCAGAGGGAAGAGAAATGGAGGTGGTGGTGGTGTTAGATGCGGGGATGGCGTTTGATCAGGTAGAGTGGAGTTATTCAATGGCGGTGTTGGAGAAATTTGGGACTGGGCCGAAGTTTGTGGCATGGTGCAGCTGTTGTATAAGGCGTCTATGGCAAGCGTGCGCATGAATAATATGAATTGCATCGGGGAATGTGGGAGGGGTGTCTCATGTCTCCCTTCTGTTCGCATTGGCTATAGCACCCTTGGCCATTGCGCTGAGCTCGGGGTTGAGGAGGGGGTAGTGAGGGGGGGTGGAGCATAGGGTGTCCTTCTTTGCGATGACTTGTTGTTATACATTTTGGAGCCGAGCTCTTTGGTGCGGGACTTACGGTTTGCTTCAGACATTTGGGACGTTTTCAGTGAATAAATTGAATTTAGGGAAAAGTGACATTATGGTCTCTCCTCTGGGGGTAGAGGGGCTGCCATTTTGCTTGACAGCATATCCCTTCAGGTATCCTGGGATGCAGGCATCCTGGGACTGGGCAGGTCTCTGGAAGTTCAATTTCACTAGGTTGGTGGGGAGGGTGATGGCCGACTTGTTGAAGTGGGACAATCTTCCTCTGTTGTTGGTAAGCCGGGTACAGGGAGTAAATATCAATATTTTACCGTGATTCGTGTTTTTGCTTCAGTGCCTTCCTGTCTTTCTGCCCAATTCTTTTTTCAGGCAGTGGACAGGCTGATCTCCTCATTTGTCTGGTCAGGGAAGGTGGCGAGGATAGGAAGGTGATACTGCAGAGGGGACAGCAGGCGGTGGGGTCTGGACCTCCCGGGCGCGATTCTCCGCTCGCGGGACACACCCCCCGTGCCATCGTGAACGCCGTCGCGTTTCATGACGGCGTGAAACGGGCACGGGCAGTAGCGATTGTGCCCCCACAGGAGGCCAGCACGGCGCTGGAGCAGTTCATGCCCAATGGCGGACCTACATTTTTGGGGCCCTGAAGCTTGAACTGTTATGGGGGTCCCTTCGCAACCAGCAACGAGGTCTGGGTAACCACTGTTATCTTCTTCAATGGGGTTGTTCCACGACAGATCACCAACATTTAAAAAAAAATTTAACCACCACATCTCAGATTTTGATTTAAATTGCTGTACTGGATTATCTCACATGCCAAAGTCACTGGTGTGAATACATATTTCCTATGCCTTATAGTTTTCGAGTTATGGGGGGATAAAAATGAGGGAAATGTTATATACATGCATGATGCATCATAGAATGATGAAATAAAACACAGAAAAGACCACAGTCAATATAATCTTTTATTGATCTTATTGAAACATATAAAATTATGAAGGGAATAGATAGGATAGATGCGGGCAGGTTGTTTCCACTGGTCGGGGAAAGCAGAACGAGGGGGCATAGCCTCAAAATAAGGGGAAGTAGATTTAGGACTGAGTGTAGGAGGAACTTCTTCACCCAAAGGGTTGTGAATCTCTGGAATTCCTTGCCCAGTGAAGCAGTTGAGGCTCCTTCTTTAAATGTTTTTAAGAAAAAGATAGATACCTTTCTAAAGAATAAAGGGATTCGGGGATATGGTGTACGGGCCGGAGAGTGGAGCTGAGTCCACAAAGATCAGCCATGATCTCATTAAATGGCGGAGCAGGCTCGAGGGGCCAGATGGCCTACTCCTGTTCCTAGTTCTTATGTTCTTATGTTATTATTTTAGACACCTATGAATACATACGACATGAAGCACATTTTACAAAATGCTCTTTTTTCTGTTTTTTCTAGCAACGTAATCACGTACAGTTTTGTCATATGAGAGCTTCCTTGCAATGTCATTTTCTAGAGACAATATGCATAAAGAATTTAAGCGCTCTTCCGTCATGGTAGACCAAAATTTGTTCTTTATAAAGGATAGCTTTGAAAAATTCCTTTCTGCTTCACAGCTCGTGATAGGCATTGTCAAGTACAGCTTAAGCGCAGTAGTAATATTGGGGAACACTTCAATTAGGTGTTGCTCATAAATAAGCTGAAGAACTTCTGCGCATTGCATTTTAGATGGCGTGTTTTGATCTGTGTTCTGGGATTTCCTAAGGTGCAAATATTCTTTGAACTGATAACACTCGTTTACTAATTTGTGGTCAATATCATCTTTGTAATACGATATTATAAGTTTAATACTGTCCTCATCAATTTCAGAACTGTTCACCAATTCTGAGAGGAACTTGAACCTTTTCGCAATCTGCTCATATGGGTCAATCCTCTTGCGTAACTGGGTTATCAAGCAGTCATGGAGTTGATATAGAACTTCTATCCTAAATTTGTCAGGTCCTCTCAAAGAAGCATTACCACTTGTTCCTTCTGAAAATGTCCTTGTGCCAATGCGTTTGGAAGCATCAGAATAACTTGAGGTGATATCTTCACACAAACCTTTTGCTTCTGATTGGTAGTGTGCAATCATATCGGCTGAATTTTCTCTGAGTTCTTTAACAAATGAAACTAAAGATGATAGCAGAAGATAACCTTCAAATACATGTCTATAATGAACATTGGTGCTGTGAGACCTGTATCACAGACTCTATAATGAACACTGGTACAGTGAGACCTGTATGTTTGACTGGATTATAAACACTGATACAGTAAGACCTGTATCTCTCTCTGCATAATGAACACTGGTACAGTGAGACCTGTATCTCTGACTCTATAATGAACATTGGTACAGTGAGATCTGTATCTCTGACTCTATAATGAACTAAGGCCCAGGGAGACCTGTATCTCTAACTCTATAATGAACATTGGTAGAGTGACATCTGTATCTCTGACTATAATAAACATTGGTACAGTGAGACCTGTATCTCTGACTCTATAATGAGCACTGGCACAGTGAGACATGTATCTCTGACTATAATGAACATTGGTACAGTAAGACCTGTATCTCTGACTCTATAATGAACATTGGCAGAGTGAGACCTGTATCTCTGACTTTATAATGAACATTGGCAGAGTGAGACCTGTATCTCTGAGTCTATAATGAACATTGGTTCAGTGAGACCTGTATCTCTGACTATAATGAACATTGGTACAGTGAGACCAGTATCTCCAAATTTTATGAACATTGGTATAGTGAGATCTATATCTCTGACTCTATAATGGACATTGGTACAGTGAGACCTGTATCTCTGACTCTATAATGAACATTGGTACAGTGAGAGCTGTATCTCTGACTATAATGAACATTGGTACAGTGAGACCTGTATCTCTGACTCTATAATGAGCACTGGCACAGTGAGGCCTGTATGTCTGACTATAATGAACATTGGTACAGAGAGACCTGTATCTCTGACTCTAAAATGAGCACTGGCACAGTGAGGCCTGTATCTCTGACTATAATGCACATTGGTACAGTGAGACCTGTATCTCTGACTGTAATGAACATTGGCACAGTGAGGCCTGTATCTCTGACTGTAATGAACATTGGCACAGTGAGGCCTGTATCTCTGACTGAAATGAACATTGGCACAGTGAGGCCTGTATCTCTGACTGTAATGAACATTGGTACAGTGAGACCTGTATCTCTGACTCTATAATGAGCACTGGCACAGTGAGGCCTGTATCTCTGACTGTAATGAACATTGGTACAGTGAGACCTGTATCTCTGACTCTATAATGAGCACTGGCACAGTGAGGCCTGTATCTCTGACTATAATGAACATTGGTACAGAGAGACCTGTATCTCTGGCTCTATAATGAACATTGGTACAGTGAGACCTGTATCTCTGACTCTAAAATGAGCACTGGCACAGTGAGGCCTGTATCTCTGACTATAATGCACATTGGTACAGTGAGACCTGTATCTCTGACTGTAATGAACATTGGCACAGTGAGGCCTGTATCTCTGACTGTAATGAACATTGGCACAGTGAGGCCTGTATCTCTGACTGAGATGAACATTGGCACAGTGAGGCCTGTATCTCTGACTGTAATGAACATTGGTACAGTGAGACCTGTATCTCTGACTCTATAATGAGCACTGGCACAGTGAGGCCTGTATCTCTGACTGTAATGAACATTGGTACAGTGAGACCTGTATCTCAGACTCTATAATGAGCACTGGCACAGTGAGGCCTGTATCTCTGACTGTAATGAACATTGGTGCAGTGAGACCTGTATCTCTGACTCTATAATGTGCACTGGTACAGTGAGACCTGTATCTCTAACTCTATAATGAACTCGGGCACAGTGAGACCTGTATCTCTGACTATAATGAACATTGGTGCAGTGAGACCTGTATCTCTGACTCTATAATGTGCACTGGTACAGTGAGACCTGTATCTCTGACTCTATAATGAACTCGGGCACAGTGAGACCTGTATCTCTGACTATAATGAACATTGGTACAGTGAGACCTGTATCTCTGACGATAATGAACATTGGTACACTGAGACCTGTATCTCTGACTCTATAATGAGCACTGGCACAGTGAGGCCTGTATCTCTGACTATAATGAACATTGGTGCAGTGAGACCTGTATCTCTGACTATAATGAACATTGGTACAGTGAGAACTATATCTCTGACTCTATAATGAACATTGGTACAGTGAGATCTGTATCTCTGACTCTATAATGAACATTGGTACAGTGAGGCCTGTATCTCTGACTCTATAATGAACATTAGCACAGTGAGACCTGGATCTCTGACTCTATAATGAACATTGGTACAGTGAGATCTGTATCTCTGACTCTATAATGAACATTGGTACAGTGAGGCCTGTATCTCTGACTATAAAGAACATTGGTTCAGTGAGGCCTGTATCTCTGACTCTATAATGAACATTGGTACAGTGAGACCTGTATCTCTGAATTTTATGAACATTGGTACAGTGAGACCTGTATCTCTGATTCTATAATGAACATTGTTACAGTGAGACCTGTATCTCTGACTCTATAATGAACATTGGTACAGTGAGGCCTGTATCTCTGACTATAAAGAACATTGGTTCAGTGAGGCCTGTATCTCAGACTCTATAATGTGCACTGGTACAGTGAGACCTGTATCTCTGACTCTATAATGAACTCGGGCACAGTGAGACCTGTATCTCTGACTATAATGAACATTGGTACAGTGAGACCTGTATCTCTGACGATAATGAACATTGGTACACTGAGACCTGTATCTCTGACTCTATAATGAGCACTGGCACAGTGAGGCCTGTATCTCTGACTATAATGAACATTGGTGCAGTGAGACCTGTATCTCTGACTGTAATGGACATTGGTACAGTGAGATCTATATCTCTGACTCTATAAGGTGCACTGGTACAGTGAGACCTGTATCTCTGAATCTATAATGAACATTGGCACAGTGAGGCCTGTATCTCTGACTGTAATGGATATTGGCACAGTGAGGCCTGTATCTCTGAGTGTAATGAACATTGGTACAGTGAGATCTATATCTCTGACTCTATAATGAACATTGGTACAGTGAGACCTGTATCTCTGACTATAAAGAACATTGGTTCAGTGAGACCTGTATCTCTGACTCTATAATGAACATTCGTACAGTGAGACTTGTATCTCTGACTCTGTAATGAACATTGGCACAGTGAGACCTGTATCTCTGACTATAAAGAACATTGGTTCAGTGAGACCTGTATCTCTGACTATAATGAACATTGGTACAGTGAGCTCTCTATCTCTGACTCTATAATGAACATTGGTACAGTGAGACCTGTATCTCTGACTATAAAGAACATTGGTTCAGTGAGACCTGTATCTCTGACTCTATAATGAACTTTGGCACAGTGAGACCTGTATCTCTGACTATAATGAACATTGGTACAATGAGATCTGTATCTCTGACTCTATAATGAACATTGGTACACTGAGACCTGTATCTCTGACTCTATAATGAGCACTGGCACAGTGAGGCCTGTATCTCTGACTATAATGAACATTGGTACAGTGAGACCAGTATCTCTGACTCTATAATGAGCACTGGCACAGTGAGACCTGTATCTCTGACTGTAATGAACATTGGCACAGTGAGGCCTGTATCTCTGACTATAATGAACATTGATGCAGTGAGACCTGTATCTCTGACTCTATAAGGTGCACTGGTACAGTGAGACCTGTATCTCTGAATCTATAATGAACATTGGCACAGTGAGGCCTGTATCTCTGACTGTAATGGACATTGGCACAGTGAGGCCTGTATCTCTGAGTGTAATGAACATTGGTACAGTAAGATCTATATCTCTGACTCTATAATGAACATTGGTACAGTGAGACCTGTATCTCTGACTATAAAGAACATTGGTTCAGTGAGACCTGTATCTCTGACTCTATAATGAACATTCGTACAGTGAGACTTGTATCTCTGACTCTATAATGAACATTGGCACAGTGAGACCTGTATCTCTGACTATAAGGAACATTGGTTCAGTGAGACCTGTATCTCTGACTATAATGAACATTGGTACAGTGAGATCTATATCTCTGACTCTATGATGAACTTTGGTACAGTGAGATCTGTATCTCTGACTATAAAGAACATTGGTGCAGTGAGACCTGTATCTCTGACTCTATAAGTTGCACTGGTACAGTGAGACCTGTATCTCTGATTCTATAATGAACTCTGGCACAGTGAGACCTGTATCTCTGACTCTATAATGAACATTGGCACAGTGAGGCCGGTATCTCTGACTGTAATGGACATTGGCACAGTGAGGCCTGTATCTCTGAGTGTAATGAACATTGGTACAGTGAGATCTATATCTCTGACTCTATAATGAACATTGGAACAGTGAGACCTGTATCTCTGACTAGAAAGAACATTGGTTCAGTGAGACCTGTATCTCTGACTCTATAATGAACATTCGTACAGTGAGACTTGTATCTCTGACTCTATAATGAACATTGGTTCAGTGAGACCGGTATCTCTGACTATAAAGAACATTGGTTCAGTGAGACCTGTATCTCTGACTATAATGAACATTGGTACAGTGAGAACTATATCTCTGACTCTATAATGAACATTGGTACAGTGAGATCTGTATCTCTGACTCTATAATGAACATTGGTACAGTGAGGCCTGTATCTCTGACTCTATAATGAACATTGGTACAATGAGATCTGGATCTCTGACTCTATAATGAACATTGGTACAGTGAGATCTGTATCTCTGACTCTATAATGAACATTGGTACAGTGAGGCCTGTATCTCTGACTATAAAGAACTTTGGTTCAGTGAGGCCTGTATCTCTGACTCTATAATGAACATTGGTACAGTGAGACCTGTATCTCTGAATTTTATGAACATTGGTACAGTGAGACCTGTATCTCTGATTCTATAATGAACATTGTTACAGTGAGACCTGTATCTCTGACTATAATGAACATTGGTGCAGTGAGACCTGTATCTCTGACTCAATAATGTGCACTGGTACAGTGAGACCTGTATCTCTGACTCTATAATGAACTCGGGCACAGTGAGACCTGTATCTCTGACTATAATGAACATTGGTACAGTGAGACCTGTATCTCTGACGATAATGAACATTGGTACACTGAGACCTGTATCTCTGACTCTATAATGAGCACTGGCACAGTGAGGCCTGTATCTCTGACTATAATGAACATTGGTGCAGTGAGACGTGTATCTCTGACTGTAATGGACATTGGTACAGTGAGATCTATATCTCTGACTCTATAAGGTGCACTGGTACAGTGAGACCTGTATCTCTGAATCTATAATGAACATTGGCACAGTGAGGCCTGTATCTCTGACTGTAATGGACATTGGCACAGTGAGGCCTGTATCTCTGTCTATAATGAACATTGGTACAGTGAGACCTGTATCTCTGACTATAAAGAACATTGGTTCAGTGAGACCTGTATCTCTGACTCTATAATGAACATTCGTACAGTGAGACCTGTATCTCTGACTATAAAGAACATTGGTTCAGTGAGACCTGTATCTCTGACTCTATAATGAACATTCGTACAGTGAGACCTGTATCTCTGACTCTATAATGAACTTTGGCACAGTGAGACCTGTATCTCTGACTATAATGAACATTGGTACAGTGAGACCTGTATCTCTGACTCTATAATGAACATTGGTACAATGAGATCTGTATCTCTGACTCTATAATGAACATTGGTACACTGAGACCTGTATCTCTGACTCTATAATGAGCACTGGCACAGTGAGGCCTGTATCTCTGACTATAATGAACATTGGTACAGTGAGACCAGTATCTCTGACTCTATAATGAGCACTGGCACAGTGAGACCTGTATCTCTGACTGTAATGAACATTGGCACAGTGAGGGCTGTATCTCTGACTATAATGAACATTGATGCAGTGATACCTGTATCTCTGACTCTATAAGGTGCACTGGTACAGTGAGACCTGTATCTCTGATTCTATAATGAACTCTGGCACAGTGAGACCTGTATCTCTGAATCTATAATGAACATTGGCACAGTGAGGCCTGTATCTCTGACTGTAATGAACATGGGCACAGTGAGGCCTGTATCTCTGACTGTAATGGACATTGGCACAGTGAGGCCTGTATCTCTGAGTGTAATGAACATTGGTACAGTGAGATCTATATCTCTGACTCTATAATGAACATTGGTACAGTGAGACCTGTATCTCTGACTATAAAGAACATTGGTTCAGTGAGACCTGTATCTCTGACTCTATAATGAACATTCGTACAGTGAGACTTGTATCTCTGACTCTATAATGAACACTGGCACAGTGAGACCTGTATCTCTGACTATAAAGAACATTGGTTCAGTGAGACCTGTATCTCTGACTATAAAGAACATTGGTTCAGTGAGACCTGTATCTTTGACTCTATAATGAACATTCGTACAGTGAGATCTGTATCTCTGACTATAAAGAACATTGGTGCAGTGAGACCTGTATCTCTGACTCTATAAGTTGCACTGGTACAGTGAGACCTGTATCTCTGATTCTATAATGAACTCTGGCACAGTGAGACCTGTATCTCTGATTCTATAATGAACATTGGTACAGTGAGACCTGTATCTCTGACTCTATAATGAACATTGGCACAGTGAGGCCTGTATCTCTGACTGTAATGGACATTGGCACAGTGAGGCCTGTATCTCTGAGTGTAATGAACATTGGTACAGTGAGATCTATATCTCTGACTCTATAATGAACATTGGAACAGTGAGACCTGTATCTCTGACTAGAAAGAACATTGGTTCAGTGAGACCTGTATCACTGACTCTATAATGAACATTCGTACAGTGAGACTTGTATCTCTGACTGTATAATGAACATTGGTTCAGTGAGACCGGTATCTCTGACTATAAAGAACATTGGTTCAGTGAGACCTGTATCTCTGACTATAATGAACATTGGTACAGTGAGAACTATATCTCTGACTCTATAATGAACATTGGTACAGTGAGATCTGTATCTCTGACTCTATAATGAACATTGGTACAGTGAGGCCTGTATCTCTGACTCTATAATGAACATTAGCACAGTGAGACCTGGATCTCTGACTCTATAATGAGCACTGGTACAGTGAGACCTGTCTGTATAATGTTTCACCAGATACATTGTGGTTTTGTCTCACGCACAGGACTGCAAAGGTTTTTTTTCTTTTGTCTGTTTATCATTGATTGTCAAGTGCAGCAATCACAACATGTTACGGCAAACCTGAGAACTCATGAAACAAAAGCAGAGGCTGCATGGGCCACCGTACACACTCACAACATCCCAAGTGTCGGAGAACAAAATGAAATATGTACATTGAAAATCATATCTGGGCATATTGGAGCTGACAGCACAGGACCAGGGTGTTAACACAGCGCATCGCACTTGTGTACGAATTACACAGCAACAGATAGAGTTCTGCTGGTAAAAACTGAGATGACGGCTGGGATAGTGAAATAGCATTCCTCCGATACACAGTTGCCAAATATGTGACCCTAGTGAAACTGACCAAGTGAACAGTGCATGAGGGGAGAGCAGTCCCGTGAGCCAGGCCACATCAGCATTCTTTGAATACCCAATTACACACACACTGGCATTAACACAAACACTTACGCGGGGTGACACACTTCATCGAGACACATCTACATTAGGAAGTGGAGGCAAATTTTGATCCTCAGCCTGTCCTGATCGCATTTTTGCAGCAGAATAATCGCTTTCCTTTTAAACTGGGACCCAGCACTGACTTATCTGCTGTCAGTGAAGTCCTGCCAATTAATTTATGACTGCCTTGTAAAGTCGCTTCTGGGGCCCCTCCGGGATTAGGGGCCCTGAAGTTTAAGCTTCATTAGTTTCATAGTAGATCCGCCCCTGTTCATGCTGCTCCAGCCTTACTTCCTGGCGCGCACCGGGGGCGGCGCCAACCCGCGCATGCGCGGTGGCCTTACTGAATGCTCCGGCCCGACGCATCATGGCGCAGGGGTTCAGGGGCCGGACGGGCAACAAAGTAGGACCGGGATGGGAGAGGCCAGCCAGCTGATCGGTGGGCCCCGATCGCGCGCCTGACCCCATCGGAGGCACCCCCCCCTCCCCGGGGACAGAGCCCCCCTCCCCCCCCACAGGCCGCCCTCCCGACCCTTCGGCAGTTCCCGCCGGCAGCGACCAGGTGTGGACGGCGCCGACTCTGCTTTATTCGCGCGGCCCATTCGGGCCGGAGAATCGGCTGCCCTGCCACGTAGAGTGGCCCACGACCGGCGGCACACCAAATGCGCCGGCGCAAATGGCGGCCATTCTCCGCGTGCCGGCGTCGAGGCGGCGTGGCGCGGTTGCGCCGATTCTCCGGGCCGGCGCGGGGCTGGGCATTATGTATGAGGATGGAGGCGGGCTCATATAGGCTGTCAGGGCTGCAGGCGGTTGCAACGGCGCCGTTCCTACTGGCCCCAGGGAAGTACTAGTGAGTCCAGTGGTGTTGGCCATGCTGAATTTCTGGAGGCTGTTTCGGTTGCATTTTAAGTTGGGAGCACGATTGGGGTTTTGCTGGTTAGGGGGAATCATGGGTTTGAGCCAGGGGGCTGGATGCGAGGTTCCAGGGATGAGAAGGGGATTAAGAAAATTAAGAATCAGTTTCTGTTTCTAATCATCAGACAACCTACGTTTCTAGCAATTAATTCTGATCTTGTTGTATTGTTTACAACACTTGGTGCAAACTATTGAATAACCCCAAGTTATTTAGCATACAAAAAAAAATCAAATTGTCAGTTTACAGTAACTGATGGCTAGCCATGCTCGATAATAAAGAAATGCTTTAGATCATATAGTTGTTTCATAAAAATGAAACAATTCCAGTGAAAGCACTTGAATGGCAATGTTTTATTAAGCATGCCTGATGATTGTAATGTGTCTGATAAATCGTAGAAGCTCAGTTACAGTTTGCTTGAAGGGAAGTAGGACTAAATCATACCAACGTATCAGCCCAGTGATAAAGTGCAGCGATGGGATTTAGCAACAGAATTGACTGAACTAACTCAACAAAATTTCAAACACTTCAAAACCATTTACATAATAGCTTTGCATCGAATGGAGTCTGTAGACCTTCTGCATCTCAATTCCATTTACTCACCTTGGTCCATATCTGCAGGTTCTAATGCAGGTAGGGAATATACAGTGAATGGTAGAACCCTCAAGAGTATTGAAAGTCAGAGAGATCTAGGTGTACAGGTCCACAGGTCACTGAAAGAGGCAACACAGGTGGAGAAGCATACGGCATGCTTGCCTTCGTGGGCCGGGACATTAACCTTAGTTAGGCCACACTTGGAGTAGAGTGTTCAATTCTGGTCTCCACACTACCAGAAGGATGTGGAGGCTTTAGAGAGGGTGCAGAAGAGATTTACCAGAATGTTGCCTGGTATGGAGGCAATTAGCTATGAGGAGCGGTTGAATAAACTTGGTTTGTTCTCACTGGAACGACGGAGGTTGAGGGGCGACCTGATAGAGGTCTACAAAATTATGAGGGGCATAGACAGAGTGGATAGTCAGAGGCTTTTCCCCAGGGTAGAGGGGTCAATTACTAGGGGGCATAAGTTTAAGGTGCGAGGGGCAAGGTTTAGAGTAGATGTACGAGGCAAGTTTTTTACACAGAGAGTAGTGGGTGCCTGGAACTCGCTGCCGGAGGAGGTGGTGGAAGCAGGGACGATAGTGACATTTAAGGGGCATCTTGACAAATACATGAATAGGGTGGGATAGAGGGATACGGACCCAGGAAGTGTAGTAGATTGTAGATTAGTCGGGCAGCATGGTCGGCACGGGCTTGGAGGGCTGAATAGCCTGTTCCTCTGCTGTACTTTTATTTGTTCTTTGCAGGGGGGTAGGGGTCCTATGTAATCTATCTGCAAATTCGTCCAGGGGCCATTAACGGGGCGGGTGTGACTAAGCTGAGCCTTTCTTGCATATCTGTCCGGATTGTTTTGGGCACAGATCAAGCAATTTTCAATGTAGTGAGTAACATCGGCTTTTAAATCAGGCCACCAGCAGAGAGGTCTGAGGTGGGTTAGGGTGGGTGCAATGCCTTGGTGTCCATGATTGTCATGGAACTGACAAATAATCTTGTTCCTGTCCTGGCTGGGAACTACATAAATGCCTTCTTTCAAAATTACACCGTCATGTGTGGTGATTGTGTTCTTAAACTTGTCATACGGGGCTGGGAAGGTTCCTTTTAAAACTTCCCTGAGTTTTTCATCTTCCTTCTGGGCCTTTGCTAGGTCCTGAATGTTGGTCTGTGAGACCTGAACCGCGTGTACTGGGGTGCTCTCGGGGGGGGGGGGGGGGGGTTCCAAAAGTAGCCATGCCTGGAACCTGCCTTCGGTAGGGCGTCTGCTTTAACGTTACCAGGGTGGGAAGAACGGTGATGACTGCGAACCTTAATTATGCCGTATTTCCTATCTTTAGCTGTCTCTAGGATATGCCGGAGTAATGGGGCTGAGGGTAGGGGCTTTCCCTCTGCGGAAACAAATTCTCTAGTTTTCCACAGGGGTAGGAATTCCGTTAAACTATTACAGACATATAAACTGTCCGAATATATGTCTGCTGGGGTCGGAAACGAGTCAGGGTGGTCTACAGTGCACGCAATGGCTGCCAGTTCTGCTGCCTGCGAGCCGAGATGTCCTGGCAACTGAATGAAATCTCCTTGACATAGATGCCGCAACCGGTGATTCTCTTTCCATTCAAACTGTGGAGGAGCCATCCACATAAATTTTAAGGGGTGCGCACGTGTCTGTGGGCTGGGGTCTCTGGGGTGTAGTACCTGCTTTCCTGGGAGCTAACTTAGGTATAAATGGGCCTGTGTTGTGTTTTGTGGTGATGATCTCACACTCATGTGGGGTCCCTGCATATTGCAAATTATCGGCTAGGGAAGTGTCAGTCTTGGTTCTTTTAACGTAATGTCCCGTCCCTGTAAAAGAAGGGTCCAACGGGCTGCGTGGATTTGGCTGACTGTGCCATCTTTAAGTCGACCGTCTAATAATAGCTGTGTTGGGGTGTGTTCAGTGAGAATGGTGATGGGGTTGAGTCCTGTAATGTAGGCGAAGTACTGTACTGCCCCAAAAACTGCGAACAGGTGCCTTTCGCAGGCGGAAATTCCTTGCTCGACAGGATCTAACACACGTGAGGCGTATGCCACGGGGCGTAATTGGTCATGGCGTTCCTGGAGGAGTACGGCCGAAAGGGTTCGGTCGGTGCTTGGAACTTCGATTGCATACGGGGAAAGTGGATCTGGGACCTGTGCTGAGGGCTCTCTTTAAAGCATCCACGGCATCCGTATGCTGTGGAAGCCATTCCCAAGGTGCCTGCTTCTTGAGAAGTTTGGATAGGTGCGCTGCTTTTGTGGCAAAACCGTCGATATGGTTTCAGCAGTAGCCAACCAGTCCTAAAAATGACCGGAGGGCTGAGACATTATGGGGAAGGGGCAATTTGGCGATCGAGTCAATTCTCTTTTGCTCCATCTCGCGTTTACCATGAGTGATTATTGTACCCAATTAAATCACTTTTTCCTGCAAAATCTGGACCTTCTTGGGGTTGACTTTACATCCAATCTGTCCTAGGAGTTCAGCAAGAAGCGAAATGTGCTCTCCCTTTGTGTCTGTCTGTAGTAGCAAGTCATCTACATACTGGACCAGACAATCGGGGCGGGATAAGTTTGCTAGTCCATTTGCCAGCTGTCGGAGGAAAATGGAGGGGGAGTTATGGAAGCCTTGTGGAAGGCACGTCCACGTGTATTGTTGTCCCTGTAATGTAAAGGCGAATTTGTACTGGCACGCTTTATACAATGGAATGGACCAAAAGCTGTTGCTAATGTCCAAAACCAAAAAAAATTTTGACTGGAGTCCTTGTTTGAGCATGGTCTCGGGACTCGTGGCTACGGTGGGGGCTGCTGCTGGGGTTACTTTGTTCAGTTCCCGGTAATCAATGGTCAGTCGCCATGATCCATCCGGTTTCCTGATGGGCCAAATTGGTGCGTTATTTGTGGAGGCTACTGATCTGAGTACGCCTTGATCAAGCAAACTGTCTATTACTTTGGAGATTTCACCCTCTGCCTCTTGGGGAAAACCGTACTGCTTTTGGGTCTGGGGTGGGGACCTGTAATGTTCACCAAGCCAGCTATTTTGCCACAGTTATGCTTGTGCTGTGCAAATGCTGCTTTGTGTTGCTGCAGGACTTCCCTAACCTGTCTGTCCTGACTAATGGCTCGAGGGTCGAACCAGAAGTCTCCTACTGAGCTAATCCTGTTTTCATAGTCTCCAACTGTGAACGTGGCGGGGGCTCGTGCTGCCTTTGCCATTCTCCATACACATTTATTAACTGGATCAAAAGAGAGGTTGTTGGAGCTCATAAAATCGATTCCTAGGATGTGTTCAGCTGTCTGGGGTAGATCGACCAAAACTACGGGGTGTTTAGTTGTAATATTCCCTATTTGTATCGCTACAGGGGCTGTGATGTGTCCTTGTTGTAATAGACCTGCAAAGCCGCTGAGTGTAATGGTGTCAGTTGTGGGCCACGTGGCTCGCTGGAACATCGTGGAGAATTGAGTGTGGTGCGGGACCTTCCTGTGTCCCAAAGAAATTCTACGGGTGTCCCTGGACTTTGCCTGCTACGACTGGTCTACTGGACTTGTCCCAAAGGGTATCGCAGACCCAAGTTGGGGAGCCCGAACACCGTCAGTCGGTGCCGTTCATGTCTATGATCTCTGAACGGGCGCTAACGCTATGGATTGGCTTTGCCCTATTCTTATTTAGGGTGCCTGTCTGTTGGTTTCTCTGCTGCTTCTGGGGGGCTTGACACTCTCGTGCAAAGTGTCCTAATTGTCCACAGTTGTAACATTCCTGGGATTTAGGCTGCTGTGGGCTGTTCCTGCCCTCATTTACCCATGCGGGGTTCTGGTGCGCTTTAACTGGATTCATGTCTGCCTGCTCTTCCTCGGGTTTCGCAAATGTGGTTTTGCCTTGGACTGATTGCTCCCAAGTGTGGGACAATCTCTTCAAAACCCATTTTTCGTTGTGGGGCTCGTCTGAGGGGTCGTAATTTGTGCAAGCTCTCTGTCCTGCCTCTGGCGCATGAGAGACTAGGATGCTAGTCCATTTGGCCATATTATCCGCGGACAAATGGACGCGGGCTAACTCTCCGAAAACCGCTGTAAAATGTATCCACAAGCGTCCAGCAAATGCTGTGGGGTGATCTGTTTTCATTTGCCGACACTTGTTTAGGCCTTCTACGGGGTCTCCTCTGTTATAGCCGATCGCATCCAGGATCGCTGTGTGCATCTCTTGGAGTGTGCCTCCTCCTACATTCTGTGGGTCGGGAAGGGCTGCCACGACTGACGGGTCGAGGCTTAAAACTGTGAGCTTCACTTGCTCCTTTTCATCCAGGCTGTACATGGTAGCCTGCTGTTTAACTCTAGCAAAAAACTGGTGGGGGTCTGATGTGGAAAGGAACAGTGTAATTTTTCCACACGCATCCCGTAATTGGGTCACGGTTAATGGGGTTGTATATAGGAAATGTGCGTTTCCTTCTGCTGCGGCCCTGCGGTGTATGGTTACAGGGTTCATGGGGGGGTGTTCTCCTGTTCAGTCGGGGGTTGGGGTGCTTTTCTCTTCTGGGGTTTTTCTTGCGTGCATGTCCCATGTACGTATCTGTGCGCAGTTTCATTTAACTCCTGCCAATCGGGGCCGTTTCCCTGGTCTAACTGGGGTCCAAACGAATTTTGAAACCCATTCTGGACAGAAAGCAGAGATTGCAATTCTGCAATTTGCTTCCGGCACTTTGCGTGATCTACTGAACTCTGCCTTTGTCCCGTCGTGGAAGTGTGGAGCGCTCGTAGGGCTGCTTTCAAATCATTGCACTGTGTCTGCAATTTCTCTACCTGTTGCTCGGTTTCTTGTCTTGCCAAGACCGCACGTTGCGTGTCCTGGTAGGCCTTATCATATTGGATCTGAAAACTACTCAAATGGGCGAGACAAGACTGGTGTGCCTTCTTGGCATCATCCACCTCTCTGTCCCTCGCTGCTAACTGTTCTCTCAAATCTTTATTCTTCTCGCTCACATTTCCCTCACTATTTCTGTCTCTCTCCTCAATCTCTCTACGGAGCATCCTAACGACCTCCTCTGTGCCTCGCAATTGTGCCAAGCAGGACACGATTGCCATTGGCTTGCGAGCTTTCCCTGAGCTCTTCCTGTGGATCTCTGACAGGTTCTCCCACCAAGTATGTCCTATACTCCGGGGACCTGTTTCATCATTCGCGCAGAATTCACTCCAAAGGGGCCATCCTTTCCCTTTGAGGTACTTTCTGATTTCCTCTTCCCATACAGGACATTGTCCTACTCGACTGGTCGTTGTGACCTCGAATTCTTGGGGGTTCATAAGGCGTTCCATTGCCTTCATTGCCATTTTCTCTATCTGGGTTCTCTACTGAATTTGGAACAGGGGGTGATAAATTGGTGATGTAAACACGGGTACGGCTTTCGCTAATTTCCGGCCTACAAAACTCCTGACAGTTTTACGCAACAAAATCTCTCAGGTTTACCTTATATCCCTGTTAGTACGCATGCATTAACACACTTCCGAATCTCGGAGGTTTGATCAGTATTGTTCTCACACTTGTGGTTTTTCTGTTTCCAATTGGATTCCAATTCAAATTTGGGTCGAGTCCCGTCAGAGGTCGCCAGTAAATGTTGCTAATTGTGTTTCTCTTTATTTGGCTCTGAATATGGCGGCCAATATGGTCGCCTTCCTTAATTCTAATTACGTTTTGCTCTAGAGTTTCCCGGTATCTCTTGATACCGCCACAAGGTTCAAACCAAATACTGATCAAAGACTCGATACACCAGTTAGTTAGTTCAAAGTCAAATGCTTATTTATTTACGCACACAGTTAAATATAATCATGCACAAATACTACAGACTAAACTATCACTACTGCTAAAGCCTATACTTAGCTTTGGGCGCCCACTCAGTCAGAGGAATAATGGCCGTTGTTCGTTTCTGAGGCTGCTGGGGTCGAAGTGGTGAAGGGGAACAGCTAAGGTCGTCTGTCTGGTAGCCTGCGTTGACCTTGGACTTACTTGTTCTGGTGCAGCTTTTGGGCAGGTCTTGCCTCGGTGAGAGCCAGAGCCAAGAGAACGGTTCTCTCTTGGGGGATCCTTCTTATACCCAAAGGGGCTGCGCGTGCTTTTGGGCGGGCCTTGAACTTGGCCCCAATTAATTGGGCCATTTCTCAATCGTTCCTATCGATTTCATCCAATAAAGGGGTGGGTGCCCTGATGGCTGGACGTGTCCTAGGTGGCCGTTGGCCTGCTTTGTTCTGGCCTCCTCTGGCGCTGGGGTGTCTGCCTTAGTAACGTTTACTTAAATGTTACTGGTTTGTCCCCGGAGATGGCCCATTAGTATGCTAATGGTTTGCAGTTTTGGTCTTGTCTGCGAGCTGCGGCTCTAATCAACAGACAAACCCTGAACCTGCTTGTTTTCTCAGTAGTGTCCATTTTCCCTGCAATCTTTGCAAAGTGTCCATTTTGTAATCGGGAAGTGGCCATCCCAGATGGCTACACCGGGACCAAGGCCTTCAGCACGAGGTCGAGCCCGTCAAAATGGTGGCCCAGGCTTCCAGAAGGCGCTCCTTGAACGGCAATCCTGCGCGCGCAAACCTGAATGCAGGCCACACGCATTTGCGCAGTTCTCCCGAAGATTTGACACGGAAGAAAGGCCTACTGCGTATGCGCGAGCGTGGAGGGACAGCGTCATGACGTGTCCCAGCTGCGGACACGCCCACTTAAAAGGGCAATGTCCAGCTTCTGGAAAACAATGTTTAAAGTGTGGCAAATACAACCACTTTGCCTCACAGTGCAGAGCTGCGCTGCAAATGAAGACAACAAGAGAGAAATGCATGAACTTCAACGTAAAAAGCATAGACTCAACGGAGCAGAAAAAAAAAATGATGAGTATTCCTTGGATGAGGACAACCTCGCTTGTGACAACTCGTTTGTCGTGGACATGATCGAGACAATTGAGGAACATGACGTAACAATCGCCACGCCTCACCCGGTCAACAGCAATGATTCCAGTCGTGAGTGGACTGCGATGTCAAGTCAATGACTTTCCATTAGTCTTCAAGCTTGACACTAGGGCCTCAGCTAACCTCCTCACTAGTAAGGATCTCCATTCGATTCCAGGAGACCATGAAATAATACCCGCTGCATGTCGGCTGAAGGACTACAACGGCAATCAGATCGCCTCAAAGGGATCGTGCCACCTCCGGGTGGACAACAAGACGATACGCAAGCAGCTACGATTCGAGATTGTAGACGACAATAAATCATCACTGTTAGGCGCTCAGGCCTGCAAAGACTTGCGGCTGGTGCAACGCCTTTACATGCACACCCTGGATCCATTAAGCCTGGAAGCTAGAATCCACAGCATGCTACAAGAATACCCCGACGTCTTCAAAGGCATGGGCACCCTACCCTGCCAATACAAAATCATGCTGAAGACAGACACCAAACCCGTCATTCAGCCGCCCAGGAGGGTTCCAACTCCACTGCGGGAGAAGTTGAAAGCGGAACTCAACAGACGGCAGTCACAAGGCGTAATATCGCGAGTCACACAGCCGACTGACTGGGTTCGCTCCATTGTCTGTGTTAAGTAACCTTCTGGAGATCTTCCCATATGCATAGACCCGAAGGACCTGAACCAGAACATTCGCCAGGAACACTACCCCATCCCCAAGGGTGAAGAGATCGCGGCTGAGATGGCGAATGCTCATATCTTCACCAAACTCAACGCCTCGCAGGGATTTTGGCAGATACAGCTCGATGACTCGAGTAGATTACTGTGTACGTTCAACACGCCATTTGGACGTTTCTGCTTCAATCGCATGCCCTTTGGCATTATCTCTGCGTCAGAGATCTTCCACAGGATAATGGAGCAAATGACCGAGGGCATCGAGGGTGTCAGAGTCTATGTGGATGACATCATCGTATGGTCCACCACTGAAGAAGAACACCTCTGTCGTCTGAAGAAGGTGTTTCAGAGGATTCATAAATACGGTTCGAAACTGAACCAGGCAAAATGCACATTTGCGAAGGAGTCTGTAACCTTTTTGGGTGACACCATATCACCTCAGGGTCTCAGCCCTGATTCAACTTCCTCGGCAAGTTCATCCCAAACCTGTCCGCACGGACGGCAGCTTTACGCAATCTCCTATGAAAGACCACTGCGTTTGAGTGGACACAACGTCACCAAAATGAATGGGTGGATCTCAAACAGCAACTAACGAGGGCACCGACCCTTACTTTCTTTGACACAACCAGACCCACCAAGATCCCCACTGATGCCAGCCAGGACGGGATTGGCGCCGTTCTCCTCCATCAGGCCGACTAGTCTGACTGGGTCCCGGTGGCATACGCGTCCAGAGCCATGACCGTAACTCAGTGCAGGTATGCACAAACCGAAAAAGAATGTCTCGGACTCCTCACTGGGATTCTGAAGTTCCAGGACTATGTGTACGGCCTGCCCACGTTCATAGTGGAAACCGACCACAGATGTTGGTCCATATCATAGACAAGGATCTAAATGACATGACACCTCGTCTGCAGCGCATCATGATGAAGCTGCGAAGGTATGATTTCACCCTAGTATACACCCCGTGACGAGACCTTGCCATTGCCGATGCACTGTCCCGATCAATTGGCACTGACAACGCACCGTCAGCCCCTTTCAGAGAAATCGAGGCCCAAACACAGTTATGCAGGGAGAATTTGCCTGCTTCGGATGAGAAGCTTCGCCTAATCTGACAGGAGACGCAGAAAGACGCAACCTTACGGAGGGTGCTGCACCTACTCCAGCACGGTTGGACGAGGGGACAATGTCCACAATTTCAGAATGTCAAGTCAGAACTGATTGACGTTGACGGCCTGCTGCTACGCAATGCGCAGATTGTGTTTCCGGCCACACTCCGCGCCGAGATGCTACGTAAGATTCATGAAGGCCACCTAGGAATTCAGAAATGCAAAAGGCGAGCACGACAGGCTGTGTACTGGCCCGGCATGAATCAAGACATAACGGACATGGTCATGACATGTGACACCTGTCAAAGACATCAACCCGCACAGTGTAAAGAACCACTGCAGCAACACAAACTCACAATGGCACCGTGGACAAAAGTGGGCATTGACCTATTTCATGCCACAGGGCGTGATTACGTCTTGATCATGGACTATTACTCAAACTATCCGGAGGTACTCAAACTCCATGATCTCACGTCTTCATCTGTCATCAAGACGTGCCAGGAGACATTCGTGCGACATGGAATCCCGCGTGAGATAATGTCAGATAATGGTCCCTGCTTCGCGAGCTGGAAATGGAAAGAGTTCTCAGACCGATACAGCTTTCGGCATGTAACATCCAGTCCGCGCTACCCACAGTCAAATGGGAAAGTGGAAAAGGGTGTCCACATTGTTAAACAACTTATTAGCAAGGCAACAGATTCACGCTCAGACATCAACCTAGCGCTATTATCCTACCGAGCAACCCCATTGAGCTCAGGACTGTCGCCAGCACAGATGCTCTTTGGCAGGGACATCTGGACAACCCTCCCGGCGATTCAATTCTGAGACCCCGATAATGCTCTGGTACTCGACAAAATGCAGGTACTACGGTCCAAACAAAAACAATACTACGATCAACATGTGATCCCACTCAAGCCACTGAACATGGGCGACATCGTCAGGATCAGGGACCCAGAAGGCGGATGGTCTGAGCCAGCCACGGTGATCAGGCAGGAGGCACCGCAGTCCTACATTGTCAAGTCGTCGGTAGAAGTACTCTTTCGCCGCAACCACCGGGATCTGTTAATGTTTTGGCCTACAACGCCGGTGTTTCCCGCACTGTGCTTGACCAAGTCCATTAGTCCACAGGACGTTCCTCGCCACACAACGCCAGACATCAAACCGTCATCCCCACCACCATCGTTAAGACGCTCCAGCAGAAGCCGTAATGCACCCGACCGGCTAGATTTGTAATGACTCTTCAACACACCCACAAGACAAATATGAACATTTCTCACGATGGACTTATAACACTGTTAGTTGTTTCTGTATTACTTTATCATTTTCGCAGTGTGCAGATTTGCTTATTCTCACCACTTGTTATGTACAGTTTTCTTGAGGCCAGTCTAGAAAACATATCAAGTCAAAAGGGGGGAATGTAGTGATCTGTACATCTGTACATACATCTGCACATACACCAGGGACTGCAGCACAGATGTGACAGCCACAGCATCACTAGAGGGAGAATCAGAGATAGGTATAAAGGGTCGAGCCCAAGGCAGGATCTGCCTCTTGAATGAAATGAATGAATGAAAATCGCTTATTGTCACAAGTAGGCTTCAATGAAGTTACTGTGAAAAGCCCCTAGTCACCACATTCCGGCGCCTGTTCGGGGAGGCTGGTACGGGAATTGAACCGTGCTGCTGGCCTGCCTTGGTCTGCTTTCAAAGCCAGCGATTTAGCTAGTGAGCAGCAGCACACAGGAATAGCTTAGCAAAGGCAGTTTACCTTAGTTTCACTGGTGATACCTCTTGACTGTTTTACATCTAGTTGAGCTCTGGAAGCAGAACGAACCCTTTGAATAAAGTGTTTGTGTTAACTGTAAGTCTACAGTCATTATTCAGAATTAGAGAATAACATAGTTTAAGTGGAAAGGATGGGTATGTTGTGCCTGTGAGGATTTTTTGGGGGGCGCGGTGTTCCTATTTCGCGTATAAACAATATGGATTTGCAGGAACAGTATAAAATTTGCAGATGTCACAAAATCAGGACAAATCGTTTGAGGATTCTGAAGGACTGTGGCAGGACATTGGTAGCATTCAAAAGTGGAACCAGCGCCCCGGCCCCTGCCAGACGCAACCACCTACCTTCCACAAGGTCAGACTTCTCTCATCAGATCCCAGGACTATCCAGATGTAACCGCCGACTGAGGAAATGAGGGAAAAGCGGCGGTCTGCAGGTGAGACTAAAGCAATATGGTTTCAAGACTCCTCTCCCCAGCATACTCCTGGCAAAAATCTAAGCGATCGAAAACAAGCTGGACGAACTTAATGCTAGACTTACGTCTCAGAGGGAAGTAAGAAACTGCTGTGTGCTCTGTTTCACAGAGACATGGTTCACCCCTGCCTCACCGGATGGTGCCATACAACCTAACGGCTTCTCAATACACCTGACGGACTGCACGGCATCATCAGGCAAAGCAAAGGCTGGAGGGCTTTGCCTCCTCATCAACTCCCCCTGGTGCTCGGATGTGGCGACCCTGGCGACCTACTGCCCCCTGTACTACCTTCCACGTGAGTTCACTTCAGTCATTATCACCGCGATCTACATCCCACCCCAGGCAGAAGTGAAGAAGGCACTGGATGAATTGTACACAGTTATAAATAACAATGAAACAGAACACCTGGAGGCCTTGTTCATCGTGGCTGGGGACTTCAACAAGGCTAACCTCAAGAGTGCACTCCAAAATTCCACAAACACATCTCTCCTATCACACCAGGGGCGACAACACTCTCGACCACTGCTACACAAAAATCAAGGGTGTCTATTGTTCCGGCCCCCGACCGCACTTTGGGGAATCAGACCATAAGACAGTGCTCCTTCTCCCGGCATAAAAGCAGAAACTTAAGCGGGAGAATCCAGTTAAGAAGGTCATGCAGTACTGGTCTGAGGCAACAGAAGAGCTCCTACATGACTGCTTGGAGTCAGTGGACTGTTCCATATTCAAGAACTCAGCGACCAAGCTAAGCGAGCATGCCACCACCGTCACAGACATCATCAGCAAATGTGTAAACGATTGCGTGCCAAAGAAAGTAGTACGCACATTCTCCAACCGGAAACCATGGCTTTAGATTCACGTCCATTGAGGAATGCCAAGAGACAGTATCACACCAAGCTAGAGTCACAGACTAGCATTACAGACTCTCGTTGGCTATGGCAAGGCTTAAATAACATAACGGGCTCAAAATGAAGTCAAGCAGAATCTCCGGCAGCAGTGCACCCCTCCCCGATGAACTCAATGCAATCCTGCTCGTTTCGAGCAGGAAACTATCAAACCATTGTCAACTGCCCCAGCAGTCCCGGACAGACCCATACTCATCGTCACAGTTTCCGATGTCAGATTGGCCTTATTGAAGATGAACCCTTGGAAGGCGACGGGTCCAGATGCGGTCCCAGGTTGTGCACTCAGATCCTGCGTGGACCAGCAGGCAGATGTGTTTGCGGACATCTTAAACTCTCCCTACTCCGTTCTGAGATCCCCAACTGCTTCAAGAAGACCATCATTACACCGGTACCAAAGAAGAAACAAGCAACGTGCCTCAATGACTACCATCCAGTGGCCTTGACATCGATCGCAATGAAGTGCTTTGAGAGGTTGGTCCTGAGGCACATCAACTCCATACTCCCAGAATGCCTTGATCCATTACAATTCCCATACCGCTGCAACTGATCCACAGCAGACGCCATCTCCCTAACCCTACACTCATTTTTGGAGCATCTCGACAACTAAGTCTCCTACATCAGACTCCTATTTATTGACTACAGCTCTGCCTTCAACACCATAATCCCAGTCAAGCTCATATCAAAGCTCCAATACCAAGGACTTGGCTCTTCACGCTGCAACTGGATCCTCGACTTTCTGACCCATAGACCACAATCAGTAAGGATAAACAACAACACCTCCTCCACGATAGTCCTCAATACTGGGGCCCCGCAAGGCTGCGTACTTAGCCCCCTACTATACTCCCTGTATATAAACAACTGCATGGCAAAATTTGGCTCCAACTCCATCCACAAGTTTGCTGATGACACGACCACAGTGGGTCGGATCTCGAACAACGATGAGTCAGAATGCAGGAGGGAGATAGAGAACCTAGTTGAGTGGTGTAATGACAACAATCTATCCCTCAATGTCAGCAAAAGCAAAGAGCTGGTCATTGACTTCAGGAAACAAAGCATTGCACACACCCCTGTCAGCATCAACGGGGCTGGGGTGGAGATGGTTGACAGCTTCAAATTCCTGGGTGTGCACATCACCAAAAATCTCTCCTGGTCCACCCACGTCGACGCTACGACCAAGAACGCACAACAGCGCCTATACTTCCTCAGGAAACTAAGGAAATTCAGCATGTCCACGTTGACTGTTACCAACTTTTATAGGTGCACCATAGACAGCATCCTATCTGGCTGCATCACAGCCTGGTAGGGCAACTGCTCGGCCCAAGACCGTAAGAAACTACAGAGTCGTGAACACCGCCCAGTCCATCACACGAACCTGCCTCCAATCCATTGACTCTGTCTACACTTCCCGCTGCGTGGTGAAAGCGGGCAGCATAATCAAAGACCCCTCCCACCCGGCTTACTCACTGTTCCCACTTCTTCCATCGGGCAGGAGATACAAAAGTCTGAGAACATGCATTAACAAATTCAAAAGAGCTTCTTCCCCACTGTTACCAGACTCCTAAACGACCCTCTTATGGACTGATCTGATCTCTTTGCACATCTTCTCTACTGACTGGTACTACACTCCTATATGCT
The DNA here is from genome assembly GCF_047496885.1 of Scyliorhinus torazame. NCBI lineage: Eukaryota > Metazoa > Chordata > Chondrichthyes > Carcharhiniformes > Scyliorhinidae > Scyliorhinus > Scyliorhinus torazame. The sequence continues at coordinate 204,834,030 of NC_092707.1, forward strand.
TCACCCGATGCCTGTGTCTATGTATTCACATTGTGTATTTTATGTTTGCCATATTATGTATTTTCTTTTCATGTATGGAATGATCTGTCTGAGCTTCACGCATGACAATTTTGTTCACTGTACCTCAGTACGCATTGCAAAAAACAAGTCCAATCCAAAAGCTTTACAGGTTGGGCAGGTTGGTGCGACTGGGTTTGCCCTCTTTTTCTGGGGAGTGGCGAGGGATGGGTAGGGTGGTGGCAGGTGAGGGGGTGGTGGCAGGGTGACGGGTATGGTGATGGGGCGGTGATGGGCGGGTGGCGGTGGGGCGACGGGGGTGGTGATGGGAAGGGGTGGCAGAGGATGACGGGGGCTGTTCCTGCAGCTTTCCTGCCTGACTTACAGGAGAATCATTCCACCAAAGAATTTAGGTCTCATAAGATACAAAAGTAAGTTGATAACCTTGGTTATTTCAAAGTTGGAGAACAGTGTGTAATTTTTGACACACTGTAATAGGAAGAATACAAAAGCAATGGGAAATAAATCAGGGCAGATTCCGCTGGCATGTTATGCGGTATAAGGGGTTGCAGTGATGAATTATGTAGTATTACATAGAATTTGCAACACAGAAGCACTGTGCCAGCATTTATAATCCACACAAGCCTACTCTCTACCTCTCTTTATCTGATCTGAAGAGAAGGCTTGAGCAGTCAGATTTTATTGTCCTGCAGTTTAGAAAGTTAAGGAGTGGCCTAATGGAGGCTCTGGAGGTTATGGATGGTCACAGAAGACAAGTTGTGATAAGTCATGTCTTCAGGAGCTGTGGGGAGAAAACTGGGGGAAAGGTCTCAGAAACAAAAGGACGGAGGCCGAAACATCAGCCTGAGTGAAACCAAAGCAGCAAATGCTGTACAATTCGGCACATCAGAAATCCCACGTGGAGAAACAGGTACAAACCTTCCCTCAGAACAGGAAGATATCCCAGATAGACAGCACTAAACAATAGCGGCATGGTAGCACAGTGGTTAGCACTGTGGCTTCACAGCATCAGGGTCGCAGGTTCGATTCCTGGTTTGGATCACCGCCTGTGTGGGGTGTGCACGCTCTCCCCATGTCTGTGTGGGTTTCCTCCGGGTGCTCCGGTTTCTTCCCACAAATCCCGAAAGACATGCCTGTTAGGTAATTTGGACATTCTGAATTCTCCCTCAGTGTACCCGAACAAGGGCCGGAATGTGGCGACTAGGGGTCTTTCACAGTAACTTCATTGCAGTGTTAATGTAAACCTACTTGTGACAATAAAGATCATTATTACAAGGAACAGACAAGGAAAGTAAGAAAAATTCACACAGTGAAAAGTATTAGCAAATGGCTTGTAAAGTGCGATGGTGTGGGTGGAGGTAATGGTGAGAGGATTGAAGGGATATTCATAGGAGACATACTGAGAGCAAAGAAGTTAAAGAGATGCAGGGTTTTAGATGAGTTAAAGGACAATCAATAAGTGGCATGGAAAGCATGAAAACTGGAAGAATAGATCCTGCCACGGTGGGCCAGTTGAAAGGTAAGCATTGATCTGACAGTTGTGGACCGCACTGCCAGCATAGTTTTCTGATGGGTGGGGAGATATGGTGTTCCCACTCCCAGAATCAACCCCTTTGATGTCCCTATTCCCCAAAACACCTGTGTTACAACACCCTGGGCTAGTGCGTATTGATTCCAGCCCCACAGGCCCCGATGTCCCAACACAGTGGTGCGGTTGAAGGTCTTGGCATGTGGCAGGGGGGGATGTAATATTTACATACTGGCTTAGTAATAGACTGATGTATTGCTGATGACTTTCCCAGAGAGGGTGGATGGTCCCGATGGTGAGGTGTCAATAACCAGGGGTCACAGTCTGAGGATACTGTTTAGGTCTGAGATGAGAACTTTCTTCACCCAGAGAGTGGTGAGTCTGTGGAATTCACTACCCCAGAAAGCAGTTGAGGCTTTTCAGGAAGCAGTTATAGTTCTTCAGGGTGAAGGAGATCAAAGGATATGGGGGAAGGTGGGATCATGCCATTGAGTTGGATCATCAGCCATGATCATAATGAATGGTGTAGCAGGCTCAAAGGGCCGAATGGTCTCCTCCGCCTGCTCTTATTTTCTATGTTTCAATATTTTAAAGCTATGTTCCGAGCTGTAACACAGTCAAGGCCTTGCCTGTCACTGGCAGCATGTCAATAGAGTGCTGCATTTGTCAAGGTGTTCAGTCAGGAGGGAATTGCAAAGCATGCTGGTAAAGGCCTGAGAACATCTGCTCATTGTGGCCTTGGGTTTAATTCCCACCACAGATGTTTTTAGAAATAAAATCTTCATCAATAATTGTAGGTGGCAATCTCTTGTGGCAGGTGAGGGAAAGCCCTCTAGCATCTGACTGACACCTGGATTGATTGACTAAGGCCTATAAGGCAGAAGTGTTGATTTAAATAAGGAATAACAAAGCAGAGCGATTCTCCTCAGGGCTCAAATCTGGCACTGAAGCAGCTGCTATCGCAGCACAGTCCTACTGGCGATTATTAAAGCTTCGAAGTCAGTTTTCTGACGCGGGTCACAAATCATAAAACAGTTCCCCGTGGCTCTCACTTCACCGAACAAATCTCACCTGAAACTGCCGCATAAACAAAACAATTAAAAACTTCTGATGGAGAGATGATAGTTAAAGGGAATTTATTTCTCTCGTTTATCCTACAGCTTTGTGTGTGTTTCAGTGTCGGCTTCTGCGCTCAGACAGTACACGCTGGGCAAAAGGGATTCACGGCCATTTGGTACCATGTTGATCTGATTTGGGGTTCAGATTAATTCAGATAAATTCAAGCTGCGACCTGTCTGCTCCCTTCGAGTCGGAATTTATATCAGGCTTTGCATTTGCCTCTCATGGGTTAAACAATGCAGTAAAATATTCAAGCTTCATTCTCCTGGGCAGGGCTGCCTGCTAAATCCATCAGTTACTGCATCGCCAATCCAGTCCCCTTCCTAATATTCAGTGCAGCTTGATCATTTAAAAAAGTGCTGATTACCAGAGAAAAGTCTGGCCACAATGTGAGGTCCCAGAAAGGTTAATAAGCAGGTGACTTACAACATGGCCTGTCAGCCTTCGGTGTAGCTGGAACATGTCAGAAGGACATTGTGATGGGGGCAAAGTATCTGCATTGCTGCAGCAGCTGGGGTCAAAGATCCTTTTTAATTATGATGTGTAGATACCGGCGTTGGACTGGGGTGGAACAGTGAGACGTCTTACAACACCAGGTTAAAGTCCAACAGGTTTGTTTCGAATCACTAGCTTTCGGAGCACAGCTTCTTCCTCAGGTGAATTGGACTGTGGGAGGAAACTGGAGCACCCGGAGGAAACCCATGCAGACATGGGGAGATCAAACAAACTCCACACAGTCACCCAAGGCCGGAAACGAACCCGGGTCCCTGGCGCAGTGAGGCACCAGTGCTAACCACTCTGCCACTGTGCCACCCTGACTGCCTGAAATTTAAAGCCCCTTATTCATATTGTCTTTTCAAGGGTGCATACAGGACACTGAGTGAATGCTCTTGGAATGTCAGTAATTATCCACCCTAAAGTGTCCTGAGGATGTTAGGGTTCAATCAAATCGAAATGGGACTAGAATCATATCAAGGCTAGTCTCAGTGGGTTCCAATAAAGAAGTTGGGCTTTTACAACCATCTGGTGATTACCATGGTCATTTCTCTCTCGCCTCAGTTGATATGTGACAGAATTTATTGAATTCAATTTTATACCAAGCCGCGGTTGACCTGAATTCACAATCATTGATTCACTAGCCCATGCTCCCATTCCCACTCCTACAGATGGTGCAAAAATGATGGGACGAGCCTCCGAAGACATGGCGCCAATTTGTGTCACCTAATACTGGTGCGAATCAGGTTGTGAAATCCTGAGCTTAGTTTTTATTGTTGTTTTGGGAAAAGACATTTCCTCTGCCTCCCAACTGCTGTGTCAACCTTCTTATGTGGAAGGTTTGGAAAGCCTTGGGTGCAAAATGCATTGCACCTCCTCCAAGATAAGGTCCCCTATTGTGAGGACCACATGAAAATTGCATTTCCCTCTGCACAGCATTTTCTGTGTGCTGGTGTGGCCTTTGGAAGCCCAAAGTGAAAAGCCTGCTTGGATAGTTTGTGGCCATTGGGAAAGCCTGCTGAGGAATCTGGAACATTCTGAAAGATAAATGTGAAATGCTTTCACACCTTCAAATGTCACTATTAGATGCTGTGTTGTTGATTTTTCTTTAGAGCAGTGATTTATTATAGGGATCTTCCCTGCAGATGTCAGTTAACTAACACATTGACGACCATCGTGCAAGTGTTGACATGCATGACAGTACTGCATCCATTGCAGAAAGTGCCATAATGTATTCAAAAATGTAAAAGAGAACGTGTTGGTAAACACTCCTTGTCCTGTTTGGTTGTGGAATTTAAATGTACAGACATCTCTGACTAAATAAATTCTCCTGCTTTTGAAAGGCAAAAAATAAGATCTAAGCAGCTACTCCCTCCATTGATTAATAGGCAATTTGCTTTGAATTGGAGAAGGCACCATCTGTTCTTTCAATTTAGGCTCTTAGATTTTCAATAATTTTGTGATAGCTGTGGCCATTATGAATGTTTGCTGATTTCCAAAAGTTCTTATTTGTTGACACAGCTGTTCAAGGAAATGACTGACATTTTCATGAGCTTATAATAACACACTAGGCCCATGCTATGATTTCAGAGTATATGTTTGTTTGTTTAACCAGTTTATTGAGTATTTAAAGAATTAACTTTTTGCAATGGAGAAGTCTTGTGCCATATCGATGGCAGTGCATTTTAATTAGAGTTTTATAAGATTATCACAGGTTTATATTTTTACAACTGCATTTAAAATGATTGCCATTGCTTTGCAGGGTTCCTGAGGAAGGTACATAATGGATACTGGGTGGCTATCTGAGGGGGCATGAAGGTGGCATGGGGAATCTGAGGGGGCATGGGGTGGCATGGGGTAATCTGACAGGACTGGGGTGGCATCGAAGATCTGAGGGTTATGGGATGGATGGGGAGTGCGCTGAAGGGTTTAGGGGGCTTTTAAACAATGTTGGGAGATAGGCTTCTGTTTCAAAGAACAGAAACAGGCCTTCTAACTAGCCCACCTCCATACCCACACAGCTCCTGTGCTCCATCGTGATTCACAACCTACATTGTGAACCTGAGCCCTGTGTCAAAAGACAAATGTCCCAGGCAAAGTCACGCACAGGTCTATTGTACAGTATGGAAGGTGGAAAAAAGAGCCCAGGTTGTTTTTCCTGAGCCCACACAAAACCCAGGCCCTGATTTTGATCCTGTTTCACTGATGGGTGGGTGGTTTAAAATGGTGGCTGTGTTTCTGAAATGCTTGTGCCGATCATCATTTTAACTTTGATTCCATTCGTGGGGAAAGTGCCCTAACCAGACGTTGTCAATATTTAACTGTCATAGGGCGGCATGCGGCGCAGTGGATAGCACTGAAACTACGGCGCTGAGGTCCCGGGTTTGAATCTCAGCCCTGGGTCACTGTCCGTGTGGAGTTCGCACACTCTCCCCGTGTCAGCGTGAGTTTCACCCCCACACCCCAAAGATGTGCAGGTTAGGTGGATTGGCCACGATAAATTGGCCCTTAATTTGAAAAAGTAAATAATTGGGTACCTTAAATTTATTTAAAAAAATATTTAACTGTCAGGGTATGATGTGGCCATTTTGGATTTTGGTGTAATTTTAATTGCTCAATGGCATTCCAGAGGTCAGTCGAGTCAACCTTCTCTGGACTGCTTCAAATTATATCCTGTCTTTAGTAAGGACACCAAAACTGTACACAGTACTCCAGATCTCATCTAACTAAGGCCTTGCATAGCTGCAGTAACACTTCTCTACTTTTATACTCAATTCCCCCTTGCAATAAACACCGGCATTCCATTATCCTTCCTAATTACTTGCTGCACCTGTAAACCTGTGTTTTGTGACTCATGTGCCAGGAGACCCAGACTCCTCAGCACTGTGGAGTTCTGTATTTTCTCTTCATTCAAATTTTCTATTCTTCTTATTATGAGAAATGAGCAATTTATGTTGTTTTTACATGTTGTTTTTACATGAATAACTCTGGTTCACAAAGAAGATGTCAACAATAGTGCTTGATGGGAAATAAGATGTCAAGTGGAGTTTTGTGTAAGCTGCAGTGCCCAAGTTGTTGTAACTGTGAACGTGACTGACCTTCAGGAATGAACAGGATTTACAATAACAGGATGCAGGTGCAGACGGGGGGGGGCCTCATCCTGTATCATTTTTAATTGACGGTTCAAGGGTGTACCAGGAGCTAACTGAAACCACTGCTAGGCGAAGCAAGGCGGAAGCCAAAATGAACATAACAAGTCCAAATAAGGAATCACTGATAAGGAAACTGCCATCGGGGCAGAGAGTGGGGCATGTTTCTCAGAGATTGTATATAAAAATCAATGCTGTGTTAATTCTGTGTGTCTGCTACTGTTGACAAGCGGCACCCGTTCTTGCAAGATCGATTGAATAAAATACTTCTTCAGAATTTGGCTAAGCGTAAATTATTATCAAGTGAGCGGTGTTTCTCACATTACCAAGTGGTCAAGTACAAATTATCACACATTATACTCCATCTGACAAATCGTAGGCCACTCAACCTATCAAAATCCCTTGTACCCTCTTGACGGCTTATTTTCCTACCTATTTTTGTGTGATCAGCAAATCTACATATTTGGTCCCTTCATCCAAGTCATTGTGAATAGTTGGAGCCTCAGCAATGATCCCTATAGTTGGAGCCTCAGCAATGATCCCTGTAGTTGGAGCCTCAGCAATGATCCCTGTAGTTGGGGCCTCAGCAATGATCCCTGTAGTTGGGGCCTCAGCAATGATCCCTGTAGTTGGGGCCTCAGCAATGATTCCTGTAGTTGGAGTCTCAGCAATGATCACTGTAGTTGGGGCCTCAGCAATGATCCCTGTAGTTGAGGCCTCAGCAATGATCCCTGTAGTTGGGGCCTCAACAATGATCCCTGTAGTTGGGGCCTCAGCAATGATCCCTGTAGTTGAGGCCTCAACAATGATCCCTGTAGTTGGGGCCTCAGCAATAATCCCTGTAGCACTCCATTCGTAATGGTTTGCCAGCCTGAAAATTACCCATTCATCCCTACCCTCTGCTGTTGGCAAGTCAATCCTTTATCCATGCTAAGATGTTGCCCCTTAGACCTTGCTCTCTTATTTTGCATATCAACCTTTGATGTGGCAATGTTACGAGGAGGTGGGGTTTTCTTCAAATACAATTTCCAAATTTTCTTTTTCTGGCAAGAATAAAAAAATAGACTGGAGCCCACTGAAGACAATGGAAGCTTCCCAGGCTTCTACAATACACAGCTTGCATTCAATCAAATGGAATGGGGAAAAAAAATCATTCAACCCCTTGGGGAGCATAAAAGAACCCAGGCACAAGTCAGTGACCCTGTTGGCCCGGTGAGAAGCTATTTTTCCCCTCGCTTTCTCTCAGAAGCATTGTGCTCAGATTTGCAAAGTAACCATCCTGAAAAGATAAATCTACTGCAAAGCAAAACCTTTCCGGAATAAAACATGGGAATCTTCTCCATACAATCACACCCAGGAAGACAACCAACTAAAATGACCACAACATGGAATCACTGCATCAAGGCAAGCCAAAGGACAGCTGAACATATATTCCTTTGTTTTATATTTTCCAAAATTGTAAAAAAGAACTTTAAACTTTTTCACTTATTCTCCCATCTGTGCTGGTTCTGATTGAGGTAGTCTTTTTTAATTTGGGAAATAGTTTTTATAAACTTATCTTGCTCTTTCTTTAACTTGAGAAAAAAGGTGTCTGGCATAATTATTTACAATCTGAAAGCATATCCAATCTAAACATCCTTTCTAATCTCACTAAATGTCTGTTATGGTCAGACATGGAGTGAGAGAATAAGGAAGTAATTTCATCATGCCTCAAGTGATTATAACAAGCACCTTATAGAATGCCTTTTGGAAATCCACATACACCACATCGACAAGCCCCCGTTTATCCATCACACTTGTTACTTCCTTAAAGAATTAAAATACATTTGTCGCAAATGATTTCCCTTTCACAAAACCATGTTGACTCTGCCTGATTATACTATGATTCTTTAAATGCCATGCTGTAACCTCCTCAATAATGGATTCTGACATTTTCATTATGATTATCCCTATATCCTAGTGGTTAGCACAGGGTAATGACACAACAGCAAGAAAGGGCATGGAGGCAACAGGTAATACAAATATGTCCTTGGTGAGGGAGCATGGGACAAAACCAGTAGACCTTCAATCTTAACCTTCTTCAAATCAAGACTCTTCAAGTTGTCTGATACCCGACCTTATTGTTTTCTAAAACCACAACTCAGAAAAATCATTCCTCACTTCATTCTTCCCTGACTCTTGAATCTGCAGACCTTCAAAGGTCATGCTTGGCACAAGCAAGCCACAACTTCTTGAATTGTGCACTTTGTCTTATGCGGGAGCAATAAGTAGATTTAATTGGGTTTTATTGTTCAGTCATTTATCTCCAGCTTGAAATAGTCTGCAGGACTAATCAACAGTTGAAGCATATTGATTTTGTTAACCACTTGCTTTAACTTTGGAAAGGCAATTAAAGGTTTCTGTCTTTGAAATATCTCCATTTACCTCTTGCTAAATAAGCACACAATCTTCTCTCTCTTGAACCTAGAGACAATGAATCCTTGTGCAGTATCAGAGGCATCTCCAGCTGCCCGTGTTATAGAAGCTCCAATAGTTTAGTGAAATGGAAAGTAACAGTTGGGAGAAACCAGTTGCCCTTCATTGGTTCCATCGTTATGACTGATAACTAATTGTGCTAAAACTTTGCCACAAAGTTAAAGTCACCAAATGTGTTGTCACCATTTTACTTTGTACACACAGTGGGTTGAGATTTTCGGGTCTCACTAATGGTGCATTCCCGCCGTGGGTTTCCCAGCAGTGTGGGGTAGATTCAATGCAAAATCCCATTGACAGTGGTGGGATCAGAAGATCCCGCCAACAGCCAATGGTGGGCTGCGTCCAGCCACTGAGAAACATGCTGTGGGGAGGCCAAGAATCTCGCCTGAAAAAAACAAATCAACTCTCCAACTGGAGACCCGTCCGACATGTATAACTGCAGCCAATCAGACATAATAATGTCACAGAGAGTCTGGGGGCTCACTTCCTGGGAGGCATGACGTTATTCCTTATGTTTAATAAACTGGAAACAAATTAGAACCAACCAAAACATAAATATCATGCTTTCACTTTTCAAAATGTCAAGCCAATTCTTTGCTTCGTAGTCATTTGGTAATACAGCTCTGGAGTATTCTTGAAAGAAGAGCTTTGACAAAATGTCTCTTTTCCAACAATACCCTTTGCTTAATTTTTCAAATTTGCTCATGCGATGTGGGTTGTCATGATATCCGGATCAGCATATCATGGTGCAATCACACACACACTGATGGACAGGCAGTTGGACCAACCAGCGCACACATAACATCGCAGCCAATCACCAGTGAGAGCACACGCACTATAAAACAGGGAACACCACAGTTCCCGCTCATTCTACCAGGAGCTAGCTCAGAGCACAGAGCTCACAGTGCGCCACTCAGACATACACCATGTGCTGAGTGCCTCATTAAGATAGTGCCAGGGCTGGCTCCACAGGGTAGCTGGTGAAGCACGTACCCAAGCCAGTAGTTAGTTGTTACCGTTGATTAAACAATAAAACAGAGTTGTACCATCTACAGCCGTGTTGGATCATTTGTGCATCAGAACACCCAACACAAGGATCTCGCCGGCAAGGTCAGGATTTACTGCTCATCCTAAGTTATTCAATTGAGAAGGCGGTGGTGAGTCACCTACCTGAACCGTTGTAGTCCATGTGGTGTAGGTACACCCACTGTGCTGTTAGGGAGGGAGTTCCAGGATTTTGACCCGGTGACAGTGAAGGAACAGCAATATATTTCCAAGTCAGGGTGGCATGTAACTTAGAGGGGAACTTGTCGATAGTGGCTTTCTGATGCATTTGCTGCCTTTGTCCTTCTAGGTAGATGAGGTTGCAGGTTTGGAAGGTGCTTTCAATGGAGCCTCAATAAGTTGCCACAGTGCGTCTAGTGGATGTTACACACTGCTGGTGCTGTGCCCGGTAGTGGATGGAGTAAATGTTTAGCGTGTTGGATGGGGTGCCAATCAACTGGGCTGATTTGCCTTGGATGGTGTCTAGCTTCTTGAGTTTTGCTCGAGCTACACTTATCCAGATAAGTGGAATGTATTCCATCATAGTCCTGACTTAAACGGTGAACAGGCTTTGGGTGTCAGAAGGTGAATTACTTGCAACAGAATTCCTAGCCTCTGACCTACTCTTAAAGCCGTAGTATTAATGTGGCTAGTCCAGTTCAGTTTCTGGTCAATGGTAACACCCAGATGTTGACAGTGGGAGATTCAGTGATAGTAATTCTGGGCAGCATGTAAAACAGTGGCTAGCACAGTTGCTTCACAGCTCCAGGGTCCCAGGTTCGAACCCGACTTGGGTCACTGTCTGTGCGGAGTCTGCACGTTCTCCCCGTGTGTGCGTGGGTTTCGTCCGGGTGCTCCGGTTTCCTCCCACAGTCCAAAGATGTGCAGGTTAGATGGATTGGCCATGATAAATTGCCCTTAATCCAAAAAGATTAAGGGGGTTACTGGGTTACGGGGATAGGGTGGAGGTGTGGGCTTAGGTAGGATGCTCTTTCCAAGGGCCGGTGCAGACTCGATGGGCCGGATGGCCTCCTTCTACACTGTAAAGTCTATGATCTATGAATGTCAAGGAGAGATGGTTAGAATCTCTCTTGTTGGATATGATCATTGCCTAGCATTGTGGTGCAAATATTACTTGCCACTTATCAAGCCTGCATGTTGTCCAGGTCTTGGTGCCTGCTGGCACAGACTGCTTCAGTACCTGGAAGCTAAAGAGCGTTCCAGGAAGAAACTGAAAAATCACTGCTTACACCAGTCCCTTACACCTGCTGCCTCCGACAGAAGTATTGAAAGTAGCAGCTGTTACTTCATAGAAAACTAAAACACATCACAGGGCCTTAAACCCCCTCAGATTATTTTATCTACCAGGATTCCATTTACTTTCAAAGAGAAATAGTTTTTAGTAGGCTGTAACTGACAGGGTAATAGCTTCCAGACAGCCAAATATTTGGACTTTTTATTTTCATCTCCTTTCACACTTGAGTGTATCTCGAGTATCATTCTGTGAAGCTAACCACACTGTTTAATAAACATCTAGGAGTTTATTCACTTCCTCTTTTTATCACCAGAAAGCACTTAACTGCTTTTGATGTGGTGACGACCTGTAAATCAAGCTAGATGGGGCAAGGGGGTTAGGCTCTGATAGGGTCAGGTAGGGGGGGATTTGGGTCACCTTCATGCGTGTGTGCTGTGGGGGGGGGGAGGTGGGGGTGACCCAGCAATTCCCATGTTGGTGGGGGAAGGAGGCCGCTACTTACCACTGGTGGGGGGCAGAGTTTGCATTGTGGGAAGGGGACAGATGCCGGATCTTAGTCTCGGACTGCCCGCTCAAAATGGCAGCCCGCTAGTAGGATTCTAAATGGAATCCGGGGAGTTCCTCGCCTTGCATAAATTAGCATGACGAGGGAAGATGAATTGCTCCTGAGAATCATTCCGCACTAGTGAGACCATAAGCAATTCTACTCCAGCAGGAGAAAATAAGGATGGATTCTCTGATTTTGAGGCTATGTTCGGGGGATGTGTCTCATTTTACAATGAAAAAGTTGGTGCCACCTCGCACTGATCCTCTGATTGGTGACGGGCTAACAGCCGTATCACGTAAAATGTACAGCCTTCCCGAGATTAATGGCTGGAGAATTGCTGACCGTGGCCGTGCATGCGCACGGTGACGACCTGCAGGTGTTGCACCGTACAACACTGCGTTGGCCGCGCTCGAACCCGATCTGCCAGATAGTGAACCCCTGGTCACCCCCTCACCACCCCCGGGCCACCCACCAGTCCCCCCAGCCCTAGTCGAAGCCCCCTCGGCCAGCAGCATAGTTCCTGCCCAAATGTGGCGCCGCTGGACACAGTCCGCAGCAGCTGCGTCGGGTTCGCGAAATCTGAGAGCACACGTGCCCCCTGCGGTCGGGAACTCAGCCCATTGGAGGCGGTGCATCAGGGGAGGGCCTTCAGGTAAAAGCCTGAGGCCTTGCCAACGGCGTGCAACATACTCCTCGATGATGTCATTTTGGAAGGGACGGAGCATCCCAAAAAAGACACCGCCCTCGGTTCGGTCATAAAGAGGGATTCTCCGCCCGATCACCGATTATGATATCACCGTACGGCAACATAAAATCCTGCCCATAGTCTCCCAAACGGAGAATCCTGATCGGGTGGAGAATCCCATGACGGTCCAAAAACTGGGGCTGGATACGTGGGTGCCGGTGGCAGACACGGTCAGCGGCGTTGGCAAAGTTGTCCGGACTGGCACTCAGTGCAGGAAGAAACTGCACAACCTCCTCAGGGAGGCCAGAGTGAGTAGGCAGTGCTGTGCCCATGGCACCAACGCCCCGGCACACATGTAACCCGGACCACCCCCCCCGGGATGGCTGGACCCCCACCTTGCCCAATATGCCTGCACCCATTCGAGCCGCCATTGCTGGGTACTCTGGCCACTAATGCCATCATCTACCCAACCCCTGGGCTGCATGCGCTGGACTGTCTAACAGTGTTATTGTTTGTGTTAGCTTCTCCCCCCCCCCCCCCCCACCCCCCAGGAGAAGGGCGTGAAGAACCGGCGGGAGCGGGAGAAGGCCAGAGGGGGACCACCAGACCTGCGGCCCCTTACCATGCCGAGCAGAGGGCACTGGACGTGGTCGGCGACCTGGAGGACGGGGAGGTCGCTGACGCGGATGTCGCCGGCGGGCGAGGAAGTGAGGCCCCCTGCCTTGTTGCGGATCCTAATGACACCTTTGTGCCCCCCACCACTCACCCTCCCCCATCCCCATCCGACTGTCTAACCATACATGCCATCTTGTGTCTTACAGGACCTGCTGGAGATGGGCCTGGTCCATCCGGTGCCCCCCGCCCCCAGCCAGTGCCAGAGCCGGTGTCCCCCAGACGGCAGAGCACTGACGGGGAGAGCAGCCCGAACACCAGCCCCCTGCCCGAGACTCAGGACACTGAGTTCAGGTCAGATGAGGACACAGTCTTTCCGTCACAGCTGTCTCCAACACCCTCTACCATCTCAGAAACTAACACCTCGGTTGGGCACATTAATGAAGGGACTCCTGGGACACTATCTGGTGAGCACCACACAGTCAGTGCAGTACAGCAGGTGGAGGTAGGAGCATCCGAGGGGCCGGACAGTCGGAGGGCAGGCCAGATAGGTCCCGGGCTCCTGGAACATCCAGTCCCAGCCACAGTGGGGACGCAGTCAGAGACCCAGGGACTAGAGGAGGGGATGGCTGCCAGCTCCCAGCACCTGCAGGCGCAGGCGGAGGAGTCCATCTGCCTGCAGGAGCAGAGGGTGGTGCTGGTCATGCATGGCACCCAGGCCGAAACCGCACGGGTGGCATCTGCGGTGGAGGCAATGGGGGCGACAGTGTCGGATATGGGTCAGCGTGTGCAAGGCTTGGGGAATTCTGTGCAGGCGGAGGCCGAGGCCGAGGACAGGGCTGCCCTATCACAGGCAGTCATGTGCCGGAGCCAGCTGGAGATTGCAGCGGCGCTCCTCAGCGTGGCCCAGTCACAGCAGGACATTGCTGAGAACGACGGCGGCATTGCCCAAGCGCAGGCCGGCGTGGCGCAGATTCAAAAGAACAAAGAACAAAGAAATGTACAGCACAGGAACAGGCCCTTCGGCCCTCCAAGCCCGTGCCGACCATACTGCCCGACTAAACTACAATCTTCTACACTTCCTGGGTCTGTATCCTTCTATTCCCATCCTATTCATATATTTGTCAAGATGCCCCTTAAATGTCCCTATCGTCCCTGCTTCCACTACCTCCTCCGGTAGCGAGTTCCAGGTACCCACTACCCTCTGCGTAAAAAACTTGCCTCGTACATCTACTCTAAACCTTGCCCCTCTCACCTTAAACCTATGCCCCCTAGTAATTGACCCCTCTACCCTGGGGAAAAGCCTCTGACTATCCACTCTGTCTATGCCCCTCATAATTTTGTATACCTCTATCAGGCCGCCCCTCAACCTCCTTCGTTCCAGTGAAAACAAACCGAGTTTATTCAATCGCTCCTCATAGCTTATGCCCTCCATACCAGGCAACATTCTGGTAAATCTCTTCTGCACCCTCTCTAAAGCCTCCACATCCTTCTGGTAGTGTGGCGACCAGAATTGAACACTATACTCCAAGTGTGGCCTAACTAAGGTTCTATACAGCTGCAACATGACTTGCCAATTCTTATACTCAATGCCCCGGCCAATGAAGGCAAGCATGCCGTATGCCTTCTTGACTACCTTCTCCACCTGTGTTGCCCCTTTCAATGACCTGTGGACCTGTACTCCTAGATCTCTTTGACTTTCAATACTCTTGAGGGTTCTACCATTCACTGTATATTCCCTACCTGCATTAGACCTTCCAAAATGCATTACCTCACATTTGTCCGGATTAAACTCCATCTGCCATCTCTCCGCCCAAGTCTCCAGACAATCTAAATCCTGCTGTATCCTCAGACAGTCCTCATCGCTATCCGCAATTCCACCAACCTTTGTGTCATCTGCAAACTTACTAATCAGACCAGTTACATTTTCCTCCAAATCATTTATATATACTACAAAGAGCAAAGGTCCCAGCACTGATCCCTGTGGAACACCACTGGTCACAGCCCTCCAATTAGAAAAGCATCCCTCCATTGCTACCCTCTGCCTTCTATGGCCTAGCCAGTTCTGTATCCACCTTGCCAGTTCACCCCTGATCCCGTGTGACTTCACCTTTTGTACTAGTCTACCATGAGGGACCTTGTCAAAGGCCTTACTGAAGTCCATATAGACAACATCTACTGCCCTACCTGCATCAATCATCTTAGTGACCTCCTCGAAAAACTCTATCAAGTTAGTGAGACACAACCTCCCCTTCACAAAACCGTGCTGCCTCTCACTAATACGTCCATTTGCTTCCAAATGGGAGTAGATCCTGTCTCTAAGAATTCTCTCCAGTAATTTCCCTACCACTGAAGTAAGGCTCACCGGCCTGTAGTTCCCGGGATTATCCTTGCTACCCTTCTTAAACAGAGGAACAACATTGGCTATTCTCCAGTCCTCCGGGACATCCCCTGAAGACAGCGAGGATCCAAAGATTTCTGTCAAGGCCTCAGCAATTTCCTCTCCAGCCTCCTTCAGTATTCTGGGGTAGATCCCATCAGGCCATGGGGACTTATCTACCTTAATATTTTTTAAGACACCCAACACCTCGTCTTTTTGGATCTCAATGTGACCCAGGCTATCTACAACCCCTTCTCCAGACTCAACATCTACCAATTCCTTCTCTTTGGTGAATACTGATGCAAAGTATTCATTTAGTACCTCGCCCATTTCCTCTGGCTCCACACATAGATTCCCTTGCCTATCCTTCAGTGGGCCAACCCTTTCCCTGGCTACCCTCTTGCTTTTTATGTACGTGTAAAAAGCCTTGGGATTTTCCTTAACCCTATTTGCTAATGACTTTTCATGACCCCTTCTAGCCCTCCTGACTCCTTGCTTAAGTTCCTTCCTACTTTCCTTATATGCCACACAGGCTTCGTCTGTTCCCAGCCTCTTAGCCCTGACAAATGCCTCCTTTTTCTTTTTGACGAGGCCTACAATATCACTCGTCATCCAAGGTTCCCGAAAATTGCCGTATTTATCTTTCTTCCTCACAGGAACATGCCGGTCCTGTATTCCTTTCAACTGACACTTGAAAGCCTCCCACATGTCAGATGTTGATTTGCCCTCAAACATCCGCCCCCAATCTATGTTCTTCAGTTCCCGCCTAATATTGTTATAATTAGCCTTCCCCCAATTTAGCACATTCATCCTCGGACCACTCTTATCCTTGTCCACCAGTACTTTAAAACTTACTGAATTGTGGTCACTGTTACCGAAATGCTCCCCTACTGAAACATCTACCACCTGGCCGGGCTCATTCCCCAATACCAGGTCCAGTACCGCCCCTTCCCTAGTTGGACTGTTTACATATTGTTTTAAGAAGCCCTCCTGAATGCTCCTTACAAACTCCGCCCCGTCTAAGCCCCTGGCACTAAGTGAGTCCCAGTCAATATTGGGGAAGTTGAAGTCTCCCATCACCACAACCCTGTTGTTTTTACTCTTTTCCAAAATCTGTCTACCTATCTGCTCCTCTATCTCCCGCTGGCTGTTGGGAGGCCTGTAGTATACCCCCAACATTATGACTGCACCCTTCTTATTCCTGATCTCTACCCATATAGCCTCACTGCCCTCTGAGGTGTCCTCTCGCAGTATAGCTGTGATATTCTCCCGAACAAGTAGCGCAACTCCACCTCCCCTTTTACATCCCCCTCTATCCCGCCTGAAACATCTAAATCCTGGAACGTTTAGCTGCCAATCCTGCCCTTCCCTCAACCAGGTCTCTGTAATGGCAACAACATCATAGTTCCAAGTAGTAATCCAAGCTCTAAGTTCATCTGCCTTACCCGTAATGCTCCTTGCATTAAAACATATGCACTTCAGGCCACCAGACCCGCTGTGTTCAGCAACTTCTCCCCGTCTGCTCTGCCTCAGAGCCACACTGTCCCTATTCCCTAGTTCTCCCTCAATGCTCTCACCTTCTGACCTATTGCTCCCGTGCCCACCCCCCTGCCATACTAGTTTAAACCCTCCCGTGTGACACTAGCAAACCTCGTGGCCAGGATATTTATGCCTCTCCGGTTTAGATGCAACCCGTCCTTCTTATACAGGTCACACCTGCCCCGGAAGAGCTCCCAGTGGTCCAGATAATGGAAACCCTCCCTCCTACACCAGCTGTTTAGCCACGTGTTTATCTGCTCTATCTTCCTATTTCTAGCCTCACTGGCACGTGGCACAGGGAGTAATCCCGAGATTACAACCCTCGAGGTCCTGTCTTTTAACTTTCTGCCTAGCTCCCTGAACTCCTGCTGCAGGACCTCATGCCCCTTCCTGCCTATGTCGTTAGTACTAATATGTACAACGACCTCTGCCTGTTTGCCCTCCCCCTTCAGGATTCCCTCTACCCGTTCGGAGACATCCTGGACCCTGGCACCAGGGAGGCAACATACCATCCTGGAGTCTCTTTCACGTCCACAGAAGCGCCTATCTGTGCCCCTGACTATAGAGTCCCCTATTGCTATTACTCTTCTGCGCTTTGACCCTCCCTTCTGAACATCAGAGCCAGCCGTGGTGCCACTGCTCTGGCTGCTGCTGTTTTCCCCTGATAGGCTATCCCCCCCGACAGTATCCAAAGGGGTATATCTGTTCGAGAGGGGGACAACCACAGGGGATTCCTGCACTGACTGCCTGCCCTTTCTGGTGGTCACCCATTTCTCTGCCTGCACCTTGGGTGTGACCACATTTACATAACTGAGATCTATGACGCTTTCCGCCACCTGCATGCTCCTAAGTGCATCCAATTGCTGCTCCAACCGAACCATGCGGTCTGTGAGGAGCTCCAGTTGGGTGCACTTTCTGCAGATGAAGCTATCCGGGACGCTGGAAGCCTCCCGGACCTGCCACATCTCACAGTCAGAGCACAGCACCCCTCTAACTGACATTGCATCAATTAATTAAAATTTGTCTTTTTTTTTTAAATACTTTTTTTTAAATTTCAAAGTTACTGTCAACTATCTGTTTCCTAGCACTAGATTTCTAATACAAATGCGATAGCTAACTATAATACTCTCCGATCTCTGGCTTAGATATCCTCTAAATTATAATTAAGTTATTATGTTTAATTAGTTCCCAGATACTCAAATTTTTTTAAAATTTAGGTTAGAATCCCAACCAGCCACTCTGGCCACAGCTTTTCTGTGATGTCACTTTAGTTTCCCCCCGACACACACAATTTGAAAAAAGGTATAAAAGTAAAAATAACTTACTTACCTTCTGAGTGTCTTAGATGTTCTCAGGTTCTCTCGCTGACAGAGACTGCTCCTCCACCTCCGAACCTTGACCTGCACAATGCTAATAATATAATAATAATATAATATGGCACTTACCTTACACCAATGGGTCTTATTATTAGGTTAGAGGAGGAGGGCGGGTGGGAGACACTACACGTGTAGTGTCTCGGGTTTCCTCTCCACCAGAATTTATTGGTTGGGGGAGGGGGGGGGGGACTTGCCAGATGTCCGCGGGTCGAACTTCCGGTTCCCGCCTTACATAAAAACAAATAAAACAGAAAAGAAGAACAGACACGGGACCAGGCAAGGCTTTTAAATACACTACTCACCTCCCAGAAGGCCCCTGCGCACCGCTGCCGCCAAAATCCAAAGGGCTGCTCCTGTAAAGGTAAGGCTTTTAAATACACTACTCACCTCCAAGAAGGCCCCTGCGCACCGCTGCCGCCGAAATCCAAAGGGCTCCAAGAAGGCCCCTGCGCACCGCTGCCGCCGAAATCCGAAAAGGAGGTGGTCCAAATGAAGAAGGGCGTCTCCCACTCCCACGTGGCCCAGTCACTGGCTGATGTGGCACAGACCCTCAATCTGGTGGCACAGTCCCAGATGGTGATGGCCCACTCTCTGTGCCCCATGGCGCAAATGTGCAGACCTTTGTCGAGACCAGAACGGGCCTCAAGGACTGGCAGCGCCAGATGTCGAGGGGGCCTCAGGGGATGGCTCCGCTCGCACCTCCGTCCCATGGAGTAGCCCGGGGACAATCGGGCACCCCGAGGGAGGAGGAGGTGCTGGAGCCCATGACGGTGACCCCCACTGGGGAGGGGCCGGAACACCGCAGCACCTCGGACTCACCCCTCCTGTCCCTGATGCATCTGGTGGGCAGCTGGCAGAACAACGCGGCACCACCCACCCAGGACACCCGAGCAGCAACCGGACCAATCCAGTCCGGGCCGTCCCAGGCAATGTGCGCCAACGGGGACCCTCGTCGCAGAGCAGGAGTCACAGCAGGCCGCCTCCATTCCTGCTGTACTGTCTGGGGAAACCACCTAGGTGTAGTGTTAGGGCCCCGAAGGCCAGAAAGTTAGACACCAGGTAAGTTGGCACGGGTGCAGAGCACAGCTTAGTTATAGGCGCTAGGGCACAGACTATCTATTTCCTCACAATAAACACATGTTAACACCGTTGAAACCTGCCTCAGTGCTCTGTTTGATGGGAGTGGGGTGGTCCGTTCAGTGCTGGCCAGTGGGTTGGGGGGTGGGGGAACGAGTGAAGGCCCCGTGGGTGGACCATGCTCCCCACCATCACCCCCCATCCCCTGCCCCGACCATCCTCTACACCCCCACCCCAGGGATTCGACGGGACCGTGTGATGGACTGGCCAGCTCGCATGCAGGGATCACCCAGGTGGAAGGTGCGACTGAGCGCATGAGTCAGACATTGTCAAACGATGTGGAGCACGGAGCTCATCACAGAGTGGGCTGTCATCATCCTCCATCCCATGGACCAGACCCGCTGTCACCGCCAACCCAGTGCCCCGGCTCGTAGTGCCGCAGGTATGTATAATGGAGGGTGTGTGCATGCGAGTGGTTTGGTGGTGCGGGAGGTGAGGGTGTTCGGTGGTGAGGGTGTGTGGTATGGTGGTGCCCATGTCCCTGGCCAGCGAACCCCCTCCCAACCTGCCCCCCCCCAACCCCCCCCCCCCCCCCCCCCCCACCATCCAGTCGGTGAAGCGTGTCACAACGAGTGCGTCCCGTGCGCGTTGGCCTTGGTGATGGCGTTGTGCGGCCTCCCGTGCCTGCCCGGGCCCCATGCCCCGCTCATTGTTCCCCTCCCTCTCACACTCCTCGTCTGACGAGGCCTGCCCTTCCTCCTCACCCTTCTCCAGCCCGTCTGCTGCGCACTGTTGTGAAAGACGCAGCAGATAACCATGATGTGGGCGACCCTCCCAGCCTCGTACTGGAGGGCCCCTCCAGAGCGGTCCAGGCATCTGAAGTGCATCTTTGGGATGACGAAGCACCTCTCGACCACACCCCTGGTCACTGCATGGGCATCATTGTAGCTGTTCTCGGCGTCGGTCTGTGGTCTCCGGATTGGCGTCATCAGCCTCGATCGCAACGGGTAATCCCTATCGCCCAGCAGCCAGCCCCACAGCTGGGGGGGTGGGGGTACACTTCGAACATGTTGGGGATCTCCGTGTGTACCAAGATGAATGCGTCGTGCAC
The DNA here is from genome assembly GCF_047496885.1 of Scyliorhinus torazame. NCBI lineage: Eukaryota > Metazoa > Chordata > Chondrichthyes > Carcharhiniformes > Scyliorhinidae > Scyliorhinus > Scyliorhinus torazame. The sequence continues at coordinate 204,854,440 of NC_092707.1, forward strand.
ACTGCCCGGGTACCGGGTGCAGACGTGCATAATGCCCAGTTGGGCGATCATATCGTGGAAGCCCTTCCTGTTTGTGTAGAGCGGCTGTTATCCGCCGGTGGTCGTAGGGCAACATGCATCCCGTCGATCACCCCCTGGACCCGGGGCATCCCGGCGACGACAGCGAAACCCGCTGCCCGGGCAGCCTGGTGGGGGCAGTCCACATGGTAGTGAATGTATATAGAATATAGAATGTATAACAGTACAGCACAGTACAGGCCCTTCAGCCCACGATGTTGTGCCGACCATTTATCCTAATCTAAGATCAACCTAACCTACACCCCTTCAATTTACTGCTGTCCATGTGCCTGTCTAAGAGTCGCTTAAATGTCCCCAATGACTCTGACTCCACCACCTCTGCTGGCAGTGCATTCCACGCACCCACCACTCTGTGTAAAGAACCTACCTCTGACATCTCCCCTATACCTTCCTTCAATCACCTTAAAATTATGTCCCCTCATGACAGCCATTTCCACCCTGGGGAAAAGTCTCTGGCTATCCACTCTATCCATCCCTCTCATCACCTTGTACACCGAATGCACTGGTCCGCCTGGGCATACAGGGCCTCCCTGATGGCACGGATGCACCTGTGCGCCGATGTCTGCAAAATCCCGGACAGGTCCCCACTCGGGGACTGGAATGAGCGTGACCGTCACCTTGATGGTCACCGGGAGCAGGTGTCCTCCCCCATACCTCCACAGTGCCAGGTGTGCCATCATCTGGCATATTTGTCGCACTGTCTCTCTGCTCATCCGCAGTCTCCGTCTGCATGCCCGGTCTGGCAGGTCCTCAAACAACATGCGGTTGCGGTACATGCGGGGCTCATGTGGTGCCGGTGCATCCCAATTTGGCGTCAAACTGGCGTCGATCTCGATTTCGGTGTCGGAAGCAATTCTCTGCCCAATCGCGTTTCACAATTTTGGCGTCGGCAAACGGAGAATCTAGCCCCTTGCATACATTTAATGGTATTTTAGAAAACATAAATTTTTCCAGAGTGTTCTGAGTCTTTGAACGTGAACCATTTTCCATGATTAAAGTATTTATGACAATAGGAATAGACCATTCAGCCCCTTGAGCATGTTGTCATTCAGCGTGATCTTGTTGATCTATCTGTATCCAATCTCCATTTACTCACCAAACTGCTTACCAACCAATGAGGTACCTTTAAAGTGTAGCCACTGTTGTACTGCCGTAATCGCAGCAGCCAATTTGGGCACAGCAAGATCCCAGAAGCAGCAACATGATAATGGCAGATAACTAAAACCCTGTCAGGCCTCACCACAATAAAAGCGTTTAGACAATCAGTCACTTTGATTCAAGGGCCAATTTGAGGTTCCGATAAAGGCCGGTTGCCTCCTGAAGTGCAAAATGTCAGCGTTTCCACTGAGGCATTTTGACTAATGGTTCAGGAGTAAGTGGCAAGAATGCCGTAGGTCAGATTTGGATGGCCAGTTTTGCAATCATTTCTGTGACAGGTCCCATTGTGCTAACAGCAAATGATGTTATTCCTGAGCTGAGTGACGCAGGTTCGCAGTGTGTGGGAAAGCAGACAGCCTCAGCATTCAGCCTGGCCAGCCAACCTGCTTTGTAGTCATTTACCTTTTCAATACATAGAGCTTTCTCAATCGAAAGTGACAGCACAAACTGAGTACAAGGCAGTGTCTCTGTAGCCTTGGGACCCCCTGTTATGTTGCATTTAGATTGAGGACAGCTTTGCCTCCTAATCCCTCTTGGCTCTCTCTTCCCCACATTTGCATTATGAGTGGATGCCAAACAGCAATAATGTAGACATACTCCATGAAGTGTTGGGTACTCTGCTACACAGACGAACCAACACGGTTGCGAATGGTACAACGCAGTTTTATTTCAAACATCTATTCACATTGGTAAACTGTTTACTGAGGTTCGATCATAACCCTTGAATCTGTGGACCTATTCCTAATTCTATCTTGTAGTGGCACTCAGCGCATGGTGGATGTCTGAGTGGCTCCTGATCTGTCTCCTGCTCGAGCCCCCAGGAAGTGTTGTGTTCCCTGTTTTGTACTGTGTGTGCTCTTGCCTGTGTTGTGTGTGTGTTGATTGGTCCGTTGATCTGACCATCAGTATAGAATTATAGAATTCACAGTGCACAAGGAGGCCATTCGGCCCATCGAGTCTGCACCGGCTCTTGGAAAGAGCACCCTACCCAAGGTCCACACCTCCACCCTAGCCCCATAACCCAGTAACCCCACCCAACACTAAGGGCAATTTTGGACACTAAGGGCAATTAATCATGGCCAATCCACCTAACCTGCACATCTTTGGACTGTGGGAGGAAACCGGAGCACCCGGAGGAAACCCACGCACACACGGGGAGGATGTGCAGACTCCGCACAGACAGTGACCCAAGCCGGAATCGAACCTGGGACCCTGGAGCTATGAAGCAATTGTGCTATCCACAAGGCTACCGTGCTGCCCCGAATGTATGTATGTATGTAAGTATGTATGTGCTATGATGTTTACCTGAATATCATGACATCCTCCCTTTTGTACAAGAACATGAGCCTATGTGGTTATAAATAGAGATGTGTACTGAGTACAGCTGAATGTGTGTGTGTGCAATATCTACAGCATGTACATGGGGCTAAACTATATACAAGGGCCGATGTTGGGTGCGACATAACAACGAGGTTGTACCATAAACAAAGAACGGGGAAATGTTGAACGCCAAAACGAATTCCTGTAACGATAAGAACAGAAACATATTAACACAGTGGTAGTATGAGTTCAATGTACAAACAGTTTCATAAGTCCAGTCTAGTAGGTGGGCGACGAATTTGGGTTGACTGCCTCAAGGGTGGGTCTGGAACCACCGGCTGAGGAATGGGCCTGGCCACGGGCGACGACGGAAGGGGCATGGTGGCAGGCAGCTCCACGAAGTCATTATCAGGAACAACAGGAGGGCGCGGTGTCGGTGTAAGTTCCCGTAGCGAGCGTGGAAGTAGGCGAAGAGCCCGGCGATTGCGCCTGCGAATGGATCCATCAGGCATGCGAACCAGGAATGAGCGGGGAGCCACGCATCGGAGAACTTCGGCAGGTGCTGACCAGCCACCTTCTGGTAGGTGGATGCGGACTTCGTCTCCAGGGGCCAGGGCGGGAAGATCAGTTGCCCGTGTGTCATATGCCCTCTTCTGGCGAACGTGCTGCTGTTGCATTCTGTGTAGTACCGGAGCATGGTTGGTTGTGGGTGCCAGAATGGAAGGCACAGTGGTCCTGAGGGCGCGACCCATCAACAGCTGGGCTGGTGAGAGGCCAGTGGCTAGTGGGGCCGAGCGATAGGCTAGCAGGGCGAGGCAGAAATCCGATCCGGCAGCAGCAGCCTTGCAGAGGAGCCGCTTGACTATGTGAACGCCCTTCTCCACCTTTCCATTGGACTGGGGATGCAGAGGGCTGGACGTCACGTGTGTGAAGCCATACGAAGCTGCAAAGGACGACCATTCATAGCTGGCAAAGCAGGGCCCATTGTCCGACATGACAGGAATCGGAATGCCGGGGCGAGCGAAGGTGTCTTTGCAGGCCCTTATGACAGAGGACGATGCCAAATCGTGCAGGCGTATGACCTCTGGATAGTTGGAAAAGTAGTCAATGACGATTACATAGTCCCTGCCGAGCGCGTGAAAGAGGTCCACATCCACCTTCGCCCAGGGGGACGTCACCAGCTCATGGGGCAGAAGCGTCTCAGGAGGTTGCGCCGGTTGAAACCTTTGGCAGGTGGGGCAGTTGAGCACCATATTGGCAATGTCATCACTGATGCCCGGTTAGTATACCACCTCTCGGGCCCTCCGTCTGCACTTCTCGACCCCCAGATGGCCTTCGTGTAGTTGGTCGAGGACCAGCTTGTGCATGCTGTGTGGAATCACAATCCGGTCCAGCTTTAGAAGGACACCATCAATGACAGCCAAGTCGTCTCAGACATTGTAGAACTGCGGGCACTGTCCTTTGAGCCACCCTCCCGTCATGTGGCGCATCACCCGTTGTAGAAGGGGGTCAGCCGCAGTCCCTCGGCGAATACGGGCTAGACTGGAGTCGTCAGCTGGCAGATTTGCCGATGTGAAAGCCACCTGCGCCTCGACCTGACAGATGAACCCCTCCGAATCGGGCGGTGTGCTCACTGCTCTAGATAGGGCATCCGCAATGATAAGGTCCTTACCCGGGGTGTAGACCAGTTGGAAGTCATACCTCCTAAGTTTAAGTAGGATGCGCTGGAGGCGAGGGGTCATCTCGTTCAGGTCCTTATTTATGATGCTGACCAGGGGGCGGTGGTCAGTCTCAACAGTAAAACGGAGGAGACCATACACGTAGTCATGGCACTTGTCTATCCCGGTTAGCAAGCCCAGGCACTCCTTTTCGATCTGCGCGTAGCGCTGTTCTGTGGGGGTCATGGCCCATGAGGCATAGGCGACCGGGGCCCATGACGCAGTGTCATCCCGCTGTAAGAGCACCGCCCCAATGCCGGACTGGCTGGCATCAGTCGAAATTTTTGTGTCACGAGATGTGTCGAAAAATGCCAATACCGGTGCTGTGGTGAGCTTGAGTTTGAGCTCCTCCCATTCCTGCTGGTGTGCGGGCAGCCACTGGAACTCCGTGGACTTCTTGACGAGGTGGCGCAGAGCTGTCGTGTAGGAGGCAAGGTTGGGAATGAACTTCCCCAGGAAGTTGACCATACCTAGGAAGCGTAGCACTGCTTTCTTGTCTGCCGGCTGCGGCATGGCTGTAATGGCGCTCACCTTGTCTGCATCCGGACGGACCCCTGGCCGGGAAATGTGGTCCCCCAGGAACTTCAGCTCGGTTTGGCCGAAAGAACACTTGGCTCGGTTGAGGCGCAGGCTGTTTTTGCGTATGCGCGCAAAGATGCGCTGGAGACGATAGATGTGCTCCTGTGGTGTGGTGGACCAGATGGTGACGTCGCCCACGTAGACGCGCACCCCTTCGATGCCTTCCATCATCTGCTCCATGATCCTGTGAAAGACCTCGGATGCCGAGATGATGCCAAATGGCATTCTGTTATAGCAGAACCTGCCGAAAGGGGTGTTGAAGGCGCACAGCTTTCGGCTGGACGGATCCAGTTGGATCTGCCAAAAAACCTTTGAGGCATCCAGTTTTGTGAAGATTTTAGCCCGGGCCATTTCGCTTGTGATCTCTTCCCGTTTGGGTATGGGTAGTGTTCCCTCATTATGTTGTTGTTGAGGTCTTTTGGATCAATGCAGATCCGGAGCTCGCCAGAGGGCTTCTTAACACACACCATGGAGCTGACCCATAGCGTGGGTTCCGTGACCCGGGATAGCATCCCTTGGTCCTGGAGATCCTGCAGCTGCTACTTGAGGCGGTCTTTGAGTGGCGCTGGGACCCTGCGAGGTGCGTGAATGACTGGGGTGGCGTCCGGTTTGAGCCGAATTCTGTAGGTGTAGGGCAGTGTTCCCATGCCTTTGAATGCCTCCTGGTTGTGGGCGAGGAGCGATTGGAGCTGTGCCCTGAACTCTGCATCCGGGAAGTCAGATGTGCCTTCTGGAGACAGAGCGTCGACTCGTTGCACGAGGTGGACAGCCTTGCATGCCTGTGCACCTAGCAGGGAGTCCTTTGATGATCCGACTATTTTGAATGGGAGTGTGGCCGTGTGTGTGTTGTGTGTCACCTGGAGCTGGCAGGATCCCATAGCCGGGATAACGTTCCCGTTGTAGTCGACTATCTTGCAACGGGACGGCCAAATTGGTGGTCTGACCTTCATGGGGTAGAAGGCTGACCATGCTATGAGGTTGGCGGAGGTGCCAGTGTCCAGACGGAATGTTATCGGTGATCGGTTGACCGTTAGGGTGGCACACCATTCATCACCCGGGTTGACAGTGTTAACTTGCAACGGCTGGTGGGTCCTGGGTGGAGACATTCGGTTCCCATCAATGACGGGAACATGGAAGGCGTCCCGGTCGTCTGTGTCACTGGTCTGGATATCGTCTGGGCACGACTCGTAGTAAGGAGGCTGAATGGTCCCACGTCCCTGCGAGGTTGTCGGTGTTGGGGAACATTGGCAGGTTGAGCAGCTCGACAGCAGGCAGCGTAGTGGCCCATCTTGCCACAGCGGAGGCATTGTCGGTTTCTTGCCAGACATTGCCGCTTTAAATGTGCGGCTCCACAGTTGCCGCACGTCGTGACGTCATGGCGTTCGTTGCGCCACCGCGCATGCGCAGTTCGGTCTTGCGTCAAGTGCACCTGCGCATCTCGCTCCTCAGTGTTGTCCTCGTTGTTGCCGCGCGCAAGCGCGGGAGGCCTCGAAAAGGGCGCGAAATGGCCGCCCTCGTCCGGGCCGCGGGCCAGGAGGAACTCGATCGCCTTGACCCGTTCGGCCTCGTAGGACGCCTGCCTCGCCGATCCGGCCGCGTAGGACCTCTGCCGCGCCGATTCGGCCGCTTGAAATTGGGAGTAGCGGCTAGTCGCGTTTTCATGCAGGACACAGGCTTCGATTGCGGAGGCTAAGGGGAGGCCTTTTATTTTTAAGAGCTGCTGGCGTAGGGTGACCGAGGTGACCCCAAAAACGATCTGGTCCCGAATCATGGAATCGGAGGTGGTGTCGTAACCGCAGGACTGCGCGAGGATACGGAGGTGCGTAAGGAATGACTGAAAGGGCTCATCCTTACCTTGCAGGCGCTGCTGGAAGAGATACCTCTCGAAGCTCTCGTTGACCTCGACGTTGAAGTGTTGGTCGAGCATGAGAAGGACTGTCTTGTATTTGGTCTTGTCCTCACCTTCCGCGAACACCAGGTAGTTGTAGACATGGATGGCGTGTTGACCTGCCGTGGAGAGGAGGATGGCGATCTTTCTGGTGTCCGAAGCGCTGTCCTTTTCGTTGGCTTCCAGAAAGAGCTGGAAGTGCTGTTTGAACAGCTTCCAATTGACGCCGAGGTTCCCAGCAACTTGTAGCGGCTGCAGTGTGTTGACGGTGTCCATGGCGCAGGATGGCAGATTCCGGAGGATTTGTAGGTAGGTACCACAGTTAATCCTGGTACTATGAAGTGTTGAGTACTCTGCTACACAGACGAACCAACACGGTTGCGAATGGTACAACTCAGTTTTATTTCAAACATCTATTTACAGTGGTAAACTGGTTACTGACGTTCGATCATAACCCTTGAATCTGTGGACCTATTCCTAATTCTTTCATGTAGTGGCACTCAGCGCATGGTGGATGTCTGAGTGGCCTGCAATGAGCTCTGTGCCCTGAGCTGTCTCCTGCTCGAGTGCCCAGGAAGTGTCGTGTTCCCTGTTTTGTACTGTGTATGCTCTTGCCTGTGATTGGCTGTCGTGTTGTGTGTGTGTTGATTGGTCCGTTGATCTGTCCATCAGTATGTATGTATGTGCTATGATGTTTACCCGAATATCATGACACACCAGCCACAAACAGCGATATAGCCCCCTCTGCCTGATAGGGTGGTGGAAGCAGGCTTTCAAAATTAAATTGGATATAGGGCGCGATTTAATGGAAACGTTTGGAAGTGTCATTTTAGGCGGGTTAGGCTGGGAGTTTCCCCCCGGCTCTGTGACATCCACAGGGCTGTTTAACCCACCTGTCATGTTTTGGGGGCCTGGGGAGTTTCCCTCTCGCCCACACTTCAGGCGCAATCTCACGGAAATGTTTCTAAGTGTGTTAGCGAGTGGGAATTGCCGTGTGCTTCCCGATGGCCGACCCAGCGACACCGCCACAGGTATCTAACGGCAATTAGGGCCGGAAATGATGCCCCACGGGCTTCGCGGCGGATATGGTTGTCCCGCCAGCTGGTTCGCCTGGGCCGCACCCGGCAGCTCCCCGCTAACGAAGGGGAGCAGCTCTTAAACTGACCCCGCAGAGCAAACACCAGACAGCGCGCAGCCAAGCCGCCACGCAGACTCGCTCCATGATTTGGTGATGCCGACCTGGCCAGACTGTTGGACACGGTGGAATCGCGATGGGACACATGTTCCCCTGAGTGGGCTGGGGGGGTCAGCTCCAGGTCAGCCAGTGCTGCCCGGGAGACAGTGGCAGGCAGCCATCATCTTGGTGAGTGTACCCAGGAGGGCCGCCACCCGGTGCTGCAAGAACCTCTACTGGACCGAGTGGATGAGCAGGCAATAGACCCCTGGCACCCAGCAGTTGGCTCTGCACCCCCCAGCACAATACCATGCCTGTACCCCAGCACACCCTGGCAACCACCAGCACACCCCACCCATGCCCAGCAGCGGTGCCCACACCTGCCTCCTGCCACAGCACCTCCGCCCGCCCCCCCCCCCCCCATCACCCCCGGCCCCCCAGCCCCCACTCTGGCGATGCATGAAGCGTGCGTCTCACAATATCCCCTCTTTGTCTCCACAGGATACGTTGGCCAATCACAGTTGGGAAAGGGCCCAGACAGGCGGTGGCGGACATCAGAGGCCTCACCCCGAACAAGGAACAGGCCCTGGAGGCCGCGGTAGTGACCGGACTCCACTCAGCTGACCTGTTTCAAGTGAGTTATGCATGCCAGACATAATGACCCTTCCTTCTCACTGACCTCTTGCCTATTCTCCTGCAGGATCTCCATCTGATGCTGCCGATCCATCCGGGACACTCCAGTGGGTCCCTAGCCAACTGGAGGAATCCCAAAGGCTACGGGTGCAGGAGATCACGCCGGCAATGCAGTTTGAGGATCACTCAGAGGGCACTGGGGGGAGGGGAGGGCTGCACCATCAGTAGCTCGGACAGTTAACGTCACGTTTGTTCACCATTAAGCCACGCTGCACCCGAGACATGTGAAGCCTTTGTCACATTATTCCACACAGTGGGCCGGCTTGCACCCTCCAACCCCCCATTGCCCTCCGCCCTCCCCTGCCCCCTAGGCACTGTGGTCCCATGTCTGCCCCCCCTCCCCGAGGCATATCACATGCAGGTGATGGGTGTGAGTGCCCTGTCAGCAGACAAACAGGAGTCAGACTGTGGCATTGATTGAGAACCAGAGCTCAGCTCGCAGCGGGTTATCATCACCCTGACAGTGCCGGTACAGGCCCATTGCCGAAGCCACATGTTTCACCTCCTCCACCTCCAGCACGTCGCCCTACTGCTGTGCAAGGTTGTGGAGGGCACAGCAGACAACCACAAAGCTGGCGGCCCTCCGGGGTGTGTACTGCACCTGAGTGGTCGAGGCATCGGAATTGTATTTGAGCAGTCCGATGCACTGCTCAATGACAGACTGGTTGACCAAATGGGCCTCGTTGTATCGGATCTCCACATCGGTCCCTGGCCTTCGTACTGGCGTCATTAGCCCGCACCTTAGTGGATACCCCTTATCCCACAGGAGCCAACCGGACATCCTGGGATATCCCTCCATGATGCCGCGGATCTCTGACTGCCCCAGGCTGCAGATGTCGTGCACACTCCTGGGGAAGCATGCACATACATGCATGATCTTAAGGTGATGGCCATACACAAGTTGAACATTCAGGGTGTGGAACCCCTTCCTGTTAATACTGGGCGCTCCTGGACCGCCCAGTCTGCGGAGGCAATATGCAAGCCATCTATTACCCCCTAGACCTGAGGAATTATGGCGATGGCGGAGAATCCTGCTGCACGACACCTTGGTGGACTTGATCCAGGTTAAAGTTTATATAGTCGCTGCTCGGGCAAACAGGGCATCTGTGAGTTCACAGATGCACTTGTGGGCTGTTGGTTGGGATATGCTACGCAAGTCCCCATTCGAGCTCTAGAATGAACCCAAGGCATAAAGGTTCTTGCTGCTGTTTTCTCTGGCGTCTGGCTGCCTGGCCTGCCACCAGTACCACGATGGCAGCTGCTGCGGGGCCCACAATATCATGAATAATGTGATTTACCTGAAATGAATTAAGAGAGCGTGAGAGACCGACAGTCAGGTTTGGCTTCCATCCTGGGACCCTCAAGTCCCCCAAGCCTCCCACCCTTACATTCCCCGCCATCTCTCCGGGTGCCATCCAAGAGTCGGTTGTGCTGAGGGATCCCACCCTGCACACGCACCCCAGGCAGGGGCCATTGGGTGCCAGACCCCAGACCCCTGCCTGGAACATCACTTGGACTGGGCGCAGGTGCCCCCCCGATCTTCACATTTGAATGTTGGCTGCTGCCTCTGTGGTATTGGCACCTTTAGTGTTCAGGCAAAGTGGCCAGGCCTCACAGTCTGATCGGGATGCGAGGCAGTAACACTCGCCTGCGACATGGCACCTCGACACATGGGAATCCACTTGAGAATATTTTATTTATTAAACATGAAACAGTAAGAAAGATTTGAAAATCAACTACGTAACATTTCACGAATCACACTAACTATTAAACAACAAGAAAATGTCAACGTTCCATATTGGTACCAATACAAAGCTCACTTTCAGTAAAAAAGCACACAGTATCACCCCCTGCAGGTTCCTCAACAGAAACGGAGGATAAGCCTGAAAATGTGTCATCAGGTCCAGAACGTTGCTGTGGAAATGATCTGTCCATCAATGTGTGACATGTTTCGCGTAACAGTGTCATTCTCCGTCCAGGAGTTGCAGCTGTGCAGCCCCTCCTGCAAGGCCCAATTTCACCGGAACCAAATCATATTCCCACTGGTGCTGTAGGTGCAGTTGCACATCCTTGACTTCCAGCGTGTTTAACCCCGGTGACATGCCAGTAACATGGAGCAACTCACCACACTAGCTACAAAAGCATCAGCAATCTGCAAACGCATTTCATCAATGGCGTTAGCAGGTAGCCTTTTGGATCAATGTTGTGCACCCGGTCTCGCAGTGTCTTCTTGCTTCAAACTGGATTGGCTTCAGGACTCATATGTCCACCTGAGCTCGGTGTTCCAGGACTCGGGTACCTTGTCCTTCTTTCTGGCTACAGAAAAGGAAGGAAAGAGCATTAACAACATCCAGGCATCTTCATCCACCAGCAGGAGCAAGAGGCAAACACAATCTGCAGCTGTGAAGTGCATGTGTAACTAACATTGCCAATTCACTATTAGCGATAGCTTTCAGTTGTGCAGCCAGAGGGTGCCACGGTCAGAGGGAGTTCCAGTGACCTGCACCATATTACCATGGACAGGGATCCATCCTGGATGTATTCGGGAAGAAGGACAGGCAGAAGCTGAATTTGCCCCTGGTGTGGGTATACACTATCTGGGAGGGTGGCATGTTGGACCCGTGGGTGCCAAGCCCCTCACCCCCGAATCTATGAGCGACCCCCCTCACCCCCCCACCGATGGCAGCCAACCCACTCAACCAGACACGTCTCCCGTGGGGTTTCCCCCACCTGCCCTGAGTACTAGGGCAGCAGTCCCAGTTCCACCGGTGTCATTGCCCAGTTTCAAAGATGGCTACTTGCCTCCTCCAATCCCCACAGCAGCCGTTGCACTAGCTTCACGTTTTTAAGTAGGTGTGCTAAAGGGCGCCCATATAACTGCTCGCTGGGGAGCCGGTTTAAATCGCAAGAGGCCATTAGATAGGGGGTCCATCCCGTTAACAATTTGGAGATTGGCCTTAATTGGTGATTATTGGTTTCTTGACACATCGAGGTCCGGACCTCGCCGATGGGAGCAGGCCGGTTAGATTTGAAACTAATCAGCACCCGTGTAGAACCTGATTTTGGCCTCTCCCACAATTTAACTGGCTCGCTCGGATCCACACTGGCCGATCATCACCGGGGAGCTGAACTCGCTGACCTGAGCGGCTCGCAGAGATCAGGCCACCATCTTGAAAGGGTGCCCGATCTCTAACTGCTTTTGCGGGTTCCGTGCACCTCTCACCTGATGTGTTGGGTGCTCTGGATCCGCGGAACACATACAGGCCACCAACACTTAAAATAGAACAACACTATTTTATTAAGTTAGAAACTGTTGAACATACTTTCACTGTGGGTTAACATGATGTTAGGTTAAACTAAAGACCTATGCCTGTCCGAACCAGTCTATGCACTCAGCACATGGTGAGGACCTGTGCTGTAAGCTGTAAGCTCTGTCCTCCTGAGCGGCTGCATCCCGAATGAACGGGAACTCTGATGCCCTCTGTCTTTATAGTGAGTGTGCTCTAACTGGTGATTGGCTGCGGTGTTGTGTGTGTTGATTGGTCTTGCTGTGTGTCCATCAGTGTGTGTGCCTGCACTATGGTATACTGGTGTATATTATGACATCACCCACAGGCAATGTCGCCCCCCCCCCAAACACATGGCCATTAACCCACAGCCCCATGTGAGGACAACTCACTGTGGGGTGGGTGAGCGGCCCCCATTTTCAGGCCATCCCATAGCCCCTTTGGACCCCCTTCCCTCCTGGACCCTTACCCCACCCAACCTTCCGGAGGCCGCTTCATACACACCCTTCACCCTCCCCCCCCATCTTTCATACCCCCAGCTCATCCCTCCTTTCATGGACATGGCCCCTCTCAGCCCCTGACCCTGGGCAGTTCCACCCTGGAACCCAGTCACCCTGGAACTGCCAACCTGACACCCTGGCAATCCTTCTGCCAGCCTTGAAGTGCCACCCGGGCAACTAGGCCTTGCCAGAGTGGCAGTCCCAAGGTGAAAGCCTGGCAGTGCCAAGGTGATAGGGTGTCAGGAGGAGAGCCAGGGTTCCACCCTACCTTGTCTCTGACCACCCAAGGTTCTCCACTGTCTTGGGAAGACCACCCAGGTGCCGTTCTGCCTAGGCCACATTTGGGTGGACCAGTACTAAATGGCACCTGACTGGGGTCTCCCTGGGGAAGTGGATAAATGCCGTGAGCCAGATGGATCCGGTGTCTGCACTGTTCAGTGAGTTTAGCCGTGCGAGTTTGGATCCTGCTCATTGTGGCCGGGACCCAGATCACAGCACTTTGAGAGCTCTGGTTAGATCTCGTGAGCCGCAACGATCGTCAGGAAGTCTGGGGGAGGCCTCTCCCAGTTTCGAGTCTGGCACGACATGACCAGTAGATTGCATCCGACATTGCCTGACAAACGGCAGAAGCGCAGTGCTGTTGACAGAGCTGAGCAATACCACAACAGATGTGTACATGCAAATGTCTGCAGTCCTGTTACATCCATCCATGAATTGTGGTGGGCAATTAAAAAACTAATGGGAGCAGGAGGAACTTCCCAGCACATCAGTGCTGAAGGCAAGGCTGAAGCATTTTGTATCGTATTCAGTCCAAACCTCTGAGTGCATTTTTACAAAATTCATTTACATGATCTGGGCGTCGCTGGCTAAGCCAGCATTCATTGGCCATCCCATTTCCCTCTGGAAGGTGGCGGTGAGCTGCCTTCTTGAACTGCTGTAGTCCTTGTGGTGTAGGTACACCCACAGTGCTGTTAGGAAGGGAGGGCGTTTGACCCAGTGACTGTGAAGGAACGGCGATATATTTCCATGTCAGGAAGGTGAATGACTTGGAGATGAACCTCTAGGTGGTGGTGTTCCCATGTATCTGCTGCCCTTGTCCTTCTAGATGGATTGGGAAGGTGCTGTCTAAGGGCCCTTGGGGAGTTGCTGCTGTACTTCTAGGAGATGGTACACACGACTGCCACTATGCATCGGTGGTGGAGGGAGTGAATGTTTGTAGAAGGGATGCCTATTAAACAGGTTGTCTTGTCGTGGATGGTGTCGAGCGTCTTGGGTATTGTTGGAGCTGCACTCTCCAGGCAAGGTGGAGAACATTCCATTATACTCTTTCTGAGGGTCGGTGAAGATGCGATGGGCCAAATAGTCTCCTCCTGCAATGTTGGGATTCTATGGGTTCCGTGGAGTTACACAAAGATTTAAAGAACATGGATTACAAAGTACATTTTAAATTACAATGATCTCACTGACATAAAATGTCCCTTTTAAGCACACAAGATGACTATGCTCAAATGCACACTCTGCTCTCATAGAATCGTAGGATCATGAACCCATACTCTGAACTCAAATTAGTGAATGTTTGTGGATGTCTCATCAGAATTCCACAAGATTATTGTCACGTGAGAGTTTCCAAACTCCACTCTCAAGATCGCACTTTAAAATCTTTTCTCATAACTATGCTTTCCGTTAGCAGTTTGCATTCAGAAATCTAATCCAGGTTTTCCAAATGGCACTTTGAAACAAAACTTCCGAACCTCCTTTAACAGCGAATCCAATCCAGGATTTCACACTAACTGCTTTAGGATTTCTTTGCCTTGACGGCTGTGCAAACCTTTTATAATCAATTTAACTTTCTTTCCCAGACTGTATTAAAATGGCGTCAAGCATTTCATCACCCTCTGAAGTCTGCTGTCCCACTTGAAATTAAGTTACTGTGATAACTCGGAGCAATTTGTTTACTCTTCCTTGAATTCTTCTGAACAATACTATGGGGCGGGATTCTCCGAGCCTCCGCGCCGAAATCGCGCTCGGCGCGGGGGCAGAGAATGGAGCGTCAGACCCACAATCGGGTCCGACACCTTCCTGCGATTCTCTGCGGACCGGAGAATCGCTGCCAGTCGAGCACGCACGGTCGACGCGGCGCCAGTAGGGGGCCATTGAAAGAGACCCCTGTGGCGATTCTCCGCCGGCTGCTGGCCGAGTTCCCACCGCCGTGGTTCACTCATGGTTCCACCCGGCCGGCTGCGGTCCCAGTCCACGGCTGCCCTGGTGGGGGCGGGGGGATCCGTCACCGGGGGGTCCTCCAGGATGGCCAGGCTCACGATCGAGGGCCACCGATCGGTGGGCGCACGTGATCTGGGGGCGGCTTATATTGCTGGGGCCGGCTTGCTGTGTAGGTCCGCCATGTTGCTTGGACCCGCGGCTGCAAGTGCAGAGCCCCGTATCGGCAGCAAGAGCTGCGTGGACTACTCCGGAGTCCTGAAAGCCCCCTTCAAAATGGAGAATCACTCTGGACTTTCTCCAGGAAAGACCAGAGTGATTTGTGCCTGTTTCCTCGTGGGTGTGGGGACATAGCCCCATTTTCAGAGAATTCTGCCCATGGTCTCTGTTCACTTAACTCCAGACTTCTTAGACATTCATTGTGTTCCAATTCCCTGGTTATCTGGACTGTATCCTGTTCCTTAGGCATCTTTCATCTTTGTAACTCCCTTGTTCTGTCCAGCTTCTCCTGGCAGAGTTGAGAACTATTCATTCCTTGGTGACCTGGCTCCAACTGCTCTCAAATTAGCTAAACTAAAATTGGTAAGATTTTTTCTTTATAAGGACATCCAGTTGCAAAGCGACAGCCAAATACTTTTGCCTTTTATTTATTTTTCATGCTGTGGCTCTCTCTAACCACAATAAAAACTCAGATGGAACTTAACCAACCCTCACAGATACAAACACCTTTGTCCAGCATGAATCTAACTACAGGTTTTACCCTTCCAGGTACAGAAACATTAAATGACACCCAGTTAAAACTATATTTTATTTCTACTGTCTACCGATACAAATATACATCCCTTAAAACTATCTTTGTTTTCTTAACACCTTCCAAACCCATGCTCTTTACCATCCGGAAGAACAAGGGCAGCACACACATGGGAACACCATCTGATAGCTCGCTGGCAAGTCACACATCATCCTGACTGTTGCTGCACCAAAATGAGAGTTACAGCTACAGAACTAAATTTAGATCAGAGGGCACTAATGCACACAGTAACTTGCACCCTGCAACACACTCTGTGACACACGATGTAACAGATACCTTTTAACATACCCTCTAACACACCCTGCAAAGCACACTTGCAACACACACTGTAACAGACATTATAACACTTACTGTGACACACACAAGGCGGAATTTTCACATCCCACCCGCAGCAGGTATCTTGGAGGGTGCAGGCGGAGAATCTAACGGGAGCCAAAAATCGGAAACCCGCTGGCTTAAAATCACATTGCAATTCTCCAAATGGTGGGTTTGTGGTGAATTGGTCTGGTGTGTGGAACTGGGGGAGAAGAAGACCCCTGTACCCCCAAACCCCAGGCACAGCACTGATCTGACTCAGTAACACAGGAGGACCCAGCAGCATGGTGCTGTCCATGAAGAGCTGCTCGGCCTGGAGACGGGGGAGGCGGGAACCAGCCTGCCCGGCAGAGTGGTCAACAGCACATCAGGAGCAGCGTGGCGCTATGACAGAAAGGCTTTGTTGCACTCACCTCAAAGCTTCTGGTGAATTGGGAACAGCCTTGTGCATGTCACACTTGATCAAACAGGGTTTAGACCGATATAATGTCACATTGGCATGACGCAAGATGGAAAGGCCTGACAGGTGGGCAACTATTTTAATGTGCATTCGTGAGATACAAATTGTGCTCACACCACCAGCCAGCAGGAGTCTGTCTGGACAGCACTGTGCTGCGCGATTCATGCAGCCATCGCAACAAAGGTTGGGAATTTGACGAATTTGACTGTGGGTGAAGCGGAGGTGAGGTCCGGGGGCAGGGGATGGTGGGGGGTGGTGGGGATGGGGGTGGGGTGGCAGGGGTGCATTCGATGATGGCGACAAGGGGGCAATGTGGAAGGAGTGCTGTGTAAGGAGGGGTGGAGCGAGGGATAACAAGGTGAAGGGAAGGTGGACCCCAAGAGGGCTGCATGACATGCAGACAAACAAGGCTCGTTAGGGATGGTCCGCATAACCACTAAACAGGTCGCAGGTGCAGTGTTTTGTGAAGGTCACTGACGTCCCTAATCCTCTTTGGAAATAGAAACTACAGAAAAGATTCCCTGTTTGGGAGACTTTGTTCTTCCGCCAGAGCTGAATTTCACCTGATTTGTGCTGGGTGCGCAAATGAGGAAGAAATTCCCAATCATTAGCCATGCAAATCTATGCTTGGCAAGAATTGTGCCGGATTCCCGAGGCAATCCCGCTGTCTTGCCGTCATTTTGAGTGGACGGCCTGATAGCGAGGTCCCGCAACTGGCCAGTACCCCCCCCCCCCCCCCCCCCCCCACCCCTCACCGCCGCATTTCAATTCAGCACCCCCTGTAGTGCAATTCAGCCCCCACCCTTGATCTTTCTGGGTCACCCCCTCCCCCCAGTATGGGGGTGACCTGACTCAACCCCCGTCCCCCACAAAGACCCACTAAATAAAGAGCCCCCCCCCACAGAAACCCCCTAAATAAAGAGACCCCCACAGAGCCCTCCTAAATAAAGGGACCCCACCCCATAGAGACCCCCCAAAGTAAAGGGGCCCCCTCACAGAACCACAGAAGAAAGATTCCTGTCTGGAACTCGGAGCAGTCCAGAGGCAGTGGGAAAAAAAATCGCTGCTTTAACACTCACCTGGGCAATACCCCTCCTGGCTCAGACACAGGAAGCAGCACCTGTCAATTCCTGGAAAGAGAAAACCAGACAGCTGGCTTTAAACCCCCCCAGAACTTTGACCGGCAAACCATTCACTAATTTCTGGAGGTTCACACGGGTCTGGAGAATATGGTGCCCGGCCTGCTCAGTGGATCCAAATGGATCTTCATGACCCATTTGCATCTCCTGCCGGTGCGGGGCGTGAACCTTGATCCCAATGAGAATGGTGGAGTGGGGGGGGGGGGGAGCGCGGGCGGTGCCGGAGCATCTGAAACGGATCGACGCCCTTTTCTTCACAACCGTTGTATTCTCCATCTCATCGGGAGCTCCGCTACCTGCAGCGCGAGGTGGAAAATTTCACCCTATGTCAAGACTTCTCTTTAAATTCAGGGGCTGACAGACAGAAGTCAGAGAGTGTGGACATTCCTGCTGCGAAATGGAAAGGAGTCACGGATGGCAGGCAGCCCAGGGCTATGTAGCCCTCAGTCTGAAGTCAAAGAAAGGAGACAGTGCAGAAGAGCAGCGGGGATGCAGCAGGAGCAATATTGGAAGTATGGTGTACCCCGGCAACAGGGAGGGGAAAGAGCTTTGTGCTCCACAGAGAAAAGCACAGCTTGGTGTGCAGAGCTGTCCTATTGTCGATGTCCCTGCGCTTGATGGGCTCTGTACTGAACTGCAGAGAGTATGGTGATGGTCACATGGACAATTACAACCTGCAGATTAGGGAACACATATTATAGTGTGGGGGTGGTGGGAAGGGTTATGTGAAGCTCTGGGCTATCCATGTAAGCGATGGTGCACCCAATCTTCAGATGGGGCGTGTACAGATCCACGTGAGGCATGAGTCTCTCACAGGTAATGGGCTCCGGGCATGGGGGGGCAGGGAGGGTGGAAGGCAGGGAGGGCAGTGGAGAGTGTGCCAATTTCCACCACAACAACAGCAGGATCCAGTGGGGGAAGCTGGAGGATAACAGGTGGTTCCTCTGTCTGCACATCGTGAGGTTCCAGGTAAATCAGAGGCACACGAACTGTGAGAGACCGTCGAACGCCATCCTCTAATAAAGGGGCAGCACCGACATCTGAACACTCAGGTAAAATAGCATCTTCCAAAATTGAAACTAAAATTGGTTCTGTCTGGGAGGGCTATGGTAAAGTTTTGGAGGACCACTAAGCTGGGCTCTGGGACTCTTTCTTGAATGCATACTCACTTGTTGGTATCACTACAGTGGGCAGGGTCCAGGTCGATTAAATAGGACTCAAAGCCCATTGTGCAGGGAGCAACAGCAAGTCAGATTTCTAATTTCACACCCTGAAAGGGGTCAGCACAGGTTAATAGCCTCACGTCAAAGTTTGGAAAGCTACATAGTGGAAGACAGGATTGCAGCCTTGGAGCATGAAGAGAAGAGTGAAGGGGGATGGGCACAGCTGCATCATGTCTGCCATCCCATTGGTGAAG
Organism: Scyliorhinus torazame; assembly: GCF_047496885.1. Taxonomy (NCBI): domain Eukaryota; kingdom Metazoa; phylum Chordata; class Chondrichthyes; order Carcharhiniformes; family Scyliorhinidae; genus Scyliorhinus; species Scyliorhinus torazame. Next base: position 204,873,194 of record NC_092707.1, read on the forward strand.
GGGAGTCACGGATTGCGATTAATGTCATTCATCAATGGCGAAACGGATTTGATTCATTCACCCTGAGAAAACGAGTGCCCATAGTTGCCAAGTCAGTGAGTGGAGGTCAGAGCCACATTGATTCACTGGGATAATTCACAAGTTATCACCCCCCGCAGGCCTCTAGATGTCATATCAGTGAAATGGATTGCTGCTCACTTCTATGTGCATGCTCGAGTCTCAGGGGCAAGGTAACATGAGGAACAATGTAATCTACATACCAAAGCTGAGTTGCCCAACTTCTCCCATAGATCTCTTGTTCTCAGCAAGCTGTAACCATTCTGGTCTTCAATATATCCTTTTAGAGAGGAGGAAAATGTGAGAAAGGATCCAGCAGACCAGCGAGCTTTTCTACAAATTCTCACTTGAGGCAGGAGGTGAAGGAGGGAAAGGTGTCTGCAAGCGCAGCTCCAGCAGGAGGCACTGCATGTGAGACATGGCCAGGGGGAGCATGAGCCTGAGGAGCACAGACCCAGACTGCAGAGATAACTGACAACACCAATGGTTTATCGTCCAATAGTCTCCATCCTAGAAATCAGGAGAGGCAGTGCAGCGTAAGGTTTCGATTGTCCTGAGATCCAATCCACTCTCTATGCCACTTTCTCCGAGAAGGCCCAACTCTACGTGTGTTTGGAGGCTTCCCCCTCCGGTGTCCCTGAAGGTGACGGAAGTGTTCAATTTCTTTGCCTCTGGTTCTTTCCAGTGTGCAACTGGGGGCCTGGGTGGCATTTCACAGTTGACAACATATTGATGCATTCAGGTGGACCGTGTCCTTTACAGGAGGGCCCATCATTATGTGAACTTTGCCCTGGATAAGGATAGCCAGGCTCAGAGATAAATGGGTTTCAGAGATATTCCTGGATTCCCAAGGGTGCAGGTAGCAACAGACTGCACCCATGTAGCTATACTGGCTCCATGGCAGCAGGCCTCGGTTCCCATCAACCACAAGGGCTTACATTCTGTCAACATGCAGTCGGCGTGCGGCCATCACAAGCACATCCTGCAGAAGACTGAGATGAGGAGACATTTATTTTCTTGGAGGATGGTGGATCTTTGGAATTCTCTGCTTCGGGGGGCAGTGGAAGCTCAACCATTGAGCCTGTTCAAGACATAAATCAATAGAGTTCTGGAGACGAATGGTGTGGGGAAGTGGCATTGGGGTAGATGACCAGGCGGAGCAGGCTCGACGGGCCGACTAGTTCCTATGCTCCTGTTCCTATGTTCCGATCAGGCTGGGCCATAAAAATTCAGCCCCTCACTTTGGGCCCCTCAGCAAAGTTTTAGATTCTGAGGGATTATCATAGATTATCATAGAATTTACAGTGCAGAAGGAGGCCATTCGGCCCATCGAGTCTGCACCGGCTCTTGGAAAGAGCACCCTACCCAAGGTCAACATCTCCACCCCATCCCCACAACCCAGCAACCCCACCCAACACTAAGAGCAATTTTGGACACGAAGAGCAATTTATCATGGCCAAACCACCTAACCTGCACATCTTTGGACTGTGGGAGGAAACCGGAGCACCCAGAGGAAACCCACGCACACACAGGGAGGATATGCAGACTCCGCACAGACAGTGATCCAAGCTGGAATCGAACCTGGGACCCTGGAGCTGTGAAGCAATTGTGCTATCCACAATGCTACCGTGCTGCCCCACGGCAAAATGCCCTGGACGTAACACAGTGAGTTAAACAGAATCTCTAAAGCACGAAACGTAACACACTCCCTGTAAAGAACTTCCTGCAGCACATTCCCGAAATCCCTGTGCACTTAGATGCCCTCAGTGATTATGCATGGGTACTAACAGGACAGTGTTAACACATGGAGGGATTCCAAGTCAGGTTTGATCTTATTAAACAGCATGTAACCAGCAGCTGCTGCATGATTTTTACCAGCTTTACTTTGCATATTGTTCACACTTCATTATGGACCAGAGTGAGCTGGAATTCTCAATGGAGAAGCAAGGGAGCATCTCGAGTCTCTGGGTGTGAAATTCTGGTCGGTGATGGAGGTATTTTGATGGATTGCTTGTTTGTTGGGAAGTGTCTTTCCATCTTGGAGAAACCTTGGGTTATTTTACAATGTTAATGGCGCCACGTTGCGACAGGTTGTCGGTTTTGTTCTAAAGCAACTTGGATGGAGCAATTAAAATTGTAAATGAGGCTGGATTCTTTAGAACTGAACCAAAATATAGATAAATGGCAGTGTACTTTAATGATCAATTCATATTCCCCACTGATTCACACATTTCCAACAGTTGCCAAGTCAAATATAAATAATGTTCGTCAGAATGAGATTAATCTTCATAATGCAAAATAGCAACATGTTTATTTATGAAATGTTAGTCGGAACAGTCCTTTGAAAATTTATGCCTTTCCTGAAAAATCCATAACCGCCAAGTGACTGACAACACCACATTTCATTTTAATCTTTACAGTAAAAAGTCTTCTTGTCGAACAATGGAACATTATGCTAAAAAACATGTCAGATTGTTTCCCTGAGGGAGCGTGCTGAGCACCACAAGCTCTGAAAATCTTGTGCCTCAGTGAAACAGTGAGATGAAGAAGAGGTCACAGGGATGGGACGAGGGTAAATAGAAGTATGAGGGGGAGGGGCTACAGGGTGAGGGTGATGGGAGTTGAGACAATGGAAATGGGCTGTGGGTGTGAGGCCAATCGTTAAGGAATACTGGATTATAGCATGGGAGTGGTGGGCGACAACGATAAAGAGTAGTGACTATGGTTCAAGGAGCAAGGAATACGAGAGTAGGATTATTAGAGATGAGAGTAGATTAAGTGAATAGGAGTGTAGGTAATGAGAGCAATGGCTGTCAGAGCAGGAGTCACGGTTTTGGGGGTATTGAAATTAGTGACATTTGAGTAGGAACCATGGGAGTAAGGGGTTATGGGAACAGGGGGGCAAAGGGTATGGGAACTGGGAGGGGTTGCAGGAATGAGGGGCATGGGAACAGTGGATATGGGAGAGGAACGATTACGGGAGTGGAGCTTTAGGGAACAAGGGGGGCGAGGGAAGGGGATTATGTGAGCAGGGGGTTATGTGAACATGGGATTTCAGGAGCAGGGGCTATGCGAGCAGAGGATTATGGGAATAGGGGCTGATATGCTTTTGTAATGCCCCCGGCCCTCCCCCGCCTCGCCAACCAACCAATTTAGCCTCCCCGAACAGGCACTGGAATGTGGCGACGAGGGGCTTTTCACCGTAACTTTCATTTGAAGCGTACTTGGGACAATAAGTGATTTTCATTTCATTTCATTTAAAATTTCCATTAGTTATAAGACTGCAATCGAAGCCCCTGAAAATCCAAAGTGAAAGGTGTCAATTCAATGATCCTCCTCCAATCAATCTGGGCGGAATTCACCATCGGCCGATGCCGAAATCGGGATAAGCGATTGGGCGGAGGATCAGTTATGAAGCCAAAATCTTGCTGGGCACCAGGCGCGCACCAGAATGCCGTGCTCCGGTCCCTCGATGCCTGCGTCAATGCATTCTACCCACACGTACAGTAAACGGCGTTGGCATATTATTAGCGGGCCTGACCCAGTCTTCTCCAGGGCATCTGCTGGGTTAATTACTGACAGCATGTTTCCTTGTGGGTTCAAAAATCAGGAAACAGGCACCGTGGCAGCAGGGGTGCCAGGACGAGGAACCGACGGGGCCAGGGGTGCGGAGGGCAGGTTACCAATGGAAATGGTTGGGGTTCCTACCTCTTGCACTATGGTGTGTGGGGCCTGGGTTGGCAGTAACAGCAGGTTTGGTCGATGGGATGGACAACTCGTTCTGGGATGAATTCTGGTGCTCCGCATTATTCGACAACACCTGATTCCTGCCCACAGTACACCCACCGTCCACCTGGGTGACCCGTGCATGTGAGCTGGCCATTCCATCACACAGTTCCAATGAACACATGGGATGGTGGAGGTGGGGACGGTGGTCGGGTGGTCGGGAGGGGTGGCGTCGGCGGGGGGGGGGGGGGGGGGGGGGGCGGGGGGGGGGGGGGGTTGCAGAAGGATGGCAATGGGGCACCAGGACAGTGAGCGCTGGCTGAACTGGGGTCTCTGGCCATGCCGACCCCCAAGGTACCCCAATTACCACCCCCTCCACCGCGCCCTTCTGCAGTCAGCCCAGCCCAGGCCATTCCTCACACCCTTCGGACAGAGCACGGAGGCAGGTTGAAATGTTGTGAACGTGTGTTTATTGTGCAACTTCAAACATATATAATAGAGGTTTGTGCCTTCGCCCTTATCGCTATCCTATGTGTTGCACACATCCCATCTTAACTGGTGTCTACCTTTCTGGTCTTACGGGCACTAATGCTGTGCCTAGGTGGATCCCCAGGGGATACATCCAGAGTGGAGGCTGAATGCTGCGATTCCCACCCTGTGATCTGGGGTCCCGTTTGACGGCCGTCTTCTGGGGCGACCGGGCCTGGATGGACCCAGCTGAACTCGGGTGTTCCAGGTGGCGTGGTGTTACCCCATTTTGCCTGTTGCCCATCAGACGCGCCAGGAGCAAGAGGGGTGGGGGGGGGGGGGGAGGCGGGGTAGTCCGAGGTGCTGCGCTGTTCCGGCATCTCCCCTGCGGGAGTCAACAGCGGGGGTCCTATCACCTCCTCCTCCCTTGGGGTGCTCGATGGCCTCCGAGCTACTCCATAGGATGGGGTGCGAGTGGAGCTAACCCTTGAGGATCCCCCGCCACCTGGCGCTGCCAATCCTGGAGGCCCACTCCCGCCCTGACCAGGGTCTTCATATTCACGGCCATGGCACACAGGGAGTGGACCACATCCCTCTGGAACAGCACACTGTGACTGCCACCGCCTTCTGGGTGGGCGCCACATCAGCCATGGCCCGGGTAATGCCGCCGATGCCTTCAGCCATGGCCTGCTGTGACTGGGCCGCACTCTGGAGTGTCCCTGCAATGTCCAGGTGGCTCTGGTACATGGCTGCCTGTGACAGGGCAGCCCTGTTGTGGGCCTCGACCATCGACCACATTGAGTGCCCGAGGCCTTGGACATCTTCACCCATGACTGACACCTGCGCCCCAAGGCCTCCACCGCAGATGCTGCCCTTGTGCTGTTGGTCTGGGTGGCATGTATGTTCGCCACCACCTCCTTCTCTTGCAGGCGATTGGACTCCTCCAACTGCACCTGCAGGTGTTGGATGGTTGCCGGCACCCCCTCACGTAGTCGGTGGCTCTGAGACTGCATCTCCACTGTCGACAGGGCCGCCTATAGATGGAAAGCCCGAAAACCATCTGAATGGAAGCTAGTCGCTGGGGTTGGGCCGCCCCCGACCGTCCGCCCCCTCAGGGGGTCCTACCACCACCTGGTATACCGCAGGACGTGTGTGTGGTGCGCACCAGATAGTGCCCCAAGAACCCCTTCATTAAAGTGCCCAACTAAGCTGAGTATCTCTGGGATAGAGGAGGGTGTTGGAGACAGCTGTGACAGGAAGTCAGAGTCATCCCCGGACTGGTTCTCCAGGCTGTCTCGGCCTGTGGATCGAGGGCTCTCATCACTGCACATATCCTCTTCCTCGCTGCTCTCCACCTGGGGTTGTGGTTGTGGGGGACACCAGAAGGGCCCACCCCATCACCAGGAGATCCTGCAAGACACAAGACATGACGCATAATTGGGTCGCGGGCAGGGGTGACAGGTAGTGGTTTAGGAGGGGTTTGGGGGTAGTGATGGGATGGTGGTGGAGGAGGTGGGGGATGAGGGTGGTGGTGGTAGGGGGAGTGTAGGGGTGGGATTGGGTTGGTGGAGCGAGGTGGTGTGGGGCTGTGGTGTTGGAGGGGGCGTGTGGAGGTGGGATGGGGGTGGTGGTGATGGAGAGGTAGGGGTGGGGTGGGCGTGGTGCCTGTGGGAGGTGGGGGGTTATGAGTGTGTGGGACGGGGTTAGTGCCAGGGGCTTCCCTCTTCCCCCTGGCCGCACTGAGGAGGTTGTGCAGTTTTTTACGGCACTGCTGGCTGGTCCTGGCGCTGATGCCCACGGCATTGACATGCCACCTGCGTCCAGGCCCGGTGCAGAGCGGCGGGTGGCAACCTCCTTCCCACCTCGGGGTACAAGGTGGCCTGCTTCTCCTCCACGGCATCCAGCAATGTCGCTAGTTCCGCATCGGTGAATTGGGGAGCTGATCTTCTTGCTGCCATCTTGTTGGCTGGGATGAGTGTGGGTGGGGAGTGGAGTGCTGCTATGCGGCTGCAGCTTGTCAGCCTCTTGGGTGCCAATCCTGACCCCAGCGTTTTTCATTGGAATTGGTCTAGTTCCAAGTGGCACCTGTGCTAGCGATTCACCGTTGATGAATTGCTCTGGGAACGGCTCCTATTCTGTTGTAGTAGAATTCCACTGATTCATTCAACACTTAGGGCGGGATTCATCGTCGGCCAACGCTGAAGCGATTGGGCGGATAATAGGCTCTGACAGCAAAAATCGTGGTAGGCGCCGGTTTGATGCCAAATCGTATCCTCCGGCACCCCGAAAATGGCGTAAATGTGTGTCGCGCCATTAAACACCATTGGCACATCATTTGAGAAGAGCTAGGACACAGAGTGGAGTGACTGCGGCTGCCGGCCCGGACATTTACTGTGCTAGCTGGCGGGTGGTGTGCTTCCAGGGCCAGAGAGGGGTGAACAGGCCGGGCAGCCATGGTGCCCCCCCCCCCCCCCCCCACAGGACTGGGGCGGAGCCCTGGCACCGACCGCCATCACGGTGGCCATCTTACTGACCACCCACCTCGGCCCCTGGTTCCACACAGTGACACCGGCCATATGGGTTGTGGTAGTCGGCATTAGGGGTATTACGGTACCTAGGTTGAGGCTGTAAGATCATTGGTGTGGGAGGTATCTGAGACAGGAAGATCATTGGTGAAGCCTGCTTACTGGTTCCGCCAGTAAGGCGGAGTATAAGAGTCTGTGTCTCCCGAGCAGCTGCATTCTGTACCTGCGCTGCTGGGGGAAACATCTTGTCCAATAAAGCCTTCAATTGTCATCCAATCTCGCTTCTGGAGTCATTGATCTAGCATCAATTTATTGGACTAGATTTTAAAGAATGGAGCTCACAATCAAGCCGGAGTGTCTGCAACTCAGCCCCCACGTGGCAAACTCAGCGGCAACCTTCAAACACTGGCTGACGTGCTTCAACGGGTACCTCAGGACGACCACGACTGCACCCATGGAGGACCAGAAGATGCAAGCTCTCCACTCGAGGGTGAGCCCAGAGATCTACGCCCTCATCGAGGATGCGGACGATTTCGAGGCCGCGATGGCCCTGTTGAAATGTCACTACATTCGCCCAGTAAACCAGGTCTAGGCCCAACATCTGCTAGCGACAAGGTGACAAATCCTGGGGAATCGCTGGATGAATTCTACCGCGCGTACCTGGTACTAGGTAGGAACTGTGACTGCCTGCAAGTTTCAGCCAGCGACCCCACAGAACTTTTAATCTGGGACGCATTCGTTGCAGGTATGCTGTCCTCCCAAATCTGTCAACGGCTGCTGGAGAAAGAGACACTCGGCCTCAAGGAAGAACGGGCCCTTGCTAGCTCCCTGGATGTGGCCTCCCGAAATGCCCGCGCGTACGTCCCCAACCGTGCAGCAGCCCCTTGGGCAGCGTGGAACCAAACCCGCGGCCGATCCCGATGCATCCCCCATCCCCCCCCCACAAGCTTGTGCCGCGCGGCTACCAGGCAACCCCGGGGGGCCCCGCTGTTATTTTTGTGGGCAAGCCAAGCACCCCTTGCAGCACTGCCCGGCCCGCTCCTCCACCTGCAAAGGTTGTGGCAAAAGGAGCCATTTCGTGGTGGTATGCCAGGCCTGGGCGGTCGTAGCTGTCTCCGGGGGCGAACCGGGGCCTCCACCACAACTCTCTCCACGGGTCACGTGCGGGCCGCAGGCGTCGCCATCTTCATTTTCCCGAGACACGTGCGGGCCCTGGGCGCCACCATCTTGTTCCCCAGGGACCACATGCGATGCGTGTGTGCCGCCATCTTGCCCACCCCCAGCCTTGTGCGACCCGTGGACGCCGCCATCTTGGCTGGACTCTCAGGACCCCGATTCGGATGATCACACACCGCCCGAGGAAAATCTTCAACTTTTACCATGACTCGCCTCGATGACCCTGGACCAGTCTCGGCCCCGAACGCTCTCGACCGCAACGACGACCATGCTCATCAACGGGCGCAAAACATCCTGCCTGATCGGCTCCGGGACACAGAGAGCTTCATACACCCCAACACGGTAAGACGCTGTTCTCTTCCCATACACCCAGTTAACCAAAGAATCTCCCTGGCCTCCGGGTCTCACTCTGTAGAGATCAAGGGGTTCTGCGTAGCGAACCTCACGGTCCAGGGAAGAAAATTAAAACATTTCCGACTCTACGTCCTCCCTCACCTCTGCGCTGCCACGCTCCTTGGATTGGACTTCCAATGCAACCTCCAGAGCTTAACCTTTAAATTCGGCGTCCCTATACCCCCCCTAACTGTCTGCAGCCTCGCGACTTTCAAAGTCAACACACCTTCCCTGTTTGCAAACCTCACCCCGGATTGCAAACCCGTCGCCACCAGGAGCAGATGGTACAGTGCCCAGGACTGGACTTCATTAGGTCGGAAGTCCAGCGGCTATTGAAGGAAGGTATTATCGAGGCTAGCAACAGCCCCTGGAGAGCTCAAGTAGTGGTTGTAAAGACCGGGGAGAAGCACAGGATTGTCATCGATGATAGCCAGACCATCAACAGGTATACGCAGCTCGACGGGTACCCTCTCCCCTGCATATCTGATTTGGTCAGTCAGATTGCCCAATACAAGGTCTTTTCCACGGTGGACCTCAAATCCGCCTACCACCAGCTCCCCATCTGCCCGGGCGACCGCAAGTACACTGCATTCGAAGCAGATGGGCGGCTCTACAACTTCCGAAGGGTTCCCTTCTGTGTCACAAATGGAGTCTCGGTCTTCCAACGGGAGATGGACCGAATGGTTGACCGGTACGGTTTGCGGGCCACGTTTCTGTGCCTCGACAACATCACCATCTGCAGCCACGACCAGCAGGACCACGACACCAACCTTCGCAAATTCCTCCATACCGCAAAAGCCCTTAACTTAACCTACAAGGACAAATGTGTGATCAGCACCGACTGTCTAGCCATTCCTCGGCTACGTAGTGCATGATGGAGTCATAGGCCCAGATCCCGAACGTATGCGCCCCCTCATGGAGTTTCCCCTCCCCCACTGCTCCAAGGCCCTGAAGCTGCCTGGGATTTTTTTCATATTACGCCCAGTAGGTCCCCAATTATGCGGACAAGGCCCGCCCACTAATCCAATCCTCGGTTTTCCCCCTGTCGGCAGTGGCCCGCCAGGCCTTCAGCCGCATAAAGACGGACATCGCAAAGGCCACGATGCACACAATCGATAAATCCCTTCCCTTCCAAGTCGAGAGCGACGCGTCCGACGTAGCTCTGGCGGCCACCCTCAATCAAGCGGGCAGACCCGTGGCCTTCTTCTCACGCACCCTCCATGCTTCAGAAATCCGTCATACCTCCATTGAAAAGGAGGCCCAGGCCATAGTAGAAGCTGTGCGGCACTGGATGCATTACCTGGCCGGCAGGAGATTCACGCTCCTCACTGACCAACGGTCGGTAGCTTTCATGTTCGATAATGCACAGCGGGGCAAGATAAAGAACGATAAGATCTTACGGTGGAGGGTCGAGCTCTCCACCTACAACTATGAGATCTTGTTCGTCCCGGCAAGCTAAACAAGCCTCCTGATGCCCTATCCCGCGGCACATGTGCCAACGCACAAGTGGACCGACTCCGGGCCCTCCATGAGGACCTCTGCCACCCGGGGGTCACTCGATTTTTCCATTTTATCAAGACCTGCAACCTGCCCTACTCCCTCGAGGAGGCCAGGACCGCCACCAGGAACTGCCAAATCTGCGCGGAGTGCAAGCCGCACTTCTACAGGCCAGAGAAAGCGCACCTGATAAAGGCTTCCCGTCCCTTTGAACACCTCAGTATGGACTTCAAAGGCCCCCTCCCATGTCCTCCATTCAGCAGCCATTTCGCCAGCTGCTGTGGGAGGCCACACATCTTAGAGCAATAAAGCCTCAGTTGTATCCAACTCTAGTCTTTGTTCAATTGAACGTGCCTCAATTTATTGCTCTAAGATTTTCTAAAAGGTGGACCTCCGAATCAAACCAGATAGCCTGCAGCTGGATCCGCAATCAAGCGACGCCAAAAAGGACTTTAATCACTGGCTAGCTTGCTTCGAGGCGTACATCAACTCAGTGACCACCCCTGTTCCGGAGGCTCAGAAGATACAGATCCGGTACTCAAGGTTGAGCTCCAACGTGTTTCCGCTGATCCAGGATGCCCCGAACTACGCCAACGCCATGGCGCTTCTCAAAGAAAACTACAACACAGAAGACGAACACGCTCTTCGCCAGGCACGTACTCGCCACTCGCTCTCAACTCCCTGGTGAGTCCATAGAAGACTTCTGGCGGGTCCTAATCCCACTTGCCGGGACTGTGACTGTCAGGCCGTTACGGCCACCGAACATTCCAACCTTCTTATGCGGGACGCGTTCGTAACGGGGATTGGGTCGGACCTCATTTGCCAAAGACTGTTCGAAGGTGCCACGCTCGACTTAGCTGGAACAAAGAAGATAGCGCTCTCCATGACGGTTGCCGCACATAACATTCAGGCCTACCCCACCACCCACACGGCCCACCCCTCCTACCCCTCGTGGACCCCACAGACGGCCGCGCCAGCGGGGGCCTTACCCAGCCAGTATGCCTGCGCCACATGCCAGCCCGCGGGGGTCCCCGATGTTACTTCTGCGGCCAGCAGAAGCACCCTCGCCAACGCTGTCTGACCAGTGCTGCCCTTTTGCAAGGCTTGCGGCAAAAAGGGGCACTTCGCCGCAGTGTGCCAGGCCCACGCAGTCACCGCTATTGCCCCCTACCCCCCTAGCCGACACACAATGGGCACCGCCATCTTCACCTCCCCGGACCACGCGCGGCCAGTGGGTGCCGCCATCTTCACCTCCCGGTGCCACGCGCGGCCAGTGGGTCCCGCCATCTTCTCCCCCTCAGTCCACGTGTGGCCCATTGGCGCCGCTATCTTATCTCCCCCATGGGACATGGACACCAACAGCAGTCCAGGACCTGGGCACCCCAGGCTCCCCATCATCCGACGTCAGCGACGACCGACCACGACTCGCCTCAGTGACGATTGGCCAGTCTTGTCCGCACAACCTGGCCACCGCATCGACCAGCGTGAAAATCAAAGGCCACGTGACCTCTTGCCTGCTGGACTCCGGGAGCACCGAAAGCTTCATACACCCAGATACGGTATGGTGCTGCTCCCTTGCAGTACACCCCGCCAACCAAAGAATTTCCCTGGCCTTCGGATCCCATTCCGTCGCGATCCGGGGGTTCTGCAAGGTCACACTCACGGTCCAGGGAGTAGAATTCAGCGGTTTCCGCCTCTACGTCCTCCCTCACCTCTGCGCTGCCCTGCTACTCGGCCTGGACTTCCAGTGTAACCTCCAGAGCCTAACCCTCAAATTTGGCGGGCCCCTACCACCCCTCACTGTGTGCGGCCTTGCGACGCGATAGGTCGATCCGTCTTCCTTCTTCACCAATCTAACCCCGGATTGCAAACCCGTCGCCACAGGAGCAGACGGTACAGCACCCAGGACAGGACCTTCATCAGGTCCGAAGTCCAGCGGCTGCTTCGGGAAGGCATCATCGAGGCCAGCAACAGCCCCTGGAGAGCCCAAGTGGTAGTCGTTAAAAATGGGGAGAAACACAGAATGGTCGTGGACTACAGCCAGACCATCAATCGGTACATGCAGCTCGACGCATACTCCCTCCCACGCATATCTGATATGGCCAATCAGATTGCACAGTACCGGGTCTTCTCAACGGTAGACCTCAAATCTACCTACCACCAGCTCCCCATTCGTAAATCGGACCATCCATACACTGCTTTCGAGGCGGACGGTCGTCTCTATCACTTCCTCAGGGTTCCCTTCGGCGTCACTAACGGGGTCTCGGTCTTCCAAAGGGAGATGGACCGAATGGTTGACCGGTATGGTTTGCGGGCGACCTTCCCGTACCTAGACATGTGCTCCCTCATGGAGCTTCCTCTCCCCCACTGCCCCATGGCCCTCAAACGCTGCCTGGGGTTCTTCTTGTACTACGCCCAGTGGGTCCCAAACTATGCGGACAAGGCCCGCCCACTCATTCAGTCCACCCATTTTCCCCGGAGGCACAGCAGGCCTTCGCCCGTATCAGAGCCGCTATCGCCAAGGCCGGGATGCACGCAGTAGATGAGACACTGTCCTTTCAAGTAGAGTGCGACGCATCGGATGGCGCCCTAGCCGCCACCCTCAATCAGGCAGGCAAACCCATGGCATTCTTTTCCCGCACCCTTCATGCCTCAGAAATTCGGCACTCATCTGTCGAAAAAGAGGCCCAAGCTATCATTGAAGCTGTGCAGCATTGGAGGCATTACCTGGCCGGCAGTAGCTTCACTCTCCTCACTGACCAACGGTCGGTAGCCTTCATGTTCAATAACATACAGCGGGGCAAAATCAAAAACGATACAATCTTGCGGTGGAGGATCGAGCTCTCCACCTATAATTACGAGATTTTGTATCGCCCCGGCAAACTCAACGAGCCCCCAGACGCCCTATCCCGAGGTACATGTGCCAGCGCACAAGTAGACCGACTCTGGACCCTCCCTCCCACCGGCACACCCCACGGCTGCCCCCTTCCCAGGTGGATCGGTTCTTCCACTGGTCCCACGCAGGGGTGATGAAGCTACCGAAGAAGCCAAAGTCACGCTCCTGGAGTCACGGATGCCCGAGCCGGCGCCTGCATTACCGCCGAAACTGCGACGATCACAGAGGACGACCAGGACCCCCGATCGCCTATTGCTTAATTCTGATATGTACATGTAAAATGAATACTGTAAATAGTTGTGACATGTAATACGGCAAAACACTGTTCCACCGACAGGTACCACCGTAACCTCTACCACTGTATGACGCGAAACCACCACCCCCGCGGGACTCTTTTTTTAACAGGGGGTGAATGTGGTAGTTGGTGTTAGGGGTATTACGGTACCTAAGTTGAGGCTGTAAGATCATTGGTGTGGGAGGTACCTGAGACAGGAAGATGATTGGTGAAGCCTGCCTGCTGGTTCTGCCCAGTAAGGCGGAGTATAAGAGTCTGTGTCTCCCTAGCAGCTGCATTCTGTACCTGCGCTGCTGGGGGAAACATCTAGTCCAATAAAGCCTTCAATTGTCATCCAATCTCGCTTCTGGAGTTATTGATCAAGCATAATGGGTGTGCCCAACTCCGCTAATGGCGCGCCCCTGCCGGGCCCCAGCACCCCACCCAACTGGCCACGACTCACTGGCGGATCACCAGGGTCACACCCACAGCAGCCCCCAGTGAGGGCAGTGCCAGCCCTGATTTCAGGGATGGGTGCTAGGACAAGCAGCCCCCATGGTGCCGGACACTGAACTGATGGAGCAGGGGTGAGGGTATGGGGTGAGGGGGAGCCTGCAGTGCCAACCAGGGCCACCGTGTAGCCCATGATCCTGGTTGGGCACGGGAGTATGTATCATGTTAACATGTTGGCCTTTCATCCCATGCATACAATGGTGTTTGATGTTCAACCAGCAATGCTGGCCACCATGGCGATGGTCGCAGTTCTTCCAGTCGCCGAGTGGGGGCCTGTCCGGTAGCTCACAGACCTCGGTGCACAGGTGCATTGGTGCTGTCACCCTATATACCCAGGCGGATCATGACATCCATTTCCATGTGGACCGAGCCCACCAGGATGCCCGGGCAGCGGGGTTCATCGCCATCGTCGGGATGCCCCGGGTCCAGGGGACGATAGACGGGATGCATGTCGCCCTATGGGCACCGGCGGATAACAGGGCGCTCTACACTAACCGAAAGGGGTTCCACTCAATGAACATCCTGCTGGTCTGTGACCATCAGCTGCACATCAGACACATCTGCACCCGATACCTGGGCAGTGTGCACGACTCCTTCATCCTGGCACACTCAATGATTCAAGGGGCACCCTCCTGGCTGAGGGGTTGGCTCCTGGGTGACAGGAGTTACCCGCTGCGGCCATGGTTGATGACACCTATCCGGAGGCCACAGACCGAACCGGGGACCCGCTACAACAACGGCCATGCAGCAAGTAGGAGTGTGATCGAGCAGTGCTTCGGCATCCTGAAGATGAGGCTGAGAGGGTCGGCCGCATTGTGGTGGTCTGCTGCATCCTCCACAACATCGCGCAGCTGAGGGCCGATGTTCTGGAGGAGGAGGAAGGGCAGGCCTCGTCCGACGAGGCGGGTGCGGGGGCGGGGGACGATAAGCAGGACATGGGGCCTGGGCAGCCACAGGAGGCCGCATGACATCATCGCCAGGGCCAATGCGCAGGGGACGCTCTGATCGCCTCCAGGTTCACTGACTAGAATGGAGGGGGTGGAGAAGGGGGTGTTCTGGCCAGGGGCACGGACACCCAGTCCCACACCCCCTCACCTCCCACACCGCCAAACCGTTGTACATGCCTGCGCCTCTATGAGCTGGAGGCCTGGGTATATAGTCTGTGCCCTAACCCCATAACTGAACTGTGCCCTGCACCCATGCCAACTTAGCTAGTGTCTAACTTTCTGGCCTTACGGGCTGTAGCACTACACGCCATAACACGCCTGCGCAGAATGCTCCAGCCTTGGGCACGCTGATCCGTAGTCAAAAACCCCATTGCCTCCACTACGGACGTCACCTGTGCGGTGTCAGCCGGGGTGGCACGCATGACCGACACCACTCCCTGCTCCTGCACGCGGATGGACTCCTCCACCTGTGCCTGCAGGTGCTGGATGCTCGCCATCACCCCCTCCTCTAATCCCTGAGTCTCTGCCTGATCCTGCACTGTGGCTGGGACTGGATGTTCCAGGAGCCCAGGACCCTTTGGATGGCAGCTGGTTCCTGGAGCTGGTTCGCGTATGAAGTCTACCTGCTCACATGGCGAGGTGATGGCACGCGACAGGGCATCCGCGATGATTAGCTCCTTTCCAGGTGTGTAAACCAGTTTAAAATCATACCTGCGGCGTTGAAGGAGAATGCGCTGGAGCCTGGGTGTCATGTCATTTCAGTCCTTGTGTATAATGTGCACTAGGGGTCTGTGGTCCGTCTCTACTGTAAAGGTCGGGAGACCATAGACATAATCATGGAATTTCATGATGCCAGTGAGAAGGCCCAGGCATTCTTTCTCTATTTGAGCATATCGTCGCTCAGTGGGGGTCATGGCCCTTGACGTGTAGGCCACTGGAGCCCAGGTCGAGGTGTCATCCTTCTGGAGGAGCACCGCCCCAATGCCGTCCTGGCTGGCATCCGTGGAGATTTTAGTCTCCATCGTTGGGTCAAAAAAAGCTAGAACAGGAGCGGTGGTTAGCTTCGCTTTCAACTCAAGCCACTCTGCTTGATGTGCGGGCAGCCACTGGAAAGTGGTGGACATCTTCACCAGGTGCCTGAGGGCTGTGTGACACGAGGTTGGGCATGAACTTCCCCCCAAAATCTACCATCCCCAGGAAGCGGAGGACCGCCTTCTTGTCCTCTGGGGTCTTCATTGTGTTGATGGCCTTGACTTTGTCCAAGTCTGGTTGCACACCCTGCTGGGAGATCTGATCACCCAGAAACTTAATTTGCGACATGCCAAAGGAGCATTTGGTTTTATTTAATTTCAGGCCGTTGGCATGTATGCGTCTGAAGACTCGTTGCAGATGAGAAATATGTTCCTCCGGGGTCGTGGACCAGATGATGACGTCGTCAACATAAACCCACACACCCTCAATGCCCTCTAGCATTTGCTCCATTGTTCGATGAAAGATTTCGGAGGCCGAAACAATAGCATGCGGTTGTAGCAATATCTTCCAAAGGGAGTATTAAATGTGCAAAGCTTCCTGCTGGACTTGTCCAGTTGTATCTGCCAGAAGCCACGTGATGCATCCAGCTTTGTAAAGAATTTGGCATGTGCCATCTCACTCGGCAGCTCCTCCCGTTTCGGGATCGGGTAGTGTTCCCTCATAATGTTGCGGTTCAGATCCTTGGGATTGATCCAAATGCGCAGTTCTCCAGAGGGTTTCTTGCCACAGACCATCGAGCTGACCCAGTCAGTCGGTTCCATCACCTTGGATATTATTCCCTGATACTGGAGCTCCTGCAGCTGCGCCTTTAGACGCTCCTTGAGGGGTGCCGGCACCCGGCGTGGTGCATGGATGACAGGCGTGACATCAGGCCTGAGCAGAATTTTATAGCGGTAGGGCAGGGTACCCATCCCACTGAACACACCCGGGTATTGCAATAGTAGCTCCTCAATGTCGGCCTGAAGAGTGCTGCTGGCAGAGGACATGGCATGTACGTGCTGGACGGGACGGAGCAGCTTGCATGGGCACCAAGCAGAGAAGCCTTGTCGGGCTTGACGACCTCAAACCGCAAAGTGGCCTTGATGGCCTTGTTGGATACATGCAGGTGACAGGACCCTAACGCAGTGGTGGCATTTCCATTGTAGTCGAACAACTGGCAGGCCGGCGGAAGAATTGTTGGCTGCCTTTGGATACGAGCAAGATCTGCTTGGGATATTAGATTAGCCGAAGCACTGGTGTCCAGCTTGAACCGGATGCTGCAATCGTTGACTTGTACTGTGGCACGCCACTCGTCCGCATAATCCATGTTCAGGATGGGTGTGTGTGTTGGTGAATGCGAGGAGGCCTTGTCATGCATGGTGATGATGCCCACTCGATAAGGGGACTCCGGGCAGTCATCCTCGGGATCGGTGACGGGATCCGGTTCCAAGTCGAGCAGCCCTTGCTGCACACTGCAAACCCGTCTGTGTTGGACCTGGGATCGCTGGCCCCCTATCGGAGGTGCAGACCTGCACAAAGCCGCATAATGGCCAAGCTTCTTGCAGTTGAGACATCGCCTGCCTCTTGCAGGAGATTGCTGCTTTAAATGGGCGGTGTCGCAGTTGGGGCACATCATCACGTTGACGTCGTGATGCTCGGTGCGTCGACGCACAGGCACAATGCGGTCAGCCGCCGCTCGCACCTGCGCAGTGTAGTCTTCGGCCGCTTCGTTCTCCTGACCGTGGTGCGCATGCGTGTACCTCCTGGAAAAACGTGCGAATTGGCCGCCTTCATCGATGCTCAGGCGCCGCATCCGGGCGATGGCCTGTACACTCTCTGCCTCGTGGGAGGCAAGTTGGTCCTGCTCTGCCGACTTAAGGCGGGAATAGCGACTTTTCGCCTATTCGTGGACTTTGAACGTCTCGATGCCTACTGGCAGGGTCATGTTTTTATTTTTAGGAGCTGCTCCCGCGGGGCGTCGGAGTGGACGCCAAACACAACCTGATCCCTGATGAGGGAGTCAGCGGTGTCACCGTAGTAGCAGGATTGCGCTAGAATGCGAAGATGAATGAGAAAAGACTGGAAAGGCTCATCCTTACCCTGAAGGCGCTGCTGGAAGACATAACGCTTGAAGCTTTTGTTCATCTCGACCTCACAGTGACTGTTGAATTTGGCCAAGGCGGTCTGGAACTTGGTCTTGTCCTCACCGTCGGCAAAAGTGAGCGAATTGAAGATTTGGATGGCCTGGTCCCCCGCAGTCGACAGTAGCAGCGCGATGTTTTGGGCATCGGATGCACTTTTGAGGCCCGAGGCCTCAATGTATAGACTGAATTTCTGCTTGAAGACCCGCCAGTTGGTGCCAAGGTTCCCGGAGATCCGGAGCTGTGGAGGTGCCTGCATCTTTTTCATGCCGCTGGAAGGCGGTTGCTGGTCGTTAGTGAATTTTCGAAGGTAAATTACTTAGAAGCAGTAGTCACTCCTGGTATCATGTTGTGTTACTCACCCTGGGGTAATACGGACTGCAACACGATGCAGTTGAATGATAAAGCACACACCAAACGTAGGCGTTGGTTCAATAAGGTTTATTGAACTCTAGAACAAAACACACAGCTGCCTGTGGGTTGACTCTCTACTACTCTAAGTAAACCAACACTAACTATTTAGACCAGGCCAGCTCTGATCCACGTGTAGAAGGTGTTGAATGATTTGTACACCCTGACTGTCACTCCAGCTTTCACCAGTGGAAAGAGGCAGAGTGCTGATGCCTCGTGTGTTTTATAGTTGGAAGCCTCCCCTGGTGTTCTGATTTGTGATTGGTCGCGTTCTGTTCTGTATATTGATTGGCTCACCTGGATGGCTGTCACTGCCTGCTTTTACCTCATGATGCGCATGGGTGCATATTATGACAAAGTCACCCCTCATTCTTCTAATCTCCAGCAGAAAGAAGCCCAGTCTGTCCAGCCTTTCCTCGAAGACAACCCACACATTCCAATATCAATTTAATAAACCTCCTCTGAACTGTTTCTAATGCATTTATATTCTTCCTTAAATAATGAGACCAAAACATAACATTCAAGGCTAAGGGCTAAGTGTTGGAACGTGAAATTAGTGTAGGTTTAGTGTTATTTTGTTAGTGCAAACTCGATGGGCCAAAGGGTTTGTTCTATACTGTACGACTCTATGACCAAAACTGCACACAGTATTCAAAATGTGGTCACACCAAGGCAGCACAGTAGCACAGTGGTTAGCACAGTTGTTTCACAGCTCCAGGGTCCCAGGTTCGATTCCCGGCTTGGGTCACTGTCTGTGCGGAGTCTGCACGTTCTCTCCTTGTCTGCGTTGGTTTCCTCTGGGTGCTCCGGTTTGAAACATGCAGTGCAGAAGGAGGCCATTCAGCCCATCGAGTCTGCACCAACCCACTTAATCCCTCATTTCCACCCTATCCCCGTAACCCAATAACCCCTCCTAACCATTTTGGTCACTAAGGACAATTTATCATGGCCAATCTACCTAACATCTTTGGACTGTGGGAGGAAACCGGAGCACCCGGAGCAAACCCACGCAGACACGGGGAGAACGTGCAGACTCCGCACAGACAGTGACCCAAGCGGGGAATCGAACCTGGGACCCTGGCGCTGTGAAGCCACAGTGCTATCCACTCGTGCTACCGTGCTCAGTCCCGAAAGACATGCTGTTAGGTAAAGTGGCCTCTAAATTCTCTCCCCGTGTACCTGAATAGTGCTGGAATGTGGCAACTAGGGGCTTTTCACAGTATCTTCACTGCAGTGTTAAGCCTACTTCTGACAATAAAGATTATTATTATTATTTATAACTGAAGCATAATGGGCGGGATTCTCCGACCCCCCGCCGCTGGCAGCCGCCCCCCCACGGAGATTCTCCGCCCCGCGATAGGCCGAGCGGCCACCCGTTTTCGGACAGTCCCGCCGGCGTTAATCAAACCAGGTCTGTACCGGCGGGACCTGGCTCTGCGGGCGGCCTGCAGAGTCCACGGCGAGGTCCAGGGAGATCTGGCCCCCGGGGGTGCCCCAACGGTGGCCTGGCCCGCGATCGGGGCCCACCGAGCCGCTGGTAGAACCCCACCCACTGCGCATGCGCTGGGATGACACCAGCACACGCTTGCGCTCCTGCGCATGCGCCAACTCGCGCCGGCCAGCGGAGGCCCTCCTGCGCCAGCTGGCACAGCGCCAACCCCTCCGGCGCCGGCCTAGCCCCTGAAGATGCCACTCCACGGCACCGGTACGGCCTGCCCGTAGAGGAGAATCCCGCCCCAGATCCTTACTTTTATGTTCAATTCCTCTCATCATAAAGGGTAACATTCCATTAGCTTTCTCTTTTTAAAAAATATGTTTATTCAAAATGTTTCCAATAAATTTTTACACAACACTCCAGAAAGGAAAGAAAATATACAAAAGAGAAATAAAAAGGGCATTACGCCAACACACAAAGCAACTTAATCCTCTAACCATTAAACTGTCTAACAAACTAAGTACAAAAATGGGGCAAACGCCCCTTACATAAACCAAAACAAGAACCCCCCCCCGGTTGCTGCTGCCATTGACCTCCCCTCCACCTAACGTTCCGCGAGAAAGTCAAGGAACGGTTGCCACCGCCCGGAGAACCCCTGCAAGGACCTTCGCAAGGCAAACTTTATCCTCTCCAACCTGAGAAACCCCGCCATGTCACTGACCCAAGACTCTACGCTTAGGGGCTTCGCGTCCCTCCACATTAGTAAGATCCTTCTCCGGGCTACCATAGAGGCAAAGGCCAAAACTCCGGCCTCTTTCGGCTCCTGCACTCCCGGCTCGTCTGACACACCAAATATTGCTATCCCCCAGCTTGGTTTTACCCGAGTATCCAAGACTCTGGACATAGCCCTTGCGAAGCCCCTCCAAAACCCCTCACGCAGCGGACACGCCCAGAACATGTGGCCGTGATTCGCTGGGCTCCCCGAACACCTCACACACCTGTCCTCTACCCCAAAAATCTTACACATTCTCGCCCCTGTCATATGCGCCCTGTGCACCACTTTAAACTGGATCAGGCTGAGCCTGGCACAAGTACGAGGAGGAATTAACCCTGCCCAGGGCGTCAGCCCTCATCCAGCTCCTCACCCAGCTCCTCCTCCCACTTGCCCTTCAGCTCCTCCACCGAGGCTTCCTCCGCCTCCTGCAGCTCCTGGTAAATCGCCGAGACCTTGCCTTCTCCAACCCACTCTGTCCTGTATCCTCCGGGCAGGCAGCAGTGGGAATTCCCCTACCTGCCTCCTCACAAATGCCCTGACCTGCATATACCTGAAGGCATTTCCCGGGGGTAACCCAAATTTCTTCTCCAGCGCCTTCAGACTGGCAAAAGTCCCGTCAATGAATAGGTCCCCCAACCTTTTAATTCCTGCCCGATGCCAACTTAGGAATCCGCCATCCATCCTGCCCGGTGCAAACCTATGGTTGTTCCATATCGGGGACCAAACCGAGGCCCCCACCTCCCCCCTGTGCCGTCTCCACTGCCCCCAGATCCTCAGTGCACCCCCCCCCCCCGCCCCCACCCCCCCCACCCCCGCCTGCGCTTCAAGAACAATCTCTTAACCCTCGGGGTCTTACTTGCCCATACAAACCCCATAATGCTCTTGCTCACTCGCTTGAAAAAGGCCTGAGGGATGAGAATAGGCAGGCACTGGAACACGAACAAGAACCTTTGGAGGACCGCCATCTTAACGGACTGCACCCTGCCCGCCAGGGAGAGTGGCAACACGTCCCATCTCCTAAAGTCCTCCTCCATCTGGTCTACCAACCGCGCCAAGTTGAGCTTGTGCAGGACCCCCCAACACCTGGCCACCTGGATACCCAAACATCAGAAACTTCTCTCCACCCTCTTGAGCGGCAGCTCCTCCAGCCTCCTCTCCTGACCCCTCGCATGCACCACAAAGAGCTCACTGTTCCCAACATTGAGCTTGTATCCTGAGAAGTCTCCAAACTCCCTAAGGGTCTGCATGACCTCTGCCATCCCCTCCACTGGATCTGCAATATACAAAAGCATGTCATCCGCATATAATGAGACCCGATGCTCCTCCCCTTCCCGGACCAGCCCCCTCCAGTTTCTAGACTCCCTTAGTGCCATGGCCAGCGGCCCAATTGCCAGGGCAAACAACAGGGGGAACAGGGGGCACCCCTGCCTCGTCCCACGGTACATCCTGAAGTATTCTGACCTCAGCCGATTTGTTGATAAGCTCGCCACCGGAGCCTGGTATAACAATTTGACCCATCCTACGAACCCCTTCCCGAACCCAAACCTGCCCAGCACTTCCCATAGGTACTCCCACTCCACCCGATCAAAGGCCTTCTCCGCGTCCATTGCCGCCACCACTTCTGCCTCCCCACCCTCCGAGGGCATCATGATCACATTCAGGAACCTCCGCACGTTTGCATTCAATTGCCTGCCCTTCACAAACCCCGTCTGATCCTCATGTATCACTCCCGGGACACAATCCTCAATCCTAGTGGCCAGGACCTTCGCCAAAAACTTAGCATCCACATTAAGGAGCGATATCGGCCTATACGAGCCACACTGCAGCGGGTCCTTGTCCCGCTTGAGGATAAGCGAGATCAGCGCCGAGACATCGTCGGGGGAAGAATCCCTTCCTCCTTCGCCTCGTTGAAGGTTCTCACCAACAACGGACTCAACAGTTCCACAAACTTCCTATAGAATTCATACTCCCCAACCCCTTAACCAGCTCCTCCATCCCAATCGGGGCCCCCAAGCCTTCAACCTGTCCCTCCTCCACCCTCGGGAACCTCAATTGGTCCAAGAACCGCCGCATCCCCCCCCCCCCCCCCCCCCCCCCTCCGGAGGTTCTGACTTGTACAGGTTCCCGTAGAAATCCTTGAAGACCTCATTTATTTTGGCCGGACTCCGCACCGTGTTCCCCCCTCTATCCCTGATTCCTGCAATTTCCCTCGCCGCCTCACTCTTACGGAGCTGATGCGCCAGCATCCAGCTCGCCTTCTCCCCATACTCGTACGCTGCCCCCTGCACCTTCCTCCACTGGGCCTCAGCTTTCCCCGTAGTCAGCAAATCAAACTCCGTTTGGAGGCTCCGGGGCTCCTTCAGCAGCCCCTCTTCAGGGGAATCCGCGTATCTCCTATCCACCCTCAGTATCTCCCCCACCAATCTCTCCCTCTCCATTCTCTCCCTCTTCTCCCTGTGAGCCCTGATTGAGATTAGCTCTCCCCTGACCACCGCCTTCAGCGCCTCCCAGACCACACTAACCGGTTCCTCCCCATTATCATTGGCCTCTATGTACCTTTGAATGCACCCCCGGACCCACCCACAGACCTCCTCATCCACCAGCAGTCCCATATCGAGGCGCCACAGTGGGCGCTGGCCCCTCTCCTCCCCCAACTCCAGCTCCACCCAGTGCGGGGCGTAGTCAGAAATCGTTATGGCCGAGTACTCCATCCCCTCCACTCTTGGGATCAACGCTCTACTAACCACGAAGAAGTCTATCCGTGAATAGGCCTTGTGCACATGGGAAAAGAAGGAGAACTCGCTAGCCACTGGCCTGGAAAACCTCCACGGATCCACTCCCCCCATCTGATCCATAAACCCCCTGAGAACCTTGGCCGCAGCTGGCCTCTTGCCCGACCTCGACCTAGATCGATCCAGTGCCGGGTCCAGTACTGTATTGAAGTCAGATTCCCCGCCTCTAGATCCGGGACCCGGCTCAGCATGCACTTCATGAACCCTGCATCGTCCAGTTCGGGGCATATACATTCACCAGCACCACCCGGGTCCCCTGCAGTCTACCACTCACCATCACATATCGGCCCCCATTATCCGCCACAATACTCATCGCCTCGAACGTCACCCGCTTGCTCACCAGGATTGCAACCCCGCTATTCTTCGCATCCAGCCCAGAGTGAAAGACCTGCCCCACCCATCCCTTCCTCAGCCTGATCTGAATCGCCACCTTCAGGTGCATCTCCTGCAACATAACGACATCTGCCTTCAGTCCCTTTAAGTGCGCGAACACCCGGGCCCTCTTGACCGGCCCATTCAGGCCTCTCACGTTCCACGTGATCAGCCGGATTGGGGGACCACCCACCCCCTGCCAACTAGCCATCTCCTTTCTTAGGCCAGCCACGTGCCCACGCCTCCCGCACTCTCCAACCCCCCAGGCGGGGGCTCCCCGCCCCCACTCTCCCTCTTACCTCTGATATGTTGGGTGTTCTGGATCACAAACAGGTCACCAACACTGGAAGTGGTGCAACTCTATTTTATTATAATGTTAACTATATTAACTGTTGACCCTTGCCTCGTCCTAACCAGATGATGCACTCAGCACATGGTGAATGTCTGTGTTGCAGGCTGTGAGCTCTGTGCTCCGACCTGGCTGCGACTAGAATGAGCGGGAACTCTCCCGTCCCCTGTCTCTATAGTGCGTGTGCTCTCACTGGTGATTGGCTGCGGTATTGTGTATGCTGATTGGTCCCACTGCATGTCCATCAGTGTGTGTGTGTGTCTGCACCATAATATACTGGTGTATATTATGACATCCCCCCTTATATATAAAGAACATGTGCCTGTGTGACAATAAATATCATGTAGTGAATGTACCTGACTATGTGTGTGCGTGTTATTTACATGACTATGTACATGAGGCTAATCTATTCACACGGGAAGGTGCCTGGTGCCGAGAAATAGGGTGTCACACCAACAACGAAATAAACATTATATACAAACTACTGGAACGATGAAACAGGATAACAGAACAGATCAAAGAGCCCAACTTTGTAAAACTCACAAGTCAAGTCTCTGAGGTGGGCGACGAATTCTGGTTGACCGTCAGGGTGGCAGACCACTCGTCGTCTGGATCAATGCTGTGCACCGACAGCGGCTGGTGGTTTTGATTCGTGGACAGCCTGTTCTTTGTTATAACAGCGACTCGAAAAGACTCCCTCGGGTCCTCGGTGTCACTGGTCTGCGGGAAGTCGGAATTGGACTGGTTTGGGGGTAGGTAACTGCTTGTTGCGGGGTTCTTCGGAGGTTTATTTAATTTCCTGGTTCAATTTGAGACATTGTGCTGTCATTCCAGGTGAAGGAATGTTGTTTTACAGCTTTAAAAGATTTTTTCTTTGATTTGGGACGTTTCCCCTTTAAATGGGCGTGGTCCGGGGCCTCTGACGTCATAACGCGCGTGACGTAGCACGTAGAAGGCGTTTGCACATGTGCAGATCGCGGTTCTTTTACTGATGGCCGTTTTCGTGATTACGCATGCGCGGCGTCGCGCAACTGCGCAAGTGCAGTCCCTTTAGAAAGATGGCCACCGAATAAAATCGTTCTCTGCTCCGGGATTTCAGCCTCGAGGTGAGTACTGGCGCTTCTCTTACCTTTCCTTGCTGGCTGGAGTGTGTTTTCCTCACAGTATTTGCTGAATTTGTCCAGGACTGCCTGGAAGTCGCTCCTGTTTTGCCCCTTGGAGAACTTGAATTTTAAAAAGATTTCTTCTGCTCTGGCACCGGCGATGGTGAGGAGAACCTCTGTTTTTTCAGGATCGGCCAGGTCTTCTAGTTCGGCTGCCAGCAGGAAGATTTCAAACTTTTGCCGGAATGCCCGCCAATTTTTGCGGAGGTCGCCGTGGCACTGGAGCTGCGGCGGAACCCGGATCTTGAACATCTTGCCTGGGTATCGTTGCTCGTTGTCACTGTACGCTGAGGTGCTGGCAATGAGGAGCGGCGGAGGCGGGTTGATGTTCTCCACACTTCAGGGTGCCGGAATGCTGATAAGTTGCAGGTGGGTCTCAGAAGTGCTAATATGCAACCACTCCTTGTACCATGATGTGTTGGGTTTTCTGGATCACAAACAGGTCACCAACACTGGAAGTGGTGCAACTCTATTTAATTATATGGTTAACTATATTAACAGACTTGAACTGTGGGTAAATGCAATACCAGCTTTAACTGTTGACCCTTGCCGAGTCCTAACCAGGTGATGCACTCAGCACATGGTGAGTGTCTGTTGCAGGCTGTGAGCTCTGTGCTCTGAGCTGGCTGCTTCTAGAATGAGTGGGAACTCTCCTGTCCCCTGTCTTTATAGTGTGTGTGCTCTCACTGGTGATTGGCTGCGGTATTGTGTATGCTGATTGGACCCACTGCATGTCCATCAGTGTGTGTCTGCACCATAATATACTGGTGTATATTACAACAACCTCCAGCTCCCCCTCAGTCAGTACAGCAGAAACCCAGTCCCCTACCCTCCCGGCCAGGCAGTTGCCTAGCCCCCTTGCTCCCCCTATTGCACTCCCGTAAGTCAGCTGACTCCTGCTGACCCCGGCCGCTCCCCCCTCTGCCGATAATCCCCCGATTGAATTCCCCACAAAGTCCCCCCCCCCCCTCCTCCTCCCACTACGAGCCAGTGCGGGCTCCCGTCTGGTACCGCCCCCCACGTCGGGCCACGATCCCCCCCCGCCTTTTTGCGTGTGAAAAAGCCCGCGCTTTCTGCCTTGACCGGCCCCGCCCCCTGTGGCGCAGCTCCTTTCTCCTGCAACCTCTCCCCAATTCCCAACGGCCCAGGGCCTCCAGCCTCCCCTCCTCCCTTCAAGCGTGTGGAACAGCCCCTCCAAACCGATACACATGCCCAGAAAACACACACATCAAATCAAATCGCCCCTTCGCACTCTCCAGCATCCCCACAACCTGCAGCAAACCATTAATTCGAGTCCAGCTTTTCATTTTGGATGAAGGTCCATGCCTCGTCCGGCGTATCAAAATAATGGTGTCGGTCCTGAAAAGTGACCCACAGCCGCGCTGGCTGCAGCCGCCCAAATTTCACCCCCTTTCGATGGAGAACCGCCTTGGCCCGGTTGAATACTGCCCTCTTCTTGGCCAGCTCTGCACTCCAGACCTGGTAGATGTGGATTCCAGTGTTCTCCCACCTGCTGCTCCGCTCCTTCTTCGCCCACCTCAGGACACAATCTCGGTCAGAGACCCAGAGGGCGCAGGGGACGGCGATTAAAGAGGTGCAGCAGAAAGCCTCTGATAACGAGAATGAGATCCTGGTCCTGGCGGTGAAACCGCACCACCACAGCCCTCGGCACCTCATTTGCCCTCGGCCTCCTTGCCAGGATTCTGTGTGCCCAATCCAGCTCCAGGGACCTCGGGAAGGCTCCCGCACCCATTAGCGTGCCCAGCATCGCGGCTACATATGCCCCGCCATCCAACCCCTCCACGCCTTCAGGGAGACCCAGAATCCGCAGATTCCTCCTCCGCAGATTCCTGCCACTTTTTGTGCAGCGCCCTGTGCTCCTCCAATTTCACCGCCAGGACCAGGATCTCATCCTCGTTATCAGAGGCTTTCTGCTGCACCTCTTTAATCGCCGTCCCCTGCGCCCTCTGGGTCTCCACCAGCCTCGCGATCGACGCCTTCATAGGGGCCAACATCTCCGCCTTCAACTCCGCAAAGCAGCTTTTCAGAAATTCCTGCTGCTCCCGAGACCACTGAGCCCACGCTGCCTGGTCTCCACCCGCCGCCATCTTGCCTTTCCGCACTCGCTCTGCTCTCTTTTCCAGTGACGCTTTATTGACCGCTCTGCTCCTGGTCCACTCCATACAGTGCTGGGGGAACCTCACTGCTGCCTTCCCACACCGGGAATCACCATCCAAGTGCCACTGGGGCTCCTTAAAAGGGCCCAAAAGTCCATTCACGGCGGGAGCTGCTGAACGTGCGACCTACCCAGGCATAGTCGCAACCGGAAGCCTCCATTTGCTTTCTTAACTACTTGCTCTATCTGCATACTAACTTTTAGTGACTCCTGCCCTGGACCACCTAGATCCCTCTACACCTCAGAATTCTGCAGTCGTTCTCTGTTTAATTGATTCTCTGCTTTTTTATTCTTCCTGCCAAAGTGAACAACTTCACATTTCCCACATTATACTCCATCTGCCAGATTTTTGCCACTCACTCATTTTATCCATATCTGCCTGCAGATCCTTATATCTTCTTGATAACATACTTTTCAACCTAGTTGTGTCAACGTCAAATTGAGCTACCATACCTTCACCTTCACTTCCTTCATCAAAGTTACAAGTATAAATGGTAAAATGTTGAGGTCCCAACACAGATTCCTGTGGGACTCTACTCATCACATACTGCCAACAGAAAAAAGAACATTTATGCTTAATCTCTGTTCCCTGTTGCTAGTCAAGCTGCTATTCATGCTAATATCTGGTGCTGTTTTAGCTCAGTGGGCTAGACAGCTGGCTTGTAATGCAGAACAAGACCAGCAGCGGAATTCCTGTACTGGTTGAGAATTCTGAATTCTCCCTCTGTGTACCCGAACAGGTGCCGGAATGTGGCGATTCGGGACTTTTCACAGTAACTTAATTGAAGCCTACTTGTGACAATAAAAACGATGATTATTATTTTACCCCCTATGGGGCAGCACGGTGGCACAGTGGTTGGCACGGCTGCCTCACGCCGCCTCGGACCC
The DNA here is from genome assembly GCF_047496885.1 of Scyliorhinus torazame. Classification (NCBI taxonomy): domain Eukaryota; kingdom Metazoa; phylum Chordata; class Chondrichthyes; order Carcharhiniformes; family Scyliorhinidae; genus Scyliorhinus; species Scyliorhinus torazame. The sequence continues at coordinate 204,901,179 of NC_092707.1, forward strand.
GGGGTCGATCCCGGCCCCAGGTCACTGTCTGTGTGGAGTTTGCACATTCTCCCTGTGTTTGCGTGGGTCTCACCCCCACAACACAAGGATATGCAGGGTAGGTGGATTGGCCACGCTAAATTGCCCATTAATGGGAAATTTAAAAAAATAATAATATTTTACCCTCTACACCATGCGCTTTTATTTTCTGCAATAACCTTTTATGTGGCACCTTTTCAAATGCCTTCTGAAAATCCAAGTCTTGTACATCCACAACGCACATTAATCTTTCAAAGATCTCAAATAAATTGGTTAAATTTGATTCCTCTTTTGCAAAACCATGCTGACTCTTCCCAATTACCTTGAGCTTTCCTAAATGTCCAGTTCTAAAATCCTAGATGCTTCATTCTAGCACCTTCCACATGACAGACATCAAACTAACTGGCCTTTGTTTCCAGTTTTGTGCTTCCTTGCCTTCTTGAATGGAGGGGACACATTTGCTACTTTCCTTCCTGATAGAATCTTTCCAGAGTCTGGCGAATTTTAGAAAATTAACACCAATGCATCTACTGCCTCATCAGCTGCTTCTGTGAAGACCCTTGGAAGAAGAGCATCAGGAGCAGAAGACTAGTCATCCCGCTGCTCCATCAGTTTTCTCAGTACCACTTCCCCAGTGATTATTCACCGATTTCCCCTCCCCCTTCCACTTCCTGATTTACAGCTATTACGGGAATGTTTTTTGTATTTTCTCCAGTAAAGACAGAAGCAAAATATTTGTTCATTTAATCTGCCATTTCCCCATACATACTATTAACTCCCCATTCTCACTCTCTAGAGGACCAACACTCACTTTTACTAATTCTCCACCTTTTCAAATACCGGTAGGAAACTCTTGCTATCCATTTTTACATTTCTAGCTAGCTTCCTCTCATACTCGAACTTCTTTTTCCTGATTAACCATAGTTGTATTTCAAATGGGATGTGGGCATTTGTTGGCTAGGCCAACGTTTATTTTCTGGCTCTAATTGCCCTTATGAAAGGTGGTGGTGAGCCGCTTTCTTGAACCACTGCAGTCCACGTGGTTTAGGTATACCCACAGTGCTGATCGATGGGAAGTTCAGTGTAAGTGAAGGAACAGCAATTTCTTTCCAAGTCAGGATGGTGTGTGACTTGGAGTGGAATCTGCAGGTACTGGTGTTCCCATATATTTGCTGCCCTTGTTTTTCTAGGCGGTAGAGGCCACGAGATTGGAAGATGCTGTCGAAGGAACCTTGGTGTGTGGCTACAGTGCATTTTATGAGTGGTATAAATCACTGCCATTATGGTGGAGACAGTGAATATTAAAATGGTGGATCATGTGATGATAAAATTGGTTGCCTTTTCCTAGATGGAGTACCGCTTCTTGGGTGCTGTTGGAGATGCCTGAATAAGTGTCATGGTCCAGTTCAAGGTTCTGGTCAATTCTAACCACAGAAAATTGGTAGTGAGGGATTCAGCGATGGCAATGCCATTGAATGACACGGGTAGATTAGATACTCTCTGGAGGGATTCATTGATATTTGTGTGGCGCAAATGTTACTTGCTGCTTATCAGCACAAGCCTGAGTATTTTCCATCTTAGTGCTTGGGGCTGCAGACAATTTTAATTATCTGAGGAGTTGTGAATGGCACTGAATGTAGTGTTCATCAGCAAATATCCCCACTTCTGACCTTATGATGGAGATAAGGTCATTGATCAAGCAGCTGAAGGTGGTTGGGTCTGAGGAACTCCTGCAGCCATTTCCTGTTTTGGAGGTGATTGGCATCCTTTGGGGGAGACAGTCGCTTAGTGGAAATATCATTCGACTAAAGGTCCAGAGGCTCACGTTATGACTCTGGGGACACGAGCTCACAATCCCACCATGGCAGCTGGTGGGACTTAAATTCAATGAATAAATCTGGAATTTTAAAAAAAAGCTAGTCTTTGTAATGGTGGCCACAAAACCACAGTGAATTATTGTAAAAGTCCATCTGGTTCACAGATGTCCTTCCGGAAAGGAAATCTGCCTGTCCTTACCTGGTCAGGTCGACATATGACCCACAGCAATGTGATTGACTCTTCAATGCCCTCTGAAACGGACTAGCACTAGCAAGCCACTCAGTTCAAGGGCAATTAGGGATTGGCAACAAATGCTGGCCTTGCCAGTAAAACCCACATCCCAAGAGTAACAAAACAAAAAACTCACCAGTATCATCTTCCTTTTTGCTAAGTCTTCCTTTCTTTATAGGTTTACCAATGCATGTGCCAGTGTCACTACATTATGAACTTGGGAGTGTTTATGTAACAATGAAAAGTAAAGAATTTTCTTCATATTACTGCAGCAGCTAAAAGACTAAAATAGAAAGACTTCCATTTACACAGGAACTTTCATGACCTCAAGACATCCCAAAGTGCTTTACAGCCTATAAAGTGCTTCTGAAATGTAGTCACTGTTGTAATGTACTTTACTTCATAAAGCACTTCATTGGCTTTGGGAAATCTGAAGTTCCTGAAAGGTATTATATAACAGGCTCTTTCTTTACCTGATTACTCTGGCATTTAATATGAGTTTTCTTTTTTTGGTTAATGGATCTTAATAAGCCCTCCCGCGTTATCCCTGCTGCATAGGTTTGCCCTGTTTTCTTCATGTGATCTCAGTTGCCTCAGGTCAGGGTTCGCTGTTCTTGTCACGTCTATGCTTCAAACATGTATCCTGTTAAACACAGGAGTACTGAGGATTTAAGATAAGGGGTGGAAGCTTCCAATAATTCGCAGGGTGCTAGATCAGGTGAGAAAAGCAGATTGAAACCCGTTGGTTTCACAGCTGCCTTTTTCAGTCAGATCAAAGGGCACTCTGCAAATTCGATATGCTGATGAGGTGACACAGCCAGCTGGGGGGGAAGTGGCCCAAACTTTAAAGGCAAAGCTGGGATTCAGAGAACTCAAAATTAAGTTAAATGCCCTCCACTGAATTTTGAGACCCCTGGCAAGGAAGGCTAACATTCCCCAACCCTCTAACACACAGGGCCAAACTGCCCCTCTCAACACTCAATGGTCAGGTCACACCCCCACACCACGGAGGCACCAGGGTGCCGCTCCCCATCCTCACTGGCATCAGGACACTCCCTATTCTAAGTCTCCACCCCTGTCTTATATGCAGGCCCAACCACACCCTCCACACCATCGCCTGCCTCCCCCCAACATAATATGAACGGCCTCCCCCCGATTGGGGTTCCCTAGGGGCCCTTCTCCTGGTCCTGCCCTCATAGAACATAGAACGTAGAACATTACAGCGCAGTACAGGCTTTTCAGCCCTCGATGTTGTGCCGGCCTGTGAAACCAATATAAAGCCCATCTACACTATTCCCTTATCATCCATATGTCTATCCAATGACCATTTCAATGCCCTTAGTGTTGGCGAGTCCAATACTGTTGCAGGCAGGGCATTGCACGCCCTTACTACTCTCTGAGTAAAGAACCTACCTGTGACATCTGTCCTATATCTATCTCCCCTCAATTTAAAGCTATGTCCCCTCGTGCTAGACATCACCATCTGAGGAAAAAGGCTCTCACTGTCCATCCTATCCAATCCTCTGATCATCTTGTATGCCTCTATTAAGTCACCTCTTAACCTTCTTCTCTCCAACGAAAACAGCCTCAAGTCCCTCAGCCTTTCCTCATAAGATCTTCCCTCCATACCAGGCAACATTCTGGTAAATCTCCTCTGCACCCTTTCCAACGCTTCCACACCCTTCCTATAATGTAGCGACCAGAACTGCATGCAATACTCTAAATGAGGCCGCACCAGAGTTTTGTACAGATGCAACATGACTCATGGCTCCGAAACTCAATCCCTCTACCAATAAAAGCTAACACACCGTACGCCTTCTAAACAGCCCTATCAACCTGGGTAGCAATTTTCAGGGATCTATGTACATGGACACCGAGATCTCTCTGCTCATCCACACTACCAAGAATCTTACCATTAGCCCAGTACTTTGTATTCCTGTTACTCTTTGCAAAATGAATCACCTCACACTTTTCTGCATTAAACTCCATTTGCCACCTCTCAGCCCAGCTCTGCAGCTTAATTATGTCCCTCTTGTCATAATATACACATCAGTATATGATGGTGCAGAGACACACACTGACTGACACACTGCAAGACCAATCAACACACACAACACAGCAGCCAATCACCAGTTAGGGCACGGTCACTATAAAGACAGAGGGCACTAGTTTTCCCGCTCATTCGGGATGCAGCCTCTGAGACAGACAGAGCCCGCAGTCAGTAGCACAAACATCCACCATGTGCTAGCAGTATAGGCTGGTCAGGTTAGGCATCGGTCTTCAGTCAATCTAACATAGTGTCGACCCACAGTGCAAGTATGTTTAACAGCTCTTTGTTAAATAAAATAGAGTTGTACTATTACAAGTGTTGGTAGCCTGTCTATGTTACTGCTAAGGTAAACACAGTCTCCACAGATCCAAAATACCCAACACATCATCGTACCAGTGATGTTAGAGTTTAATAGACCTACCTTCAAGTGATCTGCCTTCGACCAGCAATCAGCCATCCGGTAGCATGGACTGCGTCCACCCTCCCCCGCCGCTCCGCATCACCGGCAACCTCAGTGCGAACTGGAAAATCTTTAAACAACAGTTCCAGCTATACCTCAAAGCTACAGACCTGGAAGCTGCTTCAGACGCCAGGAAGAATGCTCTCTTCCTTTCCACGGCCAGGGACCACGCCATCCATATCTTCAACTCTCTCACTTTTGCTGAAGGTGAAGACAAGTCCAAGTTCAAGACAGTCCTGCTCAAATTCGACAGTCACAGTGACATCGAGGTAAATGAAAGTTTTGAGCGCCATGTCTTTCAACAGCGTCTGCAGGGTAAGGATGAACCTTTTCAATATTTCCTCACCCACCTTCACATCCTCGCGCAGTCCTGCAATTATGGCTCCACCTCTGACTCGATGATCCGTGACCAGATCGTTTCGGTGTGCAATAGGACCCCCTACGCCAGCAGCTCCTCAAGGTTAAATTGCTCACCCCTGCGATAGCCATCGAGACCTGCGTTCTGCATGAACACGCCACTAACCGATACTCGCATATTCAAGGGGCTGAAACGGCGGGACAAGGTCCCCACGAGGCAGAGCGGGTGCAAGCCATTAAACAACTCCAGGGCCTAAGCCTGGATGAGGGCGGCCATTTCGCGCGCTTTTCACGGGCTCCCGCGCATGCTCGCACTGACCGAGGGGACGGCGAGGCCGAAGACCGCACTGCGCAGGCGCGCACTACGTACGACCGCACCGCGCATGCGCAGTGGCGTACCGAACGTTCTGACGTCATGACGTGCGGCAACTGTGGCTCCGTCCACTTAAAGCGGCAATGTCCTGCAAAATCCCGACGCTATCTCCAATGTGGCAAGCTTGGCCACTATGCAGCCCTATGCAGGTCTGCTCAACCTACTACCTCTCGTCGCTCCAACCAGCCACGCAGGGATGTCCGAACCATCCAGCCACCGGTCACTGATTCCGACTCTGACTTGATTCCGGACCTTGACACCGAGGACCCTAAAGCACCATTTCGGTTGGGCATCATCACCAAACACAAGATGCTCCAGAAGACAAAAGCCAAGTCTCTCCCAATATTCAGCATTGATCCGGACGACACGTGGTGTGCCGCCCTCACGGTCAACCGATCCCGCATCCGATTCCGCCTGGACACCGGCGCCTCAGCCAACCTCATTGTGCGGTCTGACCTCGAAAGCCTCCATGTCAAGCCTACCATCCTGCCGTCCGCCTGCCAGCTTCTGGACTACAATGGTAATGCCATTGCTGCCAGTGGCTCTTGCCAGCTTGAAGTGTCGCACCGGTCATTCGAAATAGTGGGATCCACTAAAGCCTCCCTGCTTGGTGCTCAGGCGTACAAACTTCTAAACCTTCTCCAAAGGGTTCACTCCCTGTCACCCACTGACGCTTCCGCATCTCAGGACGCTGACTTTCGGACACAACTGAACGCCATCATCACCCGATACCACTGTGTATTCGAGGGCACGGGCACACTCCCATACACTTATAAAATCTTGTTAAAACCAAATGCCACGCCTGTGGTGCACTCACCTCGCAGGGTACCAGCACCCCTCAAGGACCGCCTCAAGCAGCAGCTGCAGGACCTCCAGGACCAGGGCATGATTTTGAAAGTTACAGAACCAACTGACTGGGTCAGCTCTATGGTGTGCGTGAAAAAAACATCCGGCGAATTACGCATAGGTATTGATCCCAAGGACCTCAACCGCAATATTATGACAGAACACTATCCCATTCCAAAACGCGAAGAACTCACCTGCGAGATGGCTCGCGCCAAATTTTTCACCAAGCTAGACGCATCCAAGGGGTTCTGGCAGATCCAACTCGACGCATCCAGTCGGAAGCTCTGCACCTTTAACGCCCCATTTGGCCGGTATTGCTACAAACGGAGGCCGTTTGGCATCATCCCTGCATCGCAAGTGTTCCACAGAATAATGGAGCAGATGATGGAAGGTATTGAAGGGGTTCGCGTATATGTGGACGACATCATCGTCTGGTCTACCACCCCGCAGGAGCACATTGATCGCCTCCAACGCGTCTTCCGACAAATCCATGAGCATGGCCTCCGCCTCAACAGGGCCAAATGTCCCTTTGGTCAAACAGAACTTAAATTCCTCGGAGACCACATTTCACAGTTTGGCGTGCAGCCGGATGCTGACAAGGTATCTGCCACTAAGGCCATGAAGACACCGGAGGACAAGAAGGTGGTCCTCCGCTTCCTGGGCATGGTCAATTTCCTGGGGAAATTCATTCCTAACCTCGCCTCCCACATCACGGCTCTCAGGAACCTGGTTAAGAAGACGGCCGAGTTCCAATGGCTCCCCACCCACGACCAAGAATGGCAGGAACTCAGGGCGAAGCTGACCAAGGCCCCGGTGTTGGCATTTTTCGATGCATTGGAGCAGTGCTCCTTCAACGTGACGACGCCTCCTCATGGGCTCCTGTCGCATATGCATCAAGTGCAATGACGCCCACCGAACAGCGCTATGCGCAAATTAAAAAAGAGTGCCTGGGCCTTCTTACCGGAGTCGTCAAATTCCATGACTATGTCTATGGACTCCCAAAGTTCACAGTTGAGACAGACCACAGGCCACTGGTCAACATCATTCAAAAAGACCTTAACGACATGACGCCGCGCCTGCAGCGCATTCTCCTTAAACTTAGGCGGTACGACTTCGAACTCGTCTACACCCCGGGTAAGGATCTCATCGTCGCCGATGCACTCTCCCGATCTGTCACCACACCCTGCGACCCAGCGGGCTTCGTGTGCCAAATTGATGCTCAGGTGGCATTCGCCGCATCCAACCTGCCCGCCACGGACGAACGACTCATCCAGATTCGTCATGAGACGGCCAACGATCCCCTGCTCCAACGTGTCATGCGGCACCTGACAGACGGGTGGGTCAAGGGCCAATGCCCTCAATTCTATAACATTAAAGATGACCTGGCGGTGGTAGATGGAGTTCTACTAAAGCTGGACAGGATCGTCATTCCGCACAGCATGCGGAGCTTCGTCCTTGAGCAGCTCCATGAGGGCCACCTGGGAGTGGAGAAATGCCACCGACAGGCCCGTGAGGCAGTGTACTGGCCTGGAATCAACAAGGACATTGCCAATGCCGTTCTTAACTTCCCAAACTGCCAGCGTTTCCAGCCTGCTCAGCCAAGGGAGACCTGGCAACCCCATGAGTTGGTAACGTCCCCCTGGACCAAAGTGGGCATCGACCTGTTCCATGCACTTGGCCGGGACTACATCTTCATAGTGGACTATTTCTCAAACTACCCGGAGGTAGTTAGGCTGCACGACCTCACCTCAACATGCGGTCATCCGTGCGTGCAAGGAAACTTTCACTTGCCATGGCATCCCGCTCACGGTCATGTCCGACAATGGCCCGTGTTTTGCCAGTCAGGAGTGGTCCAATTTTGCCATACGACACAACTTCACACATGTCACGTCCAGTCCCCATTACCCCCAATGCAATGGCAAAGCTGAAAAGGGGGTGCACATTGTCAATGACTCCTGTGCAATGCGGCCGATGCAGGATCCGATTTTTACCTCGCCCTGCTTGCTTACAGACCAGCTCCATTGTCCACCGGCCTGTCACCGGCTCAATTGTTGATGAATCACATACTGTGGACGACGGTGCCGGCCATTCATCTCCCGGACTTGGACAACCTTCCGGTCCTTCGTCGAATGCAGTTGTCTCGGGCCCAACACAAATCTGCGTATGACGCCCGCGCCACGGATCTCCCTGCTCTGGCTCCTGATGACGAGGTCCGTGTCCAACTTCCCGATGGTGGTTGGTCCGCCACCGCTGTGGTGGCCCCCAGGTCATTTTTGGTTTGTCTACAAGACGACTCTCTTCTTCGCCGAAATAGGCGGGCACTATGACTCCGTCCTCGCTCGCCACCAGATCATCATGTCCTGCCTTGCCGTCACGACGAACCCGTCACGGACTTTGCAGATCTCCCTTTCGCTCTGCCACCCTCTGAGTCTGACACAGTCCCGCCCATTCCAGAACAGGCGGCCTCTGACCCACCCTTGAGGCGGTCAACCAGAATTTGTCGCCCACCTCAGACTCTGAACTTATGAACTGCCTGAATTCATGGACTCTTTGAACTCATCAACTGATTGTTTTGTTACCCTGCTTGATTAACCCACTGGTTTGTATGTACTGTTGTTCTAGTTATATTTTGTGTTACATACTGTCCATCTGCACTAGACACCTTCCAATGTAAATATTTTAGAGTTTCTGTACATAGTCCTGTAAATATGCTCGCATGTGCCACACATAGTTAGGAACATTCGCATACTACATTATTTATTGCCACGAACACACATTTGTTTTTAGAAAAGGGGGGATGTCATAATATACACATCAGTATGATGGTGTATATTACACACACTGACTGACACACTGCAAGACCAATCAACACACACAACACAGCAGCCAATCACCAGTTAGGGCACGGTCACAATAAAGACAAAGGGCACTAACTAGTTTTCCCGCTCATTCGGGATGCAGCCTCTGAGATAGACAGAGCCCGCAGTCAGGAGCACAAACATCCACCATGTGCTAGCAGTATAGGCTGGTCAGGTTAGGCATAGCTCTTCAGTCAATCTAACATAGTGTCGACCCATAGTGTGTTTAACAGCTCTTAGTTAAATAAAATAGAGTTGTACTATTACAAGTGTTGGTAGCCTGTCTATGTTACTGCCAAGGTAAACACAGTCTCCACAGATCCAGAGTACCCAACACATCACCTCTGTAACCTGCAACATCCTTCCGCACTGTCCACAACTCCACCAACTTTAGTGCCATCCGCAAATTTACTCACCCATCCTTCTACGCCCTCCTCCAGGTAATTTATAAAAATGACAAACAGCAGTGGCCCCAAAACAGAACCTTGTGGTACACCACTAGTAACTGAACGCCAGGCTGAACATTTCCCATCAACCACCACCCTTTGTCTTCTTACAGCTGGCCAATTTCTGATCCAAACTGCTAAATCACCCTCAATCCCATGCGTCTGTATTTTCTGCAATAGCCTACTGTGGGAAACCTTATCAAACGCTTTACTGAAATCCATATACACCACATCAACTGCTTTACCCTCGTCCACCTGTTGGTCACCTTCTCAAAGAACTCAATAAGGTTTGTGAGGCATGACCTACCCTTCACAAAACCGTGTTGACTATTCCTAATCAAATTATTCCTTTCTAGATGATTATAAATCCTATCTCTTATAACCCTGTCCAAGACTTTGCCCACAACAGAAGTAAGGCTCACTGGTCTATAGTTACTGGGGTTGTCTATACTCCCCTTCTTGAACAAGGGGACAATATTTGCCATCCTCCAGTCTTCTGGCACTATTCCTGTAGACAAAGATGACTTAAAGAACAAAGCCAAAGGCTCAGCAATCTCCTCCCCAGCTTCCAAGAGAATCCTAGGATAAATCCCATCCGGCCCAGATTAATCTATTTTCACACTTTCCAGAATTGCCCTCTCCTTATGAACCTCAATCCCGTCTAGCCTAGTAGCCTGAATCTCAGTATTCTCCTCGACAACATTGTCTTTTACCTGTGTGAATACGGACAAAAAATCTTCATTTCGCGCCTCTCCTATTTCCTTGGACTCCACGCACAACTTCCCACCACTGTCCTTGACTGGCCCTACTCTTACTCTAGTCATTCTTTTATTCCTGACATACCCATAGAAAGCTTTCGGGTTTTCCTTGATCCTACCTGCCAAAGACTTCTCATGTTCCCCCCTGCTCTTCTTAGCTCTCTCTTTAGGTCCTTCCTGGCTAACCTGTAACTCTCAAGCGCCCTAACTGAACCTTCATGTCTCATCTTTACATAAGCCTCCTCCTTCCTCTTGACAAGTGATTCAACTACTTTAGTAAACCACGGTTCCCTCACTCGACCACTTCCTCCCTGCCTGACAGGTACATATTTATCAAGGACAAGCAGTAGCTGTTCCTTGAATAAGCTCCACATTTCAATTGTGCCCATCCCCTGCAGTTTCCTTCCCCATCCTATGCATCCTAGGTCTTGCCTAATCGCATCATAATTGCCTTTCCCCCAGCTATAACTCTTGCCCTGCGGTATATACCTATCCCTTTCCATCGCTAAAGTAAACGTAACCGAATTGTGGTCACTGTCACCAAAGTGCTCACCTACCTCCAAATCTAACACCTGGCCTGGTTCATTACCTCGTACCAAATTTAATGTGGCCTCGCCTCTTGTTGGCCTATCTACATACTGTGTCAGGAAACCCTCCTGCACACATTGGACAAAAACTGACCCATCTAAAGTATTCGGACTATAGCATTTCCAGTCAATATTTGGAAAGTTAAAATCCCCCATAACAACTACCCTATTACTTTCGCTCCTATCCAGAATCATCTTTGCAATCCTTTCCTTTACATCTCTGGAACTTTTCGGAGGCCTATAGAAAACCCCTAACAGGGTGACCTCTCCTTTCCTGTTTCTAACCTCAGCCCATACTACCTCAGTAGACGAGTCCTCATCAAATGTCCTTTCTTCCACCGTAATATTGTCCTTGACTAAAAATGCCACCCCTCCCCCTCTTTTACCACCTTCCCTGAGCTTACTGAAATATCTAAACCCCGGCTCCTGCAACAACCATTCCTGTCCCTGAAATGGCCACAATATCGAAGTCCCAGGTACCAACCCATGCTGCAGGTTCACTCACCTTATTCTGGATGCTCCTGGCGTTGAAGTAGACACACTTCAAACCCCTTCCTGCCTGCCAGTACACTCCTGCGAACTTGAAACCTTACTCATGACCTCACTACTCCCAACCTCCTTTACACTGGAGCTACAATTCAGGTTCCCATCCCCCTGCTGAATTAGTTTAAACCCGCCCGAAGAGCATTAGCAAAATTTTCCCCCAGTGTATTGGTACCCCTCTGGTTCAGGTGTAGACCATCCCGTTTGTAGAGGTCCCACCTACCCGAGAATGAGCCCCAATTATCCAGGTATCTGAATCCCTCCCTCCTGCACCGTCCCTGTAGCCACGTGTTCAACTGTTCTCTCTCCCGATTCCTCGTCTCGCTATCACGTGGCACGGGTAACACCCCAGAGATAATAACTCTGTTTGTTCTAGTTCTTAGATTAGACTCTAGCTCCCTGAATACTGCCTTACATCCCTATCCCTTTTCCTACCTATGTCGTTGGTGCCTATGTGGACCAGGACTTGTGGCTGCTCCCCCTCCCCCTTAAGGATCCCGAAAACAGGATCCGAGACATCACGGACCCTGGCACCTGGGAGGCAACATACCAACCGCGAGTCTCTCTCGTTCCCACAGAATCTCCTATCTGTTCCGCTAACTATGGAGTCCCCAATGACTAATGCTCTACTCCTCTCAACAAACAAACAAGAACAAATAAATGTACAGCACAGGAACAGGCCCTTCGGCCCTCCAAGCCCGTGCCGACCATACTGCCCGACTAAACTACAATCTTCTACACAGGGACAGACTCTGTGCCAGAGACCTGTACCCCATGGCTTACCCCTGGTAAGTCATCTCCCCCACCAGTATCCAAAGCGGTATACTTGTTACTAAGGGGAACAACCACAGGGCATCCCTGTACTGATTGCTTCCTCCCAGCCCCTCTCACTGTCACCCATCTATCTTCATTCTTCGGAGTAACTACATCCCTGAAGCTTCTATCTATGACCACCCTTCATTACGAATGATCCAAAGTTCATCCAGCTCCAGCTCCAGTTCCCTAACACGGTTTCTGAGGAGCTGGAGATGGGTGCACTTCCCACAGGTGAAATCAGCAGGGACACTAACGGCATCCCTCACCTCAAACATTCTGCAGGAGGAACATTGCACTGCCTTCCCTGCCATCCCCTCTAGATAACTTGCGGATAAAACAAGAAAAAGAAAGAAAGAAAGTGAGATGAGGAATAGGGAGAGAGAGCAATTAAACACGTGGCTACAGGAATGGTGCAGGCGGGAGGGATTCAGATTTCTGGATAACTGGGGCTCTTTCTGGGGAATGTGGGACCTCTACAGACAGGATGGTCTACATCTGAACCTGCGGGGCACAAATATCCTGGGGGGGAGATTTGTTAGTGCTCTTTGGGGGGGCTTAAACTAATGCAGCAGGGGCATGGGAACCTGGATTGTAGTTTTAGGGTAAGGGAGAATGAGAGTATAGAGGTCAGGAGCTCAGATTTGACGTCGCAGGAGGGGGCCAGTGTTCAGGTAGGTGGTTTGAAGTGTGTCTACTTCAATGCCAGGAGTATACAAAATAAGGTAGGGGAACTGGCAGCATGGGTTGGTACCTGGGATTTCGATGTTGTGGCCATTTCGGAGACATGGATAGAGCAGGGACTGGAATGGATGTTGCAGGTTCCGGGGTTTAGGTGTTTTAGTAAGCTCAGAGAAGGAGGCAAAAGAGGGGGAGGTGTGGCGCTGCTATTCAAGAGCAGTATTACGGTGGCAGAGAGGATGCTAGATGGGGACTCATCTTCCGAGGTAGTATGGGCTGAGGTTAGAAACAGGAAAGGAGAGGTCACACTGTTGGGAGTCTTCTATAGGCCTCCAAATAGTTCTAGGGATGTAGAGGAAAGGATGGCGAGGATGATCCTGGATAAGAGCGAAAGTAACAGGGTAGTTATTATGGGAGACTTTAACTTTCCAAATATTGACTGGAAAAGATATAGTTCGAGTATATTAGATGGGTCGTTTTTTGTACAGTGTGTGCAGGAGGGTTTCCTGACACAGTTTGTTGACAGGCCAACAAGAGGCGAGGCCACATTGGATTTGGTTTTGGGTAATGAACCAGGCCAGGTGTTGGATTTGGAGGTAGGTGAGCACTTTGGAGACAGTGACCACAATTCGGTGACGTTTACGTTAAGGATGGAAAGGGATAAGTATACACCACAGGGCAAGAGTTATAGCTGGGGGAAGGGAAATTATGATGCCATTAGACGTGACTTGGGGGGGATAAGGTGGAGAAGTAGGCTGCAAGTGTTGGACACACTGGATAAGTGGAGCTTGTTCAAGGATCAGCTACTGCGTGTTCTTGATAAGTATGTACCGGTCAGGCAGGGAGGAAGGTACCGAGCGAGGGAACCGTGGTTTACCAAAGAAGTGGAATCTCTTGTTAAGAGGAAGAAGGAGGCCTATGTGAAGATGAGGTGTGAAGTTTCAGTTGGGGCGATGGATAGTTATAAGGTAGCGAGGAAGGATCTAAAGAGAGAGCTAAGACGAGCAAGGAGGGGACATGAGAAGTATTTGGCAGGAAGGATCAAGGAAAACCCAAAAGCTTTCTATAGGTATGTCAGGAATAAGCGAATGACTAGGGAAAGAGTAGGACCAGTCAAGGACAGGGATGGGAAGTTGTGTGTAGAGTCTTAAGAGATAGGTGAGATACGAAATGAATATTTTTCGTCAGTATTCACTCAGGAAAAAGATAATGTTGTGGAGGAGAATGCTGAGCTCCAGGTAAATAGATTAGATGGCATTGAGATACGTAGGGAAGAGGTGTTGGCAATTCTGGACAGGCTGAAAATAGATAAGTCCCCGGGACCTGATGGGATTTATCCTAGGATTCTCTGGGAGGCCAGGGAAGAGATTGCTGGACCATTGGCTTTGATTTTTATGTCATCATTAGATACAGGAATAGTGCCAGAGGACTGGAGGATAGCAAATGTGGTCCCTTTGTTCAAAAAGGGGAGCAGAGACAACCCCGGCAACTATAGACAGGTGAGCCTCACGTCTGTAGTGGGTAAAGTCTTGGAGGGGATTATAAGAGACAAGATTTATAATCATCTAGATAGGAATAATATGATCAGGGATAGTCAGCATGGCTTTGTGAAGGGTAGGTCATGCCTCACAAACCTTATCGAGTTCTTTGAGAAGGTGACTGAACAGTAGACGAGGGTAGAGCAGTTGATGTGGTGTATATGGATTTCAGCAAAGCGTTTGATAAGGTTCCCCACGGTAGGCTATTGCAGAAAATACGGAGGCTGGGGATTGAGGGTGATTTAGAGATGTGAATCAGAAATTGGCTAGCTGAAAGAAGACAGAGGGTGGTGGTTGATGGGAAATGTTCAGAATGGAGTTCTGTCACAAGTGGAGTACCACAAGGATCTGTTCTGGGGCCGTTGCTGTTTGTCATTTTTATCAATGACCTAGAGGAAGGCGCAGAAGGGTGGGTGAGTAAATTTGCAGACGATACTAAAGTCGGTGGTGTTGTCGATAGTGTGGAAGGAAGTAGCAGGTTACAGAGGGATATAGATAAGCTGCAGTGCTGGGCTGAGAGGTGGCAAATGGAGTTTAATGTAGAGAAGTGTGAGGTGATTCACTTTGGAAGGAATAACAGGAATGTGGAATATTTGGCTAATGGAAAAGTTCTTGAAAGTGTGGATGAGCAGAGGGATCTAGGTGTCCATGTACATAGATCCCTGAAAGTTGCCACCCAGGTTGATAGGGTGGTGAAGAAGGCCTATGGAGTGTTGGCCTTTATTGGTAGAGGGATTGAGTTCCGGAGTCAGGAGGTCATGTTGCAGCTGTACAGAACTCTGGTACGGCCGCATTTGGAGTATTGCGTACAGTTCTGGTCACCGCATTATAGGAAGGACGTGGAGGCTTTGGAACGGGTGCAGAGGAGATTTACCAGGATGTTGCCTGGTATGGAGGGAAAATCTTATGAGGAAAGGCTGATGGACTTGAGGTTGTTTTCGTTAGAGAGAAGAAGGTTAAGAGGAGACTTAATAGAGACATACAAAATGATCAGAGGGTTAGATAGGGTGGACAGTGAGAGCCTTCTTCCGCGGATGGAAATGGCTAGAACGAGGGGACATAGCCTTAAACTGAGGGGTAATAGATATAGGACAGAGGTCAGGGGTAGGTTCTTTACGCAAAGAGTAGTGAGGCCGTGGAATGCCCTACCTGCTACAGTAGTGAACTCGCCAACATTGAGGGCATTTAAAAGTTTATTGGATAAACATATGGATGATAATGGTATAGTGTAGGTTAGATGGCTTTTGTTTTGGTGCAACATCGTGGGCCGAAGGGCCTGTACTGCGCTGTATTGTTCTATGTTCTATGTTCTATGTTCTAAAGAAAGAGCTTACCTGATATTCACTCAACCCCTTAGGTTAGAGGAGGTGGAAGGGTGGGGGACACTACAAGTGTAGTGTCTCGGGTTTAGGAACCGCCCAACTTATATACAGGTACTACAAACCTTCCCAGAACTCCCAACGGCCGACTTCCGGTTTCCTGCTGCTCTGAAAGAAAAACAACTCCGAAAAAAGTAAGTTTAAAACAAAAATTCAGCTTACCTTCAGCTCTCCTTACAAAAAAATCGCTCCCCTCTCAGCCTGCTCCGCTGGAAGAATGAGGTCAGGGGCACTGCCAGGTGACAGCGGCAGTGCTAGAACACTGTCCAGCCACGCCCTTCACCACCCAGGGGATAAACTCACCTCTGTGTCCCCGTCATGGTAATCATGGCATGTTTCCATTTTTGTAAACCAGTAGTGATTCCCGCTACGTGGCATCACTCCACAGGGGGATGACCTTGCCCGAAAATAAAGCACCAAGCTGTTTAATGAAATGTTAATGTATTTTAATTTATTAGAATCATGTTCACTCCCTTTCTGGGCATGAACCTGTTCACATCATTGGAGAGGGCCCGGGAGCATCAGGCTCGGAAATCTTGTCGGCACAAATCCTGTTATGGCCCACTCGTGAGAGTTCGTAATCGTAACAGTATTTCCACCCATGAAAATTTCGCCCAAGGTTTTGATGGAAGGTCACTGACCTCAAATATCAATTCTGTTGTGCCACAGATGCTGTCAGAGCTGCTGCGTATTGCCACCATTTTCTATATTTTATTTAATGTAGAATGAGCTGACTCAATTAACATCTACATGCAGCATAGTCATTTCCAATGTGGATGCGGAATGTGGTACGAATATGAGGGGGCGCATGCGCTCAGGGTCGGGGCCAATAACTCCATTTCGTACTACGTAGCCGAGGATGGCTAGGCGGTTGGTGCTAAACACGCATTTATCCTTGTTTTATGTAAGGTTAAGGATCTTTGCGGTCTGGAGGAATTTTCGGAGGTTAGTGTCGTGGTTCTGCTGGTCGTGGCCGCAGATGGTGACATTATCGAGATACGGGAATGTTGCCCGTAAACCGTATCGGTCAACCATTCGGTCCATCTCGCGCAGGAAGACCGAGACCCCGTTGGTGACACCGAAGGGAACCCTTAAGAAGTGATAGAGCCGCCCATCTGCCTCAAAGGCAGTGTATTTGCGGTCACTAGTGCGGATGGGGAGCTGGTGGTAGGCGGACTTAAGATCCACCGTGGAGAAGACCTTGTAATGTGCGATCCTGTTTACCAGGTCGGATATGCGGTGGAGAGGGTACGTGTCCAGCTGCGTAAACCTGTGATGGTCTGACTGTAGTCGATGACCATCCTATGCTTCTCCCCAGTCTTTACCACCACTACTTGAGCTCTCCAGGGACTGTTGCTGGCTTCAATGACTCCTTCCCTCAGTAGCCTTTGGACCTCTGACCTAATAAAGATCCGGTCTTGGGCACTATACCATCTGCTCCTGGTGGCGACGGGTTTGCAATCCGGGGTGAGGTTCGCAAACAGGGCAGAGCTACCATACCGCTTGACCAATAGGAAGCATACAATTTCTACCAATGGTGTTCCAGCATTACCAGGTACCGTAATACCTCTACTACCTCACACAGGCAATCTGTCAGGGTCCAGGAGGAAGAGAACTCCTACAGGCTGAAAGTCTATGGTTCACTGCACAAGAAGACATGTGGGTGCTTGTGCTTGGACTGAAATAATAAAATCAATGAGGATTTGAATGAGGCTGGAATATTCACCTAGCTTGTGCTAGAGGGCGAATCATGAGGAAGAACCCTCACTGTGAAAGACAGTTCTTGGGTTAAATGTTACCAGGAGGGGAATGGAAAGGAACAGAAGTGAACCCTTGGGAACTAAGAATTGCTTCAGACTGGATCCTGGGAATTAAATGAATACTTAAGGGACAGTGAAAAGTATGCTTATGAAATGGATTTCTTGGATGTGTTAAAAGTTCTGTTATGTAATCTGAAGCACGTGTGGCCTTCATTGGCGCTTTTAGTCTGTTTATTACAGTAAAAGTCTAAACACGTGTCATCCTTTCAGCTATTAACTGGAAGTTCTAGTTTCTTTTTTTAAAAGTTAATTGTTGCCATAGAGATCGTAACAAATGTAATTTGTCTACTCCTGCTACTTTCACTTTTAAAATGCTTGCTAATGTATGAGAAGATCTGCCTGTTTCAGCACTGTGCTTTCAGCAAGGAAAGAAATGGAAGGATTTTTAGAGCATTTTTCATGACCTCCAGGATGGTCCAAAGTGCTTTACAGCCAGTGGAATATCTCTGAAACGTAGTAACTGCTGCAAAATGGGCAATAGAGCAGCCAATTTGGGCACAGAAAGCTCTCACAAACTGCAATGGTGCAATGACCAGATAATCAGCTCTGGTGATGTTGGTCAAGGGCCCAGGGAATCAGGGAGAACCCAACTGCTCTTCCCATGGGATCTTTTACATCCATTTGCGAGGGAAAATGGGCCCTTGTTTTAAAGTCTCAACTGTATTCCCTCCTAGAATACAGCATTCCCTCGACGTGGCACAGGAGTGTTAGCTTTTATGAAGTATCTGGAGTGGGTCCATGAACTAACTATCTCCCAACCTGACTATCACCGAACCACTGCTGTCACATGACGAGCAATATTCCTTAATTCTGGAGATGCATCCCCCATTCCTCCTTTACAAGCATTATTGTAGGGACGTATTGTGTCCATTGATCCCAACTGAGGAGTGTGACTTCAGCAAGTGGCAATGAGGAAGTGGCAGTCAATCACACAGCCCCTGCAATGTTCTAAAGTGGCTTAATGTCACATTTCTTTCCCATAAGCTCTGGAATGAACGAGCGTTCAGGTGGGGCAGACACAAACCTGTTGATGAATGGTTAGCTCGCAGCTGTGTCATCGAGCACCTTCTGGAAGTACAGGCAGATTGAGAAGTGTGCAAGCAGGTTTTTGATAGGGGTGCCATTATTCAAACGTCGAGGAAAATGCCAAGTATGGTAGTGTGGAGGTCAGCAGCATCATCACGGTGAATTTCACAGACCCCAGTGGTGTATTTGAAGCGAGGGGGGAGCACGAACAATAAAGCAGACGGCCTGCCCATTATCTTCCCACCCACTCCTGAGATGCCTCCCTTATGAGGTGGGAGGGATGGTGATGCGTTAGGCAGCCCACCTGCATTTAGAATTCCTTGAGGCTCTTAAGTTTCCAGTCAACAGTCACTTAAGGACCTCATTTTGCCTTCACCACAATAGTTAGTACGGCTGGGGAAAGAAGAAAGAAGGTCCCTGGCCCACAGATCTGAAACTTTGGACTAAAAGCTGGGAAGTCTGGGGAGACCGTCCTTCTTCTTGGGAGTGCCTGTAGTCTCAGCAGTGGCCATGACTTGCTTCTGATGTGGCCAGTACTACAAGAGCTGCTGGCCACCCAGACTGGCTGGCAGCTCCTGAGGACATCCTTGAAATGCAGAAGGCCGACCTTTACCGCATTCAGGCCACCTCCACGGCGTAATATCGTTGAATGGGCAGCCATATTTAAAGTTGGTGAGTTGTTGACCGGGGGTGGTGAGGAATGCGTCCCTATGGAATTCACCTCATAGAAACATAGGCAGCGATTTTCTGGCCCCACTGTGGCAGGCGGGACCCTCCACAGACAATGTGGGAGGCCAGCCAAAAGTCCATTGACCTTCGATGAGACTGGGCGATCCCGGCGGTGGGCAAGACTATAAAATCCCACCTGTGGAAACATTTGCAGCACAGAGAGAGGCCATTTAACCCATGTCTTTCCTAATCCCATTTTTCCGTACTAATTCTGCAGCCCTGTACTTCACCTCAAGTTCATTGCTAATTTTTTTTAAAATTGAGGTTTTGCCTTTACTGTTCTTTCAGGCAGTAAGTTCCAGACAACTAACACCCTCTTGGTGAAAATAATTTCTCCTCAGCTCCCCTCTAACCTTCCTGCTAAGCTATGTTTGCCTGGTTCTTGACTGCTCTGCTGTTGGAAATAGGTCCTTCCCTCCATTCTATCTCGAGACCTCATAATTTTTCTACAACTCAAGAAGTCCTTCCTCAGCCTTACATTCCAAAGAAAACAATCCCAGACTTTCTAATCGTTCCTTATTGCTGAAATTCTCTATTCCTTGCAAAATCCACACTTATCTCTGATCCCTCTGAATTGCGATCTAATTCTTCCAGAACTGTATGCAGTACTCCAGCTGTGGCCTAATTATGTTATGTACAGTTCTAGCGTAGCGAACATTCTCTTATGCTCCATGGCTAATAGAGAAACGTATTCCATATGCTTTCTCAAATTATTTATCTATCTGATCTGTTGCTCAGATCAGTGATCTGTTGACATACATTCTATTTCCCTCTGTTCCTCTATATCAATCAGTATCCTAACATTTATTATCTATTCCCTTTGCCTTTTATGTTTCCCTCAGATATATTACCTCACACTTCTCCCAATTGAATTGTATTTGCCACTTACCTGCCCACCTGATTAGCCTATTGAAATCTTTCTGCAGAAAGCTTTCTTCCTCACTATCAGCCACTAACTTCTGTATTATTTGCGAACATCTTAATCATGCTCCCCAGTTTTTCATTCCTTTGCTTTGATGGGAATCAGCGGAGGGTTTCCTCATTTCCTTTTTAAATTAAACCCCAGAACTTGCCTTACTCTGTAAAAACCCATCTGCTTCACTAATGTCCTTAAGGGAAGAAAATCTGCCACCCTTACCTGGTCTGGCCTACATGTGATGCCAGACCCATAGCAATGTGGTTGTTTCTTAAGTACTCTATGAAATGGCCAAGCAAGCCACTCAGTTGCATCAATTCGTGACAAAGTCTAAAAAAGTAATGAAAATGGGTCCACCACTCGACATTGACCTCGGCACTCGATCAACAAGGCCAGCCCTGTCGCCCCTGCAAATTCCTCCTTGCTAATGTCTGACTTGAGCCTGTTATGGACCAGGGTTTAGAGAACCCCAAAGTGTATCATGGAGTTCACCTGACCCACAACTATTAATAGATTGTGGTATGGGGAGCTCACGGCCCACTCTACAGGTGTGGTACAGCAGAAATGGAAAAGTATTTTTTAAAGCAAAACAATGTTTATTCTATGAACTCAAGTTAACCTTTTTAAAACATACAGTGAACATCTTTACAACCATCAATACAAATACAACCCCCAAAGACTACAACACTAAGTAATCCTTTTAAGCTTTCCTTTTAACATTCATAAGACTTAAACACAAAACCTTTAACAGAAGCACATCAGGTTAAAGTCACTACTGAGAGCAGTTATTAGTTTTAAAGGCTCGATTTACAGTTGTTAGATTACAGAGAGAAAGACTAATACACCTTCTGGCTGTGACTGCAGCTATCCAGCTCTGAAAACGAAACACCCTGCAGCAAACAGCCTAAAGTGAAAGTAAAAAGCTGACAGGCAGCCCAGCTCCACCCACTCTCTGACATCACTGCAGTAATAAACACCCATTTCATAAAGGTACTCTCACTACAGATTTTTCTACCCATTTATAAACACCCATTTCTTAAAGGTACACTCACATGACAAGCCAAATTAATGAGAGATGTCCCACAGACTAGTCAAACAATGGCTTGACTTGGTTATAATCATGGAATTATATCTTACAGTCAATGTTCCAGAGACTATCACACTCTGGTTATGTCCTGTCCCACTAGCAGGGCAGACCCAGCAGATGTGGCAGCACAGTGGTATACAGTGAGGAGGGAGTTGTCCTAGAGGTCCTCAAAATCTACCCAGGACCTCATGAGGTCCCATGGCATCAGGCCAAATATGGTAAAGGAAATCCCCCCACCTCCTGACATCCGCCACATCAGCTGATGAATCAGTGGTCCTCCATGTTGAACACCAGCTGGAAGGAACGCTGAGGATGGAAAGGGCACAGAATGTACTCTGACTGAACTGGCCGTGTCCTGAAGGACATAGCTGCTGGACTGGGACTGTGGCAGGTGGTGAGGAAACCAACAAGAGGGGAAATCAAACTTTATCTCACCAACCTATCTGCCGAAGATGAAACTGTCCATGGAAGTATTTGTAGAAGTCATCACAGCAGAATCCTTGCGGAATCCTTGTGGCACTACCATTGTGCTACGTTGGATAGATGTTGATCAGATCCCACAGCTCAAAACTGGGCACCCATAAGGCACTGTGGGCCATCAGCAGAAGCAGAATTGTTTACAACCACAACCTATAATCTCATGGCCCGGCATATCCTTAATTTTACCATTACTATCATGTCAAGGGATGTTTAATGAAGAGTGCAGGATGGAATGCCAGGAGCAGCACCAAGCATACCTAGAAATGGCGTGTCAACCTTGTGAAGTGGCAGCACAGGACTACTGTGATGGCTTGAGATATACATTGGAAGCTTCCAGTAGTTAACAAAAGAGGTTTATTGATGAAATCAAAGGTAGTGAGATAACAGGCATGGAACACGATATGACAGTTCTTTACTCTTCAGCTTCCTGGTCAACACTGCCCGCGATCCTGTTCCCAGGGCCCCACGCAAACTCCCCATTCCTGCGGATGTGGCGACTAGGGGATTTTCACGGTAACTTCATTTGAAGCCTACTTGTGACAATAAGCGAATTTCATTTCATTTCATTTCATTTCCTGCATGATTGACCCTGAGCCAGTCATGTAGTCAGTGGAGCTCACCCCTTCAAGGGGCCACGCTACCACATCCCTCCCCCTTTAAGTACCTTGATACACTACCACATCTGTGCACAAGTTAAAATTGTTAACGGGGGTAACCGAAGAAAAGGAGTCCATCAAAAAGACAATCGGCCTGGAGACCCCTGGGTCCTCCCAGACCTCCGTAGCTCAGCCACAGGCTCGGCACTCTTTTGGGCAATTTAGTGGTCCACAGTGGATGATACCTTAGGCAGGATCACTTTAATGATGGACGAACTAGCCTCATTGACCTTGACAAAGGGTAATTAGGGATGGGCAATAAATGTCACGAATAACTGAATAAAATAAAATCTTTGCGGCTTTCTCTTGGTATCTCACACAAGTTTCCTTCTCGTTGCCTTACCCAACCTGTTTGCTCTTTGTGTCTAGATTTCGGAGTCACACCTATTTTTCTCTCTGGAAACATGTACGATTTTTCTGAACCCTGTCTATCTCATCCTTGATGACCTCTTATTTGCCCTTCCACTAATTTACCTTCACTAACTGTTTCTATTTCACTTGCAATTCCACATCTCAGCTCCATTAAATTGGCCTTTCCGCAATTTGAAACTTTAATTGTGGAAAATCCTTCCCCTTTTCCACAACTATACTGTCTGTTAAAAAAAACATTTTATTAAAGTTTTCAAACAAACTTTTTCCATTTTACAAATCAACATAAAAATAGTACAGTAACTGATAAATAACATTATTTAAATAATATAGTGAACTAACAAAGTAACAAAAAATAGTGCTCCCCCCACCCACTTCCCTCCCCCCCCCCCCTCTGGGCTGCTGCTGCTGACGATCTATTTTTCCTTAACGTTCCGCGAGATAGTCAAGGAACGGTTGCCACCGCCTGGAGAACCCCTGAGCTGATCCTCTCAGCACAAATTTCATTCGTTCTAGTTTTATGAACCCTGCCATATCGTTTATCCAGGCCTCCACGCCGGGGGGTTTCGCTTCCTTCCACATGAGTAAGATCCTTCGCGGGGCTATCAGGGACGCAAAGGCCAAAATATCGGCCTCTTTCACCTCCTGCACTCCCGGCTCTTCCGCTACCCCAAATATCGCTAACCCCCAGCCTGGCTTGACCCGGACCTTCACCACCTTTGAGATCACCTTTGCCACTCCCCTCCAGTACTCATCCAATGCCGGACACGACCAGAACATATGTGTGTGGTTCGCCGGGCTTCCCGAGCACCTCCCGCACCTGTCCTCCACTCCAAAGAACCTGCTCATTCTTGCTCCCATCATATGTGCTCTATGTAGAACCTTAAATTGAATCAGGCTAAGCCTGGCACACGAAGAGGAGGAGTTTACCCTGCTTAGGGCATCAGCCCACAGACCCTCCTCAATCTCCTCTCCCAGCTCTTCTTCCCATTTTCCTTTCAGCTCCTCTACCATCGCCTCCCCCTCGTCTCGTTCAGTGTTGGGGCCACAGCTGTTCTCTTGGTATATTAACGATCTAGATGACGGGACTGGGGGAATTCTGGCTAAGTTTGCCGATGATACAAAGATAGGTGGAGGGGCAGATAGTATGGAGGAGGTGGGGAGGCTGCAGAAAGATTTAGACAGTTTAGGAGAGTGGTCCAAGAAATGGCTGATGAAATTCAACGTGGGCAAGTGCGAGGTCTTGCACTTTGGAAAAAAGAATAGAGGCATGGACTATTTTCTAAACGGCGACAAAATTCATAATGCTGAAGTGCAAAGGGACTTGGGAGTCCTAGTCCAGGATTCTCTAAAGGTAAACTTGCAGGTTGAGTCCGTAATTAAGAAAGCAAATGCAATGTTGTCATTCATCTCAAGAGGCTTGGAATATAAAAGCAGGGATGTACTTCTGAAGCTTTATAAAGCATTAGTTAGGCCCCATTTAGAATACTGTGAGCAATTTTGGGCCCCACACCTCAGGAAGGACATACTGGCACTGGAGCGGGTCCAGCGGAGATTCACACGGATGATCCCAGGAATGGTAGGCCTAACATACGATGAACGTCTGAGGATCCTGGGATTATATTCATGGGAGTTTATGAGGTTGAGGGGAGATCTAATAGAAACTTACAAGATAATGAATGGCTTAGATAGGGTGGATGTAGGGAAGTTGTTTCCATTAGCAGGGGAGACTAGGACCCGGGGGCACAGCCTTAGAATAAAAGGGAGTCACTTTAGAACAGAGATGAGGAGAAATTTCTTCAGCCAGAGAGTGGGGGGCCTGTGGAATTCATTGCCACAGAGGGCGGTGGAGGCCGGGACGTTGAGTGTCTTTAAGAGAGAAGTTGATAAATCCTTGATTTCTCGAGGAATTAAGGGCTATGGAGAGAGAGCGGGTAAATGGAGTTGAAATCAGCCATGATTGAATGGTGGAGTGGACTCGATGGGCCGAATGGCCTTACTTCCGCTCCTATGTCATATGGTCTTATGGTCTTATGGTCTCTCATCTCCTGATATATTTCGGACATTTTGCCCTCCCTGACCCATACCCCGGAAATCACTCTATCTTGGATCCCCTGTGACGGGAGCAGCGGAAATTCCCTCACCTGTTGCCTCGTAAACGCCCTCACTTGCATGTATCTGAAATTGTTCCCCGGGGGCAACTCATACTTTTCTTCCAGCGCTCCCAGGCTCGCGAACGTCCCGTCTATAAACAAATCTCTCAGTTTCCTAATTCCTGCTCGTTGCCAGCTCTGTCACCCTCCGTCCATCTTTCCTGGGACAAACCTGTGGTTGTTCCTGATCGGGACCACACCGAGGCACTCGTCATCCCCCTGTGTCGCCTCCACTGCCCCTAGATCCTTAAGGTTGCCACCACCACTGGGTTTGTGGTATACCTTTTCGGGGAGAGCGGCAGCGGCGCCGTCACCAGCGCCTTTAGGCTCGTTCCTTTACAGGACGCCATCTCCAGCCTCTTCCACGCCGCCCCCTCTCCCTCCCTCATCCACTTACAAACCATTGGCGGCCCAGTAGTAGTCGTCCAGGCTCGGCAATGCCAGTCCCCCTCTGTCCCTGCTACGTTGCAGGAACCCCCTCCTTACCCTCGGGGTCTTCCCTGCCCACACAAAACTCATAATGCTCCTGTCTATTTTCTTGAAAAGGGCCTTCGTGATCAGAATGGGGAGACATTGAAACACGAAAAGAAACCTCGGGAGAACAATCATTTTTACCGCCTGCACTCTGCCCGCCAGTGAGAGCGGCAGCATATCCCACCTCTTAAAATCCTCCTCCATCTGCTCCACCAGCCGCGTCAGATTAAGTCTGTGTAGAGTTCCCCAGCTCCTAGCTACCTGGATCCCCAAATATCGGAAGCTCCTTTCCACTCTCCTTAACGTCAGGGCGTCTATTCCTCTTCCCTGGTCCCCGGGGTGTATTACAAAAAGCTCGCTCTTCCCCATATTTAGCCTGTATCCCGAAAAATCTCCAAACTCCCTCAATATCTGCATAACCTCTGTCATCCCCTCTACAGGGTCCGCAACATTTAGCAGTAGGTCATCTGCGTAGAGTGACACTCGATGTTCCTCTCCCCCTCTGACCACCCCCCTCCATTTCTTAGAGTCTCTCAACGCTATGGCCAGTGGTTCAATTGCCAACGCGAACAGTAGTGGGGACAGGGGGCACCCCTGCCTTGTTCCCCTGTGTAGCCGAAAATACTCCGAACTTTGCCGGTTTGTGACTACGCTTGCCACTGGGGCCCCATATAGGAGTCTGACCCAACTAACAAACCCCTCCCCGAACCCAAACCTCCTCAACACCTCCCATAAATACTCCCACTCTACCCTATCGAATGCCTTCTCCGCATCCAACGTCACCACGATCTCTGCCTCACCCTCCGCTGGGGGCATCATTATCACCCTCAGCAGCCGTCGAACGTTGACATTCAGTTGTCTCCCCTTTACAAACCCTGTCTGGTCTTCATGCACCACCCCCGGGACACAATCCTCTATCCTCATCGCCAGCACTTTTGCCAGCAGCTTGGCGTCTACATTTAGGAGTGAGATACCCCCACCTGGACCTCGCCATTGTCAACAGAGGGGCTGTTTAGCACAGGGCTAAATCGCTGGCTTTGAAAGCAGACCAAGGCAGGCCAGCAGCACGGCTCAATTCCCATAACAGCCTCCCCGAACAGGTGCCGGAATGTGGCGACTAGGGGCTTTTCACAGTAACTTCATTGAAGCCTACTTGTAACAATAAGCGATTTTCATTCATTTTCATTTCAGATAGGCCTATATGACACGCATTGCAGCGGATCTTTATCCCGCTTCAGGATTAGTGATATCGTCGCCTCCGACATTGTCGGGGGTAGTATCCCCCCTTCCCTGGCCTCGTTAAAGGTTCTCGCCAGCAGCGGGGCCAACAAGTCCACATATTTCCTGTAGAATTCCACCGGGAACCCATCTGGCCACCTCCTGCTCCTCCACCCTCGGGAACCTTAGTTGGTCCAGAAACTGTTGCATTCCCTCTTTTCCCTCCGGGGGTTGGGACTTATATAGCCTCTCATAGAAGGTCTTAAACGCCTCATTTACCTTCCCTGCTCTCCGTTTCATCCCTAACTCCCCCAATGTCCCTCGCCGCTATCCTATTGCGCAGTTGGTGGGCCAGCAGCCGGCTCGCCTTTTCCCCATACTCATATCTCATCCCCTGTGCCTTCCTCCACTGTGCCTCTGCCTTTCCTGTGGTCAGCAGGTCAAACTCCGTCTGAAGTCTTCGCCTCTCTATATATAGTCCTTCGTCTGGGGCCTCCGCATATCTTTTACCCACCCTCAAAATCTCCCCCACTAATCTCTCCCTTTATTTGCCCTCTTGTTTCTCCTTGTGAGCTCTAATGGAGATCAACTCTCCCCTAACCACCGCCTTCAGCGCTTCTCATACTACCCCTACCTGGACCTCGCCATCGTCATTGACCTCCAGGTACCTCTCAATACATCCCCGCACCCTTCCACAGACCCCCTCATCCGCCAATAGTCCCACATCCAGTCGCCAGAGTGGGCGCTGCTCCCTCTCCTCTCCTAATTCCAGATCCACCCAGTGCGGGGCATGATCCGAAACGGCTATGGCCGAGTACTCCGTTCCTGCCACCTTCGAGATCAGTGCCCTACTCAGAACAAAGAAATCTATCCGGGAGTATACCTTGTGGACATGGGAGAAAAAGGAGAACTCTTTGGCCAATGGCCTAGCAAATCTCCACGGATCCACTCCCCCCATTTGTTCCATGAACCCCCTAAGCATCTTGGCCGCTGCCAGCCTTCTTCCGGTCCTGGATCTAGACCGGTCTAACCCTGGATCCAGCACAGTATTGAAGTTCCCCCCATTACCAGGCTTCCCACCTCCAGGTCCGGGATACGTCCCAGCATCTGCTTCATAAATCCCGCGTCATCCCAGTTCGGGGCATATACATGTACCAGCACAACCTCCTTTCCCTGTAATCTACCACTCACCATCATGTATCTACCCCCGTTATCCACCACTATACTCCTAGCCTTGAACGACACCCGTTTCCGCACCAATATCGCCACCCCCCTATTTTCCGCGTCCAACCCTGAGTGGAACACCTGTCCCACCCATCCTTTCCTTAACCTAACCTGATCCGCCACCTTCAGATGCGTCTCCTGAAGCATGACTACGTTCGCCTTCAGTCTTTTTAAGTGCGCGAACACCCGGGCCCTCTTAAATGGCCCACTCAGGCCTCTCACATTCCACGCGATCAGCCGGATTGGGGGGGCCAGCCGCCGCCCCCCCCCCCCCCCCCCGCCGACTAGCCACCCCCTATTCTGGGCCAGCCCCCCCGTCCGGGTCCCGCGCACCCACCCATCCCCCAGGCGGCGCCTTCCCGTCCCGACCACCTATTCTCTTGCCAGCTCCCCCTTGCTCTCAGCAGCAGTAACCCAGTTAGTCCCCCCCCCCCCCCCCCCCCCCCCCCCCGGCTAGATCCCCATCTAGCATGGTTACTCCCCCCATGATTCTTCTGAAAGTCAGCTAACTCTAATTGACCCCGGCTTCCCCCGTTCTCTCTTTGACCCCCCTGCGTGTGGAGCTCTCTTCCTTCCTGCGCCTATCTTCCTGCCATCATCTCCATAGCGCGGGGAAAAAAACCGCGCTTTCCTATCGGCCCCGCCCCCTATGGCGCAGCTCCCTCAGTCCCCATCCCCCTTCTCAGTCCCTTTTTCCACCGGCGCCCACATTTCTCCGTGTCTCCCCATCTAGAGGAGAGAAATTCCCCGTCTTTCGTTTCAATACTATAAACCTCCCATTCCCCAATTTACACTTCTGTACCACAACCTCGTTGTTTCCCCCCAACTTCAGTCTCTCAGTTCCAGTCCAGTTTCTCTTCTTGGATGAAGGTCCATGCCTCATCCGCCCTTTCGAAGTAGTAGTGCTGGCCCTGATGCATGACCCCCAATCACGCCGGCTGCAGCATCCCAAATTTTATTTTCTTCCTGTGAAGCACCACCTTGGCCCGATTGAAGCTCGCCCTCCTTCTCGCCACCTCTGCGCTCCAGTCCTGATACACTCGTATCACCGCATTCTCCCACCTGCTACTCGGTACCTTCTTGGCCCAGCTCAAGACAGCCTCTCTGTCAGTGAAGCGGTGGAATCTCACCACTATCGCCCTTGGTAGTTCTCCAGCCTTTGGTCTTCTCACAAAGACCCGGTGAGCCCCTTCCACCTCCAGGGGGCCCGATGGGGCCTCAGCTCCCATTAGCGCATGGAGCATCGTGCTCACATAAACCCCAACGTCAGCTCCCTCCGTTCCTTCGGGGAGACCTAGAATCCGGAGGTTCTTCCTCCTCGAGCTGTTTTCCAGGACTTCCAGCCTTTCGATACATCTCTTATATAGCACCTCATGCATCTCCGTTTTTACCACCAGGCCCTGTATCTCATCCTCGTTTTCGGCTGCCTTTGCCTTCACTCCACGGAGCTCTATCGCCTGGGCCTTTTGTGTTTCCTTCAGCCCATCGATTGCCAATAACATCGGCGCCAGCACCTCCTTCTTTAGTTCCTCCACACACCGTCGGAGGAATTCCTGCTGGTCCGGGCCCCATGTCGCCTGGGCTCCATCCGTCGCCATCTTGCTTCTTCCTTCTCTTCTCTGCCGCTGCTCCAGAGGATCCTTCGCAATCTAGCCACTTCCACTGGTCTTTTCCATACACACCCGGGGGGGGGGGCACCTTCCTTCGTCACCCCACACTGGGTTTGGTCTGAAAAAATTTCCGTTGGGGCTCCCGAAAAGAGCCCAAAAGTCCGTTAAAACGGGAGCTGCCGAAACATGCGGCTTAGCAGTGCATCACCGCACCCGGAAGTCAACTATACTGTCTTAACCACCAAAATGTTGCCTCATTGATATTCCTTCTACTTGCTCAGCTTCATTTCCGAAAACTGAAACTAGAACAGCCCCTTCTCTTGCTGGACTTGTTCTATACGGGCTAAGAAGGTTCTTCTGAATATATTTTAAATATTTTTTGGTCCCTTTATACTTTTCACATTGATTTTTTATCACAGGTGTATTTAAACTCTATACTATTATGAACTTATCTCTCTGCGCTCCTTTGCAATTTGGCTACATATTTGCTCTTCTCCATCGCTTTCTGACTGATGTCGACAGTAGACTCCAGGAGTGTGACTGCTTTTCTTTGCGTTTCTGTTCAACCGATATCACCTCATTTTATGAATCTTTTAGCATATCATCTCTCCTTACGGCTGTGTTTTTTCCTTAAACAATACTGCAATCATCCCCTTGGTGGCCGGTTCAGCTCAGTTGGCTGGACAGCTAGAGTAAGGCCATCTGTGTGGGTTCAGCTCCTGTGCTAGCTGAGGTTATTCATGAAGGCCCCGCCTACTCAACCCTGTCCCTTGCCTGAGGTGTGATGATCCTCGGGTTAAATCACCACCAGCTAGCTCTCCCCCTCAAAGAGGAACATCCTATGGCCATGTGAAACTATGGTGACTTTACTTTACTCAATCCTCTTTTTTTTGAAATCACCCTCATCCCATCTGAAAACCCTGTAGCCAAGAATGTTGAACTGCCAAGGGCTACTCTTAACTTTATCCACAAGCACCTTAAAATGTACGGAATTACAGTCAAATTTCCAAAATGCTCCCCTACTGAAACTTTGGTCACCTGGCTGGGCTCATTCCCCAATATCAGGTCCACTAGTTGGACTATCTACATGTTGTTTGAAGAAACCCTCCCGGATGCTCCTTACAAATTCTGCCCCATCCAAACCTCTAGCACAAAGTGAGTCCCTGTCAATATAGGGGGAGTTAAAAATCACCTACCACAACAACCCTGTTGTTTTTCAATCTTTCCCAAATCTGCCTACATATCTGCTCCTCTATCTCCTAATGGCTGTTGGGAAACCTGTAGTAAACCCCCAACATTGTGACTGCACCCTTCCTATTCCTGAGCTCTACCCATATTGCCTCACTGCATAAGCCCTCTGAGGTGTCCTCCCTCAGTACAGCGGTAACATTCTCCTTAACCAGTAATACATCTCCCTCAGCCCAGTTACATCCCACTCTATCCCACCTGAAGCATCTAAATTACATAGATTACATAGAACATACAGTGCAGAAGGAGGCCATTCGGCCCATCGAGTCTGCACCGACCCACATTAATCCCTCACTTCCACCTTTTCCCCGCAACCCAATAACCCCTCCCAACCCTTATGGACACTACGGGTAATTTAGCATGGCCAATCCACCTAACCTGCACGTCTTTGGACTGTGGGAGGAAACCGGAGCACCCGGAGAAAACCCACGCACACACGGGGAGAACGTGCAAACTCCGCACAGACAGTGACCCAGCGGGGAATCGAACCTGGGGCCCTGGCGCTGTGAAGCCACAGTGCTAATCACTTGTGCTACCGTGCTGCCCTAAATCCTGGGACATTTAGCTGTGAGTCCTATATCTATCTCAATCAAGTGTCTAATAGCAACAACATCATAGTTCCAAGTACTAATCCAAGCTCTAAGTTCATCTGCCTTCCCAGTTATACTTCTCGCCTTGAAACAAATGCATTTCAGTCCACCAGTCCCGCTGTTTTCAGCAACTTCTCCCTGCGTGCTCTTTCTCTGATTCTTACTGGCCTTAGTCTCTAGCTCCCCCTCAGTTACTTCACTTGCTGACCTACTGCTCTGGTTCCCACCCCCGCCACACTAGATTAAACCTTCACAAGTGACGCTAACAAACCTCCCGGCTAGTATATTTGTGCCCCTCCAGTTGAGGTGTAACCCATTCTTCTTATACAGGACCCACCTGCTCTGGAAGGGATCCCAATTATCTATATATCTGAAACCCTCCCTCCTCTACAAGCTCTTTAGCCAGGTGTTTAGCTGCACTATCTTCCCATTTCTAGCCTCACTGGCATGTGATACAGAGAGTAATCCTGAGATTACAACCCTAGAGGTCCTGTTATTTAACATACTACCTAACTCCCTGAACTCCTCCTGCAGGACTACGTCATTATTCTTACCTATGTCATTTGTACCAATGTGTACC
This sequence comes from Scyliorhinus torazame, assembly GCF_047496885.1. Lineage (NCBI taxonomy): Eukaryota > Metazoa > Chordata > Chondrichthyes > Carcharhiniformes > Scyliorhinidae > Scyliorhinus > Scyliorhinus torazame. The sequence continues at coordinate 204,933,115 of NC_092707.1, forward strand.
ACGACCTCCGGCTGTTCACCCTCCCCCTTCAGAATGCCCCGTGCCCGTTCAGAGACATCCTCGACACTAGCACCAGGGAGGTAACATAGCATCCTGGAGTCTCTTTCATGGCAACAGAAGCATCTATTTGTATCCCTGACTCTAGAATCCCCAATAACTACTGCTCTTCTGCACTTTGACCCTCCCTGCTGAACAACAGGTCCAGATGTTCTGGCACCATTCTGGCTGCTGCTGTCGTTTTCCCCTGATAGGCCATACCCCCACAACAGTATCAAAATAGGTATACTTGTTAGAGAGGGGTCAGCCACATGGGATTCTTGCGCTGATTGCCTGCCCCTCTTAGCGGTCACCCATCTATCTGCCTGCACCTTGGGTGTGACCACATCTCTAAATCACCTGTCTTTAATGTTTTGGGCAGAATGGTAGCACAAGTGGCTAGCACTGTGGCTTCACAGCGCCAGGGTCCCAGGTTCGATTCCCTGCTGGGTCAGTGTCTGTGCAGAGTCTGCACCTTCTCCCTGTGTCTGCGTGGGTTTCCTCCAGGTGCACCAGTTTCCTCCCACTGTCCAAAGACGTGCAGGTTAGGTGGATTGGCCATGCTAAATTGCCCTTAGTGTCCAAAAAGGTTAGGAAGGGTTCTTGGGTTACTGGGATAGGGTGGAAGTGAGGGCTTAAGTGGGTCGGTGCAGACTCGACGGGCCGAATGGCCCCCTTCTGTACTGTATGTTCTATGTTTTCCGCCACCTGCATGCTCCTGAATGCATCCAATTGCTGTTCCAACCAATCCATGCAGTCTGTAAGGAGCTGCAATTGGGTACACTTCTTACAGATTTAGCTGAACGAAATGCTTGAAGCATCACTGATTTCCCACATCTCACAGGTGAAGTACTTTCTCCATCTTCTCAGAAATCACCTTGCATTCACTTATTCCTGTTGAAAGCTGTTTGTGTTAAACAAAGTAATTATTTACTCTTTACTCAACCGTGAACAACTATGAAACAGAACACCCAGAGGCGTTGTTCATCGTGGCCCGGGACTTCAACAAGGCCAACCTCAAGAGTGTACTGCCAGATTTCCACCAAACATCTCCTGCTCCACCAGGTGCCCCAACATCCTTGGCCACTGCTACTCTAACATCAAGAATGCCTACCGATCCATCCCCCGACCGCATTTTGAAAAATCGTTCCATAAGACGGTGTTCCTTCTCCCTACATATAAGCAGAAATGTAAGTGGGAGAATCTGGTTAAGAAGGTCATGCAAAACTGCTCCGAGGCAACGGAAGAGCTCCTACGTGACTGCTTGGAGTCAGTGGACTGGTCCATATTCAAGAACTCAGCGGCCAACCTCGACGAGTATCCCACAACCGTCACAGACTTCATCAGTAAGTGTGTCAAAAACACGTGCCACAGAAGGTAGTACATGAGTTCCCCAACCCTAAATATGGTTTAACTGGGAGATCTACTCCTACTGAAGTCCAGGCCATACTGACCTATACAAGTAAACTAGGTACGGCCATCAGGGATGCCAAGAGACAATACCAGACTAAGCTGGAGTCCCAGACTAATGACACAGACTCTTGTTGGATGTGGCATGGCTTAAACAATATAAGGGGCTACTAAACAAAGCCGAGTAGAATCTCCGGCAACAGAGCACCCTGCCCCAATAATCTCAATGCATTCTATGCTCGTTTCGAGCAGGAAGCTAACAAAACATTGTCAACTGCCCCAACAGACTCGGACAAGCCCATACCTACTGTCACAGCTTCTGAAGTCAGACCGGCCTTCTTGAATATGAACCCACAGAAAGCAACAGGTTCTGACGGAGTCCCTGGTTGTGCACTCAGATCCTGTGCGGACCAACTGGTGGGTGTGTTTGCAGACATCTTCAACTTCTCCCTACTCCGTTCTGAGGTTCCCAGCTCCTTCAAGACGTCCACTATCATTCCGGTGTCAAAGAAGAACCAGGCAATGTGCCTAAACGATTACGTAATAATCTTTATTATAATATAATCTTTATTATTGTCACAAGACGGCTTACATTAACACTGCAATGAAGTTACTGTGAAAGTCCCCTAGTCACCACACTCCGCCATAATCCCAGGCAAGTTCAAATCAAAACTCCAAAACCTAGGACTCGGCTCCTCCCACTGCAACTGGATCCTCGACTTCCTGGCCCATAGACCACAATCAGTAAGAATAAACGACACCTCCACCACGATAGTCCTCAAGACCGGGGCCCTGCAAGACTGCGTACTTAGCCCCCCCACTACACTCCCTATACACACACACGACTGTGTGGCATAATTTGGCTCCAACTCCATCTACAAGTTTGCTGATGACACGACCGTAGTGGGTCGGATCTCAAACAACGATGAGTCAGATTATAGGATAGAGGAGATAGAGAACCTAGCAGCATGGTGCAATGACAACAATCTCTCCCTCAATGTCAGCAAAAAAGCTGGTCATAAGCTTCAGGAAACGAAGTGTCATACACACCCCTATCAATGGGGCCGAGGTGGAGATGGTTGACAGCTTCAAATTCCTAGGTGTGCACATCACAAACAATCTGTCCTGGTCCACCCACATCGACGTTATGACCAAGAAAGCACAACAGTGCCTATACTTCCTCAGGAAATTCGGCATGTCCACATTGACACTTACCAATTTTTACAGATGCATCCTATCTGGTGGCATCACAGCCTGGTATGGCAACTGTTCGGCCCAAGACCATAAGAAACTACAGAGAGTCGCAAACACTGCCCAGCCCATCATGCGAACCCATCTTCCATCCATTGACTCTGTCTACACCTCCCGCTGTCTTGGGAAAGCAGGCAGCATAATCAAAGACCCCTCCCCCTGGGTTATTCTCTCTTCGAACCTCTTCCATCGGACAGAAGATGTAAAAGCTGAGAACACGCACCAACAGATTCAAAAACAATTTCTTCCCCACTGTTAGCAGATTCCTGAATGATCCTCTTAAGGACTTAATTGATCTCTCTACACATCCTCTCTGCTGAGTAGCAGTATATTCTCCCGATGACTATGTCTATGTATTTATCGTAAGTCCTATGTTTCTCATGTATGGAACGAACTGCCTGGACAGTACGCAGACAATACTTTTCACTGTGCCTCAGTACACGGGACAATAAATCTAAATCCAATTTGTTCACTGTGGTAGTATGTATTGGGGGTCATGTGGGACTGGAAGCCCTAATGTCATTGGCTGACAGATCCCGGGTCCTGGTTGGCCGTTGACCTCATACTCCGCCCTGAAGGCGAAGTATAAGAAGCCGGTGCCTTCCCCCGCAGGCCAGTTTACTATCGGGCTGCTGGGGAACAGACACGCTTAATAAAGCCTCATCGACTTCACTCTGTTTGTCTCACGGAGTCTTTGTGCGCCACAATTTATTAAGCGTGCCTAAAAAGGACTATGGAGCTCAGGATCATTCCAGAATGCCTGAGGATCAGCCCCCACGCAGTGAATGCAGCAGCAGCCTTCAAACACTGGCAGACTTGCTTTGAGGCCTACATCACATCGACCACAGGCCGAGTCTCAGATGAACAAAAACTGCAGGTCCTGCACTCGAGGGTGAGCACGGAGATTTTCACCCTCATTGAAGACACCCGCGATTTCCAGACGGCGTTCGCAGCACTGAGAAGTCTCTACGTTCGCCCAGTTAACCAAATCTAACAGCTACCAGCTCGCGACGAGACGGCAAGCTCCCGGAGAATCGATGGACGAGTTCTACGCCGCGCTGCTGATTTTGGGACGAGCCTGCAGCTGCCCGTCGGTGAACGCAAACGAACACACGGACATGTTAATGCGCGATGCTTTTGTTGCAGGTATACAATCCTCCCAAATCCGCCAAAGACTTCTAGAAAAAGAGTCACTAGGACTCTCAGAGGCACGGGCCCTGGCAGCCTCGCTGGACGTAGCCGCGCGTAATACCCGCGCCTATGGCCCCGACCGCGCGGCAGGCCATTGGGCCCCGTACGTACCCGCCGCGGCAAACCCCCTACCCCCCCCCCGGACACCCCACAGGCTTGCGCAGTCCAAACGCCGAGTCGCACCGGGGGCGCCCGCTGTTATTTCTGCGGCCAGGCGAAGCACCCCCGACAACGCTGTCCGGCCCGCGCAGCCATCTGCAAAAGCTGCGGGAAAAAGGGCCACTATGCGGTGGTGTGCCGATCCCGCGTGGTCGCCGCCGTCCCGGGAGAACAGGCAGTCTATGCCTCCCAACCCCCCCAGCACGCCATGTGCGACCCCCAGGCGCCGCCATTTTGGGTCCCGACCACCGCGGCCCCGGGAGAACTGGGAGCCCTGCACGCCGCCTACGCTCCCCAACCCCCCTCCCCGCAGCCCATGTATGACCCGCCGCCGGCGCTCCCGATTTGGGTGCCGGCCAACACTCTCCACGGAGAGGAAGGGGTTTTCCGTATCCCGAACGCCACCCTCACCCCCGTCCCGCGCCCCACGCCTGACCCGCCGGCGCCACCTACCTTGACCCCGACCACCGCTGTCCCCGGCGAGGGAGCTCCGCGCGGTGCCAGCGCTCGCGGCCCCACGACTGACCCGCCTGACCCGCCGACCTGGGCCCTCGCCCCCGTCCCGCGCCCCACGCCTGACCCGCCGGAGCCGCCGACCTGGGCCCTCGCCCCCGTCCCGCGCCCCACGCCTGACCCGCCAACGCCGCCGACCTGGTCCCTCACCCCCGTCCCGCGCCCCACGCCTGACCCGCCGGCAATACAACTCACCTGGACCCCGACCTCCGTCCCCGGCGAGGGACCTCCTCACTGTCCCAGCGCTCGCACTGACCTGCCGGTCCCCAGCGAGGGAGCTCCGCGCGGTCCTAGCGCCCGCGGCCCTGGCGCTCGCACCAAAGGAACTCCGCGCGGTCCTAGCGCCCGCGGCCCGGGAACTCCGCGCGGTCCTAGCGCCCCCCAGACCCCCCAGCACTCAATGTGCGACCCGCAGATGCCGCCATTTTGGGTCCCGACCACCACGAGGGGAGGAGGGGCCCCGCCATCTTGGACCGCCCCCGACCTGTACGACGCATGGGGGCGGCCATTTTGTCCACCCCCGACGCCATCTTGTGACCCCTCATCTACGGGCGAGGTATGGGGGCGGCCATTTTATCCATCCCCGACGTCCTCTTGGACGGCAACAACGGACCCCACCCCACTACTACAACCACGGCTCGCTTCGGTTACGCTCGATCAGGCTCGGCCCCGGACTCTCCAGACGACGACGACAACGGTCCTAATTAACGGCCACGAGACGCCATGCCTAGTCGACTCCGGGAGCACGGAAAGTTTTATACATCCCGACACGGTAAGACGCTGTTCCTTAACTACCTACCCCAGCGCACAAAAGATTTGCCTAGCCGCAGGATCCCACTCCGTACAGATCCAGGGATTCTGCATAGTTACCCTAACGGTACAGGGGAGGGAATTCAAAAACTACAAACTTAACGTCCTTCCCCAACTCTGTGCCCCCACCTTGCTGGGCTTAGATTTTCAATGTAACCTACAGAGCCTTACGTTTAAATTCGGCGGCCCCATACCCCCACTCACTATCTGCGGCCTCGCCACCCTCAAGGTGCAACCCCCGTCCTTGTTTGCGAACCTCACCCCGGATTGCAAACCCGTCGCCACTAGGAGCAGACGGTACAGCGCCCAGGACCGGACCTTCATTCGCTCCGAAGTCCAGCGGCTACTAAAGGAGGGCATAATCCAGGCCAGCAATAGTCCCTGGAGAGCGCAGGTGGTAGTAGTGAAGACAGGGGAGAAACAAAGGATGGTCATTGACTATAGCCAGACCATCAACAGGTACACACAACTAGACGCGTACCCTCTCCCCCGCATATCCGACATGGTCAATTGGATTGCCCAGTATAAAGTCTTCTCCACCGAGGACCTCAAGTCCGCCTACCATCAGCTCCCCATCCGCCCAAGTGACCGCAAGTACACAGCCTTCGAGGCAGACGGGCGATTATACCACTTCCTAAGGGTCCCTTTTGGCGTCACAAACGGCGTCTCGGTCTTCCAACGGGAAATGGACCGAATGGTTGATCAACATGGGTTACGGGCCACGTTCCCGTACCTCGACAATGTAACCATCTGCGGCCACGATCAGCAGGACCACGACGCCAACCTCCAAAAATTCCTCCAGACTGCCAAAGCCTTGAACCTCACGTACAATGAGGACAAGTGCGTTTTTAGCACCGATCGGCTAGCCATTCTGGGCTACATAGTGCGCAATGGGATAATAGGCCCCGACCCCGAACGTATGCGCGCACTCATGGAATTTCCCCTCCCGCACTGCCCAAAAGCCCTGAAACGCTGCCTGGGGTTCTTTTCATACTACGCCCAGTGGGTCCCCCAGTACGCAGACAAGGCCCGCCCCCTAATACAGACCACGGCTTTCCCGCTGTCGACAGAGGCTTGCCAGGCTTTCAGCCGCATCAAAGCGGACATCGCAAAGGCCACGATGCGCGCCATCGACGAGTCCCTCCCCTTCCAGGTCGAGAGCGACGCCTCTGACGTAGCTCTTGCGGCTACCCTTAACCAAGCGGGCAGACCCGTGGCCTTTTTCTCCCGAACCCTCCACGCCTCAGAAATCCGCCACTCCTCAGTGGAAAAGGAAGCCCAAGCCATAGTGGAGGCTGTGCGACATTGGAGGCATTACCTGGCCGGCAGGAGATTCACTCTCCTCACTGACCAACGGTCGGTTGCCTTCATGTTCGATAATGCACAGCGGGGCAAGATCAAGAACGACAAGATCTTGCGGTGGAGGATCGAACTCTCCACCTTCAACTATGAGATCTTGTACCGGCCCGGAAAGCTGAACGAGCCGTCTGATGCCCTATCCCGCGGGACATGTGCCAACGCACAAATTGACCGCCTCCAAGCCCTCCACGAGGACCTCTGCCACCCGGGGGTCACTCGGTTTTACCACTTCATCAAGTCCCGCAATCTCCCCTACTCCTTAGAGGAGGTCCGTACAGTCACAAGAGACTGCCACATCTGTGCAGAATGCAAACCGCATTTTTTCAGGCCAGATGGAGCGCACCTGATTAAGGCTTCCCGTCCCTTTGAACGCCTCAGTCTCGATTTCAAAGGGCCCCTCCCCTCCACCGACCGCAACGCGTATTTCCTTAATGTAGTGGACGAATACTCCCGCTTCCCTTTTGCCATTCCCTGCTCCGACATGACCGCGGCCACAGTCATTAAAGCCCTGAACAGCATATTCACACTGTTCGGTTACCCCGCATACGTCCACAGCGACAGGGGGTCCTCTTTCATGAGTGACGAGCTGCGCCAGTTCCTGCTCAGCAAGGGTCTAGCTTCAAGCAGGACGACCAGCTACAACCCCCGGGGGAATGGGCAAGTAGAAAGGGAGAACGGCACGGTCTGGAAGGCCGTCCTACTGGCCCTACGGTCCAGGGATCTCCCAGTTTCACGGTGGCAGGAGGTCCTCCCGGACGCTCTCCACTCCATCCGGTCGTTATTATGTACGAGCACTAATCAAACGCCTCACGAGCGTCTCCTTGTCTTCCCTAGGAGGTCCTCCTCTGGAACGTCGCTGCCGACCTGGCTGGCGGCCCCAGGACCCATCCTGCTCCGAAAGCACGTGCGGGCACATAAGGCGGACCCGTTGGTCGAAAGGGTTCACCTCCTCCACGCAAACCCCCAGTACGCCTACGTGGAGTACCCCGACGGCCGACAGGACACGGTCTCCCTGCGGGATCTGGCGCCCGCCGGCACCACGCACACCCCCCCGGCACCATCAACCCAACCGCCCCCCTTCCTGCCACCGCCGCACCCCGCGACCGCCCCCTTCCCAGGAGGATCAGCCCCCCTCCCCTTTGCACCGACAGCTAAAACCGTGCGGTTCCCGGAGGCGACAACGCTGGTACAAACACTACCACCACCGCCGGGGCCGAGGCGATCGACACGGACGACCAGACCACCCGACCGACTCGTGGCGTCGATGTAAAACAAAGATGGACTGTCCAATGAACATTTTGTTTTCATATATCCTCTGTAAATAGTTGTAACAGGACGATACTGTCCAATACGGTCCTACCATGTAACTGTTCTCTCCTCCCAGGACCAGTACTGTAAACCCTTACCACCATACGAAGCATCACCCCGCCGGGTTCATTTTTGACAAGGGGTGAATGTGGTAGTATGTATTGGGGGTCATGTGGGACTGGAAGCCCTAATGTCATTGGCTGACAGATCCCGGGTCCTGGTTGGCCGTTGACCTCATACTCCGCCCTGAAGGCGAAGTATAAGAAGCCGGTGCCTTCCCCCGCATGCCAGTTTACTATCGGGCTGCTGGGGAACAGACACGCTTAATAAAGCCTCATCGACTTCACTCTGTTTGTCTCACGGAGTCTTTGTGCGCCACATTCACTCATTGAGCTTTTCCTCTGTACTTGCTCACGTAACCCATTACATGCTTTTGGGATTTGGAATGCCGATGTGGATACTGGACTTCTCTGGCCCAGGAGCATCTTCTAATTTCATGCCACTTGTCCCTCCCTCTGGCTCTTTGTCTCTTCATCCGTCTAATGCTGTTTAGGATTCTAATGAGTTGGCCAGCCTCCCAGTTGTCAAATGATGAAAATTCAAACCACTAAACTGTCTTTAATTTTATAATGTTGTCCGTTAAGATGCCAGAAAAATTGACTGCTCTGGAATTAGAAAGGATACCTCGGCTCAATGGGATGCGTTTGCAGTTAAGGTGCATGGTTGGATGTGAGATGAGGCAGGTAGACAATACTGAGCAGTGTAGACAAGTTGACCTGAGAGAATTGACTGCTACAAAAGAACTAAATATTACAGGAAGGAGAGTATTTTCCTTACAGTGCAGAAGGAGGTCATTCGGCCTATCGACTCTGCACTGGCTGTCTGAAAGAGCACTCTATCTAGTCCCACCAAATGATCACCTTTGAAATTCTGCCATGGCAGGAGATTGAGGATATGAATCTTTGAAAGTTCCTGAAGGTTGTGAATGTGTCGATTAACAGGCATTTCGAATAAAGAATATAGAGCTCTGTTCTACAGGCCTGAGAATAGGCAGTGCTAACCACAGTGGTACAATGATTAGCACTGCAGCCTCACACCGCCAGAGACCAGGGTTCGATTCCAGCCAAGGGTGAATGTCTGTATGGAATTTGTAGGTTCTCCCCATATCTGTGTGGGTTTCTTCCGAGTACTCTGGTTTCCTCCCACAGTCCAAATTTGTGCAGGTTAGGTGGATTGGCCATGCTAAATTGCTCCTTGGTGTCAAGGTGTGCAAGTAAGGTGGATTGATCATGATCAATATGTGGGGTTTTGGGAATAGGGTGAGGGAGTGGACCTAGGTAGGGTGCTCTTTTGGAGGGTTGGTGCAGATTCAATGGGCCAAATGGCCTCCTTCTGTACTATAGGGATTTTATGAATCTTCATACCAGTAACAGACACAATAAAGGCTGATATGAACCTTTCTTGATGGAAAAACATAGGGTTGAAGACCAACCCCCAATGCAATAACATAACGATTTACAGAATGTAAGGTATTCTGAATGTGTATTTTTTTCCTTTATTGATTCTTTTAGATGATATGGGCATTACCGACAAGGCCGGCATTTAATGTCCATCCCTAATTGCCCTTGAACTGAGTGGCTTGCCATGCCATTTTAGAGGGAAACGAATTATGGAAAATTCTGAATCATTCATATATTATTGGAACTGTCATCACCTTTAAATGGTAAAAGCAAGAGAAATATTTACTCTTTGGGCGCAGAGGGAGCGCACGGCTCTCACAGTCAGTGTTGTGTTCAATCAGCACGCAACTCACTTCACTTCCCCTTGCTTTACATGCGAATCACTTCAGTCAGAAAAGAAACACACGGGTGGAGATCAGCAGAATGTGGCAACCCTGCGCATGGTCAACAGTCAACAAAATGTCTCATGGGCCGCACTCAGAACCCAGTTGGGCCGCATGTGGCCCCAGGACGCAGGTTGCACACCACTAATTTACACGCTCATTGATTTGGACCACATTCAATTTACATCCCCTCCATTTAGACCTGCTCGATTTAAACCTTGCTTGATTTATGTCCTTCATTTTACATGATGCCCAATGGAATTGTACAAAGTATTGAGCAGGGTGTAAATAAAGCTTCACTTCCCAAACCCGTAGCATTCTTGTCACACAGTTAGCTTGAATTAGGGTTCATGAAACTATTGTGGGGGCAGTTTGCAAACGTTGACACTTATTTCATTTATACATTGTAAAGCAAATCTTTAAACCAAATAGGCTCCATTGTTTCAATGATAAGTGGGTAAACTTTCGTTGGCATTGACTCAACTTTGTGGTTTATTATTCAATTTCCCGAGAACAATCTGGAGAAGTGCCTTGTTCCCTGCTCTGCATTCATTGTGATTGTATGTAAGATAAAACCTTAACTGATAAAACCGGTTTCAATCAACACACTGTGGGTTGGATTCTCTGGTCTCCCAGCCGTGAGTTTCTCGGCAGCACGCAATTCGCTGGTAGCGGGATTCTCTTTTCACACAGCTTGTCAATGGGATTACCCATGAAAGCCACCCCACGCTGTCCAGAAACCTGTGGGCAAGGATGCGCCCGCCAGTGGGAAAAGAGAATCCCAATTATCGGAGAATTCTGGCCCATCTCCTTAGTTCCACAATCTGGGCTAACTTTACGCATCCTGTGAAATCTTTTTAAAAATATATATTTATTAAAGTTTTTTAACACAATTTTTCTCCCTTACAAACAATAACCCCCCCTCGTAACAAAAAAAAAGAGAAATCGCGCAGAGCAAGATATATACATGGCAAAATGATATATTTACACAGCTTTGTACACTGGCCCTCACCCGTACGTGCCAGTTTCCCCAACCCTTCATGTTATCTCTTGTTCATCCACCCTCCCAGGCAGTCCCCCTTTTGCATCCTGTGAAATCTGACGGCCAGAAGCCATGTTGTAAATGCACTCATTAAATTGTAACACAATAGTGAAACGGTGACTAATTCACCAAGGCAATGGAATCCCTATAAATCTCTCAGCAGGTAGACAAAATCATCCTCTGCAGTTTTACTTGCCAAATATTAAATTGAACTGCTGATGGGTCCTTTAAATCCATAAATCACTTCCCCAGCAGCTACACAAGGGCTCACCACAGTATTACTTTACAGTATAATGTCAGGCAGGGAAGAGATGGTCGAGTGAGGGAACCATGGTTGACAAGAGAGGTTGAATGTCTTGTTAAGAGGAAAAAGGTGACTTATGTAAGGCTGAGGAAACAAGGTTCAGACAGGGCATTGGAGGGATACAAGATAGCCAGGAGGGAACTGAAGAAAGGGATTAGGAGAGCTAAGAGAGGGCATGAACAATCTTTGGCGGGTAGGATCAAGGAAAACCCCAAGGCCTTTTACACATATGTGAGAAATATGAGAATGACTAGAGCGAGGGTAGGTCCGATCAAGGACAGTAGCGGGAGATTGTGTATTGAGTCTGAAGAGATAGGAGAGGTCTTGAATGAGTACTTTTCTTCTGTATTTACAAATGAGAGGGGCGATATTGTTGGAGAGGACAGTGTGAAACAGATTGGTAAGCTCGAGGAAATACTTGTTAGGAAGGAAGATGTGTTGGGCATTTTGAAAAACTTGAGGATAGACAAGTCCCCCGGGCCTGACGGGATATATCCAAGGATTCTATGGGAAGCAAGAGATGAAATTGCAGAGCCGTTGGCAATTATCTTTTCGTCCTCACTGTCAACAGGGGTGGTACCAGGGGATTGGAGAGTGGCGAATGTCGTGCCCCTGTTCAAAAAAGGAACTAGGGATAACCCTGGGAATTACAGGCCAGTTAGTCTTACTTCGGTGGTAGGCAAAGTAATGGAAAGGGTACTGAAGGATAGGATTTCTGAGCATCTGGAAAGACACTGCTTGATTAGGGATAGTCAGCACGGATTTGTGAGGGGTAGGTCTTGCCTTACAAATCTTATTGAATTCTTTGAGGAGGTGACCAAGCATGTGGATGAAGGTAAAGCAGTGGATGTAGTGTACATGGATTTTAGTAAGGCATTTGATAAAGTTCCCCATGGTAGGCTTCTGCACAAAGTAAGGAGGCATGGGATAGTGGGAAATTTGGCCAGTTGGATAACGAACTGGCTAACCGATAGAAGTCAGAGAGTGGTGGTGGATGGCAAATATTCAGCCTGGATCCCAGTTACCAGTGGTGTACCGCAGGGATCAGTTCTGGGTCCTCTGCTGTTTGTGATTTTCATTAATGACTTGGATGAGGGAGTTGAAGGGTGGGTCAGTAAATTTGCAGACGATACGAAGATTGGTGGAGTTGTGGATAGTAAGGAGGGCTGTTGTCGGCTGCAAAGAGACATAGATAGGATGCAGAGCTGGGCTGAGAAGTGGCAGATGGAGTTTAACCCTGAAAAGTGTGAGGTTGTCCATTTTGGAAGGACAAATATGAATGCGGAATACAGGGTTAACGGTAGAGTTCTTGGCATTGTGGAGGAGCAGAGAGACCTTGGGGTCTATGTTCATACATCTTTGAAAGTTGCCACTCAAGTGGATAGAGCTGTGAAGAAGGCCTATGGTGCGCTCGCGTTCATTAACAGAGGGATTGAATTTAAGAGCCGTGAGGTGATGATGCAGCTGTACAAAACTTTGGTAAGGCCACATTTGGAGTACTGTGTACAGTTCTGGTCGCCTCATTTTAGGAAGGATGTGGAAGCTCTGGAAAAGGTGCAAAGAAGATTTACCAGGATGTTGCCTGGAATGGAGAGTAGGTCTTACGAGGAAAGGTTGAGGGTGCTAGGCCTTTTCTCATTAGAGCGGAGAAGGATGAGGGGCGACTTGATAGAGGTTTATAAGATGATCAGGGGAATTGATAGAGTAGACAGTCAGAGACTTTTTCCCCAGGTGGAACACACCATTACAAGGGGACATAAATTTAAGGTGAAAGGTGGAAGATATAGGAGGGATATCAGAGGTAGGTTCTTTACCCAGAGAGTAGTGGGGGCATGGAATGCACTGCCTGTGGAAGTAGTTGAGTCGGAAACATTAGGGACCTTCAAGCAGCTGTTGGATAGGTACATGGATTACGGGAAAATGATATAGTGTAGATTTATTTGTTCTTAAGGGCAGCACGGTAGCATTGTGGATAGCACAATTGCTTCACAGATCCATGGTCCCAGGTTCGATTCCGGCTTGGGTCATTGTCTGTGCGGAGTCTGCACGTCCTCCCCGTGTCTGCGTGGGTTTCCTCCGGGTGCTCCGGTTTCCTCCCACAGTCCAAAGATGTGCGGGTTAGGTGAATTGGCCAATGATAAATTGCCCTTAATGTCCAAATTGCCCTTGGTGTTGGGTGGAGGTGTTGAGTTTGGGTAGGGTGCTCTTTCCAAGAGCTGGTGCAGACTCAAAGGGCCGAATGGCCTCCTTCTGCACTGTAAATTCAATGATAATCTATGATTAATCTAGGACAAAGGTTCGGCACAACATCGTGGGCCGAAGGGCCTGTTCTGTGCTGTATTTTCTATGTTCTATGTTCTATAAATGGCAGTGACACAAGCAGGGTTAATTCAGGAAATTTGTGATCATCATTGAGTTTAATGGAAGCAGGGCTGTGATTATTAACTTTGCACTGTTTCAGCTGAGGGTATGGCAGGTGGGCAGATGTTGCAGAAAATTATGGTGTAGCTAAGTGTGCAGGTTAAATGCGCTCTATTTTCCGCTTTATTTTGCACTGTAAAGTGAGTCCTACGCTGTAGACATTACAATTGCGGGAGCCTTCAGGGAATGATATATGTGTCACGATGCTTGCTTCATGTCTGTGTGGTGGCGGCTTGTGCTCAGGACTGAATGTTGCACTCAGGGGGCCATTATGAATAGAACAGATATCAGAGCGTGAAAGCACTAATACACATTTATTTGCATCCCTGAAGTGGAAATGAAGCAACAGATTAGGTTGGAGTGATCAGAAGAGGTTCAGTGGAGTGTTGTGTGATAGAAAATATCGCTGACGCTGAAAAGTGTGAAGGAAATACATAAATAAACAGGTAGAATTTATATGTATCCAGGACATAATACTTCAGAATCGAGAAAGTGTCACATGTTCATGGACACCCAGAAGCCTTAAAGCATATACATGGCCAGCACTTGCTGACAGCTCTGGTTTCAGCAGGTATTCTCTCGTATAAAGTAACATCAGGGCCTTTCAAATTCTTTTCACACAAATTAAAGATAAGGAAAAAGCTCTAAATTATTTTTTCAAAGGAACTTTAGAAGCATTTACGATGTATTATCTCTCCTCATCGATTCAGAAGACACTCTTAGAACTTAGCTCAGCAAATTAGAAAACCTGACTTCAAAAATCGATATGCCTCTATTAAAAGTTTGAAATCTTTTATGAAAGCAGAAACAATTGGAGGTCGACAGGAAGGATATTAAGAATATATTTAACAACATGATATCAGGTTTACAGTGTGGATAATAAAACCATTTTAACAATTAAATAACAGTGAATAATCACAGTGTCAGGTACCTGGGCTCAATTCCAGCCTTGGGTAACTGTGTGAAGTTTCTACGTTTTCCCTGTGTCTGCGTGAGTTTCCTCTGGGTACTCCAGTGTCCTCCCTCAGTCCAAAGATGTCCAGAGTAGATGGATTGGCTCTGATATAAATTGTCCCTTAGTGTCCAAGGATATGTAGGTTAGGTGGGGTTACAGGGATAGGACAGGGGGTTGTCTAGGTGGGGTGCTCTTTCAGAAGGTCGGTATAGACTCTGTAGTGATATCATGCTCGTGTTTTAATTCACCGACTGCCACTGGGGGTCTCATTAGTATATAAGTGAATGTTAGAGTCAGGTGACCTCAGACTGACTAGGGAGCTGGGAGAGATGTTGTTGGGCGTGTTCATACTGTTATTCATCTGTTGTTTTGTATATATTTGACCCACAGTTAATGTTAAAATATCATTTATAGTTTTAGCTACAGGTGTTCTTGTAGTACAAATCAGACTATCCGACAAGAACATTACAGACTCGATGGGCCAAATGGCCTCCTTCTGGACTGTGATTCTATGATCAAAGAAAACGAGTTAAACAAAGAGGCGAAACCCGTTGCTGCTAAAGAATGATGCAATCTGGTTTAAAGTTTTCTTTCCAGAAAATCAAAAATATTAGAGAAGGGGACAGGCAATCCCCTTAATATTTATCCACATAGGAATTCAGCTAAAACATCACTTTGAATACTGATTGGTATTCTTAAATTAATATTAGCTGTGACATTGCATTTTTAAAGTTTTATTGGATTCTGTATTAGAACGAAGATTTTTCTTTTATCTTTTAAAGTAATTAATGTTGCGATGTATTTATTCACTTTCAAGTGTATTTCATGTTAATTAGTCTTGTAACAAACTTGGAAATAAGTCAGTAAAATATAATGGGCTAGATTCTCCATCTGCCGACGTCGGTAACGGGTTCCACGATATGGCGAAAAATCACGGTATCGGGATCGGTGCCGGGCGTTGGCGGGCACCCATCCAAACCCGATGCTCCGACCCCTCGCAGGACACAGCGAGTCCCATGACCTGGAGAATGTAAATAAATTCAAATTGGTCTTATTGACCTATTTGCATCCATTTAGCGGACCCGGCACCCCATACTCCGGCTTTCCGTGAATGTCCGGTCCCCGGAGCGGGGAATAACGTGGGCACTGATCACGTCTGGTCTCTACGAGCATGGCCCTGGTGTGGGAGGACCTCGCGGTGGGCCAAGGGGCAAGCCCCTTTGTGCAATTGGCCCCAGAGTCCATCTGAGGGTCGCCTCCAGCACCCCCCCCCCCACACACAATGCACCACCTGCCTACCCTTCCTCCACCAGAACCCCCCCCGCCCCCACAGCCTTCAGAGGCCCCGTGAAAAGGGAGACGCCCCCAAGGATCCCATGAGTAGTGAGACCCCCCCTGGCACCCCTAAATGGAAGGAACCTATCACAGAGACCCCCTAACCAAATGGACCCACACAGAGACTCCCTGGCTAGAGGGATCCCTACCCACAGATCACCCCCCCCCCCACAGATTGCCTCCTAAAAGAGAGACCCCTGTCTGGAAGCTGGAGAGGAGACCAGACAGGGGCAGTGAAAAAGATTACAGCTGTGACATTTGCCTGGAGGGTCCACATGTCCATTCCTCGAAGGACAACAGCTGTGACCAGTGTTTCAGCCCCGCAGATCCAACAGCTGCAAGTCATTCATAACTCTCTAGTAGTGGGCAATGATTGACTAGCTCCCACAAATCAGTTGCAGCCTTGATTATTTCATTTCCCTTCATGGATCAGTTACTGTAAATGGTCAAACTCCAATGTTTACAAACATTGACCACAGCAAAGAGAGGCAAATACATTGCAATCACACGCTTAACCCAACCTAACCTTTTGGACACTAAGGGGCAATTTAGCATGGCTAATTCACCTAACCTGCACATCTTTGGACTGTGGGAGGAAACCGGAGCACCCGGAGGAAACCCATGCAGACACAGGGAGAAAGTGCAAATTCTATGCAGACAGTCACCCAAGGCAGAAGTTGAACCCAGGTCCCAGGTGCTGTTAGCCATCAGTGCTAATCATGTGCCACCATGCCATTTCACTACTTAGAATCACTGATCCATGAAAGGAGATGAATGTCACAGAGGCCCTAGAGGCCCATTATCCATTTCGATGTGGAACCAGCCCACCTGGATGGCCAGGCAGCTGGGTTCGCCGCTACCACCGGGATGCCCCGGATCCAGGGGGCGATTGACGGGGTGAATTCACCCTACAGGCACCAACGGATAACAGGCCGCTCTACACAATATAATAAAAATCTTTATTGTCGCAATAGACTTACATTACCACTGCAATGAAGTTACTGTGAAAAGCCCCTAATCGCCACATTCCGGCGCCTGTTCGGGTACACAGAGGGAGAATTCAGAATGTCCAAATTACCTAATAACATGTCTTTCGGGACTTGTGGGAGGAAACCAGAGCACCCGGAGGAAACCCACGCAGACACGGGGAGAACGTGCAGACTCCACACAGACAGTGACCCAAGCCGGGACTTGAACCTGGGACCCTGGCGCTGTGAAGCCATAGTGCTAACCTCTATGCTACCGTGCTGCCCACAAACCGTAAGGGGTTCCACTCAATGAACATTGGGCTAGTCTGTGACCACCGGCTGCACATCGTACACGTCTGTGCCCGATACCGGGGCAGTGTGCATGATGCCTTCATCCTGGCACACTCAATGATTCCTGACATGTTCGAGGGGCACCCCCCCCCCCCCCCTCCCCCCCGGCTGAGGCGTTGGCTCCTGGGTGACAGGGGATGCCTTCTGTGGCCATGGTTGATGATACCTATCCCGAGGCCACAGACCGATGTGGCGACCCGCAACAACGACACCCATACACCGACCAGAAGTGTGATCGAGCGGTCCTTCAGCATCCTGCAGATGTGGTTCTGCTGCCTGGACCACTCTGGAGGGGCTCTCCAGTATGATAGTGAGAGGGTCGCCCGCATCATCGCGCAATAGAGGGGCAATGTACTGGAGGAGGAGCATGAGGAGGAAGGGCAGACCGCGTCCGACGAAGAGGATGAGGGGATGGGGGAGGATGGACAGGACACGAGGCCCAGGCAGATACGGGAGGCCACATAATGTATGCACTAGGGCCAACGCGCATGAGACACTCTGATTGCCTCCAGGTTCACTGACTTGGAGGGGGGGGTTTGCTGGCCAGGCGCATGGACACCACATTTCAACCCCACATCCCCTCACTTCCCACCCCGCCAACCCCACTGCCTGCACCGCCTCCGCGATGCATACCTGCAGCACTACAGGGTGGGGCCCTGGGTTGGCAGTAACAGCGTGTCTGGTCCATGAGATGGAAGGTGATGACAACTCGCTCTGCGATGAGCCCTGGTGTGCCCCATCGTATGACAACATCTGACTCATGCCCATGGTTGCACCGTCCACCTGGGTGATCCCTGCATGCGAGCTGACCATTCCAATGCACGGTTGCACCAAATCCCTGGGGTGGCAGTGGTGGGGACGGTCAGGTGGGGGGGGAGGGGGGGCGAGGTTGGTTGGGAGCACGGGCCATCAACAGGGCCTGCAATATTCCCCTGCCATACCCAACCCCCTGCCCCCGGCCAGACCAGACCAGCCCACCCTTCAGACCCAACAGACAGAGCACTGAGGCACATTTCAATGGTGATAACAGGTGTTTGAAAAACTATTTACAGATCTGTGCCCTCGCCTCTATGACTAAATTGTGCCCTGCGCCCATGCCAACGTAGCTGGTGTCTAACTTTCTAGCCTTACAGACCCTAACGCTACGTCTAGGTGGATCCCCATATGGTACAGCAGGAGTGGAGGTGGCTTGGTGTGACTCCTGACCTGGCGCGTTCTGGTGTGACTTGGCCTGGATGGTGTGGTGCCGCCTTGTTCTGTCCGCTGCATACCAGATGCGGCAGGGACAGGTGGGGGGGAACTCCGAGTGCCAACTCCCTCAGGGTCTGCGCCACGCCGACCAACGCCTGGGCAATGCAGCAGATGTTTCCAGCCATGGCCGGCTGTGGCTGCGCCACACTCAAAAGCGCTGCTGCAATGTCCAGGTGGCTCTGATGCATGGCTACCTGTGAGAGGGCAGCCCTGTCCCGAGCCTCGGACAGCACCTGTACAGAATGCCCCAGGCCTTGGACATGCTGATCCGAAGCCAACATTTTCGCCCCCAAAGCCTCCACCACGGACGTCACCCAAGCGATGTTGACCTGGGTGGCACACATGGTCAGCACTACCCCCTGCTCCTGCACGCTGTTGGAATCCTCCACCTGCGCCTGTAGATGCTGGATGCTCGCCAACACCCCTCATGTACTCCCTGGCTCTCTGACTGCATCTACACTGTGGTTAGGACTGGATGTTCCAGATGCCCGCGATCCGTCTGGATGGCAGCTAATTCCTGGGGTCGGCCTGCCCTCCAACCGTCCGGTTCCTCCTATCTCCACCTGCTGTACCGGATCAGCTGTGTGGTGGCCACCAGATAGTGTCCCAACAGCCTCTTCACTCAAGTGCCCAACTGAGGTGAGTGTCTCTGGGATGGTGGACAGTGTTGGAGACAGCTGTGATGAGAATTCACTGTCAACCTCTGACCCGAGCTCCAGGGTGTCCTGAGTTTCGGGTGGAGGGCTGGTGTCCGAGCTGCTTTCCTCGTCGTTGATCGGCTGACCTGGGGTTTCCGGCTCTGGCACTGGCTGTGGGCAAGGTCCACCATAAGGACCGGCCCCGTCTCTGGTGAGTGCTGCAAGACACAAAACAACATGCATGATTAGACCGCGGGTCGGGGGGGAGTGGGGGTTAGCCCAGGTGGTGGGGCGGGGGAGGGGGAGTGGGTTGGTGGTGGAGGGTGAAGGTGGTGTGGGGTGAGGAAGTGGGTAGGGGGTATAAACGCACATGTCAAGGGGAACTGTAACTCATTGGGATCTCACCTCCTCGCCCATGACCGCACTCCACCCCGGCGGCCTCCCTTTCCTCTGGGCCGCCAGCCACGTCCAGTGCCCCATGGTGAGGGGCCGCAGGTCTGGTGGTCCCCCTGTGGTCTTCTCCCACTCCAGGCGGTTGAGCGTGGCCTTCTCCTGTGCTGGAGGAGTTGGGGGGACAGGGACGTACATACAACAACACTGTTAGGCGGTCCGACGCATGTAGCCCGGCGTTGGGTAGCTGGTAGCCTCAGTGGTCGGGGCATCCGGCCATGGCAGCTGATGTGGGTGCTGGCACATGGGGGGGAGGGGCCAGGGTACGGGTGTGTGGGGGCGGCGGGGTTAGTGCCAGGGGCACAGTGCTGTCAACTCGCCCAGGCCGCCCTGAGAAGGTCGTGAAGGTTTCTGTGGCACTGCATGCCCGTCCGGGCGGTGTTGTCCACAGCACTGACCGCCCCTGCCACCTGCGCCCAGGCACGGTGGACGGAGGCACCTGGCAGCTTCCTTCCCGGGCCGGTGTAAAGGGTCAACCGCCTCTATGGCTCAGGGCAGCACGGTGGCTAGCACCGCTGCTTCACAGCATCAGGGACCCGGGTACAATTTCGGCCTTGGGTGACTGTGTGGAGTTTGCACTTTCTCTCCTTCCAGCCATCCTGTTGGTTGGGATGGTGTGTGTGGGAGGATGGATCGTTTAAGTGCGGATGTGGCTTGTCAGGCTTGAGTGTCAATCACGGACCCCGTGACTCCAGCACCATTTTTCATTCAAACTGACTGTGTTCCACGTGGCACCGGTGCTAGCCCATTAGTGGTAGCGGAATCGGTGCAGCTGTGGCGCCAATTTTTCTGTCGTGAAGGTCCGCGGATTCTCCGTTAATGTCAACTTGGCTCAGGAACGGAGAATCCAGCCCATGGTCTCCCAAATGCAGAATCAACCTCAATGTCTCTTTGTGATCTTCTGCATGCAATATCAGAACCCACCTCTTGTATTTTCTGAAATTGTAAATGATTTTATAATAGAGACCTCGGACCCTTATAATGTTGGGAAGTTATAACTTGGCCACCAATTTATTCAGCCAGCTTTAGCTGAGCAGTCAGGTTTTCACTCAGCCAGGAAAATGTAAAATCTCAGAATAGTTGCTTTCCTTGTGGGAGACATGGTGCATTTTATCAGACTCAAAAGTGAGTGTCTATGTGAAGTAGCTGTCTTGAACTCAGGTGAGGGTGATTGTGGAGGGAATGTCCCCGATCTAGGATAGTGTGTATTTGGGGCTAGAATTATAATCCACTTCAAAGGAAGAACCTATAAGACAATTGTGAGACCTGCCCTACAGAAACATGGGTAACACCAAGAGGAGAGTAACAATGGCCACAATAAAGTAGCCGCCCTAGCGACAGGTGCAAATCCCATAATGGCCGCTATAGCTGGCGAGAGGACGAAAATGGGATTTGTGCCGCCGAGATTTCAGTTTGGGGATATTCCCCACTTCCTTCACATGATGCAGTTAGGTTCACACCCGGGGGGGGGGGGGGTGGGGGTGGGGGGCCTGAGCAGATTAGCATGTATTAGCATTGATTATCATCTAATTAGCAGGCTTGACACCGCTACTTCTGCCCTCAACATATCTTCCGACAAATTGACATGACGTCATGCTGGTGCAAATCACTACTGGTTTTCAGAAATGAAAAACGGTCGTGATGACTATGCCAGGTGTGCAAAGGTAAGTGTTGCCTCTGGGTGGTTAGGGACATACCCTGGCATTGCCCGTGGTGCTGCACCCAGCACTGCCAATCTGACAATGGCCCTGAAGTGTCGGCCTGCCAGTACCCTGGCCAGGGTGGAACTGCCCCGGACAGGTCCTCTGGGGACCCCTCTGAGGGTGTTCCCCTTATACGTAATTGGGGATGGAGTGCACCGATGCTCTAGGGGGAAAGGGTTGCCCTATGCCTTTGGGGATTGGAGAGTGCTTCGATGCCTTTGGAGTGAGGGTAACCCCAATGCTTGTTGGGGGGGGCGTGTACCCTGATACTTATGAGTGAGGCGGCCACCCCAATGCTTGTGATGTGGTCTGTCATTTACGTGGGGGTGTGGGGGGATTTATTTTATGCGTGGTCGGTGCACCCTTTAAGGATGGCGCCCTCATCTCTGTGGAGCCGCCCTTGCAGATTCTAACAGGCCCCGGCCCGTCAGAGTGACAGTGGAAATGATGCCCCCAGATACTCTGTGCACAGAGTGAAAACCTGACTGCTGAGCTAAAGAGATACATATCGGCTTGAAGTCTGAAACTGACAAATTTTGGGAAGGTGCCGCTCAATGACTGGATGCCAATGAGGTACAAACACTGAGATGGCTGTGCAAAGTGACAGGAAACGATAAAAATCAGGAATCTGCGCATCAGGTGGTCAGCGGAGATTGTGGAAGGATGGAAGAAAGAATTTAAAAAGTGATTGAATTTGATGGTCAAATGTTGCAGCGAGAGTGAAAAATGTGGTGAGACGATTGATGGTGATGGGACAGCCAGGAAGAGGACAAGAGGAATGCCTAAGACCAGATGGGAAGATGGGTGATCTTAGAACATAGAACATACAGTACAGAAGGAGGCTATTCGGCCCATCGAGTCTGCACCGACCCACTTAAGCCCTCACTTCCACCCTATCCCCATAACCCAATAACCCCTCCTAACCTTTTTGGTCACTAAGGGCAATTTATCATGGCCAATCCACCTAACCCATCTAAATGCAATGGGATTGGACAAGGAATAAGTGACTGACAGGAGGAGATGGAGAGTGGTGATCAATCAACGTTGTGGTGACTTCAAATAAAATTGGAATATTTAATGTATTGCAAGGGTCCTTCTTGTTCCTTTTTGTTTATTACCTGTCTAATCTCTCATTTCCCCCCTTTCTTTTATTTTTGCTGTTACATTTTTAATCCATGGAATATTTATGGATATGTGTCCATTTTAATTCAAGCAGAAGAAAGCCATGGCTTGTACCTTTAATTCAAATGGAAGGATCCAGAAGGCTTAACTGATTTAAATTGCGGAGCGGCGCCAATGACAGAGATTGGCTGGGACTCAGTTTGATTGATTTGGCTGGTGGCCAATGAATTGCCCCAAAAGGCTATGCTCTGCCTGGTAACAGGTGGTGATTGGATATTATCCCTCTGGAATGTTTCTCAGAGTCACGAGGTTCCACTTTAGTTTCACTTTTGATTCTGGTTGCGGAGGTAAAAGATCCAGCTAACTCTCTCTCACCAACACAGGTGTTTCCTGAAAACAGGCAACAAAGGCAGGCAATGAATTGAGCGAAAAACTTGATGAAGCAGGGACTCAGTCTCATCAGGAAAGTTGTGAGTATAGGCGGCAAAATAAGGACTGTAATTCTCAAGCTCACTGTGGAGAAGGCTGCAGGAAGCCATCATCTGAAGCAAAGACTCCTTTTTCCTTGAATTTACATTTCCCCCCTTTTCTCCCTCTGTATTTGTCTGTCTTGTGTGTGGGTAGAGGGTGGGGAGGCAAGTTACAGTAGGAGTTAGGTACTTATTAATAATTGACCAACTGTATCTGTTGCATATTGCACCATTAATCTTGTTATAAATAAACAGTAATTGCGTTTCAAATTACAAACCTGGTGACTGCAATTATTAGGCAGCCGAGGACCAAGGACATGGGGAATTTTTGTTAGCATTATAGGTTAATTCACCTGTGTCGTCACTCTGGGGTATGTGGGGCTGGTGTTGACCGTGCACTAGCCCAGGGTGTCTTCACAGTATGTACTATTATACATTTTCACAGTGTGTTGTTGTAAAGCACCTCTTTGGTGGCTTATGTTTCTTTTTTGTTGTAGTGATTATTTAAGGACAGTTAATTTGTTGTTAAAAGCTTGAAGCCACTGGCTGAGGTAAACCTGGTGTGTGCAGCAATCACGCGAGACCCAATGTCACAAAAGCACACACGGAAGAGCCTTTACTTGTACAGGAACAGAACATTCCCAAGTCTTTGGCACAGCATAATTTCTAAATGCTCACGTTACTTGAACATCCTAAAATGCATTAAGTCAATGAAGCTTTTTCTGAAGTACATTCACTGAATGGAAACACAGGAGCCAATTTATTCATGGCAAGAATCTCCCCCCAAAATTAAAATGAGATAAAATATCAATGTCGTAGAATCATTGAATGGGTAAAGCTCAGGAGGCCATTTTGGCCTATTGTATTCCTGTCAGCAGCTCAGCTAATCCACTCCGAAGCCAGTTTCCAGCCTTAACCCCATAGAACAGAGACCACACAACTCTCACTCCTGTAGAACAAAGGCCACCCAGCTATTACCCCACTTTATAATAAGGACAACCCAGACCTCACCCCCTGAATAAAACAGAGACCACCGAGCCCTCACCCTCATAGGACAGTGTCCACCCAGCCCTCACCCTAATAAAAAATAGAAACACCCATCCCTCACCCCTATGGAACAGGGATCACCCTGTAGCCACCTGGGATGGCCACTTCTACAATACAAAATGGATGTTTGCAAAGACTGTAGGGAACTATGGACAATGCTAAGAAAGCAGGCAGGCACAGAGCCTGTATGCATATTGGAACTGCAGCTCCCAGACGGGACTGAAACTCTAGGTCTATTAGCATATTGATGGCCCATCTCCGGGAACAAAGGAAAGACACTCAAGCAACCGATCTAGCTCCAGACCTCGGCGCCAGTTCCCCAAACCGAAAGCATAAATAAAGCAGGCCAACGGCCACCTAGGACACGTCCAGCCATCAGGGCACCCACCCCTTTATTGGTCAAGATCAATACGAGTGATCGAGATACGGCCCAATTGATTAGGGCCAAGTTCAAGGCCCGCCCAAAAGCGCGCGAAACCACTTCGGGTATAAGAAGAAGGGCCCGAGAGAGAATCGCTCTCGTGGACTCGGCTCTCAAAGCGGAGAGACCCGTCCAACAGCTGCACCAGAAGCAAGTAAGTCCAAGGTCAACGCTCGCTACCAGACGGACAACATTAGCTGTTCTCTTGTACCACTTTGAACCCAGCAGCCTCAGATCCAAACAACGGCCATTGTTCCTCTGACTGAGTGAGCACCCGATGCTAAGTATAGGCGTTAGCGTTAGAGATAGTTTAGTTTGTAGTACTTTGTGCATGTGTAGATCTTACTGTGTGTGTAAATAAATAGTATTGACTTTGAACTAACTAACTGGTGTATCGGCTCTTTGATCAGTATTCGGGTTTGAACCTTGTGGCGGTATCGAAAGATACCTGGCGACTCTAAAGCAAACGTAATTAGGATTAAGGAAGGCGACCAAATTGACCACCATATTTAGAACCAAATAAAGATAGCAACATTTACTGGCAACATCTGACGGGACTCGACCTAGAAGTGGCCTAGTCACTCCGAGAGAACCCAAATTTGAATTAGAATCCAATTGGAAACAAAAAAACCCACAAGTGTAAGACCAATACTGATCAAACCACCAAGATTCAGAACTGTGTTATTTGCATGCGTACTAACAGGGATATAAGGTAAACCTGAGAGATTTTGTTGCGTTAAACTGTCGGGAGTTTTGTAAGCCGGAAATTAGCGTAAGCCGTACCCGTGTTTACATTACCACTTTATCACCCTCTGTTCCAAATTCAGTAGAGAACCCAGAGATAGAGAGAAAAATGGCAATGAAGGCAATGGAACGCCTTATGAACCCCCAAGAATTCGAGGTCGCAGCGACCAGTAGAGTAGGACAGTGTCCCGTATGGGAAGAGGAGATCAGAAAATATCTCAAAGGGAAAGGATGGCCCCTTTGGAGCGAATTCGGCGCGAACGATGAATCAGGTCCTGGAAGTTTTGGGCATACTTGGTGGGAGAACCTGACACAGATCCATAGGAAGAGCTTCAGGAAAGCTCGCAAGCCGATGGCAATCGTGTCCTGCTTGGCACAATTGCGAGGCACAGAGGAGGTCGTTAGGATGCTCCATAGAGAGAACGAGGAGAGAGACAAGAGTAGCGAAGGAGATGTGAGTGGATATGAAAGAGAGAACAAAGAACTGAGAGAGCAGTTAGTGGTGAGGGACAAGGAGGTAGCTGATGCCAAGCGGGCACACCAATCTTGTCTCGCCCATTTGAGCAGCTTTCAGTCCCAATATGACAAAGCCTACCAAGACACGCAATGCACGGTGTTGGGAAGTCAGGAAAAAGAACAACAGGTTGAGCAGTTACAGAAACAGTGTAACGACTTAAAAGCAGCCCTACGAGCGCTCCACACTTCCACAACGGAACAAAGGCAGAGCTTGGTAGATCTCGCAAAGTGCCGGAAGCAAATTGCAGAATTGCAATCTCTGCTCTCTGTTCAGAATGGGTTTCAGAGCACGTTTGGACCCCAATTAGACCAAGAAAACGGCCCTGACTGGCAGGAGTTAAATGAGACTGCCCAGAAATATGTACATGAGGCATGTACACAGGAAGAAACCCAGAAACGAAAAGCACCCCAACCCCCGACTGCACAGGCAGAACACACCCCTTGAACCCTGTCACTACACAGCGCTGGGCCACAGCGGAAGGAAACCCAGATTTCCTGTTCACGACCCCGTTAACCGTGACCCAATTACGGGACGTGTGTGATAAAATAACACCGTTCCTACCCACATCGGACGCCCACCAGTTCTTTGCAAGGGTAAAACAACAGGCGACCATGTACGGCCTGGATGAAAAGGAGCAAGTGAAGCTCACAGTTTTAAGCCTCGACCCTTCAGTCGTGGCAGCCTTTCCCGACCCACAAAATGTAGGAGGAGGCACCCTCCAAGAAATGCACACAGCGATCCTAGATGCGATCGGCTATAATAAAGGAGACCCCATAGAAGGCCTAAACAAGTGTAGGCAAAAGAAGACAGAGCACCCCCACAGCGTTTGCTGGACGTTTGTGGAAACATTTTGCTGCAGTGTTTGGAGAGTTAGCCATTTGTCCCCAGATAATATTGCCAAATGGACCCGCATCCTCATGTCTCTCATGCAACAGAGGCAGAACAGAGAGCTTGCACAAATTACGACCCCTCAGACGAGGCCCACAACGAGAAATGGGTTTTGAAAAGATTGTCCCGCTTTTGGGAACAGTCCATCCAAGGTAAAACAGCTTATGGCAAAGCAGAGGAAGAGCAGGTAGATGCGAACATGTATCCAGTTAGGACGCACCAGAACCCCACATGGGTAAATGAAGGAAGAAACAGCCCACAGCAGACCAAATCCCAAGAGTGTTATAATTGCAGCCAATTAGGACACTATGCACGAGAATGCAATGTGCCCCAGAAGCAGCAGAGAAACCAGCAGACAGGCACCCTAAATAAGAATAGGGCAAAGCCAATCCACAGTGTTAGCGCCTGTTCTGAGAACGCAGATATGAATGGCACCGACCGACGGTGTTCGGGCTCCCCAACTTGGGTCTGCGACACCCTTTGGGACAAGTCCGGTAGACCGGTAGTGGCAGGCACAGTCCGAGGACACCCTGTAGAATTCCTTTGGGACACAGGAGGGTCCCGCACCATGCTCAATTCCTCCACGATGTTTCAGCGAGACACATGGCCCACCACGGACAACATTACACTCAGCGGTCTCACAGGGCATTTACAGAAGGGACACATCACAGCCCCTGTAGCAATCCAGATAGGGAACATTAAAACAAAAGACCCCGCAGTTCTGGTCGATCTACCCCAGACAGCCGAACACATTTTAGGTATTGATTTTGTGAGCTCCCACAACCTCTCATTTGATCCGATAAATAAATGTGTGTGGAGAATGGCAAAGGCAGCACCACGCTCACAGTAGGAGAGTATGAAAATTGGATCAGCGCAATAGGAGACTTCTGGTTCGACCCTCGAGCCATTAGTCAGAACAAAGAAGTTAGGCAAGTCCTGCAGACAAGCGATCATAACGGCTCTTCTACTTTGAAGGTAGAAGTTAGCGACAAATGCAACCCCATGACGACCACAAATTCTTACCGTTCTTGCCGGTCGCTCAGGCAGTGGAAAAACGGCACTGGTCCCCGCCCTGACTGAGGACCTCCATATGGTCAGCTACGCTCGGGTAGAGCAAATACGGCACTGGTCACAGTCCTACCCGGGGATTCCACCCATTCTTACCCACCGCGGCCGATACGCACTCCATTTGGCACTCTTAGTTCAAAACTCTTCTGTTTGTTTATGGCGACCCTTAGGTTGCTTCCAAATGCTATTTACATCCTCAAACACTGGGATGGTAGCTCACACAGGCTGCGAGACGGCTCGCACTGTATCAGTATTTTTCTCAGATGTCTTGTCCCAAATATTTGATTTTTTTTTTAAATGAGGGAGTCGCAGATGGTGACCAATTATAATGGGTAATTGGCAATAAAACGACAGACAGACAGACATACGAGATCTTAAACAAGATAATAACAGAAATTATGCTTGTGTCCATAGAACTCCGGAACCACAGAAGCCTCAAGAAGACGAAAGAAGAAGAAAAGATGAAGCCAACCATCATGCTCTACAGTGGGATCTTAGCAGGATCCCTCCAGTTGCGCGCGGACGCTACCCCCATGACCCCTACCACACAGGCCGTGAGTGTTTCCCACCCCTACCATACACTAGACCCCGAGATAGTTACCGATACACCGACCTGGTGTGACAAGTTCATAACTTGGTATTCCCAGTCCTACGTTGTGGAAGCACTGCTAGTAATTGCGATACTCTGCAGTGTCGTTCAGACCCTTAGGCTCAGGAAATGGGGGAGGAAAGCCTTCCGCACCCCCGGTATACACCTTCAGATCCCCTATTTTCGGACTTCAACAAACCCCCAATCCCTTTCAGTGAATTAAAGTACATCCGTTTTTTTTTTGTGCGTTTGTTTCGTTCTAATAAAGAAATGTAAAACTCTGCGCTTGACTGCCAAACCAGAGAGACCTGTGTTGCTGCTATTGTACAGTTTAAAATGTTGTAAATTCCTTTGATTTATTAAGGATAGTTTAGTTAAGGACAGTTAGAGGTTCCAGTTTTTTAAATTTTGTACTGCATAGCGCCCAATGAATTTTATAATAATGCGGGGGAAATTTGCATGAGTGCATCGTGGTCACCGTAACTTGAAGGTGGTTTGTGGAGGAGCTGCTGTCAAGTGACACTTAAACCCGAAACACTTCTTCAGTGTTTCCCTCCCTACCCCCTCCTCTAACCAAAACAAAACAATCGCTGTAAGGATCCCAGCCGAGAGGAAGGCTCGAGGGAAAGTAGAAGTAGAAATAAGTTGAACCGTGATGTCACAGCCTGCAGGTAAGTGATTGACTGATGACTGGTAAGTAGTTTTTCTTTTCCCTGAGGTGTTATCGTGCGGAGCGCAGTGGTTGCTGAGTGAGTGCTTGTTGAGAAGGGGAGTAAATTTTAAAAAAAATTACTGCAGGGAGTTTCCAGCTGAATCCAGTCGGAGTGAGGACAGAGCGACTACTGCGTAAGTAGTAAAGATTTAAATTGTTTGCGCAGGCCCATAACAGCTGATTGCTGTTTTCTTGTTGGGCGCAGTGGTTGCTGGTTAAGTATTTTATTTTTACCTGTATTTAAGTTGGGCAGTTTCTAAACCCTAGACACTACACTTGTAGAGTCCCCCACCCTTCCACCTCCTTTAACCTAAGGGGTCGAGTGAATAATAGATAAGCTCTTTCTTTCTTTTTCTTTTTTCATCGAGAGGGGATGGCAGGGAAGGTAGTGCAATGTTCCTCTTGCAGAATGTTTGAGGTGAGGGACGCCGTCAGTGTCCCTGCTGATTTCACCTGTGGGAAGTGCACCCATCTCCAGCTCCTCAGAAACCGCGTTAGGGAACTGGTGCTGGAGCTAGATGAACTTCGGATCATTCGGGAGGCAGAGGTGGTTATAGGTAGAAGCTTCAGAGATGTAGTTACTCCGAAGAATAAAGATAGATGGGTGACGGTGAGAGGGGCTGGGAGGAAGCAGTCAGCACAGGGATCCCCTGTGGTCGTTCCCCTTAGTAACAAGTATACCGCTTTGGATACTGTTGGGGGGGGGACTTACCGGGGTAAGCCATGGGGTACAGGTCTCTGGCACAGAATCTGTCCCTGTTGCTAAGAAGGGAAGGGGGTAGAGGAGTAGAGCATTAGTCATTGGAGACTCCATAGTTAGGGGGATAGATAGGAAATTCTGTGGGAACGAGAGAGACTCGCGGTTGGTGTGTTGCCTCCCAGGTGCCAGGGTCCGTGATGTCTCAGATCATGTTTTCGGGATCCTTAAGGGGGAGGGGGAGCAGCCCCAAGCCGTGGTCCACCTAGGTACCAACGACATAGGTAGGAAAAGGGATAGGGATGTAAGGCAGGAATTCAGGGAGCTAGGGTGGAAACTTAGATCTAGGACAAACAGAGTTATTATCTCTGGGTTGTTACCCGTGCCACGTGCTAGCGAGACGAGGAATAGAGAGAGAGAGCAGTTGAACATGTGGCTACAGGGATGGTGCTGGAGGGGGGGGTTTCAGATTTTTGGATAATTGGGGCTCATTCTGGGGTCGGTGGGACCTCTACAAATGGGATGGTCCTGGACCAGAGGGGTACCAATATCCTGGGGGGGAAATTTGCGAATGCTCTTTGGGAGGGTTTAAACTAGTTCAGCAGGGGATTGGGAACCTGAATTGTAGCTGCAGTGTACAGGAGGTTGAGAGTAGTGAGGTCATGAGTAAGGTTTCAAAGTTGCAGGAGTGTACCGGCAGGCCGGAAGGTGGTTTAAAGTGTGTCTTCAATGCCAGGACCATCCGGAATAAGGTGGGTAAACCTGCGGCATGGGTTGGTACCTGGGACTTCGATGTTGTGGCCATTTCAGAGACATGGATAGAGCAGGGACAGGAATGGTTGTTGCAGGTGCCGGGGTTTAGATATTTCAGTAAGCTCAGGGAAGGTGGTAAAAGAGGGGGAGGGGTGGCATTGTTAGTCAAGGACAGTATTACGGTAGCAGAAAGGACGTTTGATGAGGACTTGTCGACTGAGGTCGTCTGGGCTGAGGTTAGAAACAGGAAAGGAGAGGTCACCCAGTTAGGAGTTTTCTACAGGCCTCTGAAAAGTTCCAGAGATGTAGAGGAAAGGATTGCAAAGATGATTCTGGATAGGAGCGAAAGCACCAGGGTAGTTGTTATGGGGGACTTTAACTTTCCAAATATTGACTGGAAACACTATAGTTCGAGTACTTTAGATGGGTCAGTTTTTGTCCAGTGTGTGCAGGAGGGTTTCCTGACACAGTATGTAGATAGGCCAACGAGAGGCGAGGCCATATTGGATTTGGTACTGGGTAATGAACCTGGACAGGTGTTAGATTTGGAGGTAGGTGAGCACTTTGGTGATAATGACCACAATTCGATTACGTTTACTTTAGTGATGGAAAGGGATAGGTATATACCGCAGGGCAAGAGCTATATCTGGGGGAAAGGCAATTATGATGTGATGAGGCAAGACTTAGAATGCATCGGATGGAGAGTAAAACTGCAGGGGATGGGCACAATGGAAATGTGGAGCTTGTTCAAGGAACAGCTACTG
This sequence comes from Scyliorhinus torazame, assembly GCF_047496885.1. Classification (NCBI taxonomy): domain Eukaryota; kingdom Metazoa; phylum Chordata; class Chondrichthyes; order Carcharhiniformes; family Scyliorhinidae; genus Scyliorhinus; species Scyliorhinus torazame. The sequence continues at coordinate 204,964,205 of NC_092707.1, forward strand.
CGTGTCCTTGATAAGTATGTACCTGTCAGGCAGGGAGGGAGTGGTCGAGCGAGGGAACCGTGGTTTACTAAAGCAGTTGAAACACTTGTCAAGAGGAAGAAGGAGGCTTATGTAAAGATGAGACATGAAGGTTTAGTTAGGGCGCTCGCGAGTTACAAGTTAGCGAGGAAGGACCTAAAGAGAGAGCTAAGAAGAGCCAGGAGGGGACATGAGAAGTCTTTGGCAGGTAGGATCAAGGATAACCCTAAAGCTTTCTTTGATATGTCAGGAATAATAGAATGACTAGGGTAAGAGTAGGACCAGTCAAGGACAGTAGTGGGAAGTTGTGCGTGGAGTCCGAGGAGATAGGAGAGGCGCTAAATGAATATTTTTTGTCAGTATTAACACAGGAAAAGACAATGTTGTCGAGGAGAATACTGAGATTTAGGCTACTAGACTAGAAGGGCTTGAGGTTCATAAGGAGGAGGTGTTAGCAATTCTGGAAAGTGTGAAAATAAATAAGTCCCCTGGGCCGGATGGGATTTATCCTAGGATTCTCTGGGAAGCTGTGGAGGAGATTGCTGAGCCTTTGGCTTTGATCTTCAAGTCATCTTTGTCTACAGGAATAGTGCCAGAAGACTGGAGGATAGCAAATGTTGTCCCCTTCTTCAAGAAGGGGAGTAGAGACAACCCCAGTAACTATAGACCAGTGAGCCTTACTTCTGTTGTGGGCAAAATCTTGGAAAGGATTATAAGTGATAGGATGTATAATCATCTGGAATAATTTGATTAGAGATAGTCAACACGGTTTTGTGAAGGGTAGGTCGTGCCTCACAAACCTTATTGAGTTCTTTGAGAAGGTGACCAAACAGGTGGATGAGGGTAAAGCAGTTGATGTGGTGTATATGGATTTCAGTAAAGCGTTTGATGAGGTTCCCCACAGTAGGCTACTGCAGAAAATACGGAGGCATGGGATTCAGGGTGATTTAGCAGTTTGGATCAGAAATTCGCTAGCTGGAAGAAGACAAAGGGTGGTGGTTGATGGGAAATGTTCAGACTGGAGTCCAGTTACTAGTGGTGTACCACAAGGTTCTGTTTTGGGGCCACTGCTGTTTGTCATTTTTATAAATGACCTGGAGGAGGGCGTAGAAGGATGGATGAGTAAATTTGCAGATGACACTTGTCGTGTTGGGTGTTCCGATACACAAATGAACCAACACGGTTGTAGATGGTACAACTCTGTTTTATTGTTCTGTACAATAATAACTATTAACTTGTGGCTGTGGTTTGTACTTCACCAGCTAACCTCTGGACACAGCCCTAGCACTATCATGGTGAGGCACTCAGCACATTGTGTATGTCTGAGTGGCACGCTGTGAGTTCTGTGCTCTGAGCTATCTCCTGGTAGAATGAGCTGGAACTGTGGTGTTCCTTATTTTATAGTGCGTGTCTCTCACTGGTGATTGGCTGCGATGTTGTGTGTGTGTTGGTTGGTCCAACAACCTGCCCATCAGTGTGTGTGTGTGATTGCACCATGATATGTTCATGTGGATATCATGACAACACTAAATGCGGTGGAGTTGTGGACAGTGCGGAAGGATGTTACAAGTTACAGAGGGCCATAGATAAGCTGCAGCGCTGGGCTACGAGGTGGCAAATGGAGTTTAATGCAGAAAAGTGTGATGTGATTTATTTTGGAAGGAAAAACAGGAAGACAGAGTACAGGGCTAATGGTAAAATTCTTGGTAGTGTGGATGAGCAGAGAGATCTCGGTGTCCATCTACATACATCCCTGAAAGTTGAGAGGGTTGTTAAGAAGGCGTACGGTGTGTTAGCTTTTATTGGTAGAGGGATTGAGTTTTGGAGCCAGGAGGTCATGTTGCAGCTGTACAAAACTCTGGTGCGGCCGAATTTGGAGTATTGCTTGCAATTCTGGTCGCCGCATTGTAGGAAGGATGTGGAAGCATTGGAAAGGGTGCAGAGGAGATTTACCAGAATGTTGCCTGGTATGGAGCGAAGATCTTATGAGGGAAGGCTGAAGGACTTGAGGCTTTTTTCGTTAGAGAGAAGAAGGTTAAGAGGTGACTTAATTGAGGCATATAAGATGATCAGAGGATGAGAATGGGTCGACACTGAGAGCTTTTTTCCTTGGATGGTGATGTCTAGCACGAGGAGACATACCTTTAAATTGAGGGGAGATAGATAGAGGTAGGTTCTTTACTCAGAGAGTAGTAAGGATGTGGAATGCCCTGCCTGCAATCGCAGAGTCGCAGATACTCTACTCCCAGAGTCACAGATACTCGACTTCCAGAGTCACAGATACTCGACTCCCAGAGTCACAGATACTCGACTTCCAGAGTCACAGATACTCTACTCCCAGAGTCACAGATACTCTACTCCCAGAGTCACAGATACTCGACTTACAGAGTCACAGACACTTAACTCCCAGAGTCACAGATACTCTACCCCCAGAGACGCAGATACTCTCCTCCCAGAGTCACAGATACTCGACTCCCAGAGTCGCAGATACTCTACTCCCAGAGTCACAGATACTCGACTTCCAGAGTCACAGATACTCGACTCCCAGAGTCACAGATACTCGACTTCCTGAGTCACAGATACTCTACTCCCAGAGTCACAGATACTCTACTCCCAGAGTCACAGATACTCGACTTCCAGAGTCACAGATACTTAACTCCCAGAGTCACAGATACTCTACCCCCAGAGACGCAGATACTCTCCTCCCAGAGTCACAGATACTCGACTCCCAGAGTCACAAATACTCTATTCCCAGAGTCACAGATACTCTATTCCCAGAGCCACGGATACTCTACTCCCAGAGTCACAGATACTCAACTACCAGAGACGCGGACACTCTACTCCCAGAGTCACAGATACTCTACTCCCAGAGTCACAGATACTCGACTCACAGAGTCACAGATTCTCTACTCCCAGAGTCACAGATACTCTACTCCCAGAGTCACAGATACTCTATTCCCAGAGTCACCGATACTCTATTCCCAGAGGCGCGGACACACGACTCCTAGAGTCACAGATACTCTACTCCCAGAGTCACAGATACTCGACTCCCAGAGTCACAGATTTTCTACTCCCAGAGTCACAGATACTCTATTCCCAGAGTCACAGATACTCTGCTCCCAGAGTCACAGATACTCTACTCCCAGAGTAACATATACTCTACTCCCAGAGTCACACTCTACTCCCAGAGTCACAGATACTCAACTCACAGCGTTGCAGATACTCTACTCCTAGAGTCACAGATACTCTGCTCCCAGAGTCACATATACTCTACTCCCAGAGTCACAAATACTCTGCTCCCAGATTCACATATACTCTACTCCCAGAGTCACATATACTCTACTCCCAGAGTCACAGATACTCTACTCCCAGAGTCACAGAAACTCAACTCCCAGAGTCGCAGATACACGACTCCCAGAGTCAAGATACTCACCTCCCAGAGTCGCAGATACTCGACTCCCAGAGTCACAGATACTCTACTCGCAGTGTCACAGATACTCGACTTCCAGAGTCACAGATACTCTACCCCCAGAGACGCAGATACTCTACTCCCAGAGTCACAGACGCTCCACTCCAAGAGTCGCAATTACTCCACTCCCAGAGTCACAGATACTCAACTCCCAGAGTACCAGGTACTCTACTCCCAGAGTCACAGATACTCAACTCACAGCGTTGCAGATACTCTACTCCCAGAGTCACATATACTCTACTCCCAGAGTCACATATACTCTACTCCCAGAGTCACAGATACTCTACTCCCAGAGTCACAGATAATCTACTCCCAGAGTTACAGATACTCAACTCCCAGAATCGCAGATACACGACTCCCAGAGTCAAGATACTCTACTCCCAGAGTCGCAGATACTCGACTCCCAGAGTCACAGATACTCTACTCGCAGTGTCACAGATACTCGACTTCCAGAGTCACAGATACTCTACCCCCAGAGACGCAGATACTCTCCTCCCTGAGTCACCTATACTCTACTCCCAGAGTCATAGATACTCTTCTCCCAGAGTCACAGATACTCTACTCCCAGAGTCACAGATACTCTACTCCCAGAGTCACCTATACTCTACTCCCAGAGTCATGATTACACTACTCCCAGAGTCACCGATACTCTGCTCCCAGAGTCACAGATACTCTACTCCCAGAGTCACAGATACTCGACTCCCAGCGTCACAGATTCTCTACTCCCAGAGTCACAGATACTCTGCTCCCAGAGTCACAGACACTCTGCTCCCAGAGTCACAGATACTCTACTCACAGAGCAGCAGATATTCTACTCCCAGAGTCACAGATACTCGAATCCCAGAGTCACAGATAGTCGAATCCCAGAGTCACAGATACTCTACTCCCAGAGTCACAGTTACTCTACTCCCAGAGTCACAGATACTCTACTCCCAGAGTCACAAATACTCTACTCCCAGAGTTACAGATACTCAACTCCCAGCGTTGCAGATACTCTACTCCCAGAATCACATATACTCTACTCCCAGAGTCACAGATACTCTACCCCCAGAGTCACAGATACTCTACTCCCAGATGCACATATACTCTACTCCCAGAGTCACAGATAATCTACTCCCAGAGTCACAGGTACTCTACTCCCAGAGTCACAGATACACGACTCCCAGAGTCAAGATACTCTACTCCCAGAGTCACAGATACTCGACTCCCAGAGTCACAGATACTCTACTCGCAGTGTCACAGATACTCTCCTCCCAGAGTCACAGATACTCTACTCCCAGAGTCACAGATACACGACTCCCAGAGTCAAGATACTCTACTCCCAGAGTCACAGATACTCTACTCCCAGAGTCACAGATACACGACTCCCAGAGTCAAGATACTCTACTCCCAGAGTCACAGATACTCGACTACCAGAGTCACAGATACTCTACTCGCAGTGTCACAGATACTCTCCTCCCAGAGTCACAGATACTCTACTCCAAGAGTCACAGATACGCGACTCCCAGTGTCACAGATACTCTATTCCCAGAGTCACAGATACTCTATTCCCAGAGCCACGGATACTCTACTCCCAGAGTCACAGATACTCTGCTCCCAGAGACGCGGACACTCTACTCCCAGAGTCACAGATTCTCTACTCCCAGAGTCAAAAATACTCGATTCCCAGAGTCACAGATACTCTACTCCCAGGCTCAAAGATACTCTGCTCTCAGAGTCACAGATACTCAACTCCCAGAGTAACAGATACTCTACTCCCAGAGTCGCAGATACTCTATTCCCAGAGTCACAGATACTCGACTCCCATTGTCGCGGACACTCTACTCCCAGAGTCACAGATACTCGACTCCCAGAGTCACGGATACTCTACTATCAGAGTCACCGATACTCTGCTCCCAGAGTCACAGATACTCTACTCCCAGAGTCACATATAGTCTACTCCCAGATTCACAGATACTCTACTCCCAGAGTCACAGATACTCTACTCCCAGAGTCACAGATACTCTACTCCCAGAGTCACATATACTCTACTCCTAGAGTCACAGGTACTCTACTCCCAGAGTCACCTATACTCTACTCCCAGAGTCACGGATACTCTACTCCCAGAGTCACCGATACTCTGCTCCCAGAGTCACAGATACTCAACTCCCAGAGACCCGGACACTCTACTCCCAGAGTCACAGATACTCTACTCCTCGAGTCACAGGTACTCGACTCCCAGGGTCACAGATTCTCTTCTGCCAGAGTCACAGAAACTCTACTCCCAGAGTCGCAGATACTCTCCTCCCTGAGTCACAGATACTCTACTCCCAGAGTCACAGAGACTCTGCTCCCAGAGTCGAAGATGCTCTCCTCCCTGAGTCACAGATACTCTACTCCCAGAGTCACAGAGACTCTACTCCCAGAGTCACAGATACTCTACTCCCAGAGTCACATATAGTCTACTCCCAGAGTCACAGGTACTCTACTCCCAGAGTCATCTACACTCTACTCCCAGAGTCACGGATACTCTACTCCCAGAGACACCGATACTCTGCTCCCAGAGTCACAGATACTCAACTCCCAGAGACGCGGACACTCTACTCCCAGAGTCACAGATACTCTACTCCTCGAGTCACAGGTACTCGACTCCCAGGGTCACAGATTCTCTTCTCCCAGAGTCACAGAAACTCTACTCCCAGAGTCGCAGATACTCTCCTTCCTGAGTTAAAGATACTCTACTCCCAGAGTCACAGAGACTCTACTCCCAGAGTCGCAAATACTCTATTCCCAGAGTCACCGATACTCTATTCCCAGAGGCGCGGACACTCGACTCCTAGAGTCACAGATTCTCTACTCCCAGAGTCACAGATACTCGACTCCCAGAGTCACAGATTCTCTACTCCCAGAGCCACAGATACCCTACTTCCAGAGTCACAGATCCTCCACTCCAAGAGTTGCAGATACTCCACTCCCTGAGTCACAGAGTCTCTACTCCCAGAGTCGCAAATACTCGACTCCCAGAGTTACGGATACTCTATTCCCAGTGTCACAGATACTCTACTCCCAGAGTCACAAATACTCGACTCCCAGAGTCACAGATACTCTACTCTCAGAGTCACAGGTACTCTCCTACCAGAATCACAGATACTCTACTCCCAGAGTCGCAGATACTCTACTCCCAGAGTCACAGATACTCTACTCCCAAAGTCACGGATACTCTACTCCCAGAGTCGCAGATACTCTACTCCATTAGTCGCAGGTACTCTACTCCCAGAGTCGCAGATACTCTGCTCCCAGAATCACAGATACTCGACTCCCAGAGTCATAGATACTCAAGCCCCAGAGTCATAGATACTCTACTCCCAGAGGCACAGATACTCTACTCCCACAGTCGCAGATACTCCTCTCCCAGAGTCACAGATACTCAACCCCCAGATTCATAGATACTCTACTCCCAGAGGCACAGATACTCTACTCCCAGAGTCGCAGATACGCCACTCCCAGAGTCACAGATACTATACTGCCAGAGTCGCAGATACTCTACTGCCAGAGTCGCAGATAATCTACTCCCAGAGTCACAGATACTCGACTCCCAGAGGCATAGATTCTCGACTCCCAGAGTCACAGATCCTCTACTCACAGAGTGGCAGATACTCTACTCCCAGAGTCACAGATACTCGACTCCCAGAGTCGCAGATACTCCACTCCCAGAGTCACAGATACTCAACTCCCAGAGTAACAGATACTCTACTCCCAGAGTCACAGATACTCGACCCCCAGAGTCATAGATACTCTATTCCCAGAGGCACAGATACTCTACTCGGAGATTCGCAGATATTCGACTCCCAGAGTCACAGATACTCGATTCCCACAGTAACAGATACTCTATTCCCATAGACACAGATACTCTACTCCCAGAGTCGCAGATACTCGACTCCCACAGTAACAGATACTCTATTCCCATAGTCACAGATACTCTACTCCCAGAGTCACGGATACTCTACTCCCAGAGTCGCGAATACTCTACTCCCAGATTCACAGATTCTCTACTCCCAGAGAAACAGATACTCTACTCCCAGAGTCGCGGATATTCTACTCCCAGAGTAGCAGATACTATACTGCCAGAGTCGCAGATACTCTACTCCCAGAGTCGCAGATAATCTACTTCCAGAGTCACAGATACTCTACTCCCAGAGGCATAGATTCTCGACTCCCAGAGTCACAGATACTCTACTCCCATTGTCGCGGACACTCTACTCCCAGACTCACGGATACTCGACTCCCAGAGTCACGGATACTCTACTCCCAGAGTCACCGATACTCTGCTCCCAGAGTCACAGATACTCTACTCCCAGAGTCACATATACTCTACTCCCAGATTCACAGATACTCTGCTCCCAGATTCACAGATACTCTACTCCCAGAGTCACAGATACTCTTTTTTTTTTAATAAATATTTTATTGAAAATTTTTGGTCAACCAACACAGTACATTGTGCATCCTTTACACAACATTATAACAATACAGATAACAATGACCTATTTTATATAAACAAAAAACAAAAAATAAATAAATATTAAATAACAAAAATGAAAACTAGCCCTAATTGGCAACTGCCTTGTCACAGGCTACACCCCCCCCCGCCCACCCCCCCCCCCATCCCTCCCCCTCCCCCCCCCCCCAAATCCTGGGCTGCTGATGCTGCCTTCTTATTTCCCCCATCTATCTTTCCGCAAGATATTCGACGAACGGTTGCCACCGCCTGGTGAACCCTTGAGCCGACCCCCTTAGGACGAACTTAATCCGCTCTAGCTTTATGAACCCCGCCATGTCATTTATCCAGGTCTCCACCCCCGGGGGCTTGGCTTCCTTCCACATTAACAATATCCTGCGCCGGGCTACTAGGGACGCAAAGGCCAAAACATCGGCCTCTCTCGCCTCCTGCACTCCCGGCTCTTCTGCAACCCCAAATATAGCCAACCCCCAGCTTGGTTCGACCCGGACTCCTACTACGTTTGAAAGCGCCTTTATCACCCCCACCCAAAACCCCTGTAGTGCCGGGCATGACCAAAACATATGGGTATGATTCGCTGGGCTTCTCGAGCACCTCGCACACCTATCCTCCACCCCAAAAAATTTACTGAGCCGTGTTCCAGTCATATGTGCCCTGTGTAATACCTTAAACTGAATCAGGCTTAGCCTGGCACACGAGGACGACGAGTTTACCCTGCTTAGGGCATCTGCCCACAGCCCCACCTCGATCTCCTCCCCTAGCTCTTCTTCCCATTTCCCTTTTAGTTCATCCACCATAGTCTCCCCTTCGTCCCTCATTTCCCTATATATATCCGACACCTTACCATCCCCCACCCATTTCTTTGAGATCACTCTGTCCTGCACCTCTTGTGTCGGGAGCTGCGGGAATTCCCTCACCTGTTGCCTCGCAAAAGCCCTCAATTGCATGTACCTGAATGCATTCCCTTGGGGCAACCCATATTTCTCGGTCAGCGCTCCCAGACTTGCGAACTTCCCATCCACAAATAGATCTTTCAGTTGCGTTATTCCTGCTCTTTGCCACATTCCATATCCCCCATCCATTCCCCCCGGGGCAAACCTATGGTCGTTTCTTATCGGGGACCCCCCCAATGCTCCGGTCTTTCCCCTATGTCGTCTCCACTGTCCCCAAATCTTCAGTGTAGCTACCACCACCGGGCTCGTGGTGTAGTTCCTCGGTGAGAACGGCAATGGGGCTGTCACCATAGCCTGCAGGCTGGTCCCCCTACAGGACGCCCTCTCTAATCTCTTCCACGCCGCTCCCTCCTCCTCTCCCATCCACTTACTCACCATTGAAATATTAGCGGCCCAATAATACTCACTTAGGCTCGGTAGTGCCAGCCCCCCCCTATCCCTACTACGCTGTAAGAATCCCTTCCTCACTCTCGGAGTCTTCCCGGCCCAAACAAAACCCATGATGCTCTTTTCTATCCTTTTAAAAAAAGCCTTTGTGATCACCACCGGGAGGCACTGAAACACAAAGAGGAATCTCGGGAGGACCACCATCTTAACCGCCTGCACCCTCCCTGCCATTGACAGTGCTACCATATCCCATCTCTTGAAATCTTCCTCCATCTGTTCCACCAACCGCGTTAAATTTAGCCTGTGCAATGTGCCCCAATTCTTAGCTATCTGGATCCCCAGGTAACGAAAGTCTCTTGTTACCTTCCTCAACGGTAGGTCCTCTATTTCTCTACTCTGCTCCCCTGGATGCACCACAAACAGCTCACTCTTCCCCATGTTCAATTTATACCCTGAAAAATCCCCAAACTCCCCAAGTATCCGCATTATTTCTGGCATCCCCTCCGCCGGATCCGCCACATATAGTAGCAAATCATCCACATATAAGGATACCCGGTGTTCTTCTCCTCCCCTAAGTACTCCCCTCCATCTCTTGGAACCCCTCAGCGCTATCGCCAGGGGCTCAATCGCCAGTGCAAACAGTAATGGGGACAGAGGACATCCCTGCCTTGTCCCTCTATGGAGCCGAAAATATGCCGAACCCCGTCCATTCGTGACCACACTCGCCACTGGGGCCCTATACAATAGCTGCACCCATCTAACATACCCCTCTCCAAAACCAAATCTCCTCAACACCTCCCACAAATAATCCCATTCCACTCTATCAAATGCTTTCTCGGCATCCATCGCCACTACTATCTCCGTTTCACCCTCTGGTGGGGCCATCATCATTACCCCTAACAGCCTCCGTATATTCGTGTTCAGCTGTCTCCCCTTCACAAACCCAGTTTGGTCCTCGTGAACCACCCCCGGGACACATTCCTCTATTCTCATTGCCATTACCTTGGCCAGGACCTTGGCATCCACATTTAGGAGGGAAATTGGCCTGTAGGACCCGCATTGTAGCGGGTCCTTTTCCTTCTTTAAGAGAAGCGATATCGTTGCTTCAGACATAGTCGGGGGCAGTTGTCCCCTTTCCTTTGCCTCGTTAAAGGTCCTCGTCAGTACCGGGGCGAGCAAGTCCAAATATTTTCTGTAAAATTCAACTGGGAATCCGTCCGGTCCCGGGACCTTTCCCGTCTGCATGTTCCTAATTCCTTTCACCACTTCTTCTACCTTGATCTGTGCTCCCAGTCCCACCCTTTCCTGCTCTTTCACCTTGGGAATTTCCAGCCGATCCAAAAAGTCCATCATTCTCTCCCTCCCATCCGGGGGTTGAGCTTCATACAATTTTTTATAAAATGTCTTGAACACTTCATTCACTCTCTCCGCTCCCCGCTCCATCTCTCCTTCCTCATCCCTCACTCCCCCTATTTCCCTCGCTGCTCCCCTTTTCCTCAATTGGTGTGCCAGCAATCTGCTCGCCTTCTCCCCATATTCATACTGTACACCCTGCGCCTTCCTCCATTGTGCCTCTGCAGTGCCTGTAGTCAGCAAGTCAAATTCCACATGCAACCTTTGCCTTTCCCTGTACAATCCCTCCTCCGGTGCTTCCGCATATTGTCTGTCCACCCTCAAAAGTTCTTGCAGCAACCGCTCCCGTTCCTTACTCACCTGCTTCCCTTTATGTGCCCTTATTGATATCAGCTCCCCCCTAACCACCGCCTTCAACGCCTCCCAGACCACTCCCACCTGAACCTCCCCATTGTCATTGAGTTCCAAGTACTTTTCAATACATTCCCTCACCCTTAGGCACACCCCCTCATCCGCCATTAGTCCCATGTCCATTCTCCAGGGTGGGAGCCCTCCTGTTTCCTCCCCTATCTCCAAGTCCACCCAGTGTGGGGCATGATCCGAAATGGCTATAGCCGTATATTCCGTTCCCCTCACCTTCGGGATCAATGCCCTACCCAACACAAAAAAGTCTATGCGCGAATAGACTTTATGGACATAGGAGAAAAACGAGAACTCCTTACTCCTAGGTCTACTGAATCTCCACGGGTCCACACCTCCCATCTGCTCCATAAAATCCTTAAGCACCTTGGCTGCTGCCGGCCTCCTACCAGTCCTGGACTTCGACCTATCCAGCCCTGGTTCCAACACCGTGTTAAAGTCTCCCCCCATTATCAGCTTTCCCGTCTCTAGGTCCGGGATGCGTCCTAGCATTCGCCTCATAAAGTTGGCATCATCCCAGATCGGGGCATACACGTTTACCAAAACCACCATCTCTCCCTGTAGTTTGCCATTCACCATCACGTATCTGCCCCCGTTATCCGCCACTATAGTCTTTGCCTCGAACATTACCCGCTTCCCCACTAATATAGCCACCCCCCTGTTTTTCGCATCCAGCCCCGAATGGAACACCTGCCCCACCCATCCTTTGCGCAACCTAACCTGGTCTATCAGTTTCAGGTGCGTTTCCTGTAACACAGCCACATCTGCTTTAAGTTTCTTAAGGTGTGCGAGTACTCGTGCCCTCTTTATCGGCCCGTTGAGCCCGCTCACGTTCCACGTGATCAGCCGAGTTGGGGGGCTTCCCACCCCCCCCCCCTTGCCGGTTAGCCATCATCTTTTTCCAGCTTCTCACCCAGTTCCCACGCAGCTGTATCTCCCCCAGGCAGTGCCCCCCCGCCCATCCTCTCCCGTACCCACTCCCCCCTTTCCCCAGCAGCAGCAACCCAGTAATTCCCCCCTCCCACCCCCCCGCTAGACCCCCCGCTAGCGTAATTACTCCCCCCATGTTGCTCCCAGAAGTCAGCAAACTCTGGCTGACCTCGGCTTCCCCCCGTGACCACGGCTCGCACCGTGTGATGCCCCCTCCTTCCTGCTTCTCTATTCCAGCCATAATTATCATAGCGCGGGAACCAAGCCCGCGCTTCTCCCTCGGCCCCGCCTCCCATGGCCAACGCCCCATCTCCTCTCCCTCCCCACCTCCCCCCATCACCACCTGTGGGAGAAAGAAAAGTTACCATACCGCAGGATTAGAACATAAAACCCCTCTTCGCCCCCCACATTCGCCCCACCACTTTGTCCAAACGTTCTTTTTAATAATCCACTCATTCCAGTTTTTCTTCTACAATAAAAGTCCACGCTTCATCCGCCGTCTCAAAGTAGTGGTGCCTCCCTTGATATGTGACCCACAGTCTTGCCGGTTGCAGCATTCCAAATTTTATCTTCCTTTTATGGAGCACCGCCTTGGCCCGATTAAAGCTCGCCCTCCTTCTCGCCACCTCCGCACTCCAGTCTTGATAAACGCGGATCACCGCGTTCTGCCATTTACTGCACCGAGTTTTCTTCGCCCATCTAAGGACCATTTCTCTATCCTTAAAACGGAGGAATCTCACCACTATGGCTCTGGGAGTTTCTCCTGCTCTCGATCCTCGCACCATAACTCGGTACGCTCCCTCCACCTCCAACGGACCCGTCGGGGCCTCCGCTCCCATTAACGAGTGCAGCATCGTGCTCACATATGCCCCGACGTCCGCCCCCTCCACACCTTCAGGAAGGCCAAGAATCCTCAGGTTGTTCCTCCTTGCGTTGTTTTCCAGTGCCTCCAACCTCTCCACACATCGTTTCTGATGTGCCTCCTGTATCTCCGTCTTCACCACCAGGCCCTGCATATCGTTCTCATTCTCGGCTGCTTTCGCCTTCACGACCCGAAGCTCCTGCTCCTGGGTCTTTTGTTCCTCCATTAGCCCTTCGATCGCCTGTAGTATCGGGGCCAACAACTCTTTCTTCATTTCCTTTTTTATCTCCTCCACGCAGCATTTCAAGAACTCTTGTTGTTCAGGGCCCCATATGAAACTGCCACCTTCCGACGCCATCTTGGTTTTTGCTTGCCTTCCTTGCCGCTGTTCCAAAGGATCCGCTGCAATCCGGCCACTTTCCTCTCCTTTTTCCATCCGTGTCAAGGGGGAATACCCTTCTGGTTTACCGCACGGTGTTTTTAGCCGTTAAAATTGCCGTTGGGGCTCCTATCAAGAGCCCAAAAGTCCGTTCCACCGGGAGCTGCCGAAACGTGCGACTTAGCTGGTCATCGCCACACCCGGAAGTCCAGAGTCACAGATACTCTACTCCCAGAGTCACATATACTCTACTCCTAGAGTCACAGGTACTCTACTCCCAGAGTCACCTATTCTCTACTCCCAGAGTCACGGATACTCTACTCCCAGAGTCACCGATACTCTGCTCCCAGAGTCACAGATACTCAACTCCCAGAGACCCGGACACTCTACTCCCAGAGTCACAGATACTCTACTCCTCGAGTCACAGGTACTCGACTCCTAGGCTCACAGATTCTCTTCTGCCAGAGTCACAGAAGCTTTACTCCCAGAGTCGCAGATACTCTTCTCCCTGAGTCACAGATACTCTACTCCCAGAGTCACAGAGACTCTACTCCCAGAGTCGAAGATACTCTCCTCCCTGAGTCACAGATACTCCACTCCCTGAGTCACAGAGTCTCTACTCCCAGAGTCGCAAATACTCGACTCCCAGAGTTACGGATACTCTATTCCCAGTGTCACAGATGCTCTACTCCCAGAGTCACAGATACTCTACCCCCAGGGACGCAGATACTCTCCTCCCTGAGTCACCTATACTCTACTCCCAGAGTCACAGATACTCTACTCCCAGAGTCACCTATACTCTACTCCCAGAGTCATGATTACACTACTCCCAGAGTCACCGATACTCTGCTCCCAGAGTCACAGATAATCTACTCCCAGAGTCACAGATACTCGACTCCCAGCGTCACAGATTCTCTACTCCCAGAGTCACAGATACTCTGCTCCCAGAGTCACAGACACTCTGCTCCCAGAGTCACAGATACTATACTGCCAGAGTCGCAGATACTCTACTGCCAGAGTCGCAGATAATCTACTCCCAGAGTCACAGATACTCGACTCCCAGAGGCATAGATTCTCGACTCCCAGAGTCACAGATCCTCTACTCACAGAGTGGCAGATACTCTACTCCCAGAGTCACAGATACTCTATTCCCAGAGTCACAGATACACGACTCCCAGAGTCGCAGATACTCTACTCCCAGAGTCACAGATACTCGACTCCCAGAGTCGCAGATACTCTACTCCCAGAGTCACAGATACTCGACTCCCAGCGTAACTGATACTCTACTCCCAGAGTCACAGATACTATACACCCAGATTCACAGATATTCTACTCCCAGAGTCACAGATACTCGACTCCCAGAGTCGGAGATACTCTACTCCCAGAGTCACAGATACACTACTCCAAGAGTCACAGATACTCTACTCCCAGAGTCGCAGATACTCTGCTCCCAGAGTCACAGATACTCTACTCCCAGAGTCACATATACTCTACTCCCAGAGTCACAGATACTCTACTCGGAGATTCGCAGATACTCTACTCCCAGAGTCACAGATACTCGACCCCCAGAGTCATAGATACTCTACTCCCAGAGGCACAGATACTCTACTCGGAGATTCGCAGATATTCTACTCCCAGAGTCACAGATACTCGATTCCCAGAGACACAGATACTCTACTCTCAGCGTCGCAGATACTCAACTCCCAGAGTCACAGATACTCTACTCCCAGAGTCACAGATACTCTACTCCCAGAGTCGCGGATACTCTACTACCAGATTCACAGATTCTCTACTCCCAGAGTAACAGATACTCTACTCCCAGAGTCGCGGATATTCTACTCCCAGAGTCGCAGATACTATACTGCCAGAGACGCAGATACTCTACTGCCAGAGTCGCAGATAATCTACTCCCAGAGTCACAGATACTCGACTCCCAGAGGCATAGATTCTCGACTCCCAGAGTCACAGATCCTCTACTCACAGAGTGGCAGATACTCTACTCCCAGAGTCACAGATACTCTACTCCCAGAGTCACAGACACTCTACTCCCAGAGTCACAGATACTCGACTCCCAGCGTAACTGCTACTCTACTCCCAGAGTCACAGATACTATACACCAAGAGTCACAGATATTCTACTCCCAGAGTCACAGATACTCTACTCCCAGAGTCGCAGATACTCTACTCCCAGAGTCACGGATACTCTACTCCCAGAGTCAACGATACTCTGCTCCCAGAGTCACAGATACTCTACTCCCAGAGTCACATATACTCTACTCCCAGATTCACAGGTAGTCTACTCCCAGAGTCACAGATACTCTACTTCCAGAGTCACAGATACTCTACTCCCAGAGTCACATATACTCTACTCCCAGAGTCACAAGTACTCTACTCCCAGAGTCACCTATACTCTACTCCAGGAGTCACGGATACTCTACTCCCAGAGTCACCGATACTCTGCTCCCAGAGTCACAGATACCCTACTCCCTGAGACCCGGACACTCTATTCCCAGAGTCACAGATACTCTACTACTCGAGTCACAGGTACTCGACTCCCAGTGTCACAGATCCTCTTCTCCCAGAGTCACAGAATCTCTACTCCCAGAGTCGCAGATACTCTCCTCCCTGAGTCACAGATACTCTACTCCCAGAGTCACAGATACTCGACTCCCAGAGTCACAGATACTCTACTCCCAGAGTCACAGGTACTCTACTCCCAGAGTCACCTATACTCTACTCCCAGAGTCACAGATACTCTACTCCCAGAGTCACAGATACTCTACTCCCAGAGTCACATATACTCTACTCCTAGAGTCACAGGTACTCTACTCCCAGAGTCACAGATTCTCTTCTGCCAGAGTCACAGAAACTCTACTCCCAGTGTCACAGAGACTCTACTCCCAGAGTCACAGATACTCTACTCCCAGAGTCACATATACTCTACTCCTAGAGTCACAGGTACTCTACTCCCAGAGACACCTATACTCTACTCCCAGAGTCACGGATACTCTACTCCCAGAGTCACAGATTCTCTTCTGCCAGAGTCACAGAAACTCTACTCCCAGAGTCGCAGATACTCTCCTCCCTGAGTCACAGATACTCTACTCCCAGTGTCACAGAGACTCTACTCCCAGAGTCGCAGATACTCTCCTCCCTGAGTCACAGATAATCTGCTCCCAGAGTCACAGAGACTCTACTCCCAGAGTCACAGATACTCTACTCCCAGAGTCACATATAGTCTACTCCCAGAATCACAGGTACTCTACTCCCAGAGTCACCTATACTCTACTCCCAGAGTCACGGATACTCTACTCCCAGAGACACCGATACTCTGCTCCCAGAGTCACAGATACTCAACTCCCAGAGACCCGGACACTCTACTCCCAGAGTCACAGATACTCTACTCCTCGAGTCACAGGTACTCGACTCCCAGGGTCACAGATTCTCTTCTCCCAGAGTCACAGAAACTCTACTCCCAGAGTCGCAGATACTCTCCTTCCTGAGTTACAGAAACTCTACTCCCAGAGTCACAGGGACTCTACTCCCAGAGTCGCAGATACTATACTGCCAGAGTCGCAGATAATCTACTCCCAGAGTCACAGATACTCGACTCCCAGAGTCACAGATCCTCTACTCACAGAGTCGCAGATAATCCACTCCCAGAGTCACAGATACTCTACTCCCAGAGTCCCAAATACTCGACTCCCAGAGTCACAGATACTCTACTCCCAGAGTCACATATACTCTACTCCCAGAGTCACAGATACTCTACTCCCAGAGTCGCGGATACTCTACTCCCAGAGTCACATATACTCTACTCCCAGTGTCACAGATACTCTACTCCCAGAGTCACAGATACTCTACTCCCAGAGTCACAGATAATCTACTGCCAGAGTCGCAGATACTCTAATCCCAGAGTCACAGATACTCGACTCCCAGAGTCACGGATCCTCTACTCCCAGAGTCGCAGATACTCCACACCCAGAGTCACAGATACTTTACTCCCAGAATCGCAGATACTCTAATCCCAGAGTCATAGATACTCGACTCCCAGAGTCACGGATACTATACTCCCAGAGTCGCAGATACTCTATTCCCAGAGTCACAGATACTCTACTCCCATTGTCGCGGACACTCTACTCCCAGAGTCACAGATACTCTATTCCCAGAGTCACAGGTACTCTACTCCCAGAGTCACAGTTCCTCCACTCCCAGAGTCGCCGATACTCCACTCACTGAGTCACAGAGACTCTACTCCCAGAGTCGCAAATACTCTTCTCCCCGAGTCACAGATACTCGACTCCCAGAGTAACAGATACTCTACTCCCAGAGTCCCAAATACTCGACTCCCAGAGTCACAGATACTCTACTCCCAGAGTCACATATACTCTACTCCCAGAGTCACAGATACTCTACTCCCAGAGTCGCGGTACTCTACTCGCAGAGTCACATATACTCTACTCCCAGTGTCACAGATACTCTACTCGCAGAGTCACAGACACTCTACTCCCAGAGTCACAGATACTCGACTCCCAGAGTTACGGATAGTCTATTCCCAGTGTCACAGATACTCAACCCCCAGAGTCATAGATACTCTACTCCCAGAGTCACAGATTCTCTACTCCCAGAGTCACAGATAATCTACTCCCAGAGTCGCAAATACTCTACTCCCAGAGTCACAGCTACTCTATTCCCAGAGTCACAGATACTCTACTCCCAGAGTCACAGATACTCTATTCCCAGAGTCACAGATACTCTACTTCCAGAGTCACAGATACTCTACTCCCAGAGTCACATATACTCTACTCCCAGAGTCACAAGTACTCTACTCCCAGAGTCACCTATACTCTACTCCAGGAGTCACGGATACTCTACTCCCAGAGTCACCGATACTCTGCTCCCAGAGTCACAGATACCCTACTCCCTGAGACCCGGACACTCTACTCCCAGAGTCACAGATACTCTACTACTCGAGTCACAGGTACTTGACTCCCAGTGTCACAGATCCTCTTCTCCCAGAGTCACAGAATCTCTACTCCCAGAGTCGCAGATACTCTCCTCCCTGAGTCACAGATACTCTACTCCCAGAGTCACAGAGACTCTACTCCCAGAGTCGCAAATACTCTACTCCCAGAGTCACAGATACTCGACTCCCAGAGTCACAGATACTCTACTCCCAGAGTCACAGGTACTCTACTCCCAGAGTCACCTATACTCTACTCCCAGAGTCACAGGTACTCTACTCCCAGAGTCACATATACTCTACTCCTAGAGTCACAGGTACTCTTCTCCCAGAGACACCTATACTCTACTCCCAGAGTCACGGATACTCTACTCCCAGAGTCACCGATACTCTGCTCCCAGAGTCACAGATACTCAACTCCCAGAGAACCGGACACTCTACTCCCAGAGTCACAGATACTCTACTCCTCGAGTCACAGGTACTCGACTCCCAGGGTCACAGATTCTCTTCTGCCAGAGTCACAGAAACTCTACTCCCAGAGTCGCAGATACTCTCCTCCCTGAGTCACAGATACTCTACTCCCAGTGTCACAGAGACTCTACTCCCAGAGTCGCAGATACTCTCCTCCCTGAGTCACAGATAATCTGCTCCCAGAGTCACAGAGACTCTACTCCCAGAGTCACAGATACTCTACTCCCAGAGGCACAGATACTCTGCTCCCTGAGTCGCAGATACTCTACTCCCACAGACACAGATACTCTATTCCCATAGTCACAGATACTCTACTCCCAGAGTCACGGATACTCTACTCCCAGAGTCGCGGATACTCTACTCCCAGATTCACAGATTCTCTACTCCCAGAGTAACAGATACTCTACTCCCAGAGTCGCGGATATTCTACTCCCAGAGTCGAAGATACTATACTGCCAGATTCGCAGATACTCTACTGCCAGAGTCGCAGATAATCTACTCCCAGAGTCGCAGATACTCTAATCCCAGAGTCACAGATACTCGACTCCCAGAGTCATGGATCCTCTACTCCCAGAGTCGCAGATACTCCACACCCAGAGTCACAGATACTCTTCTCCCAGAATCGCAGATACTCTAATCCCAGAGTCACAGATACTCGACTCCCAGAGTCACGGATACTCTATTCCCAGAGTCACAGATACTCTACCCCCAGAGTCGCGGATACTCTACTCGCAGAGTCACATATACTCTACTCCTAGTGTCACAGATACTCTACTCCCAGAGTCACAGATACTCTACTCCCTGAGTCACAGATACTCGACTCCCAGAGTTACGGATACTCAATTCCCAGTGTCACAGATACTCTACTCCCAGAGTCACAGATACTCGACTCCCAGAGTCACAGATACTCTACTCTCAGAGTCACAGGTACTCTCCTACCAGAATCACAGATACTCTACTCCCAGAGTCGCAGATACTCTACTCCCAGAGTCACAGATACTCTACTCCCAGAGTCACGGATACTCTACTCCCAGAGTCGCAGATACTCTACTCCATTAGTTGCAGGTACTCTACTACCTGAGTCACAGATACTCTGCTCCCAGAATCACAGATACTCGACTCCCAGAGTCATAGATACTCTGCTCCCAGAGTCGCAGATCCTCTTCTCCCAGAGTCACAGATACTCAACCCCCAGAGTCATAGATACTCTACTCCCAGAGTCACAGATTCTCTACTCCCAGAGGCACAGATACTCTACTCCCAGAGTCGCATATACTCCACTCCCAGAGTCACAGATACTCGACTCCCAGAGTATCAGATACTCTACTCCCAGAGTCACAGATACTCGACTCCCAGAGTCACAGATACACTACTCCCAGAGTCACAGATACTCTACTCCCAGAGTCACAGATAATCTACTCCCAGAGTCGCAGATACTCTACTCCCAGAGTCACAGCTACTCTATTCCCAGAGTCACAGATACTCTACTCCCAGAGTCACAGATACTCTATTCCCAGAGTCACAGATACTCTACTTCCAGAGTCACAGATACTCTACTCCCAGAGTCACATATACTCTACTCCCAGAGTCACAAGTACTCTACTCCCAGAGTCACCTATACTCTACTCCAGGAGTCACGGATACTCTACTCCCAGAGTCACCGATACTCTGCTCCCAGAGTCACAGATACCCTACTCCCTGAGACCCGGACACTCTACTCCCAGGGTCACAGATACTCTACTACTCGAGTCACAGGTACTTGACTCCCAGTGTCACAGATCCTCTTCTCCCAGAGTCACAGAATCTCTACTCCCAGAGTCGCAGATACTCTCCTCCCTGAGTCACAGATACTCTACTCCCAGAGTCACAGAGACTCTACTCCCAGAGTCGCAAATACTCTACTCCCAGAGTCACAGATACTCGACTCCCAGAGTCACAGATACTCTACTCCCAGAGTCACAGGTACTCTACTCCCAGAGTCACCTATACTCTACTCCCAGAGTCACAGATACTCTACTCCCAGAGTCACAGATACTCTACTCCCAGAGTCACATATACTCTACTCCTAGAGTCACAGGTACTCTTCTCCCAGAGACACCTATACTCTACTCCCAGAGTCACGGATACTCTACTCCCAGAGTCACCGATACTCTGCTCCCAGAGTCACAGATACTCAACTCCCAGAGAACCGGACACTCTACTCCCAGAGTCACAGATACTCTACTCCTCGAGTCACAGGTACTCGACTCCCAGGGTCACAGATTCTCATCTGCCAGAGTCACAGAAACTCTACTCCCAGAGTCGCAGATACTCTCCTCCCTGAGTCACAGATACTCTACTCCCAGTGTCACAGAGACTCTACTCCCAGAGTCGCAGATACTCTCCTCCCTGAGTCACAGATAATCTGCTCCCAGAGTCACAGAGACTCTACTCCCAGAGTCACAGATACTCTACTCCCAGAGTCACATATAGTCTACTCCCAGAGTCACAGATACTCTACTCCCAGAGTCACCTATACTCTACCCCCAGAGTCACGGATACTCTACTCCCAGAGACACCGATACTCTGCTCCCAGAGTCACAGATTCTCTACTCCCAGAGACCCGGACACTCTACTCCCAGAGTCACAGATACTCTACTCCTCGAGTCACAGGTACTCGACTCCCAGGGTCACAGATTCTCTTCTCCCAGAGTCACAGAAACTCTACTCCCAGAGTCGCAGATACTCTCCTTCCTGAGTTACAGAAACTCTACTCCCAGAGTCACAGAGACTCTACTCCCAGAGTCGCAAATACTCTACTCCCAGATTCTCAGATACTCGACTCCCAGAGTCACAGATACTCTACTCCCAGAGTCACAGATACTCTACTCCCAGAGTCACAGATACTCTACTCCCAGAGTCGCAGATACTCTGCTCCCAGAATCACAGATACTCGACTCCCAGAGTCATAGATACTCAAGCCCCAGAGTCATAGATACTCTACTCCCAAAGGCACAGATACTCTACTCCCACAGTCGCAGATACTCCACTCCCAGAGTCACAGATACTCTACTCCCAGAGTCCCAAATACTCCACTCCCAGAGTCACAGATACTCTACTCCCAGAGTCGCAGATACTCTACTCCCAGAGTCACAGATACTCGTTCCCAGAGTAACTGATACTCTACTCCTCGAGTCACAGATACTCTACTCCCAGAGTCGCAGATACTCTACTCCCAGAGTCGCAGATACTCTACTCCCAGAGTCACGGATATTCTACTCCCAGAGTCACTGATACTCTGCTCCCAGAGTCAGAGATACTCTGCTCCCAGAGTCACAGATACTCTACTCCCAGAGTCACAGATACTCTACTCCCAGAGTCACCGATACTCTACTCCCAGAGTCACAGATACTCTACTCCCAGAGTCACAGATACTCTACTCCCAGAGTCACATATACTCTACTCCCAGAGTCACAGGTACTCTACTCCCAGAGTCACCTATACTCTACTCCCATAGTCACGCATACTCTACTCCCAGAGTCACCGATACTCTGCTCCCAGAGTCACAGATACTCTACTCCCAGAGACCCGGACACTCTACTCCCAGAGTCACAGATACTCTACTCCTCGAGTCACAGGTACTCTGCTCCCAGAGACGCAGATACTCTCCTCCCAGAGTCACAGATACTCGACTCCCAGGGTCACAGATTCTCTTCTCCCAGAGTCACAGAAACTCTACTCCCAGAGTCGCAGATACTCTCCTTCCTGTGTCACAGATACTCTACTCCCAGAGTCACAGATACTCTACTCCCAGAGTCACAGATACTCTACTCCCAGAGTCATAGATACTCTACTCCCAGAGTCACAGATTCTCTACTCCCAGAGTCACTGATACTCTATTACCAGAGTCACAGATACTCTGCTCGCAGAGTCACATATACTCTACACCCAGAGTCGCGGATACTCTACTCCCAGAGTCGCGGATACTCTCCTTCCAGATTCGCAGATACTCGACTCCCAGAGTCATAGATACTCTGCTCCCAGAGTCACAGATACTCTACTCCCAGAGTCACAGATACTCTACTCCCAGAGTCACAGATTCTCTACTCCCAGAGTCACTGATACTCTATTCCCAGAGTCACAGATACTCTGCTCGCAGAGACACATATACTCTACTCCCAGAGTCGCGGATACTCTACTCCCAGAGTCGCGGATACTCTCCTGCCAGATTTGCAGATACTCGACTCCCAGAGTCACAGATACTCTACTCCCAGAGTCACAGATACTCTACTCCCAGAGTCACAGATACTCTACTCCCAGCGTCACAGAAACTCTACTCCCAGAGTCACAGATACTCTACTCCCAGCGTCACAGATACACGTATTTCCTCTATCCTCACCTTCAGACTGCTTGCTAACTGATTCTAACTGCACACAGATGTTCACACTTGCCTAACAGTCTCTGCCAATCATTCAGCAGCTTATATCAAGCTTCTCTGTCGTTTGAAGAATTGTTCTTTAACGCTCTCAGCCTGTTCCTGGTTACGCAATTGATTTTTTAAACTGACATCAAATAAAATGACAGTTGAATTGCTCAGCTGTCTCAGGAGCTTGCTGCCCTGATCTGGACTGAAGTCAAATCTGTGATTAGATTCGGGAATGTGCCCGGCATTTTACTCAGTATGTTGGCGTTCTTCAGAAGGCGTGCCAGAGTTATAGTGGAATTCTGTACAACATGATGGAGAAAGATTTCAACCACACCTGTCACAATCTCAGGATGACATTGCAAATACCAATTAATTTTTAGGTGTAATTATTGTTTCAGTGTAAGGAAAACGGCAGCCAAATTGTGCATTGTAAGCTCCCACAAACAATGTCAGAATGACCAGATAATTTATCATTCACTGATGCTGGTTGGGGAATAAATATTCACCAGGATGCAAAGGAAAAATCCACTGGTTTGAAAATATGCCTTCGGATCTGTTGAGCTCGGATCCGTTATATGACAGGCATGACTTCACTGTATCATCATATCTAAAGAACAAAACCTTCAAAAGGGAAGCACTTCCTCAGGACAGACCCTCTGACAGTGCAGCACTCTCTTAGCAATGATCCTCCAACAGTGCAGCACTCCCTGAGCAATGATCCTCCAACAGTGCAGCACTCCCTGAGCAATGATCCTCCAACAGTGCAGCACTCCCTCAGTACTGACCCTCCGAAGGGTAGCACTCCCTCAGTACTGACCTTCCAACAGTGCAGCACTCCCTCAGTACTGACCCTCCGACAGTGCAGCACTCCCTCAGTGCTGACCCTCCGAAGGGTAGCACCCCCTCAGTACTGACCTTCCAACAGTGCAGCACTCCCTCAGTACTGACCCTCCGACAGTGCAGCACTCCCTCAGTGCTGACCCTCCGAAGGGTAGCACTCCCTCAGTACTGACCTTCCAACAGTGCAGCACTCCCTCAGTACTGACGCTCCGACAGTGCAGCACTCCCTGAGGATTGACCCTCCAATAATGCAGCACTCCCTCAGTACTGACCCTCCGAAAGGGCAGCACCCCCTCACCACTGACCACCTGAAAGTGGACCACTGCCTCAGGACTGACCCTCCGACAGTGCAGCACACCCCCAGCACTGACCTTCCAACAGTGCAGCACTCCCTCAGTACTGACGCTCCGACAGTGCAGCACTCCCTGAGGATTGACCCTCCAATAATGCAGCACTCCCTCAGTACTGACCCTCCGAAAGGGCAGCACCCCCTCACCACTGACCACCTGAAAGTGGACCACTGCCTCAGGACTGACCCTCCGACAGTGCAGCACACCCCCAGCACTGACTCTCCAACAGTGCAGTGCTCCCTCAGGACTGAACTTTTGACAGTGCTGTACTCTTATTGTACTGACCCTCCACAGTACCGCACCCTCGCAGTACTGACTCTCTGACAGTGCAATACTCCCTCAGTACTGACACTCTGACACGCAGCACTCCCTCAGAATTGGCTTTCTGGTAGTGCAGCACTCGCTCAGTACTGACCGTCTGAGACTACAGAACTCCCTCAATACTAATCCTCTGGCACTGCAGCACTCTCTCAGTACTGACCCTCCGATACTGCAGAGCTGTCTCAGTACTGACCCTCCCACCGTGCAGCGGTCCCTCAGCACTAACTTTCCGACAGTACAGCACACCCTCAGCACTGACATTCCGACAGTACAGCGCTCTCAGTACTGACCCTTTGAAACTGCAGCACTCCCTCAGTACTGACCCTCTGACAGTACAGCACACCCTCAGCACTGACCCTCAGACAGTGCAGTGCTCTCATTACTGACCCTTTGACACTGCAGCACTACCTTGGTGCAAACTCTGACACTGCAGCACTCTCTCAGTACCCACCCTCTGTCAGTGCAGCATTCCTTCAGTAATGATATGCTGACAGTACAGCACTCCCTCGGTACTGGCCCTCTGACAGTGCAGCAGTCACTTAGCCCTGACCCTCTGACAGTGCAGCATTCCTTCAGTACTGACTCTCCAACAGTGTAGGACTCCCTCAGCACTTACCTATCATGATATTCAGATGAACATCACAGCACATACATACACACATAATGATGGACAGATTAACGGACCAATCAACACACAAAACACGACAGCCAATCACGGACAAGAGCATACACAGTACAAAGCAGGGAACACGACACTTCCTGGGCACTCGAGCAGGAGAGGGCTCAGGTCACAGACCTCAATGCCAGCCACACAGAGGTTCACCATGTGCTGAATACCAGAGCTTAATATGTTACAAATTCATTGAAATAAAACTGCATTGTACCATACGCAACCGTGTTGGTTCGTCTGTGTACCAGAGTACCCAACACTTCATTACCCTCCGCCAGTGCTGGACTCCATTTGCCCTGACCCTCTGACAATGCAGCACTCCCTCACCACTAACCCTCTAAAAGTGGACCACTGCCTCAGCACTGACCTTATATCAGTGCAGCACACTCTCAGCCCTGACTCTCCAACAGTGCAGTGCCCCCTCAGGACTGAACCTGTGACAGTGCAGCACTACTATAGTACTGACCCTCTTCAGTGCAGCACCCTCGCAGTACTGACTCTCTGATAGTGCAGGACTATTTCAGTACTGACCCTCCGAGACTGCAGAACTCTCTTCGTACTGACTCTCGCACCATTCAGCGGTCCTTCAGCACTGACCCCCCAACAGTACAGCACTCCCTCAGCACTGACCTTCCGACTGTGAAGCTATCTCAGCACTGACCCTGACAGTGCAGCGCTCTCAGTACTGACGCTTTGACACTACAGCACCCATCAATATGTCTCCCTGACTCTGCAGCACTACCTTGGTGCTAACTCTGACCCTGCAGCACTCCCTCAGTTCTGATCCTCTGACAGTGCAGCACTCTTGCAGTACTGAGCCTCTTACAGTGCAGCACACTCTCAGTAGTGACCCCCTGACAGTGCAGCACTCTCGCAGTAATGACCCTCTGACAGTGCAGTACCCTTGCAGTACTGACCCTCTGACAGTATGGCACACTCTCAGCACTTATCCTCGAACAGTGCAGCACTCCCGCAGCACTGACCGCCTGACAGTACAGCACTTCCTCAGTACTGATCCACTGTCAGTGCAGCACTCCCTCAGTACTGACCATCTGACAGTACAGCATTCCCTCAGTACTGACTGTCTGACAGTACAGCACTCCCTCAGTACTGATCCTCTGACAGTGCAGCACTTCCTCAGTCCTGACCCTCTGACAGGGCAGCATTCCCTCAGTACTGACCGTCTGACAGGGCAGCACTCCCTCAGTACTGATCCTCTGACAGGGCAGCATTCCCTCAATACCATCCATCTGACAGGACAGCACTCCCTCAGTACTGATTCTCTGACAGTGCAGCACTCCCTCAGTACAGCTCCTCTGACTGCAGAGTGATAATTTAAGTATTTCAGATATGGTATTGTCGGTATTTGGTGCAGTAAGAGTTAAAAGTCTAAGCTCGTATGTGACTGCTGCAGTCACATTTTTAAATTAAATCCTAATTTGAAAGACAACCAAGTTTTAGAGCCAGAGGTGCAATTAAAGCTGGAAACAAGGTGAAGCATCTTCGGAAGAAATACAGCAGAATTTCTGCATGGTTCTGACAGGATTCAGGGGCGGAATTCTCCGGTATTGGTGCGATGTCCGCCGACAGGCGCCCAAAACGGCGCAAAACGGCTCCGCATCTTGGGGGGCCGAGCCCCAACCTTAAGGGGCTTGGTCCGCGCTGGACTAACTTCCGCCCCTCCACTGCGCATGCGCGGGAATGCCGTGAGCGGCCACTAACGCTCCCGCGCATGCGCCGCCCGGAGATGTCATTTCCGCTCCAGCTGGCGGGGCACCAAAGGCCTTTTCCGCCAGCTGGCGCGGAAATGACATCTCCGGGCGGTGCATGCGCGGGAGCGTTAGCGGCCGCTCACGGCATACCCGCGCATGCGCAGTGGAGGGGCGGAAATTCTGAGTCTCTCCCGCCTCCGCCATGGTGGAGACTGTGGCGAAGGCGGAAGGAAAAGAGTTCCCCCACGGCACAGGCCCGCCCGCGGATCGGTGGGCCCTGATCACGGGCCAGGCCACCGTGGGGGCACCCCCCGGGGCCAGATTGCCCCGCCCCAGGACTCCAGAGCCCGCCCGCGCCGCCTTGTCCCACCGGTAAGGTAGGTGGCTTAATCTACGCCGGTGGGACAGACATTTTAGCAGCGGGACTTCGGCCCATCCGGGCCGGAGAATCGCCGGGGGGGGCCCGCCAACTGGTGCGCCGCGATTCCCGCCCCCGCCGAATATCCGGTGCCGGAGATTTCGGCAACCGGCGGGGGCGGGATTCACGCCAGCCCCCAGCGATTCTCCGACCCGGCGGGGGGTCCGAGAATCTCGCCCCTGATCTTTTCTTTAAAGCAGTGTCGTAGTATCTCGTTGTCTCAAAGTAGAGTACCCAGACATCTCTGTAAAGCAGGTATTCCTGTGGGCTAACTGCATTTAACAGTGGATTGAGAGCTGAGAAGGTTTTTGATTGGTTTTTTTTGAGTGGGAATAAATATAACAGTTAAGGGTAGTCACTTTTTTGATTAACATTGTTTAAGGGGTAATTGAAAGCTATTTTTGGATCTGATGTTAAAGATATTTTAATACGGTGTTAGTAATAATGTTTGTCTTAATCTACCACAATCCTAATTCTTCATGAAATCATTCCTGGAGCGAGGTATTCTCTCCTCACAGTCCTACAAAATTAGAATAAAATATTGGGATTTCTGTCCAGTATCCTACACACTGTTGGGGTCTGGTCTGGCATGAGAATAGTAGGGCCCCCTCACAATTAATGTTTCGAGTTGAATGTGACTTTTCTTCAGAATGCAGAGGCAAAAAAAAGCCATATTTGAATCAAAACATTAATAATAATAGCTTCTTGTCACAAGTAGGCTTCAATGAAGTTACTGTGAAAAGCGCTTCGTCGCCACATTCCAGGCTCCTGTCAGTCAATGAAAAGTCCTTAAGTGAACCAAAGCTTGCTTCAACCTTCTCCAGCCACTGAGGAGCATGTGTGCAGGAGCTGGTGAGACAGCAGTTCAGGCAGGCATTCAGGGCTCCCACCAGGTGATACCCAGCGATCGTTTGTTGTATGAGGCAGCAAAGCGTTCATTCTTTCCGAACTCTTGCATTCGTGGCTGATTACCCTGTGATGTCAGGTGGCATGAATTTCGATGTTGGCCTTTGGGCAGATGTGGTTTATTGGCAGGCGGAAGAACTGGGAGCGATGTTGGAATGGATTGTTAGTGTTAGAGAGTCTAATGTTCAAAGATATACAGGTTAGGTGGACTGGCTATGCTAAAGTGCCCCTAGGTGGGGTTACAGGATAGGGTGGGGGATCGGGCCTAGGTAGGGTTGGGGATCGGGCCTAGGTAGGCTGCGCTTTCAGTGGGTCAATGCAAACTTGATGGGTTGAATGGCCTCCTTCTGCACTGTAGGAATTGTGAGATTCTATTAGAGCAGGGATTGTTCAGCTGAGCTACTCTTCAATGGGCTGTTGCTAAAGATCTCTGGCTGTGGGCTTCTTCCTCACTGTTCTTCAAGTCATAATTGTCCTCTCCCTCATCCTGCTGGAGGCTGACAGCCAATGGTGGCTCCACGTGTTGTCCCGTGTGTTGCACAACATCCTTCAGACCATTGTTGTCGGGGTCACTGTCTTTGGCCTATTCAACAGGGAGCCACCAGACCTGTCCAGGCTCACTCCAATGACCTGTTCGGAGAGGCATAATCACGTTGGGACGAATGGCCTTCTTCTGTCCTGTAAAGATTCCGTGAGCGCTCTGGCTGAGCCATGGATCTGATTGTTGTGCTGTTTAATCACCGAGCATGGATTCCTAAAAAGGAAGCATGGGATAAATGTGCAGGGTTTGTTCTTGTCTCTGAACATCCAGCCTCTCACTCGCTCTCAAGGAGCAGAGAGTGAGGGAAATGGTGAGTCCCTCAATATTAAGGCATCACAATGGCTTGCAGGGTCACGGGACATGAACTGCGTGGTGTGCTGCCAGTCATTGCACAGGCATCGCACATTTATGAAGTGGAAGGTCTTGCAGTTCATGCAGGCAGTCAAAAGAGGGAACCAGGAAATAGCAGAAAATATCTCTCATCCCCAGGAGTGAGATCAGTGGACAGAGAGATATAAACAGCAGGAAAATTAGAAATATTCCCAAGATCAGATGTGCCAGGTTGTGGAATATAACAAAAGTGGTGGTGAAGGAATGCAATTTATATACCCCGATATCCATAGACTAACTAATAATGCCGGAAGCAATAAGCAAAGTTACTCCAAAGGGTAACTAGGGATGGGAAATAAATGCTGGGCTTAGCCAGCATCCCATCAACGAATACACATACATAAAAAAAACAGAGGAACCACAGGAGATTAAAGTTTAGTCTTTTGCATTTCATCTCTCCCTTTTAAGCATCTCGATGTGAAGTAAACCTTTTCAGGTTGACACTCCATTCTCTCCTGGGGCCAGAAAAATATCAGAAAATATTGAGGAAAATATACTCACCTGGGTTCAGTGCCAATTGCAGTCATTTGGAAACAGACTAATTCAGGTAAATTGGAAAAACTGACTTCAGGGTCCAGCAGCAACAGGATGGCCACTTCCCAGAAAAGCCAGTTCAGATGCATACCAGGCATATTCCTTCAAAGGGAAACGTAAGAGAATCCAATGCACCCTGGATGGCAAAAGAAATAATTGTTGAAATTGGACCTACGACAAATTTCATGAACAAGATTCAATCAGGAAGAATATGATAATTACGGAAGAGTTCATATGAGAGACAAACAGGAGTCATGCGAAAAGATTAGTGGGCCAAATTAAACTGAACTTGAAGATATGTGAGACATTTTTAGGCCCAGATTTTGCAGATGTGAGTACGATGATGTGACCAATGCTTGCTGTTATTTCATGGAGAGGCCCAGAAACCATTGGAGTGTGTAACTGATGCACAATCAATGACTCCTGAGACAAGGTGAGTCATAACTAATCGGCTTTAATCAGCTAGAACTGTACCCAGCAGCTTGGATACAGAAAGTGAAGGCTGCTGGGACGGCATTGGTTCTTATACCCCGCCTCTCAGGACGGAGCTATGTACATCAGCCAATGGTAGACTCCTGGGTCTAGCCAATGGGCATCCACCTCTCAGGTACTGCAATACCTGGTATTACCACATTCAGCCCCTGTTAAAAAAGAAACCAGCGGTGTGATGGCCAGCGTTACTGTCGCCTTTTGCATGGTAGGACCAGGTATGGAGGTACCGTGATGTCGAGGGTAACAGAGAAAGTTTTTTTGTTTTATGGTGCAGCAATCAGACGATCGGGTGGCCTGGTCGTCCTTCTGGAGGGTCTGGGCTTCGGCGATGATCCTGGTGGGGACCCCGGCGGTTGTGGCTCCGGGAACGTGGTGTCTTCCTCCCTGGCAGCCTTGTCACCCCTAGGCGGCGCTGTTGGGGTG
Organism: Scyliorhinus torazame; assembly: GCF_047496885.1. Lineage (NCBI taxonomy): Eukaryota > Metazoa > Chordata > Chondrichthyes > Carcharhiniformes > Scyliorhinidae > Scyliorhinus > Scyliorhinus torazame. Next base: position 204,994,906 of record NC_092707.1, read on the forward strand.
AAAAGTGGGTAGGGGGGAGGGGCGCCTGTAGGGGGCGTAGGTGCCTGTTTGGCGCTGGGTAGGGGCGGCGGCAGTACTGACCCTCCGGTCAGGTGCTGCGGGGAGGGTGGGGGTGGGGGCAATGGTGTGGGGGCGCGTGGGGCTCCGGCGGGCGCCAGGTCCCGAAGGGAGACCGTGTCTTGGCGGCCGTCGGGGAACACTACGTAGGCGTACTGGGGGTTGGCATGCAGCAGGTGGACCCTCTCGACCAACGGGTCCGACTTGTGCGCCCTCACATGTTTCCGCATCAGGACGGGTCCGGGTGTCGCTAGCCAGGTTGGGAGCGAGATCCCGGAGGAGGATTTCCTGGGGAAAACAAGGAGACGTTCGTGAGGTGTCTGGTTTGTGGCAGTACAGAGCAGCGACCGAATGGCGTGGAGGGCCACTGGGAGGACTTCTTGCCAGCGGGAGACTGGGAGATTTCTGGACCGAAGGGCCAGCAGGACGGTCTTCCAGACCGTTCCGTTCTCCCTTTCTACCTGCCCGTTCCCCCGGGGGTTGTAACTGGTCGTCCCGCTGGAGGTGATGCCTTTGCTAAGCAGGAATTGACGCAGTTCGTCGCTCATAAAGGAGGACCCCTTATCACTGTGGATGTGTGCGGGGAAACCGAACAGTGTAAAGATACCCTGGAGGGCCTTGATGACGGTGGTTGTGGTCATGTCGGGGCAGGGGATGGCGAATGGGAACCGGGAGTATTCGTCAATCACGTTCAGGAAGTACGTGTTGCGGTCGGTGGAGGGGAGGGGGCCCTTGAAATCCATGCTGAGGCGTTCAAAGGAACGGGAAGCCTTTATCAGATGCGCTCTCTCTGGCCGGTAGAAGTGCGGTTTGCATTCCGCGCAGATTCTGCAGTCCCTGGTGACTTTCCTGACCTCCTCGATGGAGTAGGGCAGGTTGCGGGTCTTAATGAAATGAAAGAAACGAGTGACCCCCGGGTGGCAGAGTGCCTCGTGGAGGGCTCGCAGGCGGTCCACTTGTGCGGTGGCACAAGTGCCGCGGGACAGGGCATCAGGAGGCTCGTTCAGCTTCCCCGGACAGTACAAGATCTCGTAATTGTAGGTGGAGAGTTCTATCCTCCACCGCAAGATCTTGTCGTTCTTAATCTTGCCCCGCTGCGCATTATCGAACATGAAGGCCACCGACCATTGGTCTGTGAGGAGAGTGAAACTCCTGCCGGCCAGGTAATGTCTCCAATGTCGCACAGCTTCTACTATGGCCTGGGCCTCCTTTTCGACCGAGGAGTGGCGAATTTTGGAAGCATGGAGAGTGCGGGAGAAGAAAGCCACGGGCCTGCCCGCTTGGTTGAGGGTGGCCGCCAGAGCTACGTCGGACACGTCACTCTCGACCTGGAAGGGGAGGGACTCGTCGATGGCGCGCATCGTGGCTTTTGCAATGTCTGCTTTGATGCGGCTGAAGGCCTGGCGGGCCTCCGTCGACAGGGGGAAGGTTGTGGACTCGATCAGGGGTCGAGCCTTGTCTGTGTAATTAGGGACCCATTGTGCATAATAGCTAAAGAAGCCGAGGCAGCGCTTTAGGGCCTTGGGGCAGTGAGGGAGGGGGAACTCCATGAGGGGGCGCATGCGTTGAGGGTCGGGGCTTATGACTCCATTTCGCACTACGTAGCCTAGGATGGCTGGACGGTCGGGGCTAAACACACATTTATCCTTATTGTAGGTCAGATTAAGGATATTCACGGTCTGGAGAAATTTTCGGAGGTTGGTGTCATGGTTCTGCTGGTCATGGCCGCAGATGGTGATGTTATCAAGATACGGGAACGTTGCGCGTAAGCAGTACCAATCAACCATTCGGTCCATCTCACGTTGGAAGACCGAGACCCTGTTCGTGACACCGAACGGAACCCTTAAAAAGTGGTAGAGCCGCCCATCTGTTTCGAAGGCAGTGTACTGGCAGTCACTATTACGGAGGGATAGCTGGTGGTAGGCAGACTTGAGATCCACCGTGGAGAAAACCTTGTACTGCGCAATCCTGTTCACCAGGTCGGCTATACGGGGGAGAGGGTACGCGTCCAGTTGCGTAAACCTGTTGATCGTCTGGCTATAGTCGATGACCATCCTATATTTCTTCCCGGTCTTTACCACCACTATTTGAGCCCTCCAGAGGCTGTTGCTAGCTTCGATGACCCCTTCCTTCAGCAGCCTTTGGACCTCGGACCTGATGAAGGTCCGGTCCTGGGCACTGTCTGCTCCTGGTGGCAACGGGTTTGCAATCCGGGGTGAGTTTCGCAAACAGGGAAGGCGGGTCGACCTTAAGGGTCACGAGGCCGCAGACAGTAAGGGGGGGTATAGGACTACCAAATTTAAAGGTCAGGCTTTGTAGGTGGCACTGGAAATCCAGCCCAAGAAGGGTGGCTGCGCAGAGGTGCGGCAGAATGTACAGGCGGAAATTGCGGAATTCCCTGCCTTGGACAGTGAGGTTCACTAGGCAGAACCCCTTTATCTCCACCGCGTGTGACCCGGAGGCCAGGGAGATCCGTTGGTTTACGGGATGGGTGACAAGAGAACAGCGCCTTACCGTGTCGGGGTGGACAAAGCTTTCCGTGCTCCCGGAGTCGATCAGGCACGACGTCATGTGCCCGTTGATGGCGATCGTTGTGGTGGCTTTCGCTAGCGTCCGGGGCCGACTCTGGTCCAGGGTAACGGAGGCCAGCTGCAGCAAGGGGGAGTTCTTGTCGGGCAGCGTGGAGTCGGCTGTGCTGGGGGCTTGAGGCCCCATCCAAGATGGCGTCAGCCACGGGTCGCACATGGAGTCCGGGGATGCAGAAGATGGCGTCGGCGAGGGACAAAATGGCGGCGCCCACCCATCCAGCGTGGTAGTCGGGGGGCAAAAGGGCCGCGGCCGTGGGTCGCACGTTGCCTGGGGATAGAAGGGCGGCGGTGGGCCTTGGACGGCCGGGACCTGAAACAAAAGCTGCTGATAGTCGCTGGCGACCGCTGCCATGGCGCGGCCCTGGCAGACCGCAACATAGTGGCCTTTCTTGCCACACCCTTTGCAGGTGGCGGTGCGGGCCGGGCAGCGCGCGCGGGGATGATTTGCTTAGCCGCAGAATAAGCAGCGTTGGCCGGCCGTGAAAACGGGCCGTCTTGCCGCGCAGGCCTGTGGGGTTAGCGGGAAAGTCTGGGGGGCTGCCGCGACGGGGTGCCACGCAGCCCAGAGAGGCGCCGTGCGTCCGGGAGCAAATGCCAGTGCGTTTTTGTACGCAACGTCCATGGACCCTGCCAGGGCCCGTGCCTCAGTGAGGCCCAGTGTGTCCATTTCAAGGAGCCTTCTGCGGATGTCGGGGGAAGTCATACCTGCCACAAAAGCGTCCCGAATTAAATGTTCCGTGTGCTCGTTCCCCGTAACTGCTGGGCAGCCACAGTTTCGGCCCAGCACTAGCAGAGCCCGATAGAAGTCTTCCAGTGTTTCCTTCTAGTTGCCAGCAAGTGAGGGGCGTAGACCTGGTTCAGAGGACGGATGTAATGTCCTTCTAGCAGCTCGATAGCTGTAGCATAATTCTCCGCCTCCTCGATCAGAGGGTAGATTGCAGGGCTGACTCGGGAGCGTAGAAGGTGCATTTTCTGCCTTTCCGTGGGGGTGGCGGCGGCCGTGTCGACGAAGCTCTTAAAACACGCCAGCCAGTGCTTGAAGATAGCAGCGGAGTTGTCTGCGTGGGGACTGAGCTGAAGGGACTCCGGCTTGATGCGGAGATCCATCCTTTCAGAAGTAATAGCTGATTAAATTGATGCACAATCAATTACTCTCGAGACAAGGTGAGTCATAACTAATAGGCTTTAATCAGCTAGAACTGTACCCAGCAGCTTCGATACAGAAAGTGAAGGCTGCTGGGATGGCATTGGTTCTTATACCCCGCCTCTCAGGGCGGAGCTATGTACGTTAGCCAATGGTAGACTCCTAGGTCTAGCCAATGGGCATCCACCTCTCAGGTACTGCAATACTTGGTATTACCACAGTAACACTGTGACGTGTCAATCCTGAAACTGCGGAAGGATAACATACCCGCGGCCTCGCACCTTCAATTCAATCACTGCACTGCAGATATAAATGGGAGACATTGAAGAAGCAAGAATTCGACTAATTGCGCACCGCCTACGTTTCATGCACACAGAAAATGTTAGGGTTGATTTTTCAAGGTGTAAAGGAGCCTTTTGTCATTTTGCTGATACTTAATGAGAAGACCAGTAACTGGAAGGGATCTTTTAAATGTTCAAAGAGTTTAATAGAAATGATTTTTTTGGAGCATTAATCTGACTTTTTATAAGTTTAATTCAGATTTATCTGACTTTTTCAATGGTTTAATGTAAATGTTTTTTTCAGACAGATCGTCTTGTTAATCAAATAACATGAAAATTTATCAAAGATCTGGGGTGGGACTCTCCAATAATGGGGCTATGTCCCCATGCCCGTGAAAAAACGCGGACGAATCACTCCGGACTTTCCTGAAGAAAGTCCGAGCGATTCGCTTACCTGGAGGGGGCTAGCTGGGCGAGAGTGCTCCTCGCAGCACCGGCTGCCGGTACAGGGCCCTGCACTTCCGGTCGGGGTTCACGCATGTGCACGGCATGGCGGACCCACACAGCAGGTTGGCCCCGACAATATAGGCCCGCCTCCAGATCGCACACGCCCGCGGATCGGTGGCCCCCGACCAGTAGCCTAGCCATCCTGGAGGACCCCCGGTGAAGGATCCCCCCACCCCGCCAGGACGGCCGCGGACTGAGTCCTCAGCCGCGTTCCTGACTGGTGGGACCATGAGAGAACCACACGGTCTGGAACTCGGCCAGCTGCACTCGGTGAATCGTCGCAGGGGCCTCTTTCAATGGCCCCCGACTGGCGCCGCGTCGACCGCGCGCGTGCGATTCTCTGGTGACCGCCGTCGGTCCCGATCTCGGGTTATCCCGCCCCTGATAAATCTGATGAAAAAATGAAATTTATATCACTTTATAACAACATTTTTAAATATTTCAATATAAGTCACAATGTAAAATAATTGATCAGGCTTCCTCAAATTATGTACAAAAATGAATCTGATCAAACTTACCACAGCTTTAAAATTTTTTTATATTTTAGCTTTGTAAAATTATTCAAGATAAATCAGCTGTGTTGTATTTGTTCCAATTGGTTGGATTTTGCAGGGGCTGGCAGGTGAGCAGTGAGAAGTTGGGAGGGGAGGGGGGAGGGGGGGGTGGGTGCTGTGGAGGCGTTGGGGCAGACTGCTGCCTGACCCCTGGCCCAACCAGAAGGAAAGTCGGCCCACAGCCAGGTAGGTGAGAGGGGGCTGGAAAGATGGCCATTCCGCAGTCATAATACACTGGAGAGGGCCTAAGCTCTCTGAGAGTGGGACTTAAGCCCACGGGGGCGCTGGTTTAGCACAGGGCTAAATCGCTGGATTTGAAAGCAGACCAAGGCAGGCCAGCAGCACGGTTCAATTCCCGTACCAGCCTCCCCGAACAGGTGCCGGAATGTGGCGGCTAGGGGCTTTTCACAGTAACTTCATTGAAGCCTACTTGTGACAATAAGCGATTTTCATTTCATTTCATTAAGCCCCTCAGTGGAAGAAGGGCCTGCTCTCGGGAGCTGCCAGCCAGTTTGATTGGCTGGCAGCTTTAGCAGTCCCAGCAGTATCAGTATTCAGTAGTGAGGGTAGCTGGAAGCTGCCAGAAGGAGCAGGAAGCAGAACAAAGGCTGCCACAGGAAGGTGAGTCCCGAGTGTTCACAAAAGGGAGGGCTCTGAGAGCCGAGGGAAGGTGCAAAAGGGGATGGAGGGCCAGTTTCTTGAGGACAGGTAGCAAGGAAGGAAGAGGACATGACATCTTGGGAACTACACCCCCCCCCCCCCCCCCCCCATGCAGACAGGGCCTGAGGTGCCCCTTTTCCTCTCCCTTATTTTAAAAACTAAGCCACAAATAATGTCTGGCCCATTCTTGTCGGTCTGCCTGTGCCAAACATATTATAATAATAATCTTTATCATTGCCACAAGTATGCTTACATTAACACTGCAGTGAAGTTACTGTGAAAAGCCCCCAGTCACTACATTCCGGCACCTGTTTGAGTACACGTGGTCCTGGCACCATATTTAAATCACCTAACAGCGCGGCCTGGATTCTCCCACCCCGCGCTGGATTGGAGAATCCTTGGGGCCCCGACGCCAGCTTCCCCACTCTCCCGCGCCGTTTTTTGGGCGCCGGCGGGATCACCGCCATGCAGGTCGGGGGCCATTGACAGCGCCCCCCTCCCCTCGCCGATTCTCCGGGCCCCGAGTGGCCGACGAGTTTGGCTGAGTCCCGCCGGCATGGATTACTCACCTCCCACATGGCGGGACCTGGAAGGTGAGTGTGCGGGGGATGTCCTGGAGGGGGGCGGGGGATCTGACCCCGGGGGGGGCCCCCCACGGTGGCCTGGCCCGCGATCGGGGCCAACCGATCGACGGGCGGGTTGGTTCCGTCGGGACCTACTTTACTCCGCGCCGGGCCCCTTCAGGGCTCTGCCATATTGCCCGGGCTGGCGCGTAGAAGGGAACCCTCGCACATGCGCCGAATCACGCTGGCCGTTCCGGTCATGCAGAAAAATCGCCAGCTGTTCTGCGCAAGCGGGAACTTGCTCGGGCTGTTCCGTGCCGGCTGGAGCTGCGGGGACGACCCCGGCGGCAACCTAGCCCCTAGAAAGGTGAAAATTCCTCACTTTTGGGGGCCATTGACGCCGGAACCACTGGCGCCGGTTTTCACGCCGGCATGGGGACATAGCTCCATTATTAGAGAATCCCGCCCCACATCTTTTGAGACTTGTGGGAGGAAACCGGAGCACCCAGAGGAAACCCACGCAGGCACAGGGAGAACATGCAGACTCCGCACAGACAGTGACCCAAGCCGGGAATCGAACCTGGGACCCTGGCGCTGTGAAGCAATAGTGATAACCACTGTGTTACTGTGCTGCCCACATGGTTTGGCAGTGAATCAATTTGGCCAATAGGCTTGCTATCCAACCACACTGACCTTTAATATTGATTTAAATATGCCCACCTAGTACAGAATAGAATACCAGCAGTGCAGAAGGAGGCTATTCGGCCTATCTATTGTGCATCAACCCTCTGAAAAATCACCCTATCTAGGTCCAGTCCCCTGTCCTATCGCATAACACCATAACCCCACTTAACCAGGGCTAAATCGCTGGCTTTGAAAGAAGACCAGGCAGGCCAGCAGCATGGTTCGATTCCCGTACCAGCCTCCCCAAACAGGTGCCGGAATGTGGCGACTAGGGGCTTTTCACAGTAACTTCATTTTTGAAGCCTACTTGTGACAATAAGTGATTTTCATTTTCAACCTGTACATCGTTGGACACTAAGGGGCAATTTATTACGGACATCATCTGGGGTTTGGTGAGAAGACGGTGGACTCGCCACCCAACATATTCTACATGCCCTGCCATGCCAACACATCCAGTGGGGGGCTGCACAATCCAGCCAAATGACTTTATATATGAGCAGCCTATCTTACGTGGGTTATGTGGTGCAGCGACTGGAAACCTCACCCACAGTTATCTGCTGTTTTTCCCCATGTTACTCTGAACGGCTGGGCCTTACTGAGGCTGATACAGCGACGGAACATTTCCCTCCTCCCAACCCAAACTCTTACTGTGGTTGGCAGTTTGACTGAAGGTCAGATGTAAATATAATGGGCCTGAAGTGTAAGAGGTTAGCTGAGGATAAAGTTGAGCCTCTTAAGGACCCAAAGCTCCGGGGAGTCACAGTAGATAGCACTGCTGCCTCACAGCGCCAGTGACCTGGGTTCGATTCCGACCTTGGGTCACTGGCTGTGTGGGGTTTGCACATTCTCCCCGTGTCTGCATGGGTTTCCTTCGGGTTGTCCGATTTCCTCCCACAGACCAAAGGTGGGCAGGTTGAGTGGATTGGCCATGATAAATTGCCCCTCAGGGTCCAAAATGTAGGTGTTTTTTTAGGGTTATGGGGATAGGGCTGGGGATTGGACCCAGGTGCTCTTTTGGAGGGTTGGTGCAGGCTTGATGGGCTGAATGGCTTCTTTCTGCACTGTAGGGATTCTAAACGGGAATCTTCACTTTGAAGCCGCCAATATAACAAAACTATTAAATGGGCACCTGTCTTCACAAACAAAGTAATTATAGGAAAAGAGGAGAGGGAATGTGAGTAGGATGGTAATAGAGCAGACATTCTGAAAAAGTGGTCTCGCAGTGAGTGCCTGGGAATTGGTGGGGAACAGGAGGTCCTTGATGGTCCTTTGGGGAAGGAAATGTTCCATCCTTACCCAGTCTAGCCCATACACGACTCAGACTACACATCAATGTGGTTGACTCTTAAATGCCTTCAGTTCAAGGGCAATTAGGGATGGGCAATAACTATTGGCTCAGCCAGTGGCACCCACGTCCCATGAACGAATAAATAAAATAAGGGGCCATGAGCAGGGAAGGCAGCACCCATGGCTCCAATAACCTCCATGTCTTTCCCTCCATCTTGTGCCCACAAATGTTTTTTTAAACTTACCTTCCTGATTGCCAGGGTTTCTTACATATACCAGCAACCCTACCGCTCCCCATGGCACAGCAGGGGTTTCAGAGCTGCCGACTCTGACTGGGCAGGAGCCCGCGCTATACTTGTTTGGAAGGCAGACCGACAGATGGCCTATTAGGAGGCTGCGTGTGGTAAAATTGCTGAGGGACTACCATTGCTGGACACTGGTGACATGCCAGTGGAAAGTGTGGCCCAGAGCTTTTACCTTCGCTGTATAAGGCACACTCTGGACATCTCATGGAAGGACAAGATCACTAACTCGACAATCCTCTTCAAGGAAAAGCTTTTAAATATATCGGCAGTGACCAGGCAGAGGGCAGCTTGGCTGTCTTGGGCATGTTCGCCAGATGGAAGATGGATGTATGCAAGGCAGACAAACGGCCAGGTGACCAAAGCTCCATCTCAAGGATGTTTGTAAATATTAAAAATCTGGGAAACATTAGCCAATGTCAGAGGGAAATGGTGACATTACCTGTGGGCCAGAGCACTACCCTGATGATCGATGACTACAGCAGCTGGGCAGCAGTTGCCGACATCAAAAACAACCCACAATGACACCTGGGGTTTGGGGAATCATGCCGCTCTTGCCAGCAGCAGGGTTCATGGCGGGCGGAGGCAATTTAACATGGGTCAAAGGATGGAATCTTCCGTTCGATGGCAGGTGGAAAAACCGAGTGATTCCCATAGGGCGACGGGATGGTTGAACACTCACAATCTTCTGCTGCTTAGCTCATCGATACTGCATCCGCGAGGAGTTCGGCCAGTCACGTTGTGGGACAGGCAGGCAGGAATACGGCCGCCCCACCATTACCTCATAGGCCTGAAGGTCCTGGCACCATATTTAAAGGACACCCGGACAGCCATTGGCTCACTGCAGGCCAGGGGCTCAAGATTGCTCAACAGGAGAAATGTCCAAGAGAAGCAAACAATGTTCGGCCCCACTTGTTCATTGAAGCATCCCTGGAGACAAGGCCTTACAGGAAAGGCTGGAGGTGCTGTTTCCTGGGAATAGAAGCAGGAGGGTCCTCCCATCTGATTACTTCAGTCTGGACAGCGGTTGCCAGTGACGGTAATGTCCATGGAGTCCAAAATGGAACTGACCTGCAGTGTAAGTGCACCGTCTATTCACTGCACACTGACACTCACACTAAGCAGTCGAAGGGGTAGAGTATACAGGCATGTCACCCACGGCCAGCAGATGGGACTTCAGCACGGATTGTGTGCCAGCCACTTTAAGCTCTGCATCTCTTGTTACTTTTTGGCCAAATGGTGGGGAGTGCTCAGCAACTACAATTGACATGCATGCTTACGAACTGCTCATTCACCCACTGGCCTCACAAAGAATCTTTCAGCCTTTCTGCAGGACAAGGTGTCACATCACAAGAGAGAGCAAGTCAAGACAGGAGGTGACACCCTGGAAATCTATCTCCTCTCTAATTTCGAGACACAGGCTGCGGAGCTGGCCGGACCAGAAAGGGAATGTGCCTGTGCCGAAGGTGAGATCGGCCTGCCCTAATGAGACAGCGAGGATGCAGCCAGTATCTATTTACGATTTGCAGGCAATGACTGTGAGTGATTTTTACTGTAGAAGCCTGCTTAGTCAATTACTAAATCTCTCTTTTCTCTATTCCAGGCACCAGTAAGAAAAGGGGTAGGACATCATCCTCTAAATGTCACAGCCCCAGCCCCCAGGCTACCTCTGTAATCATCAGAGTACCATCAGAGGAAGCACTATAATTGTGTTCACCTTCAAGCTCCAAGGCACAGATGCACACACCTAGAACATAGAACATAGAACAATACAGCGCAGTACAGGCCCTTCGGCCCACGATGTTGCACCGAAACAAAAGCCATCTAACCTACACTATACCATTATCATCCATATGTTTATCCAATAAACTTTTAAATGCCCTCAATGTTGGCGAGTTCACTACTGTAGCAGGTAGGGCATTCCACGGCCTCACTACTCTTTGCGTAAAGAACCTACCTCTGACCTCTGTCCTATATCTATTACCCCTCAGTTTAAAGCTATGTCCCCTCGTGCCAGCCATTTCCATCCGCGGGAGAAGGCTCTCACTGTCCACCCTATCTAACCCTCTGATCATTTTGTATGCCTCTATTAAGTCTCCTCTTAACCTTCTTCTCTCTAACGAAAACAACCTCAAGTCCTTGGCGATTCCTAGTTATAGCCTGGACTTGCATTCACAATCCGGTGATCACCTCACAGATACAGGTCCACAGCCCGGCAGGGACACTGTCAGCCGAGTTGCTGGAATCTCAGATGACTCAGAGACAGTTGTTTGTGAATGACATGGGTAGTTGTCGCAACTTAAATTGGAATTGCCTGTCATTTAGAATGACTTTTTCAAGTGTGAGAAACTATTTTTGAGAACTGTACTATAAGCCTCTGAAGCCCATAGGCTTTCATTTCTCTCTGCAGGAATATGTAGTGTTTGCTTCTGAGCTTGAATGTCCTTCCTTGGCGATTTCTCATTCTCTCCATGCCTGATGCTGAACTAAGTGAGTAAGGATCAAATTGGCACCTTAGACTTGACTGCAAAAGGGGTTTAGAGTACACGATCTTTATTTGGACTAGCATGGCTCCATAGCAAAGCTTTAATTAGTACTAGGGTAAAGGCAGATACTCTCCTCAATGTGGAAATCATTGCATGACAGGTCTCTCATTGACTGAGGGTAGAGAGACAGGAATGGCCTTGTGTGCTGTACTGTACTGCGATGCTCTCAATGTGGGTGGCACTGTGGCACAGTGGTTAGCACTGGCTGCCTCACAATATCCAGATTTGCATATTTAAGTGAGCAGTTATGTCGGTGTCGGGGGTTCCCAAGGCCTGGGACAGAAAGCTCGTGCCTGGTGGTGGTGCTATTTCGCACTGGTTCACACAAACGTGGACCAGAATAATGACCCGTGGGGGGAGGGGGGGGGGGGGTCTCCCATGCCATTGGAGGCCCCTGGTCAGTGAGAACAATGCAAAGAAACCTGGAAACTACACTGCACGATCTCAGTGTTAATGACTATTTCATCATGTTGTGCGAATGGCAATTGGGGGGCGTTAGTAACAAAATGATGCCTTCATCTCATGAAGGAGAACTGGCGATGGGATATATGATTCTCTCACGATGCTGCTCCTTGTTGATGTTGCTCCTTACCATCCGGTAATGCCTGGAAGATTGATATGTGCGGTCGGGCTGCTTCACAGAGCAGGTGTCAGACTGATATGTGTAATTTGGAGTCCTTGCCATTTATAAGCTGCCATGCACACTGACTTGTTGAGGGCATGGGTGAAAGTACGATACTATGTGGAGTTGCCTAAGGTCGTGTGGGAAGGGGGTGCTGTTCAGGTTCCAAGTGGCCATATGTTGCTAAGGCTGCTCATTTAACTGTGCTTTAAGCACTTTCAAAAACAATCCCATCATGAGGGCAGACGGTGAGTTCTGATGTTTCCAGAATCACTATGAGAACATTGAACTTTCCAGAGGGGTTCTTTTGTCGAAGTGTCATCTCGGGCAGGAAAAGTGGGCAACCTGCCATATGTTTGAACTCGCCGTCAAAAAAAAGTGAAGATGTCACGCAAGCAGGGCAGCCGCAGCCAACAACTTAGGTTTTTAAAAGATTGGGGTGCAGCTTTTAAAGGGTGCCCCAATTAAAGAAAGAATAAAAGTGGAAATACCTCACTCTCCCCCACAGAACTCACCGCATGCAGTGCCAGGGGGCTGTGCCAGGGGCAATGCCCGGGCATGACACTCTCCCCCTGGGGGCTGTACTCACCTGTGTGCCTCCATCATGTCCTCCTTACCAGGTCCATGTTATGGGGGACCTGCTGTGATTCACATTGAGATGAATGGACAATTGAACATTGGGAGACTATTAGACGTAAAGGCTTGATAATGATATTTAAATTGATGCAAATGGGGATACTGACTTTTCAAGATGGGATTCCTGTTATGTCATCGGGGGTGGGGGGTGGGGGAGGGGACAAACGAATGGGGAATTCCCACGGGCATAAAAGTTGTTTGTGGGATTTTCCATGTCTGCCATTCTCGTACCAGCCTCCCCGAACAGGCGCCGGAATGTGGCGACTAGTGGCTTTTCACAGTAACTTCATTGAAGCCTATTCGTGACAATAAGCGATTTTCATTTTCATTTAATTTCAAACCAAAAAAGGGACCCCCCCCCCCCACACTGTAAATTCTATGATTCTCACGAAAAGGATTTTGAGGAAAAGGGAACTCGGGGAGGGAGAGAGGTGCTAAGCCACACAGGCACAGGCTCCTTGTCCAGTGCACAATGGGTTAATCGGTCTCAGCCTGTGAGGTGGAGGTAGCGATGGAAAAGCGGTTGGGGGTTTTGATGAAGAGGATGGTGGAGTTGGGAGTAAGAATGATGGTGGGTGACGGTTGTGGGTGTTGAGCCGCTCTAGGGGGTTGGGTGATCAAGGATGCAGAATGGGGATGGGTGGGGAGGAGCGGGGGAGGGGGTGGGGTGTAGTACTGCAGTTGGCATCAAGGTCATAGGGCTGCTAAGGTTGAAAAAGTAAAATTGGCCCTCTCTCCTAATTGGTAGTCGGTGACCATGCCCCCCCTCCCCCCCCCCCCCCCCACCCCAATCTCCTCCCTCACTGGAAAACACCGAACAGAGGATCAAGTACTTCTGTGATGCCCCAATAGCTGAACAGACCATCGACACACATTACTGCTCATGAATGTGTGGTGAGTTAATGGCCTGCATCCTCCTTTGTATACGGGAATGGACTGGCTAGGGTACTGGACTAGTTATCCAGAGACAGGTCTTGTGGCGCTGTGGTAGTGCTCCTCACCCTGAGTTCGAGTCCCACGTCAGGACCTGGTGGCCATGGGAGGTGCGTTCATAACGTGGCCAAACAGGGTGAGTGTCAGCCTGCAAATCCTTCCAATATGCTTGATGGCAGGCGGTAAGAGAGGGAGAGATTCCTGACCAGCTATACTGCAGAAGGCAACAGCAAACCATTGCAGTACTTTGCCAAACATAATGGTGGCCAATCCAGTGGTTACCAATACTTCCTCAGTATAGGGTATCCGTAGGTGGAGGGATGCAGGGACACCCATCCCAATCCCACCATGGGCATTGGGGGTTTTAATTTAGCTACTAAATACTAAAAACAGGTATTATTGACCTTGTAACTGCTGGATTGTAGTTTTAAAAAACCTTCCTTTCGGAAGGAAATCTGTTGTCCTTGGCTGCAGTAACGTGGGTAACCTTTAACCTTTGAAATGATACAGCAAGACAAAAGTACATGGGCAATAATTGTTGGTCATGCCAGCAATTCCCCGTGAATAAGTTAACAATACACTACCAACACCTTCTGGATTGGAGCGTAGGCGTTGAAGTCACCCCGGATAATCGAAGCAAACAGCGGGTTAACGCTGTTTCAGTGGTATCCGAACTGAATATCTAAACATAGGCTGAAACCAGTCTTTCCCTGTTGCTGGGATTAAGTGCCACAGGCAGCAGCCAACCGTCTGCGCTGTTGAATTATGGATTGGATGCACCATTCAGCGCAGTGTGTCCGATTGAAGCTCAGTGATTTAAAAGTGCTGCCTATGAATTATACAGATGTGGGGATGCGTTGGGACGTGTTACAGTGCCGACAGACATTGTGCAGGGTTGTAAGAAATAAAGGGAGACCAACCAGCATATATTTTTAGACCTGTGCTGAGTTATCTGAAAAGCTTAATAGCTTGCTGCTCCTCAAAGGTGGGGTGACAAGAATGTATTTATTTGGTTGTAAATCATTGGTGGTCAGGAGTCCAGTAATGAGTGGCTGTGCTGGAGAATCACAGAGTCACTCTCTCTTTCTCACACTTTGCATTCCAGTGAGGGAAGACTAACTGACAAGTGGCAGTAAATTCATTCTGCAAAGCCAGAAGGAAACTGAATATTAATATGTAGAAACACATGGGTTGAGTATATTTTAAATAAGAACAGAGGATTTGCTGTTTCTTTGTTGTTGCAAGATTGGTTTATCTTTCTGCTGTGGGCTGTTGAATGAGTGACACGGTGGGTTAGGACCTCTTAATTCATGCACCGGCCAGTCTGGTGGGATCCGCTCCTGTCTACTGACCCTGGCTGCAGCAGCCTAGTGTTCTGGAAGGAACAACCATGTCCTTCTCGAGCCAGCTGTTCAAAGGGCACACAAAACAAGCCCAGGAGATGATGTTCCGCTGCACCCTTCATTCTACTTCTGTGGCAAAAGTTGCCAATTGCAAACTGGCTCCCACCTCTTTGCAACAGATTGGCTGGTGAGGGGTGTTGTGTTATGCTGCTTCGGATAACACAGGCTGCTACTTGATGCAGTCTTAACTAAAGATGCTCCAGATTCTGAAATGAGTTCAACGTGTTTATTGAACTATGAACACAGTTCTCAAATGAGTTCGACTCTCTGCTAATCTAACTGTAGTAACTCAGTCTAACTGTACCAGCGTGCTCTAAGTCTCGTGCTGGGGTGTGATGCTGCTGATCAACCCTGTCTAACTCTCCAGATGTCTGTCTGTGGAAAGAGGCAGGTTGTGAGCGCCTCATCCCTTTTATAGTGTTTATGTCATGCCCCCTTGTGATGATGCCACCTCTGAGTGTCCTGACTGCCCATTGGTTGTGTCCTATTCTGAGTGTTCATTGGTTGCATGTTTTCATATCATGACAAGGGGGGTGAAATTTGGGTTCCATGCTGAGTGGCAGCCTTCCTAAGGCATTTCCTTTGAGTTCCGCAATCAGTCTTACAGACTTAATTATTACTGATTCGTACAGCTGAAAAGTGCAATGCTCTGTGGAAGCTTTATTATTCATTAAGAAAGCTATCATTAAAAGAAAAGCTACTCCAAAGTAATGTTTACACCCTGAAGCCTTATTTATAATCTTCGCCCACTTACCATCGTAAATGTTGACTAAATTGTACAATGCGGTATGAACTTTCTATTTAATCAATCTTTGCGTAGATTTGAGCGTGATGTGATTTCATGTAATTGACTGAGTAAATGTCAAGCTACAGTCACAGCCTAGCTCAGGGATGTAGAAAGAATGTGTTCTGAATACCATCCCAAACTGATCATCAGAGCCAGCTCACTCGTTGCAGCTATGGCTTGCAAGCCAGTGTGTACCCATTGTTGCAGCAACCTGATTAGATTCTAGCCTATGGGTCACTCCCCTGTCCCTGTTACTCTTTATATCAATCTTGATTATTTTAGTTTGTTGTGACCATCAATTTGTAAGCCTCCAAAGCTAGCCGGAGGGGATTGGTGGTCATCGATACAGGGCTAAGCCAGGAGTGTGTTATTGTCATGCTGCCTCGCGCTTCTCAGTTTGCAGGCGTCCATGGGCTGCTTGATTTTGATTTCCGATGCAAGAGGCCGAGGGTTAAGGTTGTTCAGGAGAGCTGCACATCTTGAAATGGACACCAAAACGGGCCCAACACGTCTGCCTTGTGTCCAGGATACTGATGCAGTGCCATGAGACATTCGCTGTTGAGGAGATGGATGTGCTGAAATAAAGACAACTTTTGTCCATCCAATGCCAGCACCTTCTAGGAGGTGAGAGGATTAGAAGGTGAGAGGTGACTGGGGAGGCCCCTTGTCTTTGATTATTACATGTCACCAGGGGCCCTTCGCTGCCCTCTTTGTTTCTGTCGAATGCCCAACTGGGAGATTGTACTGGAGCAAAAGCCTGAGCAGTACAAAGAAACAAACCCATCTTTAGTTTATTAACACAGCCAGCTTCTCAACAGCACAGATTTCTGCTTTCAAACTGATGACTTGAGATTCCCTTGAGAGACAGAGCCAGCAGTATATTACCCAGCTTTATCTCAGTCTATTCATGATTTTCTAATCCATTTATAAATGGCCTTCCCTCAGCCTTACACTGCTTCATAGTTCTTCATTGCTCTATTTATTAACCTAAAATCCTCACCAATACAAAACATTATCTCCGCACTGTCTGCATACTCTGACTCCATTTAAAAGACATTAACAAAACGCTTTCTTTGTGAATTTAGTGTTCATCAAGGTGAATAATGTTATTGCTGAGCAACAGAACATTTCCAATTCAGGCACCCAGAGCCAGCATCAATCCTTTCTACTTTCCTATCAGATACCAGTGTACAGGATGGGGTTTAATGCAAATGTAATAATGCCCCACAAACACTGCCACGGTTTTACGCCTAGTGAAGGAATGTCCCATTCATAAATGGACTGTGTTCCTGTTGAAGGTTCTGGAACAGTTTTTTATATTTAAAAATTGACATTCACAAGATGGCTGCTAAGACTCAGGTAACTTTTGCTTATTCAACACAAACTGTCACAATATTCTGGAAAATTCCTAATTGAGTGTTCTGGACGGGTGACTTCCCTGCGAATGGATATACCTAGACAGCATCCCATTGTGAAATTCACACCTGCCATTGTTTGAGCTTGACTCTAGACATAGAATCGATGGAATTTAGACTCTCTGGACTGGGTTTCTAACCAGTTGGGTTGACTCGGAAACCTTTTAACAATAGCGGGTGCATCCCGATTCTGGAATTCTTGACCCCGTTCCCGGGCTGTCTGATTTTTGGGAGTGTAGGCTGGTTCCTGTCTAAAGCTTACATCTGGAACTTCTGACCGGCTCCATTTGCAGGTATGGACACCTTCTATTCCTCTGTGTTTCCCCTAGAGTCAGGCCAGGTTTTTAATCAGTCATTGTTCATGGCTCCTTAGAGGAGTTGTGAATCCTAGCATGAGGGGACCTTTTAAAAAGTACATTCAAAGTATCCTCCTCACTCCCCCCACCCCCACCATGCCAAGCGCTGCCCTTCCGCACCCCCATGCCCCTCTGCCAATCCAAGGCACTTCAATCCCCATTATCCTACTGTACACATTCTAGAATAAATTAACTCTCTAGTGTAAAAAGTCTGAAGTACAAACTAACAAAAGTGTCAATTATCTAGACCCTTTGAATTTTCCTAAACCACAAACAACAAACCCAAAGTCACTTAACATGTATAAAAAACCCACTGTGAAACTGACTGGAGAGACTAGAGAGCCTGAGCTGTCAATCAAACAATGTTTTCTCTGGGTAGCGGGTGTTCGTATATTATAAAGGCTGTCTGCATTCTCAGCCAAACCTCATGTAAGGTTTGTGGTTTTTGAAAAGGGCCTGGATGATTAACACTTTTATTAGTTTGTACTTCAGACTTGTTTTTCAATCGGGAAACTTCTCAATAAATGGCTTTTTCTTCCAATTTTTTTTAACATTCCACTTTACACTGCAGGGTTCATTGGTCTAGAAAGTGTACATTGGATCAATGGTGATGGAGGTGCCATATCTTGGCATGGGGAGCATGAGGGATCATGGGGTGGCTGAAAGAGCAGAATGTGGCATGGGGACAGGAGATGGATGCCGCATGGGGAGTGTTTGGAGGGGGAAAGGGGTGCGAGGAGTGAGGGATGGAGGTGGTTTGTGGTTTTTCTTCACTGGAACAGAGTCCCACAGCACTGAGGGAGTCTTTGAAACAACTTGCCTTCACACTTGACAGCTGCAGTGGTTGCCTCTGCACTGCTTCCTGGGTCAGCTGGCCTGAATCCAGCCCACAACAGCCCCAAGCAATGAGGATCCCACCTTTGGAGCTGCTTCCTCCCGAAGTAGACGGGCCGAGCCAGGAATTCTCCTGACTCCCCTTACCGCCTTGAGGAAGAAAATCCAGTCCTTTGTCTCCAGTTTTGCAATTTAATGTGAGAGAGCTGACAGGTTAAGTATGATCTCCTATTCCACAATGTCGACTTTGGGCTACAAAACCATTCTGGGTAAACAGTAATACTATTGGTCACGTGGTCCAAATTGGCCGGAGAGAATGAGTTTTGATTTAAAGGCCCAGAAAGGACCTGGGCAGTCTCTAGAAGATCACAGTTGCTCCAGAAAAGTCAGTGCTTGTTTTTTACTTTTCCAAACCAGGAGGCAGTATAGTCTTTTAAAACCCTCCTAACCTGATTCCGCAACTCCAAGCCCCCTCATCATCTGAAAAGCGCAAATGCCTAGTTTCATGACCTGTTGAACATCAGTCTCTTCCTGGGAATCCTGAAACAATTGAATTGGGTTACTGTAATAGGGTGAGGACGTGAGGCTAGGTATGGGGCTTTTTCAGAGGTGCAATGAAGACTCGATGGGCCAAATGGCCTCCTTCTGCACTGTAGTGATTCCCAATTGCAAAGAGAAGGCATAAGGAGCCGGAATGATACACAGAGGCATGTCCTCACTGTAATAAAATAGGACACACTAGATCTGATTATTGGAAGTTCAAGGGGAAGCCTGCAGGTTTTACAAGATTCTTCCTGAAGAGGATACCCCTGTAGGTAGAGTGGCAGATTAGGCAGTGACCCAGCTGCAGAAATTAACAGCAATTGGCTGGATTGGAGTTGTCCTGCTTTGCCCAGGACATGCCTGGGCAATTTTCTACATTGCTGGGTGACTGGTGCTGTAGCTTTACTGGACAGCTTAGCTAGGGGCCCAGCTAGCTCTGGAGCACAAATCTTCAGTACCACTGTGGGATTTTTTCAGGATTCAGAGACTTTGCAGGAACTTGTGCCTTCAGCCGTTTCTTCATATCATCAAATTCTTTAGGAAGCAGCAGTAAGTTTAATCCAGGGGCATTGTTTTCAAGTTTGCCACCAGGGCGTTAAACTAGTAGTGCTAGATTAGGTAATGCTGGTTGGGAACCCACCTTATTTAGACGCCTTTGAAACCTGAGAGATGAAGACCAGGGGCGGTATTCTCCGCAATTGGCGCGATATCCGCCGACTGGCGCCAAAAACGGAGTGAATCAGTCCGGCATCGCGCCGCCCCAAAGGTGCGGAATTCTCCGCATCTTGACGGGCCGAGCCCTCACATTGAGGGGATAGGCCCGAGCCGGACTGATTTCCGCCGCGCCAGCTGGCGCGGAAATGACTTCGCCGGGCGACGCATGCGCGGGAGCGTCAGCGGCCGCTCACAGCATCCCCGCGCATGCACAGTGGAGGGGGTCTCTTCCGCCTCTGCCATAGTGAAGACCATGGTGAAGGCGGAAGGAAAAGAGTGCCCCCACGGCGCAGGCCCGCCCGCGGATCGGTGGGCACCGATCGTGGGCCAGGCCACCGTGGGGGCACCCCCCGGGGCCAGATCACCCTAAGCCCCCCCCCAGGACACCGGAGCCTGCCCGCGCCGCCTTGTCCCGCCGTTCGAAAGGTGGTTCAATCCATGCCGGCTGGCATGGGTTGACAGCGGCGGGACGGCGGCCCATCACGGACTGGAGAATCGCCGGGGGTGGGCCTGCCAACCGGCGCGATTTCCGCCGACCGGCGTGGCACGATTCCCGCCCCCGCCGAATCTCCTGTGGCGGTGAATCCGGGACACGGTGGGGGCGGGATTCACGCCAGCCCCCGGCGATTCTCTGACCTCGTGAGGGGTCGAAGAATCGCGCCCCAGGTGGGTCTGATATGGGGGTGACGCACTTCAATAAGTCACTAGCTAGGGAGCAAAGTTGTAATAACATAGAGTGCCAGGAATTTCCTGCCCCGCTGTGGGAATCACTGCAGGTGGGACAGAAGATTTGACTGACCGATCAAAACCACGGGCAAGATTTTTTGGGAATGTTATTGGCGTGTTGGGTGTTCTGGTCTACAAACAGGTCAACATGGCTGGAGATGGTGTAACTCTATTTTATTAACAACTCAACTGTAATAACATTCTGTAAGCTTGGGTACGTGCATTACCAGCTTATCTGTCGACCCTGTCCTACCACTATCTAGGTGAGGCACTCAGCACATGGTGAATGTCTGAGAGGCAGGCTGTGAGCTCTGTACTCTGAGCTGGCTGCTGCTAGAATGAGCGGGAACTCTGGTATCCCCTGTCTTTATAGTGCGTGTGCTCTCACTGGTGATTGGCTGCGATGTTGTGTATGCTGTTTGGTCCTACTGTATGTCCATCAGTGTGTCAGTGTGTGTGTGATTGCACCATGATATGCTGATGTATATCATGACATCCCCCCTTTTCGCAAAGAATATGTGCCTACATGAGAATAAATAAAGTGTAGTGAGTGTGTCTGATCATGTGTGTGCATTATGTACATGTGGCTATGCTATATACACGGGAAGGTGCCATGTGCAGAGGGAAACTATGTTACACCAAGAACGAAACAAATGCTATTAACAAACGATGAAAAACTCTTAAACAGTACGGCAGAACAAGTCAGTGAGTCCAATAGATGTGGATGGCATGTTGCCCTGCCGTGGAGAGAAGAAGGGTAATCTTCCTGGTGTCCGTGCATTCTCCCTGTCTGTGGCCTCTAGGAAGAGCTGGAAGTGCTGTTTAAAAAGCTCCCAATTCACCCGAGATTGCCAGCGATGCGTAGCGGCGGCGGCGGGTTGATGTTCTCCATGCTGCAGGATGGCGGATTGCTGACAAGTTGCAGGTAGGTCTCACAGGGGCTAGTATGCGTCCACTCCTGGAACCATGTGTAGTGTGTTCTGGTCTACAAAAAGATCAACATGGCTGGAGATGGTGTAACTCTATTTTATTAACAACTCAACTGTAATAACATACTGTAAGCTTGGGTACGTGCATTACCAGCTTATCTGTGGACCCTGTCCTATCACTATCTAGGTGATGCACTCAGCACATGATGAGTGTCTGAGAGGCAGGCTGTGAGCTGTGTGCTCTGAGCTGACTGCTGCTAGAATGAGCGGGAACTCTGGTGTCCTCTGTCTTTATAGTGCGTGTGCTCTCACTGGTGATTGGCTGCGATGTTGTGTATGCTGGTTGGTCCTACAGTATGTCCATCAGTGTGTGTGTGATTGCATCATGATATGCTGATGTATATCATGACAGTTATTGCTGATAAATATTCCATGTTTTACTAATTAAAAGCTTTCAGATGACTAGATGTATATGCCTCGTCTCAAATTGACCAGTGATTTGGCTCCCAGGAGCTGTGAACGTCTTAACAGTTTATTTGAGGCAAAGTTGTCACAGCTCTGGTTCACTGCTTGAATAAAAAGTGTTCCTCCTCACTGCTTCCTGAAGTCTCCGAGGCATTCAACGTCCCCCCTTCCTGGCCTAATCCAGTCATGAATCATGTGCAACGTTGGAGCTTTGCTCTGCGTCTAACCTGGAGCAACTCTGCATGGGTTTCCTCCGGGTGCTCCGGTTTCCTCCCACAGTCCAAAGATGTGCAGGTTAGGTGGATTGACCATGCTAAATTGCCCTTAGTGTCCAAAACGGTTAGGAGGGGTTATTGGGTTACAGGGATAGGGTGGAAGTGAGGGCTTAAGTGGATCGGCGCAGACTCGATGGGCCGAATGGCCTCCTTCTGCACTGTATGTTCTATGTTCTATGTTCCTAGTCCTTTGTCTCTCTCTCTCTGGTGTAGTCACATTGCCTCTCCTACTCTGCTAGCATGCATCTGGATTCACTGTGTGGCGAATCACAGACCTCAAAACTGTAGCCTGCACCTTTGTGAACAATGCTGCAATTCAACACACCCCATGCTACCGGACAAACGAGCAGGGTGCAGCCCATTCCAGCCCCTTGGTGGCTGGGGAAAGGATTCGATTGGAAAAAGGTTCACCAAATCCAAATTCACTTTCCTGATCAGATTTGTCCATAGACTCATAGAATTTACAGTGCAGAAGGAGGCCATTCAGCACAGAACAGCCCTTACAAAGAGCACCCTACTGGAGCCCACGTATCTACCCTATCCCCATAACACAGTAAGCCCCACTTAACATTTTCTGGACACAAGGACAATTTAGCATGGCCAATCCACCTACTCCACACATCTTTGGACCGTGGGAGGAAACCAGAGCACCCGGAGGAAACACAGACACAGGGAGAACGTGCAGACCCCGCACAGACAGTGACCCAGCCGGGAATTGAACCTGGGACCCTGCAGCTGTGAAGCAACCATGCTTACCACTATGCTACCGTGCTGTCCAGTGTGACTTTGATCCAGACAGGATTATACGAGCCCCTCACTGTTACTTGCTCTAGTGCTAGAGTGGATCGACATGGAGTGAAAGGACCCTCGTTTGTGATTAGATCCCGGAAACAGTTCAGTTGCTCCTTGCTGTGCACGAATGACCGAAATGTTCGCACTGATGGCGCTTGGAAGATTGAACATTTCCTCAGCCACACAATGTGAGCCCAGCGTAGCGGGATGGGGTAGTGGGGGAGGGAGTCGAGGGGAAGGGTGACCGGAGGCACGGGTGGGGGTGGGGGTGGGGGGTGGCTTTCAGCGGCCACCACTTACTTTCCTGATGCCAGGTCCCTCGATCGGACACCGAGTTCCTCTGGACCAGGGACTCCACACCTACCAGGAACCTGCCGACTACCTCATACAGGTTTGCTTGTCATGTTCCTCACATGGTGAGTCCCTGCTTGCTATTGTGTAACTACCAGCGGTGGTGGAATGAGGTCTTTATGTGGGAACTGATTGGCTACTTAAGGGCCTCAATTGGCGGCGGGGCTGTCCACAGGCCTACCCACCATGGACTTCATTGGGCTGGCGACTGGAAGATGGCGGGGTCCCCACCCACCACATGATTGAGTCCTTCCCCACTATTAAACCCACCACACTGCGTGGGTTTCCTCCACGTGCGCTGCTCCGCTTTCCATCCGCAGTTCAAAGATGTGCAGCATAGGTGGGGTTACGGGGATAAGATGGGGGAGTGGACCTAGACAGGGTTCTCTTTCAGAGGGTTAGTGCAGAATCGATGGGCCTAATAGCCTCCTTGTGCACGATGGGGATCCCATGGATTCTGGGGAGTTCATCAGATTCGACCCATTGCTTCCTCTGGCTGGGGAGTCTCGAACGAGAAGTCATTGTCTTGGTAAAAGAGGGTGGCCATTTCGGACTGACAGTCGGACAAATGGCTTTGCTTTTTTGGATTTCTCTGCTTCAGAGAGCTTTGGCTGTTCAGACTTTGAGTGTATTCAATGCTGTGATCAATAAATTTTTGAAGTCTAAGGAAATCAATGAATTTGCAGATGGGGACTTGAATTGTCGTTGAAGATCAGTCAGCAACTTATTGAATAGCAGAGCAGGCTGGAGAGGCCATATAACCTGCTGCTCCTGTATTTTTTATATTATTTGCATGGGCCCTGTTATAATCCCCACGATACCCACCAGGATGACACGATTAATCTCCTCATGAGACTCGTGGACATGTGGGAGCTGGAGTTTCAGGACGGCACGGTGGCACAGTGGTTAGCACTGCTGCCTCACAGCGCCAGGGACCCAAATTCAATTACGAATTTAGGTGACTGACTGTGTGACGTTTGCGCATTCTCCCCATGACTGCGTGGGTTTCCTCCGGGTGCTCTGGTTTCCTCCCACAGTCCAAAGATGTGACGGTAGGTGGATTGACCATGCAAAATTGTCCTTAGTTCTAAAAAGGTTAGGTGGGTTTACTGATCTCTGGCTCTGCCTCCCAGCCTTGCCCTCTGACCCTGCCGCCCAGCCTTGCCCTCTGGACCTGCCTCCCGGCCTTGCCCTCTAACCCTACCTCCTGGCCTTGCCCTCTGACCCTGCCTCCTGTTTTTGCCTTTAGTCTTCCACCAAATTAATACAGCCCATTTTTATAATCACATGAAGACATACTTACCCCCGATGATACTTAACCCCCCCGATGTCTCTTTCTTTGGTTCAGCACCATTTTGCATCTGATTTTGGTAGGAGCTGGTTTAGCACAGTGGGCTCAACAGCTGGCTTGTAAAGCAGAACAAGGTCAGCAGCGCGGGTTCAATTCCCGTACCAGCCTCGCCGAACAGGTGCCAGAATGTGGCGACTAGGGGCTTTTCACAGTAACCCCATTGAAGCCTACTTGTGACAATAAGCTATTATTATTACGCGAAGTGCCCTCGAATGTTTTATCAACGATAGAAGGTGCTAAATTAGTACAAGTTAGTGCTTGTGGTTTTGGAGCTAACAATGGTGGCTGATTGCAGATTGCGTAATTTGCGACGTTATGGGACACAGCAGCTACTAAGAAGGATTTGCAGATTTAAAACATTACTGCACATTTTCCCATCCAGAAGGTGCAAGCCACCAACACATGATGTGATTTACAGCCCGCTGCTGAGGCTTGGTAAATTTACTGCCGGAATGTTCCACAGGAGCACGAGCAGAGCCTGGCAGTGTTTCAGCACACCATAAATCATTCTGGACATTTTCTCAATGTGATTACACTGACAGCTCCCATTGTGTTGCAAAACCCCATGAAGGAAATCACTGGGCATACACTTTTTATGGCAATTGTAGTTCTGGTAGGTGAGATAACAATGTGTGGGAATTGTACAGGCTCCATCTGATGAACATATCCCCTACAGTAAGAGACTTGGACACATGAGCTGGGTCTGAGATAACACCCATTACACCATCAACTCGCCACCCACAGGCATCAAGGAATTATGTCTGCAGGGGCAGCACGGTGGCGCAGTGGGTTAGCACTGCAGCCTCATGGCGCTGAGGTCCTAGGTTCGATCCCGGCTCTGGGTGACTGTCTTTGTGGAAATTGAACGTTCTCTCCGTGTTTGCATGGGTTTTGCCCCCACAGCCCAAAGATGTGCAGAGGAAGTGGATTGGCCATGCTAAATTGCCCGTTAATTGGAAAAAATGAATTGGGTACTCTAAATTTTTTTAAAGAAAAGGAATTAAATACATGAATAGGATGGGAATAGAGGGATACGGGTCCAGGAAGTGTAGAATGTTGTAGTTTAGTCGGGCAGCATGGTCGGCACGGGCTTGGAGGGCCGAAGGGCCTGTCCTTGTGCTGTACTTTTCTTTGTTCTTTGTTCTTTGAATGGTGTCTGCTGTCAGGTTACATCATAGCAATTGAATCAATAGGACTTCTCTGTGGAACACTGGAAATCCAAAGAGGCTTGAAGGTCCAGGTAACAGATCACTAAAATGTTGTGAACAGCGGCATAAAATGTTCAAAAATATTAATAGAATGATGATGTTTATAACTAGAGTATGAGAGGATAAGTGGGTTGAAGTCACACTTCAGCTATTCAATGCCCTCTTGAGACAATACCTGGAGTAATGTGAATATTTCTAGACACCACACCTTTGGGGGAGGTATATTGGTCTTGAATTGAGTGCAGTGTTGATTTAACAGAATGATGCATGGACTTCAAGGGTTAAACTACAACACAAGATTATACAAACTGGGAGGGGGGGGGGGGAGAGATGTTCCACGCCTTCCATGGGGTCTTTCTTGGCAGTGGGAGGTTGGCCCACCATTGGCTAGTGGCGAGATTTTTTGGTCCTGCCGCTGTCAATGGGATTCCCCATTGAATCCACCCCTCACCATCGGGAAAACTACAGCACAGGAACAGTCGCTTTGGCCCTCCAAGCCTGCACCGACCATGCTGCCCGTCTAACCTAAAAGCTTCTACCCTTCCGGGATCCATGTCCCTCTCTTCCCATTCTATTCATGTATTTGTCAAGGTGCCCCTTGCAAGTCACTATTGTATCTGCTTCCACCACCTCCTCCGGCAGCGAGTTCCTAGCACCCACTACCTCTGTGTAAAAAGCTTCCCTCGCACATCTCCTTTAAACTTTACCCCTCGCACCTTAAACCTATGCCCCCTAGTTGACTCTTCCACCCAGGTAAAAAGCCTCTGACTATTCACTCTGTCCATGCCCATCGTAAATTTGTCGACTTCGATCAGGTTGCCCCTCAACCTCCATCGTTCCAGTGAGATCAAACTGAGTTTATCCAACCACTCCACATAGCTAATGCCCTCCATACCAGGCAACATCCTGGTAAATCTCTTCCGTACCCTCTCCACACCCTTTTGGTAGTGTGGCAACCAAAATTGAACACTGTATTCCACGTGTGGCCAAACTAAGATTCTAGACAGCTGCAACATAACTTGCCAATTTTTACACTCAATGCCTTGGCTGATGAAGGCAAGCATGCTAAATGCCTTCTTGACTACTTCGCCGCCTGCGTTGCCACTTTCAGTGACCTGTGGACCTGTACACCCAGATCCTTCTGCCTATCAATACTCTGAAGGGTTCTGCCATTTACTGTATATTTCACCACCTTAGTCTGTAGCCAGGCTGCCAGCGTATACCCGGATACTCCCCATGTTGGTAAAATGCCAACAGCAACAGGAGGAGCTCCTTTGATGGCCATTAATTAACCAAGTAAGGGCATCAATTGGCTCATGGATGGACATGCTGCCTGACACATATCCTGCAGCAGCTGGTAAAATCCCAACAGAGCCAGGTAGACGCTGGGCGTATTGTCCGTACACCATCCCAGCTGGTCTGTGATTCTCCCTGCCTGCCAGTCTGCTCCCAGGGGTGGGTTGGGGGTCTGTAAAACTCGAAACATTTGCTCATGGTATCACTATGTGCAGTGCATTGTTACCGATCATAGTAATCGCAGTCTCTGCTTTACAATCGCTCGTCTCCCATGTGGCAGGCCTATAGTTCACTGGATGAGTTTGATGCTTTGAAGTTGTGGAGGGGGGAGTGAGACTTGAAAAGTGAAGAGTTCACAACAGGCTGTGAGGTTTTCTCTAGTTGAATATTTAGGACATTGATTTTCAGGTGAACTTCGACTGATACAGGTCACACACACTGGCTGCCTGGCTTCTCACACCTTGGGCAGGATTCTGCGGTCTCCGACGCCGAAATCGTGTTCGCCGATTGGCTGGAGAATCCACGTTGGCACCGAAATCGGGGGGCGGCGCCGGTTTTGCGATGCTCCGCCCCCTCCAAAATGGCATACTCACAGAGTATGCCGCAGGCCGTCGAGACGGCCTCAGGACGCTACATGAGGCCCTGCTCCCGATGCAGACTAAGTCCAGCGCCGCCACAATTGGGGGGCAGCCGATCTGCAGGCAGCGGGGACTTTGGCGAGGGCTGGGGGCACTGGTAGGGGGTGGTCTGGCGGTGGCGAGTCTGATCAAAGGGGATCGCTATTTGACAGGCCAGGTCCGCAAGCGGCCGGCGCCATGTTGCACAGTGCGGCTACTGCTGGTGCCGCCGTACGCATGCGCGGCCACGCACACGATAATTCTCTTGCCATATCTGCAGCTGGAGCTGGGTGCTCTACGCTGCCTGCCTGCTAGCCCCCCACCAGACGGGGGATTGGTGGCCGTTTTTGCACCGTTTGTTCGGTCGTAAAACGCCACCGTTCCCACGCCGGCATCAGCACTTAGTCTCAGAGTCGGAGAATCCAGCCCAGGGCGGGATTCTCCGGCTGCATTTGCCCAGCGACCGGCGAATCCCGCCCGAGGTCAATGGGTTTTTCTGTTGTTGGAGTTTTGCCCATGGCGTTCTTCAGCGGGCGGGGTGGAAGAATTGAGCCCTCAGTGTTTTGGGGGATAAGTTTTCTGGTCCCACTCGCCCCGTGAAACATCAGTGAAATGTTTTTGAATGATTCATTAAAATCAGAGAGAAAGAGACTTTTTCAGAACTTCTTCAGTTTTGAAGAAAAGTCATATTCGACTCAAAATGTTTCTCTCTCCACAGATTCTGCCAGACCTCCTGAGCCTGTTGTCGTGTTGGGTGTTCCGATGCACAAATGATCCAACACGGCTGTAGATGGTACAACTCTGTTTTATTGTTTAATCAACGGTAACAACTAACTACTGGCTTGGGTACGTGCTTCACCAGCTAACCTGTGGAGCCAGCCCTATCACTATCTTAGTGAGGCACTCAGCACATGGTGTATGTCTGAGTGGCGCGCTGTGAGCTCTGTGCTCTGAGCTATCTCCTGGTAGAATGAGCGGGAACTGTGGTGTTCCCTGTTTTATAGTGCGTGTGCTCTCACTGGTGATTGGCTGCGATGTTGTATGTGTGTTGGTTGGTCCAACTACCTGTCTATCAGTGTGTGTGTGATTGCACCGTGATATGTTAATGTGGATATCATGACAGGCATTTTCGTTTTTTATTTAATTTGTGCTAAGCAATCACCTAATCTGCATTTGGTTTGCCGATGCAGAGGAGACCAGATAGTGAGCAGCAATACTGCCCCCTCAAGGGCAATTAGGGAATAAGTGCAAGCCCAGGCAGGCCCAGGGGGGTTTGGGTTCGTTCCAGTGTTATAACTCTCAGCGAAGTTGCAAGATAAGGACAATTAGATTCCAGATGACCTCCTCTGAATATGAGTTTCCCCGGTAATGAGGGGGCAGGATTTCCCCTTTATCTGAGAACTCAGCTCTCTAGTATAAAAACCCAGGCCTGGGAGCAGATCAGGGAGGAGGATCTTTGGGGAGTGGAGAATAATATTGCGAATAAATAGAATCTTTGTTTTCTACCTGGTTGACCACGTGTGCTGCTTTAGCAGATTCTACACTGGTGACGAGGATGGGAATGGCCGGTCCATCCTTGGTCCCGTCTCCACATCGATTTTGCGGGACCATTCCAGGGAGCGATGTTCCTCATCATTGTAGATGCCCACTTCAAGTGGATGGAGGTCAACAAAATGCAGAGCACGACCGCTTGAGGCACCATAGACAGGCAATCATTGAGCACGCACGGGATACCGGAGGTGCTGGTCTTGGATAGTGGGACAGCATTTACAAGTGCGGAGTTTGGGGCGTTCATGGCTGCCACTGGGATATGACATGTACATGCCGCCCCGTACCAGCCCGCGTCGGATGGATTGGCGGAATGTGCCTTGCAAACGTTTAAAAACAGGATGAAGAAGCAGCCCTCGCGATCCTGGGGGACGCGGTTTGCATGGTACCTTTTTTGTTACAGGCCGATGTCAGGCCGATGGTGAGCACTCCGGCCGAATTGGTGATGGGCCATCGCCTGCAAACATGTTTAAGTTGAGCTCTCCCAGATATTGGCGGGAAAATCCCCTGGGGCCAGCGACTGTGCTTGGCCATTCAGGTGGCCATTGCTGTTGAGGCTCCCTTCTGTGGATCATGGAGCACCCGTCAAGGGGGGGTTACGCCTGGGAGCACACTGGGAGGTCGCTGGCATTTACCACCATGGGGGTGGTGGGCCCTCTCAACGCAAAATAAACGTGGGCCCTAAGGTGGCTAAATTGTATGCCATGTGGGCAACGTACCATGGCGGTGGGAAAATGTTGGACTTTCCTTCCAATGCCCACCATATTACCAGCCTTCTTGCTGCCCAACCCATCCCCAAAGGGCTGGGAAAAATCTGGCCAATGAAACTTGATCTATCAATAATGATAGACACACAACAATCTAAATCAAAATGATTTTGTTTTCTCTATCTCCAGCAGCTTGATCATTTTAAACTGTCAGAGTAAAAGCTTTAGTTAAAGTGAGGGTGATGACTGTGATTCCAAGATTTGTCTGTCTCACTTAGCAAAAGACTGACAGAGATTTGTTCTCCCTCGTGCTGTGAGTGAAATATTAAATGCCTATGGATATGTTAATACTAGAGATAAAGGTTTAATCCAACTCAGTGAAATATAAACGTGAGAATTACTTTCTACTTCTTGCGACTGATAAGAGCAGTGTAAGGTTTCACAAATTGGTGTTAAATCAGCTTTTCTCGAGCCAATCTCACAGGGATGATCTAGGATTATCCAGGGGCAACCCGAGTTATTCAGGACAAACTATCAGCTGATACCAGGCCTTGTAGTGGGAGATTAAAATTTTGAGATATCATCCCTTAACTGAAAATATTACAAAAGATACAGCCAGAGATTTAATTGGCGGGGGTGGGGGGGTCACTGTTGCTGATTTTGTGAACGCTAGAAATAATTCAAATTTAAGCGGCAAGAAAGGAACAGTGAAGAGAAAAGGAAAAGAAAAGGAAACACAAATCAGTGGTGCCCAAGGTATTGGGTACAGCAGGAAACTAGATCAATGGGTGACTGGCACCAAACACAATAATTGTCAGGATTCTCCGACCCCCCCGGCCGGGTCGGAGAATCCCCGGGGGGCGGCGCGAATCCCGTCCCGACGGCAGCTGCCATATTCCCCGGCACTGTTTTTCAGGCGGCGGCGGGATTCACGCCACGCCGGTCGGGGGCCGTTGGCAGCGGCCCCCTCGGCAATTCTCCGGGACCCGATGAGCCGAGCGGCCATCCGTTTTTGGTCAGTCCTGCCGGCATGGGTTACGTATGGTCCCACACGGCGGGACCTGGCAGGTAAGTCGGCGCTGGCAGTCCTCGGGGGGCGGGGGTGGGGGGGGGGGGGGCGGTGGGGGGGGGGGGTGCGCGGGGAGATCCGACCCCGGGGAGGGGCCCCACGGTGGCCTGGCCCGCGATAGCGGCCCACCGATCTGTGGGCAGGCCTGTTGCGGGGTGAATTTCTTCCTTTTGCGCGGGCCCCTGCACGGCTCAGCCATAGCCGGCGCGGAGAAAAGAACCCCCCAGCACATGCGCCAAAATACAACGGCCGCTCCGCGCAATATCGAACTCGCACAGTCCCTTCAGTGCCGGCTGGAGCAGCACAAACCCCTTCCGGCATCGACCTAGCCCCCTGGACAGATGAGAATTCCTCACCTTGGGAGCCCATTGATGCCTGAGTCGTTGCTGCCGGTTTTCCCGCCGGCATGGGGACTTAGTCCCCGGAAGGGAGAATCCCGGCCCCCTTTCTGAAGCCTGGCAAGGTTCTGCGGAATGAATGAAAGGCGACAGCAGGGATTCTCCGATCCGAGACCGCTCCGCCACCGCTGCCAGTGAGAGCGGAGAATTTGGCGCTGAACCAAAGCTCCATTCACTGCAGCGGGACCGGGACTCCCGCCGCCGGGGTGAACAGACAGAGAATTCCGGCCGACATTTCTGTGGTGCCTTTCGTGACTCAGGCTGGCCCAGAGCACTTTACAGTCAGTGGCATGCTTTTCGATAAGCAGTCATTGGCGTAATGTAGGCCAGAAAGTTCACACAATCGGATAATGGTCAGATAATCTGCTTTAATGACATTGGTAGAGAAATATGGACAGGGTGGTGTGGCATACCTCCCCGCCTCCCTCTTAACCCCACACCCCCCATCCTCCTTCCTATTCTTTAAAATAACGATGTAAGTTTTTTAATGTCTACTCGAGAGGGAGGCTGGGCCTCGGTTCAAAACCTCACCTGAGGGTTAAAAGATCAGACAGTGCAGCATTTTGTCAGCCATCATCATCGAGGGTCCCTTGATTTGAGGATGATGGCCTACTAAGTCACGAGGCCCTTCATGTGACTGAACAGGAACGTGTGGCAGGACACCCACAAGGCAGTGGGATCTGGAGTGCAGGGCCTGCTGCCACTCTGCTGCATCATTCAGGCACTGGACACAAAGCATGATGCAGCTTGATGGCCAAGTCGGCGCCATTTTGAATGTTTGGTAGCAAGCTCTTCCCAGTCATTAATGTCAACGCTGCCGCGCTTGAAGGAGAATTTCAGAGTGTGTCTGAAGAGTTAGCTTCGTCCTCCCCTGGAACTTTGGCTATTGAGAATTGAGAAAACAGGACATGGTGGGAAGATACTTTTCGACCCAGTGGGGAACAGTGTGCAGTTCATAAAAATTGATTTTGTAGGAGTTCTACCCAAATGTCTGTGGAGCTGCCTTCAGGGGCGGCACGGTACCACAGTGATTAGCACTGTGGCTTCACAGCACCAGGGACCTGGGTTCGATTCCTGGCTTGGGTCATTGTGCGGAGTCTGCACGTTCCCCCCGTGTCTGCGTGGGTTTCCTCCGGGTGCTCCGGTTTCCTCCCACAAGTCCCACATTCCATTAGCAATGCCTCCACCACATCCTCCAGATTCAATGGGAGGACTGTCGAACAGACTCGAATTATTATTATTATATGTCCCGAAAGACTTGCTTGTTAAGTGAATTGGACATTCTGAATTCTCCCTCAGTGTACCCGAACAGGCGCCGGAGTGCGGCAACGAGGGGATTTTCACAGTAACTTCATTGCAGTGTTAATGTAAGCTTGCTTGTGACACTAAGAAAGATTATTATTATAAAAGGAGGACATCTGTGTCTGTTTGACAGTCCTCCCGTTGAATATGGAGGATCTGGTGCAGGCATTGCGAATGGAACTGATACACAGTCCAAGTCTCACTGCAGTACAGGAGTGTGGTGACGACAACTATTTTGCACAATGTGGCATTTGTTGACTTGTGGAGGTCTCTATTGTCAATCCCTTGTTGCTGTAGTTTGTCGAAGGCTAAGCTGGTGCAACTGATCTGAGGCAGAATTCTTTGGCCTCTCAGCCATGTATTTCTCGACAGCGGGAAGCAGCACACCATTTGCTGGTGGCAGGATTGTCTGCTCCCACCACCATCAATAACATTTCCCATTGAAGCCACCCCACGTCACCGGGAAGCCCATGGGTGGGGGTGCACTGTGGCCGGGACCAGAGAATCCCGCCATCAGCGTACAGCCGGAGAGTTTCAGCCTGGTGTTGGATCTCATTGTTAATGGTGGCTTTTTGAGGCAGTTAGTTGTCAAGATATGGGAAGTGTTCAATATTCCAGAGTCTCTGCTTCAACATATATGGGAGGTGGAATATTTGTCTGATCATGTTTATCTATGGAGATCAGGGGCAGGAATCGCGCCGCGCCGGTTGGCGGGCCCCCCCCTGGCGATTCTCCGGCTTGCGATGGGCTGAAGTCCCGCTGCTGGAATGCCTGTCCCGCCGGCGAGGATCAAACCACCTCTCTTCCTGGCGGGTCTAGGCGGCGCGGGCGGGCTCCGGGGTCCTGGGGATGGCACGGGGCGATCTGGCCCACCGATCCGCGGGCGGGCCTGTGCCGTGGGGGCACTCTTTTACTACGCGTCGGCCGTGTAGGTCTCCGCGATGCCCCTCAAGGTCAGGGCTTCATTGAAGCCTACTTGTGACAATAAGCGATTATTAATTATTATTATTATTATTTGTTTCGCGATTGACACTCAGGAGGCTGACAAGCTGCAGTCGCATATACACACTTCACTCCCCACACACACCATCCCAGCCAACAAGATGGCAGTGAGCAGAGTGGCCCCGCCATTGCCTCTGGCACCAACCCCCCTCCCACACACTCCTAACCCTAACCCCCCCACCAGGAGGTGGCTGAACCCCCACCCTCCACCCATACCGGCCGCCATAGTCGGGTCCCCTGGTTACTGACGCCAACAGCTACCCACCCCCTGGGCTGTGTGCATCGGACCGTCTAACACTGTCGTTGTCTGTTTCCCCCGCCCTCATCGCAGAACGGGTTGTCATCATCCTCCAGTCCATGGACCAGACCTCCTCTTACTGCCAACCTAGGACTTCCCACGCAACCCCCCCCAGTAGTGCGGCAGGTATGTATCATGGAGGGAGTTGCTTTTTGGGGGTAGAGGGGGGGACGGAGTGGAATTGGGGGGGGCAGGGAGTAGTGAAGGTGTGTGGGGTTGGGATGTGGTGCCTATGGCCCTGGCCAGTCCCCTGCCCCTGCCCCTAGTTGGTGAACCTGGAGGCGATCAGAGCGTCCTGTGCGCGTTAGCCCTGGCGTACAGGTCGTGTGGCCTCCCGTGCCTGCCTTGGCTCCATGTCCTTCCCATCCTCCCCCCACCCCCTGCCCCTGCATCTTCCTCGTTGGATGAGGCCTGGTGTTCTGCATCCTCCTCCAGCACGTCGCCCCTCTGCTGTGCGATGTTGTGGTGGATGCAGCAGGCCGCCACAATGCGGGTGACCCTCTCATCATCATACCGGTGAGCCCATCCAGAGCGGTCCAGGCACCTGAACCGAATCTTCAGGAGACTGAAGCACCTCTCGATCTCACTCCTGGTTGCTGTATGGGCGTCATTGTTGCGGGTGTCCACGTCGGCCTGTGGCCTCCAGATAGGCATCATCAGCCACGACCGCAGTGGATAACCCCTGTCGCCCAGAAGCCAAACCCACAGCCGGAGGTGGGGGGGGGGTTCTCAGACATGTTGGGAATCATCTAGTGTGACAGGATGAAGGTGTTGTCTACACTGCCCGAGTATCAGGTGCACGTCAGCTGCATGTTAATCGAGTGGGGCCCCTTTCAGTTTGTTTAGAGCAGCCTGTCATCTGCTGGTGCTCGCAGGGGGACATGCATCCCGTCACTCACCCCTTGGGCTCAGGGCATCTTGGCGATGCCAGTGAACCCCACCACCCGAGCAGCCTGGTGGGCTTGGTCAACATTGAAGCGGAAGTATTGATCCGCTTGGGCATACAAGGCCCCGTTACGGTGCAGATGCACCTGTGCACCAAAGTCTGTGAGAATCCAGACAGGTCCACACTCAACTCATGGAAGGAGTCTGTCGCGTAAAGGTTCAGGGCAACTGTCACCTTGAAAGCCACCTGGAGTGGGTGTCCTCCCCCATACCCCTGCGGTGCCAGGTGTGCCATCATCTGGCAGATGTGTCACACTGTCCCCTGCTCAGCCAGAGTCTTCAATGGCATGCCCAGGTCCTCGAAAGACAGGTGATGACAGGTGATTGTTACAAGCTTAAGTGAACTGTGCCGTTGCGAACACTGCCCATCAGAGGCGGGCAATCGCGGAGGCCCCAGAGAATACCAAGTCGGGTCCGTTAGTGTACTGTACTTGGCTTCCGCTGTGCATTGACGCCGCTTTTGAGGTGACGGGGAATTGCAATTTTGGTGCCGGAACTGATTCTCCGCCCAATCCCGTTTTGCGATTTCGGTTCGGCCAACGGAGAATCCCACCCCATGCGTGATATGTGCAGGGAAATACTGGCAAATGAGAATAGAAGTTTCAGATTTTGAAAGAGAAGTGTTGCGTGAAAAGGTATTTTTGAAGTTGAGAGGGCGGCGCGGTGGAACAGTGGTTAGCACTGCTGCCTCACAGCACCAGGGATCCCGTTTCAATTCCAGCCTCGTGTGATTGTCTGTGTGGAGTTTGCACTTTCTCCCCGTGTCTGCGTGGGTTTCCTCCGGGTGTTCCAGTTTCCTCCCACAGTCCGAAGATGTGCAGGTTAGGTGGATTGGCCATGATAAATTGCCCTTAGTGTCCAAAATGGTTAGGTGGGGTTCTGGGGAGAGGGTGGGGTCCCAACCCTAGGTAGGGCACGGGCCTGACCCTAGTCAGGGTGCTCTTTCAGAGGGTTGGTGCAGACTCAATGGGCTGACTGTCCCCTTTCTGCCCTGTAAGGATTCTATGATTCTATGAGTCCCCAGAGTCAGTTATAAACTTACAGGTGACTCCAAATGAAAAGGCTATGCTGCTGTACCTGAACTGGGATACCACATTTAAACTACACCAAAGCCCATGAGCCTGTCAACATTCTGGAGTAGCATCTCCCAGTAGTATCCAGTGCTGAGGAAAACAAGTATCTGTTGCTATTGCTCTTCATAATGACCTACGTGTGTGAGATTGGATTTTCAGTTTTAACAAAGATGAAGACGGCACAAAGGAACCGGCTGAAGTCGGCATCTGATATCATATTGCGCTCTCTCCCGGTTAAACAGATGAGTGAGATTGTGAGGGCCAAGCAGGCTCTTGTTTCACATTAAAGGTAAGCGAACGTGGGATGTATCATGTAGGTCAGCTGGTGTGGTTTTCAAAGGTCGATTGGCATGGGTCGCGAAAGTCAGCCGGCGTGCGTTGCGAAGGTTGGTTGGCATGGGTCGCGCAGATTGTCGTGAAGGTCAGCCGGCATGAGTTCCGAAGGTCAGCAGCTTGGTAAAAGTGGATCCCAGGAAAGAACGTTTTTCAAACACTGAGTTAAAGGGTAAAAGGAATAGGTCACTTCTTTAAACAGTCCTTAAAAGAATGGCTGCAACATCGTAGGCCTGAAGGATTCTCTATTAGTTCACTGGAGACACTGGAGGTCAGGTGTGTCTGGATTTTTCAGGCATAGTTATTGCAAAACCTCTGCAGTAATAATTTAAAATCCTGCAGGTAAAATAAATTAGCTGCACTTCCCTGCATAAAATGACTTTCTTCTCAAGGAAGTTCCAATCTAATGCTGGACAAGAGATGACTTGCCTCTGGTCTTCATAACCATTAGGTTGTCCTTGCGGAGATATTGGCTGTCTCCAACCAGTTTCAGTCATGTGCCAATAGTATTAATTTATTCCATTGCCCACACAATGGTTTGACAACAGATAGAATTGACACGTAATGGGGCATGGACGATGTCCCAGCATTCCAGTCAAGAGTATCCTGAATTTTTTTATTTGAAATCATATCATCATGGGCACAGCCATTGTTATTTTTAGTCTATTCATTTGAAATGGAGAGGATTGTCATTAACATCTGGGAAGGCCATTTTATGTTTTAATGACTTTCAAGAGAAATGTACTTCATCCCTGTCTGTATAGAAATCAGAAAAGAAGTCAGCTGACTCTCTGGTGTACATTTTATGAACATAATTGCGCATATTTCAGGCTTCCGTTTAAGGAAAATGTTCATCATGCTATCCGTTTTATAGGCCTACGATGTGTCCATGACAACAACAGCCTTGAGTTTGGTTTCAGATCTCACATTCACGCCAGTTTCAGTCACCAGGTGGCGATTGCAGGATTGTGAAGACGTTTCTTGGACATTCAAATCTTTGGAACACAATTCACAGAGCTTCACGATTTACTGAGTCAAATGCTTTGCTCTGGTTAATGAATACAATGGAGAGTTTCTCGTCTTGTTCTTGACACCTTTCTTGGATTTATCTGCCATGTCAGAGGTTCCTATGGAAGTCTAAAGCCACACTGTCCTAGACTCACCCAGATGGAGGGGGTGGACCAGGAGAATATGTGTCTGGATTTTCCCTGTTATGGACATGAGGGAAATATCTCGCTAATTTCCACGGAACGATGTATCTCTCTCCTTGAGGATAGATAGAATTCTTGCATTCCTGAAGCCTAGGGATTGGGGGCGGGATTCTCCCATTCGGTGGCAGAGTGTTCACACCGTCGGAAACGCCTTCGGAAATGGGCCGCTGGGAGTACCGATTCTGGCCTCTACAGGGGGCCAGCACGGCGCTGGAGTGGTTCACCCCGCTCCAGCCTCCCATCCTGGCGCCAACTGGGCACCCCGGAACCCGCGCATGCGCGGTGCCCTCCCTCAACGCGC
The DNA here is from genome assembly GCF_047496885.1 of Scyliorhinus torazame. Lineage (NCBI taxonomy): Eukaryota > Metazoa > Chordata > Chondrichthyes > Carcharhiniformes > Scyliorhinidae > Scyliorhinus > Scyliorhinus torazame. The sequence continues at coordinate 205,032,519 of NC_092707.1, forward strand.
CGGTCCCGACGTAACATGGCGTGAGAGTTCAGGGGCCGGCGTGCCGGAAAATAGGCCCGGGGAGCGAGAGGCCGGCCCGCCGATCAGTGGGCCCCGATCGCTGGCCAGACCCCATCAGAGGCCCCCCTTGACCCTGCGCGCAGAGTTCCCGCCGGCTGTGACCAGGTGTGAACGCGCGCCGGCGGGACTCTGCCTTTTTGGAGTGGCCGCTCGGCCCGTCCGGGCCGGCCGCGTACAGCGGCCCGCGGCCGGCGCCACGCCAAACGCACCAGCGCCAATGGCACCGATTCTCCACTCTGCGGAGAATCGCGTGCCGGCGTCGGGGCGGCGTGGCCCGGTCACGGGGATTCTCCGGCCCGGCCCAGGGCTGGGAGAAACCCGCCCTGGGAATTCTCTTTCCTTTCAAATCTGTAGGATGAATGAATGGAGTGTTGTTGCGAGCAAAGGCAACCAACTTTGAATCAGTCAGCTGGAATACCATTGTGGTCACCGGCTTTGTTATTTTTCAACTATTAGATTGCTTGTTGCAGCTCTCCCATCAATGGTGCTTTGACAATTGATTCTCCCATTGGGGGATAGCCTGGAGAGTATTAGCTGTCACAATGGATTTGTGGTTGACGAGTTGCTCAAAATGTTCTTTCCGGGGCTGACAGGTGTCATTGCCACTCTTAAGAGAGGATGAATACCATCCTGTGCACAAAGAGGATTTTATCCACTTGGGCTTGGTGGGTGCAGAACAATTTCACATCCCTCAGTATTATACTGCTAGTGTAGGTTCTGTAGTCCAGTCTCTGGAGTGCAACTTAAACCCACAGCATTCTGACTCTGAGGAAAGGGTACTGCTACTGACCCAACAGTGACACCACATGAGATGTAGTAAAGGAGGTTTGCAACTGCAGCGCAACCTCTGAAGACTGTAGCAGAGCAAGTCTGGCAGACTGTGAGGCCTGAGTCAACATTATGTTCCCAATCTTCACAGCGTAGAAACTGGTGCACAAACATCAGGTACGTAGTCCAAATATGCATGTCACAATGTTCTATGTGTTGACCCATTTCCCATTTACTGTAGGTTCAAGGCCTCAGCTAACCTTTCATTGCTTACTATGCACAGCCATAGTCCAGTTGGGTAAGCATTCAAGCTATTGTCTGCAGTTGAAAACCTGGCACATTGATGTTTTCTCAGTGCTTCATTTATCAAATTGTTGTCGCGCGCTCAAGCAATAAACCGGCAAGCTATAAAAATGAACTGATGAAGTATAAACTCAAAATGGACACTTTCCTGTAAAACAAAAATGTAATTGAGGTGCCAGGTGACTGTTTCTTTCCTGCCAATACACATTCAATGTCAAAAAAACCTGAGCTAATCTTCATCTCTGGGCAAAACTTGACAAAGTTGTTGAAATGCAAACAACTTTTCTGGACATATTTTTGGGAAGTCATTAAAAAGCAAGTGACCCTCACTGTGGTCAATGGCTGCACTTCTCCAACAAATTAACAAGACTGGTTTAACATTAGTGTTGCAGACTCTTCAAGTCCAAAGTTGAAATCCTGAAAAAAAGTGTAAAAAGCTCTATATTTCTCGATGTGGTCAGTGGATGAGTTGTACCGAAACTCTATTGTCTGACAATGGACTAACCATCAGAAACTATTTGACTTTTAAATGCACACTGAAATGGCCCAGCAAACCATTCAGTTCAAGGACAAGTAGGGGTGGGCAATAAATGCTGGCCCAGACAGCGACACCTCCATCCAATGAATGAATAACTGGAAGGTCCCACTGGTGGCCAATGGCAAGCCACCTCCACTGCCCGCACTGGGGAGAGGGGAGGGGGGGGAACTCCCGGCCGAAGGTTCCGATAAGGGGTCTTAATAATATCTATTTGATTCAAACGGAGGCAGAAACATCAATCCTAATGAAGGGAAATTACCCAACCTAAGAAACGCCAACAGGCAGAGACTCGGGTTTACCTTGAACTCTCCACCTGAGAAACTTCTCCAGGGCTTTACCAAAGGTCTTCAATTCACACCTTGACTGGAACGGAATAAGTAGGGTTGCCAAGTGTGATTGAATGGAGGTTTTCTCACATGACTCACCCTCATCATAGAATCATAGAATTTACAGTGCAGAAGGAGGCCATACGGCCCATCGAGTCTGCACCGGCCCTTGGAAAGAGCACCCTACTTAAGCCCACACCTCCACTCTATTCCCGTAACCCAGTAACCCCACCTAACCTTTTTGGACACGAAGAGCAATTGAGCAGAGCCAATTCCCCTAACCTGCACATCGTTGGACTGTGGGAGGAAACTCATATTTGACAAGGCCATTTGCGGACCAAGCCATCCACCCTTGTGACGTGCGACCTTCCTACACCAACTGGAAAGCAAAAAGGCTTTTTATCCAATTGGACAAAGCTTGACTGTCAGCTAAACAGCTTTTTTTTTTTACCATTTGCAATATTTTTATGTCTGGTAAAGAGAAATGATCAAAGAATTGCATTTTTAAGAAAAATGTTCCACTGACTTTTCTCCAGGAGATTGATTTCCAATTCATGGAGACCCCAGGCCAATCCTGCAGAGTTGGCAACACCGGGAATCAAAGGAATCTGCTACTGCGAACATAAACCACCATCCTTTTAAAACTGCCAGAGTATTTTACTTCAGCAGACAGAAAAGGATTATCGTTTCAAGTCATCGCCCCGGGGAAAAGCAAATGTTACAGACAACTCTTGAAATCCTAAGACCAAAATGAATGCATGCTACGCTTGTAATCCCAATCCTTTTCTGAGTATGTGTGTATCTGTAGGAGTATGAGAGTGGGTGTAGTTGCACGTATTCGGGCAGTGAACGCTAACATTTATCTTTCTTCCAAAACTTAGAAAACCTGTCACCTGCCTGTTCCTGACAGTTGCACCACCTCGGGTTTAGATGCTTTTTAAAAACAAAAGCACGCTGTGTTTGGGCAGTCAAGAGGTGGTGAAAGAAAGGGAATCATCCCTCATCCTTAACTGTTGTGACACAACCTTGCTACCTGATTACTTACAGACACACAATACAAGCTGTAAGTTGGCCACACGTCCATCACTGTAAATATGATCCTTCAACTTACATCATCTGGAGACTGGTTCTAGTCTTCAATGTCAGGATGGTGTGAGGGACAAAGATTGATAAAGCACAGAAAGAGACCATTCAGTCCGGCATATCTGTGCTGGCTCCATGAAAGATTATCTGATTACCGTCACTCCCTTGCTCTTTTCCCCGTTGCCTTTGAGTCTATAACTATAGATAAAACGGCGAATGACCTTGAAAAATGCCAGCTGATCAGAGATAGTTAGTGTGGATTTAGAATGGGTAGCTCATGCCTGAAAAAGTGAATTGAACTTTAGGAAGCGGTGGCTGAATAACAGACAGGGGAACATCTATGGATTCATTTCTTTGCACCTCCGGAAGGCATTTTCTAAAAGTTGCTCAGAAAAAACAATGACCTAAAGATGAAGTTCATGGAATTGAAGATGAATTATTGACCTGGTTAGGATATTAGTTGAGCAGCAGGGGGCAAAGTGTACGAATAACGCTGCTCAAGTTGGCAAGATGTGTGGAGTGTTGGTGGTATTCTGCAAGAATCTACATTGGGGTCTCACCAATTCACCATATTTATTAAAAACATATAATGGGGTTGGGGGCCACATACCCACATTTGCTGATGACACTAAAGTTGGACGCCTTGTAAGCAAGTGAGATGGAAGCATAAAGTTACAAAGGGAGAATTGGCAAAACTATGGCAAATTGATTTCAATGTTGGCAAAGTGTGAGCTTATTGATTCAGGACATAGAAAGTACTTTCCAAATAATGGAAAGCTAGAAACAGTGGAGGTCCAAAGAGATTTAGGGATCCATGTACATAAATCGCTAAAATGGCAGTGAAAGGTACTGAAAATAATCAAAGATGTTTATTGACTGCTTGATTTCTACCCGGGCACTACACCTTTTGAAGGATATATTGGCCTTGGCGGAGTGCAGTGAGATTTAGCAAGAGAATATTGGGGCGGAATTTTCCCACAAATGCACATAGTGCTGGGCCGAGTAGAAAAGTTGTGTGAAATCTGCCAGCTTCACAGACGCCTTTTCTCACTTGATTTAGCAGCACTCTGTGTTGTGGCCTAAACATGTCAGCAAAGCTGGGATTCTGCGATCTGAGATATATCATTTAAGGCCCCTACCTCTGCCCCAACGGAGATCGAGACCCTCCCACCACAACACCAACATCAGGGCTCTCTCCTGCCCTCCAAGGCATTGGGTGCCCCACTCTCCGGCAGACTTTGGAGATCCCCCTCACCCCTCACAGGCATTGGGGCTCTTCCCCACCACACATAAGGGAAACCCTCCACCAATAGAGGAAGGTTATCCCCCTGCCCAAGCCCCCTTGGTGCTGCCCCGTCATGTGCCCCTCTGGCTCTGCCCACTTCAGGTGTCTCGGGGCTCTGCCCCCCTGACACCGCCCACTTGGACTTGTCCACTTTGTGCTTCCCCTGGCCGTACTCCTTGGCCATGCTCCCTGAGGATCCTGCCAGGGGGCCGGCCAGGGTGGCAGGGGGCAATGCCCAGCCTTGTCCCTTAACCACAGGGGCCTCCAGGCACCTCCACACCCTCGGTGTGGTCATCACAATTATTTTTCGCTTTTGAAAACTAGTAGTGACTCACGCTGGCGTGACATCAGGCTGCCAGGGTGGGGGGAGGGTGCGTCATGGTCGAATGCTATCGTGTAAAGCCCTTTAGAACATAGAACAATACAGCGCAGTACAGGCCCTTCGGCCCACGATGTTGCACCGAAACAAAAGCCATCTAACCTACACTATACCATTATCATCCCTTTACTTATATTAAATTTTATTTAATTTCTTGGAAATCAGATTCATGCTCTGATCAGGTCATTGGAGGGTTCAGGGAAGATCTCTAACTGGGCGCAAATCCCATTTTGGGCCTCACGCAAGGTTTAGCGGCCAAAACAGGATTTGCATCCACAGCGAACAGGGCTGCAAGATCACATCCTTGGACTCCAACTGTTAAATTACGAGGCGAGATCACCCAAACTAAGGTTGTATTCTGTGGAATTTAGAAGGTTAAGGGGTGATCTGACCAAAGATTTGAAGATATGATAGGGTACAAACAGATGACAAAGAAAAATAATTTCTGCTGGTTGTTATTCCAGGGTACGAAAACTAAACTTAGAGCCAGACTTTGCAGGGGTAAAATTCGAGAAACGGCGACATGCTAAGGGTGACAGAAGCTTGGAACTCCTTTCTTCAAATGGCAATTGCTGAAACTTTGATTATTAACTTTTAATTTCAGATGGATAAATGTTAGTGCGGGGTGGGGGGGGGGGGGAGATGGTTTAGGTTAAACATTAACCATAATCTCAGTAAATGGTAGAAGAGACCCGAGGGGCAGAATGGCCCACTCCTGTTCCTATATTCTCTGAAAATACTTTCCCTTCAGGGCTTCATTTAATTCCCTTTTGAAAGTCCCGAGTTGCTATTAATCTGCTTCTGCCAGCCTCTCAGTATTTGCAATCGATTGGCGGAACTTTCAGCTTCTGGCTGAAACCTGGCGTGTATCTCTCCAGATGCACAGACGAGTTTTCACTGCAGGTTTAGTGGCACCTGGTGCACAGTAAATCTGAGGAGTGGATTGTACAGTCACACTGTAGGGGCGGGGCCTGATAAAACCAGCAAGGCAGCTCCACAGAGACCGGGGCGTCATCGTCAAGAAGGAATTAGATATAACACTTGGGGTAAAATGGGTCAAGGGATATTGAGGGAAGGTGGGTTCAGAGTCAGCCATCAGCCATGATAATGAATGGTGGGAAGGCTCGAAGGGCCAAATCGCCCATTACTTTTTTCCCTATGTAAATTTAGAGTACCCAATTATTTTTTTCCGATTAAGGGGTAATTTAGTGTGTCCAAGCCACCTCACCTGCACATCTTTGGGTTGTGGAAGTGAAACCCACGCAGACACAGAGAGAATGTGCAAACTCCACACAGACAGTGTCATGTGAGAATATCTTGAAGAAATGGGGGTTTATAAAATAGCTGGAATGGATGTACCTTTACGAAATGGGTGTTTATCAGTGATGGCAGAGTGTGGGAGGAGCTGGGCTGTCTGTCATCTTTTACTTTCACTTTGGGCTCGCAGCTACAGGGTGTGTTTAGTTTTGTTTTAGATTTGGAGAAGCTGCAGTCACAGCAAGATGTGTATGAATCTCTGCCAGCTAAAGAATGTCCATTTGGTGATTTCAAAGTGGTAACTGCCCTCAGTAGGGAAGTTAATTCTGATGCCTTTTTGTACAAAGGGTTCTTTTTGTCTTATGGATGTTGCAAGGAAAGATTAAGAGTTGCTTATAGAGTACTGTATTATTTGGGGGGATTTATTGATGTTGATAGTTGTTAAGATGTTTACTGTGGGTTAATAAAGTGTTGACTGGTTTCATAAATAAACATTGTTTTAATTTAAAAGTACTGTAGATTTCTGTTGCATCTCACCTGCAGAGTGGGCCCATGTGCTCCCCATAACCACAATCTATTCAAAGTTGTGGATCAGGTGAACTGCATGATACACTTTGGGGTTCTCTAAACCCTGTCCCATAATAAATGTGACCTGGGGCTGGGATCAAACCCAGATCCTTAGCGCAGCAAGCTGCAGGGCTAACCATTGTGCCACTCTGCCGCCCTGGCCGATCCTGCTTTTATTTTCTATGTATGTTTAAAGGCACACCAAATTGTGCCAAAGATGAACTCCCTCCTGCTCCCCCATGGACAAAGGACCTCCCCATAAGCATTGGGGCGACCCACCCCATGAGCATTAGGGTTTGCCCCCTCCCCCACCTAGCTCGGAAATATTGAGGCTCTCCCACACCCCCCATCCACCCTGCAAGTATTGGAGCATTCCCCTCACAGGCATCATCCCACCCCCCCTCACAGGCATTGGGGCACAGCCACCAACCTACTATACATAAGGGCACCTCCCCTAATGGGGTACCCCAGTGGACCCACACTTGACAGTGCTGCCCTGGCACTGCCAGGCCATGTCCTTCACTGCCTGGGGCTATACCTGTGCATTCCAAGGGTGGTCATCATGACTGCTTTCCATTATTTAAAACCTGTAGTGAGTCAGCCGACGAGAGTGAGTCAGCCGACGAGACGTCAAGGCGGCTGGGTGGGACGATGCAGAGAGGGATGAAATAGCGGCATTAAGCCCTATAATGATAATTAAGGTTATGCTCAAATATGCTAATCAGATGAATGCCCTTCCTGGATGTGAACCTGGTCACACCATCAGAGGGGGGCTGGGAAGACCTTGTTACGAGATTATCTCGCCGGCGCAAATCCCATTTTAACCCTCTTATGAGATTTAGTGGCTATTACGGGATTTGCGCCTGCGACTAGCATGGCTGCTGGATCGCGACCAATATCATAGCAACTAGCTGTGTGATTTGTTTTTTTGTGTCTGGGTCCAGTCTACCTCTGTGTTCTCTGGTTACTGAGCCTTCTTGAAACTGTAAATAAGAAACTGGTTTTTAACACTTCTATCAAATCTCCTTTCAATCTTCTTTGCTCTAAGGTGACCAATCTCAGTCTCTCGTCTCTCTGCAGCCCCATAGCTCTGATAGCATTCTCGAAAATCTCTGCAAGCTCTCTAAAGCTTTGGCATCTTTCCTAAGTGTGGTACCAAGAACTAGCCAAAATACTTGAGGTATCGGGGGGGGAGGGGGGGGGGGGTGGCGATCCAATCTTTTGTAAAAGCTTGGCACATGTTCCTTGCTTAAATGCTCAATGCCTCTATTTATAAAGCCAAGGATCTTATATGAGTTAGTTCTGTTATGGATAGGAAGGGGGTGGTAGGGTTAAGTTAAAGAACCCTAACCACTGTTATGAACGGTGGCATAAGTTTTGGCATGATCCAATTATCTAATAATAACTCCACAGCAAACTCAAGATAGCATGGTTAAAATGCAAATAATTCACAGTGCCCCCCCCCCCTGCCCCCCCCCCCCCCCCCCCCCCCCCACACACCTTTGTGTTCACACACTAAAAAGAAGGATAGAGGAAAGGAAGCTTTATAGTGCAGAATACCACAGAAAAAATAAATATTGGTTCACCTGGGTCTGGAGTGCAGAATCAAAGTCCAATGAGGAATTAATTCTTGGCGGTTGGTGGGTTGGAAAACGATGCTGTATAATTCACTTTTTCAGTGATCTTTGTTCGGATATCGGACCATTTGTTAGGACACCGGGCAAGAACTCCAAACAATTTTAAAAAAAATTTGTAAGACAGTGAGGAAAAGATATCTCACCCAGGAATGATGACTCTGACCAATACATATCGTTTATGTCAAAACAGACTTTAATTTAAACACAGAAGTAACCACAGTAACATCAAAGAAATAGCTTTACTATTATCCTTTAAACAGTTCTTGAATAAAAGGAAAATTTTGAATTTACTATCTATACCTGCTACTAACTCCAATTAAAGTAAAGTAAAGTTGCCATAGACCCAGATGATCATAGGCTGCTTTCCCCTTTGAGGGGGACAGCTCACTGATGGTGGTTTAACCTGAGGATCACCACACCTTAGGTGAGAGGCAAGGTTGAGAAATAACTTCAGCCGGTACGGGCCGGTTTAGCTCAGTTGGCTGAACAGTTAGTTCATGAATGCAAAATGAGGCGAACAATGCAGGTAACTCCAATTATAATAATAATCTTTTATCGTCACAAGTATGAAGTTACTGTGAAAAGCCACTAGTCGCCATATTCCGGCGCCTGTTCAGGTAAGTCAGTACGGGAATTGAACCCGCGCTGCTGACCTTTTTCTGCATTACTAACCAGCTGTCTAGCCCACTGAGTTAAACCGGCAACCCATTACAGTTCAAATACCATTTATAAAGTTAACAAACAGATTACTTACTGAGCTGTGCAGAGACATTTGGAGAAAGAACCTTTTAAGAGCGACCTGAAAATCCTCTGTCTTGTCAGACACTTCTGCTCAACCTGCCAGCATTTGGCAAAACTGCTACTTACCTTAAAATCTGATATCAACCAACAAAACTACAGACAGGCCTGGCTCCTCCAATTAATTACATCATCTATATCCCACTAAGTTCCATGCCCTGCTTGACTAGGACTAAATACAATCCCTCATAAATTATCTACACTCTCAGAAACCTCCAACTATAAAAACACGATACCGTTATCCCCTTTTCTGTAACCAAATAAGTGGTTGGAATTAATGGTTACCTCCCCTTTTGTGACTCTTTATTTACAACTTTAGCAGACACAGAGTCTGGATACCTTAACCTAGGTTCTTTAATAATATTACTGCAACAAACATTTCCTTAACCCAGGCTTTTAAAAACCTTATTGCAACGGATATAAAATATAATATATCACAATTTCTACATTCATCATATGTTGACTGTGCACGATGGGATAGACACACAGGGAATAATCAGTCTTGTAGGCGAAGGTGCACAGTTGCAAACAGAAATGGTGTCAATGAGGCCAGGTGTTCCTTGTCTGTCAGGCTACTAGTAGGATGGCAAGCAGCAGACTGAGATTTTCAGTTCAGGAAGGCAGTTATATTTGTTCCACAAGCCAGAGGCCCATGTCACATGACTGTCAGCTCTCCACCACATTTGACGAAGTATGTGCATCCAGGGTCTGGAATTCAGGCTTGATCTTTAGAGCTGCCATAATTGATTAACGTTTGTGCGGCCATTGTCTTCATAGATATTCTGTCTTCTCTGGTGAACCTGGATTATCAAATACAAAAAACCCGTGATGTAGCTCCCTTTGAAGGTGGGCTGTGCAGTCCTTGGGTGATTGTTAGTGGCTCCTCAGAGATAACGAGTTGCGAGATTTCTGAAACAGAAAAATGTTATTTTTTGTTCTGGGGTCACAGCCAGACACAATTTCAGCCTTTTGAAGGAACATTTTTCAGTTTTTAACTTTTTAGAAGTATTGATGAGGATATCTACTTATATTTTATGAAAGATATACCGTATGAGGTCTTAATCCCTCCCAGTTCATACTCATATTCTAATTTCAGTATCTGTTACACCTGCTGTATAAATTCCCATTCCATTTATGTCAGAGATGACCAGTTTTATATTTTCTTTGAGGAGACTAGCTTTGATATCCTCGAAAACAAGGAGGTATATGGAGTAGAAAAGACAAAGATGTAGGTGCCTTAAAGCTAGCACCGTCCAACCCTTATGTCTGTCACAAACATCATGGGTGGGATTCTCAAGCCTCCAAACTGTGAGTTTCTCGGCGGTGGAAGACGGCGCGCATTCACTGGTGGCGGGATTCTCTGCTCCCACCGCTGTCAATGGGAATTCCGAGTGAAGCCCTCCATGATGCCGGGAAATCAGAGAACCCCACCGCCAGCAAACGGTTGGACAATTCCGTGTCATGCAATAGGCTCAAATTTCTAATTAAGGACCAGATATAAAACTAACATGGTGGATCCAATGTTGCCTACGGACACCAGAAATATTTTCATTCATTCTTTCATGGGATGTAGGCATCGCTGACAAGGCCTGACATTTATTGCCCATCTCTAATTGCCCTTGAACTGAGTGGTTTGTTGGGCCATTTCAGAGGGGCAGTTAACAATCAACCACACTGCTGTAGTCACATGTAGGCCAGACAACATAAGCATGTCAGCAGCCCTTGCTTCATCCTGTGTCGGTTAATATCTCGTTTTATTTGCCTTGCTCTCCTTACTCCAATTTACCCATTATGATTGTCACCCTGTGTGACTCCCTCATTTTATTTTTGAAATACTGTTTTGAGAGACAAGACATGCCAAATTTTTCTTTTTAAATGCCGAGATTCTCGCAGCTGGTGGTCGATGCGGGGAGTGGGCGGACAATTTCGCCAACCAGTCTTTTCTTTACTACAACCAATGACGGTTGAGGCTCATCTTAACGAGCTGAATTTTAGGGCAGCCAGTTTTATTTAGTTTCTTCATCCCAGGGTTCAGAGGTAGTTCGCGTGTAGCAGCATATGTGGCAACCAAGTGTGTCAAACGTGTAAATGGCAGGTGGGGAGCGACCAAAGGGTGGCGGAAGGTAAAGGATAGAGGGGGTGAGTGTACAGAGCGTGGCAAAGGGCATTCTTTAAACCACAATAAAAGAGCAGAGAAGGGGAAACTAAGACCTGCCAAGGACAGCATAGAGTGTAGGGAACCATTCCAGAGTACTCAAAGTGACGGGAACATGAGGTGCATTTGGGCCGCGGCAGGGCAAGAATGGGTGGAATCCCTGGGTAGGGCAGTGATCAGTGCCGTTGCTCCACTACCTGACCTTAACTGACCGGACACATTTGGGGTCCTCAGGTAGGGCGGGGTTTAGTGCCGTGACTCCCTACCTGGGTAACCTAGCGAGCGGAAAGAATTTGTAGTCATGTGAGATCCAACAATTGTGTCTTTAATGGCCATTGGTCAGTAAATTGCGCCTGTATCTCTGTGAGAAGAGTAACTATGACTGTATCAAGAAATTGGGTGTCAGGACGACATCAATTAAAACCATGTATTGGGAAGAAAAGAAGAAGGAAAAAGGCGGACAGGCTCCATCAGAAATTAGGACACCTTAATACTGAGGCGGTGTCTCTTTCTCATCAACTGGACACCTCAGGGTTCTGTACCAAACAGCGTTGCAAAAGCATGACCGAAACGAGAATCAGTATCTGAATCATCACCATCTCCCGGTTGCCAGACTCGTGTCTGCCGTTTCTGTGCTGTGGCCGCGTGGGCCGTCGGATAATCTGAATCGTCGTGTCTTACCAGTCTGCAAGAGTTGTTGTGGTGCCAAAGAGGGACTTGTTTGTCGTGTGGCGTAGGGGCGGTGGGAATGGAGGGCAAGTTAGTGTCGTCGGGCAGTGGCTGGGGAAGGGCATATAAGGGGCCAAAGATATCTAAGTCGTGGTTCCAGGCGCTGGGGTGACTGGGGGCAGAGAAATTGCACCAGTGGTCAGGGATAGTGATCAATTCGGGGAGGATGTCGCTGTCGTCGGAGTCAATTTCAAGATGAAAGTCTGTACCTGTGGGCGGAGACAAGTTTGGATCTGTGGGCGTGGACATGCTGGCATGGCTGGGGGAGAGTCGGCGTAGAGGGTGGACTAGGTTGTCGATGGGTGGGGCGGAATTGTCTCCTATTGCCAGAGAGGTGTGGTGGGACTGGCTACATTGGGATCCGTAGACTTTGAGTTGGTTGATGTGGAACCAACCAGTTTTACCGTTGGGGTATGTTATCTTGTGCACGGAGGGGCTCACTTTGTCCGAAATGGAGTAGGGTCCTGTAAATGTGGGGGAGAGGAAAAAACTGGGGTTGTAAAGGGAAACCACGACTTGCTAACCGACTGTGTACTCTACGGGGTGGACGGTTTTGTCAAAACAGGCTTTACTCTGCTTCCTTCGAACACGTAGTCGGACAGCTGCAGCGAGTTGTGCTGCTTTAATGTTATCTGTAATCTGTTGGACTGCTTTTTCATGGGTGAGGGCGGTGACTGTGGGGCTTGCCAGATCGCGGCCTAATAAATATTCAATACCCTTTATGGGCCGTCTGGTCATGAGAGTGTGGGGGGTGAAACCTGTGGAACTGAAAACGATGTTCTGAATAAACATAAGGACAAATGGAGGAACTGTGTCCCTTGCGGTATTGTTCTGTTGCACCATCTTCCTAATGGTCTTAAAGTTCGATTCATTCTCTCGACAATGCCGCTGGATTGGGGGTGATATGCTATGTGGAATTTTTGCCTGATTCCAAAAATTGTTAAAACATTTTGCGTGACTCTGCCGGTGAAGTGGGAGCCTCGGTCTGACTCAATGCTGCAGGGGAGACCCCAGCTTGTGAATATCTGTTGGGTCAAAATCTTAGCGGTGGCCTTTGCTGTGAGGGAAATGCTTCGACCTTTTAGTAAAGGTGTCGATTACAACCAGCACGTACTTGAAACCCTTTCTGCAAGGGGGAGGGGCCAATGAAGTCGAGTTGCAAGTTTGTCCAAGGGCCATTCACAGGTCGGGTGTGACGTAATTGTCATTTATTTGAGTAACATTCAGGATTGTTCTGAGCACAGATAAGGCAATTCTCGACATAATGGGTTACATCGGTTTTTAAATCAGGACACCAACACAAAGGTCTTAAATGGGCAATGGTATTGTCTATCCCCTGATGTCCGTGTCCGTCATGAAACTAGTAAATGAGCTGATTTCTGTCCTGGCTGGGGACCACATAAATTCCGTCTTTTAAAACTGTGCCGTCCTGTACCGTCAGTGCGTCTTTCCATTTATCATAGGGGGCTGGGAAGGTGCCATCTAAAACCTGTGTGAGGGTGTCGTCTGCTTTTTGGACTTGAGATAGATCCTCAATATTGGTCTGGGAACCTGGACTGAGTCTATCGGTTCGCTTTCGGGAGGCTGCCAGAAGTGACCATGGCGTGATCCTGCTTTGGCTAAGGCATCTGCCTTTACATTACCAGGTGAGGACGAGCGATGATGGTTTCTTACTTTAATGATACCGTATGTGCGCTCTGAGGCTGTCCTGAGAATGTGCTTTAACAACGGGGCAGAGGGTAGAGGTTTCCATCGGCTGGAACAAAACCTCGAGAATTCCACAGGGGCAGGAATTCTGTGAAGCTGTTGCACATACAGGCTGTCCGAGTGTATGTCTGCGGGGGTTGGAAAAGAGTCGGGGTGCTGACTTACATAGGCTATGGCTGCGAGTTCTGCTGCTTGTGAACCTAGGTGGCCAGGCAATTTTAAAGAGATCTCTTCTAGTGGGCATCTAGTTTACCACGTAAATTCCACAACCAGTAATTCTAACTCCATTTTTGATCGTGGAGCAACCGTCTACATACATTTTTAAAGCATTCCCTGTGGTTTGGGAATCCTGGGGCGAAATTCTCCCGAAATGGCGCAATGTCCGCCGACTGGCGCCCAAAACGGCACCAATCAGACGGGCATCGCGCCGCCCCAAAGGTGCAGAATGCTCCGCATCTTTGGGGGCCGAGCCCCAACATTGAGGGGCTCGGCCGACGCCGGAGGAATTTCCGCCCTGCCAGCTGGCGGAAAAGGCCTTTGTTGCCCCGCCAGCTGGCGCGGAAATGACATGTCGGGGCGGCGCATGCGCGGGAGCGTCAGCGGCCGCTGACAGTTTCCCGCGCATGCGCAGGGAGGGAGTCTCTTCCGCCTCCGCCATGGTGGAGACCGTGGCGGAGGCGGAAGGGAAAGAGTGCCCCCACGGCACAGGCCCGCCCGCGGATCGGTGGGCCCCGATCCCGGGCCAGGCCACTGTGGGGGCACCCCCCGGGGTCAGATCGCCCCCCCCCAGGACCCCGGAGCCCGCCCGTGCTGCCTTGTCCCACCGGTAAATAGGTGCTTTAATCTACGCCGGCGGGACAGGCAATTTATCGGCGGGACTTCGGCCCATCCAGGCCGGAGAATCGAGCGGGGGGGCCCGCCAACCAGTGCGGCGCGATTCCCGCCCCCGCCGAATCTCCGGTGCCGGAGACTTCGGCAACTGGCGGGGGAGGGATTCACGGCAGCCCCCGGCGATTCTCTGACCCAGCGGGGGGTCGGAGAATGACGCCCCTGTGTCTTACTGCCTGCATGTGGGTGTAGTGATTTTGGGATAAAGTGTCCTGTGTGTGTTGGGCTGCTATGATCTGGCACTCATGTGGGGTCCCTGCATATTGGAGATTATTGGCCAGAAATGTGTGAGTCTTGGTGCGTTTCACTGTAATGTCCCTGCCTTGTAACAGTAGTGTCCAGCGAGCTGCTCTGATGTGGCTGGTTGAACCGTCCTTTAATCTACCGCCTAATAATAGTTGCGTGGGGGTGTGCTCGGTCAGGATCATGACTGGGTTGAGGCCTGTAATGTATGCAAAATACTGTACTGCCCAAAATACTGCAAGCAATGCCGTTCGCAGGCTGAGAATCCTTGCTCTATGGGGTCCAAAACTCTTGAGAAATAGTCTACGGGTCCTAAGTGATCATGTCGTTCTTGCAGGAGCACTGCTGATAGGGTTCGGTCGGTGGTTGCTACTTCTATGGCATTGGGCAAGTCAGGGTCTGGAACTTGTAAAGCTTTGTAAACTTTGTAAAACTTGTAAAAATGTGCCGAGGGCGCATTTTAAATCTTCAATAGCGTCTGTGTGCTGCGGAAGCCATTCCCATGGGACGTTCTTTTTAAGGAGTTCTGAGAGTGGGGCTGCTTTTGTGGCAAAACCATCTATATGACTGCGGCAATGTTCTACTAAACGTAGGAATGACCGGAGTGCAGTGACATTTTGGGGCAGGGGCAATTTAACTATCGATTCAATTCGTTTCTGTTCAATTTTTCTCTTCCTGTGGGTAATGATGATGCCTAAATAAAGAACCTTTTCTTTTAAAATCTGTGCCTTTTTGTGTTTTACTTTGCATCCGATGGATTTCAGGAGGCCAAGTAATTCCGATAGGAGCTGTACATGCTCCTGTTTTGTGTCCGTTTGCAGGAGCAAATCGTCCACATATTGTATAAGGCATTCAGGTCAGTAAAATTTAGAAAGTCCGTTGGCCAATTGTCGGTGGAAAATGGAGGTGGCATTTTGGGAGCCTTGCGGGTGGCATGTCCACGTGTACTGCTGTCATTGAAATGTAAACGCGAACTTATACTGACAGGCCTTGCCTAGCAGGATGGACCAAAGGCCATTGCTGATGTCCAGCACTGTGTAGTACTTTGCCTGTACTCCCTGCTTGAGCATGGTCTCGGGACGCGTGGCAACGGTGGGGGCTGCTAAAGGGGTTTCCTTGTTAAGTTCTCGGTAGTCGATCGTTAATTGCCATGAACCATCGGGCTTTTTTATGGGCCAAATTGGGGCATTATTTGTGGACTCTACAGGCCGAATTACTCCTTGGTCTAATAAACTATGAATAACTTTTGATATCTCACCCTCGGCTTGCTGTGGGAAACCGTATTGCTTCTGTGGTTTTTGATCGGGACCTGAAATTGTGACCGTACCTGGGATCTTCCCACAATCGTGTTTGTGTTGTGCGAACAAAGCTTTGTGTTTTATGAGGACCTCTCTAATCGTCTGGTCTGCACTAATTGTTTGCGGATTAAACCAATAGTCTCCTGCTGAGCAAATCCTGCTTTCATAATCCCCTACTGTGAGCGTAGCGGGGGCCCTAGCTGTTTTGGCCATTCTCCAAACACATTTATTGACTGGGTCAAACAAAAGGTTATGGGAGCTCATAAAATCGATGCCTAGAATGTGCTCGGCTGTTTGGGGCAAGTTGACTAAAACAACGGGGTGCCTGGTGCTAATGTCCCCTATCTGAATGGGTATGGAGCTGCGATGTATCCTTGCTGTACATGGCCGGTAAATCCACTAAGGGTGATGGTGTCTGTGGTGGGCCATTTGTCACGTTGAAACATGGTGGAGGAGTTTAAAGTGGTGCGGGATCCTCCTGTGTCCCAAAGAAATTCGACTGGTTGTCCCCGGACTGTACCTGTGACTACTGGTCTGCCTGATTTGTCCCAGAGTGTGTCACAGAACCAAGTTGGGAGTCTGAACACCGTCAATCTGTGGAACTGATCGCTAAATCGTCTGGACGGGCGCTAACACTATGCATGGGCCTAACATTGTTCCTAGGTGGGGGGTTTTGTTGTTGCTGTCGGTGCTGGTTCGGGGGGTTCTGTCGGCATTCGCGGGCGTAATGTCCCATGTGTCCACAATTGTAACAACATCGTGGTGCCTGTGCTCTGGGGTGCTGTCCCTCATGTCTACTTTTGTTTATCCATGCTGGGTCCTGGTTAGTTCTAACTGGGTGCATATTTGCTTTTATCTCTTCCTGCTCTGTCTGTCGGTGTAGGGATTGTTCCCATGCTCTGGAAAGTCGTTTTAATACCCATACTTCATTGTGTGTGTGGTCTGCAGGGTCGTAGTTTACACAAGCCTTTTGACCTGCGTCTGTGGCATGTGAGACTAAGGTGCGGGACCATTTAGTGGTGTCCTTCTCATTTAGGTGTGCGCGGTTCAACTGTCTGTAGACTGCCATGAAATGAATCCAAAGGTGACCAGCAAACGTGGTCGGATGCTCTCCCTTCTTTTGCTACAGTGATTTAAACCCTCAACTGGATCTCTTTTGTTATACCTGATTGCGTCTAAAAAGGCCATTTTCATCTCCTGTAGGGTTCCTCCTGCTACATTTTGGGGTTCAGGCAAAGCTGACCTTATGGACTGGCTAAGGCTCATAACTATTAGCTTTATTTCCTCTCTCTCGTCTAGGCCGTGCATAACTTTTTGTTGGCGCACCTCCTCTAAGAAGCTGTGTGGGTCTGCGGTGGGCTGGAATGGACTAATTTTCGTGCAAGCCTCTCTCAACTAGGTTATGGATAGTGGGGTGGTGTAAACGATATCAGGCTCATCCTGATCCGATGACTGGTAACCGTATTCATGGGAGTTGAATTGTGAGTGGGGGTGTGTGCTGCCTGTGCAGTCGGTGCTGCGGGTGCTTTTCTTTTCGGGGCATGGGGGACTCGATTCTGATTTCCCGTGTCCTCTACATACCTTTGGGTGCTTTTGTTTAATTCTTGCCAATCGGGAGCATCTTCCCCATCTAAATTCTGGCCAACAGTATATCTAAATGCATTCTGCACTGATAGCAGTAACTGTAGCTTCTCTATCTGTTGTCGGCATTTCGCATGGTCTACTGTGCTCTGTCTCTGTTCTTTTTTCGTGGAGCTGTGGAGCGCTCACAAAGCTGCTTTTAAATCCGTGCATTGACTCGTCAACTGTGCTCCCTGCTGTTTTGTCTCTTCTCTTACCAGGACTGCGCGCTGTGTATCTTGGTAGGCTTTCTCGTACTGGGTCTGAAAGCTGCTAAGGTGAACTAAACAAGATTGGTGTGCACGTTTCACATCAGCCATCTCCTTATCTTTAGCAGCCAACTGTTCCCAGAGTTGCTCGATTATCTTTTCGCTTTCAGTATTGTTTCCCTTATTCTTCTCTACTTTCTCAACTAACTGCCTGCGGAGCGTCTTCACGACCTCCTCTGTGCCTCGCAACTGTGCCAAACAGGACCCTATTGCCATCGGCTTTCGGACCTTTGCTTCATTTTTCTTATGGACCTCACTTAGATTGTCCCACCAAGTTTGTCCTATGCTTCCTGGGCCTAACTCATCATTTGCACAAAAATTGGACCAAAGGACCAATTGGACGCGATTAAAAGTGACTTTGTCTCTCCGAGAGAACCCACAAACTTTAAATCCAATTGCGTGAAAGAGAAAGAACCACAAGTGCAAGTCCCATATCGACCAAATAACTGAATTTTCCCTTTAAATATTTCCTCAACTCTTCCTCCTACATGGGGCATTGCTCTGCTCTGTTGGTCGCTGCGACCTCAGGTTCCTGTGGGTTCATTAAACGTTCCATCGCTTTAGTGGCCATTGCTTCTAATATCTCTTTTGCTCTTCCTCTAATATCTCTTGCTCTACTTTTAACTTCTATTTCCTTACCTTAAATTTGGGACAGGGGAATAAGGCGGCGATTCGAATAGTGGGTATGGCCTAAGCTATTTTCCGGTTCACAATTCTCTCGACAGTTTGACACAATGCTAGCGAGTTTACCTTATTTTCCCTATTAGGTACGCATGCAGGATAGTACACACTCCCGAAATTCGGTGATTTGGTCGATATGGGGCTTGCACTTGTGGTTCTTTCTCTTTCACGCAATTGGATTTAAAGTTTGTGGGTTCTCTCGGAGAGACAAAGTCACTTTTAATCGCGTCCCATCAGAGTTCGCCAATAATGGTGCTCTTTATCATAATGAGGCTCTATTTATAATATGATGTTATGTCCCAACAGCATCGCCAATATTGTGGGTGTTTCTATTTATCTCGGTGAACCACAAGTCTTTCCCTTATATCGGTCAAATGACCACACAACCAGTTAGTCAGTTCAAAAGATGGTTTATTTACACACACAAGGATTACTTGGACATGCAGACACAATATCTACTCTGAGTTAAACTACACCTATCAGCTACAACAACCTATACTTAACTTCAGGGCGACCGACACTGTGCAAGTGGATAAGGCCTTTATCTTGATCTCATGTGGCTGGTTTGAAGAAGTGGCTCTGTCTCTGCTGGGCTCATCCGTCAGGTAGCGATCGTTGGTCTTGAACTTGGCTGGCTGTCCCTGCTACAGTTGGCTGGCACGGGCCGGATTCAAAGGAGGCTGGCACAGGCCGGATTCAAAAGAGACAGAACACATGGCTGTGTCCCCTTTTATCCCTCTGGGATTTTGCGCTCTTTGGGGTGGTCCTTGATCTTGATCCCAATAGTTCGACAGGGCTCTGATCACTGCCTTCGATTTCGGCCAATAAAGGGGCGGGTGCCTTGGTGTCTGGTCTGGTCCTTAGTGGTCATTGACCTTGGCAGTTGGGCTCTCTGAGTAAAGGGAGTGGCGAAGATCAGTCTGTGGCTGTATCGATTTCTTGAGTGCAGTCCTATTGTTCTGGGGAAATGGGCCATTGGAATGCAAATCAGTGGGGGTTTCGATCAGGCCTAACTACCTGCGTTTCAAATACACAGAAGCTCTGTATCTGTCTGAGTCCTGGGTTGGCCATAATTCCCATGGTCCTTTGCAGGTGTCCATCTCAGATGGCTACATCATGCAGGTTAGTTACGGGATTATGGGGATAGGATGGATTGGACAGATGTAGAGTGCACATTCGAAGGATCGGTGCAGACTCGATGGGCTGAATGGCCTTATTTTGCACTGTAGGGATTCTTGCACTGTAGGGATTCTATGATTCTGTGAATCCGTATGATTCCTTCAGAACTGGAGCTCAACTCTGAAGAAGATTCATATGGACTCAAAACCTTTTTCAGCCACGAACAAGACCCCTCATGACCGTCTATTTGTCTTCCCCAGAAAATCCACCTTCGGGGTCTTGCTTCTGCCCTGACTGACAACACAGGGGCCTGTCCTCCTCCGGAAGCACGTGAGGAGCCATAAATCCGACCCCCTGGTCGAGAGGGTCCAGCTCCTACATGCCAACCCTCAGTATGCCTACGTGGCGCACCGCAACGGCCGACAAGATACAGTCTCCCTCCGGGATCTGGCACCCGCCGGTTCCCCAGCGACCATCACCTACGCACCCCCCCCTACACCGAACACCGCCCCTACATCGCCTACACCCCCCCTCCCCCCATCGCCAACCCACCGTCATGAAGCTCCAGACGACACGCTCCCGGAGTCAACGAGCCCAACACCCGTACCCGCAGCGACGAGTTCAACGCCCGTGCCCGCAGCAAAGCCGGAGCTGAGGCGATCACAGCGAACGTTCAAGGCGCCGGACAGACATGATCTGTGAGCCCACATCACCCCCGCTGGACTTTTATTTTTTAACAGGGGGTGAATGTGGTGAACGTATTGCTGCTACAGTTCACCACTGTATTGCATTGTATTGTATTGTATTATGTTGATGCCCTTATGGGCTCCACCTATGGCTCCGCCCCCTCAGGGGTGGTATATAGATCTGCAGCCTGTAGGCGGCACTCAGTACAGAGCAGTCACAGGCAGGCACAGATCTAGCTTATTAAAACTACTGTTCACTTCTACTAATCGTCTCGTGTGAATTGATGGTCGCATCACTAACCCCATGCTGTACCTGTCCTGAGAGCGTTTGATGGGGACAGTGTAGCGGGAGCTTTATTCTGTATCTAACCCCATGCTGTACCTGTCCTGGGAGTGTTTGATGGGGACAGTGTAGAGCGAGTTTTACTCTGTATTAAACCCTGTGCTGTACCTGTCCTGTGAGTGTTTGATGGGGACAGTGTAGAGGGAGATTTATTCTGCTCTGTATCTAAGCTATCATGTAATTACCCTGAAAGTGATTGATGCTGACACTAGGTGACTGGAATTCAAAGTGGAACATGGTTGTGTACTGACATTCCTCACCTTTCTAACTACAAAAATTCACAGTGCATGTAAAACATGAGCTGCCAGCCACATACCATTAGAGCAAGAAATGGACTGTGGAGAAGCAGTCGTTTATTTCGTTACTGAGTGTGTGAAGATAGACTGGCTGGAACACTTAATGATACAGAGAGGTGTTCACCTTGGCTTGTGCCCAAACATTGTGTGGGTTCCATTTCCACCTCCGAGCACAAAGTCCAGGCTAATACTCCAGTGCTTTCCTGAGGGAGCATGCACTGGCGAATGTGCCACCTATCAGATGAGATGTTAAACTCTGCTCCAGTCTGGTTGATACAAAAGATTTCTCAGTACCATCCAAAAAGGATTAGGGAAGTTCTTTCTGTGGTCCTGGCCAATGCTTGTGGTTCACCACCAAGTCAGATTATCTGGATTTCTATCGAATTTCTGTTTGTGGGAGCATGCTGTCCAGAAATTGGTGCCATGCCTCCTACATTGCAGCAGTCACTGCATCTCTAAAGTACTTCATTGACTGTGAAGTGCTTCAGGATGACCTGAAGTCACAAAACGATCTGTATAAATAAAAGTCTTTCCTTCGGTTATCAAACCCTGCCTGTCTCTGGACGTAGAATTTAAATTGACTGGTGCTGACCAGAATATGGGACGGGATGTGTTCACAATCTCAGTGATTAAAACAGGAGGGTCATGAGAGAATTCTATTCCGTGGCTGAATTGTTGACTTTGTTGTTAATAACCCAGAAAGCAGATTTGTTCCAGGGCTCTGCAACCAGAACCATATTCTGTGCATTGAGCTCTATTGATGAAAGCTTCCCAGCATTCTGCAGGATTCATTAAAATGGGAAATAACAGAGATGTAGCACACGGGTGTTTGATATGATAAGACTCTGCACTGAGCAGGGTTATATGGCCATGCTCCTCTCAGCAAGGGGAAGGATGGCCTTGCAGTTAATTACTCACACTGCTTGCAGCTGCTGCACTGTTCAATGCTTCAAACAGCAGCAGAATAATTGGAAAATCACGATTGTACAGCAGGCTGAGCCCAAAATACATAAAATCTATTTTTGAATGGAAAGGTTTGAAGAACCAAGGAGCACTCCTAGGGTGAGCGTCAGAGGGTTTACAATAATGCTGCAGTCAGATACACAATTGAGGATAGAATTGTCGCTGATTCAATAGAGTAACACAGACTGTGATATCAGCAGGTAAAGCACTATTAAATGACAATATTCAAAGGAGATTAGGGAGCCCTCATAGGGCTCTGGCTAGCATTCCTCCCTCAATAGGCATCACCTGTAACAGATTATTTGTAACAGACTCATATATCTGCTGTTTAAAGGGCCGTATTCTGTATGAGTTTGTTGCTGTGTTCCTCGGCAATAGAAAATAGAACAGTACAGCACAGTACAGGCCCTTCAGCCCATGATGTTGTGCCGACCATTTATCCTAATCTAAGATCAACCTAACCTACACCCCTTCAATTTACTGCTGTCCATGTGCCTGTCTAAGAGTCGCTTAAATGTTCCTAATGACTCTGACTCCACCACCTCTGCTGGCAGTGCATTCCACACACCCACCACTCTCTGTGTAAAGAACCTACCTCTGACATCTCCCCTATACCTTCCACCAATCACCTTAAAATTATGTCCCCTCGTGACAGCCATTTCCACCCTGGGGAAAAGTCCCTGGCTATCCATTCTATCCATGCCTCTCATCAGCTTGTACACCTCTATCAAGTCACCTCTCTGCCCCCTTCGCTCCAGTGAGAAAAGCCCTAGCTTCCTCAACCTTTCTTCATAAGACATGTCCTCCAATCCAGGCAGCATCCTGGTAAATCTCCTCTGTACCCTCTCCAAAGCATCCATATCCTTCCCATAATGAGGTGACCAGAACTGGACACAATATTCCAAGTGTGGTCTGACTAGAGTTTTATAAAGCTGCAGCAAAATCTCACGGCTCTTAAACTCAATCCCCCAGTTAATGAAAGCCAACACAACAGACGCCTTCTGAACAACCCTTTCAACCTGGGTGGCAACTTTGAGGGATCTATGTACGTGGACCCCAAGATCCCTCTGTTCCTCCACACTTCCAAGAATCCTGCCTTTAACCCTGTATTCAGCATTCAAATTCGACCTTCCGAAATTAATCATTTCACATTTATCAAGGTTGAAATCCATCTGCCAGTTCTCAGCCCAGCTCGGCATCCTGTCAGTGTCCTGTTGTAACCTGCAACAACCCTCAACACTATTTACAACTCCACCAACCTTCGTGTCATCAGCAAACTTACTAACCCACCCTTCCACTTCCTCATCCAAGTCATTTATAAAAATCACAAAGAGCAGAGGTCCCAGAACAGATCCTTGCAGGACACCACTGGTCACCGACCTCCAGGCAGAATACTTTCCATCCACTACCACTCGCTGTCTTCTTTCGGCCAGCCAATTCTGTATCCAGACAGCCAAATTTCCCTGTATCGCATGCTCCCTAACTTTCTGAATGAGCCTACCATGGGGAACCTTATCAAATGCCTCACTGAAATCCATATACACCCCATCCACTGCCCGACCTTCATCAAAGTTTCTCGTCACATCCGCAAAGAATTCAATGAGGCTTGTGAGGCATGACCTGCCCCTCACAAAGCCATGCTGACTATCTTTAATCAAACTATGTTTTTCTAAATACTCATAAATCCTATCTCTCAGAATCCTTTCCAATATTTTGCTCACCGCAGACGTAAGACTGATGGGTTTGTAATTCCCAGGGATTTCCCTATTCCCTTTCTTGAATAGGGGAACAACATTCGCCTCCCTCCAATCATCCGGTACTACTCCAGTGGAGAGTGAGGACGCAAAGATCATTGCCAACGGCGCAGTAATCTCCTCCCTCGCTTCCCGTAGTAACCTTGGGTATATCCCGTCAGGCCCAGGGGACTTATCTATCGTGATGCTTTTCAAAATTTCCAGCACATCCTCCTTCTGAATATCAACCTGTTTGAGTCTATTAACCTGCTTCACACTGTTCTCATGAGCAACAAGGTCCCTCTCTCTCGTGAATACTGAAGCAAAGTATTCATTTAGGGCTTCCCCCATCTCTTCAGACTCTAGGCACAAGTTCCCTCCACTATCCCTGGTCGGTCCTACTCTCATTCTGACCATCCTCTTATTTCTCATATAAGTGTAGAACGCCTTGGGGTTTTCCCTAATCCTTCCCGCCAGGGCTTTTTCATGCCCCCTTCTAACTCTCCTCAGTCCATTTTTGAGTTCCTTCCTAGCTACCTTGTAACCCTCTAGAGCCGAGTCAGATCCTTGCTTCCTCAACCTTACGTAAGCTTCCTTCTTCCTCTTGACTAGAAGCTCCACTTCTCTTGTTATCCAAGGCTCCTTCACCTTACCATTCCTTCCTTGTCTCAGTGGGACAAAACAATTCAGCACTCGCAGCAAGTGCTCCTTAAACAATCCCCACATTACTGTTGTGCATTTCCCCAAGAACAATTGTTCCCACTTTATGCTCCTCAGCTCCTGTCTAATAGCAGTATAATTTCCCCTCCCCCAATTAAATACCTTCCCATACTGTGTGTTCCGATCCCTCTCCATGACTATGGTGAAGGTCAAGGAGTTGTGGTCACTGTAACCGAAATGCTCTCCCACTGAGACATCTGACACGAGGGGCGAAATTCTCCCCCAACGGCGCGATGTCCGCCGACTGGCGCCAAAAATGGCGCCAATCAGACGGGCATCACGCCGGCCCAAAGGTGCGGAATGCTCCGCATCTTTGGGGGCCGAGCCCCAACATTGAGGGGCTAGGCCGGCGCCGGAGGGATTTCCGCCCCGCCAGCTGGCGGAAATGGCGTTTGTTGCCCCGCCAGCTGGCAGAAATGGCGTTTGTTGCCCCGCCAGCAGGCGCGGAAATGCCGCGCATGCGCGGGAGCGTCAGCGGGCGCCGCCAGTTTCCCGCGCATGCGCAGTGGGGAGAGTCTCTTCCGCCTCCGCCATGGTGGAGGCCGTGGCGGAGGCGGAAGGGAAAGAGTGCCCCCACGGCACAGGCCCGCCCGCGGATCGGTGGGCCCCGATCGCGGGCCAGGCCACCGTGGGGGCACCCCCCGGGGTCAGATCGCCCCGTGCCCCCCCAGGACCCCGGAGCCCGCCCACGCCACCTTGCCCCGCCGGTAAATACCAGCTTTGATTTACGCCGGCGGGACAGGCAATTTCTGGGCAGGACTTCGGCCCATCCGGGCCGGAGAATTGAGCGGGGGGTCCCGCCAACCGGCGCGGCTCGATTCCCGCCCCTGCCCAATCTCCGGTACCGGAGACTTCGGCGGGGGCGGGGGCGGGATTCATGGCGGCCAACGGCCATTCTCCAACCCGGCGGGGGGTCGGAGAATGACGCCCCTGGTCTGGTTCGTTGCCGAGCACCAAGTCCAATATGGCCTCCCCCCTAGTCGGCCTATCTACACATTGAGTCAGGAATCCTTCCTGTACACACCTGACAAAATATGCTCCATCCAAACTGTTTGCACTAAGGAGGTTCCAGTCAATATTAGGGAAGTTGAAGTTACCCTTGACAACAACTCTGTTACTTCTGCACTTTTCCAAGATCTGCTGCCCAATCTGTTCCTCTCTCTCTCTGCTGCTATTGGGGGGTCTATAGAAAACTCCCAATAAAGTGACTGCTCCTTTCTTGTTTCTGACTTACACCCATACTGACACAGTAGACAAACCCTCCTCAACTACCTCCTTTTCTGCAACTGTGGTGCACTCCATAATTAACAGTGCCACTCCCCCTCCTCTTTTACCTCCCTCCCTATTCTTTGAAAACATCTAAACCCCGGAACATCTAACAACCAATCCTGCCCCTGTGAAATCCATGTCTCCGTAATGGCCACAACATCGTAGTTCCAAGTATTGATCCATGCTCTCAATTCATCTCCCTTATTCCTGACACTCCTTGCATTGAAACAGACACATTTTAACCCATTCCACTAAGTGCAACTTTGCTCTATCAACTGTCTATCCTTCCTCACAGACTTGCTGCATACTATTTATGCCTGTTCAACAGCTACCCTATCCTCTGATCCATAGCTCTTATTCCCATCCCCCTGCCAAACTATTTTAAACCCTCCCGAAGAACTCTAGCAAACCTCCCACCCAGGATATTGGTGCCCCTCCAGTTTACGTGCAATCCGTCCTTCATGTACAGGTCCCACCTTCCCCAGAAGATATCCCAATGATCCACATATCTGAAGCCTTCCCTTCTGCACCAGCCCTATAGCCACGTGTTCAGCTGCACTCACTCTCTGTTCCTTGTCTCACTTGCACGTGTCACCGGTAGCAGTCCTGAGATCATTATTCTGCTTGTCCTGCTCTTTAGCTTCCAACCTAACTCCCTAAAATCACTTTTTAGATCCTCATCCCTTTTCTTAGCTATGTTGTTGGTGCCTATGTGCACCACAAATTCTGGTTGCTCCCCCTCCCCCTTAAGAATCCTGTCGACTCGATCCGAGACATCCTTGGCCCTGGCACCTGGGAGGCAACATACCTTCCGGGAGTCTTGCTCGCAACCACAGAATCTCCTATCTAGTCCCCTAACCTTTGAATCTCCTACAACTATTGCTTTTCTATTCTCCCCCCTTCCAGACTCAGTGCCAGAGACCTGGCCACTAGGGCCTTCCCCCGGTAGGTCATCCCCCCCAACAGCATCCAAAATCGTATAATTGTTTTGAAGGGAACGGCCACGAGGAATCCCTGCATTATCTGCCCGTTTGTTTTCCTTCCCCTGACTGTAACCCAGCTACTCTTGTCCTGTATGTTGGGTGTGGCTACCTCCCTGTAACTCTTGTCTATTACACCCTCTGCCTCCCGGATGATCCGAAGTTCATCCAGCTCCAGCTCCAGTTCCCTAACACAGTCTCTGAGGAGCTGGAGTGGGTGCACTTCCCGCAGGTATAGTCAGTGGGGACACCGGTGGTATCCCTCACCACCCACATCCTACAGGAGGAGCATGCAACTGGCCTAGCCTCCATCCCCTCTTACCTTACAGAATATAGCTGCCCTGTGGATCAACTGGAACTCCGCCCTCCGACTCTGCTCCCAGTCAGCTGCAGTTTCTGTAAACTCCCGGCTCCCTTCACGCTCTTTGAGGAAATGTAGGAAATGAAATGAAAGGAGCACCTTACTCCCTCCTCACCTAACTCCCTCGATCACCAAACTCTCACTATAGCACTTAAATGCACCAAATTCAGCACTCAGTGCAGAGCTGGCTCACATTTATACTGTGACCCTCGCCTCTGAAAAATGTTTCCTGTGAAACATTTTGGGGTGATTTACCATCTTAAAGTGTGTTATATTAATGCAAATTGTTCGTTGGGCGCAATTTTCCGGCCTCATTAAGCTCTCGCTCAAACAAAACGAGGTCGGTGAATAACAGGAGAGGCAGAAAATGAGAACTGCGCCAGGGGCCAAACAGATTGTGATGCAACCGTCCGGCTCCCATAGGCGAAATCGGGATCATGCCGTAGCGTGGCGAGAAACCAAGTATCACCACTTAAGCCCTATTTCCATCCAGTTAATGGGAGCTCCATATCCAACAGCCTCCCGTCATTCAGCGGCCTCCCCAGCAAGTGGTCACGCTGACACTGATTAGTACTCCTTTTGAAAAACGTGAACCTGGCGGAAGGGCTTCTGTGGGGAGCTGGGGAGGTGAGTAGCCATCTTTGTTCACAGGCAAAGAGCCTGGAGGCACTGGGCTTTCCGCCCAGTGCTCAGTGGGGGAGCCTCCTCAGGGGTGGGCCACCATGGGAAGAGGGGGAGGCGCTGGAGGGGTCAACCGGGGGGGGGAGGGGCTGGGGCAACTGCCATGCCAACCCCTGGATCGTATTTACCCATTCAGGGGGCAACCCTTGTCCCTCCTCGTCTGGCCCACCGACCACCCACAAGTCCAAGACTGCTGAGGCCTCCGGCCATGCGGCTGCGGCTATCGCTGATAAGGAATTGGCAATCATGGCTGAGTGAGCACTTCACACAACCCAAGTGGATTCCTGTGGGTGGGCGGCCCATGTAGCATGTGGGAGTTATTGCCTAGCATCCCAATCAGACCACGATGCTTGGACATTGTGCCTGAACACTGCCGAGGCAACACTACACACGCAGCAGTCAACACCCGAACACCCAGGGGATTGGCCACAGCTCTGGCGACATGTCCATGGCGGAGAGGTGGGTGAATGCCACGGGGAGGGAACCAACACCCGGTCCAGGTGACATTACAAGCGGGTATCCAGGGTACAGGGTCTGGGGTAGGTGAGGGGGGCCCACTGCAGCCGGGAGTGCATGGGCAGGGCATTCTTAGTAGGGGGGGAGGGAGGGGATCAATGGGGGAATGGATGGTCCCAGAGTGGGAGCCACCGCTGTTGGTCAGTCTCATGCCCTCTCCCAATTCCTTACAGATATTGAATGATATGCCAGGGATATAGGACCCAGAACTTGCCCTGGTGGTGCTGCTGGTAGGCCGGGCAGCCAGAGGCTGGAGATTGCGGCAGCAGCAGCGTCTGCAGATGCTTCAGGCGGCAGACTAAGCGACGGATCCTGCCCCACACCCTGAGGACCCGGCCGCCCATCAAGCCAGGGAGTGACCCAGAGGGGGTGTCTCACGACGGCCCAGGGTGTACAGGCATCGCTGGTCGTTCGAGCAGATGACGGATAGCGTGTGCCGCAGGAGGCTCCGTCTCAACAAGCAGATGATGCGATACCCGTGCCATGTCCTCGCAGACCCCTGGCACCACGTGGAGGAGAAGGACACCCGCTGCTGGTGACCGTTAAGGTCACCGCAGCTCTGATCTTTTACACCTCGGGGTCACTCCAGGGACCGAGTGGGATCCTGTGTGGTATCCCACAGGACACAGGCCACAGGTGCATCCGACTAAACACGGATGCTCTGTATGCCCGGACGGAAAACTACATCCTCTTTGACATGGACCAAGTCCAACAAGATGCCCGGGCTGCAGGTTTCTCCGCCATCACCACATCCTTCGAGGAGCACCCCAGGATGGGTGGCTGGCTCTTGGGGGATAAGGGGTACCCGCTGAGGACCTGGCCAATGACGCCAGTATGGAGGCCGAAGACCGAAGTGGAGACCCGTTACAACAAGGCCCATGCAGCCACCCGGGCTGTGACTGAGCGGTGCATCAGACTCCTCAAGATGTCTCAAGAGGTTCCGATGCCTCAACCGCTCTGGTAGTGCACATCAGCACACCGCTTTATGGTGGTCTGCTGTGACCTCCACACCCTCGCACAGCAGTGTGGTGACTGTGACATTATGAGAAATGTACAGAACTATAAGGGTTAATGTCATGTCCGAATTAACCACTAGAGGGAGCTAGATGCAGAACTATCTGAAGCATCGCTGCTAAGCATCCTGGAAGAGTGTTGAGGAGAAGGCTAGAAGACAACTGTAGGAAAGCTAGTGTGAGCGAGAGCAGATCATAGTTATTGTATTAGTGTACGATTAGTAGTAGATGAGTGTAGATTGTATATTTATTGTCAATTGTTTATTATGTAGAAGTAAGAGGTCAAATTCAATTAAGTAATGTAAATAAATCTTTAGCTTTGTTTAATCCAAAAGTTAGTTGTGGTCTTTGTGAACACCACACCAAACATCCTAGGATCTGAACCACAAAGAACACCACAGTGACGAGCTGGAGGTTGGTGATGAGAAACATGTGGCCACCTCCAAGGACAATGAGGACGGGAAGGATGGGGACGATGAGGTGGCACTGGACCAGCAGGGCTGGAGGACGAGGCCAGGGTGGAACCTGACGACCAGCCGGAGGCTGCAGGACAGGCAGCAGCGGCAAGGGTGCGGCAAGCCCAGAGGGCCAGGGAGGTCCTCACACTCGCCCAATTCACTTAGGACGTGGCCTGGTCCGTCACCCCCCAGTCCCATTTCCCAACAACCCAGAGTATGTGTCCCATCACTCCAGGGTTCTGGGACTGCTGTGCCGGCACTGTCAGTGGGTCACTGTCGAGGGAAGGGGAGGATGATGATAACCCGCAGAAAGCTGAATGGCAATGCTCCTCAATTTATGCGATAGCCTGAACCCTGAGTGCTCGCCCACACACATCTGCTCGCGGTGTGGCCGGGGACTGGGGATGTCTGGAGCTAAGGGCCAAGGGTTCGGAGTTTGGTCCGCATTGCGGAATAAAGTGACAGAGACATCATACTGGTTATGCGCAAGGGTGATCAATGTGTTTCATACAATTTCCCACTCTCACGATGGAGCCGCCACTCCCGCAGCCCCCTCACCCGCTACCTGTCCACACCCCCATCCCGTTCCCCCTCCCCTGGTGCCCTCAGTGATCCTCGATGTGCTCGGCCTTCCTAGCTCGACTGCTACATCTAGGTGTCTCCCCAGCAGGCACATCAGAGGTGGAGGCAGTCAGCTGCTTACCTCATCCCATGGCCTTCATTGCCCCAGGCGGGTGTCCTCTGCGGGCTTTGGGGGCTTGTCGGTGGCACATGCACAGCTGTGCCGCCCTGTCCCGTGTGCTGGCTTTGAGACACGGCTTCATCAGAGCGGTGGAACTTGGAGGAGCTAATGGCTACTGTCGCCACTCCATGGGATGGGTCCGGATTGCCACTTAGTGCCCCCTCCTCCTGCTTGATGCCCATAGGGCCCGGAGTTCAGCTTGGGATGGAGGGGCAGCTGCTTCGAACCCCGGCTGTCCCTGCACAATCTAGCTCTGCCAGCCCTGGCAGTTCCCCATGGTCTGCACCATCATGTCGACGATGTCTCGGCAATGCTCGTCACTAATTGGGACAGGCTCTGCAGCACCTCGGTAATACTGCCCACCGCGACTGGGACAAGCTCCGAAGCGCTTCGGCCATGCCCATCTGAGAGCAAGGCATGTCCTGCAGAACCTCATCAAGGTCAGCCTGATACTGGGTGACATTCGCCCAGCGAGGCGGACATTGTGCCGAGTCCCTCAGCCATGGCCGTCACCGACATTAATGGTGCCAACATCATACCCATGCTCTCCACTGCCGTTGCCACCCTAGTCGTGTTGGCCTCGGTGCCACTCATTGCCGGTGACATCTCCTGCGCCCCTAGCGGCTATGGAACTGCTGGAGTGTTGCTGACATCTCCCTCTGAATGTTCCGGCTGCTCCCTAATGTCTCCATCAGCTCCGGGATAGCCTGTTCCACAGGCTCATCATCAGGCTGCGACCCAGCTGAGTCCTGGGATTAGGCAGCTCTCTGACTGCTGTCTCAAAGAACAAAACGAAGAACAAAGAACAATACAGCACAGGAACAGGCCCGTTCATTGTCGACACCTCCTCAAAAAACTGATCAAGTTAGTGAGGCACGACCTCCCCTTCCCAAAACCATGCTGTCTATCGCTTATGAGGCCATTTGGTTCCAAATGAGTATAAATCGTGTCCTTGACAATTCTCTCCAATAATTTACCTACCACCGACGTGAGGCACACCGGCCTATCATTTCCAGGATTATCCCTGCTCACTTTCTTAAACAGCGGTACAACATTAGCTATTCTCCAGTCCTCTGGGATCTCACCTGTAGCCAACGAGGATACAAAGATGTCAGTCAAGGCCCCAGCAATTTCCTCCCTTGCTTCCCTCAGTGTTCTGGGATAAATCCCATCTGGCCCAGGAGACTTATCTGCCTTAATATATTTTAAAACACTCAATACCTCCTCTTTTTCGATGTTAGCATGATCCAGATTATCCACACTCCCTACCCAAGAATCAACTTCCACAAAGTCCTTTTCTTTGGTGAACACTGAGCAAAGTACTCATTTAGCACCTCACCCATTTCCTCAATCTCAACACATAGATTTGCCCCACTGCCCTGAAGTGGTCCAATCCTTTCCCTGGCCACCCTCTTGCTTTTTCCATATGAATAAAAAGCTTTGGGATTCACCTTAATCCTACTTGCCAAGGACTATTCATGACCCCCTCCTAGCCCTCCTAATTTCCCGCTTCAGTACCGGGGGTTCCTGCCTGCACCTAAATATATCAGCAGCAGTGTGGTGTTCTCCTCCGAGGTGGTCTCCTGGGAGACTGGAAAGTATGCCACCTGGGATGGGCTGTCGCGTCGGCTGGGGGACCTGTGGTAGAATGAACATATGGTCAGTGGGGGGATGCGTCAGTCAGTAAGGCAATAACAACTCACATTTGACAGGCCCTCTGGGTGGAGCCCGGTGGTTCCTCACCACTGCGCCGTTCGCCAGCCTCCGTGTTGGTGACCGCACTGTCCTTGGCCACACCGGACACCTCCATGTGACCTGTATGTGTTCCACGGATCCAGAGCACCCAACACATCAGCATGGTTGTGCCACGAGTGGTTGCCCTGTGGTTGCCTCCTCACCCCTTGCACCCCACCCCTGCGGAGGGTCCCCCACCCCCAGCCGAGGGTCCCACCCCCAGCCGAGGGTCCCACACCCCGCCGTGCACAGGCGCAGCAAGCCCAGCTTGCTGGCTACTCACCTCCTCGGCTCCCCACAGAAGCCCTTCCTCCAGGTTCACGTTTTTCAAAAGGATTACTATTTGGCGCCAGCGTGACCACTTGCTGGGGAGGCCGCTGAATGACAGGAGGCTGTTGGATATGGGGTGGCTCTTGTTCATTGTATGGAAATGGGACTTAAGTGGTGATAATTGGTTTCTCACCACACTAGGGCAGCATGGTAGCACAACCTAGTACTGTGGCTTCACAGCACCAGGGTCCCAGGTTCGATTCCCCACTGGGACACTGTCTGTGCGGAGTCTGCACATTCTCCCCGTGTCTGCGTGGGTTTCCTCCGGGTGCTCCGGTTTCCTCCCACAGTCCAAAGATGTGCAGGTTAGGTGGATTAGCCATGATAAATTGCCGGATTGCTAAATTGCCCTTAGTGTCCAAAAAGGTTAGGAGGGGTTATGAGGTTACAGGGATAGGGTGGAAGTGAGGGCTCAAGTGGGTCGGTGCAGACTCGATGGGCCAAATGGTCTCCTTCTGCACTGTTTGATGGGCAGCACGGTAGCAATGGGGAGCATGGTAGCATAGTGCTTCACAGCTCCAGGGTCCTCGGTTCGATTCCCGGCTTAGGTCACTGTCTGTGCGGAGTCTATACGTTCTCCTCGTGTCTGCGTGGGTTTCCTCCGGGTGCTCCGGTATCCTCCCACAGTCTATAGATGTGCAGGCTAGGTGGATTGGTCATGATAAATTGGCGTTAGTGTCCAATATTGCCCTTAGTGTTGGGTGGGGTTACTGGGTTATGGGGATAGAGTGGAGGTGTGGGCTTGGATAATGTGCCCTTTCCAAGAGCTGGTGCAGACTCGATGGGCCGAATGGCCGCCTTCTGCACTGTAAATTCTATAATGGTGATATCCTGATTTCGTCTACAGGAGCAGGCCGGTTACATGGCAAATTGTTTGGCGCCTGGCGCGGTTCTTGTTTTCTGCCTCTCCCGCTATTCACCGGCCTCGTTTCACTTAGCGAGAGCGTAACGAGGCCAGAGAATTGTGCCCTTAGTCTCTGAAATGGCGAATCTCACCCTCTAAGTGTGGGCGAAACCGGTGAGGAACTCCCCAGGGCCCCAAAAAGTGACTAAGTGTCGTTTGATAGCAGTGGGACCTTGCTTGCAGAGCCGGGGGGGAATTCCCTGAAAAACCCATCACAACTGAATTTAGAAATGTTTCCATTAAATTCCGCCCACTGCTATGAACACCGTATAATTTTATGTTGCACTTTTAAATATATATACTTTTGTGTGTTAAGGAAGGTTTCAGTTTTGTTTGTGTTTTATTTATATACCTTGGTGCCTGGGAATCTGGATAGACTTGTGACTAAAATGTTTCAGGTGTTTTGGGTTTGTTTACATATACAGTTCTAAGAGGTGTTACAACTGTTGTGTTATGCTTCTTCGTGTAGCATAAGCTGCTTCCTTGATTTATACTTTGACAAAGGAAGCTCCCGACTCAGAGATAGGTTTAACACATTTATTGAACAGTTAACAATTCTCCTACTTGAGTTTGACTCTCCTGCTAATCTTGCTATAGTAACTCAATCTAACTAACCAGTCTGCTCTAAGTAACGTGGTGTGTGTGATGCTTCTGATCTGCCCCTGTCCTACTCTCTAAGTGTCGCCTGTGGAAAGAGACAGAGCATGCGTGCCCTGTCCTTATATATGGGTTGTGTAATGGCCCCTTGTGGTAGTGTCACCACTGAGTGTCTTGACTGCCCATTGGTCGCATCCTATTCTATGTGTTCATTAGCTGTATGTCTGCATGTCATGACGTCTCTGGTGCTCCCTTTAGTGTTTACTTAGTCGTAGTGTATTTACATTAACCCCTTGTGTATTTACAGTGATGCATATCACCACATCCCCCCTTTTTCCGTGTTACATATTTTCTGTACAGTGTTAAAGAAAATTGAACAAAATAGGTAGATAAGTGATGACATGTACAAGTCATGATCACAGTGATGATGATACAAGATCAAAGAATAGTTATGATGACATTGAGGATTATACAATACCAAATAATAGTTATGATGACATTGAGGATTATACAATACCTAATAATAGTTATGAGTCCAAAGTTCATGAATTTACACAGTCGAGTGGCTTTCTTGTGCTGTTATGGAAGTGTTGATGTTGTCAGTCCCTTGTGAACTCCGTCAGTGTCCTGGTGTTTACGTAACCAAGTCATCAGGAGGCGTTCAAATGGTCAAATCACTTCATTGTCTGAGGTGGACTCTTTTTTTCAATGCTTGTGGTAGCAATTCTTGATGACATCTTTCCTGAAAGCTGGTTTGCTTGTCCGTAGTGTAGCAAACGTGAATTGGTAAGATGCGTTGACATGCCATGGTATGTTTGCACTCTCGCCATCGTTCTGAGCTGAGCAGTAATATTGTCCTTCATGGGCAGTGTCATACCAGTTGTTGTTCTATTGTTGTTATTGACATGCTTGTTGTTGTGTTTGTTGCCTCCGGTACGCTTCTTGTTGTTGTCTTTGTTGTTGTTTTTGTAGGTTTAGTTGTCGTGTTTGTTGCGCTCAATGACCACACCGAGTGGAGAATTCGAGTTCTTCACAAAGTTACTTGTGTCAGTGTCCTTTGTGGCATCTGCTGTTTCATTGAGTGTGCCATCTCTGATTCCTCAGCACTCCCCATCTGGAGTCATGTCAGGTTCACTTGAATCATCTTCGGCTTGTCGATGCTCCACGTCTGGAGTCCTTTCTGGTTCACCTGAATCACCTTTGGTTTCTTGATGCTCCCCGTCTGGAGTCATTTCAGGTTCTTGTGGAGAGGCTCGAGTAGATGAGGTTTGAATTAACGTGGTGTCACTGGAGTCACTAGTAGCCTCACTTTGATTATCGAGTGCCTCTGTACATACTAGCTGAGATCTGTCAGTATCGCTGAGATATCGCACATCTTGGGAATTGTGAAGTCTTTGTCACTTGTCGCACATACAGTGGGTAGACCTTCAGTGTCTTCTTGTCGGTTAGATGAGCTGGGTAGACTGTTAGAGTCTTCGTCTGGTGGCTCAAATCATCTGAGTAGACTGTCATAGTGCTTCTGTTGTTCACGTGAGCGTGGCAGACTTGCATCGTCTGCTGCTGGTTGCTTAGATAAGGTGGATAGACCTTCATGGTCTTGTTCAT
Source organism: Scyliorhinus torazame (assembly GCF_047496885.1). Lineage (NCBI taxonomy): Eukaryota > Metazoa > Chordata > Chondrichthyes > Carcharhiniformes > Scyliorhinidae > Scyliorhinus > Scyliorhinus torazame. The sequence continues at coordinate 205,068,160 of NC_092707.1, forward strand.
GCAAGGACTGTGCTTTGGAGTCTTGAGTTGCTCCCATTGTGGAGTCTGTCAATGAGCTCGCTGTGGAGGTTTGTATCGGTCTCTCTGTGGAGTCTGGCATCTTTCCTTGTGTGGAGTCGTGCAGTGGTTTCACTGTAGAGTTGATCTGTGTGCTCTCAACGGAGTTGTGTCGTGGTCTCGCTGTGGAGTCTTTCATCGCTTTCTGTGTGGAGTCGCGCAGTGGTCTCTCTGTGGAGTCTTTCATCACTCTCTGTGTGGAGTCGGGGACTCTTCGTGGTGTGTGGACCACCCTCTGTGTGGAGTCGGGGACTCTTCGTGGTGCGTGGACCACCCTCTGTGTGGAGTCGGGGACTCTTCATGGTGCGTGGACCACTCTTCGTGTTGCGTGGACCACTGGTGTGGCGTCAGGAAACTCTATGTGGGTAGCGCTCTCTGTCTCTTGATGTCAGGCCGCACCAGAATCCTGTACTCATTGGTCGGGATGTCGTCTATGCTGGGCTGAGGATCCTCAAATCTGAAGAACACGTCCATGTTTGTGTAGGATGCTTCAATGTACAAATCATCTTGTTGCGGTTCGGATTTGTTACGGTGCTCGCTACGTCCAATGGTGAAATCATCTTCTGAGTCGTAGTCTTCAAGGACCAAATCATCTCTTTGGGCGGTGCTAACTGCTTGTTGCAGGGTTCTGCGGAGGTTATTTTCACCCACTGATCGAAGTTCAGCCATTGTGCTGTCGTTCCAGGTGAAAGAATTGTGTTTTGTGGCTTTAAAACTGTTTTTCACTATTTTCAGACATTTCCCTTTAAGTGGGCATGGTCGGGGGCCTCTGTCGTCATGACGCTCGTGACATAAAGCGTAGGAATGGATTGCGCATTCGCAAATCGCTTTTCCTTTACTGTGTGCTCTTTTCGCAAGTGCGCAAAACACTGTTTTGTCGACTGGGGAACTGCGCATGTGCGGACTGGGCCGGCTGGATACGTGCAAGATGGCTGCCAATCAAAAATGCTGTTTGCTTCTGTTGCAAGCCTACTTTGCCTCGTGGTGAGCATAGGCACCAGTTTTACCGATTTCTGTTGTGTTCACCTCGCAGTAGTTTTCAAATTTGTCCAGGACTGTCTGGAAGTCTCTCTTGTCTTGCCCTTTGGAGTACCTGAAGGAGTTGAAGATTTCTGTTGCACTTTCACCCGCAATGGTGAGTAGAAGATCTATCTTCTCAGCATCGGCCACGCCATCTAGGTCGGATGGTACCATGTAAATCTCAAATCTCTGCTTGAATGCACGCCAGTTGGCACTGAGATTGCCTTGGTACCTGAGCTGCTGAGGAACCGGAATCTCGATCATCTTGCCTGGGTGCTGTTGCTGGTAGTCACGAATCTTTCTGAGTTGAACTATATAGATTCAACAGGCACTACTGGTACCATGTTGTGTTATGCTTCTTCGTGTCACATAAGCTGCTTCCTTGATGTATGCTTTGACAAAGGAAGCTCCCGACTCGGTGATAGGTTTAACACATTTATTGAACAGTTAACAATTCTCCTACTTGAGTTTGATTCTCCTGCTAATCTTGCTATAGTAACTCGGTCTAACTAACCAGTTTGCTTGAAGCCTCGTGGTGGGTGTGATGCTTCTGATCTGCCCCGTCCTTCTCTCTGAGTGTCGCCTGTGGAAAGAGACAGAGCACGTGTGCCCTGTCCTTATGTCTGGGTTGTGTAATGCCCTCTTGTGGTAGTCTCACCTCTGGGTGTCTTGACTGCCCATTAGTCGTGTCCTATTCTATGTGTTCATTAGCTGTATGTCTGCATGCCATGATGTCTCTGGTGCTCCCTCGAGTGTTTACTTAGTCGTAGTGTATTTACATTAACCCCTTGTGTATTTACAGTGATGCTTTTCACCACAACAACCTTTGGTAATAAAAATATGTGCTAAAAGGGGTTAAAAATTCTGTGATTCTGGGATAAACCACACAACATAGAAAAGCTTTATTGTTGATTAGCAACAGTGATCCAGTGAGACAGACACAGAAAAGACAGGAGTTGAGAGCGGGGGTGTTCAGTGTTTGTGTCAGAGAGAGAGGACAGATAAGTTAAGCTCTCTGGGAAGAAAAAACTGCAAGCCTAGTGGGGACAGTAGTTAACCGAGTAATCAGTTATGGGACTCAGTGAAGTGTATAATTTTGCAGAGTTGCTAGTAGAAGACTGAGTTTAGGGAAGTAATTTGTTTTCTCTGCAGCCGAAGAAAGAGTGAATTCAAAAGCGTGGTTTGTGGGTGTCTCAGGGAGAGATGCGCGTTGGGTAAGAAGCACCAGGTGAATGCTCAGGAATTGATTGGAAGAAGACCATTTGCAACTGTGCCAATCCCAAGTGAGAAACCTTTGTGTCAAGCTGGTGATAACTCTTCACTGGTTTATGTGTCTATAAATATATTGCTGGGGTTAAGAAATAGTGGGAATTTGAATCATCCTCCTATGCATGTATTGAGATCGTTCCGACTTTTTTATCTGGTGTAATATAGCTCACTGCCCTTGTTTTAATAATTTAGCATGTCCAATCCACCTAACCTGCACGTCTTTGGACTGTAGGAAGAAGCCGGAGAACCGGGGGAAACCCACACAGACACGGGGAGAATGTGCAGATGACAAAACATTGAATTCTTTACCCATCAGTCTGGCCTCAATAAAACTCGAGATGGATTTGTAGGCATAGTATTATTTATTTTTAACCAACTTGCAAGTCTGACTCGCTTCTCAGGGACACAGAACACAGAAGCAGTCTCCTGGACCCCTTGGAAACGAATGAGGTCCGAGACAAAGGGATCTCTGTAAATACATTCCAATGTCATCAAATTTCACATACCGATTCCCATAGGTCATCCTACACCCCTCCTGACCTGGCCATACATCCTAATTGGCTCACTTCTCATTCCTTAACCCTGGGCCTCTTATTACCCAGCATCCTTTTCTTCTCCTCCACCAGACACCCCTCCCCCTTCCTTGCCATGCTTTCTGAAATCCTTTGTCTGTGAACTCACTAGAATTAGACCGGACGACATCTACATTACTGTAACTAATATATTTAAACTAACTATTTTATATCACATTCGTCATTCCCTCCTTTTATCATTTCATGATAACTTATCTATTCAATCCGTAGCTACGGCCCCTCAGCTAAAAGATTCGTCGCTGCATTTCCAATTCCTGTTGCAGCCCCCCTTCATCCGCTGCACCCTTGTAGATCCTAACAGCCAAGATTCTAGGGGCGTCTATCTGTTCCAGTGCACCTCGCATTCTACCCATCACGCATTTAAGGATGGCCAGGCCCACAAAGATGCAGCCAATAGCCACTGCCAAATACATGGCCATATTTATCAACCAGTCCTTCCAACCTCCAAATCCCCAGTTACCCCAAGAGCCAGGGTCCTGCATTCCGTCCAGGTGATCCCGTATGCGATCCATAAATTTAGTGATGTTAGTGGTTAGGTCCTGAACTCCCATGATACACTTGCCCTGCACTATGGCATATACCCCACCCTCACGGGCCAGAAGATAGTCAAGAGCATACCGGTTCTGCATTGCAAACAACCGCAGCTGAGACAATTCCTTGGTTATAGCCCCGAGGGCTCCCAAGGTTTCGTTTCCCAGGATGGTAAGGCCATAAATAAAATAATTCCTATCGCTAACCGGTAAGGAACCCCCCACACCTCCCAGTGTCAAGGCGCTCAGAATTCCCCATCCGGCTGAGTGGCCCCGGTTGGGTGCGAGAACCTGAGGTTTTTTCCAGTTCTCGCAGAATTCAGCTGAGACTGCCCGGCGTGCTAACTGATTTTCCAGTATCCACGCAGAGGGGCAGGGGACTGTGGTAGGGACTAGAGTCCCAAAAGCAATTTGGCGGGGTGACAAAACATTAGTCGCTGTGCCATTAAAAAAAAGTTGTATCCTTGCTCCGTGTACAGGCTAGCATCACAATCAGTGTATTAGTTGCGTAGGGATCCCCCAGTAGCCCAGTTTATCCAGCTTTGGAATGCCCATTCGGGCCTCCGAGCAATGCGGAAAGCCCTAGTCCCAACAGTGATATGAGAGAAATTCGCCCAGCCACAAAGGAGCTGGAGGCCGGCATTCAATGGAACGCAGGTGGTGTTATAACAAACGCATTGGCCAGACGCCTGAGTGATATGCCACCTCCTGTCCGTACAGGTGGGGAACAGACATGTTATATTCGTTTCCACCTCTACCAGCAAACAGCCATACCCGTCACTGCTGAAACAATTCTCGTACGACCGGGAGACCCTATTGGGAGTGAAGTGGCTAGGTATGTACGCCCTCCACTGTTGCAGCCTATCATACTGTGAGTGGGAATTATCCCGAGGAAGGGGAAGGCAAATAGCCATACAAGCGGTGGTAAATCTGGGAGAAGAGATTCATACTACCTGGGTTTTCCTCAGTCTGGGTCCTAAATGAATTAAGTGTATCTCCTGATAACCTACGTTCTAGTTGTACTCCCCTCCTTACATGCCCCGTCCTCTCTCTAGTCCCCCTCTCTCTCTCACAACCTCTTTGTACCCTCTCCTGACGGTCTAATTTTACCTTTATGGCACCAATCTTAACACATCCAAAATCAAATTTACATGTACTCCAAAAACAAGGCAATGTCCATGTAATGTTCCCTTCCCATCGCCGGGACCGGTGCAATTGCTTCATGAGTCCTGCATTGTCAGTTAACCTGATGACCTTCCATGAGTCGATACCATACCCTCGTATATGGGGGCAGCGAAGAACATCAACTCTGCATAAACAAAATGTCCTTGTAGTTTAGTTGGGGTTACAGATGTAGATGATATTTCCCTTTTCCATGTCCGTCGCCGATGTCACTCCAAGCGAGGCGAGGCCGAAGATTACACAGGCGGTGCACAGCCACCCCATCATGCTTCACACCTGTAAAACAGCGCTGGGGAAGGGAGGCAGGTTATTAACCGACCTTTTTACAGTGGTAGAGGTGGACCCAATTTACAGTGGTGGAGGTGGACCCAAGCACTCCGCCCCTCCACTTTAACTGCAGTGGCGGTGGTAAGGAGAACTTGGAATGGCCCCTCCCATCGCGGCCCCGACCCTTTCCGAGTCCAATTTTTGACCATGACATAACTACCGGGCTGCAGTGAAAGTGAGCTAGGTAATGGGGGCGGTGGCTGGTGAGCCACGTGGAGCTGGCCATGGAGCTCCTTGAGGACCTTAGTGAGGGCTAGAACATAGGTGGTCATCTCTTCAGTCATATGGTGAAACTGAACCAGTCTGGGAACATGCAGGCTCCAAGGAGTTCTAAGGGGCCTGCCATAAAGGATCTCAGCAGGAGAGAGCTGGGCCGGTCCCGCAGGTGAAACCCGCAGCTGGAAGAGGGCAACGGGGAGCAACTTAAGCCATGTCAGTCCTGTGTCTGCTCTTAATTTAGCCAATTTAGTTTTGAGGATCTGATTGTGTCTCTCAACCAACCCGGCCGCCTGCGGTCTGTACGCACAGTGTAACTGCTGGCGTATGCCCAACTGGGAGCAGAACTCCTTGTTAATCTGTCCAATAAAATGAGGCCCGTTATCAGAACTTAACTGAGCTGGTATACCGTACCGGGGAATGATTTCCCGCATCAGAACTTTAACCACAGTAGCAGCTTTATTAACGGTAGTCGACGATGCCTCGATCCATCTGCTGAACACATCCAGAATGACCAAAACATATCTATAACATTGACACCTTTCCAACTCAATCTAATCCATTTGGAGCGTCTCAAAGGGACCATTGGGCAACGGGTTTGCCCCATCCCACAAGGGATGCCTTTGCCGGTGTTATATTGCTGACAAATCAAATACTGATTACTGATACTCTGGGCCAGCCCCTGAATTTTAGGGTGCCACCAAGTGTCCAGCAACAAATCACTAGTCCCCCGAGCCCCACAATGAGTTGCAAAGTGTACACATTCAGTGACCCATGAAGCCAGTACATCAGACATACAAGTCTGATGTGCTGGCGTGGTCCATAAAGAGGAAACAGAATCATATGTACAACCTAACCGTTTCCACATTTGTTTGTCACTCTCAGGAGCGTCTTCCTATAACCTTATGACGTCTTGGATGGTTGGCATAGGCTTGTCAGAAGTAGACTTATTTATAGCAGATCGTTTAGTCTGACTTAACATTTTAGGCACCATCACTTGCTGAATTTGCGCGGCTGTCCGCGCTGCACAATCTGCTTGTTCATTACCAATGTCAACTGGGGTCGGAAATCTGCGCGGGCATAAGGAGGGCCTGCAGTAAGTCATTAACTAAACCGCGGTGGGATATTTCCGTGCTGGCCGAGATAAGGAATCCCCTAGTGATTAGCACTGTGGCTTCACAGCGCCAGGGTCCCAGGTTCGATTCCCTGCTGGGTCACTGTCTGTGCGGAGTCTGCATGTTCTCCCTGTGTCTGTGTGGGTTTCCTCCAGGTGCTCCGGTTACCTCCCACAGTCCAAAGACGTGCAGGTTAGGTGGATTGGCCATGATAAATTGCCCTTAGTGACCAAAAAAGGTTCGGAGGGGTTATTGGGTTACGGGGATAGGGCTTAAGTGGGTCGGTGCAGACTCGATGGGCCGAATGGCCTCCTTCTGCACTGTATGTTCTATTTTCTATGTTCTCTGTTCTATTCTTCCAGAGCTGTGGGTTGGCTGAAGTCGAGTGTTAATCGTTTCAGTGACCTCAAAATATTTTATGGAAGTGCCGTCTGGCATGACTTGAAGTGCGTACTTTGTTGGATCTGAATGATCCACTGCCCTCCTTACCATAGGCCCCAGATCCCTGGCATGGTACTGGTCGTGGACCTGACGTGTAATATGAGGGCCCACAGAAGCTGACTGTGGCCTTAAATGTGGTGGTATTGTAACAAAATCGGCTATACCTTCTTTTCCCGTGACTGTGGCTGTAACCTTGACTGGCCATTCGGTCCCAATTAACGGCCGGTATTTGTCCTCCAACTCCCTGTTTTGTCCGGTTCTGTCATAGGCCAGGGTAACGTGGTGCAGTGAATGTTCAATGTCTAATGTCCACCACTGGGGAGTGATAGAAATATAGCACTGTTGTCTCATCCTCCATGATTGAACCATTACCCCTTCGTCTCCGCATTCTAGCTGTAGCTGGAAGATACACAGTAAATCTCGGGCCAACAAGTTGCAGTCCAATCCAGTAGTCACCACAAACTGATGATCCGCAGACTTATTCTCATAAGTGACTGTCACAGGTTCAGAAATAGGATACTCACACACCTGTCCTTGGAACCCCGACAAATGCTGCGTGTGGTCGGATAGTGGTAGTCGAAGTTCTGATTGCACAGAAGACATGGCTGCTCCAGTGTCGATTACAAATGGGCAGTGTTGATCTCCTATCTGCAGATAAATAATAGGTTCCCTGTCCGATTGGAGAGTCCTTATGACTAAATTAGCTAGTCAATCTTGTGTTGGGAAAGGGTTTGCCTGGGAGAAGTCGGTGTACCTCGTCTGCCCTCCCCTTGGTGGGTACCCCCTCCTTTGGGTCGGGTAGTCTCCTTCTGCTGCCCGTCTTTTAAAGGGGCATTCCTATTGCTAGTGATCTGCACGGCCGCAATTAAAACATGTATTGTTCCCTCCGTATCTGCCCCGTCCTCTTTTCCCAGTAGACCAATGGCCCCTCAGAGGGGGCGGCAGTTGTGAAGCTGTTGGTACATACAGTGGGCCATAAAGAGGTGCTGAGGGTCCATTTGGGTGGGTTTGATATCCTACCCCATGTTGATCCACCCACCCAAGGTCACAATATTGGGGTTCCAGCTGGTAAGCCACCGTATCTGAAATGAAATGAAATGAAAATCGCTTATTGTCACAAGTAGGCTTCAAATGAAGTTACTGTGAAATGCCCCTAGTCGCCACATTCCGGCGCCTGTTCAGGGAGGCTATTACGGGAATTGAACCGTGCTGCTGGCCTGCCTTGGTCTGCTTTCAAAGCCAGCGATTTAGCCCTGTGCTAAACAGCCACTTCCGCTGGTTGGGGTCTCAGATCATCCATTTTCATTACATACTCAGTCTTAATCTTTGTAATTGAGCCTCCTTCCTGGCCTACACCCTCCTTCCAATAAAATCTAACTGCCCTGGCCATCTGAGAAGGGTCGTTCTCTGTCCAATTCATGTTATTACATTTCACGGCAGTAGCCACGGAAGGTGGTAGGTAATGCATTAACATAGCACAATATTGAGGGGAATTCTGACCATTTTGGTACGGCAAGTCGCCTGACTGCCCACGGTAGATTTCATTAAAACGTTCCAGAAATTCCTCTGGCTCTTCAGTCTTTTTAGGTTTGAGGTCTAAGATATCAGAAATGTTTATGGGCTTTTGAAATGTGACATTCACCGCATTCAGGATTTGTGCCCGTCTATCATCGTCCAAAGCATGGGCTTGCTGAAGTGCGGCGTGGCTAGCATAATTCAAGTGATTGAGATGATTGCGGTACTCTGCTGGGGTTAAAACCTGCTGGACTAGGGCCCGGAGGTCTCTAGAATCAGCTTGATAAACTGAGATAGTAGTTCTCAGATAATCCACGAAAGCAGCAGGAGATTTCTTCCTGTCTGGGATTGCAGCCAGAATAGCCATCATCTCACTGGGTCTCCATGGGAAATAAACGTCTATCGTGGGCTGGGCGGCCGCCGTTACAGCATCAGGGTTTGGTATTTTCCTAATCGGCAACTGTCTCAGAGTCTCACTAGGGGGCGCTCTAGCGGATTCCTCTGGCTCTTCAAAGACTTCAACGTCCTTCCCTTCCACTAGGGGGAGCTCCAGCTCCTCAGAACCATTCCCATCCTCTTTCTTTGTTCTCATACTTTTCTGTCCTACCAAATCGGTCTGAAGGGATCTTGGTGGTATGCGTGATTGTTTCTGGATAGGATCAGGCCCCTCTCTCATTGTCCGAGATCGGGTCCTAGAGCTAACTGAGCTTGTTGAACAGAGCCCCCCTTCTCTAACAGACGGTGAAGATGCTGAAATAGGACCCAATTTATCAACCGAAGGGGCTGGAGCGGCTGGCATGATTTGAATCTGCGGAGCAGTGACTGGATATAAATTATGATACCCTGGTGATTCCGGAATTAGTACACACAATGCTACTGGTGCAGTCGGGACTCTACCCGACATGGTCCAATTTTCTAGGTCCTCATCTCCTTCTGTCAATGCAAGGCCAGCCATTGAACTACGTAGCTCCCTTTTTTTTAACTTGAGTCCACCCTCTCTTTACTTGCGCGTTTTTTTTGAATGCACACTCCTTTTTCAAGATCTCCAGAGTTTTCTGGTTCCCCCTTTCACTAATTGGAATCCCCATTTTAAGGGTATTTTCTTGCCAACTTAATAACATGATCTTATCCCTCTCATGTTGACAATATTGTCTCCATAATCTAATTAACTCTTTAGCTTTCATACTTTGGATCTCTTTTTTTATTTAGCTTAATCAACTATAGTTTTAAAAACACTCTCGTGGAACTAAACCATCTTTCCAGATGTCCCATCAGTTCATCAAAAACACTCGTAGAACTAAACCATCTTGCCAGATGTCCCATCAGTTCAATTTTCTAATCCCCAGACTGACCTTTGATTTCGTCGAGACGGTCTTTCCGTACCAACCGCGAATGACCAGACCAATCAGATCATGAGAAGAGGGGAAAACCAATGTGTGTCATTTTCCAGCTACACACATTGTGGGCCCGTTTCCACTTTCCTTGTCCAAAATCAATTTAATTCTGATTTCGCAGTTGGTCGGTAACTGTCTTGAGAAATCCCGGGTTTCGGCACCAAATGACAAAACATTGAATTCTTTACCTGTCAGTCTGGCCTCAATAAAACTCGAGATGGATTTGTAGGCATAGTATTATTTATTTTTAACCAATTTGGAAGTCTGACAAGCTTCTCAGGGACACAGAAACCAGAACCAGTGTCCTGGACCCCTTGGAAACAAATGAGGTCCGAGACAAAGGGATCTCTGCAAATACATTCAAATGGCATCAAATTTCACATACTGATTCCCATAGGTCATCCTACACCCCTCCTGACCTGGCCGTACATCCTAATTGGCTCACTTTTCATTCCTTAACCCTGGGCCTCTTATTACCCAGCATCCTTTTCTCCTCCTCCACCAGACACCCCTTCCCCTTCCTTGCCATGCTTTCTGAAATCCTTTGTCTGTGAACTAACTAGAATTAGACCAGCCTACATCTACATTATTGTAACTAATATATTTAAACTAACTATTTTATATCACATTCGTCACAGACTCCGCACAGACAGCGACCCAGCCAGGAATCGAACCTGCGACCCTGGTGCTGTGAAGCCACAGTGCTAATCACTGTGCTACTGTTATCTGAGGGTTCTATATGAAGTGATGTTGTACAGTCTGGATCTAGCTTCCACTGGACGTGGATCTAGCTTGTGGACATACTTATTGCTCTTAGAGGCCGTCCTATTCAGAAAGTGCTTGGTCAGCCCCTTCAGAATGCATTGAGTCATCCACATTGTTATGACCAGCCCGAGGTGAGGTTCCCCAAAAGTTGTTGACCCCAGGCGAGACCCCTTGACCTGTCACCATCTGCCTGGGATACCCTCTAATTGTACAAACTCGGATGAGGAGGGTGACTGGCTCAGTATCTTTATTCAACCCACCCTCTGCTGGGAGCCACAAAGGTTTAATCCAACAAGGTTTCCTTTCCCTTGGATACCATTTCCAGACCCAATAGGTATGTTTAAAAAGGAGCCAATTTGACTAAACTTTCTTGAGTTGAGATAGAGTAAGTTTATTAACCACTAGAGACCATAGGAAATGTGAACAGGAATAGGTGGGCTGGTCCTTCGAGCCTGCTCCACCATTCATCCAGACACAGTACGAAAAGGCCTATCAGGACATGCAACGCGCAGTCCTGGTAAGAGAGGAAACAGAGAAACAGGTAGAGGCATTGCAAAGGCAGTGTAGCGACCTGAAGGCAGCATTAAGAGCACTCCATGCTGCCACCACGGAGCACAGACAGAGCTCACTAGATCACGCAAAGTGCCGGAAGTAGATTGCAGAACTGCAGTCTTTACTTTCGGTTCAGAATGGATTCCACAGCACCTTTGGATCCCAGTTAGATACAGAAGACGGCCATGATTGGGAAGAATTAAATGAGACCGCGCATAGATATGTTCAGGGAACATGTGCGCAAGGAAAGCCCCAGAAGAGAAAAGCGCCCCAACCCCCACAGAGCAGATAGTTCAGGCACCAATGAATCCAGTAACCACCCACCGCACAGTCACATCGGAAGGAGACACGGAATTCCTGTACATGACCCCCTTAACCGTGACCCAATTACGGGACACGTGCGAGAAAATCACACCGTTCCTCCCCACCTCAGACCCCCACCACTTCTTTGCTAGAGTAAAGCAGCAGGCGACCATGTACGGCCTGGACGAGTGTGAGCACGTGAAGCTCACAGTTGTGAGTTTAGACCCTTCGGTCGTAGCAGCCCTTCCCGACCCACAGAATGTCGGAGGAGGCACCCTTGCAGAGATGCACACGGCGATCCTATTTGCGATCGGCTACAACAGAGGTGACCCCGTAGAAGGCCTGAATAAGTGCAGGCAGAAAAAGACGGAACACACCACAGCGTTTGCTGGACGTCTGTGGATCCATTTCACAGCAGTTTTTGGAAATCTAGACCGCGCCCATTTGTCCCAAGACGGTATGGTCAAATGGACCCGCACCCTTATCTCCCATACCACAGAGGCGGGACAAAACGCCTGTACGAATTATGACCCCTCAGAGGAAGCCCACAATGAGAAATGGGTTTTAAAAAGACTGTCCCGCGCCTGGGAGCAGTCTGTACAAATCAAACCCGCAGTTAGGAAACCCGAGGAACATCAGGCAGAAGCAGACATCCAAGTGGTGAAAACACACCAGAACCCCGCATGGGTGAACGAAGGCAGGAACAGCCCCCCACAAAAGCCACAGGAGTGTTACAACTGTGGACAGTTAGGACACTTTGCACGAGAATGCAATGCCCCACGAAAGCCACAGAGAGCCCAACAGGCAGGCACTCTGAATAAGAATAGGACAGAGCCCATACATAGTGTGAGCACCCGTTCAGACCTGACGGGCCTGAACGGAACGGACTGACGGTGTTCGGGCTCCCCCAGTTGGGTCTGCGACACCCTTTGGGATAGGTCCGGCCGACCAGTAGTTGCAGCAAAGATACGGGGGCAGCCCATCGAATTTCTCTGGGATACAGGAGGGTCCCGCACTGTCGTGTTGGGTGTTCCGATACACAAATGAACCAACACGGTTGTAGATGGTACAACTCTGTTTTATTATTCTGTACAATAATAACTATTAACTTCTGGCTGTGGTTCGTGCTTCACCAGCTAACCTGGGGACCCAGCCCTAGCACTATCTTGGTGAGGCACTCAGCACATGGTCTATGTCTGAGTGGCACGCTGTGAGCTCTGTGCTCTGAGCTATCTCCTGATAGAATGAGCGGGAACTGTGGTGTTCCCTGTTTTATAGTGCGTGTGCTCTCACTGGTGATTGGCTGTGATGTTGTGTGTGTGTTGGATGGTCCATCTACCTGTCCATCAGTGTGTGTGTGATTGCACCATGATATGTTAATGTGGATATCATGACATCCTCCCTTTTCACAAAGATATGTGCCTACATGGTAATAAATATTGGTGTGTACTGAGAGCATCTGAGTATGTGTGTGCAATATTTACAGCATGTACATGAGGCTAAACAATATACATAGGAAGGTGTCAGGTGCAACTGAACAACAAGGTTGTACCACAAACAAAACATGTGCAATCATCAAATATCAAAAGAGAACTCCTGGACGACAAGAAAGAAACACGTTAACATTATTGCACAACATGTCAGTGAGTCCAATGTGCAAACAGGCTCATAAGTTCAGTCTATTAGGTGGGCGACGAATTCAGGTTGACCGTTAGGGTGGCACACCATTCATCGCCCAGATTAATGCTGTGCACTGGCACCGGCTGGTGGGTCCTACTTGGGGACATCCGGATCCTGTCTATTACCGCAACGCGGAAGGGTTCCCGGTCGTCGGTGTCATCGGTCTGCACATCGTCAGGGTATGACTCGGTGTATGGGGGTTGAATGGCCCGCACGTCCCTGCAGGCTGGCAGAATTGCGGAGGGTTGGCAGGTTGAGCTGCTCGGCGGCAGGCAGCGTAGTGGCCCATCCTGCCACAGCGGAGGCATTGTCGCGTTTTGGCTGGACATTGCCGCTTTAAGTGTGCGGATCCACAGTTGCCGCATGTCGTGACGTCATGGCATTCGTTGCGCCACCGTGCATGCGCGGTGCGGTCCTGCGTAGAGCGCGCCTGCGCATCACGTCACTCTGCGTCAACGTCCCCTCTTTTGGCGCGTACAAGCGTGGGATGCCTCAAAAAGCCGCAAAATGGCCGCCCTCATCCGGGCCGCGGGCCGGGAGGATCTCGATCGACTGGACCCGCTCGGCCTCATAGGACCCCTGCCGTGCCGATTCGGCTGCCTGGAATTGGAAGTACCGGCTGGTCGCGTTTTCGTGGAGGACGCAGGTTTCGATGGCGGTGGCTAGGGTGAGGCGCTTTATTTTGAGGAGCTGCTGGCGTAGGGTGTCCGAGGTGACCCAAAAAATTATCTGATCCCGAATCATGGAGTCGGAGGAGGCCTCATAGCCGCAGGACTGCGCGGGGATACGGAGGTGTGTCAAATAAGATTGAAAAGGCTCATCCTTACCGTGCAGGCGCTACTGGAAGAGGTACCTCTCGAAGCTCTCATTAACTTCCACACTGAAGTGTTCCTCGAATTTTAGAAGGACCATCTTGTACTTCGTCTTGTCCTCGCCTTCCGCGAATGAAATGAAATGAAATGAAAATCACTTATTGTCACGAGTAGGCTTCAATGAAGTTACTGTGAAAAGCCCCTAGTCGCCACATTCCGGCACCTGTTTGGGGAGGCTGTTACGGCAATCGAACTGTGCTGCTGGCCTGCCTTGGTCTGCTTTAAAAGCCAGCGATTTAGCCCAGTGTGCTAAACCAGCCCCTGGTTGCCAGGGAGTTGTAGATATGGATGGCGTGTTGCCCTTCCGTGGAGAGGAGGAGGGCGATCATCCTGGTGTCTGATGCATTCTCCCTGTCTGTGGCTTCTAGGAAAAGCTGGAAGCACTGTTTAAACAGCTTCCAGTTTACGCCGAGATTTCCAGCGATTTGGAGCGGCTGCGGCGGGCTGATGGTGTCCATGGTGCAGGATGGCGGATCTCTGAAGAGGTGCAGGTAGGTCTCACAGTCGCTGGCGAGTTTCTCATCCTGGTACCATGTCGTGTTGGGTGTTCCGATACACAAACAAACCAACACGGTTGTGGATGGTACAACTCTGTTTTATTATTCTGTATAATAATAACTATTAACTTCTGGCTGTGGTTCGGACTTCACCAGCTAAACTGTGGACCCAGCCCTAGCACTATCCTAGTGAGGCACTCAGCACATGGTGTATGTCTGAGTGGCACGCTGTGAGCTCTGTGCTCTGAGCTATCTCCTGGTACAATGAGCAGGAACTGTGGTGTTCCCTGTTTTATAATGCGTGTGCTCTCACTGGTGATTGGCTGTGATGTTGTGTGTGTGTTGGTTGGTCCATCTACCAGTCCATCAGTGTGTGTGTGTGATTGCATCATGATATGTTAATATCGATATCATGACACGCACCACAATCAATTCCTCCACCATATTCCAGAAAGACACGTGGCCCACTACAGCCACCATCACCCTAGCGGCTTTACAGGCCACTCACAACAGGGACACATCACAGCCCCTGTACCCATTCACATCGGCAATATCACCACCAAGCACCCCGTAGTATTAGTCGACCTGCCTCACACATCAGAACACATTTTGGGAATTGATTTTATGAATTCCCACAACCCGTCCTTTGATCCAGTCAACCAGTGTGTCTGGAGAATGGCAAAATCCGCAAGAGCCCCCGCAACGCTCACCATAGGAGAATATGCAAACAAGATTAGCGCAGTCGGCGAATTTTGGTTTGACCTGACCACAATTAGCACCGACAAGCAGGTTAAGGCAGTTCTGCAGAAGCACAGGACAGCATTCGCGCCCCACAAACATGACTGTGGCCGGATGACTGGTTCCGTTCAAATCACAGGACCTGTCCCTAGACCCCAAAAGCAATACGGATTTCCCCAAGAGGCAGAGCGAGAAATCGCATAAGTTATCGACAGCTTATTAGAGCAGGGCATACTCAGATCAGTAGCCTCCACTAATAATGCCCCGATTTGGCCAGTGAGAAAGCCCGATGGATCATGGCGACTGACCATCGATTACCAGGAACTCAACAAAGTCACCCCCGCAGCAGCCCCCATGGTAGCCACAAGTCCCGAGACCATGCTCAAACAGGGACTCAACGCACAATACTTTACGGTTTTGGACGTCAGTAATAGATTCTGGTCCATTCCATTGGCAAAAGCGTGTCAATACAAATTTGCCTTCACTTTTAAAAATCAGCAGTACACGTGGACATGCCTTCCACAAGGATTCCACAACTCCCCCTCCATTTTCCACCGACAACTGGCAAATGGATTATCAAACTTTTCTCGCCCCGAATGTCTGGTCCAGTATGTGGACGACCTATTACTGCAGACAGACACCAAGGCAGAGCACATCGCTCCTGTCCGAACTCCTGGAACTCCTCCAGAAAATTGGTTGCAAAGTAAACCCCAAAAAGGCCCAGATTTTGGAAAACAAGGTGATATATTTGGGTACAATTATCACGCACGGTAAACGCGTGATCGAGCACAAAAGAATTGACTCAATGGCCAAATTGCCCCTTCCCCAGAACGTTTCAGCCCTCCGGTCGTTTTTAGGACTGGTTGGCTACGGCCAAAACCACATTGACGGTTTCGCCAGCAAGGCAGCACCCCTCTCAGACCTCCTAAAGAAAGGAGCCCCCTGGGAATGGCTTCTGCAGCATACGGATGCTGTGGATGCTTTGAAAAGAGCCCTCATTGCAGCTCCCGCACTACAAGTTCCAGACCCGCTTTCCCCCTATGCTATAGAGATAGAAAGCACCGACCGCACCCTTTCGGCCGTGCTCCTCCAGGAACGGCACGAACAGTTAAGACCCGTGGCTTACGCATCCAGACTTTTAGATGCTGTGGAGCAGGGATTTTTGGCCTGTGAAAGGCACCTGCTCGCAGTTTTCTGGGCAGTTCAGTATTTTTCCTACATAACCGGACTAAACCCCATCACAATCCTCACAGAACACACCCCCACCCAACTTTTACTTGACGGACGACTTAAGGACGGTACAGTTAGTCAGATTAGAGCAGCTAGATGGACCCTTCTTTTGCAGGGACGGGACATCACTGTTAAAAGGACCAAGATCCACATTTCTTAGCCGATAACCTTCAGTACCCAGGCACTCCCCATGAATGTGAAATCATCTCACCGCACCACAACACAGGCCCCTTTATTGAAAACCGCCCCCCCCCCAGAAAGATAGGTAGTTCACCCCAGAGCCCCCAGCACACAGACACGTGCAAACCTTTAAGAATATATGAGGATGGTTCTTCCACAGTATTAGACGGGAAGCGCATTACAGGATGTGGCATTTATGTTGAGGACGCGCAGGGACGCGCCCTAGAAGAAATCTCACTGAAACTACCAGGACACTTAGGCGCACAGGCGGCAGAACTAGCAGCCGTGGCGTACTTTGTGGATCACCGAGATCCTTCCCCAGCCCAGCAGACATACACTCGGACAGCCTCTATGTCTGCAATAGCCTTACAGAATTCCTACCCCTATGGAAAGCAAGAGGATTTGTTTCCGCAGACGGAAAACCCCTCCCTTCAGCCCCATTGCTCCGCCACATTTTAGAAAAAGCACAGAACAGGACATTCGGAATTGTTAAAGTTCGCAGTGACCACCGTTCCTCCCCCTCTGGAAATGTAAAAGCCGACGCACTGGCAAAAGCAGGTTCCAGGCACGGATATTTTTGGACACCTCCCCGAAAGCGCACCAGTGAATGCAGTTCAGGTCTCGACGACTAATATTGAGGATTTAGTGCAGGCCCAGAAGCAGAATAACAATCTCAGGGAGATTTTGAAAGGACAATTTCCAGCACCTTGCGATAGATTTTAAAATGCAGTGTCCAGACATGACGGTGTGGTGTTAAAAGACACCCTTTATGTGGTTCCTGAACAGGACCGGAATCAACTTATTTGTTTGTTCCATGACAGTCATGGACATCAGGGAATTGATCCCACTACAGCCCACCTCAGGCAGCTCTGTTGGTGGCCCAGTTTAAAAGAAGACGTAACGCACTACGTTGAGAATTGTCTTATCTGTGCCCAGATCAATCCGGACAGGTACGCCAAGAAAGCTCAACTTAGCCACACCGCCCCGTTAATGGCCCCTGGACTAACCTCCAGATTGATTTTATAGGACCATTGCCCCCTTGCAGGAATGGTTACAAGTACATATTAGTCGTCATGGACACTTTTACGAAATGGGTAGAGGCATTCCCATCCAGAACGAACACGGCAAAGACCACCGCAAAGATCTTAACCCACCACATCTTTACGAGATGGGGACTCCTGAAGAACGTCCTCACGATATTTGGCATTACCCAAAAATTCCACATCGCATACCACCCCCAGTCAAGTGGTATCGTGGAGCGCATGAATCGGACCCTAAAATCAATCCTCAGAAAAATGGTCCAACAGAACAACACCACTTGGGATTCAGTCCTCCCTTTTGCGCTGATGTTTTTGAGAAATACTGTCTCAACTTCCGCAGGTTACACCCCACACACTCTCATGACCGGACGCCCCATGAAAAGCACAGAATTTTTATTAGGATTGGACTTGACCAGCCCCGAAGTGACGGCCCTCACACACGAGAACGCAGTCAAACAGTTAGTGGAGAATGTATAAACGGCTCAGCTCGCAGCCGCAGTAAGATTAGGCACACGGAAGAAACAGAGCAAGGCCTGTTTTGACAAGACAATGCATGCGACTGAGTTTGAGGTAGGACAGCAGGTCATGCTCAATTTATAACCCCAGCACATTCCTGTCACCGATGTATTCGGGTCCGTACTCCATTGCGGACAAAGTAAGCCCCTCCGTGTACGAAATTAAGTACCCCAACGGAAAGACTGCGTGGTTCCATATTAACCAGCTTAAGGCATATGGCCCACAGTCCAACCACGCACACCACGTCATGCTCGACGCAGCAGACCACACCCCGCTCACAGCTAACGTATCCCTACCCTCCCCCAACACGCCCACCACATCCACGGACTCGCCCCCAACTCCACCCCCAAACTCTAGACTCCGCCCCGGAACGCCCACAGACAACAGCGACTGTGACTCAGACAATAGCCATAGCACGCCACCCTACTATCCCCAGGCAACAGGACCCACACCCAGCGAATCTGACCACAATTCGAGTGATCCCTTCCTCATCACTTTCCTCAACAAACCCCACTAAAGACCACCGCCCTACAATGACGATTCCGTCCCCACAGACCTAGACACCACCTTTTGGCACCGCGACAACTCATACAGAGTTGTCTGAAATGACGAGATGGACCCCAAATCGCACCATGCAGCCCTATCAGCCCTTATACACTCGAGAGTATGGCATCCGGGAGAAGATGACGACTTTGAGTCTGACTCCCAAAGCCAGAACCCCTTTGCGACCCTGTTCGCAACCGATAACTGAGGTGTCCATGACGAATGTGATATAAAATAGTTACTTTAGAGATATTAGTTACTGTAATGTAGAGATAGGCCAGTCTCATTCTGGTGAGTTCACAGACAAAGGATTTCAGACCGCATGGCAAAGCACGGATGAGGTGTGTCCACCAAAGGAGGAGAAAAGGATGCTGGGTAATAGGGGCCAGAGGAAGGGATGAGAAGTGAGCCAATCAGAATGTATGACCAGGTCAGGAGGGGTATAGGATGACCTATGGGAATCATGTATGTGAAACTTGATACCATTTGAATTTATTTGCAGAAATCCCTTTGTCTCTTTGTTCATTCGCTTTCCGGGGTGTAGGAGACTAGATGTGTCTTATGCCTCTGTGAAATTAATCAGGCTTGCAAGCCAAATAAAATAACTAATGCTGTACCTGCAAATCCATCTCGACTTTTATTGAGGCCAGACTGACGGGTAAAGAAATTTGATTTGTCATTTGGTGCCGGAAACCCGGGATTTCTCAAGACGGTTCTGACCAACCGCGAAATCAGAATTAGACTGATTATGAACAGGGAGAGTGGGAAGAAGGGGCCCACAATGTATAGCTGGAAAATGGCCGCGCATTGCTTTTTCCCCTCTTCTTATCGTCTGATTAGTCTGGTCACTCGCGGTTGGTATGGAAAGATCGTCTCGACGAAATCAAAGGTCAGTCTGGGGATTAGAAAATTAAACTGATGGGATATCATAATTGATAGATCAGTTTTGGGTTAATTGTGTTGTTGATGAACTGATGTGACTTTAGCAGATGAAGGTTCAGTTAAATAAGTGTTTTTAAATCTGAAGATGGTTCAACTCCATGTGTGAGTTCTGATTCGGCTTGGGTTAGGTTATGGGTTGATGCGACATCTAAAACAGATGGTTCAGCTCCACGTGTAAGTTCTGATTCGGCTTGGGTTAGGTTATGGGTTGATGCAACATCTAAAACAGATGGTTCAACTCCATGTGTGAGTTCTGATTCGGTTTGGGTTAGGTTCTGGGTTGATGCGACATCTAAAACAGATGATTCAATTCCATGTGTGAGTGTTTTAAATCTATAGTTGATTGAGCTAAAATTGTACCCTTGGACTGTAGTGGCAAAAAACGCAGTTCTGAGGACTAGTTGAGATTATGGGGAATTGCTTGGATAAATTTCAAAACAAAGAACATCCATAGAACTGGATGCTGCGTGTTAGTTAAAGCAGAAGTCTCTCAAAGGGTTAACAGCAGCAGCCAAAGTTAAAGACGACAGACGGTGCTTCTCACTCAGGCCCCGAGATAACAGCAGCAGCCTGTAGTGTAATCGGATACCTTTCCTTTGAGTCAGTGAACTCCAGCAAAGTTACGTTTTGAATTAATTAAAGGAAACCAGTGGGTTTCTCCACCTCTTTGATAAAAGTTATTATTTTCGAAAGCAATTGATTGAAATTGCCAGAATCTTAAGTTTTACTTACTTGAAATAATGTTTATCTTATTTTATTTGTGAATTAATAGAAACTTAAAGAAACTCACTGACACCATTTTAAAAAGTGTAATCTGGAGATGACAGTTGACTTTGCTCCGGTGTACATCACCGCAGCTAACTGCTCCCTCATTGATAGCAGCCAACATTTTTGAGAATGTTTATTTCCCATGGATACCCAGTGAGATGATGGCTATTGTGGCTACAATCCCAGATAGAAAAGAATCTCCTGCTGCTTTCGTGGATTCCCTGAGAACTACCATCACAATTTATCAAGCTGATTCTAGGGACCTCTGGGCCCTAGTCCAGAAGGTTTTAACCCCAGCAGAGTACCGCAATCATCTTAATCACTTGAATTATGCTAGCCACGCCGCACTTCAGCAAGCCCATGTGTTAGATGACGATAGAGGGACACAAATCCTGAATGCGTTGAATAGCACATTTCAAAAGCCCATAAATATTTCTGCTATCTTAGACCTAAAACCTAAGAAGACTGAAGAGCCAGAGGAATTTCTGGAACATTTTAATGAAATCTACCATGGGCAGTCAGGCGACTTGCCATATCGAAATGGTCAGAATTCCCCTCAGTATTGTGCTATGTTAATGCATTGCCTACCACCTTCTGTGGCTACTGCTGTGAAATGTAATAACATGAATTGGACAGAGAACGACCCTTACCAGATGGCAAGGGCAGTCAGATCTTATTGGAAGGAGGGTGTAGGCCAGGAAGGAGGCTCAGTTACAAAGATTAAGACTGAGTATGTAATGAAAAAGGATGATCTGCGACCCCAACAAGCGGCAGAAATGGTAGCTTACCAGCTGGAGCCCCAATATTGTGACTTTGGGTGGGTGGATCAGCGAGGGGGAGGATATCAAACCCACCCAAAGGGACCCTCAGCTCCTTTTTATGGCCCACCGTATGCACCAACAGCTTTACAACCGCCGCCCCCTCTGAGGGGCCATTGGTCTACTGGGAGAAAAGGACGGGGCAGATATAGAGGGAGCAATGCATGTTTTAATTGCGGCCGTGCAGATCACTGGCAACAGGAATGCCCCTTTAAAAGACAGGCAGCAGAAGGAGGGGGTACCCACCAAGGGGAGGACAGACAAGATACACTGACTTCTCCCAGGCAAACCCTTTCCCAACACAGGATTGACTAGCTAATTTAGTCATAAGGACTCTCCAATCGGAAGGGAACCTATTATCTCTCTGCAGATAGGAGATGAACATCACCCATTTGTAATCGACACTGGAGCAGCCATGTCTTCTCTGCAATCAGAACTTCGCCTACCACTATCTGACCACACCCAGCATTTGTCGGGGTTCCAAGGACAGGTGTGTGGTATCCTATTTCTGAACCTGTGACAGTCACTTATGAGAATAAGTCTGCAGATCATCAGTTTGTAGTGACTACTGGATTGGACTTTAAACTTATTGGCCCGAGATTTACTGTGTATCTTCCAGCTACAGCTAGAGTGCGGAGACGAGGGGGTAACGGTTAAATCATGGAGGATGAGACAACAGTGCTATATTTCTATCACCCCCCAGTGGTGGACGTTAGACATTGAACATTCACTGCATCACGTTACCCTGGCCTATGACAGAACCGGACAAAACAGGGGGTTGGAGGACAAATACCAGCCATTAATTGGGACCGAATGGCCAGTCAAGGTTACAGCCACAGTCACGGGAAAAGGAGGTACAGCCGATTTTGTTACAATACCACCACATTTATGGCCACAGTCAGCTTCAGTAAGCCCTCATATTACACGTCAAGTCCACAACCAGTACCATTCCAGGGATTTGGGGCCTATGGTAAGGAGGGCAGTGGATCATTCAGATCCAACAGAGTACGCACTTCAAGTCACACCAGACGGCACTGCCATAAAATATTTTGAGGTCCCTGAAACGATTAACACTCGACTGCAGCCCCGTCTATGGACAAATTAATCCGAGAGCTGTTGCAACAGGGTATTTTGGTCCCTTACCAATCAGAATGTAACACCCCCATACTTGCTGTGCCTAAACCAGCCAAGCCAGACCAGTACCGATTAGTACAGGATTTACGTTCAATCAATGCCATCGCACAGCCGTTACATGCTCTCACTCTCCAACAGGATATTACGGTGTATAGCTCCCACTCAGTCATCGCACTACTGAGGCAACTGCAGACTCAGCATCTTACCGCAGCTCGTCAGAATAGGTATGAGATATACCTTTTGAACAATCCACGTCTGACATTTAAACGCTGTACCACTATCAATCCAGCCTGTTTTCTTAGTGGTCCCCCTGTCCATGAAGACGCACCTGGCCACGACTGTTTAGCCTTGAATCAGGAAACTACCACAATAAGGGACGATTTGAGTGATATTTCATCAGAACAACCTGACATGATTATGTGTGGTCAAATATCCCACCGGGGTTTAGTTAATGACTTACTGCAGGCCCTCCCTATGCCCGCACAGATTTTCGTTATTAAATGCGCTGCCCACACGAATGGTACAACCCCAGTTGACGTTGGTAATGAACGAGCAGATTGTGCAGCCCGGACAGCCGCGCAAATTCAGCAAGAGATGGTGCCTAAAATGTTAAGTCAGACTAAACGATCTACTATAAATATGTCTGCTTCTGACAAGTCAATGCCAACCATCCAAGACGTCATAAGGTTACAGGAGGATGCTCCTGAGAGTAATAAACAAATGTGGAAACGGTTAGGTTGTAGATATGATTCTGTTTCCTCTTTATGGACCACGCCAGCACATCAGACTTGTATGTCTGATGTGCTGGCTTTATGGGTCATTGAATGTGTACACTTTGCAACTCATTGTGGGGCTCGGGGGACTAGTAATTTGTTGCTGGACACTTGGTGGCACCCTAAAATGCAGGGGTTGGCTCAGAGTATCAGTAATCGGTATTTGATTTGTCAGCAATATAACACCGGCAAAGGTATCCCTTGTGGGATGGGGCAAACCCCGTTGCCCAGTGGTCCCTTTGAGAGAGACTACAAATGGATTACATTGAGTTGGAAAGGTGTCAATGTTATAAATATGTTTTGGTCATATGGGTTCAGCAGATGGGTTGAGGCATATCCGACTACCGATAATAAAGCTGCTACTGTGGTTAAAGTTCTTATACGGGAAATCATTCCCCGGTACAGTATAACAGCTCAGTTGAGTTCTGATAATGGGCCTCATTTTCTTGGACAGATTAACCTGCCTCCCTTCTCCAGTGCTATTTTACAGGTGTGGAGCATGATGGGGTGGCTACGCACCGTCTGTGTGATCTTCGGCCTCACCTCGCCTGGAGTGTTATTGGCGACGGACATGGAAAAGGGAAATATTATCTACATTTGTAACCCCAACCAAACTACAAGGACAGTTCATTTATGCAAAGGTGATGTTCTTTGCTACCCCCATATACGAGGACATAGTATCGACTCATGGAAGGTCATCAAGTTCACGGACAATGCAGGACTCATGAAGCAATTGCACCGGTCCCGGCGATGGGAAGGGAACATTACATGGACATTGCCTTGTTTTTGGAGTACATGTAAATTTGATTTTGGATGTGTTAAGGTTGGTGCGATAAAGGTAACATCAGACCGTCAGGAGAAGGTAGGAAGGGGTTGTGAGAGAGAGAGGGGGACTAGAGAGAGGACGGAGCGTGTGAGAAGGGGAGTACAGCTAGAATGTAGGTTATCAGGAGATACACTTAATTTAGTTAAAGGCCACACTGAGGAAAACCCGGGTAGTATGAATCTCTTCTACCAGATTTACCACCGCTTGTATGGCCAGGGACGGGTTGTCTGCTACCCGAACCCCGCAGCGGTGTCTAGGTTATTTTCTGTTTCACCGCTTTG
Organism: Scyliorhinus torazame; assembly: GCF_047496885.1. Classification (NCBI taxonomy): domain Eukaryota; kingdom Metazoa; phylum Chordata; class Chondrichthyes; order Carcharhiniformes; family Scyliorhinidae; genus Scyliorhinus; species Scyliorhinus torazame. The sequence goes on from NC_092707.1 coordinate 205,092,277, forward strand.
GGCACTCCCAAACGGTGGTTCATTGTCAGCGTTCCGAGTCACCGCCCGAGCAAGTCACTCTTCCTTACGATCCGGGTTCAGCACCACCGGCTATTTGCCTTCCCCTTCCTCGGGATAATTCCCACTCACAGTATGATAGGCTGCAACGGTGGAGGGCGTACATACGTAGCCACTTCGCTCCCAATAGGGTTTCCCGGTCGTACGAGAATTGTTTCAGCAGTGACGGGTACGGCTGTTTGCTGGTAGAGGTGGAAACGAATATAACATGTCTGTTTCCCACCTGTACGGACAGGAGGTGTCATATCACCCAGGCGTCTGGCCAATGTGTTTGTTACAACACCACTGGCGTTCTATTGAACGCCGGCCTCCAGCTCCTTTGTGGCTGGGTGAATGTCTCTCGTATCACTGTTGGGACTAGGGCTTTCCGCATTGCTAGGCGGCCCGAATGAGCGTTCCAAAGCTGGATAAACTGGGCTACTGCGGGATCCCTACGCAACCGATATACTGATTGTGATGCTAGCCTGCACACGGAACAAGGATACTACTTTAAAAAAAAAATGATACAGCAACTAATGTTTTGTCACCCCCATTTCCCCGCCAAATTGCTGTTGGGACTCTCGTCCCTATTACAGTCCCCTGCCACTCGGCGTGGATGCTGCATAATCAGTTAGCACGCCGGGCAGTCTCAGCTGAATTCTGCGAGAACTGGAAAAAACCTCAGGTTCTCACACCCAACCGGGGCCCCTCAGCCTGGTGGGGAATTCGGAGCGTCTTGACACTGGGAGGTGGTTCCTTGGTTGTCAGCGATAGGAATTATTTTATTTGTGGCCTTACCATCTTGGGAAATGAAACCTTGGGAGCCGTTGAGGCAACAACCAAGGAATTGTCTCAGCTGCGGTTATTTGCAATGCAGAACCTGTATGCTTTTGACTATCTTCTGGCCCGTGAGGGTGGGGTATGCGCCATAGTGTAGGGCAAGTGTATCATGGGAGTTCAAGACTTAACCGCTAACATCACTAAATTTATGGATCGCATATGGGATCACCTGGACGGAATGCAGGATCCTGGCTCTTGGTGTAACTGGGGATTTGGAGGTTGGAAGGACTGGTTGATAAATATGGCCATGTATTTAGCAGTGGCTATTGGCTGCATCTTTGTGGGCCCAGCTATCCTTAAATGTGTGATGGGTAGAATGCGGGGTGCACTGGAACAGATCAACGCCCCTAAAATCTTGGCTGTCAAAATCCATGAGGGTGCAGCAGATGAAGGGGGGCTACGCCAGGAATTGGAAATGCAGCGACGGATCTTTTAGATGAGGGACCGTAGCTATGGATTGGATAGTTCGGTTATCATGGAATGATAAAAGGAGGGAATGACGAATGTGATATAAAATAGTTACTTTAGAGATATTAGTTACTGTAATGTAGAGATAGGCCAGTCTCATTCTGGTGAGTTCACAGACAAAGGATTTCAGACCGCATGGCAAAGCAAGGATGAGGTGTGTCCACCAAAGGAGTTGAAAAGGATGTTGGGTAATAAGGGGGCCAGAGGAAGGGATGAGAAGTGAGCCAATCAGAATGTATGACCAGGTCAGGAGGGGTATAGGATGACCTATGGGAATCGTGTATGTGAAACTTGATAACATTTGAATTTATTTGCAGAAATCCCTTTGTCTCATTGTTCATTCGCTTTCCGGGGTGTAGGAGACTAGATGTGTCTTATGCCTCTGTGAAATTAATCAGGCTTGCAAGCCAAATAAAATAACTAATGCTGTACCTGCAAATCCATCTCGACTTTTATTGAGGCCAGACTGACGGGTAAAGAAATTTGATTTGTCATCCAGATGATGTTTTAAAAAGGAACCGCTTGGGAGAAAACGGTGTCCTTTCTGATGGAACCTGCAGCATGTTGTTTAATGTTTGTTACTGTTATTGTTAAATGTTGTTTGTATGATCGGAAATTTTTTCCACGGCCCCGCGCCTTATTTTTCGGCCGAAACCTATGAGAACTTTCCAGCACGCTCATCGGCAGAAACCGTTGAGAGCTTTCCAGACCCTTGTTCATAACTGCTCTTCTGGTTCGAAGGAAGAACCAATACGGCAACCCCCCACGATGACTACATTTATTGACCGTTCTTGCCGGTTGCTCAGGCAGTGGAGAAACGGCATTGGTCTCCGCCCTGCCTGAGGACCCCCCCTCTGGTCAGCTACGCTCGGGTACAGCACACACGGCATTGGTCGCCGTCCTACCCGGGGATTCCATCCAAATCTTACCCGTCGCGGCCCATACGCACCTCATTTCGGCACTTTTGGTTCAAAAAGGTTTGTTTTGTTTTTCGGCAACCCTTAGGTTGCCTTCCCTATGCTATTTATATCCTCAAACATTTGGATGGTAAATCGCACAGCCTGCGAGACGGCTCGCACTGTTTCAGTATTTTTAAGTGTGTCTTGTCCTCAATATTCGGTTTAAAAAAGAATTAAAAATGAGGGAGTCACACATGGTGAAAAATCATAAAGGGAGAATTGGCACAAAAGGACAGACATACTAACGCACAAGATATTAACCAAGATAGTAACAGACACTATGCTTGATCCCACAGAACCCCAGAAGCTCCAGGAAAAGAGACAAAACGGAAAGGAAGAGAAGAGAAAGAAGAAGACAACAATGAAGACGTTATACGTGCTTTTCGTTATTGCAATATGTACCCGTTGCGCGCGAACGCGAACCCCCTGACCCTCAACCCCTCCCGCCGTTAATGATTCACTTACCCATAGCACCCAGAGCCCAGTAACAGGCAACACCACACCATCATGGTGTGATAAGCTCATAACATTTCCTACGTAGTCGAATCCCTATTAGTGTTGGCGATACTCTGCAGCATCGTGCAGACTATCCGCATGAGGAAATGGCGAAGGAGAGCCTACCGCGCTAGCACCCAGGTATACAGGATAAGATCCCCTATGTTCAGTTATCACCAGGACCCCGAACCCCTCGATCTATAATAAAGGACATTAGTTTGCATTATTTTGTAAATAAAGAAATGGAAAGATTGTCCAACCCTGTGCTTGACTGCCAAGCCAGGAAAAATGTAAATGCTGCTTTCATTTTGTATTGTTTAGGAAGTTAGTATGATTGAATGTTTAGTGAGTGTAGTTTATTGAGGACAGTTAGAGGTACCATTTTTTAAAATGTTGTAATGCATGTCCCTGTTTTGACATAGCACCACTTAGAAATTGTTAGTTAAAATTTTTCTTGCATAGTTATGGTCAGTGTAGAGGCCATAGAAGAGTGCTCGCCGGGTCAGGGAATGAAGACAACGCAGTTATGTGATCCTTCATGCTTCGCGTTAGGATCACAAGGAGGGAGTGTAGCCACCTGAGTTGGCCACTTCCCGACTTAATATGGAGAACCGCAAAGGCTGAAGGGAAATTCAGCCAACACAGGCAAAGACTAGCAAATACAGAAATCATGTGTATTGAAACCTGTAAGGAACCAGACAGCACTGAAACCAGCAGCCATCTGCATAGTAATACAGCAGCCATCTGCATAGTAATGAGCGATTCCAGGGCACAATCGCAACAGTTAAGGTGAATAAAGCCAAGCCAGACTCCTCGGCGCCAGCAGGAGCCAAGACAAAGGGAGGCCAACGGACATTTAGGGACCGCCCAACGATCAGGGAACAACTCCAGTATTGGAGAAATCGATCCAAGTGATCGGAAAGTAGTCCAATCACTTGGAACCAGGTACGGGGTCTGCCCCTAAGGGCGGGAAGCCCCTGGGGACCATAAAGTAAAGCCCCCAAGTTCAAATCGTCCTTCTTTGGCAGGGTCACTCAGCAACTTGAACCAACCCTTGACAGTGACCTGCCTTGCTGCCGCCAACCAAGTAAGTCTCAAATCAATGCTCGCTATGAGATGGGCGTGCCTAGCTACCAGTTCATACCAGCTTTTGAATCCTGCAGACTCAGGACCTGAACGAAAGGCCATTTGTTCCCCTGACCTGGTGGGCCAGTCCGAAGCTAAGTCTAGGCCTTTTAGTGATAGGAATAGCCTAGAAAGTAGAGTTTTTGCATGAGTAGTGATTTACTGTGTATAATAAATGTGCTTTGATTTGAATCTTACTAATTGGTGTGTTGAGGTATTGATCATCACTTGAACTTGAACCTCGTGGCGGTATCATAAAGATACGTGGCGGTATCATAAAGATACCTGGCGACTCGAGAGCAAAAGTTAAACAAACAGAACAAATTACGATTTAAGAGGCAACCAAAAGTAACAACACCGGGGGGTTGTGAGGGTGGGATGCGGTGTCTGTGCTCCTGGTCAGTACCCTCGTCCCCCCTACTCGGTGAATCTGGATGCGATCAGAGCGGCCCGTGCGCATTGATCTGGCGCATACGTTGTGCGACCACCCCCCGTGCCTGCCCGAGCCCACGTCCTGCCCATCCTTGCCCCCCCCCCACCCCGAAGGACGAGGCCTGTCGGTCATCCTCCTCCTCCAGCACGTCACCCCTCTGCTGCGCAATGTTGTGGAATATGCAGCGGGCTACGCTGAAGGACCCCTCCAGAGAGGTCCAGGCTCCCGAATTGCATCTTCAAGATGCCGAAGCACCGCTCGATTATGCCATGGTCACTGTAGTGGCGTCTTTGTAGAGGATCCCTTGTCAGTGTGTGGCCTCTGGATGGGTGTCATCAGCCATGACAGCAGTGAATAAGCCCTGTCACCCAGGAGCCAACATGGCCTGGATCATCCCCTGGACCCGGGCATCTCGGCGATGGCGGCGAATCCTGCTACCCGGGCACCCTGGTGGCCTTGGTTCATATTGAAATGGATGTATTGTGCCGACTGGGCATATAGAGCCTCCGTGGCGGTGCTGATACACCTGTGTACCGAGCTCTGAGAGATTCCGGGGAGGTCCTCACTCGGCGCCTGGAAGGACCCATGGCGTAACGGTTCAGGGCGACCACCACTTGATGTCCACTGGAGGCAGGTGTCCTCCCCCATCCCCTTGCAGTGCTAGGTGCGCCATTATCTGGCAGATATGTCACACTGTCCCCCTGCTCAGCTGGAGTATTCGACGGCATGCCTAGTTCGGCTGGTCATCGAATGACAGGCGCTGCCGGTACACGCGAGGCCTCATGCGGCATCTCCATTACACTTCCTCCTCTTCCACTTCCTTGGCCTGTTAGGTGGCCGGCTCTCCATCCTCACGGCTGCCTCCTATTCCTCTGCGTGGGCTCCGCTTATGCAGCTTCCTTCTCCTTGAACAACTCCAGCTCGTCCAGCCGCAATGCATCCCCCAACGCTGCGGCGAATAGGAGGAAGGCCACCATTGCTGGTTGAATTCCAGTATCCATTGTCTGTAGGGGGTGAAAGGCCGACATGTTAGTATGGTGCGTACCCCTGTGCCCTACCGGGATAAACGGGCTACATGGTAGCCCCGGTGGGCGGCAGGCTGGCACAGTGGTTAGCACTGTTGCCTCACAGCTCCAGGGTCCCAGGTTCGATTCCCGGCTTGGGTCACTGTCTGTGTGGAGTCTGCACGTTCTCCCTGTGTCTGCGTGGGTTTCCTCCGGGTGCTCTGGTTTCCTCCCACAGTCCAAAGATGTGCAGGTTAGGTAGATTGGCCCTGCGGGTATCCAAAAAAGGTTAGGTGGGATACCATCAGCTGCCGCTGCCCATGCCCTTTCAGGACGTGAACCCGATCACGTCACCTGCCTGGTCTCAATCCGAGATCTCGCCAGCAGAAATCTTATTTTTATCCTCTCGTGAGATTTAACAGCCATAACAGAATTTGCGCCGACGGCTAATGGACCCAAAAGATAGCGCACCAGATCTTGGAGTCTTTTACTCTTTCCTCTTCTTCTGTTTTGAAGCATAATTGTCTGGCAACAATGCAGCCCACAGTGGTCATTAGCATTGCTTCAGAGAAAACTAGGCACAAATGTCTTCGATACCGCCAGAATAGCTCTTAATGGTCGAAGGTCATAGTCAGACATGGCTTCAGTCATTTTAAAAGGTCATTGCACAGTTGTAAAATGTTAGGAATTAGCAATGATGGCATATATATATATTAATATATATAATATAGATTCCATAATAATATAGTGCAATGTCTTTGTCCCATTACACTATTATTATGAACATTTTCCCTCCTGCGCTTTTTGTTCTATTTCAGTCTCCACGGAACACCTTTCCGTTCTAATTTTTACCTTTGAAGTCAGTGATAAATGTTTCAGTTTCCCTGTGAGGTATTACCTCCTGCTGTTACTCTCAGGCTGCTCTGGTTTTATTTGAGTCTTTCTAGCTCTTTCCTTTCTGTTCATTCTACCACAGATCTGTGCCAATCTTGCTCCGTCCTCTTGTCTGATGTTGTTATTTACCTTTCGAACTGGCCTTCTCTCTGCCAGTCACTGCCCCCTGTCATTGGCTCTGCAGTTTCCCATTGCTACGACACTCACCCTTTCTTATTCTTTCCTTAAACATCTCACCTCTGCCTCCTCATCCCGTCCCTTCCCTTTGCTTTTCCCCATTCTCTCCAGCATAAAGGTGGTGTCGAGTATCAAAATAGACATTATAGACGGGTGGGGGGGGGGGGAATGAAGGGCAGCACAGTAGCACAGTGGTTAGCACTGCCGCCTCACGGCACCAAGGACTCGGGTTCGATCCCGGCCCTGGGTCACTGTCTGTATGGAGTTCGCACATTTTCCCCATGTCTGGATGGGTCTCAGCCCCACAACTCAAAGATGTGTAAGGTAGGTGGATTGGCATGTTAGATTGCCCCTTAATTAGACAACAAAATAGAGGGGGAATGAACTTGGATGTTGGGGAACGCAAGGAGTGATTTAAGTTGTTAAGGTTTCCTGTTTGTGTGTTCTTTAAGCATTGAGGCTAATACACTGCCAGCATGCCCCATAGATTTCATAAAAATTAGCATGAGGTCTTAGCCCCATTACACTACTGTTGTAATGCTCCAAGAAGTCAATGACTTTTGAGATGAAGGTGTTAGTCATCACTCAGTGGGCGGCACTCTCCCGGGTCAGAAGGTTGTGGACCAAAGTCTTATGCCAGAGATTTGAGCACAGGAAGCTGAGCTGCCACTCCACGGCTCAGGACTGAGGAAGTGCGACCTTTCCGAGAAGACATTGTGCAAATTCTCCAGCCTTTCCCCCGGCGGGATCTTCCGGTCTCATCGAAGGTGACCCCCCGCCGCAGGTTCCCCGACGGCGGTGGCACGGGCGAGGAATGTAAACCGCCATCGACTTTGATGGGACCAGAATATCCCGCGGGCAGCCGATGGTGAGCCGCCTCCACCACGGGAAATTAAACCGCGGTGAGGGAGCTGGAGAATCCAGCCCATTAAATGGAGGAGCTGACTCCTCTCTGAGGATGGTCGAAAAGGTCCAATGACACATTTCAAAGAAGAGGAGGGTATTTCTCCCAACAATAATCATGGAAATAATTAACAAAAACAGAAAATACTGGACAATCTCTGCAGATCTGACAGCATCTGTGGATAGAGAAGGAAGCTAACGTTTCGAGTCTGGATGGCTCTTTGAGCTTTGATAAAGAGTCACCCAGACTCTAAATATTAGCTCCCTTCTCTCTCCACAGAGACTGTCTGACTTGCTGAGATTGCCCAGTATTTTCTGTTTTTGTTTCTGATTCCAGCATCTGCAGCGTTAGCTTTTATGAAAATAATTAAATTAGTCATTTAGCTCGTAACTGTTTGTGCGAGCTTGCTGTGCACAAATTGGCCGCCATGTTTCCCACATTGTGACAGTGACTACACTTCACTAATTGGCTGTCAAATGAGACTCCGAAAGGGGCTAGCGAAATGTAAGTTCTCTCCTCGCTTTCTGGAGAAGCTAATTAAACCACATTATAAGAGCTTTGGGCGATGTCGGGAGTGCAGACAAGTGTGTGGGTTTTTACTGCACAGTCTCAACTCCTTCTAATATATTGGGGATTGCAGCTTTCATCAAAGATTAATGTGAGTGTCAGCATCGATCTCAGGCTTGGGAAATGCATCTGATAGAACCCATGGAATCCTGATAGCACCTTGCTGCTGCATCACAGCTGATATCAAAGAAAAATAGCAGAACCAAGCAAAACGTTTCAAATCTGACAAATTTATTTTGCTTGAAAAGGGTTTCAAAGGTTGGTATATGAAAAGCCCACGATGGGTGCATTAGCTTCAAGGGTGCCTTTGTATTGCTGCTTTTAGTATTTGCGTCAACAGGGCTGGTTTAGCTCAGTGGGCCAGACAACTGGTTTGTAGTGCACAACAAGGCCAGCAGTGTGGGTTCAATTCCCGTACCAGCTGTGAATTCTGAATTCTCCCTCCGTGTACCCGAACAGGCGCTGGAATGTGGTGACTCGGGGCTGTTCACAATAACTTCATTGCAGTGTTAATGTAAGCCTACTTGTGACAATAAAAAAGATTATTAAGATTATTATTAGTATTTCCCATTCGAGCATACAGTAATGACTATATGAAATCAAACTGTCATGGTGTTTCCCAGCTACAGCACAACATTGTGGTCCCCTGCGTCTCTTCTGCTGAGCTGGGATATGTTTCAGACTTGGGGGGGTTGCGGGGGTGCATGCGTAGCGTCACCAGGATCTCACCGCTGGAGGGAAGGCAGGATAATCACTGCTTATTTATCCTTTGGATTTAACCGCCGCCGTCCATCAATCTCCCCTACCGGTTGGTGGAATACGGTTGCTAGCCTGTGCTGTTTTTAAATGGTATTCACAAGGCAGAACTGGTTCAGAAGCAGAAATCGACAATGATGAAATTAACGTTCATCCTGATCTATTCCGTAGCTCCTCTCGGCCAACGGGCAAAGCGCGACTGTCATTTGCGAGAAATTTGCCGCAGTTTCGGCCCCTTCCCCCTCACAAAAGGCTGCTTTGAACAATAGCTTTGATCCGCTGTTTTGACAGTTCAACATTATGGAGCCTCATTATTCAGCTGTCTTATGTATCTACAGAGATTCCCAAAGGACTGATCCACAGGCACCAGTGAAAGTCCTGGATCCAATGACAATTGCTATTTTAATAAAATGTCACAACCAGTTAAAAGGCGTTACGCTGAAGTGGTTCCTGAGCTAAGAATTTGTGCGTGTGCATTGACAGTATCCCTCCCTCTCCCCCTCATTTTAATCAATGAATGGTTCAATTTAAAGACAACCCAGCAGACAAACTTTAATCTTAAATAAGTTCAGTCAATTTATTACAATGGCAAAAGTTTTTCAGGTACAACTTGATAAATTTATTAACTAAAGTATTGATATAAAGATTAAAATTCAGATAAAGGTGTGTTGTGACACCCCTGGGCTAGTGCACGGTCAATTCCAGCCCCACTTGACCCCGAGCCACAACACAGTTGAAATTAACAAATAATTCTTAGTAAAACACCCAAAGTCTTTGAACCTTAGCTGCCCAATAACTACAGTCACCGGGTTTGTAAATTTAAACGCAATTAACTTTAATAATAACAATAATTATAATTAAACATATAGCAAATACAACAGGTTAACTATTATCTAATTCCTGAAACCCCCTCCACTTAAACACACCCCACCTCTACACACACACCAAGACAAACACAGAGGGGAGCAGAGATGTATAAATAATAAGTAAAGCAAAAAGACGAGTCTTTGTTTCAGATGGTGATAAATACAGCAGCTTTTCTGGAGAAAACACGAGGGAGAGAGAAAACATGTCCCTTTCCCGGAGGTCCAGGCACCTGACTGACTTCCCCTGGCTTTGTGAAAATCATCCCACTCAGGCAGGACTCAATCGCTGCCTGTTACTAGGCAGAATATGGCCTTTTGGCCAATTCATTTGCCACCAGCAAACCAATCGATCTCTTGGGTGTCAAAAAGTCTGAGTTTTGCTGTCCAAAGCTGGCACAGTGTACCATGTTGTAACTTTCAAGTTCCTCATTTCCCCTGCTTGACTTAAAGATACATGTCCATTAAGCATCCAAGGATAAAAATGAAGATGGCAAAAATACAGAAAGGGGAAAAAAGTGAATCACCGGAAAGGGCCCTTACAGGAGAACAATACTTAAAGATGAGATTTCAGATCAATCGCTGTGAGACATTGTGTGGGCCCTTTGTTTGGGTTCCTTCTTTCCCAAGTGAAGGGGTTGAAACCTAGGTTCAGTTCAACAAGTGTGATGGCTTCAGAAGTCGACCAGTCGTTGTTTGCCTTTTTCAGGTGAACTCACCAGGATTTGGGGAGAGAGAAAAGGCTTTCTATTCTTCACTAATCGGTGGCTATGGCACTCGCAGATTACCTGGACTCTTTGGGCAGAACAGCAGACAATTTCTTAATACCTGCCTTTCTGTCCTCCCTTAGCAAGAACCTGCTCTGATGTTGTTTCTCAGAGTTCTTCCTGGGGTTCTGCACTCTGCCTCCAAAGATGGCTGCTTACAGCCTTTTTTAGTCAGTTCAAAAATACAAAAATGCCCGCTGTGCTAATGTTCAGGGAGCCATTGTTTCACCAGGAAAACAGTTACTTATATTGAGGTCCTTTGATGTCCCCAGCCCAGAAGTTAAAGTGCTTCTTCACACTTTTTAGAATTCAGTAGACATCTCTTGAGGGGTCTTTGCATTTTTAATGACTTTCCGTAGCCATCGCTGAGGATATGAGTCTGACGAGGTTGGACAAACTCAGCAAAATTCCATGTGGTCTGTCCACACTTCCATTTTGAAAAATACCTTTTAAACTCAATGTAAATGTTTGAAAACAGAAGTGTGCATTTGAAGCAATCTCCTTAAAATCATAATTACACATTTGTTATCATAGAACATATGGAATTTGTTTTTGAAAATGCATGCCTCATTGTTCCACATATCTAGTTGCTGATATGCATTCATCTATCTCAGGAGGAAACTGCTTTAATGACATTAACGTTATAAACCTTTCGCTGTTAATGGTGATTCAATCCCTGTGAGAACTGTGGTAATCACCACTGTTGTATATATTAGGAGATGTGTGGTAAGGCCCTGTACTACAGGTATGGGGGTAGTTCCCTGCCTGCTGGCTCCGCCCAGTAGGCGGAGTATAAATATGTGTGCTCCCTATACAGCAGCCATTTTGCCAGCTACTGTAGGAGACCACACTTCTTAGAGTAATAAAGCCTCAGTTGCATTCAACTCTCATCTTTGTGCAATTGATCGTGCATCAATTTATCACGCTAAAGTTTTCAGAAGATGGACCTCCGCATCAAGCCAGATCGCCTGCAGCTGGATCCGCAATCATACAACGCCAAAAAGGACTTTGAACATTGGCTAGCCTGTTTCGAAGCTTACATCAGGTCTGCACCAGACCCAATTCCGGAAGCTCAGAAGATTCAGATCCTCTACTCGCGGCTGAGCTCCAACATTTTTCCGCTTATCCGCGCCAACCTATGATGAAGCCATGGCGCTACTGAAAGAGAACTACGCCCAGCGGACGAACACGCTCGTCACCAGACACATACTCTCTACTCGTAGTCAGCTCCCTGGAGAGTCCGGAGAAGATTTCTGGCGTGCTTTAATTCCCCTGGTCAGAGACTGTGACTGTCAGGCCGTCATGGCCACGGAACATTCAAACCTCCTCATGCGGGACGCTTTCATCACGGGGATAGGGTCAGATCACATCCACCAGCGACTTTTAGAGGGGACCACGCTCGACCTCGCGGAAACTAAAAAGCTGGTGCTATCGATGACAATTGCCTCGCGCAATATCCAGGCCTACACCCCCGGCTGCGCGGCCCACTCCTCCTACGCATTGTGGACTCCGCAGACGGCCGCCCCACCAGGGACCCCACTCAGCCAACCCTACGCCTGTGCCACGCGCCAGCCAGCCAACCCCGGGGGCCCCAGATGTTACTTCTGTGGGCAGCAAAAACACCCCCGCCAACGCTGCCCGGCCCAACAGTGCCCTTTGCAAGGCCTGCGGCAAGAAGGGGCACTTCGCCGCGGTGTGCCAGGCCCGCTCAGTCGCCGCGATCGCCCCGACCCCCCCCCGCGTACGGACAGTGGGCGCCGCCATCTTCCACTCCTCGGACCACACGCGGCCCATGGACGCCGCCATCTTGTCCACCTCAGGATGTTCTGTCGCCGCCATCTTGTCTTCCCCACGGCACATGGGCGCTACCATCATACCAGGACACGTGCCTTCCGGGCACCCCATCGTCCGACACCAGCGACGACCGGCCGTGACTCGCCTCGGTTCACAATTGGCCAGTCTCGCCTGCACAATCTAGTGCGAAGATCGATGGGCACGAGATCTTCTGTCTGCTGGACTCCAGGAGCACTGAAAGCTTCATCCATCCCGATATGGTAAGGCGCTGCTCCCTCGCGGTACACCCTGCCAATCAGAGAATCTCCCTGGCCTCCGGGTTCCACCCCGTGGCGATCCGGGGGTACTGTATAGCCACGCTCATGATCCAGGTCGTAGAATTCAGCGGCTTCCGCCTCTACGTCCTCCCCAACCTCTGCGCTGCCCTGCTACTTGGCCTGGACTTCCAGTGTAACCTCCAGAGACTAACATTGAAATCCGGTGGGCCCCTACCATCCCTCACTGTGTGCGGCCTCGCGATCCTAAAGGTCGATCTACCTTCCCTAATCGCAAACCTAATCCCGGATTGCAAACCCGTCGCCACCAGGAGCAGACGGTACAGCGCCCAGGACAGGATCTTCATCAGGTCCGAGGTCCAGCGGCGGCTGCTTCGGGAAGGCATCATCGAGGCCAGCAACAGCCCCTGGAGAGCCCAAGTGGTAGTGGTGAAAACTGGGGAGAAACACCAAATGGTTGTGGACTACAGCCAGACCATCAATCAGTACACGCAGCTCGACGCGTACTCCCTCCCACGCATATCTGATATGGTCAATCTGATTGCACAGTACCGGGTCTTCTCAACTGTCGACCTAAAATCCGCCTACCACCAGTTCCACATCCGTAAGGCGGACTACCTGTACACTGCCTTCAAGGCAGATGGCAGCCTCTACCATTTTCTTAGGGTTCCCTTCGGCGTCACCAACGGGGTCTCGGTCTTCCAAAGGGAGATGGACCGAATGGTCGACCGGTACGGGCTGCGGGCCACTTTCCCGTACCTAGACAATGCCACCATCTCCGGCCACGATCAGCAGGACCATGATGCCAACCTTGCCAAATTTCTCCACACCGCCACTATCCTAAACCTCACCTATAACAAGGAGAAGTGCGTATTCAGCACAAACCGCTTAGCCATCCTCGGCTATGTGGTCCAGAACGGAGTTCTGGGGCCCGACCCCGACCACATGCACCCCCTCATGGAACTCCCCTTTCCCCACTGCCCCAAGGCCCTCAAACGCTGCCTGGGGTTCTTTTCTTACTACGCCCAGTGGGTCCCAAACTATGCGGACAAGGCCCGCCCACTCATCCAAACCACTCTTTTCCCCCTGACGGCCGAGGCTCAACAGGCCTTGAACCGTATTAGGGCCGACATCGCCAAGGCCGCGATGCACGCAGTCGACGAGACGTTACCCTTTCAAGTGGAGAGCGACGCATCAGACGTCGCTCTAGCCGCCACCCTCAATCAGGCAGGCAGGCCCGTGGCATTCTTTTCCCGCACCCTCCATGCCTCTGAAATTCGGCACTCCTCCGTCGAAAAAGAGGCCCAGGCTATCGTTGAAGCTGTGCGGCATTGTAGGCATTACCTGGCCGGCAGGAGATTCACTCTCCTCACTGACCAACGGTCGGTAGCTTTCATGTTTAACAACACACAGCGGGGTAAGATCAAAAACGATAAAATCTTGCGGCGGAGGATCGAGCTCTCCACCTACAATTACGAGATTTTGTATCGCCCCGGTAAGCTTAACGAGCCCCCCGATGCCCTATCCTGAGGTACATGTGCCAGCGCACAGGTTGACAGACTCCGGACCCTGCATGACAACCTTTGTCACCCGGGAGTCACACGGTTGTACCACTTCATCAAGGCCCGCAATCTGCCCTACTCCGTCGAGGAAGTCAGGGCAATCACCAGGGACTGCCAGGTCTGTGCGGAATGCAAACCGCAATTCTACCAGCCGGACCACGCGCGCCTGGTGAAGGCCTCCCGCCCCTTTGAACGCCTCAGCGTGGATTTCAAAGGGCGCCTCCCCTCCACCGACCGCAACACGTATTACCTCAATGTGATCGATGAGTACTCCAGATTCCTCTTTGCCATCCCATGCCCCGACATGATGTCTGCCACCGTCATCAAAGCCCTCAACACCATCTTCGCTCTGTTCGGCTTCCCCGCCTACATCCACAGCGACAGGGGATCCTCATTCATGAATGATTAGCTGCGTCAGTTCCTGCTCAGCAGGGGTATCGCCTCCAGCAGGACGACCAGCTACAGTCCGAGGGGAAACGGGCAGGTGGAGAGAGAGAACGGGACGGTCTGGAGGGCCGTCCAACTGGCCCTACGGTCCAGAAATCTCCCGGCCTCCCGCTGGCAGGAGGTCCTCCCCGACGCACTGCACTCCATTCGGTCGCTCCTATGCACTGCTCCTAACGACATACCCCATGACCGTCTCTTTGCCTTCCCCAGGAATTCCACATCCGGGGTGTCGCTCCCGACTTGGCTTGTAGCTCCAGGACCCGTACTCCTCCGTAAGCACTAACGACTCCACAAGGCGGACCCATTGGTTGAAAGGCTGCAGTTACTTCACGCTAACCCCCAGTATCCCTAAGTAGCGAATCCTGATGGCCGCCAGGATACTGTCTCCCTCAAGGACCTGGCATCAGCAGGTTCCCCACACACACACCCCTCCGGCCCGGCACCACCTTCTCCTCCCCCGGCGCACACAGCAGCAACACCCCCGGGACCATCAGTCCTCCCACTGCCCACGACCGAGGATGAGGAGGATTTCAGCATGCTCCCGGAGTCACCGAGGACCACACCGACACCGGAATCGCCGCCACCACTGCGTCGCTCCCAACGCCACATCAAGGCCCCAGACCGGCTAAACCTGTAATTGGTTCGGGACCGTTAAAGCACCATGTACTGGACTCCAGAATTTTTTTTGCCTCTGTATATTAAAACTTGTTCTGTATATAGTTCTCGGCCACTCCTGCCGGACTCAATTTTAACAGGGGGTGAATGTGGTAATCACCACTGTTGTATATATTAGGAGATGTGTGGTAAGGCCCTGTACTACAGGTACGGGGGTTGTCCCTGCCTGCTGGCTCTGCCCAGTCGGCGGAGTATAAATATGTGTGCTCCCCGTACAGCAGCCAATTCGCCAGCTGCTGTAGGAGGCCACACATCTTAGTGTAATAAAACTTCAGTTGTATTCAACTCTCGTCTTTGTGCAATTGATCGTGCATCATGAACCATTCTCTCTTCCCGATCTATTTAATGTGCTATCTCACTGTCTATGTAACTTAGTTTCACCATTTCCATTCTGGTGTCCTTTTTCTCTGCCCTCAGGTGATCTACCCTCACAAACCCCAAGGGAGGGATTCACCCTTCTGAAGGCAGGGTGTTGACGCCGTCGTAAAAACTGGAGAGTTTAACGACGGCGCCATCGGACGGCTAAGTGTAGCGATCCTCTGCCCTACAGGAGGCCAGCACGGCACTGGAGCGACCCATGCCGCCCCAGCTGCCGATACCGGCGTCAAATGGGTGCTGCGGGTCTGCGAATGTGCGCTGTGGCCGGCGTGAATGCGTGGTAGATTCTGTCTCGGCGCCGGCCCCGACGCAACATGGCGTAGGGATACAGGAGCCAGCACGGAGCAAAAGAGGAGAGTCCGGCCTGCCAATCGGTAGGCCCCGATCGCGGGCCAGGCCACGGTGGAGGCCGCTCCCCCGGGGTTGGATCCCCCCTCCACCCCTCCTCACCAGGCCACCCCCAAAAGGATGGACGCTGAGGTCCCGCCCGGTAAGACCAGATGTGAACGGCGCCGGCGGGACTCGGGCTTTTTTGGGCGGCCACTCGGCCCATCCCGGGCGGAGAATCACCGGGAGGGCTGTACGACCGGCGCCGCGACGACCATGCCGGTGCCAATTCTCCATTCACCAGAGAAACGGCAGACCTGCGTCGGGGCGGTGGCGCGTGAATCCCGCCCGGTCCGGCGATTCTCCGAACTGGCGTGGGCTGAGAGAATCCCGCTCCAATTCTTCATAACACATTGGACTTGATTGTTCGCCCCACGACACTGGCAATGTGAGTCGCAATCAGGTGGAGAATCAGGCACCAGCTGAAATCAAGGTTCACGCCTTGCTCCGCTATGCCCTTGCACCCCGCTGGCGGTGGGACCATGGTTCTCACCCGCTCGCCAGCGGGAGGAGGCTAATGGATGCAAATGAGCACAATGACATTTTTGCATCCACATAGCGGGTCCGGCACCAGATTCTCCAGACCCTCGCAATTCTCTGGTCCTTCAGGTTGAGAATCGCAGGGCGCGGACCACCACTGGCATTTACCAGCGTGGCCCTGATGTCGTGGACCTCATCGTGGACCAAGGGGGTAATCGCTTAAGGGAGTTGCCCCCAAAGCTCATCCGAGGTCCACCAGCCGCCTGCAGTGCAAGACCTGCTCACCCCTACCCGGCCAGTACCTCCCACCACTGCCCACCCAGAGACCCCTAAAATGGGAATCATCCCCAGAGACCCCCTCGATTGGAAGACTCCCCCCCAAAAACCCACCAGATAGGTAGACCCCCCCCACAGAGACCCCCGAACTAAAGGAATCCTCCCCACATGGACCCCCCCCCCAGCCAAGAAAAGAGACTCCTGCTTGGAAGCTAGAAAGCAGTCCAGACAGGGGCAGTGCAAAAAACTACTGTTGTCACACTTTCCTGGGCATATACCTGCTGGCTCACACACAGGAAGCACCATCTGTCCATTCCTGGAAAGAGAAAAGCAGTGACTTGTGTTAAAACCTCTCAGATCCTTTTCATAGAATTTCATAGAATCTACAGTGCTGAAGGAGGCCATTTGGCCCATCGAGTCTGCACCGGCCCTTACAGAGAGCACCCTACTCAAGCCCACGTATCTACGCTATCCCCGTAACCCAGTAACCCCCACTTAACCTTTTTGGACACTAAGGGCAATTTAGCATGGCCAATCCACCTAGGCCGCAAATCTTTGGAATGTGGGAGGAAACTGGAGCACCCGGAGGAAACCCACGCAGACACGGGGAGAATGTGCAGACTCCGCACAGACAGTGACCCAGCCGGGAATCGAACCTAGGACCTTGGAGCTGTGAAGCAACTGTGCTAACCACTATGCTACCGTGCTACCCGTGGCTTTTGCTGCATGCCATTCATTAATTTCTCTTAATGGGCTGTGATTGACAGCTTCCACACACACAGCTGTTAGCCTTGATTCATTTATCTTCCTTCATGCATGAGTAACTCTTAAGTGCTTTGACCATAATGTTTACAAACATCATCCACATTAAAGGGAGTTAAGTGCATTCCATTCACCCCTCTTCATGTTTGAGTGATTTTGAAGTGCTGAGCTGTAAATTGACAGAACCTTGCAGGTGTTTCTCAGGTTAGTGTCCAACCATTGTCAATTGTTTCATCAATGACCTCCCTGCCATCCTAAGATCAGGATTTGGGATATTCATTCATGATTACACAATGTTCAGTGCAATTCATGACTCTTCAGATACTGAAGAAGTCCGTGTCTAAATGCAGCAAGACTTGGTCAACATTCAGACGTGGGCTGACAAGTGGCAAGTAACATTTGCATAACACAAGTGCCAGGCAATGACCATCTCCAATGAAAGATAATCTATTAATTTCCCCTTGAATTTCAATGGCATTATCATCGCTGAATCTACAACATCCTGGGGGTTACTGTTGACCAGAAACTGAACTCGACCAGCTATATAAATACTCTGGCTACAAGAGAAGGTCAGAGGCTGGAAATTCTGTGGCGAGTAACTCACCTCCTGGCACCCCAAAGACCGTGCACCATCTAAAAGGCACAAGTCGGGAGTGTGATGAAATACTTGTCTGCATGAGTGCAGCTCCAACTACAGTGGAGAAGCTCAACATCATCCAGGACAAATTACCCCATCCACCAGCCTAAGCATTCACTTCAGAATTATAATATTGTGGGGTCAAGTTGCACTGTAGATACTCGAATACAAAATCTCTGTGTCGTTCACACAGATTGTAGTAATGAGGCTGTGCAGGACTGTCTGAGGTGTTGCCTTTCGGATGACAGATATAAACCAAGACTCTGCTTATTGCCAGGGATGTGCCTCAGTGAGTCCCAGTGTGTCCATTTCTAGGAGCCTTCGGCGGATGTCGGGGGAAGTCATACCTGCCACGAAAGCCACCCTGATTAAAGGTTCCGTGTGCTCGTTCCCCGAAACTGGCGGGTAGCCACAGTTTCGGCCCACCACTAGTAGTGCCCGATAGAAGTCTTCCAGTGTTTCTTCAGGGCTTTACCTTCTAGTTGCCAGCAGGTGACGGGCGTAGACCTGGTTCACAGGACGGTTGTAATGTCCTTCTAGCAGCTCGATAGCTGCAGCATAGTTCGCCGCCTCCTCGATCAGAGGGTAGATCCCAGGGCTGACCCGCGAGTCATTTTCTGCCTTTCTGTGGGGGTGTCGGCGGCCGTGTCGAGGTAGCTCTTAAAACACACCAGCCAGAGCTTGAAGATAGCAGCGGAGTTGTCTACGTGGGGGCTGAGCTGAAGGCACTCCGGTTTGATATGGAGATCCATCCTTTCAACTGAAGTAATAGCTGATTAAATTGAGGCACAATCAATTACTCTCGAGACAAGGTAAGTCATAACTAATCGGCTTTAATCAGCTAGAACTGTTCCCAGCAGCTTCAATACAGAAAGTTAAGGCTGCTGGGACGGCATTGGTTCTTATACTCCACCTCTCAGGGCGGAGCTATGTACATTAGCCAATGGTAGACTCCTGGGTCTAGCCAATGGTCATCCACCTCTCAGGTACTGCAATACCTGGTATTACCACAGTCAGTATGGAGCAGTCAAATATTTTCCGTAATAGAATAAAAATGTGCTCATCTGTACCTCTATACCATTTTGCCAGTCACTCATTATCTTATAAATACACATCCCTAATACTAAAATGTAAATGTTCTCACCTGCATCCCTAAACCCTTTATAAAGTCTGTCAGTATGCCAGGTTTAAAGGTCTGTGTGATGAAGGTGTAGGTTATGCCTTTAAAGCGTTGGAAACCTTTGAAGTTGTTTCCACACAATCAATTTCATTGCCTTTTAAAGTATTGAAGTCAGTGTGTATGGCAAGGAGCTGGAATGCTTTGAATTAGATGTTTACATTGAAATGCTAAAATAATTGTGATTGAAAGCTTGTTGGAACTTCAAAGTGTAGAATCAGATTGTTTATTTTTATAGCTCTGCCAGGATCCATTAAGTGGAGATGCCGGCGTTGGACTGGGGTGAGTACAGTAAGAAGTCTTACAACACCAGGTTAAAATCCAACAGGTTTGTTTCGATGTCACTAGCTTTCGGAGCGCTGCTCCTTCCTCAGGTGAATGAAGAGGTAGGTTCCAGAAACATATATATAGACAGATTCAAAGATGCCAGACAATGCTTGGAATGTGAGCATTAGCAGGTGATTAAATCTTTACAGATCCAGAGATGGGGTAACCCCAGGTTAAAGAGGTGTCAATTGTATCAAGCCAGGACAGTTGGTAGGATTTCGCAGGCCAGATGGTGGGGGATGAATGTAATGCGACATGAATCCCAGGTCCCGGTTGAGGCCACACTCATGTGTGCGGAACTTGGCTATAAGTTTCTGCTCGGTGATTCTGCGTTGTCGCGCATCCTGAAGGCCGCCTTGGAGAACAGAGGCTGAATGTCCTTGACTGCTGAAGTGTTCAAACAACCGCGCAACCTCAAACAAACCATTGTTTGCAGCAAACTACCCAGCCTTCAGAACAGTGACCACGACACCACACAACCCTGCCATGGCAATCTCTGCAAGACGTGCCAGATCATCGACATGGATACCACCATTACACATGAGAACACCACCCATCAGGTACGCGGTACGACTCGGCCAACGTTGACTACCTCATACGCTGCAGGAAAGGATGTCCCGAAGCGTGGTACATTGGCAAGACCATGCAGACGCTGCAACAACGAATGAACGGACATCGCGCGACAATCACCAGGCAGGAATGTTCCCTTCCAGTCGGGGAACACTTCAGCAGTCAAGGGCATTCAGCCTCTGATCTCCAGGTAAGCGTTCTCCAAGGCGGCCTTCAGGACGCGCGACAACGCAGAATCGCCGAGCAGAAGCTTATAGCCAAGTTCCGCACACATGAGTGCGGCCTCAACCAGGACCTGGGATTCATGTCGCATTACATTCATCCCCCACCATCTGGCCTGCGAAATCCTACCAACTGTCCTGGCTTGACACAATTCACACCTCTTTAACCTGGGGTCACCCCATCTCTGGATCTGTAAAGATTTAATCACCTGCTAATGCTCGCATTCCAAGCATTGTCTTGCGTCTTTGAATCTATCTATATATGTGTTTCTGGAACATACCTCTTCATTCACCTGAGGAAGGAGCAGCGCTCCGAAAGCTAGTGACATCGAAACAAACCTGTTGGACTTTAACCTGGTGTTGTAAGACTTCTTACCAGGATCCATTAAGCCAGGGTAGCAGCTGTTTCACTAACCATGTTGTTTTATGAGTTTGTTTCTTTGTTCTTGAGTAAAGAAGATTTGTGGGGAGCTGCCCCTTCACTTTCTATGAAGCACAGGAGAACAAAGAAGCAGTCTCATTAAACATTGCGGTCAATCACAATGCTTTTAGCAGGCAATGGAGTGTGAATTTCTATGTGAACAATCCAGTTCAAAGCATTCAGCCTCCTAGCCATACACACTGCCTTCAGTAACTCAAATGATAGACCATGTGAAAACCACCTCAAAGGTTTCCATCGCTTTAAAGGTAGTCCTCATCTCACAGACTTTGGCAAATTGACATTTTTTTTAAGGTTTTGGGCCACAGATGAGAACATTTTCACTTTATTATGGGAAAACTTGACCTGTTACATACTGAGTAACTATTTAATGGGTTTAAAGGCTGTAGAGGGGGAGAGCAGCCAAAAGAACCACATCCCAGGGTAGACCCCTAACCTGAGCCCCTCCAGCCCAGCACAAGGCCCGCTGCCCCCCACCTCCAAGGAAGGACCCCGCTTGGCACCCTGATGACTATTAGTGGGAGGACACGTACCACCTTTCTACCCTTCGGTCTGCAAGGTGCCAGGTTGGCACTACTAAGGGGATGTATCTGAAGAGGGGAATGAGAGAGCTGAAGGGGAACTGGTTGGGGGGGCGGGGGCGGGGGGGGGGGGGGGGGGTTGGGTGGGGGGGGGGGTGAGGTGTGGGAATTGAAGAGGGACTGAATAGGGGTTCTGAGGGGAGACCTTGTCAGCGATTGAGGTGGGGTGGCAGAAACATATATATAGACAAAGTCAAAGATTTTAACCTGGGATTACCCCTCTCCCTGGATCTGTAAAGACTTAATTAACTGCAAATGCTCGCATTCAAAGCATCAGCTTGCATGTTTGACTTATATGTTTCTGGAACCTACCTCTTGTCATGTGAGAGTACCTTTAAGAAATGGATGCTTAACCAATGTACCTTTAAGGAATGGAGTTGATAATATTACTGAAATGATGTCAGAGGTTGGGGGGAGCTGATATATGTTTCTGGAACCCACCTCTTCAGTCACCTGAGGAAGGAGCAGCGCTCCGAAAGCTAGTGACATCGAAACAAACCTGTTGGACTTTAACCTGGTGTTGTAAGACTTCGTACTGTGCTCACCCCAGTCCAACGCCGGCATCTCCACATCCTGAGAAGAGTAATCAACTGCAAACCGAGATCTTTTGGGGATAAAATGTGGAAACTAGCGCCATACAACAACTCCTAGGAGGATAATTGAACAAAATGGCCAAAATGTGGTATCACCGCATCAGACCAGACAAAGCACAGCGAACCATAGACGCGTTTGCTTCTTTCAACGCAAACAGTAAAACGTCTTTAAGCCTATCCTCTTATTATATCATATGAATGGTGGTTGCGATTTACCTAGTTTCCATAGAATCACTACAGTGCAGACGGAAGCCATTCTGCCCATTGAGTCTGCACCAAGCCTGAAAGAGCACTCCGCCCAAGCTCATTTACTCATCATATCCCATTAACCCCTTAACCTAATCTTCACATCCCTGGACACTAAGGGTCAATTGATCATGGCCAATCCACCTAAACTGCACAGCTTTGGACTGTGGGAGTAAACCAGAGCACCCGGAGGAAACCCATGGTGACACGGGGAGAATGCAGAAATTCCACACAGATAGCCACCTGAGGCCAGAAGTAAACCCGGCCCCCTGCCACTGTGAGATAGCAGTGGTAACCACTGTGCTAGGTGCTGTTTTATTTCATGAAGTCGTTGCAATAAAATTATCCTGTTCTTTGTTTAAACTCAGAAAAACTGCCTGACCAGTTCTTTATAATCGGGAAGCATAAATAGTGTTACTCCTGCATAATTGGCCATCCACTTAAAATTCACAAAAGAAACCCTGTTACAGTCAGACCTAGAGCGTTAAAATGGGGGAGTCATTTCTACCCCTCCTCACAGGCCCATGGAAGCTGGGACTCATGCAACTTGGCAAATTGTAAACTTGCCACCCTATCCACAAATATCTCATTGATCATTTTGTCAATGTTTGGTCTTTGCTGTTCCCCCTTATCTGTCACAGCCAAGGCCTCTCCTGGGATGTCTCCAAGCTGAGGTTGGGGAAGATAGAGAGGCTTCAAAATCGAGAGGGGGAATTCTCAAATTTAAGGCCCAGCCGGCTGAATATATGCTCATGGCTGGTCGAGAAATGAAATTCAAGGATGTAGAGCCGAAGTAAAGAGGTCTCAGAGGGCTGTAGGATTGCAGAAGTTTATAGGGATAGCTCAGGCTTGAAGTATCCATTTCGATCAGAACAAACAATCTCACCAGCTCAAGTCCACTTAAACAATAAAAACCTGCTGCTGGGGTAGTCAATCATTCAGCTACTCTCGTTTATCTTATTGGTGAAGGCATTCAATGCATGGAGTGTTGTGTGAAGAAGTGCATTGACGGGGATTATTAAGTACTTTGTTGTACTTGATTAAGCCTTGGCAGGGAACATAACTAAGATGATGTTATATGATGCATTACTGAACTTTGAATTGGAGAATGGATGAGAGTCTCTGAAGGAGAAAGGGGCTCCCTGCTGCTCAACAAAGCTGGAAAAGTTTAAGCTCAGCAGGCGGAGGTCTGAAGATGAATGGAACGTTTCAAGCACAAGATGTAATGCAATCATTTTGGAGATGGAGAGTAATGAGCTGTTGCACAGTAACACTGTTCCATCAATAATTTAATGGAAAACATTTGGTTAAACAGTGCAGCAAATGGAGATCTGCTCCGTAACTTCAAAGATTATTGGGAAAAAAGATAACTCCCTAGACCCAATCAGATCAGCTGCTGGATAATTGGGGGCAGCTGATTTTACTAATTGCAGCCCTTAGGCACAGTCACACACCCCACACAGCAGAACTCCCATACTGCCCCTCCACATACATACCACACCCCCACACGCTCATATCCCACCCATTCACACCCCATACAGCAGAACTCCCATACTGCCCCTACACATACATACCACACCCCACACACTCATATCCCACCCATTCACACCCCACACAGCAGAACTCCCATACTGCCCCTCCACATACATACCACACCCCACACACTCATATCCCACCCATTCACACCCCACACAGCAGAACTCCCATACTGCCCCTCCACATACACACCACACCCCCACACACTCATATCCCACCCATTCACACCCCACACAGCAGAACTCCCATACTGCTCCTCTACATACATACCACACCCCACACACTCATATCCCACCCATTCACACCCCACACAGCAGAACTCCCATACTGCCCCTCCACATACATACCACACCCCCACACACTCATATCCCACCGATTCACACCCCACACAGCAGAACTCCCATACTGCCCCTCCATATACACACCACACCCCCACACACTCATATCCCACCCATTCACACCCCACACAGCAGAACTCCCATACTGCCCCTCCACATACATACCACACCCCACACACTCATATCCCACCCATTCACACCCCACACAGCAGAACTCCCATACTGCCCCTCCACATACATACCACACCCCACACACTCATATCCCACCCATTCACACCCCACACAGCAGAACTCCCATACTGCCCCTCCACATACATACCACACCCCCACACACTCATATCCCACCCATTCACACCCCACACAGCAGAACTCCCATACTGCCCCTCCACATACACACCACACCCCCACGCACTCATATCCCACCCATTCACACCCCACACAGCAGAACTCCCATACTGCCCCTCCACATACATACCACACCCCCACACACTCATATCCCACCCATTCACACCCCACACAGCAGAACTCCCATACTGCCCCTCCACATACACACCACACCCCCACACACTCATATCCCACCCATTCACACCCCACACAGCAGAACTCCCATACTGCCCCTCCACATACACACCACACCGCCACACACTCATATCCCACCCATTCACACCCCACACAGCAGAACTCCCATACTGCCCCTCCACATACACACCACACCCCCACACACTCATATCCCACCCATTCACACCCCACACAGCAGAACTCCCATACTGCTCCTCTACATACATACCACACCCCACACACTCATATCCCACCCATTCACACCCCACACAGCAGAACTCCCATACTGCCCCTCCACATACATACCACACCCCCACACACTCATATCCCACCGATTCACACCCCACACAGCAGAACTCCCATACTGCCCCTCCACATACATACCACACCCCACACACTCATATCCCACCCATTCACACCCCACACAGCAGAACTCCCATACTGCCCCTCCACATACATACCACACCCCACACACTCATATCCCACCCATTCACACCCCACACAGCAGAACTCCCATACTGCCCCTCCACATACATACCACACCCCCACACACTCATATCCCACCCATTCACACCCCACACAGCAGAACTCCCATACTGCCCCTCCACATACACACCACACCCCCACACACTCATATCCCACCCATTCACACCCCACACAGCAGAACTCCCATACTGCCCCTCCACATACATACCACACCCCCACACACTCATATCCCACCCATTCACAACCCACACAGCAGAACTCCCATACTGCCCCTCCACATACATAACACACCCCCACACACTCATATCCCACCCATTCACACCCCACACAGCAGAACTCCCATACTGCCCCTCCATTTACACACCACACCCCCACACACTCATATCCCACCCACTCACACCCCCACACACTCAGCCCCCCACCCACTCACACCACACACAGCAGAACTCCCATACTGCCTCTCCACATACACACCACACCCCCACACACTCAGCCCCACACCCAGTCACACCCCCACACACTCAGCCCCCCACCCACTCACACCCCACACACTCATATTCCACACACTCACCCTCTCCACACAATCATAACCCCCCAGACTCAAACCTCAAACCCCCACCCCCACACACTCACCCAACACACTCAGGCCCCCACACAGTCACATACCCTACACATATGCTCCACACTTCCCCCGCCCCATACACACATTCACACTCTCCCACACATAACCTCAGCAACACACATACCACACCCCCACACACTCACACCTCTGCACTCACAAGCCCCACACATTCACACCCCCAGACGCAACCACTCCCACATATGCCCCACACACATTCACACGCCACAGACTTATACCCCAATGTAATCACACCACTCCTACACCACTCTCCCACAAACAAACACCCTCATACACACGCTGTCACACACCCTCCACACATCCATCCTCCACTCCCATACTACAGCCCCCACATATATCCCCCTCACATACATACACACATCACAACTCCCACAAATTCAAACTTCACGCGCTCACCCTCCCCGCACACAAACACCTCACACACACAAGCACCTCACACACACTCACATCCTCCCACGTACTCACACCTCCCTCCACAATCCCCCCACACCACCACCCCAGGCACTCTCCAACCCCTCCCACACAAATACACACCACCCACAAGCCCCCCACACACCCCCACACATACCCCACACTTACCATAACCCCACAGACTATCATGCACCCCACACACTAAATCCACCACACAGCCCCCCGATACACACACCCTCTTACACCTCACATATGTACCACACCCCCATACACATATATCCCACAGACACAAATCCCACCCCCCCACCCCCCATACAACACCCCCCACACATACACACATCCCCCCCACACACACACATCCCCCACACACCACAATGCCCCCCCCAGAGAGCGCATGTCCCACATCCACACCGCTGCACAAAACATCCCCCCACACACTCACCCCCACACATCACCCCCCCGACATCACACCCTCCCACACCCTCACACCACACCCCCAAACATCACAGCCCCCACACATCACATCTCCCTCAAATCTCCATCCCACACATCACCCCCTCCCCCCCCCCCCCCCACACACACACACACACTCACACCCTCCACACCTCATGTATGATCAGGAGAGTTAAATTCTTTGTATTCCACAAGCTCAGCATTGATCTTTCTGTGCACACATGTGCACTTCAGCAAGAATTGTTGAGGGAGTTCCAGGTTCTCAGATCTACATGTGCTGGTGCTCGATGCCCTCTGCCTGGGCAGGGTTTCTATGGCCAATTGATTTGCTCATCTCACTTCTGTCCCAGATTAGATGGAGCAACTGAGCAGAGATCACAGTTTGAACTTTCACTGTATATCAACTGCAGTGAAACAGAGTGGAAGGTCACGTCAGGGGATTAAACATCCGATGATTAATACCAGTCATTTATAGGTGAATTCCTTCACTAAATGGCTGATTAAGCTTAAGAAATTGGTCTCAGATGGGGCACAAACCAGTGATAGTGAATCACCAATTTTAACAAGGCACAAGTGTGAAAATAGGTTTTTTTTTTGCCATATTTCTGTGAACAATTTCACCAACAGCACAGTCCCCAAGGTTGGTCACTGAATGTCGCATGCGCCATGTTGGCTTTAAGACAAGTGAGAGTGGCTAGTTCATACAGGGATCGACCTTGGCATTGTTCAGAATAGTTGCAGTGTTGACAATCCAATTAGAAGTATCATTGATCTGATTCACATTGTTCAACTAGTACATGGACTAATTTACAACATCCTCCTTTGTCCCATGAAATCTTCCTTGAACAGTCTTATCTATGTGGAGGCGGTGGCATCGAGGACTAGTAATTCAGAGACCCAGGGAAATGCTGAGGCTCGAATCCCACCATTCGTGGAAGATGGCGGAATTTGAATTTAATAAAAATCTGGAATTAAAAGTCTAATGGTGACCTTTATTGCAAAATCCCATCTGGTTCATCAGCCCCCTGGAGGGAGAGGAATCTGCCATCCTCAATCTGGCCTACATCTGACTTCAGATCCATTGACTCTGAAATGGCCGAGCAAGCTCAAGTGCAATTCAGTAATAACCAAAGAGAAAATGCTGGAAAATCTCAGCATGTCTGGCAGCATCTGTAGGGAGAGAGAAGCGCTAACGTTTAGAGTCCAGATGATCCTTTGCAAAGTGCAATCCCTGTGTCCATCTTGCATCGTGGCTCAAGAGGTGTTCAACCTGTCATTTAAAGAACCCTCTCCATTTCCATTGTAATGTAATAGGAATTTCTTTCACTGTTGCCTTTTACCCTGTTATACCAGGTCAACAATTCCACTCCAATCTCCTGAACTGAGCCGGCTTGTACCATGGCAATCCCCGGGGATTATTTTCCTTTCATTGTGTCAAAGATTCCGACACAAACCCACTCAGATCTCGCACCATTCACAGCTGACATAAACCCCTTCCTGAAGTTTTTGTTGTGATATTATTTAGGGCTTATTCCTTCTATCATCCCTGAGCTTTTAAGCCCGGCTGCATTTGTTCCGATCCTCTACCTGTGGAAGGTTTCTGCCAGGCTGATTATCTCCCACTTCCATTCCACAGGTAATCCTCAGGACCCAGAAGTGGTTCTTCTGCTCGCGGTGAGCTACAAGCACTCCTGTATTTAATGGTTCTGTCCCAGACCAGGATAGAACATATTCAGTGGGGATTGGAGATGGAACATGGACCCACTGTGGCTCATACTGGAGATAGGAAATTTAGATTAAAAATGGAACTAATCATACTGACACCTAAACAGCAGGACCTGGCGCAGTTCATAATTGACCACCACCCAGAGAACTAACATTTCTTTTACCAGTATTGCAATTTGCAATGAGCCTGCCTTTTGTCAATGCAAGTTTAACTTATAAAGCTAAATTGCCTAGAAGACAACTGAAAGTTCAGATTAGCAGCCTGCTTTTGAACCCAGTTTCCACATTTAATATCAATTACACTGCTTTCATACTCAAGCTGCATGTGTCCAAGCAATGTGTGCAAGGATGGCATGAAGGCACAGGAGGGCAGCATGGTAGCACAGTGGCGAGCACTGCTACATCACAGTGCCAGGGACCTGGGTTTAATTCTGGCCTTGGGTTACTGTCTGTGTGGAGTTTGTACATTCTCCCCGTGTCTGCGTGGGTTTCCTCCAGGTGCTCCGGTTTCCTCCCACAGTCCAAAGATGTGCAGGTTAGGTGGATTGGCCATGCTAAGTTGTCCCTTAATATCCAGGGATGTGAAGATTAGGTGAGGGTAGGATGGGGGAATTCAGCCTAGGTAGAGTGCTCTTTCAGAGGGTCGGTGCAGACAGGATGGGTTGAAAGGCACCTACTGCACTATAGCGATTCTATGATTAGCTAAAAACAGGGTGAACAAAGTGAAGGTTGTCATCTCGGACCTCTTCAGCACCTTCTGAATATGAGCCTTAATCACACAAGCCTTTCTGGAGCCCTGTGAATGCTTTGAGAATTGCAGGTTTCGGCGAAGAGGACAAAGAGCGCAGCCTCGAGGCTGGCACTGACATCGCCAACAGAAATCTGGTAATTGATCCAACAGTCGAGCCTCCAGGGCTCGGCCTCCCTAGGAAACAGGAAGATGTGGTAACTTGATCACAAAAGGTAGTTGAACACATTGTAAAAGTTAAATCTTCTTTACTTCAGGATACATTGAGATAATAATACAGTTGGCTTTGGACACAAGCAGCAGCGAAACACAACTATACACAAGCTCCTCGTGGCTAAATTGAAAACCCGCGCAAGGCCGCTCTCCCGATGACTTCACATGTACACTTTTGTTAAAGACATCCATGCACTGAATCAAATAAGAAGATGCAAATTAAAATGCTATTAAATGTTATACCACCCACAGTCACTGGAATTCGCACACTCCACGCCAGAAAATCATACCTTCTCCACACATAGAATTTCAAGAACAGGTGGTCACTTGAATAATAATGTTCGCCATATTGTGAATGAATGTGGCTTTCTGCTGCAAATGTTGTAATATTTCTTTAAGGGAAATCAGCATGACATCCACTGGAAGGGAAATGCATCATGTGATTCAGTCTTAGTTTCACTTTAGCTTTCAGCAGACCACACACAGACAGCTCTGCTGCCTTCCAGATTTATACCTATGTAGAATTGTTTTCATGTTCCTAGTCTGAATAAATGAACCCACAAAGTACCCCAATACGTTATGAGTGATTGGTGTCTTGTATCTTGTATAGTAATATGCCCAAGGTATTACGTCATTAAAATAATGGTGATCAGCAATGGCAAGACAGGATAAAGTACAAGTACAACATGGCGAACAGCCTTAGATCATGCTGCTGGCAAGAGGAGACACTTGATGTTTTGCTCAGACCACAACAGAGTTGCACTGTCGGAGGGTGTTGAAATCACAGCATGGTGACTGCAAACAAAAGTTTTGGAGATGCAATGTCAAGCCAGTGCTCAATCACAGGGCTGGTAAGCCATCAGATCCCTCATGGTGATGTTGCAGTGCATATCCTGCCAGATCAGTGAGTGGGACAGTGCATCGAGTGGAACAGAACTGGGTTACTCAGTCAGGAAAGGCAAGTGACCAGGGTGTGCATTGGATCAATAGCAAGCGAGAGAGAGCAAACAAATAAAAAAAGGCATAAAAATTGGGCCAGAGTAGTTTGTGATTATAAAGGGCAGCTTTGGGAGTTGCTGAACAATAAATTGAATAAAAAATAAACATGTTATTACTCTGTGGTGCACTCCTACCTCTTCATGAGCAGAGCTTTGGAGAAGTGGATGAAAGCAGCTACAAGAACAAACGGTGAAACGTTCCACACCACAGAGTCTGTGGAAAACCATCATCAAAGATGGCTTGATTCACGAACATGTGAGGTCATTTTGGCCTTGTTGGGATGAGTCGGCATCTCCTGGGAAATCATTTTTAAAGTCAGGCAGATAATCATCTTTGCAACTTGCTATTCTTCAACAACTTCATCACAACACATGAGCACAGATTGGACTGACAAGAGTTAGAAGAAAGACAATCTATTAGTTGGGTATGAGCAATTACATTGAAGTTGTTGCCAAGCAGTGCAAGGCCATGTCAACAGCACATGCCAAGTCAATATAAAACACCACTGATTCCATATAAAGTTCCTTTCCATCCTTTGTCCAAAATTACATCTGACCTCTTTCATGTCCATGGCGCCTACTTCACCATCAACATCAACTACTTTACCAATTACCCCATTATTCAACAATTGCGCAATACATCAAGCACAGCTGCTTCACACATTCCAGGCGCCATTACCAGTGTATTTGGTGTGCCTAGAGATATCATTGCAAATATAACGATCATCAATTTATTGGTAAGTCATTTCAGGATATTTGTGAGAAGTGGTACATCAGTCACACTACTTCTTCTCCTCATTACCTAAGACCTAATGGCTTAGCTGAATGGATGACTTGCACAGTGAAATCCCTCTTTCTCAAATGCAGACAGATTAAGCAAGGTGTACACATTGAAATATTACACCTGGGAAAAACACCTTTCAGTGCGACTATTCCACCACTGGGCTTGGTACTCCAGTGTGTACCAATCTACCTTCTCTTATCCATTATAATCTCTCAGAAACTATAGAGCAATGTTTAAAACTGCAAGAGAAGATGATCAATGTGCAGGGTAAAAATATGGGTTCAGAATTCCCAAGTTTACCGTTCAGACAACAAGTTTGCATTCAGAATCCCCAGAAGGGACATGGCAACCAGCTGAGTTAACAAGGATTTGTTCAGCACCAAGCTCCTATGAGGCCATGCACATAAAGGTGAAATGGTGAGATGTAACCGTGGACCAATCAAATCCATTCCAGCTCTTCAACCACGGTACAGTCCTACTGCATCTAGGACAAGATCCCAAATGAAACCAGGGAAAACATCTGAGAATGGCAATACCACAGATCACTGTGAGTAGAACATAGAACATAGAAAAATACAGCACAGAACAGGCCCTTCGGCCCACAATGTTGTGCCGAACCTTTGTCCTAGATTAATCATAGATTATCATAGAATTTACAGTGCAGAAGGAGGCCATTCGGCCCATTGAGTCTGCACCGGGTCTTGGAAAGAGCACCCTACCCAAGGTCAACACCTCCACCCAACTCTAAGGACAATTTTGGACACTAAGGGCAATTTATCATGGCCAATCTACCTAACCTGCGCATCTTTGGACTGTGGGAGGAAACCGGAGCACCCGGAGGAAACCCACGCACACACGGGGAGGATGTGCAGACTCCGCACAGACAGTGACCCAAGCCGGAATCGAACATGGGACCCTGGAACTGTGAAGCAATTGTGCTATCCACAATGCTACCGTGTTCCCCTTAAGAACAAATTAATCTACACTATATCATTCTACCATAATCCATGTACCTATCCAATAGCTGTTTGAAGGTCCCTAATGTTTCCGACTCAACTACTTCCACAGGCAGTACATTCCATGCCCCCACTACTCTCTCGGTAAAGAACCTACCTCTGATATCCCCCCTATATCTTCCACCATTCACCTTAAATTTATGTCCCCTTGTAATGGTTTGTTCCACCTGGGGAAAAAGTCTCTGACTGTCTACTCTATCTATTCCCCTGATCATCTTATAAACCTCTATCAAGTCGCCCCTCATCCTTCTCCGTTCTAATGAGAAAAGGCCTAGCACCCTCAACCTTTCCTCGTAAGACCTACTCTCCATTCCAGGCAACATCCTGGTAAATCTCCTTTGCACCTTTTCCAAAGCTTCCACATCCTTCCTAAAATGAGGCGACTAGAACTGAACACAGTACTCCAAATGTGGCCTTACCAAAGTTTTGTACAGCTGCATCATCACCTCAAGGCTCTTAAATTCAATCCCTCTGTTAATGAACGCTAGCACACCATAGGCCTTCTTCACAGCTCTATCCACTTGAGTGGCAACTTTTACAAAGATGTATGAACATAGACACCAAGATCTCTCTGCTCCTCCACATTGCCAAGAACTCTACCATTAACCCTGTATTCCGCATTCATATTTGTCCTTCCAAAATGGACAATCTCACACTTTTCAGGGTTAAACTCCATCTGCCACTTCTCAGCCCAGCTCTGCATCCTATCTATGTCTCTTTGCAGCCGACAACAGCCCTCCTCACTATCCACAACTCCACCAATCTTCGTATCGTCTGCAAATTTACTAACCCAACCTTCAACTCCCTCATCCAAGTCATTAATGAAAATCACAAACAGCAGAGGACCCAGAACTGATCCCTGCGGTACGCCACTGGTAACTGGGCTCCAGGCTGAATATTTGCCATCCACCACCACTCTCTGACTTCTATCGGTTAGCCAGTGCGTTATCCACCTGGCCAAATTTCCCACTATCCCATGCCTCTTTACTTTCTGCATAAGCCTACCATGGGGAACCTTATCAAATGCCTTACTAAAATCCATGTACACTACATCCACTGCTTTACCTTCATCCACATGCTTGGTCACCTCCTCAAAGAATTCAATAAGACTTGTAAGGCAAGACCTACTCCTCACAAACCCGTGCTGACTATTCCTCATCAAGCAGTGTCTTTCCAGATGCTCAGAAATCCTATCCTTCATTACCCTTTCCATTACTTTGCCTACCACCGAAGTAAGACTAACTGTAATTCCCAGGATTATCCCTAGTCCCTTTTTTGAACAGGGGCACGACATTCGCCACTCTCCAATCCCCTGGTACCACCCCTGTTGACAGTGAGGACAAAAAGATCATTGCCAACGGCTCTGCAATTTTGTCTCTTGCTTCCCATAGAATCCTTGGATATATCCCGTCTGGCCCGGGGGATTTGTCTATCCTCAAGTTTTTCAAAATGCCCAACACATCTTCCTTCCTAACAAGTATTTCCTCGAGCTTACCAGTCTGTTTCACACTGTCCTCTCCAACAATATCGCCCCTCTCATTTGTAAATACAGAAGAAAAGTACTCGTTCAAGACCTCTCCTATCTCTTCAGACTCAATACACAATCGCCCGCTATTGTCCTTGATTGGACCTACCCTCGCTCTCGTCATCCTCATATTTCTCACATATGTGTAAAAGGCCTTGAGGTTTTCCTTGATCCTACCCGCCAAAGATTGTTCATGCCCTCTCTGAGCTCTCCTAATCCCTTTCTTCAGTTCCCTCCTGGCTATCTTGTATCCCTCCAGCGTCCTGTCTGAACCTTGTTTTCTCAGCCTTACATAAGTCTCCTTTTTCCTCTTAACAAGACATTCAACCTCTCTTGTCAACCATGGTTCCCTCACTCGACCATCTCTTCCCTGCCTGACAGGGACACACATATCAAGGACACGTAGTACCTGTTCCTTGAACAAGTTCCACATTTCACTTGTGTCCTTCCCTGAAAGCCTATGTTCCCAACTTATGCACTTTAATTCTTGTCTGACAACATCGTATTTACCCTTCCCCCAATTGTAAATCTTACTCTGTTGCACGCACCTATCCCTCTCCATTACTAAAGTGAAAGTCACAGAATTGTGGTCACTATCTCCAAAATGCTCCCCCACTAACAAATCTATCACTTGCCCTGGTTCATTACCAAGTACAAAATCCAATATTGCCTCCCCTCTGGTCGGACAATTTACATACTGTGTTAGAAAAGCTTCCTGGACACACTGCACAAACACCACCCCATCCAAACTATTTGATCTAAAGAGTTTCCACTCAATGTTTGGGAAGTTAAAGTCACCCATGACTACTACCCTGTGACTTCTGCACCTTTCCAAAATCTGTTTTCCAATCTGTTCCTCCACATCTCTGCTACTATTGGGGGGCCTATAGAAAACTCCTAACAAGATGACTGCTCCTTTCCTATTTCTGACTTCAACCCATACTACCTCAGTAGCCAGATACTCCTCGAACTGCCTTTCTGCAGCTGTTATACTATCTATAATTATCAATGCCACCCTCCCCCCCCACCTCTTTTACCACCCTCCCTAATCTTATTGAAACATCTATAACCAGGGACCTCCAACAACCATTTCTGCCCCTCTTCTATCCATGTTTCCGTGATGGCCACCACATCGTAGTCCCAAGTACCGATCCATGCCTTAAGTTCACCCACCTTATTCCTGATGCTTCTTGCGTTGAAGTATACATACTTCAACCCATCTCCGTGCCTGCAAGTACTCTCCTTTGTCAGTGTTCCCTTCCCCACTGCCTCACTACACGCTTTGGCGTCCTGAATATCGACTACCTTAGTTGCTGGACTACAAATCCGGTTCCCATTCCCCTGCCAAATTAGTTTAAACCCTCCCGAAGAGTACTAGAAAACCTCCCTCCCAGGATATTGGTGTCCCTCTGGTTCAGATGCAACCCGTCCTGCTTGTACAGGTCCCACCTTCCCCAGAATGCGCTCCAATTATCCAAATACCTGAAGCCCTCCCTCCTACACCATTTCTGCAGCCACGTATTCAGCTGCACTCTCTCCCTATTCCTAGCTTCGCTACCACGTGGCACCGGCAACACACCAGAGATGACAACTCTGTCTGTCCTGGCTTTTAACTTCCAGCCTAACTCCCTAAACTCGTTTATTACCTCCACACCCCTTTTCCTACCTACGTCGTTGGTACTAATGTGCACCATGACTTCTGGCTGCTCCCCCTCCCCCTTAAGGATCCTGAAGATACGATCCGAGACATCCCTGGCCCTGGCACCCGGGAGGCAACATACCTTCCGGGAGTCTCGCTCCGACCACAGAATCTCCTATCTATTCCCCTAACCATTGAATCTCCTACTACTATTGCTTTTCTATTCTCCCCCCTTCCCTTCTGAGCCCCAGAGCCAGAATCAGTGCCAGAGACCTGGCCGCTAGGGCCTTCCCCCGGTAGGTCATCCTCCGCAACAGCATCCAAAACGGTATACTTGTTTTGAAGGGGAACGGCCAAGAGGGATCCCTGCACTGTCTGCCTGTTTGTTTTCTTTCCCCTGACTGTAACCCAGCTACTCTTGTCCTGTACCTTGGGTGTGGTTATCTCCCTGTAACTCTTCTCTATCACCCCCTCTGCCTCCCGGATGATCCGGAGTTCATCCAGTAATTAAAGAATCCTCCAGACAAGGTTATCAATACAAGATCTGGGCATACCAGTGGGTTACCTCTATACTTTAGAATTGATAAATCCGGAACTTGGTACTAGTGACAATGGAACCATCGTTGAATCTTGCAAAAATCCATCTGGTTTCCTAATGTTCTTTATGAAAGGAAGTCTGCAATTCTTATCTGGTCTGGCCTACATGTGACTCCAGATCCACACCAATATGGTTGACTCTTAAATGACCCCTGAAATGGACAAGAAATGCCACCCAATTGTATCGAAACAGCTACAAAGTTAACTAAAAGGAAGGAAACTGCAAAGATCATCTGACATTTGTGGTGTTCTTTGTGATTCTTATTATCAGGATGGGTGTCGTAGTGTTCACAAAGACCACCAAAGCTAAGTTCAATTACAAAGCTAACATTTATTGCACGACTTATTAAAGTTCGACCACTTACTCCTATAGCTAGCAATAATTTAGTAATCTACAATCTACACTCTACTAACACTAGTCTCTACACTCTATCTATAACTGTACTTTGCACTTTCTAGACCTCTCCTCTGCACTCTCTCCAGCCCTCTCCCAGAAGCGTGAGAGTCAGTGCTTATATAGTTCTGCATCTAACTCCATCCAGTGGTCAATTATCATATTACATTAACCCTTTATATTCTAGACATTACACATAATGTCACATCCCCCTTCCTTCGAAACAAAGTTTGAAATACTTTCAAACATTTGATAAATACATATGCAAGAATGCATTTATACATAACCTGTACAATGTCATATCAAATATCAGAATTACAATTACAGAGTGGCAGGTATAATTGTTTACAAGTTCAGACAATTATGTTGTTTCCTTGTCCTTTTGGACCTTCTTAATACACTCGAAGTGTCATTAGAATTGTCCCTTGTCTGTTTATTAGTTCTATTTGACAAACCTAATGCCAAAAGAGTAGCCCTGTAGCTTAATAGTGCTCATGAAAAATCCTTTTGATCATCAAATGCTTTTTTGAACAGTTGTTTTACTATTCCAACTCCTTTCTCAGCTTTACCATTCGATTGGGGGTATAATAGACTATAATAGAGGTGACATGTTGCAGGTTGTAGCCTTCTGAAAATTTCAACCATTCCCAACTACTGAAATAGGGTCCATTATCCATCACGACATTTAGGGGTATGCCATGTCAAGCGAATACAGACTTCGCAGTTCTTATGACTGATTGAGCAGTCCAATCTGTCAAAGTTATGACTTCAGGTTAATTGGAATAGTAATCTATCATTATCAGGCAATTATTTCCTCTGAAATAGAACAAATCCATCCCACCCTTTGACCATGGGTTAGTGACAATCTCACTTGATGAAAATGTTTCTTTGCATTGGGATGGTTGATGTGTTTGACAGATACTACAATCTTGAACGTAATTGTCAACATCTTTATTGATGTCGGGCCAATATACTGATTGCCTGGCACATCTTTTACATTTCTCTATCCCTTGATGCCCTTCATGTATCTTTTCTAGAATACTTCTTCCTAGGCAGGATGGTATGACAATTCTGTCTCCTTACAACAGGAATCCATTGACTACAGTCAGGTCATCCTTGACACTTCTAAAATTGTTGCAGCTGCCATTAGGCCATCCTTCTCTCAGATGTTTGATAACCCGCTGAAATATTGTACCTTTTTCAGTCTTGTCCCTAATTAAGCTGAGTTGTGCATCAGGCACTGGTAACATGTCTGCGCTAAATGCGCCTTTGCTTCCACATTTAGTATAACTTCTGAAGCGTTCTCATCATTGTAACTCGTTGCTCTTGACAATGCATTTGCTACAACAAGTTCTTTGCCCTCAGATTCATGCTGAGATGTGTTGGCACTCTGATGTATTTGCACCAAATTTAATTGAATGCACGCATCAACGCCAATGAATGATGATTTTGTAGCATCAGCTATTTCAAATTCTAATGGCATGCAGGTTTCACAGTTCTGTACTGTGAGGCAGCAGGAACCTTTTGTTGCAATTGTGTTCCAGTTGCAGTCTGTCAGCCAACATTTGGACTTCCTAATCTTTGGAAACTTAATTACAAATTTCAGATCTGCCTCTTGTACCCATCTAAGATGGCCACCTGCAAAGGACCATGGGAATTATGGCCAACACAGGACTCAGACAGATACAGAGCCTATGTGTATCTAAAACCCAGGTAACCAGACCTGATCGAAACTCCCGCTCGTTTACATTTCAATGGCCCTTTTTCCCAGGACAATAGAACTCCAATCAAGCAACCGGTAAAGCCACAGACTGATCGGCGCCACTCCCCTTACTCAGAAAGCACAACTGCCAAGGTCAATGATGGCTAAGGACCTGTCCAGCCACCAAGGCACCCGTCCCTTTATTGGCCGAAATCGAAAACAGTGATCAGAGCCCTGTCAAATTATTGGATCCAAGGTTAAGGACCGCCACAAAAAGCACAAAGTCCCAGGGGGCTAATAGAGAGCACAGCCAAGTGTTCTATCTCTTTTGGATCCGGCCTGTGGCAACCCAATTGCAGCAGGAACAGCCAGCTAAATTCAAGACCAACGATCGCTGCTAAAGATAAACCATGTACCTCTTTAACTTTATCGGATTAAGTAGAAATGTGATGCTGCTGTTTTAAATTTTGTACTGTATATAAGTTCTTTCGATATCCACCAGCAGCATGAGAGTAGCTTAGATAGTGTTAGCTGGAGATCAACGGTGTGGATAGATTAAATATTATAGAGACTTAAATTATAGTAACCGTTCGAGATGAATTAACTTATGAATGTATTAATGGAATATTAGGTAAATGTCCCAAACCATAAGATGGAGTAGAGTAGAACCTTGCCTTGACCAAGGGTGACCGGGCCGCCAAGGATGAACAGTGATCAATAGTGTGATCCACCATGAATGTATTAATGGAATATTAGGTAAATGTCCCAAACCATAAGATGGAGTAGAGTAGAACCTTGCCTTGACCAAGGGTGACCGGGCCGCCAAGGATGAACAGTGATCAATAGTGTGATCCACCATGCTTTGTGTTCAGGATCAAAAGGGCGGAATGTAGCCATCTAAGATGGCCACCTGCAAAGGACCATGGGAATTATGGCCAACCCAGGACTCAGACAGATACAGAGCCTATGTGTATCTAAAACACAGGTAACCAGACCTGATCGAAACCCCCGCTCGTTTGCATTTTAATGGCCCATTTTCCCAGGACAATAGAACTCCAATCAAGCAACCGGTACAGCCACAGACTGATCGGCGCCACTCTCCTTACTCACAAAGCACAATTGCCAAGGTCAATGACCGCTAAGGACCCACTCCTTTATTGGCCGAAATCGAAGACAGTGATCAGAGCCCTGTCGAACTATTGGGGTCAAGGTTAAGGACCGCCCCAAAGAGCACAAAATCCCAGAGGAATAAAAGAGAGCACAGCCAAGTGTTCTGTCTCTTTTGAAATCCAGATAAAGGCCTTATCCATTTGCACAGTGCCGGTCACCCTGAAGTTAAGTATAGTTTATTGTAGCTGACAGGTGTAATTTAACTCATGGTACATATTGTGTTTGCATGTTGAGATAACTCTTGTGTATGTAAATAAACCATCTTTTGAACTAACTAACTGGTTGTGTGGTCATTTGTTCGATATAAGGGAAAGACTTGTGGTTCACAGAGATAAGTAGAAATACCCACAGTATTGGTGACACTGTTGGGACCAAAACAGAGCAACATTATTGGCGTCTCCAGTGGAAAATCACCAACATTATTGGTGACCTCTGACGGGACTCGATTATAAGTGACTTTTTCTCTCCGAGAGAACCCACAAACATTGAATCCAATTGCGAGAAAGAGAAAGAACCACAAGTGCAAGTCCCATATCGACCAAATAACTTAATTTCGGAATTGTGTACTATCCTGCATGCGTACTTAACAGGAAGAATAAGGTAAACTCGTTAGAATTGTGTACAACTATCGAGGGATTGTGAGCCGGAAAATAGCTTAAGCCATACCCGCTGTTCAAATTGCCACCTTATTCCCCTATCCCAAATTGAAAGGAAAGAGATAAGAGAAGTAATGGCCACTAAAGCAATGGAAAGATTGATGAATCCACAGGAACCCGAGGTCGTAGCGACCAACAGAGCAGAGCAATGCCCCAGATGGGAGGAAGAGTTAAGGAAATACTTAAAGGTGAGCTGTTGGGAGGCCTGTAGTACACCCCCATCATAGTGACTGCCCCCTTCCTGTTTCTGTGCTCTACCCACAGTGCCTCGTTACTTGAAAGCAAAGAGAAAATGCTGGAAAATCTCAGCAGGTCTGGCAGCATCTGTAGGGAGAGAAAAAAGCTAACTTTCTGAGTCCAGACTTGATTCTTCCATGGTGGCCTCCCTCTGTACAGCAGTAATATGTTTCCAAACCAGTATTGCAACTCCCCCACCTCTTTTACCTTCCTCCCTGTCGAATTGTTGCGCTAATGATGAGTCAGGTCCAGGAAAGATAGGACAGACTTGGTGGGAAAACCTAAGCGAGGTCCACAAGAAAAATGTAGGGAAAATCAGAAAGCCGATGGCAATAGTGTCCTGTTTGGCACAGTTGCGAGGCACAGAGGAGGTCGTGGAGATGCTCCGTAGGCAGTTAATTGAGAAGGAAGAAAAGAACGAGGGAGACAGCAACGAAAGCGAGAAGATAATTGAGCAACTCCGGGCACAGTTAGCAGCTAAGGATAAGGAAATGGCCGATGTAAAACGTGCACATCAATCTTGTCTAGTTCACCTTAGTAGCTTCCAGACCCAGTATGATAAAGCCTACCAAGATACACAGCGCGCAGTCCTGGTAAGAGAGGAAACAGAACAACTGGTCACCCAGCTAACTAGCAAATGCGCAGATTTAAAAGCAGCTTTGAGAGCGCTCCACAACTCCACTAAGGAACAGAGGCAGAGTACCGTTGACCATGCCAAATGCCGACAGAAGATAGAAAAGTTACAGTCGCTAATCTCAGTACAGAATGGCTTCAAGTACACTTTCAGGCAGGATTTAAATGAGGAAGATGCTCCCGATTGGCAAGAGTTAAACGAAAGTGCCCAAAGGTACATACAGGACACGGGAAATCAGAATCGAGGCGGCTACTCCCCAAAAAGAAAAGCACCCGCAGCACCGACTGCACAGGCAACACACCCCCCCACTCACAATTCGACCCCCATGAATCCGGTTACCACACAATGCAAGTAATCGGATCAGGAGGAGCCTGATATCATTTACACCACCCCACTATCCATAACCCAATTAAGAGAAGCTTGCAAGAAAATTATTCCTTTCCAGCCCACCGCAGACCCACACAGCTTCTTTAAGGAGGTGTACCAACAAAAGGCTATGTACGGCCTAGATGAGAGAGAGGAAGTAAAGCTAATAGTTATGAGCCTTAGCCAGTCTGTAAGATCAACTTTGCCAGAACCCCAACATGCAGGCGGAACCCTATAGGAAATGAAAACAGCCACATTAGATGCCATCGGGTATAACAAAGGAGATCCAGTCGAGGGTTTAAATCACTGCAGGCAAAAGAAGGGAGAGCATCCAACCGCATTTGCTGGTCGCCAATGGATTCATTCCATGGCAGTCTACGGATAATTGAACTGCGCACACCTAAATGAGGAGGACACCACTAAATGGTCCCGCACCTTATTCTCGCATGCCACAGACGCAGGTCAACAGGCTTGTGTCAACTACGACCCCGCAGACCACACACACAATAAAGTTTGGGTATTGAAACAACTTTCCAGAACATGGGAACAAACCCAACACCGACAGACAGATCAGGACGATATGGAAGTAAACATGCACCCAGTTAGGACTAGCCAGGACCCAGCATGGATAAACGAGGGTAGAAACGAGGGACAGCACCCCAGGACACAGGCATCACGAGGATGTTACAATTGTGGCCATGTAGGACATTATGTCAGAGACTGTCGAAAAAAAACCCCGAACCATCAACGATACCAGCAACCAAACCCCCCCACCTGGGAACAATGTTAGGCCCATGCATAATGTTAGCGCCCGTTCAGGCGATTTAGCGTTTAACTCCACAGATTGACGGTGTTCTGACTCCCCAACTTGGGTCTGTGACACACGTTGGGACGAATCAGGCAGACCAGTAGTTACAGGCACCGTCCGGGACATACAGTCGATTTTCTTTGGGATACAGGAGGATCCCGCACCACCTTGAACTCCTCCACCATGTTTCAACAGGACAAATGGCCCACCACAGACACCGTCACCCTGAGTGGATTCACAGGCCACATACAACAAGGATATATCACAGCTCCCGTACCCATCCAGATAGGGAACATTAGCACCAAACACCCCGTCGTTTTAGTTGACTTACCCCAAACCGCAGAGCACATTTTAGGCATTGACTTTATAAACTCCCATAACCTTTCATTTGACCCAGTAAACAAATGTGTCTGGGGAATGGCTAAAACAGCTAGGGCTCCCGCTGCGCTCACAGTAGGGGATTATGAAAACAGGATTTGCTCAGTAGGGGAGTATTGGTTTAATCCGCAAACAATTAGTGCAGACCACACAATTAGAGAGGTCCTCATAAAACACAAAGCTTCGTTCGCACAACATAAACACGAATGTGGGAAGATCTCAGAAACAGTGAAGATTTCAGGTCCCGTCCAAAGCCGCAAAAGCAATACGGTTTCCCACAGCAAGCCGAGGGTGAGATTCCGAAGATTATTAACAGTTTGTTAGACCAAGGAGTTATTCGACCCATAGCTTCCACATATAATGCCCCAATTTGGCCCGTTAAAAAAGAGGTTCATGGCAACTAACGATCGGCTACCGAGAACTTAATAAGGTAACCCCTTTAGCAGACCCCACTATGGCCACGAGTCCCGTGACCATGCTCAAACAGGGAGTACAGGCAAAATATTTTACAGTGCTGAACATCAGCAATGGCTTTTGGTCCATCCCGTTATACAGGGTGGACATGCCTCCCACAAGGAGTCCATAACTCCCCCTCCATTTTCCACCGACAATTGGCCAAACGACTTTCTAAATTTTCCCGACCCGAATGCCTAATACAATATGTAGACGATCTGCTCTTGCACATGGACACAAAAGAGGAACACGTAGAGCTCTTATCTGAATTACTAGGCCTACTGCAATCAATCAGATGTAAGGGAAACCCCAAAAAGGACCAGATTTTAAAAGAAAAAGTTCTTTATTTAGGCACCATTATCACCCACGGGAAGAGAGAAATTGAGCAAAAACGTATCGAATCCATTGTTAAATTGCCCCTGCCCCAAAATGTCACTGCACTCCGGTCATTCCTAGGTTTGGTAGGATATTGCAGAAATTATATAGATGGTTTTGCCACCAAAGCAGCCCCACTCTCAGAGCTCCTTAAAAAGAACCCCCCAATGGGAATGGCTTCCGCAGC
Source organism: Scyliorhinus torazame (assembly GCF_047496885.1). Classification (NCBI taxonomy): domain Eukaryota; kingdom Metazoa; phylum Chordata; class Chondrichthyes; order Carcharhiniformes; family Scyliorhinidae; genus Scyliorhinus; species Scyliorhinus torazame. The sequence continues at coordinate 205,135,419 of NC_092707.1, forward strand.
AAACAGACGCCATTGACGATTTAAAACGCGCCCTAGGCACAGCCCCCGCTTTACAAGTTCCAGACCCTGACTTGCCCAATGCCATAAAAGTAGCAACCACCGACCGAACCCTATCAGCAGTGCTCCTGCAAGAACAACACGATCACTTAGGACCCGTAGGCTATGCCTCAAGAGTATTAGACCCCGTAGAGCAAGGATTCTCAGCCTGCGAACGGCACTTGCTTGCACTCTTTTGGGCAGTACAGTACTTTGCGTACATCACAGGCCTCAACCCAGTCACGATCTTGACCGAGCACACCCCCACGCAACTATTACTAGACGCTATATTAAACGATGGTTCAGTCAGACAAATCAGAGCAGCTCGCTGGACACTACTGTTACAAGACAGGGTCATTACGGTAAAATGCACCAAAACCCACGCATTTCTGGCCGATAATCTCCAATATGCAGGGACACCACATGAGTGCCAGATCATAGCAGCCCAACACACACAGGACCCTTTATCCCAAAGTCACTACACCCACGAGCAGGCAGTAAGACACAGGATTCCCAAACCACAGGGGATACCTTAAACATTTATGCAGACGGTTCGTCCACAATGGAAAATGGAGTTAGAATTACTGGTTGTGGAATTTACGTGGAAGACGCTCAGAGACGCCCACTAGAAGAGATTTCTTTAAAATTGCCCAGCCACCTAGGTTCACAAGCAGCAGAACTCGCAGCCATAGCCTATGTAATTCAGCACCCCGACTCTTTTCCAACCCCCGCAGACATACACTCGGACAGCCTGTATGTGTGCAACAGCTTCACAGAATTCCTACCCCTGTGGGAATCTCAAGGTTTTGTTTCAGCCGATGGAAAACCCCTACCCTCTGCTCCGTTGTTAAAGCATATTCTCAGGACAGCCTCAGATCGTACATACGGTATTATTAAAGTAAGAAGCCATCATCGCTCCTCCCTACCCGGTAATGTAAAGGCAGATGCCTTAGCTAAAGCAGAATCACGCCATGATCACTTCTGGCAGCCATGCGAAAGCAAACCGATAGACTCAGTCCAGGTTTCCCAGACCGATATTGAGGACCTATCTCGAGCCCAAAAAGCAAACGACACCCTCAAACAGGTTTTAGACAGCATCTTCCCAGACCCCTATGATAAATGGAAGGACGCACTGACAGTACAGGACGGCATAGTTTTAAAAGACGGAATTTATGTGGTCCCCACCTAGGACAGAAACAAGCTCATTTACCAATTTCATGATGGACATGGTCATCAGGGGATAGGCAATACCATTGCCCATTGAAGACCTTTGTGTTGGTGTCCTGATTTAAAAAGCGATGTAACCCATTATGTTGAGAATTGCCTTATCTGTGCTCAGAACAATCCTGAATGTTACTCAAATAAATGACAATTACGTCACACCCGACCTGTGAATGGCCCTTGGACAAATTTGCAAATCGATTACATTGGCCTCCTTCCCCCTTGCAGAAACAGTTTCAGGTGCGTGCTGGTTGTAATCGACACTTTTACCAAATGGGTAGAAGCATTTCTGTAGTAAACCACGTTATTGTGTTTATTGTATTATATTCACTGTGCTGTGTTGTACATGCCTGGGCTTGTCCAGGCTGGCTCCGCCTGTGGCTCCTCCCCTCGGGGCTTCTGTATAAAAGTGGCAAGTCTCCGCCTCCGGACCCAGTTCGGGTCCAGAGGCAGGAGGCTTGCTGTTTAGTGTATTAAAGCCTCAGTTACGTTTATCACTCGTCGTCTATTATTGATGGTGTATCAATTTCCCTCACGGACAAACACAGCAAAAGCCACCACTAAGATTTTGACTCAACAGATATTCACAAGCTGGGGTCTCCCCCACAGCATTGAGTCAGACGAAGGCTCCCACTTCACCGGCAGAGTCACGCAAAATGTTTTAACAATTTTTGGGATCAGGCAGAAATTCCATATAGCATATCACCCCCAATCCAGTGGCATTGTCGAGAGAATGAATCGAACTTTAAAAGCGACCATTAGGAAGATGGTGCAACAGAACAATACCACGTGGGACACGGTCCTTCCATTTGCTCTCATGTTTATTCGGAACACCGTTCCCAGTTCAACAGGTTTCCCTCTCATGACCGGACAGCCCATGAAGGGTATTTAATATTCATTAGGCCTCGATCTGGCAAGCCCCACAGTAACCGCTCTCATCCACGAAAAAGTAGTCCAACAGGTTACAGATGTCATTAAAGCGGCACAACCCGCTGCAGCTGTCCAATTAGTCACTAGAAAGAAGCAGAGTAAAGCCTGATTTGACAAAACCGTCCACCCCGTAGAGTACACAGTCGGTCAGTAATGGTTTCACTTTACAACCCCAGTTCTTTCCTCTCCCCTAAATTTGCAGGACCCTACTCCATTTCAAAGTGAGCCCCTCCGTGTACAAGGTAACGTACCCCAACGGTAAAACTGATTGGTTCCACATCAACCAACTCAAAGTCTATGGAGCACAATGTAACCACTCCCACCACGTCTCTCTGGCAATAGGAGACAATCACGCCCCGCCCCTTGACAACCTAGTCTGACCCCTACGCCAATCCTCCCCCAGCCATGTCGGCATTTATCCTTCATCTACGCCCACAGATCCGAACTTGGCTCCGCCCACAGGTACAGACTTTCACCTTGAACTTGACTCCAATGACAGCGAGATTTGATTACTATCCCTGAACACTGGCGCGATCTCTCTGCTCCCAGTCACCCCAGCCCCCGGAACCACGACTTAGATATCTTTGACCGCCTATATGCTCGCCCCCAGCCACCGCCATATCCACCGCCCGACCACAGTAACTTGCCCTCCACTCCCACCACTCCAACGCCTCACAACAAACAAGTCCCTCTTTGGCACTGCGACAACTCTTGCAGACTAGTAAGGCACGACGATTCGGACCATCCGACGGCCCCTGCGGCCAAGGCACAGAAATGGCAGACACGAGTTTGGCAACCGGGAGATGGTAATGATTCAGATACTGACTCTCGTTTCGGCTTTTACAACACTGTTTGGTACAGAACCCTGACGTGTCCAGATGATGAGAAAGAGACACCGCCTAAGTATTAAGGTGTCCAAAGTTCCGATGGAGCCTGCCCACTTTTTCCCTTCTTCTTCTTCTACTACATGGTTTTAATTCATGTCGCCCGACACAAAATTACTCTTCTGATTCGAGAGTACGATACCCAATGTTAGTTAAAGGCACAAGTTTGTGGGGAAACAGATCACTGTTCTCCCAGTCTTTATGACAAGTTTCCATACGACTACAAACTCTTACCGCCCACCCAGGTGGTGGCGTAACGGCACTACTTCCAGCCCTACCGGAGGACCCAAATGCATCCGGTCAGTTAAGCTCGGGTAGTGGAGTAACGGCACTAACCCCCGCCCTACCCAGGGATTCCACCCATTCTTTTCCTGCTGCGGCCCACACGCACCTCATGTTCCCTTCACTTCATACGCTCTGGAATGGTTCTCTTCACTCTGCATTGCCTTTGGCAGGCCTTAGTTTCACCTTCTCTACTCTCCCTTTGGTTGTGGTATAAAGGATGTATTTTACCACGTTCCGTACACTCACCACTTCTTTTCTTTACCTTCCGCGATCCTCTGGTCGCTCCCCACATGCTATTTACATGTACGACACAATTGGTTGCTGCTCACTGCTGCTATACACACTGCTACACGCGAACTGCCTCTGAGCCCTGGGACAAAACTCTGCAAAACTGGCCGCCCTGAAATTTGGCTGGCTCAGATAAGCCTCAACCACCACTAGTTGCAAGTAAAGAAAAGACTGGTTGAAGAAATTGTCCGCCCCCTCCCCACATCGACCACAAGCCGCGAGAGTCTCTGTACTTTAAAAATTTGCATTTCTTGTCTCTCCAAAATGGTATTTCAAAAGAAAAACGAGGGAGTCACACATGGTGACAATCATAACGGGTAACTGGAGTGAGGAGAAAAAGACTAATAAAACAAAATATTAACCAAAGAAATAACAGATAATATGTTTGCATCCCCAGGATTACACGGAAAACAGACAACACAGGATGAAGCAAGGACTGCTGACATGCGTTTGGATCATCGCTGGACTTCTGCAACTGCGCGCGCAACGGACTGTTTTAACAAACTCCACACCAGCCCCCAACACTACCACACAACAGGCCACCACCAGCCCCCAACATTACCACACAACAGACCACCACCAGCCCCCAACACTACCACACAACAGACCACCACCAGCCCGGACACTGCACCACACATAAAGACAGACATCGAAACCCCCACCTGGTGCGAAAACATTGCCAAATTTTGCCTTTCATACATAGTAGAGGCCCTTCTAGTAATTGCAATAATGTGCAGTGTCATTCAGACACTCTGACTCCGTAAATGGTGAGCAAAAGCCTCCCGCTCCCCGATATATACAGTGCTAGCCCCCTTCTTTGGAATTCAATAAAATTGAACTCATGTAACAATCGCTGCTAAAGATAAACCATGTACCTCTTTAACTTTATTAGGATTAAGTAGAAATGTGATGCTGCTGTTTTAAATTTTGTACTGTATATAAGTTCTTTCGATATCCACCAGCAGCATGAGAGTAGCTTAGATAGTGTTAGCTGGAGATCAACGGTGCGGATAGATTAAATATTATAGAGACTTAAATTATAGTAACCGTTAGAGATGAATTAACTTATGAATGTATTAATGGAATATTAGGTAAATGTCCCAAACCATAAGATGGAGTAGAGTAGAACCTTGCCTTGACCAAGGGTGACCGGGCCGCCAAGGATGAACAGTGATCAATAGTGTGATCCACCATGCTTTGCGTTCAGGATCAAAAGGACGGAATGTAGCCATCTAAGATGGCCACCTGCAAAGGGCCATGGGAATTATGGCCAACCCAGGACTCAGACAGATACAGAGCCTATGTGTATCTAAAACACAGGTAACCAGACCTGATCGAAACCCCCGCTCGTTTGCATTTTAATGGCCCATTTTCCCAGGACAATAGAACATCAATCAAGCAACCGGTACAGCCACAGACTGATCGGCGCCACTCCCCTTACTCACAAAGCACAATTGCCAAGGTCAATGACCGCTAAGGACCCACTCCTTTATTGGCCGAAATCGAAGACAGTGATCAGAGCCCTGTCGAACTATTGGGGCCAAGGTTAAGGACCGCCCCAAAGAGCACAAAATCCCAGAGGAATAAAAGAGAGCACAGCCAAGTGTTCTGTCTCTTTTGGATCTGGCCTGTGCCAACCCAATTGCAGCAGGAACAGCCAGCTAAGTTCAAGACCAACGATCGCTACCTGACGGGTGAGCCCAGCAGAGACAGAGCTGCTTTCTTCGAACCAGCCAAGTGAAATACAGATAAAGGCCTTATCTATTTGCACAGTGTCGGTCGCCCTGAAGTTAAGTATAGGTTATTGTAGCTGACAGGTGTAGTTTAACTCATAGCAGATATTGTGTTTGCATGTTGAGATAACTCTTGGTATGTAAATAAACCATCTTTTGAACTGACTAACTAGTTGTGTGGTCATTTGATCGATATAAGGGAAAGACTTGTGGTTCACCGAGATAAATAGAAATATCCACAGTATTGGCGACGCTGTTGGGACCAAATCAGAGCAACATTATTGTCATCTCCGATGGAAAAACACCAACACTCTGTTACCAAGTTTGCATGTGCAACTGTATCCAGCTTAAATTGAACACCGGGCCCATGAACATTAAGTGTGACAGTCCAATCTTTTATTAGATCTGATAGTTGTAGTTGTCTTATTATCAACGTCCAATTTATTAACTCTTGTAATCCCTTCTACCATGAAGGCATCTTGCAGAGTATATTTAGAAGAATCGGAATTTGAAGTAAAAATGTGTTCTTCATTTCCTTAATTTCTTACAGACTACTTTTTTTATATCTATGGTATGACTTTTTGGAGTCGTTTGCTGGTATCGCTGATGTAAAACGACATTGGGAGGCAAAGTGATTGAGTTTACCGCACTTTTTTCCTTTTGCAGGACATTTTCTTCTATAATCGACGTTGCCATAGCTTGTGCACATCATCATGCTGCTTGCATCACTTTCTAAATGGCCACCATCAGTGGTGCACTGTCTTCTAAACATCCCCCACCATCTGGCTTGCGAAATCCTACCAACTGTCCTGGCTTGGTACAATTCACACCTCTTTAACCTGGGGTTACCCCATCTCTGGATCTGTAAAGATTTAATCACCTGCTAATGCTCGCATTCCTAGCATTGTTTGGCATCTTTGAATTTGTCTATATATGTGTTTCTGGAACAGACCGCTTCATTCACCTGAGGAAGGAGCAGCGCTCCGAAAGCTTGTGACATCGAAACAAACCTGTTGGACTTTAACCTGGTGTTGTAAGACTTCGTACTGTTCTAAACTGCGTCACTGAGTTCATGGCGTCGACCACATTTCCCGAATTCATGCTTTTATTTGAGCCCTAAACACTGTATATTGGTTTGTGGCTTGTTCACTAGCCTTGCAGAGGTTTACAGCTTCTTCTAAAGGTAAAATCGGTCTTCTAAGTAAAAGTCCTCGCAATTACTCATCATATACACCAAACGCGATCTGATCCCGAATTAATGAATCCGTTACGGAGGAAAGAATACAAGACTGAGCTCTGAGCCTTAGATTATTGACAAATGAATCAATCGATTATCCTTGTATCTGCAGCCTTTTTTGAAATATGTAGCACTCATATATTTCATTCACTTGTGCTTTACAATGAACATTCAATTTTTCCATGACTCGCTCATATTTTTTCTTATACTCACTGTCTTTGAACTCAAACCAATTATATAATTTAAATGCCTGAGGTCCAGATAAATTTAGGAGGAGCACAATTTTGTGATGATCAGGAGCTGATTCTAACATGGCGCCATATAAAAGGTTTTCAAATTACTGTTTGAAATTTTTCAAGTTTTGATTTAGTTTACCGGTCATCCTGAAGTGTTCTGGCTTTTTCAGACCTTCCACCTTTTGATCAGTAACTTGGTGCTGACTCTGAGATTGTGCTGAGTAGCATGATTGTTCTTCTTTTCCTCTTAGAAGCTAATCTGGCTTTCTGTACTAACTGCTTACTTTTAGGAACACACACCTGGTACCATGTGGTGTTCTTTGTGATTCTTATTATCAGGATGAATGTCATAGTGTTCACAAAGACCACAGAAGCTGAGTTCAATAACAAAGTTAACATTTATTACACTCCTTATTAAAGCTCGACCACTTACTCCTATCGCAAGCAATAATCTAGTAATCTACACTCGACTAACACTAGTCTCTACACTCTATCTATACTCTGCACTCTCTCGACCTCTCCTCTGCACTCTCTCCAACCCTCTCCCAGAAGCCTGCGTATCAGTGCTTTACATAGTTATGTATCTAGCTCCATCTAGTGGCGAATTATGATATTACATTAACCCTCTATATATTCTACATAATGTCACAACATTGACCGAAGCACCGGAAAGAACAGTGGAAAACCCAGACCTGTTGACACTGCAAAGTCCTCCTTACTAATGTCTGGGGGCTTGAGTCATGATTGGAAGAGCTGACTCACAGAGTAGTCAAGTAAGGGCCTGACAGAGTCATACTCACTGAGTCGTACTTTTCAGACCCAGACACCACTAGCACATCTTGTCCTACTGACAGGACAGACCTATTTGAGGTGGTATGTGGTTGGCAGGGGGTTGTCCTGGGACTCCCTAACATCAATTCTGGACCCCATGAAGTCTCATGGTACAAGGACAAACATGATCCAGGAAAGCTTCAGCTGATTACCATGTACCACCCCCTCAGCTGATAAATCAGCACTCCTCCATGTTGAACACCACTTGGAGGAAGTACTGAGGGTGACAAGGGTGCAGAATGTACTCTGATGGACTGGGGTGGAATCTTCAATGTCCATTACCAAGACAAGCACCAGCGTTGATCGAGCTGGTTGAGTCTTAACGGACATAGCTGCTAGACTGGGTCTATGGCAGGTGGTGAGAAAACAAACAAGAGGGAAAACATACTAGACCTCATCCTCACCAACCTGCCTGCCACAGATGCACCTGTCCATTACAGTGTTGGGAGGAATGACCACCGTACAGTCCTTGCGGGGAATCGGTCCCGTCTTCACATTGAGGACACCCTCCATCATGTTGTGTGGCACTACTGCTGTGCTAAATGGGATAGATTCGGAACAGATCTAAGAACTTAAAACTAGACATCCATGAGGCACTGTGAGCCATCAGCAGCAGCAGAATTTTACATGACTCCAATCTGTAACCTCACGGCCCGGCATATCCCCCACTCTACCATTACCACCAAGCCAGGGGATCAATGAATTCAATGAATAGTGCAGGAGGGCATGCCAGGAGGAAATCGAGTCAGACTTAAAAATGAGGTGTCAACCTGGTGAAGCTACAACACAGGACTATTTATGTGCCCAATGGCAAAAAGAGCAAGTGACAGACAGAGCTAAGTGATCCCACAACCAATAGAACATAGAACATAGAACATAGAACAATACAGCGCAGTACAGGCCCTTCGGCCCACGATGTTGCACCGAAACAAAAGCCATCTAACCTACACTATACCATTATCATCCATATGTTTATCCAATAAACTTTTAAATGCCCTTAATGTTGGCGAGTTCACTACTGTAGCAGGTAGGGCATTCCACGGCCTCACTACTCTTTGCGTAAAGAACCTACCCCTGACCTCTGTCCTATATCTATTACCCCTCAGTTTAAGGCTATGTCCCCTCGTGCTAGCCATTTCCATCCGCGGGAGAAGGCTCTCACTGTCCACCCTATCTAACCCTCTGATCATTTTGTATGCCTCTATTAAGTCTCCTCTTAACCTTCTTCTCTCTAACGAAAACAACCTCAAGTCCATCAGCCTTTCCTCATAAGATTTTCCCTCCATACCAGGCAACATCCTGGTAAATCTCCTCTGCACCCGTTCCAAAGCCTCCACGTCCTTCCTATAATGCGGTGACCAGAACTGTACGCAATACTCCAAATGCGGCCGTACCAGAGTTCTGTACAGCTGCAACATGACCTCCTGACTCCGGAACTCAATCCCTCTACCAATAAAGGCCAACACTCCATAGGCCTTCTTCACCACCCTATCAACCTGGGTGGCAACTTTCAGGGATCTATGTACATGGACACCTAGATCCCTCTGCTCATCCACACTTTCAAGAACTTTTCCATTAGCCACATATTCCACATTCCTGTTTTTCCTTCCAAAGTGAATCACCTCACACTTCTCTACATTAAACTCCATTTGCCACCTCTCAGCCCAGCACTGCAGCTTATCTATATCCCTCTGTAACCTGCTACTTCCTTCCTCACTATCGACAACACCACCGACTTTAGTATCGTCTGCAAATTTACTCACCCACCCTTCTGCGCCTTCCTCTAGGTCATTGATAAAAATGACAAACAGCAACGGCCCCAGAACAGATCCTTGTGGTACTCCACTTGTGACAGAACTCCATTCTGAACATTTCCCATCAACCACCACCCTCTGTCTTCTTTCAGCTAGCCAATTTCTGATCCACATCTCTAAATCACCCTCAATCCCCAGCCTCCGTATTTTCTGCAATAGCCTACCGTGGGGAACCTTATCAAACGCTTTGCTGAAATCCATATACACCACATCAACTGCTCTACCCTCGTCTACCTGTTCAGTCAGGTGAACTCTAAGGTCTACAGCCCTGCCACATTCAGTCGTGAATGGTGGTGTACAATTAAACAACTCACTGGAGGAGGGGGCTCCATAAATATCTCCAACCTTAATGATAGTAGAGTCCAGATCAGTGAGACTGAAGCATTTTCAGCAATCTTCAGCCAGCAGTGCTGAATATGTGGTCTATCTCGGCGTCCTCTTGAGGTCCCCAACATCGAAGCTGCCAGCCTCCAGCTAATTCAATTCACTCCATGTGATATCGAGAAACGGCTGATGGCGCTGGATACTGCAAAGGCTATGGGCCTTTCAATACTATCCGGGAATAGTACTGAAGACTTGTGCTCCAGAATGTGCTGTGTCCTTAGCCAAGCTGTTCCAGTAAGCTACAACAAGGTCAGCTTCAGGTGCAACCTTAATGAGCTTCCTTCAATCAAAAGATCAGGGGCGAAATTCTCCGTTATTGGCGGAAAGTCCGCCGATCGGGGCAAAAAACGGCGCAAATCCCACTTGCGTCACGTCATAAAAATGGGCCGATAGTCTCCGGCCCGAAATGGGCTAGCAGCGACGTGACGGGATCCGCGCTTGCGCAGTGGTTCACGCCGTGCAGTGTCATACGCGCTGCACGGCGTGACGGCTCATAAGGCCGCGCAGCTCCCCCCCACCTGACCGGAACACCCGACCGCAACACCCGACTGGATGGCTGGCCGTCGCTCAGCCCCGAGGTTCGAGTCACGCGATGTGGAGGCGCTCCTGGACGCGGTGGAGCAGAGGAGGGACGCCCTGTATCCAGGGCACGGCCGCAGAGTTGCCCCACGCCACAGCCGGCGTCTGTGGAGGGAAGTGGCAGAGGCCGTCAGCGCTGTGGCCCTGACACCACGGACAGGCACCCAGTGCCACAAGAAGGTGAACGACCTCGTCAGAGCAGGCAGGGTGAGCCTCCCCCATATCCCCCCTCCCCCATATCCCCCCTCCCCCATATCCCCCCTCCCCCATATCCCCCCTCCCCCATATCCCCCATATCCCCCCCATATCCCCCCTCCCCCATATCCCCCCTCCCCCATATCCCCCATATCCCCCCTCCCCATATCCCCCCTCCCCATATCCCCCCTCCCCCACATCCCCCCTCCCCCATATCCCCCTCCCCCATATCCCCCATATCCCCCCCCCCCATATCCCCCTCCCCCATATCCCCCCTCCCCCATACCCCCCTCCCCCATATCCCCCTCCCCCATATCCCCCCTCCCCCATATCCCCCATATCCCCCCTCCCCCATATCCCCCCTCCCCCATATCCCCCCTCCCCATATCCCCCCTCCCCATATCCCCCTCCCCCATATCCCCCTCCCCCATATCCCCCCTCCCCCATATCCCCCCTCCCCCATATACCCCCTCCCCCATATCCCCCCAAAACCCCACTCCCCCATATCCCCCTCCCCCATATCCCCCATATCCCCCCTCCCCCATATCCCCCCTCCCCCATATCCCCCCTCCCCCATATCTCCCCTCCCCCATATCCCCCCTCCCCCATTTCCCCCCTCCCCCATATCCGCCCCTCCCCCATATCCCCTCCTCCCCCATATCCCCCATATCCCCCCTCCCCCATATCCCCCCCTCCCCCATATCCCCCCTCCCCCATATCACCCATATCCCCAAGTGAATCCAGCCCTAACCTTAACCTCTGCAATGCACGCGCAACCGATGGCGTGCATTCATATACCTGCCTAACACTGTTGCCTTTTACCCCTGCCACCACCCCCCCCCCCACAGGAGAAGCGCGCACACAACAATAGGGAGCATGTGAGGACTGGAGGAGGGCCCGCTGATGAGAGGCCACTGACCGTACACGAGGAAAGGGCCCTGGAACTGGCTGGCGGACCTGAGGACCGGGAGGTTGCTGATGCAGAGGTCGGGGGCCCACGAGCAAGTGAGCCACCAACAGCCCGTCCCCATATCCCCCCTCCCCTATATCCCCCTCCCCCGTATCACCTGATCACTGCCTGATGTCTAACCATGCATGCTTCATTGTGTATCGCAGGACCAAACGTCCAGGCACCCATCCCCGCAGATGCACACCGCCCGCAGGATGCCCCTCGGAGACCACAGGAGACGGAGAGACCCGCACCCTCCAGCATGCGACGCCCGCAGGATGCCCCTCGGAGACCACGGGAGACGGAGAGACCCGGACCCTCCAGCATGCGACGCCCGCAGGATGCCCCTCGGAGACCACGGGAGACGGAGAGACCCGGACCCTCCAGCATGCGACGCCCGCAGGATGCCCCTCGGAGATCACGGGAGACGGAGAGACCCGGACCCTCCAGCATGCGACGCCCGCAGGATCCCCCTCGCACACCACGGGAGACGGAGAGACCTGGAGCAACAGGGAGACGACACCCCCGTCACGTGCGGGAGCGACCACCCAGCGATGAGGGGGGCAGCCACAGGCCCCCGTCACATCCGAGCCAGGACACCACGACCCAGGACACCACTATCCAGGACACCCCTACCCGGGACACCACTACCCAGGACACCCCTACCCAGGACACCCCTACCCGGGACAGCACTACCCGGGACAGCACTACCCGGGACAGCACTACCCGGGACAGCACTACCCAGGACACCCCTACCCGGGAAGACGAAATACCGGACAGTGACTCAGAGTGGATGGGTGGAGACGAACCCCCACCCCAAAGTGCCATGGAGTCAGAGTGGGACGAAGAGCACGACACAACGCCACTGCTGTCACCAACACCCTCCACCATCGCAGAAACACTCACCACGGTTGGGCACTTTAGTGATGAGGCGTCGGGTACACTCACTGGTGCGCACAACACAGCCGTCCCGGTACAGCAGGTGGAGGTAGGAGCAGCAGAGGGACCGGGCGGTCGGAGGGCAGCCCAGGCCAAGCGAACATCTGCCGCCCAGATGGATCCCGGGTTCCTGCAGTTACCACACCCACACATAGATCCGATGCAACCACCGACACGGAGACGAGCGAATAGGGTGATGGGTGGCTTGCGGCGGCTGCGGTCGCAGGTGGAGGAGTCCACCCGCGTCCAGGAGCTGGGAGTGGTCCCGGTCATGCGTGCCACCCAGGCTGACACCGCACGGGTGGCGTCCGCAGTGGAGGCAATGGGTGCGACGGTGTCAGACATGGGGAACGGTTTGCGAGGCCTGGGGCCTTCCGTGCAGGCGGCGTCTGTGGCCCAGGAAATGGCTGCCCTCTCACAGGAGGCTATGAGCCAGTGCCAGCGCCAGATGGCAGAGGCGCTCAACGCCATAGCCCAGGCCATGGCCCAGTCTCAGCAGGCCATGGCCCAGTCTCAGCAGGCCATAGCCCAGTCTCAGCAGGCCATAGCCCAGTCTCTGCAGGCCATGGCCCAGTCTCTGCAGGCCATGGCCCAGTCTCAGAAGGCCATCGCTGAGGGCATCGGCGCCAGTGGCCATGTGCGAGCCGGCGTCGCACTGTCACAGACAGGGTTTGACAACCCCCTGGGCTCCATGGCTGCAAACCTGCAGACCCCTGTCGATACCAGCACGGGCCTCCAGGACTGGCAGCGCCAGATGTCGGGGGCGCGTCGGATGGCCAGTCCGTTCGCATCCCCCACCCATGTAGAGGCCTGGGGGCCATCGGGCACCCCGAGGGAGGAGGAGGTGGTGTGGTCCGTCCCGGCTCCCTCTGTAGGGGAGGTCCCGGTACACCGCGACATCTCGGACTCCCCCCCTTCCGTCCCAGGTGCATCGGGTGGGCAACGGGCAGGACAGGCTGGCAGCTCGCCATCCCAGTCGCCCGGGCCGCAGACTGGCCCATCTAGGCCAGGACGCCCCAGGAAACGGCCGCCAAAGGGATCCAGTGTCAGAGGGCAGGAATCACAGGAGTCCACCTCCAGTTCTGCTGTACCGTCTGGGGAACCACGTAGACGTAGTCAAAGGGCCCGTAAGGCCAAACAATTAGACACTGAGTAAGTTGGCACGGGTGCAGGGCACAGATAAGTTTTAGGGGCTAGGGCACGTGCATGAACTCCTTTGGTTATTAAAGTCAATGTTACACCTACCGAAGCTGGCTTTGTGCTCTGTCCAAAGTGTGCGGGCGTGTCATGTACGTTGAGCGCAAGTGTGTGTGTGACGGGTGGTCTTACCTCAGCCCCAGGTGAGTCTGCCCCCTTCCCCCTGGGCCGCCATCAACATCCCCCGGGCAGAGGACGGGACCGTGCGCTGCAGTGTCACAGCCGCATGCAGGGATGGTCCGGGTGGATGGTGGTACTGTGGCCATGGGTCAGACATAGTCCAACGATGTAGAGCCAGGAGCTCATCGGAGGCGGGTTGTCATCATCCTCCATGGCCTGCGATAGACACGTGTCCACCCGCAACTGGGTGAGCCCGGCCCGTTGTGCCGCCGGTGGATCGGCAATTGGGGTGGGGGGGGTGGTGTGCATGCGGGTGGGGTGTGTGGGGTTGGGGAGGGGGGTGAGGGTGCTGGGTGGGTGGATGTGTGGGGGGTGTGGGTTGTCGGCTGTTGCCATGGTGTGCGGTCTGTGGCCATACTACCCGATTCCCACGCCCATCTAGTCAGTGAAGCGGGCGTCTATCAGTCTGTCCCGTGCCCGCTGGGCCAGCCGGTAACGGTGGACAGCCACCCGCCTGTGTTTACCCCGTCTGCCCTGACCATTGCCCCCATCCCCCTCATCTGGGGAGGACTGGGCCTCTTCCTGCTGCTCCTTCACTCCGCCCTCCTCTGCTTGCGGCACATCGCCCCTCTGCTGGGCTATGTTGTGCAGGACGCAGCACACCACAATGATGCGGCCGACCCTATCTGACCGATACTGGAGGGCGCCCCCAGAGAGGTCCAGGCACCTGAAACGCATCTTCAGCACGCCAAAGCACCTCTCGATCACTCCACTTGTCGCTACATGGGCATCATTGTAGCGTTCTCCGCCTCATTGCGTGGCCTCCGTATAGGCGTCATCAGCCACGATCGCAATGGGTAGCCCCTGTCGCCCAGCAACCAGCCCCTCAGCCGGGGATGGCGTCCCTCGTACATGCCGGGGATGGATGACCGCGACAACACGAATGAGTCGTGTACACTGCCTGGGTGACGGGCGCAGACGTGCAGGATCATCATGCGGTGGTCGCAGACCACCTGTACGTTCATCGAATAGGTCCCCTTCCTATTAGTGAACACGGCCCTGTTCTCTGCAGGTGGCCGCACGGCGACGTGCATCCCATCGATCGCGCCCTGGACCATGGGAAACCCGGCAACGGCAGAGAAGCCCACGGCCCGGGCATCTTGGCTGGCCCGGTCCACGGGGAAGCAGATGTAGCGGTGCGCCATGGCATAAAGGGCATCTGTCACTGCCCGGATGCACCGATGCACCGATGTCTGCGATATGCCGGACAGGTCCCCACTCGGTGCCTGGAATGACCCCGTTGCATAAAAGTTCAGGGCCACCGTAACCTTGACGGACACGGGGAGAGGGTGTCCCCCGCCAGTGCCACGCGGTGACAGGTGTGCCAGCAGGTGGCAGATGTGTGCCACGGTTTCCCGGCTCATCCGGAGTCTCCTCCTGCATTCCCGTTCCGTGAGGTCCTGGTATGACTGCCGGGGCCGGTACACATGGGGCGCCCTCAGGTGCCTCCGTTGCCGTGGGGCCGCAACGTCCTCCTCCCCCTCCTCGTCCTGTCGGTCAGGTGTCCCGACCGCCTCTCTGGCACACTCCTCCTCCTCATCCAGGGCAACATAGACATGAGCGGCTGCCACCACGGCGGCCAACATCGCTGGATGGTCAGAAAACATGACGGCCTGGTGGGGGGGAGGGGAACGACGACATGTCATCATTGCCCATATCCCCTCCTCCCCCCAGCCAGGTGGCATGGACCGCATGGGTCCAACTGTTGGAGGCTGGCACCTGGCCAGGTGGACCAACTCATTTGCCCTCCCATCACCCACCCCGGCACGGACCCCCTCCCCAACCTCCACCCCAGCACGGACCCCCCCCAACCCCCAACCTCCACCCCAGCACGGACCCCCCCCCAACCTCAACCCCGGCACGGACCCCCTCCCCAACCCCCAACCTCCACCCCAGCACGGACCCCCCCCCCCAACCTCCACCCCGGCACGGACCCCCTCCCCAACCCCCAACCTCCACCCCAGCACGGACCCCTCCCCCAACCCCCAACCTCCACCCCGGCACGGACTCCCCCCCAACCTCCACCCAGCACGGACCCCATCCCCAACCTCCACCCCAGCACGGACCCCCCCCCCCAACCCCCAACCTCCACCCCGGCACGGACCCCCCCCCAACCTCCACCCCGGCACAGACCCCCTCCCCAACCCCCAACCTCCACCCCAGCACGGACCCCCCCCCCAACCTCCACCCCGGCACGGACCCCCTCCCCAACCCCCAACCTCCACCCCAGCACGGACCCCCCCCCAACCCCCAACCTCCACCCCGGCACGGACCCCCCCCCAACCTCCACCCCGGCACGGACCCCCTCCCCAACCTCCACCCCAGCACGGCCCCCCCCCCAACCCCCAACCTCCACCCCGGCACGGACCCCCCCCCAACCTCCACCCCAGCACGGACCCCCTCCCCAACCTCCACCCCAGCACGGACCCCCCCCCCAACCTCCACCCCGGCACGGAGCCCCCCCAACCTCCACCCCAGCACGGACCCCCTCCCGGCACTCCCCCGGAGCCCAGCCTACTCTAACCACCCCCCCCCCCGCCGCACACACACACACACAAGCCGAGACACACCTCTCCTCACGCAATCAGTCTGCGGCCACGCCATTTCCTGCCCAGAGCCAACCCCCCAGGCCGTCACTCACCTCCTCGCTGGTCGGCGTGAGCCTGGAGCACCGGGTCACGCCGATGAAAAGGAGGTTTGATTCACGTCGACGTGAACGGTCATCACGTCGACGGGACTTCGGCCCATCCGGAAGGGAGAATATCGGCAGGCCGAAAATCGGCTGCCTTGCGCAGACCCGTGACATTCTCCGCGGCAGCGGCGCCATTAACGCCCCGCCGACTTTTCTCCCTTCGGAGACTTCGGCGGGGGCGGGGGCGGGATTCACGGCGGCCAACGGCCATTCTCCGACCCGGCGGGGGGTCGGAGAATGACGCCCCAGAAGTGGGGATTTTCGCTGATGTCTGCGCAATGTTCAGCACCATTCGTGGCTTCTCAGATACTGAAGCAGTCCATATCCAAATGCAGCAAGACCCGGACAACATTCAGACTTGGGCTGACAAGTAGTAACATAGTTCCCCAACTAGGGAAGGGGCGGTACTGGACCTGGTATTGGGGAATGAGCCCGGCCAGGTGGTAGATGTTTCAGTAGGGGAGCATTTCGGTAACAGTGACCACAATTCAGTAAGTTTTAAAGTACTGGTGGACAAGGATAAGAGTGGTCCGAGGATGAATGTGCTAAATTGGGGGAAGGCTAATTATAACAATATTAGGCGGGAACTGAAGAACATAGATTGGGGGCGGATGTTTGAGGGCAAATCAACATCTGACATGTGGGGGGCTTTCAAGTGTCAGTTGAAAGGAATACAGGACAGGCATGTTCCTGTGAGGAAGAAAGATAAATACGGCAATTTTCGGGAACCTTGGATGACGAGTGATATTGTAGGCCTCGTCAAAAAGAAAAAGGAGGCATTTGTCAGGGCTAAAAGGCTGGGAACAGACGAAGCCTGTGTGGCATATAAGGAAAGTAGGAAGGAACTTAAGCAAGGAGTCAGGAGGGCTAGAAGGGGTCATGAAAAGTCATTGGCAAATAGGGTTAAGGAAAATCCCAAGGCTTTTTACACGTACATAAAAAGCAAGAGGGTAGCCAGGGAAAGGGTTGGCCCACTGAAGGATAGGCAAGGGAATCTATGTGTGGAGCCAGAGGAAATGGGCGAGGTACTAAATGAATACTTTGCATCAGTATTCACCAAAGAGAAGGAATTGGTAGATGTTGAGTCTGGAGAAGTGTGTGTAGATAGCCTGGGTCACATTGAGATCCAAAAAGAAGAGGTGTTGGGTGTCTTAAAAAATATTAAGGTAGATAAGTCCCCAGGGCCTGATGGGATCTACCCCAGAATACTGAAGGAGGCTGGAGAGGAAATTGCTGAGGCCTTGTCAGAAATCTTTGGATCCTCGCTGTCTTCAGGGGATGTCCCGGAGGACTGGAGAATAGCCAATGTTGTTCCTCTGTTTAAGAAGGGTAGCAAGGATAATCCCGGGAACTACAGGCCGGTGAGCCTTACTTCAGTGGTAGGGAAATTACTGGAGAGAATTCTTCGAGACAGGATCTACTCCCATTTGGAAGCAAATGGACGTATTAGTGAGAGGCAGTACGGTTTTGTGAAGGGGAGGTCGTGTCTCACTAACTTGATAGAGTTTTTCGAGGAGGTCACTAAGATGATTGATGCAGGTAGGGCAGTAGATGTTGTCTATATGGACTTCAGTAAGGCCTTTGACAAGGTCCCTCATGGTAGACTAGTACAAAAGGTGAAGTCACACGGGATCAGGGGTGAACTGGCAAGATGGATACAGAACTGGCTAGGCCATAGAAGGCAGAGGGTAGCAATGGAGGGATGCTTTTCTAATTGGAGGGCTGTGACCAGTGGTGTTCCACAGGGATCAGTGCTGGGACCTTTGCTATTTGTAGTATATATAAATGATTTGGAGGAAAATGTAACTGGTCTGATTAGTAAGTTTGCAGACGACACAAAGGTTGGTGGAATTGCGGATAGCGATGAGGACTGTCTGAGGATACAGCAGGATTTAGATTGTCTGGAGACTTGGGCGGAGAGATGGCAGATGGAGTTTAATCCGGACAAATGTGAGGTAATGCATTTTGGAAGGGCTAATGCAGGTAGGGAATATACAGTGAATGGTAGAACCCTCAAGAGTATTGAAAGTCAAAGAGATCTAGGAGTACAGATCCACAGGTCATTGAAAGGGGCAACACAGGTGGAGAAGGTAGTCAAGAAGGCATACGGCATGCTTGCCTTCATTGGCCGGGGCATTGAGTATAAGAATTGGCAAGTCATGTTGCAGCTGTATAGAACCTTAGTTAGGCCACACTTGGAGTATAGTGTTCAATTCTGGTCGCCACACTACCAGAAGGATGTGGAGGCTTTAGAGAGGGTGCAGAAGAGATTTACCAGAATGTTGCCTGGTATGGAGGGCATAAGCTATGAGGAGCGATTGAATAAACTCGGTTTGTTCTCACTGGAACGAAGGAGGTTGAGGGGCGACCTGATAGAGGTATACAAAATTATGAGGGGCATAGACAGAGTGGATAGTCAGAGGCTTTTCCCCAGGGTAGAGGGGTCAATTACTAGGGGGCATAGGTTTAAGGTGAGAGGGGCAAGGTTTAGAGTAGATGTACGAGGCAAGTTTTTTACGCAGAGGGTAGTGGGTGCCTCGAACTCGCTACTGGAGGAGGTAGTGGAAGCAGGGACGATAGGGACATTTAAGGGGCATCTTGACAAATATATGAATAGGATGGGAATAGAAGGATACGGACCCAGGAAGTGTAGAAGATTGTAGTTGAGTCGGGCAGTATGGTCGGCACGGGCTTGGAGGGCCGAAGGGCCTGTTCCTGTGCTGTACATTTCTTTGTTCTTTGTTCTATTCAAGCCACACAAGTAAATTACCACTCCAATCAGGGAGAACCCAACTATTTCTCCATGATGCTTGATGGCATTATCATCGCTGAATTCCCCCATCAACAACATCCAACATCAGCAAACCACTTGGGTGGGATTCTGTGTCACGGCCGCACCCACTTTCGGATGTGGCGTGCCCACGCTGGCAGCGGCATCCTCCGTCCCGCCAACCGGCCAATGGAATTTCTGTGGCCGTGAGTGCACTGCCGGCGAAAGAGAAGATCCCGCCGACAGAGAATCCGGCTGCTTGTCTTCATGTTTTCTGCGATCTTCTACATTAGTTTAAGATTACATTTTTCTGAATCAAGCCCCACCCACAAAACTGACCAGGTCAAAACTGTAAAATTTGGCCGCTTGCATTGTTTAGGAAAGCTCTTCAAACTGTGTTCATTTTCTTAGTCACATGGGTTCTAATAGGATCAGATTCCCCATGTGAAAGGATATTTAATTTGCTGATAAACTGAATAGTCTTACACTAATTAAACAATTAAAATGGTTCAGCATAGCTTTTTAAAGTCATTTTCAGTGATTTTATATCAGGCTACTCATGCAAAGGCGGATGATCCTATTGAAAATGCTGATTTTTGCTCCTGAATCCTTTTTCTGCTGCCTCAGTCAAACGGCACAAAGTTACCACAATATTGAGTAACATTCCTGCCTTCAAGCATTGCCCGATTTCTTGCTAGTGATTTACAGCTGCAAGGAGATTTACCTAATTGGATCTTTGCCATGTGTTAACCATCTCCACGTTGCTATAATTGGTGTAAATAGAATGCCCCAGTTGATATTCATCCCTGAGCTAAATCACTGAAACAGATTAACTGATCATTATCACATTACTGTTTGTGGGATCTTGCTGTTTACAAATTAACTGCTGCGTTTCCCACATTATCTTAGTGTCTACATTGCAGAAGCATTTAATTAGTTGCAAAGACCTTCAGAATGCCCAGAAATCACAGAATATGTCGAGTGAATGCATGGTCTTTCTCTGAATAAAGTATCATACCATTTCAGAGCTGTTGGTTTTATTTTTCTGAATTCATTAGTTCGGAGCGTAATTTTCTGTTTATTGATGATATTGGCACACTTTTCATTTCTTTCATGCATTATTTATTTGAGAAAGGATTTTCGTGCCATCACTCTCAATCATCGACATCGCGATGGGAGTGGTCGTCGACAGTGCTGTCAAGCGACACTCGCTCAGCAGTAACCTGCTTACCAATGCTCAGTCTGGCTTCCAGTTGAGGGCCACTCAGCTTCAGACCTCATTACAGCCTTGGTCCAAATATGGAAAAATATGGATGAACTCAAGAGGTGAGGTGAGAGCGACTGCCCTTGACATTAATGCAGTATTTGATTCAATAATACATAAAGGAGTTCTTACAAAATTGGAATCAATGGAAATCAGTGGGAAAGTTCTCCAGTGGTTGGCGTTATACCTGGCACAAAGGAAGATGGCTGTGGTGGTTGGAGGTCAATGATCTCAGCTGCAGGACATTACTACAGAAGTTCCGCAGGATAGTGTCCTAGGTCCAACCATCTTCAGCTGCTTCATCAATGACCTTTCCTCCATCATAAGGTCAAAGTGGGGATGTTCGCTGATGACTCCATAATATTCAACACCACTCACCGTTCCTCAGGTACCAAAGCAGCCAGTTGCTGCCTGAAGAAAGACCTGAACAACATTCAGGCTTGAGCTAATGAGTGAAAAGTAACATTCATTCTCCACAAGTGCTTCGGAAATCATCACTCCAATAAGAACCTAACCATCACCCCTTGGCATTCAATGGCATTACCATCACTGAATCTCCCACAATTAACATCCTGGGGTTACCTTTGATCAGAAATTGAAGTGGATTTGCCACATTCATACTGTGGCTACCAGAACATGTCAAAGGTTGGGATTTAGCAGTGAGTAACGCACCTCCTGACCCCCCAAAACCTGTTTACCATCTACAAGGCACAAGTCAGGAATGTGATGGAATACTCCAACAACACTCAAGAAGCTCAACACTATCCAGGACAAAGAAAGCTGCTTGATTTAGACCCCATCCACCACCTCATACCTCCATCCCCTCCACCACCAGTGCAGCAATGTGTGCTGCAGCAGTGCTGCCACAGTGTAGCAAAATGCACTGTAGCAACTCACTAAGGTTCCTTTGACAGCACCTTCCAAACCTGTGACTTCTCCCACCTAGGAGGACAAGAGCAACAGATACATGGGAACACCACCACCTGCAAGTTCCCCTCTGTTTTACATGTGGGTAAGTAGTTGCCTGTCATGCCTCTTTAAGAACTGAGTCAAATGACAAATAATACACAAAGAACCAAACAAAATGGAAGCTATTATGGAGGCTCCTTGACCAACGAATGTCAATCAACTTAGGTTACTCCTAGGGTTAATCAACTACTATGGAACGTTCATGCAGAATCTGGCAACCCTATTAAAATTGTTACATATGTTGCTGTGTGAAAAACAATCATTGCAATGGACACCAGAATGCAAAAAAGCACATCATCAGCAAAGGAAGCAGTGACGAAGTATATTTCAACCTGAAGTTACCGTTGCAACTTGCCTGTGATACTTCACCATACGAAGTTGGAGCGCTGGTGTCGCACATACTACCATCAGGGGAAAAGGACCAACAGCTTTTGCAGTTCGCACATTAACAAGTGCAGAATTTAACTACGCTCAGTTGGAGAAAGAGGCACTGAGTATGATATTTGGTGGACGGAGATTTCACCAATACCTGTATGGTCGTCACTTCACATTGCTGATGGAGCACAGGCCCTTAACAGCTATTATTGGGCCACACAAAGGTATCCCTTCTTTGGCTGCAAGTAGACTTCAACAATGGTCTTTAACACTATCTGCACGAGATCAAATACTGTCAGTCTGAAAGTCATGCCAATGTGGATGCATTATCACATCTGCCTTTATCAGCTGATCAGATACCACGTAGTCATGATAATATCTTTTACTGTTCACAGATTCGGAATGTTCCAGTGACTGCAGCTCAAGTCCAAAGACAGAACAGAAATAATCCTGTGATGGGAAGGTATTGGAAATGGTATTAAAGGGGATGGTAACAGGAAGATATCCTGAATTAAAACCATACATTTCCAGGAGACTCAAATTAACAGCACAGGTAGGACATCTGTTGTGGGGGATAAGAGTAATTATTCCTAAAAATTGACGAGTTTGGAACAGTTACATGAAGGACACCCAAGTATAGTTTAAATGAAGGAACTACCACAAAACTATTTTTGGTGGCCAGGAATTGATGCCAAATAGAAGGAAAAAATGGAATGTACTAGTCATGTGCGTGGGTAGAGAATGCATCATTGTTGTCCCCATTGCATCCATGGGAGTGGCCTATAATGCCTTGGCAACGTTTACACATTGACTTTGAAGGTTCAGTTGAGGGGCACAAGTTCATGGTCATTGTAGACGCACACGCAAATTGTCTTGAGGTGGTTTTAATTAAGTCAACGACTGCAGAACAAACCATTGAGAAACTTGATGAGATCTTTGCAAGATTCAGAAAACCAGAGCAGATCATGAATGACAATCGGCCTCAGTTTACAGACCAAGAGTTTGAAGACTACTTAAAGATGTGTGAAGTTCAACATATAAAGTCAGCACCCATCCACAAATGGTATGGCTGAAAGTTTTGTACGGTCCTTGAAACACGCATTGAAGGTTTCAAAAGACCAAGGTTCACTTCAGCGTTGTGTGAAACTATTTTTCGCAACATATTGAAATACAATACATGCAACTATACAAATTTCACCAGCTTTGCTATTGATGAAAAGGAAGCTGAGGACTGCCTTTTTATTTACTCTTGACAGAGGTTACATCTGACATAGTAGAACAAAACCAACAGTCACAGGTCTTGAGATGAGAAAACAACTCAAGCAAATCATTTCAACAAGGAGAACAAGTGTTATTATGCAGCTACACCACTGGTGGGAAGTGGGTCCCTGCGACAGTATTGGCTCAGGCTGGTCCAATCTCCTACACAGTCCAAACAACAAAAAAACTCACGTGGACACTCCATGCTGATCAATTATTGTCAACACGCGTTTGTGTGCCAGAGACAGAATTACCTTAAGAGGTTACTGTCTCCATTCCATCTGCCTGATTAACGTCTCGTTCATCTACAGGAACAGCGATTACACCAGTAGTACCTGCGAATACTAGTCTTCCCTTGGAAAAAGAGACTGTAACACCTTCGAGCATATGACATCTACTGGGGAACCTGAAAACATCCGTTTTCCGTAAGGTTCCGTAAGGAACCGTAAGGTTCCCCACGGTAGGCTATTGCAGAAAATACGGAGGCTGGGGATTGAGGGTGATTTAGAGATGTGGATCAGAAATTGGCTAGCTGAAAGAAGACAGAGGGTGGTGGTTGATGGGAAATGTTCAGAATGGAGTTCAGTTACAAGTGGCGTACCACAAGGATCTGTTCTGGGGCCGTTGCTGTTTGTCATTTTTATCAATGACCTAGAGGAAGGCGCAGAAGGGTGGGTGAGTAAATTTGCAGACGACACTAAAGTCGGTGGTGTTGTCGACAGTGTGGAAGGATGTAGCAGGTTACAGAGGGACATAGATAAGCTGCAGAGCTGGGCTGAGAGGTGGCAAATGGAGTTTAATGTAGAGAAGTGTGAGGTGATTCACTTTGGAAGGAATAACAGGAATGCGGAATATTTGGCTAATGGTAAAGTTCTTGGAAGTGTGGATGAACAGAGGGATCTAGGTGTCCATGTACATAGATCCCTGAAAGTTGCCACCCAGGTTGATAGGGTTGTGAAGAAGGCCTATGGAGTGTTGGCCTTTATTGGGAGAGGGATTGAGTTCCAGAGTCAGGAGGTCATGTTGCAGCTGTACAAAACTTTGGTACGGCCGCATTTGGAGTATTGCGTACAGTTCTGGTCACCGCATTATAGGAAGGACGAGGAGGCTTTGGAGCGGGTGCAGAGGAGATTTACCAGGATGTTGCCTGGTATGGAGGGAAAATCTTATGAGGAAAGGCTGATGGACTTGAGGTTGTTTTCGTTGGAGAGAAGAAGGTTAAGAGGAGACTTAATAGAGGCATAAAAAATGATCAGGGGGTTAGATAGGGTGGACAGTGAGAGCCTTCTCCCACGGATGGAAATGGCTGGCACGAGGGGACATAGCTTTAAACTAAGGGGTAATAGATATAGGACAGAGGTCAGAGGTAGGTTCTTTACGCAAAGAGTGGTGAGGCCGTGGAATGCCCTACCTGCAACAGTAGTGAACCCGCCAACATTGAGGGCATTTCAAAGTTTATTGGATAAGCATATGGATGATAATGGCATAGTGTAGGTTAGATGGCTTTTGTTTCGGTGCAACATCGTGGGCCGAAGGGCCTGTACTGCGCTGTATCGTTTTATGTTCTATCCTGAGGTCGACAATGACAAAGTTCTGGTAGTGCGCAGCAACCAGCGAGAAATAAATGCCCACCTGATTGTCTATCTTATTGACTGTGTTTTTACACAGAAATAATATGATGCCTACACTTACATATAGATGTAAATAACTTGGTTAATATACTAGTTATTATTTGTGTTGGACCTTAAAAGTAAAGGAGGAGGGAGTATATATGTGGGTTACTGTAGTTGTGTGCCATGTATCTTTAAGAATGGGTCACGTGCCACACGTGATGTCATCGGCTACTTTGTGGGCTTTTAGAGAGTCTAGTACCAAACCTTGTACAGTGAAGACCTATTCAATAAACCTCTGTTGATCTTGCATTCCACACATGCTTCAGCAATCTACTTTCTTTGTATTATTCGTCTAAAGATACAACACACTCAAAGTCACACTCCAAGTTCCTGACCAGGAACTGTCATGATATACATCAGTACATTATGGTGCAATCACATACACACACTGATGGACATGCAGTAGGACCAACCAGCATACATAACACCACAGCCAATCACCAGTGAGAGCACAAGCACTATAAAGACAGGGGACAGGAGAGTTCCCGCTCATTCTAGCAGCAGCCAGCTCAGAGTACAGAGCTCACAGCCTGCAGCACAGACATTCACCATGTCCTGAGTGCCTCACCTAGATAGTGGTAGGAAAGGGTCCACAGTTAAGCTGGTATTGCTTATACCCATGTTTACAGTATGTTAGCATAGTTGAACTGTTAACAAAATAGCGTTACACCACTTCCAGCATTGTTGGCTTGTTTGTGAACCAGAACACCCAACACGACATGGTACAAGGAGTGGCTGCAATCTAGCACTTGTGAGACCTACCTACAACTTCTCAGCATTCCGGCATCCTACAGCATGGAGAACATCAATCCGCTGCCGCCGTTCCGCATCGTTGGCAATCATGGGGTAAATTGGAAGATATTTAAACAGCGCTTCCAGCTCTTCCTCGAGGCCACGGACAGGGAAAATGTATCGGACACCAGGAAGATAGCCCTTCTTCTATCCACGGATGGCTCAAGGGACAATGGCCGCAGTTCTATAATATTCGAGACGATGTGGCAGTCGTTGATGGCATCCTTCTGAAGCTGGACCGCATCGTGATCCCACACAGCATGCATCACATGGTTTTAGAGCAGCTGCACGATGACCGTCTCGGCGTAGAGAAGTGCCGACGGAGGGCCCGAGAGGCTGTCTACTGGCCTGGCATAAATAAGGACATTGCCAACACTGTGCTCAATTGCCCCACCTGTCAGCGGTTCCAGCCGGCCCAACCACAGGAGACCCTTCAGCCCCATGAGTTGGTCACGTCCCCTTAGTCTAAGGTAGGTGTGGACGTGTTCCATGCGCTCGGCAGGGACTATTTTCTCATAGTTGATTATTTTCCAGCTATCCCGAGGTTGTACGCCTGCACGACATCACGTCATCGGCTGTTATCCGTGCCTGCAAAGAGACCTTTGCTCATCATGGCATCCCACTCACTGTGATGTTGGACAATGGCCCCTGCTTCGCGAGCCAGGAATGGTCTAACTTCGCCAGCAGGTACAACTTTGTACACGTGACGTCCAGTCCCCAGCACCCCCAGTCAAATGGCAAAGCAGAAAAGGGCGTCCACATCGTAAAGAGGCTCCTCTGCAAGGCAGCTGATGCAGGATCCGACTTCTGACGTGCCTTGCTGGCCTATCGCTCGGCTCCACTGTTCACGGGCCTTCACCAGCCCAGCTGCTGATGGGTCGCACCCTCAGGACCACTGTACCATCCATTCATGTCCCAGACTTCGACCATGCTCCGGTCCTTCAGCGGATGCAACAGTCTCGTGCCCGGCACAAGGCGGCGCATGACGCTTGAGCGACTGATCTTCTGCTCTGGTGCCAGGTGACAATGTCCGAATCCATCTTCCGGAGGGTGGCTGGTCTGCGACTTCTGTGGTTCTTCGGCTGGTGGCTCCCCACTCATTCCTGGTTCATCTGCCTGATGGCTCCATTCGCCGCCGCAATCGGCATACCCTTCGTCTGGTTCCACGATCGCTACGTGATCCTCCACTGGTGCCAAGCCCCCCTGTTGTCCCCAACCTGGACTTTGTTGACCTTCCGGATACTCTGCATCCTCCTCACTTGGCCGTGGCCCGGCCCGATCCTCAGCCGGTGGTTCCTGACCCACCCTTGAGGTGGTCAACCCGAATTCGTCGTCCACCTCAGATTTATGAGCCTTACAATGTTGGACTCAATGCTTTGTTCTTTCATCCTGTTTCAGCATTTCACTAGTTTGTGTATAGCATTCGTTATTAGTTTTGTTGTTGGTGTAACACCTTGTTTTTCTTTTCTCTGCACCAGGCACCTTCCCGTGTATATAGACTAGCCTCATGTACATAGTTATGTAAATACTGCACACACATGGTCAGATACACTCATTACACGTTATTTATTCTCACATAGGCACATGTTCTTTGTAAAAAAGGGGGCTGTCATAATATACATCAGAACATTATGGTGCAATCACATACACACACTGATGGACATGCAGTAGGACGAACCAGCATACATAACACCGCAACCAATCACCAGTGCGAGCACAAGAACTATAAAGACAGGGGACAGGAGAGTTCCCGCTGATTCTAGCAGCAGCCAGCTCAGAGCACAGAGCTCACAGCCTGCAACACAGACATTCACCATGTGCTGAGTGTCTCACCATAGCTAGTGATAGGAAAGGGTCCACAGTTAAGCTGGTATTGCTCATACCCACGTTTACAGTATGTTAGCATAGTTGAACAGTTAATAAAATTGTGTTACACCACTTCCAGCATTGTTGGCTTGTTTGTGAACCAGAACACCCAACACGACAGGAACCGCATCACCGTTCCTTCACTGTTGCTGGGTTAAAATCCTGGGGCTTTATCCCTAACAGCACTGTTGGTGTACCTACACCACACGGACTGCAGAAGTTCAAGATGACAGCTCACCACTATCTTCTTAGGGGCAATTAGGGATGGGAAATAAATGCTGGCCTTGGCAGTGACGCTTATATCCAAGAACGAGTCAAAAACAATGCCTATTTATACTCTGTAAAACTGCCTAACTCAACCGCTGCCTCAGCTGATCTGCCTCTGAAGCCCTCATTCATGCCAGCGCTACGTCTAGATTTGACTACTCCATTGCAATCAAACTCCACACAGACAGCCACCCAAGACTCAAATTGAACCCGGTCTCCGGCACTGAGGCAGCTGTGCTAAACACTGTAAAGCGAAGCAGAGATGCAGACAGGATTAGGGGGGAATTTAAATGTTTTATACCCTGGCAGATGGAACAATTAAAATCAGAGAAGCTGGAAAGGCCAAAATGAGAGGAACAAAGGTATCCCAGGAGCTGGAGAAAATTACAGAGACAGGGAGGTGTGAGGCCATGGAGGGACTTGTAAACAAGGATGAGAAAACATTTATGATTGAGGTATTTTTTAACATAGGATCCATTGTAGGTCACAATTTTACAGTGGCTAGAGTGTGAGAAAGCCACAATGATGTTCTCTCCATGTCTGCCTGGGTTTCCTCTGGTTTCCTCTTGCAGTTCAAAGATGTTCTGGTTAGGTGGATTGGCGACGCTAAATTTGCCCCCAGGAATCTGCAGGTCAAGTTGCAGGGCTATGGGAATAGGACGGGATGCACAGAGGATTGGACCTAGGTGGAGTGCCCTTTGAGATAGTCGGGGCAGGCCTGATGGGCTGAATGGCCTCCTTGTTCATTGTAGGAATTCTAAGTTTCATACTATCAGACTCTCCTCAATACTTCTTTTATTCATCTGAATAGCCAAAGCAAAACTCAGGTACAGAATGAGCACAATTTAAACAAAGGTCCCAATAACTTGGGAATCGATTGAGTTACTTCTAACTAATCTATCTCACCTTGTTTGCTCTTGCAGGTGGGGGTGCTGAAGCACAAGCTGCTCCATGATTGCACAATTGTTGGTGTCCGGGATGGTAATTTCTCTGACTGCTTGCAGAACAAGGATGGCCTTAGTCTAGTCCACAATGCGAGGCCTGCCCAGCAGGGGGTGTGGGACCCTTCAAGTGCAGCAGAACTGGGCATTTCAAGCATTTCTGAAAATACAACAACTTGAATTGAGGTAGAAGACAAGACCGTATTCACGAAACAAGTTCCATTCAAGAGATAGAAAATCAAGATAAAGTCAAAATTACAGAGTTCTGAGAGAAAGGTGATAATTATACTCCAGGTTATTCGTCAGTTACCTTTCAGATTCAAGGCTTTGATGCCATGTTTAAAAATAATACTGGCGCTGCTGTTAACATATTGGCAACTAATGTGGACCAGCTTCAGCCATTAACCCTTCATCTGTCAAATATCAAATTACAAGGTCCAGGTGGCATAGACCTTCCAACTAAAGGCAAGATTATTGCTCCCCTTTGCTACAAGGGGCGACAGATTGTTGATCCTCTGTGTTATTCACAATCATTGTACACCCTTACTCAGTGGAGATGTTGGCATACTTCTCCGAATGCTCAAAAAATCAGACAATGCCCATCATTTGAACGATTCACTGTCTTTCAACCTTTTATTTAGAACCAGTGAAACCTCAGCTTACAGCAGCTGAGGAAGTTTACTCAATCTGCAGCAAGAGGCACCATCCACTAGACGGGGATTGAAGTTACGAATCTCTCAGTTCTTCACAAAGTTGGACCAGAGGTGTTGGATACAGAAGGCACTGCAGTGCAGATGGTCATCATCCCCATGAAGAACTCCTGGACCTGAATTGGTTCTTTGCAGAAAAAAGTGGAGGAAGAAATCCTTGCAACATTGAGTGATCTGTTGGAGGTTGAGGTCCTAGAGGGCGATCAATCTTTCCAATCAATGTTCAACAAATTAAATCTCGGCTGTCCTTTTAGAGGAACCTATCAATGTCCTAGTCTGTCGCTAGTTGTCTATGAAGAGTGTTCTACAGAGGATGCGTTGCATGAGTTCAGGTCAGAGCCTATAGAGGATCACACTGCCAAATAATTGGTGCCACGCAGGGATGAAAGTCAATTGCCACCAAACATCAGTCCTGGCTGGGAGGCATCTTCTCTTCAGTGCTGGAGGTCAGCATGGAAGCTGCTGCAGAGTCTTGAGCACTTCTGAAGCTTCAGAATCCTGCACAGCAATTTGTTCCGGCATTTAATGTCAACAGGACATCCCTCTCAGTTCAGGAAATGGAGCTGTCTTGTCTCAATCTTCTCATTCTTCCCATTGCTCAGTGTGGAGTAGCCTCATAGAGAGACAAGTGTGGCGCTCTTATCACTGCTTGCAGAAAGTGGACAGACCTCCCGAAATAATATTTCAAAATCATCTCTTCATCTTTTCCTCAAAGGCAAATAGGAATTTTGCCATTTTTTTCCTTGTAAGGGTCCTTCCTGTATATTCCCTTATTTCCCTTTCTTTTATATTTGCTGCTATATTTTGGATCCATGGATGATTAATGGACATGTGTCTTTAAGGCAAGCAGACTGTGTCTTTAATTCAAGCAGAATAATCCAGAAGACTGTGCTGGTTTAAATCGGATCTGTAGATTGGCCGGCACCAGTGAGAGAGATGGGCTGGGACTCGGTTTGATTGATCTGGCTGGTGACCAATGAATTGGCCCAAAAGGCTGCTCTCTGCCTGGTAGCAGGTGGTGACTGGATCCCAGTGGAATGGTTCTCAGAGATCTAGGGCGGGATTCTCTGACCATCTCGCGGGTCGGAGAGAATCCCGCCCCGCCACCCCGCCGCCCCACGCTGGCTGCCGTATTCTCCGGCGCTGTTTTTCAGGCGGGGGGCGGGATCGCCGCCAAGCTGGTTGGGGGCCATTGACAGCGAACCTCCCCCGGCGATTCTCCGGGTCCCGATGGGTCAAGCGGCCATCCATTTTTAGCCAGTCCCGCCAGCGTGAATCACTCAACTCACGTACCGGTGGGACCTGGCAGGTAGGTTGGCGGGGGCGGTATCAGGAGGGGCGCGGGGGGATCCGACCCCGGAGGGGGGGGCCCAAGGTGGCCTGGCCCACGATCAGGTCCCACTAATATGCGGGTGGGCTTGTTCCATGGGGGCACTTCCTTCCGCGCCAGGCCCCTGTAAGGCTCCACCATATTGTCCTGGGGCCGGCGCGGAGAGGAGAACCCCCTGTGCATGCGCAAGAATATGCCAGCCGGTCCGCGCATGCGCAGAATCATGCTGGCGGTTCCACATATGCGCGAACTCGCCGGCTGGAGCGCGCCAACCCCAGCGACATCCACCTAGCCCCCTAGACAGGTGAGAATTCCTCACCTTGGGGGGCTGTTGACTCCGGAGTCGTTGGCGCCGGTTTCCCGCTGGCATGGGGACTTAGTCCCCAGAAGGGAGGATCCTGGCTCTAAGGTTTCAGTTTTGATTCTGGCAGCATGGTGAAAAGACCCAGTTAATCCACTCCGGAGAAATCCAGCTAACTCTCTCCAGAAAGATTGCTGTGAGGGCTGTCTCTCTCACCAGTAACCTGTGAATGCTGTGTCCTTGAAACTACAGAGGGCTGAAGACAAACCACAAAGTGAAAGCCAAGTTTGATGAAACAAAGCCTCTGCCTCTCCAGGAAAGTTTTGCATACTGTATGTCTAAACTACAGAGAAGACCATCACAGGCTGAAAAACAAATACTTTAATCTGTAAGCTTACTGTGAAGAAAGTATGCTAAGAACCATCAACTGAAACAAACTCTTCCTTCCTTTCACTTACGTTTTTTACCCAATTCCACCCCTCTGGTTTTGGCTGTCTTGTGTGTGTGTAGAGAGGGTGGGTGGGGGGGGGGGGGGGGGGTGCGGGAGTTAAAGTGAGTGTTAGGTATGAGTTAATAGTTAACATAGAACATAGAAAATACAGCACAGAACAGGCACTTCGGCCCACGATGTTGTGCCGAACTTTTGTCCCAGATTAAGAACAAATTAATCTACACCCCATCATTCTACCGTAATCCATGTACCTATCCAATAGTCGCTTGAAGGTCCCTAATGTTTCTGATTCAACTACTTCCACAGGCAGTGCATTCCATGCCCCCACTACTCTCTGGGTAAAGAACCTACCTCTGACATCCCCCCCTATATCTTCCACCATTCACCTTAAATGTATGTCCCCTTGTAATGGTTTGTTCGACCCGGGGAAAAATTATCTGCCTGTCGACTCTATCTATTCCCCTGATCATCTTATAAACCTCTATCAAGTCTCCCCTCATCCTTCTCCGTTCTAATGAGAAAAGGCCCAGCGCCCTCAACCTTTCCTCATAAGACCTACTCTCCATTCCAGACAACATCTTGGTAAATCTCCTTTGCACCTTTTCCAAAGTTTCCACATTCTTCCTAAAATGAAGCGACCAGAACTGCGCACAATACTCCAAATGTGGCCTTACCAAGGTTTAGTACAGCTGCATCATCAACTCACGGCTCTTAAATTCAATCCCTCTGCTAATGAACGCTAGCACACCATAGGCCTTCTTCATAGCTCTATCCACTTGAGTGGCAACTTTCAAAGATCTATGAACACAGACCCCAAGATCTCTCTGCTCCTCCACATTGCCAAGAACTCTACCGTTAACCCTGTATTCCGCATTCATATTTGTCCTTTCAAAATGGACAACCTCACACTTTTAAGGTTAAACTCCATCTGCCACTTCTCAGCCCAGCTCTGCATCCTAACTATGTCTCTTTGCAGCCTACAACAGCCCTCCTCACTATCCATAACTCCACCAATCTTCGTATCATCTGAAAATTACTGACCCACCCTTCAACTCCCTCATCCAAGTCATTAATGAAAATCACAAACAGCAGAGGACCCAGAACTGATCCCTGCGGTACGCCACTGGTAACTGGGCTCCAGGTTGAATATTTGCCATCCACCACCACTCTCTGATTTCTATCGGTTAGCCAGTTTGTTATCCAATTGGCAAAATTTCCCACTATCCCATGCCTCCTTACTTTCTGCACAAGCCTACCATGGGGAACCTTATCAAATGCCTTACTAAAATCCATGTAGACTACATCCACTGCTTTACTTTCATCCACGTGCTTGGTCACCTCCTCAAAGAATTCAATAAGATTTGGGAGGCAAGACCTACCCCTCACAAACCCGTGCTGACTATCCCTAATCAAGCAGTGTCTTTCCAGATGCTCACAAATCCTCAGTACCTTTTCCATTCCTTTGCCTACCACCAGAGTAAGACTAACTGGTCTGTAATATGTAAAACCTACTTCTGACAAAACTTTCTGTCCTGTCCTGGAAAAGAAAATAGGAGTTAGGCCATTCAGCCCTTCAAGCCTGCTCTATCATTCAATATGATCATGGCTGATCCTCTATCTCTGTGCGATACTCCCACTCTCTCTCCATTCCCCGGATAACTTTAGAATCTAGAATTCTATCAATGTCCTTCTTAAATACATTGTGACTTGGCCTCCACAGCGTTCTGTGGTAGAGAATTCCACAGGTTCACCAACCTCTTGAGTGAAGAAGTTTCTCCGCGTCTCAGTTCTAAATGGCCTAGCCAGAGTCCAGAGGCTGTGATCCCTTGTTCAAGACCTCCCACCCCCCCCCCCCCCCACCATCCCAGACAGAGGAAACAATATTTCTGCATCCAGTCTGCCCAGCCCCATCAGAATTGTATCAGTTTCAATTAGATTCCCTCTCATTCTTCTAAATTCAGGCCCAGCTGACCCAATATCTCCTCATCCAACAATCCCGTCATCTCAGGAACCTTCACTGCAGTCCCTCTATGGCAGAATACATTTTCTTAGTGAAAAAGTCCAAACTGCACATAATACTCCAGGTGTGATCTCATCAAACCCTGTACAGCTGCAGTAAGGTATCCTCCCTCCTGTACAGGTCCTCTTGCAATGAAGGCCAACAGGATCATTTGCACAATTCCCCCACTATGTCCCACTTATCTCCTCTGGTCTCAATTTTGGTCTCTGACCTGGGAAGATATTGGTGACATTCTACACTTTAAGGACACCATTTAAAAATAAAGCAGCAACTGTATCAACTCCGCATTTCATTATAGTTCTTGTTATAATTAAGAGTTCAAATCCCGGACGAGCCCTTTGATGTAATTTGTTGGGGCAGCACGGTAGCATTGTGGATAGCACAATTGCTTCACGGCTCCAGGGTCCCAGGTTCGATTCCGGCTTGGGTCACTGTCTGTGCGGAGTCTGCACATCCTCCCCGTGTGTGTGTGGGTTTCCTCTGGGTGCTCTGGTTTCCTCCCACAGTCCAAAGATATGCAGGTTAGGTGGATTTGCCATGATAAATTGCCCTTAGTGTCCAAAATTGACCTTAGTGTTGGGTGGGGTTACTGGGATAGGGTGGATGTGTTGACCTTGGGTCGGGTGTTCTTTCCAAGAGCCGGTGCAGACTCGATGGGCCGAATGGCCTCCTTCTGCACTGTAAATTCTATAATCTATTTACATTTACAAACCTGGTGACTGTAATTATTGGGCTGCAAGGACCAAAGACTTTGGATATTTTTATAAGAATTATTGGTTAATTCACTTGTATTGTGGCTCTGAGGCACATGGGGCTGGATCCTTGACTTCCTCACCAACAGACTGCAATCTGTCAGGATAGGCAATAGCACCTCCTCCGCTATAGTCTTCAACACCGGAGCTCCGCAAGGATGTTTGCTCAGTCCTTTACTGTACTCCCTATACACACATGACTGTGTGGCAAGATTTAACTCCAACTCAATCTATAGGTTTGCGGATGATACGACTGTGGTGGGCCGTATCTCGAACAATGACGAATCAGACTACAGGAGGGAGATAAATCACTTGGTTGCATGGTGTACCGACAACAACCTCTCTCTAAATGTCGGGAAGACCAAGGAACTGATCATCGACTTCAGGAAGCATAGCACGACACACACTCCCGTCTGCATCAATGGCTCCAAAATGGAGATGGTCGATAGCTTTAAGTTCCTGGGGGTCACCATCACCAACAGTCTGTCCTGGTCTACTCACATTGATGCAACAGTCAAGAAAGCCCACTATGGAAGCTAAAGAAATTTGGCATGTCTGCATCGACTCTCACAAACTTCTACAGATGTGCGATAGAGAGCATCCTATCCGGCTGCATCACCGCCTGGTATGGCAACTGCTCGGTCCAAGATTGCAAGAAACTCCAGACTGTGGTGAACTCAGCCCACCGCATCAGACAAGCTTGCCACCCCCACATTGATTCTGTCTACACCTCCCGCTGCCTCAGGAAGGCAGACAGCATTATCAGAGACCCCTCCCACCCAGGCCTTGCCTTCTTCCAGACCCTTCCATCAGGCAGAAGGTACAGACGTCTGAAGACCCGCACATCCAGACATAGTAACAGCTTCTTCCTCACAGCTACCAGACTCCTCAACGACTCCCCCTTGGGCTGATCTGTTCCTTGTAAGAACACTATTCACGATGCCCTGTGCTGCTCTTGCTCATGTATTTGCTTTGTTTGGCCCCTTGTTCCGCACTGTAACCAATCACTGTTTGTCGATGTACCATTTGTCAATGTACTCTGTCGATTATTCTTTTGTCTACTATGTACGTACAGTGTACGTCCCCTTGGCCGCAGAAAAATACTTTTCACTGTACTTCGGTACATGTGACAGTAAATCAAATCAAATCAATTGACCGCA
This sequence comes from Scyliorhinus torazame, assembly GCF_047496885.1. Taxonomy (NCBI): domain Eukaryota; kingdom Metazoa; phylum Chordata; class Chondrichthyes; order Carcharhiniformes; family Scyliorhinidae; genus Scyliorhinus; species Scyliorhinus torazame. The sequence goes on from NC_092707.1 coordinate 205,170,930, forward strand.
CACTTGCCCAGGGTGGTGTCACATCCTTCATTGTTTATATTCATTGAAATCTCAGATCTTCAATGTCTTAACTCTTCAATACAGTTGTGAATGATTCAGCCGTGACAATTGTCACTGCAGCTGAAGAGCATTCCTCTCCTGAAACTCTTTCCCCCGTGCTTTGAGGAAGCAACAGGCTCCTCAGAGAGTCCTGTGTTCTTCTCTTCCAGTCCCATAGAGTGCAAACGTTGATGTTGTTCAGCATTCTGTCCTTGCACGTCAGTCATCCTGAATCCTGCACTCTGATTACGAGCTATGCTGCAAAGTTGCTTTCCCATTCTGATGATGATGATGTATGCAAGACAATGAGGAAACTTTGCATGTCTCCAAGATTTTTTTTCTGAGGGCTGAGAATTCTGTGGGAGATTGAATCACTCAGGACTGTGATTGGGGAAGGTAAGAGTAGGAGCTCTATTTGGGTAGAATCTATAGTTGTAAAAAGTGACTACAGAAATTTGATTTACAAAGTTAAAAATAGTTTTATGTTATTGTTGAAAATTGGATAGTGTACTTGGAGGGAAATGGGTAACAGATGGGATATGTTAATATATGATGTTGATGATGACGCATTCGTGACATCAGTCACGAGAGAGAGAGTTTAGAACACCATGCCCAGGGCAGGACTGCCAGCCACTGAAGAGACATTGCAAAGGAAGTTTTCAGCAGAGGAAACAGGCTGAAAGCTGGGCTCTCTCCATCTATCTCTTTTGGAACAACTGTATTACCTTATCCAGGAGCCAACTGAAGTCTCCTGGTGAACTGAGATCTCGTAACGATTACAACATCTTATACATCTGACTGCATCCATGAAACTAGCTCATTTAAATTGGCCCCAACATTTAAAAATCTACACCTCAAGGACAATCTAAGGATACTTCACCGTCCATTCTTTAACATTTTTTATTGAACTCTAACATCCCTTATCTCTGACACAATTGTGTGTGTGCATGTTTACTTGTGTGTAGATACATGTGTGTATGTGTTTATTTGTGTGTATACGTATGCGTGTGTATGTGTGTGTGCATGTGTATGTATGTACTTGTGTACATGTACATGTGTGTGTATTTGCATGAAAATATATGGGTGTGTGTGTACATGTATATGCTTGTGTACATGTGTGTGTATGTGTGTACATGGGTGCGTGAAGGTGTGTATGTGTGTGTGAAAATGTGTGCATGCATGTGTGTGTACGTGTGTGTGCATGTGTATATGTGTGCATATGCGTGTACATGGGTGTGTTTTTATGTGTACATGAGTGAGTGTGTATATATGTGTGTATATGCATGTGTGTGTGTGTACATGTGTGTGTATGTATGTACATGCATGTGTGTGTGTGTTTATGTGTACATGTATTTGTGTGTACGTATGTGTGTGTTTGCGTGTGGGCCCAAATTATGTCACATTTTTATTATTTTTTCTTTGGGTTTGGTGGTTAATAAATTTGATTTGCTCCTTATCACTTGCAGCTTAACTAGTTAAATACATTTGAATTTGGAATTGGCATATCCTCGTGATAAAGAAATTCCAACCTTTGTTGTGACCAACCAAGAAAGTTTAAAGCTTGTTCACCCCTTCGTACCTGGGCAACACAATGTGTCATTAATTGGTATATTGTGCTGTTCCAATCTTGTAAAGACATTGATGTTTAGTCTTGTCTTTGGGTGTTGTCTCCTTTTTTTTAAATCCTAGAGTAACCTGTCAGGAGTAGAAAGTCACATTTTACTAAAGTAAGAAAAAAATCAGGAATTAACTGTTGACTTTTTGTAAAACCCTGGAATAACTCACCATCCGGAGCAGTTAGCCTTTTTTTAGTTTCATTGGGCAGAATTTGGTGCTGTTTAAAAACTTTCAGGATTGGGCCAATTTCCAGCATCCTTAGTCCACTGGTGTGCACAGTCTGCTCTCATCAGTGCAGTCTTCCTGGAGGGCACCAATGAACAAGCCACCTCTGTGTTGACCATCCAATTGGGGATGGTGGGTGGGCTTTGCAGGCTGGAGGGCTGATGGAAACGCCCGATCCATAGTGTGAATGCCAGCCTGTCTGTGAAAACTGCAGTGCTGCTGATGTGAACGGAGAAGGAGAGGAGGGCAGCGCGAGATGGAACAAAGAACAAAGAACAAAGAAATGTACAGCACAGGAACAGGCCCTTCGGCCCTCCAAGCCCGTGCCGACCATGCTGCCCGACTAAACTACAATCTTCTACACTTCCTGGGTCCGTATCCTTCTATTCCCATCCTATTCATATATTTGTCAAGATGCCCCTTAAATGTCCCTATCGTCCCTGCTTCCACTACCTCCTCCGGTAGCGAGTTCCAGGCACCCACTATCCTCTGTGTAAAAAACTTGCCTCGTACATCTACTCTAAACGTTGCCCCTCTCACCTTAAACCTATGCCCCCTAGTAATTGACCCCTCTACCCTGGGGAAAAGCCTCTGACTATCCACTCTGTCTATGCCCCTCATAATTTTGTATACCTCTATCAGGTCTCCCCTCAACCTCCTTCGTTCCAGTGAAAACAAACCGAGTTTATTCAATCGCTCCTCATAGCTAATGCCCTCCATACCAGGCAACATTCTGGTAAATCTCTTCTGCACCCTCTCTAAAGCCTCCACATCCTTCTGGTAGTGTGGCGACCAGAATTGAACACTATACTCCAAGTGTGGCCTAACTAAGGTTCCATACAGCTGCAACATGACTTGCCAATTCTTATACTCAATGCCCCGGCCAATGAAGGCAAGCATGCCGTATGCCTTCTTGACTACCTTCTCCACCTGTGTTGCCCCTTTCAATGACCTGTGGACCTGTACTCCTAGATCTCTTTGACTTTCAATAATCTTGAGGGTTCTACCATTCACTGTATATTCCCCACCTGCGTTAGACCTTCCAAAATGCATTACCTCGCATTTGTCCGGATTAAACTCCATCTGCCAACTCTCCGCCCAAGTCTCCAGACAATCTAAATCCTGCTGTATCCTCCGACAGTCCTCATCGCTATCCGCAATTCCACCAACCTTTGTGTCGTCTGCAAACTTACTAATCAGACCAGTTACATTTTCCTCCAAATCATTTATATATACTACAAAGAGCAAAGGTCCCAGCACTGATCCCTGTGGAACACCACTGGTCACAGCCCTCCAATTAGAAAAGCATCCCTCCATTGCTACTCTCTGCCTTCTATGGCCTAGCCAGTTCTGTATCCACCTTGCCAGCTCACCCCTGATCCCGTGTGACTTCACCTTTTGTACTAGTCTACCATGAGGGACCTTGTCAAAGGCCTTACTGAAGTCCATATAGACAACATCTACTGCCCTACCTGCATCAATCATCTTAGTGACCTCCTCGAAAAACTCTATCAAGTTAGTGAGACACGACCTCCCCTTCACAAAACCGTGCTGCCTCTCACTAATACGTCCATTTGCTTCCAAATGGGAGTAGATCCTGTCTCCAAGAATTCTCTCCAGTAATTTCTCTACCACTGAAGTAAGGCTCACCGGCCTGTAGTTCCCGGGATTATCCTTGCTACCCTTCTTAAACAGAGGAACAACATTGGCTATTCTCCAGTCCTCCGGGACATCCCCTGAAGACAGCGAGGATCCAAAGATTTCTGTCAAGGCCTCAGCAATTTCCTCTCCAGCCTCCTTCAGTATTCTGGGGTAGATCCCATCAGGCCCTGGGGACTTATCTACCTTAATATTTTTTAAGACACCCAACACCTCGTCTTTTTGGATCACAATGTGACCCAGGCTATCTACACCCCCTTCTCCAGACTCAACATCTACCAATTCCTTCTCTTTGGTGAATACTGATGCAAAGTATTCATTTAGTACCTCCCCCATTTCCTCTGGCTCCACACATAGATTCCCTTGCCTATCCTTCAGTGGGCCAACCCTTTCCCTGGCTACCCTCTTGCTTTTTATGTACGTGTAAAAAGCCTTGGGATTTTCCTTAACCCTATTTGTCAATGACTTTTCGTGACCCCTTCTAGCCCTCCTGACTCCTTGCTTAAGTTCCTTCCTACTTTCCTTATATTCCACGCAGGCTTCGTCTGATCCCAGCCTTTTAGCCCTGACAAATGCCTCCTTTTTCTTTTTGACGAGGCCTACAATATCACTCGTCATCCAAGGTTCATTATGTGATAGGCAGCCTATCTCTTTGCTCAGCATCCTCCACTCAACCTATCCGCAGGTAAGATCAATTCACCTACAAGCCTTTGCTGGCGGCAGGTTTGAGAATTGCTGGTGTTCACTCTCACAATGAAGATTTTGTGCTGATTTCATGGCATCCTAACCTGTAAGTAGGTGAACTGCAGACAAGGTTTGCGGGAGTTGGTGGGGGCGGTGGGGCAGGGGTTGTTGGAGGACACAGCTGTTTAGGCCTTGACTCTGGCAAGAACCCTCAGATGCAGAAACGTGTTGGGGAGCTGACCGTATGTGTCACCTTCGACATTTGCTCCTGGCCATAAATCCAAACTCAAGTCCGCGACACTGGGAAGATTCCACCCACCGTTCCCTTTCTGGGATCCACAGTTGAATGGAATATTAAGAGCATAAAACACACTGTTAAGGATGGGCAATAAATGCTGGCCTAGCCAGCACCGCCCACATCCTGTGAATGAATAAAACATTTCCATGAAGAGAATTCTCATCACATGAATTACCAGCTTTAAACGTCTGCGGTGAGATTCATCTGTATTAATCTGCAAAAAACCCAGCTATTTCTTGACAATTATCGGAAGGTTATGGGTGCACTCAGATCTTTGTGGGAATAACAGTGAAGTGAGAGAAATTGTTCGGCAATTTTGCAGCTCATGGCACACCCCTTGCTTGCTGGATTTGCTTTTTCTTGAACACACTAATATTTTTCAAGGCTGTGAACTCGTAATTTTTCCAGCAATTCCCGCCTCATTGCATTCCTGCTCAGCAAGGGCATTGCCTCGAGCAGGACGACCAGTTACAACCCCCGGGGTAACCGACAGGTAGAGAGGGAGAACGGAACGGTCTGGAAGACCGTCCTACTGGCCCTACGGTCGAGGAACCTCCCAGTCTCCCGCTGGCAGGAAGTCCTCCCAGATGCCCTCCACTCCATCCGGTCGCTGCTCTGTACCACCACCAACCAGACACCTCACAAACGTCTCCTTGTCTTCCCTAGGAAGTCCTCCTCTGGGACCTCGCTCCTGACCTGGCTGGCAGCACCCGGACCCATTCTGCTCCGAAAACAGGTGCGGGCGCACAAGTCGGACCCGTTGGTCGAGAGGGTTCACCTGCTCCATGCTAACCCCCAGTACGCCTACGTGGCGTACCCCGACGGCCGACAAGATACGGTCTCCCTACGAGACCTGGCGCCTCCCGGAGCCCCACGCACACCCCAGCCACCAGTCCCACCCTCCCCTCCACCGGGACACCTTACAGGAGGATCGGTCCTTCCGCCGGCCCCATCTGGGCCCCCCACCACCCACCGACACTCCCCGCAGGCGCTCCCTTCCCAGGTCAACCGTTTTCCCCACCAGCGACGTCTAGGGGTGCCGAAGCTGCCATGGAGATCGAAGCCACGCTCCCGGAGTCACAGACGCCCAAGCCTCCACCGGAGTCACCGCCGAAGCTCTGATGATCACAGAGGACGACCAGGGCCCCCGATCGACTGATTGCTTCATTTTAAATTGTAAACTGTAAACTGCAAATTTAAATCATCAATTGTAAATAGCTATCAGAATTGTAAATAGTTACAAAACACTGTACGGAGGTATTACGGTATCTCCATAACTAATTCTACCACGTTGCCATGTTTGTAGTGTCAGGCCACCACCCCCGCTGGACTCTTTTTTAACAGGGGGTGAATGTGGTATTGGAGGTATTACGGTACCTGATAGGCTGGAGCACCATTGGTGGAAACTGTATGCTTTCTATCGGTTGGGATGCATGGTAGCTCCGCCCTGCTAGGCGGGGTATAAGAGCCCCTGCCGCCCCAGCAGCCTTCATTCTGTACCTGAGCTGCTGGGGGAAACATCTAGCTTATTAAAGCCTTCAGTTGGACTACAACCTCGCTTTGGCGGTCATTGATCGTGCATCGGGGTAAATTAGAGTAAACGCAAAAGCTAGCTAGAAATATGAAAACAGATAGCGGCGGGTTTCACACAATATTTCTTGCCTGACATTGTGCAATTTGGGGAAAATTCCGCCTATGAGAGAAAATTCCACCCATGTTATAAATACAAGTCTTTCCCTTGATAACCTAAAGAATGTTCTGTGGATATTCCTTTCCTGAATCCATTTGCAATCGAGATGAGAAGGGCAAATGTAAATGAGGTTGCACATGCATTTATGGATTTAACAAAAATGTATTATCTTGTCCGAGATTGTGGAGGATTAGAGATTGTTATAGTGAGCAAAATTAGTTTCCTGTAATGCTTTCAGTTGATATACAACATAAATCAGACTCTGCTCATAAAAGCGCGGTACTGGTTTCCAATTGTGGCATTCATTGGGCATATAGTGGGAAAGGTGTCTGGTTTGCCAGTTCCCTGGAGTTGTCTGGGTTCGATCTCGTGCTATTTTTGTGGCTAATCCTAACTTAAATGCAATTGAAGGGCTGCTTAAAGTAGTTGTGTTCTTTATAGGAATCGCACCAATGGGTAGGTGGAAAATCTGGCAAGACATCTGCTAATTAATGGCAACCTTCAAGGGAAGGTGCCCTTTGGATGGCTCAGAAAATTCCCGGATGGGATCACCTTAAACGGGACACTCAGATTGCAAGGCAGCAGAGATGTTGGTCAAGAAGGCCATTCCCCTTCTCCTCTTGCCAATGTGGAGCTGGCAAAAGGACTCGAATAAAGTGTAACTAGAAATGAATAAATACCATCCGATAGCTATTACAGAGACTTGGCTACACAATGACATGGATGGATAGGGACCTGAATATTGAGGGGAATGCGAAATTTTGGAAGGACAGGAAGTTAAAAAGTTGGTGGGGTGGCTCTGTTAATTCACGATGGTATTAGCACATTATAGAAGGATGACCTAAATTCAGAAAAAAAAGGTGTAGAAGTGGTTTGGATTGAAATGGAAAATGATAAAAGCAATAAATCACTTGTGGGAGTGATGTGCAGGATTAATTAATAACATTAGAGTAAAGATACCCTAGAAATCAGTGATCATAATATGATTGGATTTTACTTACAATTTCAGGAAGAGAAGAATGAATCTAAGACAATAAATAAGGGCAATTATAAGGGCACCAAATATGCTTAAGGGATATGTCAACAGAGGTTCAGTGGCGGGCATTTGAAGGGATATTTCAGAATACACAGAATAGACACATTATTTTTTTTAAAATTTAGAGTACCCAATTACTTTATTTTTTCAATTAAGGGGCAATTTAGCGTGGCCAATCCACCAAACCTGCATATCTTTTGGTTGTGGGGGTGAAACCCACGCAGACACGGGGAGAATGTGCAAACTCCACACAGACAGTGACCCAGGGCTGAGATCGAACTCAGGTCCGCAGTGCCATAGGCAGCAGTGCTAATCACTGTGCCACCTTACCACCCTCAGAATAGACACATTTCAATGAGAGATAAAATTCAAAGGGAAGGGTCTATCATTTGTGGAAAACTGAAAAAGTTAAAGACAGTATTAAGCTTAAAGAAAAAGCATGGGCTGGATTCTCCGATTTTCAGGCTATCTCCTGATGCCGGCGTGGGAACAGTGGCCTTTTATAACTGAAAATTCAGCACAAAATGGGCACCGATCCTCCGTTTGGTGGGGGCCTAGTAGGCAGGCAGCGTAGAGCGCTCGACTCTCGCTGCCGATACAGCCGGAGAATTGCTGGGTCCGTGGCCGCGCTGTGTAACATGGCGCCGGCATCGCAGATCCGGCCTGCCAGATAGTGCCCCCCCTTTGGCCGACTCGCGAGCCACGGACAACCCCCCAAAGTGCCCCCAGCCTCTGCCAAATTTCCCCCTGCCAGCAGATCGGCTCTCCCCCGACAGTGGCGGCGTTGGCCTGAGTCCACAGCCGCCACGCCGAGTTCCCAACAGATAATTGAATGAGAGACCCTGGCCGTCGGGAACTCGACCGGTTGGGGGCGGAGCATCGGGGGAAGGGCCTCAGGCAACGTGCTGAGGCCGTCGATACGGCATGCAGCACTTTGGAGGGAACGGAGCATCACGAAAGTGGCTTTGCCCAAGATTTCGGCATGAATGTTGATTTTCTGGCTGATCGGCGAACCCAATTACGGCATCGGCGACCGTAGAATCCCGGTCCATATATCTGAGCAAACATGTGTTGAATCCCAGGTTTCTTTACCCGTCAGTCTGGCCTCAATAAAAGTTGAGATGGATTTGCAGGTATAACATTAGTTATTTTATTTAGCTTGCAAGCGTTCCTCAATTCACAGGAGCACGAAGCACATTCTGCTCCATGGACTTCTGGAATCAAGTGAGGATATGGAACAAAGGAATCTGTACTGATACATTCAAATGGCATCAAGTTTCACATACACGATGCCCATAGGTCATCCTATATCCCTCCTGACCTGTTTGATCTATTCTGATTGGCTCACTTCCAATCCCTTCCTCCGGCCCCTATTATCCAGCATCACTCTCGTAGACACACCTCTTCCTGCTGTTTCCATGCGGTCTGAAATCCTTTGTCTATGAACTAACCAGAATCAAAGTGGCCTATTTCTACATTACATTAACTAATATCTCTAAAGTAACTATTTTATATCACATTCGTCACATGTGGCAGGTAGAATATTTTAAAAATCAAAGAATGACAAAAAAGGTTGACAAGGAAGGAGTATTAAAGAAAGTTAGCTAGTAACATAGAGATGGACAGGAAGAGTTTGTATAGATATTTAAGTAAGGCAAGAGTTAACAACGTGAGTATTGGTCCTTGCGAAAGTGTGCAGGATTCTCTGATTATCAAAGCCGAAATCACGTTCGGCGATCGGCCAGGGAATCCCTTTTACGCTGAAATCGGGGGCGGTGCCGTTTCTCGGATGCTCTGCCCCCTCAAAAAAGGTATACTCGAGGAGTACGCTGCACGCCATTGGGAAGGCCTCAGGATGTCACATGAGGCCCTCCCCCCATGCTCCACCCCCAATGGGCCGACTTCCCAATGGTGTGGGGCACATGCCCTCTCAACTTTTGGAAACCTGGCATCGCGGCTGCGGACTGTGTCCAGCGCCACCACAGTTGGGAGGGGAGCCATTCCGCTGGTAGTGGGTGCTTCGGCAGGGACTGGAGGGACTTGTGGCGGGTGGCAAGGGGGGTTAAAGGGGGCAGTTTGTGGCAGGCTAGGTCTGCGTGCGGCCGGCGCCATGTTGTACGGCGGCACCGCCGCCGCCATGCACATGCGCGGCCATGGACCTGGCCATTCTGCATCCGTGACCGCGCATGCTTTACGTGGCGCAGATACTAACCCCCCACCGGGAGGAGCATCGGTGCAGGAGCATCGCCGACCTTTTGATTGTAAGATCAGATGCATCCTCCGGACATAGCTGCAGAATTGTCTGGGGAATTGCTAACAGATAGCAGGGCTATGGCAGATGAATTAAATGGTATTTTGCATCAGTCTTTGCTATGGAGGACACAAGTAACATCTCGGAAATGGCTGTAAATCAGGAAGTGGAAGGTAGGGAGGAACTCAAGAAAATTATAATCATCAGGGAAGTGGTACTAAGCAAATTATTGGGTCTGCGGGCTGACAAATCCCCCGGTCTGGTGGACTTCGCCCAAAGTTCTTGAAAGAAGTGGCTCATGAGATAGTTGATACATTGGTTTTAATTTTTGAAAAGTCCATAGATTGGTTCCATTAGATTGGAAGAGAGCAAATGTAACTCCTTTATTCAAAAAGGGAGGAAGTCAGAAAGCAGAAAACTCCAGACCAGCTAGCCTAACATCGGTCATTGGGAAATTGTTAGAAGCCATTATTGATGATGTTGGAATAAGGACACTTGGAAGAATTCAAGGTAATCAGGCAGAGTCAATATGATTTTGTGAAAGGAAAATCATGTTTAACCAATTTATTGCAGTTCTTTGACAGAGTCGTATGTGCTGTGGATAAAGGGGAACTGATGGATGTACTGTAATTAGATTTCCAGAAGGCATATGATAAAGTGCCACATCAAAAGTTATTGTTGTAGGGGTAACATATTGGCATGGATAGAAGATTGACTGGCTCATAGGAGTTGGCATAAATGCGTCTTTTTCTGGTCGGCAGGATGTGATGAGTGTTACATCACAGGGATCAGTGCTGGGGCCTCAACTTGCTATAATGTATATAAATGGCTTGGTTGAAGGGACTGAAGGTATGGTTGGTAAATGTGCTGATGACACAAAGATTGGTAGGAAAGTAAATTATGAAGAGGATGTAAGGAGGTTTCAAAGGGGCATAGATAGATTAAGTGACTGGGCAAAAATCTGGCAAATGGAATCTAATGTGAAAAAATGTGAGATTGTCTATTTTGACAGGAATAATAAAGAAGCTTATTATCTAAAAGGTGAGAGGTTGCAGAGCTCTGGGGTGCAGAGGGTTCTGGGTGTCCTCGTGCATGAATCACAAAAGGCTAGTATTACTATGCCATTAATTGGGAAAGCTAATTGAATATTGTGAGGGGAATTTATTACAAAATCAGGGAGGTTGTGCTTCAGTTGTACAGGACATTGGTGAGAGGACATCTGGTGTGCTGTGCACATTGGGCGGCATGGTAGCACAGTGGTTAGCACTGTTGCTTCACAGCGCCACGGTCCCAGGTTCGATTCACGGCTTGGGTGACTGTCTATGTGGAGTCTGCACATTCTCCCCATGTCTGCGTGGGTTTTCTCCGGGTGCTCCGGTTTCCTCCCACATATCCTGAAAGACGTGCTTGTTAGGTGAATGTGGCGACTAGAGGATTTTCACAGTAACTTCACTGCAGTGTTAATGTAAGCCTACTTATGACAATAATAAAGATTATTCTTATTCTTATTACTGGTCTCCTTATTTAAGGAAAGATGTAAATGCGTCAGAAGCCATTCGGAGATGGTTTACCAGACTAATACCAGGAATGGGTGGGTTGTCTTATGAGGAAATGATGGAGAGTTTATGTTTGTATCCACTAGAGTTTAGAAGGGGCAACTTGATCAAAACCTTTAAGATCCGGCGGGGTACTGGTAGGGTGGATGTGGAGACAATGTTTCCTCTTATCAGAGAATCTAGAACCATGGTCACTGCTTAAAAATAAGGGGTCACTCATTTAAAGTGGAGATGGGAAGAAATGTTTTCGCTCAGTGGCTCGTGAGTCTCTGGAACTCGCTTCCTCAAAAGATGGTGGATGCAGAGTCTTTGAATATTTTTAAGGCAGAGATGGATAGATTCTTGGTTATCAAGGAGCTGAAAGGTTATTGGGCGTAGGCGGGAATGTGGGGTTAAGGTTACAATCAGATCAACCATTATCTTCTTGAATGACGGAGCAGGCTCGAGGGGCCGAGTGGGCTCCTCCTGCGTATTTTTGTAAGTTCGTAGAGATGTAAGCGTGTTGCCAGAAGCCCTGAAGGATTTGAAATGATCTACAGCAACTAAAAACACTTTAAAACCAACTTAACAAAGAACCACCATATAACACAAGTAATAAGTGTAGTTGTGATTTATTGTCTGAGAAATTTATTCTGAATTGTTTATTTATTGCAATTTGCAGCTGAATCTTAATTTTGTTTGCACCATCAGATGGTAGCACTATATATAACACCACAGCGCTACCTGCATGCAAAGGCTATCACCAAGATTTGCAGGCTGATATTATCTCAATAATCACATCCCAGAATCTCCTGACTGATGTCACACTCCCTCAGACTGGCTGTTGTGCATTCATCGATAGATGGCTCCAGCCTTCAAAAATGTCAGCTGGATCCGATCAGATCTGAGGCCGAGTATTTGGAAAAGAAAGTTGTGGCCGAAGAGGGTGGGGTAGAGGGTGGAAGAGAAAAAGGGCTTACATTTATATAGCACCTTTCATAACCTTAGGGTATGTCTAAAGTGTTTTACACCCAGTGAAGTCTTTTGGGCATAACTGTTGTTGTGTAGGGATTGCAGCAGCCAGTTTGTGCAGAGCAAGAACCCACAAACCATTGCGATATCGCCTCAATTATCTCTTTCCGTGATGTTGGTTGAGAACTGAATATTGAGCAGGATACTGGGAAGAATTCCCCTGTTCTTCTTTTAAACAGTGGCATAGGATTGTTTTCTATCCACCTGGGAGGGTAGATGGAGACTCATGTTAAATTCTCATTTGAAAGGTGGTCACCTCTGACACTGCAGTCATGGGCGTGTCACTGGAATCTCTGCTCGAGTCTCTGGAATGGACAAGAGCCCACTAAATCAGGTGACAGTGCGACCACACAATGCTACAGGAGCGAAGATGCCCTGCTGCAGTCAAACAGAACCAGAGTGAGCCCTTTTTTTGTCTCCTGGAGCGGGATTCTGCGACCCCCCGCCGGGTCGGAGAATCGCTGGGGGCTGGCGTGAATCCCGCCCCTGCGGTTGCCGAATTCTCTGGCACCGGATATTCAGCAGGGGAGGGAATCGCACTGCGCGGTCGGCGGGTCACCCCCCCCCCCGGCGATTCTCCGGCCCGCGATGGGCCGAAGTCCCGCTGCTGGACTGCTGCCCCGCCGGCGAGAATCAAACCACTTCTCTTCCCGGCGGGACTAGGCGGAGCGTGCGGGCTATAGGGTCCTGGAGGGGGGGGGCGCGGGACGATCTGGCCCTGGGGGGTGCCCCCACGGTGGCCTGGCCCGCGATCGGGCCCACTGATCCGCGGGTAGGCCTGTGCTGTGGGGGCACTCTTTCCCCTCCGCCTCGGCCACAGTCTTCACCATGGCCGACGCGTAAGAGACCCCCCCCCCTGCGCATGCGCGGGGATGACGTCAGCAGCCGCTGACGCTCCCGCGCATGCTCCGGCGCGGGCCTAGCCCCTCACAGTGAGGGCTTGGTACCTAAAGGTGCCTAAAGGATTCTCCGCACCTTTGGGGCGGCCTGACGCCGGAGTGGTTCACGCCACTCCATCCCGCCAGGACCCCCCGCCCCACCGGGTAGGGGAGAATCCCGCCCCTTATCTTTGGAAGACTATATTCCATAAGACATAGGAGCAGAGGTAGGCCTCAGCCCATCGAGTCTGCTCTGCCATTCAATGAGATTATAGTGAATCTGTTAGAATCCTCAACTCCCACTTTCCTGCCTTATCCCAATAACCCTTGATGCCCTTGCTGATTAAAAATCTGTCAATCTCAGCCTTCAACATACTTAACGAGTGTGGCAGGATAAAGGCATCGTGCACGCTGCTTGGATATTGGGTGCAGACATGCCTGATGTGCAACTCAGGGTCACACACCAGCTGCACATTCATCCAGTGAAACGTCTTTCAGTTTGTAAAAATCGGCCTGTCATAGACTGGTGTTCGTAGGGGAACATGCATCCCGTCGATCATCCCCTGGACCAGGGGCAACCCGGCAATGGTGGTGAATCCTGCTGCCTGGGCATCCTGGTAGGTTCGCTCCACATTGAATTTGATATATTGTGCCGACTGGGCTTACAGGGCCTCCATGATGGTGCGGATTCACCTGTGCACCAAGGTCTGCGAGTTCCCAGTAAGGTCCCCACTAGGTGCCTGGAAGAACCCCGTGGCATAAAGGTTGAGGGCGACCATCAGCTTGACGGCTACTGGGATCGGGTGTCCTCCCTCATACCCCCATGGTTCTCAGTGCATCATGATTCGGCAGATATGTCGCATGGTCCCCCTGCTCAGCCAGAGTCTTCAACAGCATGCCCGGTCCAGCAAGTCCTCAAATGACAGGTGCAGCCGGTGCACACAAGGCCTGATGCGGCGTCTCCTTCACACCACCTCCTTGGCCTGTTGGGTGGCTGGCTCTCCATGCTCACCAGCTGACTGGTGTTCCTCTGGGGCAGGCACCACTGCTGCAGGGTCCTCCCCAAGCAGCTCCAGCTCATACAGCCTCAGCGCATCCCCCAGGCCGCGGTGGCTAAGATGAAAGCCAACATTCCTGGTTGGATTCTGATATCCATTGTCTGCAGGGAGTGAAAGGCAGACATGTTAGCATGGTGCACAGCCCGTGTCCAACAAGGTCCCACGGGCAACATAGTGCACCCATGCCCCCAGCCTGCACTGCAGTCCCTTCTTCCGCATGCTCCCTTCCCCCTCCCATCACCACACCGACCACCGGCCATTCCCCCGGCACTCTTCACTCCACACCGCACCCCTGGCCCCATCAGTGCCCAACACTGCGGAGGCCTCTAGCCCTGGCACCCATCCCTGCTGGCAGGGGTACCGGTAGCTGGCTCTACCCATGCCAGAGATACGCTCTGCAGCCGCAATCCAGCACCCTCCGTACGGTCTTCTGTGGCACCCTTGGAGGGCTGCGTGGGTGCCCGGTTGGGTGGTAGGGAGTTGGTGGGGTGGAGGGAAGTTGGAGTGTGGGGGTGGTGGGGTGGGGGAGCCCGTACGGCTAGTGTCACTCTGCTCAACCACCAGCCAAGGTCAGTGGACAGTGGGGTACGCAGCAAGGTGGCTGCCTTGCAGGCCGTGGTAATGGCAGTCCATCCTGGACCCCGCAGTCCTGGGGGGGTCCACCGCGACCTCGCATTCCATTCCCTGGTTGTCCCCCACTACTACTCCCTGGCCCTCGCAGAACCCCAGAGCCAGCTCTGCCAGCAGCTGGACCGGGAGCCCACAGTCATGCCTCTGGGAACTCCTCTCTCTCCCTCAGCAGCCTGTTCCCCGATTTTTACGACCACAAGTGAAATTCGCTGTCAGTAATTCCTCCTGCAGAGGCGGAGCATCGCAGAGGCCCAGAGAATCCCGTGCCTGGCCCGTTAATAATATGCCAATGGCGTTTACTGTACGTGCGGAGTAGAATTCATTGACGCCACTGTTGAGGCTCCGGAACAATGCATTCCATCGGGCACCGGCCACGATTTTCGGCTTATGCGCGATTCTCCATCCAATCACGTTTCGTGATTCCACCATCGCTGGACGGAGAATCCCGGCCAAGATGTTTCCCCTGGCTGGTGAGTCTAAAACCAGGCAACACTGTCACTGAATAAAGGGCAGGCCATTTAAAACTGAGATTTAAAACTCAGAAGATGGTCAATGCGATCAAGTTCAATGGCGGAGCAGGCTTGATGGGCTGATTGGCTTACTCCTGGTACTATGTTCCTATGGCTCTATCACTGAGCCACAGCTGAAAGTATAAAGTTGTGTCAAACATATCTTAAACTGTAAGAAGTCTTACAACACCAGGTTAAAGTCCAACAGGTTTGTTTCAAATCACTAGCTTTCAAAGCACTGCTCCTTCCTCAGGTGAATGAAGAGGTAGATTCCAGAAACATTTGTATAGACAAAGTCAAAGACACAAGACGATACTTTGTATGCGAGCATTTGCAGGTAATTAAGTCTTTACAGAGCCAGAGAGAGGGGTAACCCAGGTTAAAGAGGTGTGAATTGTCTCAAGCCAGGACAGTTGGTAGGATTTCGCAAGCCCAGGCCAGATAATGGGGGGTGAATGTAATGCGACATGAATCCAAGGTCCCGGTTGAGGCCGCACTCATGTGTGTGGAACTTGGCTATAAGTTTCTGCTCGTCGATTCTGTGTTGTTGTGCGTCCTGAAGGCCGCCTTGGAGAATGCTTACCCAGAGATCAGAGGCTGAATGCCCTCGACTGCTGAAGTGTTCCCCGAATGGAAGGGAACATTCCTGCCTGGCGATTGTCGCGCAATGTCCGTTCATTCGTTGTCGCAGCGTCTGCATGGTCTCGTCAATGTACCACGTTTCGGGACATCCTTTCCTGCAACGTATGAGGTAGACAACGTTGCAGAGTCGCACGAGTATGTCCTGTGTACCTGGTGGGTGGTGTTCTCACGTGCAATGGTGGTACCCATGTCGATGATCTGGCACGTCTTGCAGAGATTGCCATGGCAGGATTGTATGGTGTCGTGGTCACTGTTCTGAAGGCAGGGTAGTTTGCTGCAAACAATGGTTTGTTTGAGGTTGCGCGGTTGTTTGAAGGCAAGTAGTGGAGGTGTGGGGATGACCTTGGCAAGATGTTCGTCTTCGTTGATGACGTGTTGAAGGCTGAAAAGAAGGTGTCGTAATTTCTCCGCTCCGGCGAAGTACTGGACGATGAAGGGTACTCTGTCGGTTCTGTCCAGTGTTTGTCTTCTGAGGAGGTCGGTGCGGTTTTTTGCTGTGGCGCGTTGGAACTGTCGATCGATGAGTCGAGCGCCATATTCTGTTCGTACGAGCCCATCTTTCAGCATATGTAGATGTCTGTTATGCTCCTCCTCGTCTGAGCAGATCCTGTGTATACGGAGGGCTTGTCCATAGGGGATGGCTTCTTTAATGTGTTTAGGGTGGAAGCTGGAGAAGTGGAGCATCGTGAGGTTATCCGTGGGTTTGCGGTAAAGCGAAGTGCTGAGGTGACCGTCCGTGATGGAGACGAGTGTGTCCAAGAATGCAGCTGATTCTGGAGAGTAGTCCATGGTGAGTCTGATGGTGGGATGGAACTTATTAATGTCATTGTGTAGCTGTTTCAATGATTCTTCGCCGTGGGTCCAAAGGAAGAAAATGTCGATGTATCTGATGTATAATATCGGTTGAAGGTCCTGTGCGGTGAGGAGGTCTTGTTCGAACTTGTGCATGAAGATGTTGGCATATTGAGGTGCGAATTTGGTCCCCATGGCTGTTCCGTTTGTCTGGATGAAGAACTTGTTGTCGAAAGTGAAGACGTTGTGATTCAGAATGAAGCGGATGAGTTGCAGAATTGTATCTGGACATTGGCAGTTGTCGGTGTTGAGTACTGAGGCTGTTGCAGCAATGCCGTGTTCATGGGGGTTGCTGGTGTAGAGTGCCGAGACGTCCATTGTGATGAGGAATGTTCCTGGTTCAACTGGTCCATGGGTGCTGAGTTTCTGTAAGAGGAACTGCAGGAAAGGATGTCCCGAAGAGTGGTACATTGGCAAGACCATGCAGATGCTGCGACAACGGATGAACAGACATCGCGCGACAATCACCAGACAGGAATGTTCCCTTCCAGTCGGTGAACACTTCAGCAGTCGAGGGCATTCAGCCTCTGATCTTCGGGTAAGCGTTCTCCAAGGCGGCCTTCAGGACCCACGACAACGCAGAATCGCTGAGCTGAAACTTATAGCACACATGAGTACGGCCTCAACTGGGACCTGGGATTCATGTTGCATTACATTCACCCCCCACCATCTGGCCTGGGCTTGCGAAATCCTACCAACTGTCCTGGCTTGAGACAATTCACACCTCTTTAACCTGGGGTTACCCCTCTCTCTGGCTCTGTAAACACTTAATTAACTGCAAATGCTCGCATTCAAAGTATCGTCTTGCATCTTTGACTTTGTCTATATAAATGTTTCTGGAATCTAACTCTTCTTTCACCTGAGGAAGGAGCAGCGCTCCGAAAGCTAGTGATTTGAAACAAGCCTGTTGGACTTTAACCTGGTGTTGTAAGACTTCTAAATGAGCTCACCCCAGTCCAACACTGGCATCTCCACATCATATCTTAACCTAGAAGCGATGGTGGACAAAAAAATATGCAAAATATTCTACACATTTCAGTTTCAGATAAAATTCTGGGGGGCATTATAACATAGAGTGGACAAGGAGAAACATTTCCCCTTGGTGAAGGGATCAATGACCAGGGGGCATAGTTTTAAGGGAAGGGGAAGAAGTTTCGAGGGGATGTGAGGAAAAACATTTTCACCCAGAGGGTGGTGGGAGTCTGGAACTCCCTGCCAGAATGTGTGGTGAAGGCAAAGACCTTCATAACATCTAATAAGTATTTAGATGTGCACTTGCAATGCCAAGACATACAAGGCTATGGGCCAAGTGCTTGAAAATAGGATTAGAATAGTTAGGTAGTTATTTTTGACTGGCGCAGGCGCGATGGGCCGAAGGGCCTTTTCTGTGCTGTAGGACTCTATGACTCTATGACATTTAATGTGCCATAACATTGTAGGATAAGACAGACATTTCTCAGTCATACAGTATTGTAACAGTAAATAGAAATATGCAGAAAAAAAAGAATGGAAAAAGGCGAGCAAGAAACATGAGTCTTTTTATGTGTGCTAGTCAGGGCCTCAAACAGCTGTCTACTTTGTTAACTTTCAGACTGACTTCTAATAGCTCCTATCCAAACAGAAATGGGTAATTACCACAGTGCCACACGAAGTCTGTGAACAAGTCCCATCGGGCAAATCTGGAAGTAGTGTAAATATCACTTAGAAATTTCTGATTGTGTTTTTTTTAAAAATCCAGATATTTTTGCAGTGTAGACAGTGATTTCTGACGGGTATTGATGAACTCTCCAATTGCAGGGAGTTGATTGACAGACTATTTACTCTGGACATCATTAGCTATTCTTGGTGGTGAGTCAGGCAGTGAACTGCAAGTCAATTCACACTGCAACCTTCCTCAATAATGTCCTAAATTACTCAGCATCCTACATTCCCCTGTGGCTTCAGCGTACCTGCTCACTGTGTGGCAATGAAACCATCTTCCAAACACAAGGATACTGCGATTGCTGGAAATCTGAATTAAAAACAGAAAATGTTGGTAATGCTCTGTCGAGATCCATGTCTTTGGCCTTTCGTCAGAACTGGGAAATGGGAGGGAAGTAATGGGCGGAATTCTCCGGCCGTTCACTGATGGAGGGAATCCTGCCGCCATCAAACGGCCACAGGGTAACACTCGACTGGGAGACCGGAGAATCCCGCCTAATAGGTTTTGAGCAGCGGTGGGGTGGGACGTGGTCAAAAAGGAAGGTCTGTGATAGACTGGAAGAAATGGAAGACTGAATGACGGGAATGTTAGCCTTCCAAAGGCAATGGGAATGGTGATGGGGCAAGAAAAGAACCAAATGTGCCTGGAGTAGGTGCTACAGCTTGGAAGCATAAATAAGAGGAAAACAAAGAAAGAAAGGAAAAAAAATGTGGGGACAGAGTTTACGATCTGCAATTGTTGAACTCAGTCCTTCGGAACAGCATCTCTTTTTTCAACCAGGCATTTTACAGCCTTCCAGATTCAAAATTCGATTCAACAATTTCAGACCATAATCTCTGAATCCATGTTGTTTCCTTTTCTTTGCATGTTTGGTTTTTCTCTCGTATTTTTGCTTTTGTTAGCAGCACACCTGCTGTACATATACCTTGACGGGATTCTGTGTCCGTTTACGGCAGCGGGATTCTCCAGTTCCGCTGCAGTGAATGAGAGGTATGGCAGTGGTAGCGGGGCGGATGAATCGCAACGGTGAATCCCGGCCCTTATGTATTTTTGTTTCTTTTCTTGCTTCATTCCCATTTCTTTTGGCCTGGGGTCATGCTCAGTTAGAGGCATGCTCTGTCCATGACTTCAAAACAAGTTCACCTGTATAGAAAACTGGCCATCTGGTAAGAAAACCACAAGTAACCAACATCGAGAACTATTGGAAAAGTCTGTCTCTTTGAGAGAAACCTACAACAATTCTGACATACGACTCCAGCTATTTTAATCTACATAGACCAATGCTTCAGGAATTAAAACACTTTCTTCAATTACTGTTTTTTCATAGGATGAGCCAAACATGTAAACTATGACCTATTCTTTTATTTGCAACTTGTAAAGGTGCACTATCCTTTCTAGCTGTATTTTTTCCAAGCATTTCAGTGTGTATGTGTGTGTGTGCTAGTGTCTGTGTGCTAGTGTGAGTGTGTGTATGTATGGCTGCTGAGTGTTTTATGTCATTTATGTTTCATGGTGAATGTGTGAATAAATAATCCTCTTTATTTAAACCCATGAAAGCTTGCTGCTGGTTAAAGTTTCACTGCACACAAGGGCTAAGAAGCATATGCACCACCCTTTTGAAATCATACTGACCACAGGCAGTCGGGAATAGGGTGCAAGGGTTTCAGTTCTCGCCCTACGTTACTTGGAACACCCTGTAAGACGGACCTTTCTGACATTCAATCTCTCCTGTTTTCCACCCTATCATAGACCTTCCCTTTGATCTTGTCCCATGCATCCCATGCTCAGAACCAGACCTGAAACATTGGGTGTGATATTTTGACCCATTCAATGCGTGTGCAAATTTCGTTAAGGCCACAAACTCTTGCGAGGTGGCAATAACGGGATTTGCGGCGGCGAGATCTCAGAATCTGATGTTCCTCATCCCTGCCAGTGATGTGATCAGTTTCATGTCCAGAAATAGTGTAAACCTGATTTCCATTAATTTCAATATAATTAAATATTATTAAACGGCTTCACGCTGTACCTTCCCTGCCCATGTGATGCACCCACTGGCAGCGTGACATACTGCCAGCAAGGTTCACTGCTGGTTTTCTAAATCATAAACCGGTCATGATGACCATGCCGGGGTTGTGGAGGTGCAGTGCCAGAGGGCACTGTGAGGGGGCACTGAGTGGGGGCATTTCTTGGGGCAAACCCTTCTCCATTGGGAGAAAGGGGCTTATTGAATGTGAGAGGGCTGAATTCCAGAGAATATACGGGGAGGGCGGGGAGGGGACTAGGGGGGAGAGTGCCCCCCTACACTTCCGTCGTTGAGATGGGTCGCCCCGAATCTTGTGGGGAGGGGGATCCTCCATGGCCATGGGGGGTGGGGCGGGGGAAAGTATATTTTTAGCGCAGGGCATCATTTAAAGATGGCGCCTCGATCTCTGTGTAGCCGGTCTTGACGGCTCGATGGGCCAGAGTGACGGTGCAAAACATGCCCACCGATATTTTTCTGTCAAAGTGTCAGAAGATCTGCACAGAAAACCCGGCTCTATTTCTGGGGAGAAACACTTCGGGTTGCAGTCAGAACCTGGCACGTTGCCATATTTTGAAATATTCTACCCTCACAGATGCTGCCTGACCTGCTGATACTTCCTGCTTTTTCACTTTTTATTCGAAAATGTCTTTCCTGTGTTTTTGCTGCATTATTGAACTGTTACAGGTGAAATAAGCCCAGCATCGGTGCAATACTATCCAGACTACAGGTCGCCAATCTATGCAACGTTATCCAGATTGCAGTATTTCTCGTGTCTCTGCTAGACCATTGAAGGATATTTTAGAACCAAAGATGTAATTGAAAACGAGTGACCCGATCACAAAAAGTTGAATGAGCTTTGTCAGACACCTTGGATGGAATTTTCTATTTTTTTTCCCTCAAAGTGTCAACTCGGGCGGGAACAGTGGTCTGGAGCTCGTTGGTGACACCACAAAATTTTCCTGCCAAATGGTTGAACGCTGAAAAAAAATCCAGGAGGCAGCGGTCTCACGATGTCAGTAACTTATGCTCCTGTGAGATCACGGTGTCGTTTTAAAGGCTTCCCTGATGTAAAAAATGTAAAAATACACAATAGGAATGACCCCCATGGGCATGGCCCCCAGCCCTGCACTGCAGTGTCGGCCTACATCTTGTGCTCAAGCCTCTAGTGTGGAGCTTGAACTCACAACCTTTTGACCAATAGGGACAAGTGCTAGCACTGAGCTACAGTTGACACCTAATCATAATTACCAGCACGCGAACCCTTTGGCACATGCAATCATTCATTCAGCCTGCTACTCCGTGGAAGGTCATTCACTCCATATTTGCTACTTTTCCCTATCAAAAGAAAAGCTGGGCATCTTGCCAGGGCCAGTCACGGTTCCAATAAATCTTTGTTCATCCGCTACCATTTGCCCAGCAAACCTCATCATTGTAATCATCCATTCAGTGAATAGGTTTACACTGCTGTCAGATACTTTCCGAAAAAACTGAGTGAATATTATGCCAGGGAGACAGAGATAGGCAGAGACACAGAGAGCAAGAGAATGCATGAGGTGTCAGAGTAACAGAGCCAGACAGGAGCACTGAATGCGTGCATGATGGATCAGATAAAGAACGAGAGACTCAGAGATCCAAAGACAGGCACACACAGGAAGTGTCAATTTATAGGAGCGAGATTTTCTGTTTTGCCTAAGAAAAAGTGGAGAGAAAGAAGGAGAGACATCAGTGGAATCTACAACATATCACCCAGGGAAAGAATGACAGAGACCATTGAATGTGCCACAGACCATTGGTGGGTGACAGAGACCGAGAAGAAAATGTCAGAACAATGTATGGCACACGTGTGTGAGCATGTGTGAACAAACATGTGCATATATACCAACCAACTCAAGAACAGCTTCTTCCCTGCTGCCATCAGACTTCTGAATGAACCTACCTCGTATTCAGTTGATCTTTTCTCTACACCCTAGTTATGACTGTAACATTATATTCTGTAGTCTCTCCTCCCTTCCCTATGTACGGTGTGCATTGTTTGTACAGCATGCAAGAAACAATACTTTTCACTGTATACTAATACATGTGACAATAATAAATCAAATCAAATCAAATATATCTGCGAATGTAAGGCATTAAAGGACAAAATAGAGCAATGAATAATTTGAAACATGAAACATGCGTCTGTGTGTATAAACATATATGTGAATTCATGTGTCTGTGTGTATATGAATGTGCAGGTTTATATCTGTGTGTACGAGGGTGAGAGGGAAAACAAAGAGGTCTTGAATGTATTCATTCTTGTTATCCAATCAGTGGGAAAAAGCCATTCCT
This sequence comes from Scyliorhinus torazame, assembly GCF_047496885.1. Taxonomy (NCBI): domain Eukaryota; kingdom Metazoa; phylum Chordata; class Chondrichthyes; order Carcharhiniformes; family Scyliorhinidae; genus Scyliorhinus; species Scyliorhinus torazame. The sequence continues at coordinate 205,193,618 of NC_092707.1, forward strand.
GTTATCAATGCAGATCTTAAAAAGAAGGGCAGAGAATTCTTCACAAGAACTGTTTAAGTTGGAATAAAGGGATTGGCTGGATTCTCCGGTTGCCGATGCCAAAATTTTGTTTGGCGAACAGCCGGAGAATCACCGGCGGGATTCTGTCGTAATCGGCGGGGCGGGCGACACTGGCGGGATGGAGTGGCGTCAACCACTCTGGCGTCAGGAGCACCTTCAGGAGCCGGCCGGCGGGGAAGGGGCTTGGCGTCATGTCAACCAGCACCGAAGGGCCTCTGCCGGCCAGCGTGTGCTGGCGTCATCCCGCCACATGCGTGGGAGGGTACGTCTCCGCATCGGCCATCGCGGAGGACTACAGCAGCCGATGCGGAGGAATAGAGTGCCCCCACGGCGCAGGCCTGCCCGCGGATTGGTGGACCCCGATCGCGTGCCAGGCCACCGTGGGGCACCTCCCGGGGCCAGATCCCCCCGCGCCCCCCCAAGAACCACGGACGCCACCCGTGCCACCAGGTTCCGCCGGTAAGGACCTACTCCAATTTACGCCGGCGGGACTGGCAAAAAAAGGGTGGGGCTTCAGAGAATTCGGGCGGCCCCGGGGCCCATTTAGTCACGCCAGTCACGCGCGATTCACACCGGGGCGATTTTTTTGGGGCCGGAGAATTCAGAGGACTGCGGGGGCGCGATTCACACCGAACCCCGGCGATTCTCCGACCCGGCGGGGTGAGGGGGGGGGGGTCGGAGAATCCCGCCCCACATTTCCCGTCCGAACTGTAGGCAGCGCCGCTTTCGCGATGCTCTGCTCCCTCCAAAGCGGCATACTCACAGAGTATGCCGCGCTACATATCGACAGCCTCAGGCCATTGCCTGAGGCCTGCCCCCGATGTTCCGCCCAAGTTCCCGGCAGCACGGGACACGTGGGGTCTCAACCGTCGGAACCCAGCATGGTGGCTGCTGACTCGGTCGAGCACCACTGCAGTCAGGGGAGGGCCGATCCTCTGGCGGGGGGACACTATGTGGAGTTGGCGGCACTGTGGTGGGCTGGTCCGGGGCGCTCGAGCTAGCCGAAGGGGGGGAGTATTTTGCGGGCCGGGTCCGCGGGCGGCCTCTGCCATGAGGCACGGCGCAGCCTCTGCAGGCCGCCGCTGTGCGCATGCGCGGCCACTTATCCGGAAATTCTCCGGGGTGTATCGGCAGCTAGAGCTGGGTGCTCTACGCTGCCTTCCTGCTAGCCCCCGGCAAAACAGGGAACCAGTGTCCGTTTTGCCACCATTCCCACACAGGCGTGGGGACATAGCCCCAGAATTGGAGAATCCAGCCCATTGTATTCACTGTATTGATAGCACTGTTTAAGGGTAATTGTAAGCTACTTTCTGGTGTGATGCTAAAGACATTTGAATACTGTTTCAGTAATAAGGTTTATTTTAACATACCATATCCCTATTTTGCGTGAAATCACTCCTGGGGCGAGATATCCTTTCCTCAATCTTACAAAATTAAAATAAAATATTGGGATTTGTGTCCAGTATGTCAGCCACTGTTGGGGTCTGGTCTGGGATTGTGATAACAGTCACACAGAGTACAGTGCACAATGGGGGAGACCCTCCCCATTCTGTCTGGTGTCATGGCTCCGACATACAAGTGCATTGAGGTCACCTTGGGAAAGTTGGCAGCCACTATAGACACCTTGCTCCAGGAGTTCCTGCTGGGTTTGTTCTCAGCCCTGCACTCCATGGTCACACACTCTGTTGCGCACCATCATGATGTAGGTCACATGGAGTCAGATGTCCCATCTCCTGCGCGAGTCATGCTGGGGCCCTCAGTATATGCACTCAGGATATGCCAAAGATGTGCAGCCAGTTCCAGCAGCGCAGGCCACCGGGGGTGCTTATGCCACTGAGCCACGGCCCCTCCAGGGCTGAGGCCACAATCAGAGATCCACGCAGGTCATCACAGGCATCAGGATGTAGCAGTCAGGCTGCCTCTGCCCCTGCTGTGCATGTCGGGCCTGCGCCAGGTCCAGTTTTTTTATTCGTTCATGGGAGTCAACCACATTGCTGTGGGTCTGGAGCCACATGTAGGCCAGACCAGGTAAGGCTGACAGATATCCTTCCCTAAAGGACATCAGTGAACCAGATGGGTTTTTACGACAATCGACAATGGTTTCATGGTCATCGTTAGACTTTGAATTCCAGGTTTTTATTGAATTCAAATTTCGCCATCTGCAATGGCGGGATTTGAACCTGGGGCCCCAGAGCAGTACTCTGGGTCTTTGGTTTTCTAGTCCAGTGACAATACCACTACACTGCCACCTCCCCTGTAGCGTTAGGGTTAGGAAAGTTAAAAGGTTTTGATGTCACCTCAGAGTCATGGGTGAACTACACTGTGAATAAATTACACTTTTTGAAAACAATTCCATGGGTATGTGAATGCAATGATCAGATGAAAGTATTTTGGTTTGGATCTCTGCAACACTCCTCTTATTCCAACTTTCAAACTATCTCACATTTAGAGTGTCCCCTTTTAAGATGAACATTCATGTGATGCCAACTTCAGTGCCACTTGGTACCTGACCCTTGTGTGTTGTCAGGGAGATGTGTGCAATTCTTCATTCAGTGTGTATGATGGGTGAGTCCTCAATCATTCATCCTCCGGGGATCGCAATGGTTGATGAGGGTTCATCAGACACGTGACGCTCTGGACATCTGAGTTTCCTAATTGATAGCATCCCAAACCAAGGCATACATTTTAGGATGAGAGCCCTAGTCCACATTTCCTTCACGGTAGTGTTTGCACCCTGACACAGAATGGGAAGCATCCAGCCTCAACTCACATCTCTCTTCTCCCTTGCTGGACATTAAGATGACAGAGTGAGCACATTACCAGGACACCGATGACCACAGCTAAGGCCTGATCCTAGTGAGTCGTGTGCACCTAAGGCCCCACTGTGAATGTTCTCTCAGTGATGGTTCAATTAGAAGTCATGAAATGGCTTTGAGGGCTAGAGGAGATGTCTCCTGATTATCAGGCTTACTTTTACTCTTCTTGAAACCTCTCAGCTCTGAGGGTATCACAGGCCGCCTCCCACATCTCCCCTCCTCAGTGACATCATAGCGTTCATGTTGTCCCTCAGCATCCTCCCGGCGACCTGCACCTCCTCACCAACTTCTGAGGAGAGTTCCACCTCCTCCAGTTCACCATCTGGCAGGGCCGCATCTCTCTGCATAGCCAGATTGTGAAGGGCACAGCAAACTGTGATTATGCAGGAAACCCTCTGTAGTGCGTACTGCAGAGAACACCTGAGTGGTCCAAGCATCTGAACCGCATCTTCAGCAGTCTGATGGTCAGCTCTATGAGGGAGTTGTGAGCAACACTGTACATCTCTGTGGCTGAGGACAATGCACCCAAGTCAGTGTTTAAGTGGGTAACCCTTAGCCCTCAGCAATCATCCCTGCAGACGTTCTGGCCACTTGAAGATGCCAAGCACCATGAAGTGACTGAGGATGTCGTAGTCATGGCAACTCCCCACAGCGAACAGTGCATAAACATGCAGTATGTGCTTTTGATGGTCGCACACCAACTGCATGTTGGCAAAATAGAAGTCCTTGTGGTTTGATGGGCACCAAGGACCGCTGCCATGGCGCCAGTTTACCCACATCTGTGCAGTCTTGAGAACCCAGAGAAAGCTGTGAAGCCCATTAATCTCTGAGCCTGGCTATCCTTGTCCAGGGCAAAGTTCACATAATGATGGGCCCCACGGTGCACCTCCTGAATGCGCCATGTGTTGTCAACTGTGAAATGCCACCCAGGCCCCCAGTTGCACACTGGAAAGAACCACAGGCAAAGAAATTGAACACTTCCGTCACCTTCAGGGCCACTGGCAGGGAGAAGCCTCCAAACACACGTAGAGTTATGTCTTCTCGGTGCAAGTGGCATAGAGATTGGACCGGATCTCAGGACAATCGCAGCCTTGCCCTGCATCACTGATTTGTATCATGAACGATGTTAGATCCTTGGTGTTGCCAGTCCTCTCTGCACTCTGCTTTGGCACCTTTAATTGTTCCTCATCGTACCTTACACCTGGGACTCTAGCACGCACATAGACGTGAGCAGCATTCGACTCCACAGATGTCACATCTTGTGCCCTGTGCAGACTGAGAACTTGTGAATGATCTCATTGAGCCAATGTGACTCTGAATGCCACTCATTACTTGGCAGACTATGAGCACTCGTTTGTTCCTAGTGAATGAATAGAATTAATTTGGCCACTGATGAATGACAATAATTGTTAACCCCTTCACTGATGAGATAGCACAGTTGCTGCCTCTGTGCCACCTCCATTATAGCCTTCATTCTCCAAGGCTGCCTTACAAGATGTAGCCTTTACAATGTTGATATGAGCCTGAGTAGTTTCAATCCCTTTAACAGTAAAAATTCAGAAATCTAAGGGTGAATTCCCCACTGGCGGGGTTCTCCATTCTGCCAGCAGCGTCCCCCCACCCGTGAGTATCCCAGTGGGATGGGGTGGCTACAATGGTAAATCCCATTGGCCAGCGACAGGAATGGAGAATCCCACTGCCAGTGACAGCGTGCCACTGAGGAACAGGCAGCTGGGGAGGTGGAGAATTCACCCCCTAGTTTGCTGTTGCTTCTGTGGCAGCAGGGTGTGGGTCCTGTGTTATTGACCATGAACCTGTCCACTGGATTCGGATGGGTATTTGGAAGCCCAGTCAATGTTTATCACAAAATCCCCCAGATCCCGCCTGCTTGTTGGTGTGGAAATGCTGGCTTTTTGTTAATTCTTCCCCGGTTGATAGAAGGTTAAGTCAACCCATTGGGATCAACAGCAATAAACTCCAGCTGCAGGCTTATTACAGATAAAGTCTTGATTTAGTTTGGATTGGGCTGAATCAATCAAAATACTGTTAATTAAACTCATCTGTCTGCATAGCAGTGGATAGATTGGAGCCGTGCTGGGAAGGAGTGGGGTGGTGGGGAAAAAGGTGAAGGAAAGGGAGGTGGACTGAGAAACACAAATATATATTTAAAGATGCTGCAAACAATGACATTTACAAACCAAATTGGCATCAGCAAGTGTTTGCACACAGCTGTCTTCGAATCCCGACAGTGCAGGAGGCCACTCAGTCCACTGAGCATGCTCCAACTCTGCGAAGATGCACCCCATGTATGCCCACCCCCCGTATCTCTGCTGAACATCTTTGGACTGTATTAGGAAACTGGAGCATCCGGAGGAAACCCACACAGTCATTGGGAGAAAGTGTAACTCCACATAGTACTCAAGGCCGGAATCGAATCTGGGTCCCTGGCGTTGTGAGGCAGCAGTGCTGTCCAATGTGCCACCTTGCCACCCTAATTAAGGATGATCTCAAGGTCGGCAATCCTGTCACTGAGGGTGCTGAGATTAAGATTGGTTACTTTTTGACTTCAGAATACGAGGAACCGCTCCAAACCATTGCATTACCTTTGCTGAATCCCCAACATCAACATCCTACTGATCCACCACTGAATAGAAACCAAACTGGTGAACCATATAAATAGTGTCTACAAGAACAGGTCAGAGGCTGGAAAGTCTACAACCAGTAACTCAATTCATGAATTCCCAAAGCCCATCTTAAGACACTTCATGGAAATGTGATCGGAAAAAGTAGGACAGTGAGCCACAAAAACAGAGCTATGAGGGCAGAGGACCAAAGCTGAGTCAAAGGGGTAGGTTTTTGGAGAATCTTAATGGAGGAAAGGGAGGTAGAGAACAGAAGAGGTTTAGGGTGGGAATTCTAGAGCTTTGTGGCTAGAGCAACTGAAGGCACAATCAGCAATGAGGGAGTGATTAAAATTCAGGATGCTCATGAGGCCAGAATTAGCGGAGCGCAATGATTCCCAAGCATTATAGTGTTGGAGGGGATAACAGGGATGGGAAGTGGCAAAACTAAGGAAGGGTTAGAAAACATGGATAAACATTTTAAAATTAAGGTCCAGCTTGACTTGGGCTGTTATAAGGTGTTGGGAGGAATTTGTTATGTCTTATTAAGATATTCATAGCCTTAGGTAGTTCAACCGTAAAAAGTTATAAACTATTAGATGACACAGGCTTGGTAAGTGAGGAGGAGCTGACTCCATGCTTGCTTCAACACACAGCTCTGTCCAACAAAACACTGAGCCCTGGTGTAACTCATGTATCCTCTTATCACAATGCAGACAGTACTGTACTGGTCCCACGCTAACACTTTATGTGGAAGACCTCCAGCGGCCGTGCTGTGCTCCATGGCGGACTCGGACCGTGGAGCTGGACCTCGTAAATAGTGCCCCCGATCGGCCGCGCGCTCGACCTGGACCGCCCGTTTAAAAATAGCCCGGTCCCATATGAGGCCCCCCCCCCCCCCCCCGCCCGCCGATCGGCCCGCCCCCGACCGTGGACTGTGTCCGCAGCCGCCACGCGTGTATTCGAACAGCAGGACCATGAGTGGTCCTCGCTGTCGGGACTTTGGCCAGTCAAGGGCGGAGAATGGCGGGGAGGGCCTCCAGCAATGGCTGCAAGTAGGGGATACTGAGGTGCTGCGTCCTTCCCGTGTACACCACTTTTTGGGGGCCGGAGAATCGAGGAACCGGCGCCGGTCCCGATTCCATGCGCAAAAGTGGATTCTCGGCCCCTGGACGCAATTTCGGCTTCGGGGTGCACAAATGGTACAATGTGTAAGGTTTAACTATGCACTTTCAAGGACTTCATTCATGATCAACAAAGGGTTTATTTCCAAGGATCTACAAGAGCAGCAGCATGCCTGCAGCAGGTCCTGGAATGCCTCTGCACAAGTGAGGCCTCTCCCCCTGGGCTGATTCCCAACTCTGTGTCTGATTGATCACCCAGGCCAGGTGACCCTTACTTGGCTGTGTTGCCCTTAAAGGGACAATGATCACATAGGGCCGGCCAGAAGTGTGTTACAATAGTTAAGTCTACAGGTAACAAAGGCATGAATGAAGGTTTCAACAGAAGATGAAGTGAGGAAGGGGCAGAATCCGCAAAATACCACGGAGGTGGAAAAGGCGGTTTTAGGCTCGGAATGGATATCTGGTTAGAAGCTTATCTTGGGGTCACATATGCCACACAGGCTGTGAACAGTCTGGTTCCGCATTGGACAATCTTTCAGGGGAGAAATTGAGTCACTTTGTGCTAGGAACTGAATACATTGGTATTCTCGATATTTAATTGGCGGAAACGTCTACTTGAAGAAAAAGTCTGATAATTTATAGACAGTGAAGGAGTTGAGAAAGGGGTTGGTGAACTGAGTTCTCAAATGTTTGCACTGGGACCTGAACCCACAACCTGCTGAGGCAAAGCCCCTACCATCTGAACCACAACTGCAGGACACCATTCCAGTATTGTGAGTCTTTAACAGGACTGTGAGGGGCAGCTTTACTTTGTAGATAACCTGGGCTATAGCTGAGAGGGGCCACCTAAAAAGGGAAGTGTTCAATTCTCCAATTTTCTAATCTTAACCTGCCATGATAAACTCAATGTTCTCTCAGTGAAAAATAAACACAACTATTCCAGCAACTCTGATAAAGAGCAGGGCACGGTCCTGGCAGAAGAAAGCCCTCCAGGGAGCAATTTTCAATAAACCAGGTCATATATCACATAACACACAATTTCGGTTGCACTGCCCCATATCACAGCTGCCTTTGGAGAGATTAAAGTTAATTTTATTTTGGCATTTTCAAATTTCATAATGAAAAAGCAATCCTACTTGGATCCCAGAAAGGTGAGATATTGGGATTCGAATGTGGCCAGAAATCTGAGGCTGAAATGTTAAAATCCACTTACGTGGCAACTCTGACAGCATCAAGTGAGAAATAATTTACAATATAATGGAATACAAAAGCAGCAGGATGAAGATTTTTAGTAAATTAATCCTCTGGAAGTGGATGTTAAATGTAAAGCTGAGGGAAAATCACTCTGTAATAGCCATTTCGATTCAGGAGCTGCATTGATTTCTGCTTTATCTTTGCTGCTTCTCTATCAGTTAGAAATATGAGAATTCCACATCTTTAGATAATCACTTCTCTCTTTCATTTACACCTTCACAAAGGACTTGATTTGATCTCAGGGCTTCACATTCATTAATTTCCATTTGCTAACGTGCAAATCCTTTCATATTCCGAAATGGGTTGGTAACCTTGTCAGCATCGTTATGTTGAATCCAGTGATAAATGTCAATGGCAGCATGTTAAATTCAGGTAACCAAAGGCATTCGCGATCAGCCTCCTGCATAGATTGGAGCGAAATACTGTTGCTGCTGGAAATCTAAAATAAAACCAGAAAATTCTCAGCAGGTCTGGCAGCAGCTGTGGAGAGAGAAGCAGAATTAACTAGGTGAATTTTACAGGGGTCATATTCCTCGCCGCGTCCCAGGATCATTGAAAAATCACTTGACACTTTGCTGGCTTTGAATCTGCCTGCTCCCTAGCAATAATACCCTGGGATGGGGGCGGCCTTAATGACTTGAGAGTGGGACTTTCACTCTTTTTGGGCAAGAGGCCACATCCATGGGAGCAGCCAGCCAATCCAATTGGCCCGCAGCTCTGTAGTCCCACCAGCGCCAGAGCACTATAGTGGCCACTGCTGGAACTACAAGGAGGCCCAAAAAGGGTGATGTGGAGATGCCGGCTTTGGACTGGGGTGGGCACAGTAAGAAGTCTTACAACACCAGGTTAAAGTCCAACAGGCTTGTTTTGAATCACTAGCTTTCGGAGCACTGCTCCTTCCTCAGGTGAATGCAACATGCCTCCCAGACTTCAAGTATGTCTGAAGATTTTGATCAAACAGGGATTGGAGACCCCAGCACTGGGGGAGTGGAGTGGGGGTTGGGGTTTAGAGACCAACGTGGCAGGGGAGGGGTCATCTTGGGGAGGGTGGCCTGAATGGAGACCCCCTTCAAGGATGTACCCCATTTCCTGCCTGCCTATAACCCGTGTTGTGAAATCTGCTGAACTGCTCGCCAACCTTCCATCTTCCCAAACCACGCACGGAGCTGGATAGGGGTTCTTGAGTGGTCATTTATTGATCACTTAAGGACCCCAATAATAGTCCTGCCTGATGCTTTACCCACTTTCTTTAATATGCGGCCAGGGCATGGGTGGGTGACAAGACAGTAGACTGAACGCCACTTTAAATTACATGCCCCCGCACCTTTAATTACGGTAACTGGGAGGAGGTGTTAAAATCACCAAAGTGTTTCAGGTCGATGACCTTCAATTAGCACGAAGTTCTGATAAATAATTCTGTTTAAAAATGTCCGGAAATAAGAAGCAAGAGGTGATGGTCAGGAACACAGCTGCGTGTAATAAGCATGAGAGTTGACACAGACTCTTACAATCAGTGCCACATGCTGTCATATACCTGCCGATTTGTGTAGAGACAAGTGGGATTCTCCAGCCCCCCAGCCGCATGTTTCTTGGCAGCGCACTGTTCTCTGGAGGCTGGATTCTCTCTTCCCCCTGCTTGTCAATGGGCGTTCCCAGTGAAGCTACCCCACACCGTCGGGAACCCACGTGGCATGGTGCGCTGCCATCAGGAAAAGCGAATCCCAATGGCTGGAGAATTCTGGCCAAGACCTGGTAATTGTAATTGCCACTGAATTTGGGAAAGAGATGGCACCAATCAGAAGGTAAAATGGAATCAGTATCAAGATGTAAAAAAGTTTGGTCTGAGTGATGAATCCAGAGACAATTACCTAACTGGCGAAACTGAATCACCATCTCAGCACTGCACCAACATGAGATGAATAAAATGTAAGTTCTCAGACAACAACTATTAAAATTACTGCAAGACTGATAGATGTTACCAATTAATGCTTAGCCTGCCCTAGAGAGATGAAGAACTCCTCCTAGTGCTGAAAAGATAATTTATTTAGGGACAGAAATGGTAAATTACTGGCATAAAATTATCAACGCAGTCATCAAAAAGTAAGATCTAGTCTCACAATTGCATTGGCATATCTCCAGCTGTTGTCAACATTAACACAAGACAGAATCTAACTTTCTGTGTCAAAACAGTTTAACACCAAATCTTTAGCTATCAGCAGTTGCTCTGTCAATTAAACAGTTGAGTGACAAAAGGCCTCTTGGGGTGATGTTCATGTGGAGCACATGTTGAGCGGGTGGTGCTTAGGGCTATCCCTTTGGAATTATTTGCATGTCTAATTGACATTAATTCGTCATGCTGCCATCACAGAGCACGTTTCCTGCCTGGCCTTTGCGGAGGGGGACAAATCAGTGGAACATACAGGATTTACAGTCATGCGAAGGCACCTTGAAGAGGAGATTCATTTTATCATGGCGACAGTGACCAATAAGATGGCAGGCACCCTGTCTTTCAACATGGCCCCACCCCCAGTTCGATTTTGCACTGGTGGAGATGCAGATTGAGGAGGTCACCCTCTTAGCCTCTGATGGGTGAAGAGTGCCAATGAAAATCAGTCAATAGTCCGGGGCACAAAACAACCATACTGCCCTTACGGCCCCCTCACTTCCGTGTGGAACAAAAACGTAACATGCTGGTCAAGAAAGGGTTAATCTGAAGACTGCTAGTGTTATACTGCTATGGACTTCTCTTTATATTATCGTAACATTAACCCATGTTACCTGTAGTCAGTTCAGACACATTGACTACTGAACTGTTGAACAAAAAATGATTTTAAAGCAATGGTCAGTTCAGTGATTTAATTCAAATGACATATTCATGTGTTTCAGATTAATAGCCAGCTCTGCAGAAGGAAACATCTACAAACACATTTTAGAAGCAGGAGACTGGGACGAAATGCAAAATGGTCTTAGTCAGAGGCAGAATTATAATTAAATGTCTCACTTGGTGGAATAGCAATTATATGTGGCAGAAGTGAATTGATTGATAATATAACAAAGCGAGGACATTATATCTGAGTTATAGCTCGTTAACACCAAAGATCACGCTGATTAAAATTCTCCCTCTCTAGAGTTGCATTCTGTAATGCAGAAAGGTGCAGATTGTCGCACTGTCGGAATACAAATGCCAAAACAAAGATGCCAAATTACTTACCCACTGTCACGATTGTTGCTCTCTACAAAAGGCAGCAAAGCACAAAATTACAGAGGTCTCTGACTTCTGTCCATAGCTCACATCATCCTGAATAGACTTATCGTTGTGGCAAACGCAAATCTACCTGAGGCTTAGTGTGGATCTCACCCATTCCGCAACACAGTGGATATAATGTTCACTGTGAGACAAATTCAAGAAATATGCCTCGAGCAGAGCATGGCCCTCGACTCCATTTTTGATGACCTCGCAAAAGCCTTTGACAGAATCAACAGGGATGACCTCTGGACAATCCCTTAAGAGAGTGGTGGCCCAGAACAATTTATCAAGTGCAAGCAGATTTTCCATGATGGAATGATAGCTTTTTTTTAAAGAATGAATCATCAGTTCCCTTTGAGAGCTCAAACAGAGTGAAGCAGTCTGTATTCTAGCACTAGACCTCTGTAACCTTTTCTTTACCTGTGTCCTTAACCATGCTGTCACAGATCTCGAAGAGGGAGTGTGGTTGTGATCCTCCAGCTACGCTGTGCTAGATAAGCAGCTCGCCGCGGCGCAAGGAGGCCGGTGAAAGTGGGGAGATCCCACTCCCGCATCTACCCGGCTTGCAATGCTGCGTGAGATTCAACACAATCTCGCGAGATGTTGCAATGGAAATCCCGCCCAAAAATCTGCATATTAGTGCGAGGCAGAAACCTTACTCTGATGTGCAGATTCCTGAGGTACCTGAGCCTTTTGGAATCAATTCCTTCATCTTGGGAAACTCGGGCGAGTGCTGTTCAGCACTGGTCCCCACCAATGGGTCTCCACGGGGATCAGAGGCCCCAGCTGCATGCCCTTTGGGTAGGGTTGTGCCCTGGCACTGCTGGTGTCACCTGGGTACCCTGGCAGTAGCATGCTGGCACCCTGTTGGTGCTACCTGGGTGCCAGCCTGGCACTGCAGCTGGCAGGAGCACTACAAGGGTGCCGGATTTGCATCTACTGGCCCCGATGAGGAGATCCCAGTTAGCATGGGTCCCCAAGACTTTCAACTGTTGGGGCACAGTGGGCGGGATTCTCCGCCGACGGGATTCTCCATTTAGCTGGCACCCGGGGGTTTCCCGACAGCATGGGGCTGCCACACAATGGGAAACTACATTGATCGCCCGACGTAATAGAGAATCCCGCCGGCGGTTCAGGGCAGAAAAGTGGCAGGGCGGAGAATCCAGCCCATTGTCCAGGGCCTACATGGACATTGCTGCGGTGGTCCAGAGCTTGGCCCATTCAAAAATGAGGGCATCGGAAGCATTGGCCGGATGCTGACTGACCTTAGCCAGTCACTGAGGGACATAGGGACATGTCAGATGTAGTGCAGGACATGCCTCACTCGCTGAGGGACGTGACCCAGTCTCAGTGCACCATGACTGAGGGAATCGTGACCCTGGTTCAGTCGAGGGAGGGCCTCCAGGACTGGCAGTGCCAGGTTTAGCCTCCAAAGCTCACTCCAGCCTCATCTCCATACCATGGAGCAGCCCAGTGGCAAGAGAGCACCCAAAGGGAGGAGTGGAATGTGATCCTAAAGGCAGGAGTCAGACTTTGTCAAATGATGAGGAGCCCCAGAGCTCATCTCACAGTGAGTCGCCCTCCTTCTCGGACCCTCTGATACTCCCAATACCATGTGGTGATGCTGGTAGGATCCTCAGATGGGAGGGAAAGCTCTGGTTGCAGGAAGCAGTGGAAAGCTAGGGGAGGATGGAGTGAAGGACTGAGGGAGAGGTAAGGTGGAATGAAGGACTGAGGGCAGGGGAGGGGATGAGAAGGTTTGGGGAAATGAGATTCTGTTTGAGGTTTTGTGGGGGGGTTCTGGAGAGGTTGGACAGGATGGCGGAGCTGCCTTTGGCCAGGCCTCCTATTGGTAAATCGGGGAGTGACGAGTTGTCCCGCACGGCGGCCCTGGAGCACGCTTTGGGCAGTCTGCCGTGGCAGCTCAGGCTCCACATCCAAATCCTCCTGTACACCCTCCTCATCCTCCTCATCAGATGAGGCCTGCTTTTCTTCCTCCTCCTCCAGCATGTCACGCTCACCCATCTTTTCTTCCTCCTCCTCCACCAATTCACACCCACCTGAGAGGGGTGGAGCATCGTAGGGGGATGGAGCATGTTGGATTTACATGGGCCCACTTGCGCGGAGTACGGACCTCACTAAAGCTGCCAGCGGGGGCACTGGAGCATTGCGTCAGAACTGGCGTCAGGCGCAAATTCCGATTTTTGCTTCACCCAGTGTTCTCCGCCTGATTGCGAGTCTCGCTGCCGGCAGCGGGCACCTGAGAATTCAGCCCACTCGTCTCTGTGCAAAATACAAAACTTCTGAGAAACGCATTCAGGAAATCCTCTTCGCCTATGTTTGTGTCCTTATTGTCCCACGTAATGAGGAATTTGCAGATCATGGTTGACACATTTTTAGAGGCGTCAAAAAGGTTCTTTGGACTGACCATCAGGCTTGGAAAGACTGAGGGTCCAGACAAATTCCACCTTTGTGTAACCAGAATCTCCGTTAATGAATAGACAGCTGAAGAATTCCAATAGTCTCAAATACTTTGGAATTATTATCACCAACAAAGGTTCGCTTGATAAAGGGATAACAGCTAGGATCAGCAAGATGAGTCAGGCGCTTGGAAACTTCGCACCTGAGTTGTAAACCACCACAGCATTAGAGTGTCCACAAGGATCAAGATGTATAACGCTCTTGGCATTACCTCTTTCTCCATGGCTGTGACTCCTGGGCTTGAAACCACAAACACGTGAGGCAGCTGGAACAATTTCACATGTGTACCCTTCACTCCATCCTCAGCATCCATTGATAAGACTGGATCAAAAACCTGGAAATCTTAGACCGAGCGCAGACAGCAAGTATTGAGACAGTGCTCCTGAGATCTCAACTGTGCCGGGTAGGGCATGGGATTAGGATGGTAACCATCACATTCCGCGACTGCTGCTGTACGGAGAGCTGGAGTCGGGAAAATGAAACCAAGGTTGGTCACGTTGGTCAAGTGCTGCAAAGACATTCTTAAGGGAAATGTGAAGTGGTGCGACATTAAGCCAACTGAGATGGAAGAAATGGAAGAATCAGTGCAATAGAGAACTGATTGGAGAGCCCTGATCCATAGAGCTTCTGTCACTTTTGAACAGGATCAATCTGAAGCCCTAATTACTGCCCATGAGTAATGTCATGGAGTGAAATCTGTCCATGCCACAAGATATGAGTACCAAAGCCCCAACTCGGTGTGTCCAATCTGAGACTACGTAACCATTTCTGTGTTAATGGGTCTTCACATAGAACCATAGAATCCTTACAGTGATGAACAAGGCCATTTGGTCCATCAGTCTGCACCAACACTCTGAAAGAGCACCCTACCTAGACCCATTCCCTTGCCTTATCCCTGTAACCTCACATAACCTGCACATCCCTGGACACAAAGGGGCAATTTTAGCATGGCTAATCCACTTAACCTGTACATCTTTGGACTGTGGGAGGAAACCGTAGCACCCAGAGGAAACCCACGCAGACACGGGAAGAACATGCAAACTCCACACAGACAGTCGTCTGGCCCTGTGAGGCAGCAGTGCTAACCCCTGTGCCACCGTGCTGACCCAATGACCACCTTCTTCAAACATCATCATCATGAAAGGAAAGAAAACCAAATATAAAAAATGAGTGTTGGAATGGATATGTATTAAGGTCTGATCAAGCTTAGAACTGTGATATGTTTGAGTCCTTTGCAGGGGATGCAGTGGCGAGTGGTATTGTCACTGCATGAGTATTCCAGAGACCCACAGTCATGCTCTGGGGACTGGGGTTCAAATCCCGCATTGACAGATGGTTAAATTTGAATTGAATAAAAAGTTGGAAATAAAGTCTAATGATGACAATGAAACCATTGTTGATTGACGTAAACACCCATCTGATTCACTAATGTCCTTTAGGTAAGGAAATCTGCCATCCTTACCTGGTCTGGCCTACATGGGACTCCAGATCCACAGCAATGTGATTGACTCTTAAATGCCCTCCAGGATAGGCAATAAATGCTGGCCCAGCCAAGGACGCCCACATCCCAGCAATGCCCACATGCCGTGAACAAATTAAAAATAAACCGCAAGATTTTGTTGAAGTGCTAAGTAAAATTGTGACACTTGATATTCAATGTCCAAACTCTATTGATTTGAAGAATAAATTATAAGGATACAATCTCATTGAGACTGCCAAGGTAATAATGCCCTTCACATCTCTCATACTTTCTCCAAAGCCCAGTGGGATCCTCTTTGACCCCGTGTGCCAATCAATACAAGTAACAAATTAATTATTAGAGAAAGGAGCTTGGAGCACTCGTTTCTCTCTGCCAATAATTACAGCCGAAATGGAGAGTCTTCTTTTGCAGATTTTGTGAGAGGGAAATTTCTCTTGGAATCCAGTCCGCTAATTAGGATCATCCCCTTCCCCAGGAGTGCCTTAGCACCGGCAGGGTGTGAGCGCTGATCCACCTTCCTGAATTTCTGTCTTTGCAAACATCACACCCCCACACATCTGCTGACAACCCACACAGTGGTTGTAATCATCCATAATGCACCTCACTCAGCATTCCTTGATGACCTGTTCAATCCCCCCATCTGGGTGGCCAATATGGAGCACTCTTCCTGAGCAAGATCGATCAGCAGAAATTCTTTGGATCAGGAATGGGAAACACAGAAAGTCACTGACACGTTTCTTGTGACAAATCTCATCTGACAAATGGCTTTGAACTACCCTGGTGACAGTGGTCCTTGTTAAACGGATTCAGGATAGACCAGGGCCGCTGTGCAACCAACCTCCACTGCTGGAGCCTCAGTACAAGCCCCTTACATACTTGTGGAGGGACGCAAACAATGCTGCACATTACCGAGGAGTGTCCCCTCTACAGACTAAGTAGCAGACTAATCGCCTCAGCAAATAAGGTGGCTATCACTTGGCTTTAAGGATTTGAATTTTCGATAGAAGGATGTAACAAACAATATGTATTTTATTTTACTTGTTCATGTAATGTGGGCATTTCTGGCTCCGCCAGCATTTATTGTCCATCTCTAATTGCCTTTAAGAAGAGGATGGTGAGCTGCCTCCTTAGTCCGTGTCGTGTAAGTACACCCACAGTACTGTGAAAGAGGGCCTTCCAGAACTTTTGCCCAGTGACAGTGAAGGAACGGGGATATATTTCCAAGTCAGAATGATGCATGCCTTGGAGTGGAACTTTTAGGGGGTGGCGTTGTTTCTCGGTGGTAGAGTTCAGGGTATTGGAAGGTTCTGTTGAACGAGGCTTGGCGAGTTGCTACAGTGCATCTTGTAGGTGGTACACACTGCTACCACTACCACTGTGCGTTGGTGATGCGTTGTTGAGTGGATGTTGAAGGTGGCAGCTAGGGTGTCAGTCAAGCGGGATGCTTTGCCCTGGATGGTGTTGAGCTTCTTCAGTGTAGTTAGAGCTGCACTCATCCAGGCAAGTGGAGATTATTCAATCACAATCCTGACTGGTGTCTTGTGGATGGTGGAGAGTCAGGAAATGGGTTACTCTCCACAGAACCTGACCTGCTCTTGTAGACACAGTATTAATATGGCTAGTCCAGTTCAGTTTCTGATCAATGGTAACCCTCAGGATGTTGATAGTCGGGGATTCAGCAATGGTAATGCCATTGACTGTCAAGGGGCGATGGTTAGATCCTCTCTTTTTTTGGAGATCATTACTTGTGTCTGGCACTTGTGTGGTGCAAATGCTATTTGCCACTTCTCAGCTTGGATATTGCCCAGATCTTTCTGCGTATGGACATGGACTGCTTCAGTGTCTCAGGAGTCACAAATGGTGCTGAATATTGTCCAGTCATTAGCGGACATCCTCACTTCTGACGTTATGATGGAGGCCAGGAGCTGAGTGATCCTTGTGGAACCCAAACTGTGTGTCGGTGAGCAGGTTACTGCTGTGTAAGTGTCACTTGACAGTACTGTCAAAGACCCCTTCCTTCACTTTGCTGATGATCAAGAGTGAACTAATGGGGTGATAATCGGATTTATCCGGATGACGTGAAGGCTGTGGCAGGGCCTCTTGCTACAGTTACTGTGCTCAGTCACAGATTGACTAATCTTTTGTGTCTTTAACAATTTTCTTACAATGGTCTCGCTTTCTATCCTCAGCTGAGAGGTCATTACATAATACCTCCTTCCTGACCTTCATCTTTGGTTTACACCGACATTAACCTAGCATTCCACAGAGTTATCAAACCATGCATCTCAAACTTGATAACAATGGCACAGCCTTTTACAATGGAGCTTTGTTGATTTGGTGACTTGCTCTAGATATACCCAATCCCACAAATTCTTTAAAAACTGCTTTTTTGCTACAAAATGGAGCCACAATTAAAACAATTATAAAATAAAGGTGCAGAATGTCCGATCTCCAGAGAGTTCTACGCCGCAGGTACCCCACATGCTGTGGGACCTGCTGGAAGTCCCCAGCAAAGTCTCCATTTGATTTTCCGGGAAGTTCAAACACCAGTGAGTAACTACCCTGCACCGGGAACAATCCGATACTCCAATTGAAATCAAGACTTTGGTGGTTCAGACTGTCTTAGCCGAATAGTTACCCAGGAAGTTAGAAGAATTAAGATCACTTCGAACTCCGAGGTAACTATAGTATTGAACCCTCAACCTTCCCACTGGATGCCAGCCCCCCCCCCCCCCACACCCACCCACCCACCCCGCTGCTGACTACTCACCAACTCAGCAGCTACCATCCTGACTCCCGACTACCCCCCCCACCCCTTTGACTACTCTAACTTCTACTTACCACCTGATCTGCTGGTCTATGTTATCCCTCCGTCGACCACGTGACACCCCTCAACCCATCCTATACCCTCACCGACCACACAGCTCCCTCCACTGACCACCCGAATACCCTACTGGCCTCATGACCCCTCCACTGCCCACCAGAATACCCCACTGACCACACGGCCCTCTCCACTGACCACCCGAATACCCCCACTGACCACATGACCCCTCCACTGACCACCCAAATATCCTCACTAACCACAGCTCCCTCCATTGACCACCCAAATACCACATTGATCCCATGACCCCTCCATTGACCACCTGAATACACCACTAATCACATGAACCCCTCCATTAATCATCCAAATACCCCCACTGACCAAATGACCCCTCCACTGACCACCCGAATACCCCACTGACCACATGGCCCTTTCCACTGACCACCTGAATACCCCAAATGACCACAGGACCCCTTCACTGCTCACCTGAATACCCCCACTGATCACACGACCCCCATCACTTCCCACCCGAACACCCCCTTTAGATGCCCGCTAAAGGTCCTTTGCAATTAGTCCAGGTTTCTGAGCGAAAGAAAACAGTAACTGCAGTTGCCCACTGTAAAGGAGGAAATGTCCTAAGTAAGGACAAAACAAACACAATCCCCAATGCAGGCTGGAGTAAGGGAACATTTTAAAATGATAAAACTTGAAAGGATCTTGATGCTGTTGATCTGACAGAATTATGGTCACAATATCTGGAAGTTCCTTCAGATAGATTTTTGTCCTTGATGACTTGAAACTTCCCTCATAACTTTGCAGACTTTTAAAAAAAAGCAGATGAGTTATTCTGATGCAAAGTTTCTGATGAAAGTGACAGACACTCTCGACCACACAGAACACAAAGGTGGGGCAGAGAGAGAAAGCAAGCGTCTTCTTCTTGCAGCCTGCTTCTGAGGTGTGTGTGTCCATGCTCTTTGCAACAGGTTTTAAACAATAAAAATATCCGGATGATACTTCTCTCAGGTCAGGTGCGTGTTACCCAATCAGCAAGAGTCTATAAGAAAAACAAAAAATACAGGAAAAACGCAGCAGGCCTGGCTGTTTCTGTGGAGAGAGAAACAGAGTTAATGTTCCAAGTCCATATGAATCTTCATCAGAGCTAAAGAGAGGACGAAATATAATGGATCTTATCCTGGAAATGAAAGCTGTAATTAGGCACATTACAGTCCTCAGGACTCGACATTGAGTTAACAACTCTAGACTGTGACCTTTTTCTTCCATCGTAACCTTTTTATTATCGTCGTGCAAATCGCCCACCCTTCCCCACTGAGCCATCGGTCACTTGTTCTTCAGTTTTGCTTTCACTGAGCACTGATCTTTGTTCTCCCAAAACCTCATTCTGATATTCCAACTTTATGCAACGATTAGCACCTTCTCCTGTCATTAACATTTCCTTTGTCTCATGACCGACACACCTTTGTTGCAGTCTCTCCGAGTGCCTGCCAATCACTGACCTTTTACTCTGTTCCAGCTGCACCATCCCCTCTTATACAGTATAAAACCCAACATATTTCTCCCTCTCTTCAGCTGTGAAGGAGAGCCACACTGACTCAAAATGTTAACTCTGTATCTCTCACCACAGATGTTGCCAGACCTGCTGAGTTCTTCCAACATTTTTTGTTTTTGTTTCAGACTCCAGCACCTGAAGTATTTTGCTTTTATGTTAGCAAGAGTCTTTAGCCTGACAACAGCAGTCCTTTGTTAACTTTGAGAGACAAAATACCTCTTGCCTCTTTGGGTGTTCCCCGCTGGACCTGTCTTGATGAGTCTGTTGACTAATCGGGCTGGATTCTCCGATTCTGCAGCTATTTCCGCAGGATCCATCTGGTCTCATGACCAAAAAGTCACCACTGCCTCCACACAAATCCTCCGCCCAGTGGGGGGATAGCAGCCATGCCACGTAAAGCCCCCAGCTTTACCTGCGGATAGGGCCGCAGAATGTCCGGGTCCGTGGTGGCGGCCTGCGGCGGCTGCGCCGTGCAACATGGCACTGGCTGCACGCGGACTCGGCCTGTCAAAAGCTGCCCCCCCTGTAACCCCCCTCACCACCCCCGGAACACCCCCACTCACCAGTCCCCCAGTCTCTGCCGAAGCGGTTCCTGGCAGCGGAACGGCTCCCCCCCTGCCCCGACTGTGGCGGCGCTGGACACAGTTCGCAGCTGCCATGTGAGGCCCCCGAAAGATGTGCTGACACGCGCCCCACACTGTCGGGAAGTCAGCCCATCGGGGGAGAGCCTCAGGTGACATCCCGAGGCCGCCCCGAATGTGTGTGTCGTACTCCTCGAATACGCTATTTTTGAGGGGGCAGAGCATCGGAAAAACAGCGATTTCTGTGAACACGATTTTGGCGTCGACAATCAGAGAATCCAGCCCATGGTTTTCTGAAGAAGGACGTATCCACAGCACTGAACTAACCTGGCAGACATTAAATAGAAATCTCAGGAGGGAAAATGTTCAAATTTAAATTTTTCAAAAATGGGTTTCTTACACCGGAATTTTCCGGTGATTCTTGTCTCGCCGAAGGCAAACACCCATTGTAGGTTTCCCGGCGGCGAGGGGGTGCTTAGAACGGAAAACCTAGTTGCCAGTGGCGGGATCAGAAGGCCAATGGTGGGCCGACTTCAGCCCATTGCCTCACAATATATTCCAAAGGTAGTGGATATGGTTGCTGATTTTACATTTACCCCCATTGAATTCCATCAGTCACTCATTACGTCATTCAGCAACCTGTCTGACATTGAAACCGGTGCTGTGCTTTCTGACCTTAACTCTTTCACTGCTGGTCTAAAGTTGCAAGGTTCCCAAATCAGCACAAACATTCCCATTCTGAGCGGTGCAATTTAATTACTCGGCTCTACAGACAGATTGCCAGCTTCGGGTACGACACTAAAGTAGGTCAGGACATTGAACAACCGGCGAAGGACAAAGAATTATTTAATCTGTCATCTGCCGGGATGTTAAATTTATGCAGATAATGATGTACATTAATTAAAATGCACAACGGTAAATGAGATGGACACAGGACTGGTGCAGATCTTGAGAAGCTGTCTGGAATGCTATTTGTTTGCTGCACGACTCCAAAATGATTGGGGCATTGAGGTTGGCCAGTGAATGTGGACATTTCACTCCGAGCCTGACAAGGACAGATGTGTTCTATTTTCTGTCTTTCTGCCCAAGGGTGAACACTATATCACAAGGTGAGAATAGGCACACTAATCGGATGTAAATCCAGTCGGATTGACAGCAGCTATGGAAATACAGTGAGAGGGGACACTGATTCAGGGATGGAAATGAGGGTGCTGAGACCCTTCAGTATGACTCACATCGAGTTCTTACATCCTGAACAGCACTGCTCAAGAACATACATTACAGATGCTGCTGTGGTTCTCTCACCTTCTTGCGAATAACAAAGGGAGGAACCTGACTTGCAACACCATTAGCCCAAGAATTTTATTTGTCAAAAGTTAAGCAGAAACAGTTGTCAGGAATGGTAAGGGAAACAGCAATAACCAAACCCCAGTGAATGCTAGATAAAAGCAAATTCCTGCAGATGCTGGAATCTGAAACCAGAGAGAAAATGCTGGAAAATCTCAGCAAATCTGGCAGCATCTGGAGGGAGAGAAAAGAGCTAATATTTCGAGTCCAGATGACCCTTTGTCAAAGCTTTGACAAAGGGTTACCTAGACTCGAAACGTGAGCTCTTTTCTATCCTTACTGATGCTGCCAGATCTGCTGAGATTTTCAAGCATTTCCAGTGAATGCTAATATGAGCACTTACTCCATCATACCATAACTAACAAAGAGTACACATATTCAGCTCTCAAACTTTCCATGCCTTTACAGTATACAGGTCAGACCTTTGTCTGTTTCTGTAGAGAATTATACCTGGAACAGGTTGCGAGTCTGTCACCAGGAGCTTATAGCTTGAGGGCACTATACCACATCAAGCATAGCCACACTCACTCACAGAAAAACTAAGGGCAATTTAGCACGGCCAATCCTCCTAACCTGCACGTCTTTGGATGTGAGAGGAAAACAGAGCACCCAAAGAAAACCCACGCAGACACAGGGAGAACATGTAAACTCCACACAGACAGTCACCAAGGCCTGAATTGAACCCAGATCCTTGGCGCTGTGAGGCAGCAGTGCTAACCACTGTGCCACCATGCTAGCACACATATTCATAGGATGATTGGCAACACAAAGTGACTCTTGGTGCCATCCTTTTCAAACGTAGAATGGGCTTAGCTGATCAGGGAAGTTGTGAAGGTTCATCATGTTTAAAAATTAGATTACTGACGGCAGATGGAGAGACACTGAGGCAAGGAAATAACAATGCTGGTAAAATAACTGTAAACTTAACTCCGACTGGATGTTCGGAGTTTCTGATAAAGGAAAGAGCTAATTTGCAATTTTCACTATAATATCTCCTCCGGCAAAATACTGTCTGGTCCTTCGACCATTCCCTCTTTATTCTTCCATCCCCCCCCCCCCCCCCCCACACACACACACACACACACACACATCCCATCTCCCCAACCACCTCCTAACTCCTGCCTCTTCATTCACCTATCTTTAAAAGACGGATCAGGAGCTGTTTTTGGTCACTCCTGCTGACATGTGCTCACATTTCCATAATTCCAGCCCTAGTTAATATCCTCCCTGTTATTCACACAAGGGGCAACTGATTGCTGGATGTTCAGTTTGTATCCAATAACAAGAAGGAATGGTTCTAGTCAATGCTGGCTTCCAGGCAGGTTGATTAATGCTGGGCGGCCATTCAAAGGTTGAAGGAGGAAGGGCTGAATTCCGGAAGGCAAAACTCTCACATCCAACAGCTGAAGTCGAGGAAATCTCCAGACCCCACAAAGGAAAGGAACATCCACAAAGCTGGAAAATAATGCAGAGGCCCCTGTGGCCTCTTAAAACAATAAAGGAAAACTCTACTCTGTGTACATTGTTGGTCTCCTTATTTAAGAAAGGATGTTCAGGGAAGGTTCACTTGGCTGTTTCCTGGGCTGGGGAGGATATCTTACAAGGAAAGGTTGTGTAGGCAGGTCCTGCGCTCATTGGCCTTCAGAGGATCGAGAGGTTGAAGATTGGCCGAGTATTCTAAAGGATGCCAACAATATCCAAAATGATATAGATGGATTGGTGGTGTGGGCGATAAAGTGACGGATGGAATTTAGCACAGAGAAGTTTGAGGGTATGCATTTGGGAGGTCAAACAGTTATAGGGAGTACGCAATAAATGGGAACATACTAAGAGGGACAGAGAGATCTTGGCGTACAATACACAGGTCCCTAAAGGCAGCAGTTCAAGTAGACAAGGTTGTGAAGAAAGCATATGGAATGCTATCCTTCATTGGCAGAGAGTAAGTACTGACCCGACTGTTGGAAAGCCCCCAGCTACACTCAGCTTTGCACATCCGACGTGTTAACATCTTCCTCATCTATCCCTCGGAGCCAATGGTCAACATTGCAGACAAAGTGGTCACGTGAGAAAATGATGACGCAACCACAAAAGTGGCAGAGACAGACTTACACTTTTGGGGGCCAAGCGCTCTCTCCTTTTGCAGGGGTCCCACATCACACCCCGCACCACGGTGATGTGGTCGCCAATGACATCGAGCCCTCACGAAGGTCAGTCACACCACAAAAACAGTGAGCTGTGCCCCCAGTGACATTGAGCCACACCATAATGATGTTGAGCCCTGCCAACAGTGACATTAATCCCTGCCCCAATGATGCTGTGCCCCACCCTGGTTGACATCAATGCCCAACTGACCCCTCCCATCCTCAGCTCACACAATGCAAGGCACAGAAACCCCAACTCTTGCCCTCCCTCCCAGACCAGTGGCTGCCCAGCCCAGCCCTCCTACTCTCAGCACTGCTGCCTGGTTTGCTTCTGGATTTGGTTGAGCCATCCTACTGTTCACTGCTCTCCGATTCCCCGAGACATGACGCTGGCGCTTGCCTGGCCTTCTTCGCACCTCCCGATTGTTGCTCTGCTCACCTCTCGGCTCTAGCTCGGGTGGCTGGGCCTTGAGCCTCGACCCTTGACCCTCAGTGACCACATGTGCTCCTGGCTAGTTGCCTGGCTGGCTACCTGCCTGCTGTTGCTGGCTAACAGTCCTGAAGGCCTCTCTTCTTTTTGGCTTGTTGCCCGCCCACCCACCCTCCTCAGCCCTGACCTGGAGGCCGAGAGTTGCTCCCCTTGACGGTCGTTGGTCAGTGCCTCCTCCTCGTCTCGCTGAAGGCTTTGCCGAAGAGGCTGATTTACACTTTTCGGGGCACATACCAGCCACCTTTTAGTATGGCCCCCCGCTCCTTCTTGTGACAATAAGCTATTATTATTACCTGAGGATGTTTTCCCACTCAGCCTGAACTTTTAGGCTAGTGGGTGGTGGTTGGATCAGGAAACTGAATAGAAAAAGTGAACTTTCTCGATCTCAGGCGGGAATGGGGTGTGGGGGGTGTTGGGGGGAGAGGGTTCCTCAATCTGAAGGCTCCTCCAGTTTTGGGGCATTTCCCTCCCCCCCCCCCTTCCAGGGACCTGGAGGTTCAGGCCCTCCCTGCCTACCCTGGCTTGCCAACTGCCCCCCCCCCCCCCCCCCCCGACACCAAGGTCGCCTCCCACTCCCCAGGGCATCCCCTACACTCCCAGCCACGGACACCAGTATTGACCTGAATTGCGGTTTCAAGACTTGGGTGCAGGCATGGTGCTGCAGTACCCCTTCTGGCTACTACAGCGCAGTGCCTGGAGAGGCTGAAGGAAGATCTGTCGCACAATATGATTGGCTACTTGCACTCCAAGGCGGGACTTCCATCCAAGGGTGGACAGAAGTTCCATCTGCTGCCAATAAATGCTCAACTGAGCGTATAATGGCAGCGGTTGTCGGAGTCGGTGGATGCCGAGTGCCGAGCGCTTGCCATCCTGAAAATTCAGGCCCTGATGTCAGATGATAGGACAGAGAACATACAGGGCCGAAAGAGGCCATTTGGTCCATCGAGTCTACTTGTGAGAGAAAACGTCCACCATAATCTTTATGGATGGCACAGTAGCACAGTCGTTAGCACTGTTGCTTCACAGCGCCACAGACCCAGGTTCGATACCCGGCTTGGGTCACTGTCTGTGTGGCGTCTGCACGTTCTCCCCGTGTCTGCGTGAGTTTCCTCCCAAAAGTCCCGAAAGACATGCTTGTTAGGTGAATTGGACATTCTAAATTCTCCCGCTGTGTATCCGAACAGTGTGACGACTAGGGGATTTTCACAGTAACTTCATTGCAGTGTTAATGTAAGCCTACTTGTGACAACAATGTCATATGATATTCAGATAAACATCATGGTGCAAACATACATCCATACTGATGGACAGATCAACGGACCAATCAATGCACACACAACATCACAGCCAATCACAAGCAAGAGCATACACACTATAAAATGGGGAACACGACACTTCCCGCTCATTCCAGCAGGAGACAGCTCAGGGCACAGAGTTCACAGCAAGCCACTCAGACATTCACCATGTGCTGAGTGCTTCTCCAAGATAGTGTTAGGGCTAGGTCCACAGGTTAGAGGGTAATGACCGAACCACAGTAACCAGTTTACAGATGTTGTTATTGTTAGTAATAAAACTGAGTTGTACCATCCGCAACCGTGTTGGTTCGTCTGTGTAGCAGAGCACCCAACACGACATAGTACCAGGTTGGAACCCAGTAACTGTGAGACCTACCTACGCATCTTAAGGAATCAGCTATCCTGCGCCATGGACACCATCAGCCCGCCGCAGCCGCTCCAAATCGCTGGAAACTTTGGCGTCAACTGTAAGCTGTTTAGACACAGCTTCCAGTTCTTCCTAGAAGCCACAGAAAGGGAGAATGCTTCGGACACCAGGAAAATCGCCCTCCTCCTCTCCACGGCAGGGCAACACGCCATCCACATCTACAACTCCCTGGAGTTCGCGGAAGGTGAGGACAAGACGAATTACAAGACGGTCCTTCTCAAACTCGAGCAGTACTTCAGCGTCGAGGTAAATGAGAGTTTCGAGAGGTGCCTCTTCCAGCAGCGCCTGCAGGGTAAGGATGAGCCCTTTCAATCTTTCCTAACACACCTCCGTATCCTCGCGCAGTCCTGCGGTTACGACACCACCTCCGATTCCATGATTCAGGACCAGATTGTTTTTGGGGTCACCTCGGGCGCCCTACGCCAGCAGCTCCTCAAAATTAAAGGCCTCACCCTAGCCTCCGCAATCGAAGCCTGTGTCCTTCATGCAAACACGACCAGCCGCTACTCCCAATTCCAGGCGGCCGAATCGGCACGGCAGGGATCCTACGCGGCCGAATCGGCAAGGCAGGGGTCCTACAAGGCCGAGTGGGTCCAGGCGATCGAGTTCCTCCCGGCCCGTGGCCCGGACTGGGGCGGCCATTTTGTGCGCTTTCCGCAGCCTCCCATGCTTGTATGCGCCAAAAGAGATGTCGGCGCAGAGGGATGTGGCGTGCAGGCGCGCTCTACGCAGGACCGAACTGCGCATGCGCGATGGTGCAACAAACGCCATGACGTCACGACATATGGCAACTGTGGATCCGCACATTTAAAGCGGCAATGTCCGGGCAAGAACCGACAATGCCTCCGCTGTGGCAAGATGGGCCACTACGCTGCCTGCTGTCGAGCAGCTCAACCTGCTAACGCTCCCCAATTCCAACAGCCTCGCAGGGACTGCGGACCATTCAGCCTCTGTACTCCGAGTCACACCCGGACGATATACAAACCGGTGATACAGGGGACTGGGAAGCCTTCCATGTTGCGGTCATCGACAGGAACCAGATGTCTCCAAGCAGGACCCACCAGCCGATGCCAGTGAACAGTGTCAATCCGGGTGATGAATGGTGTGCCACCCTAACGGTCAACCCAAATTCGTCGCCCACCTACTAGGCTGGACTTATGAGCCTGTTTGAACATTGAACTCACTGATGTATTATGCCACAATATTAATATGTTTCTCTTTTTGTCGGTACAGGAGTTTGTTTTGATGTTTGATGATTACACTTGTTTTGTTTGTGGTACAACCTCGTTGCTATGTTGCACCTGTCACCTTCCTATGTATATAGTTTAGCCTCATGTATATGTTGTAGATATTGCACAGACACACATTCAGCTGCACTCAGTACACATCTATATTTATTACCACATAGGCACATATTCTTGTAAAAAAAGGGGGATGTCATGATATTCAGATAAACATAACGGTGCAAACATACATACACACTGATGGACAGATCATCGGACCAATCAATACACACACAACATCACAGCCAAACACAGGCAAGAGCAGAGACACTATAAAACGGGGAATACAACACTTCCCGCTCATTCCAGCAGGAGACAGCTCAGGGCACAGAGCTCACAGCAAGCCACTCAGACATTCACCATGTGCTGAGTGCTTCTCCAAGATAGTGTTAGGGCTAGGTCCACAGGTTAGAGGGTAATGAACGAACCACAGTAACCAGTTTACAGATGTTGTTATTGTTAGTAATAAAACTGAGTTGTACCATCCGCAACCGTGTTGGTTCGTCTGTGTAGCAGAGCACCCAACACGACAAACAATAGAGATTATTATTAGTGATTATGCTACAAAGTGAAGTATTTTTAGTTGGCAAACAAATCTTTGACCTCATTGTACACGACTGAGTGCATCGTTAAATGAATAGAAAAGTTAGAATATATAATAGTGCTACTGATGAAGTGGAATGCTTCAGGTTAGTTTTGGAAACTATTTTGAAACACACTTTGACTTTCACTTACTACGAAGGCGGAAGCTTTTAGCTCCTACATTATAACCATGATTCCACTTCAAAGGTATTTCATTGGCCATAAAGCACTTTGAGATGTCCGATGGTTGCGAAAAGTGCTAGTTAAATGTAACTCTAATCTTTCTTGTAACAAAACCCATCAGCCTTTCCCTCCACCAGACATAGGGCTGGTTGTATTTTCTATTTCATGTTCCGTCCAATTGCATGCAATTGGAATCGGCAGACCATTTTGTATCTCACTCCACAATGCTGCTGTGAATGCATTTGATCGGGGCCTATGTTTATACTGGTGACTGGTTTCTTTTTGTAGTGGAATAAATAACATGTTATTCCCAGGGAGATAATACCTGGTAAATCTTTCTTTTACAAAGCACACACACTCTACAGGAGATATGTGCGCTCAGTGTAGCACAGCCAAGTACAGCTTCATCAGAAACTATTAATCGATACAGACAGCAGCTCCTCCTGAGCCCTATCGAAAACAACACACACAGCTCAAATTGCCATTCCCGCATACAGACACATCAATATTCGAAATACGTACAAGTGCTAACCACACCAAGTGCAGGCAAGCAACATTCCCTCTGGCCTAGTGTCTCACTCATTGCCAGTGTTCAGCTGTTTGCTGTTTAACAATGGTATTCTGCATTTGTACAGAACCTTAAGCAAGTTTTGATATCTGTGGAGAGCTTGAAAGCTTGCTTTGTGCATTTTGCTGTCCTGATGCATTGTTACATTTACAATCAGGTAAAGGCCATTTGAATCAAACCTTTCTCTTCCACCAGAGGTGCTTTATCTGCCCCAAAATGCTTCATCTCCAACTGGCAGCTGCCCATCAAAATCTAGTCTCCCCAATTCGCTCGTTCATTGATAGAAAGAACTCGATTAAATGTAATAGCTCATCAGATTCTGAATGCATTGCAAAGCAACTCACAGTCAGTAAAGCCGTGAAACTTATCTAGAGCCTTAGTTAGATAATACATAAGAGTACCCTGCACTGTTATCCATATTCATTTATTTTTAATTCATTGTTAGAGGATGTGAGCATCATTAGTTAGACCAGCATTTATGACTCATCCTGCGCTGCCCTTAAGAAGATGGTGGTGAGTTGCCTTCTTGAACCGCCCCAGTCCCTCTGAGGCGTAGGTACACCCATATTGCTGTTAGGGAGGGAGTTCCTGGATGTTGCCCCAGTGACACTGAAGGAGCGGCGAAATATTTCCAAGTCAGGGTGGCGAGTGACTTGGAGGAGCGCCTCCCGTTGGTGGGGTACCCAGGTATCTGCTGTTCTTGTCCTTCTAGATGGTATTAGTCGTGGGTTTGGAAGGTGCTGTCTAAGAAACCTTGGTGAGTTACTGCTGTGCATCTTGTAGTTGGGACACACGACTGCCACTGTTAGTCGTGGTGGAGGAATTGAATGTTGTGGAAGGGGTAACATCAAGCAAGCTCTTTTGTCCTGGATGGTTTCAAGCTTACTGAGTGTTGTTGGAGCTGCACTCATCCAGGCAAGTGGCGAGTATCCCATCACACTCCTGACTTGTGTTATGACACCCTGGGCTAGTGCGCGGTCAATTCCAGCCCCACTTGACTCAGAGTTACAACACAAGTGAATTAACCAATAATTCTGAGAAAAATACCCCAAACCTTTGGCCCTTGGCTGCCCAATAATTACAGTCACTAGATTTATACATGTAAACGCAATTACTGTTTATTTATCACAAGAACTATAATGAAATATACAGCAAATACAACTGCTTAACTATTATCTAAGTCCTAATTCATACTGTAACTTGAGCCCCCACCCTCTATACACACACACATGACAAACAAACACAGAGGGGTGGACAGGGGTAAAAAAATCACAAGTAAAAGGGAAAAAGAGTCTTTGTTTCAGACGGTGGTTTCCAGCTCACTCCTCTTCAAACCTGCTTTCAGTTTGTGGTTTTATTGTACGTCTATTCAGTTTCAGAAATACTTACTCACAGGCTTTCTGGAGAGAGATAGCAGGTTCTGGGGCGAAATTCTCCCCCAACGGCGCGATGTCCGCCGACTGGCGCCAAAAACGGTGCCAATCAGACGGGCATCGCGCCGGCCCAAAGGTGCGGAATGCTCCGCATCTTTGGGGGCCGAGCCCCAACATTGAGGGGCTAGGCCGGCGCCGGAGGGATTTCAGCCCCGCCAGCTGGCGGAAATGGCGTTTGTTGCCCCGCCAGCTGGCGCGGAAATGCGGCGCATGCGCGGGAGCGTCAGCGGCCGCTGAAAGTTTCCCGCGCATGCGCAGTGGAGGGGGTCTCTTCCGCCTCCACCATGGTGGAGACCGTGGCGGAGGCGGAAGGGAAAGAGTGCCCCCACGGCACAGGCCCGCCCGCGGATCGGTGGGCCCCGATCGCAGGCCAGGCCACCGTGGGGGCACCCCCCAGGGTCAGATCGCCCCACGCTCCCCCCAGGACCCTGGTGCCCGCCCTCGCCGCCTGGTCCCACCGGTAAATACCAGCTTTGATTTACGCCGGCGGGACAGGCAATTTCTGGGCAGGACTTCGGCCCATGCGGGCCGGAGAATTGAGCGGGGGGGCCCGCCAACCGGCGCGGCCCGATTCCCGCCCCCGCCCAATCTCCGGTACCGGAGACTTCGGCGGGGGCGGGATTCACGGCGGCCAACGGCCATTCTCCGACCCGGCGGGGGGTCGGAGAATGACGCCCCTGGTCTTTGTTTGCAGCCTGTAATGGTTTCCTGTAGATAGATTCATTCAGGTTATCTTCCCATTCAAAAATACCACACTCTCAGCTTTTCTGGAGGAAGAGAGAGAAGGTTCTTGTCTTTGTGCTTCCAGGAGTCAAACTGAAACTCCTTGGGACTCTGAAAGTCATTCCTCTCCGATAGGATCCAGTCACCTGTTATGGGCAGTACAATAGCACAGTGGTTAGTCCTGTTGCTTCACAGTGCCAGGGTCCCAGGTTTGTTTCCTGGCTTGGATCACTGTCTGTGTAGAGTCTGAATGTTCTCCCCGTGTCTGCGTGGGTTTCCTTCAGGTGTTCCGGTTTCCTCCCACAAGTCCCAAAAGATGTGCTGTTAGGTGAATTGGACATTTTAAATTCTTCTCCAGTGTACCCGAACAGGCGCCGGAATGTGGCTACTAGGGACTTTTCACAGTAACTTCATTGTAGTGTTAATGTAAGCCTACTTGTGGCAATAAAGATTATTATTATTATTACTGGGCAGAATATGGTCTTTTGGGCCAATTCATTGACCACCAGCCAATCAATCAAACCAAGTGCCACCCCATCTCTCTCTCTGGTGTCGACAAGTAGGAAGCTCCTGTTTAAAGCAGCAGAGACTAGCAGAGTGTCCTCTCCTGTAACTTCCAAATTGTGCTGCTTGACTTATACATGTCCATTAATCATCTATGGATCAAAAATTATAACGGTTACATAAAAAAGTGGAATAAGGGAATAAACAGGAAGGATCCATACACTTGTGAATGGTGGACAGGCTTATGGGGGGTTAGGAAGTGAGTTACTCACGACAGGATTCCTAGACTTTGAGCTGCTCTTATATTCACAGCATTAATATGGCTAGTCAAGTTAAGTTTCTGGTGTTTGGTAACCCCAGGATGTTGATGGTGGGGAATTCTGTGTTGTAATGCCATTGAATGCCAAGGGGTGATGGCTAGATCCTCTCTTGTTGGAGATGGTTGTTGCCTGACATTTGTGTGGCACAAATGTAACTTGCCACTTGTCAGCTTGAGCCTGGATATTGTCCAGGTATTTCTGTCTTTACACACGGACTGTTTCCATATCTGAGGAGTAGCAAATGATACTGAACATTGCATAGTCATCAGTGAATATTCCAACTTCTGACATGATGATGGAAGGAAAGTCATTGATGAAGCAGCTGAAGATGCATGGGCCTAGGACAGTGCCCTGAGGAACTCCTCCAGTGATGTCGTGGAGCTGAGATGACAGACCTCCAACCACTACAACCGTTCTCCTTTCTGCTAGGCATGGTAGCACAATGGCTAGCATTGCTGCCTTACGGTAGCAGGGACCCGGGTTTCATTCTAGCCTTGATTGGCTCTATGTGTGGAGTTTGCACTTTCTCGCCGTGGGTTTCCTCCGGATGGTCCAGTTCCCACCCACAGTCCAAAGATGTGCAGGTTAGGTGGATTGGCCATGTTAAATTGCCCCTTAGTATCCAAAAGGTTAATAATAATAATAATCACTTATTGTCACAAGTAGGCTTCAATGAAGTTACTGTGAAAAGCCCCTAGTCACCACATTCCGGCACCTGTTCGGGGAGGCTGGTATGGGAATTGAGCCGTGCTGCTGGTCTTGTTCTGCATTACAAGCCAGCTGTTTAGAACAAAGGAACAAAGAACAAAGAAACGTACAGCACAGGAACAGGCCCTTCGGCCCTCCAAGCCCGTGCCGACCATGCTGCCCGTCTAAACTAAAATCTTCTACACTTCCTGGGTCCGTATCCCTCTATTCCCATCCTATTCATGTATTTGTCAAGATGCCCCTTAAATGTCACTATCGTCCCTGCTTCCACCACCTCCTCCGGCAGGGAGTTCCAGGCACCCACTACCCTCTGTGTAAAAAACTTGCCTCATACATCTCCTCTAAACCTTGCCCCTCGTACCTTAAACCTATGACCCCTAGTAATTGACCCCTCTACCCTGGGGAAAAGCCTCTGACTATCCACTCTGTCTATGCCCCTCATAATTTTGTAGACCTCTATCATGTCGCCCCTTAACCTCTGTCGTTCCAGTGAAAACAAACCGAGTTTATTCAACCGCTCCTCATATCTAATGCCCTCCATACCAGGCAACATCCTGGTAAATCTCTTCTGCACCCGCTCTAAAGCCTCCACATCCTTCTGGTAGTGTGGCGACCAGAATTGAACACTATGCTCCAAGTGTGGACTAACTAAGGTTCTATACAGCTGCAACATGACTTGACAATTCTTATACTCAATGCCCCGGCCAATTAAGGCAAGCATGCTGTATGCCTTCTTGACTACCTTCTCCACCTGTGTTGCCACTTTCAGTGACCTGTGGACCTGTACACCGAGATCTCTCTGACTTTCAATACTCTTGAGGGTTCTACCATTCACTGTATATTCCCTACGTGCATTAGACCTTCCAAAAGGTCAGCACGGTAGCATTGTGGCTAGCACTATTGCTTCACAGCTCCAGGTTCCCAGGTTCGATTCCGGCTTGGGTCACTGTCTGTGCGGAGTCTGCACATCCTCCCCGTGTGTGCGTGGGTTTCCTCCGGGTGCTCCGGTTTCCTCCCACAGTCCAAAGATGTGCAGGTTAGGTGGATTGGCCATGATAAATTGCCCTTAGTGTCCAAAATTGCCCTTAGTAATGGGTGGGGTTACTGGTTTATGGGGATAGGGTGGAGGTGTCGACCTTGGGTAGAGTGCTCTATCCAAGAGCCGGTGAAGACTCCATGGGCCGAATGGCCTCCTTCTGCACTGTAAATTCTATGATGATAAATAAATGCGTTACCTCACATTTGTCCGGATTAAACTCCAACTGCCATCTCTCCGCCCAAGTCTCCAAACAATCTAAATCCTGCTGTGTCCTCTGACAGTCCTCATCGCTATCCGCAATTCCACTAACCTTTGTGTCGTCTACAAACTTACTAATCAGACCAGTTACATTTTCCTCCAAATCATTTATATATACTACGAACAGCAAAGTCCCAGCACTGATCCCTGCAGAACACCACTATTCATAGCCCTCCAATTAGAAAAGCACCCTTCCATTGCTACTCTCTGCCTTCTATGACCTAGCCAGTTCTGTATCCACCTTGCCAGCTCACCCCTGATCCCGTGTAACTTCACGTTTTGTACTAGTCTACCATGAGGGACCTTGTCAAAGGCCTTACAGAAGTCCATATAGACAACATCCACTGCCCTACCTGCATCAATCATCTTAGTGACCTCCTCGAAAAACTCTATCAAGTTAGTGAGGCACGACCTCGCCTTCACAAAACCATGCTGCCTCTCACGAATACGTCCATTTGCTTCCAAATGGGAGTAGCTCCTGTCTCAAAGAATTCTCTCCAATAATTTCCCTACCACTGACGTAAGGCTCACTGGCCTGTAGTTCCCTGGATTATCCTTGCTACCCTCCTTAAACAAAGGAACAACATTGGCTATTCTCCAGTCCTCCGAGACATCACCTGAAGACAGTGAAGATCCAAAGATTTCTGTCAAGGCCTTAGCAATTTCCTCTCTAGCCTCCTTCAGTATTCTGGGGTAGATCCCATCTGGCCCTGAGGACTTATCTACCTTAATATTTTGCAAGACGCCCAACACCTCGTCTTTTTGGATCTCAATGTGACCCAGGCTATCTACACAGCCTTCTCCAGACTCAACATCCACCAATTCCTTCTCTTTGGTGAATACTGATGCAAAGTTTTCATTTAGTACCTCGTCCATTTCCTCTGCCTCCACACATAGATTCCCTTGCCTGTCCTTCAGTGGGCCAACCCTTTCCCTGGCTACCCTCTTGCTTTTTATGTATGTGTAAAAAGCCTTGGGATTTTCCTTAACCCAATTTGCCCATGACTAACCCACACATGCAGTTTAGCCCACTGTGTTAGTTAGGTGGGGTTATGTGGATAGATTGGGGACATGGGCCTAGGTAGGGCACTCTTTCGGAGGGATTGTGCAGACTTGACAGGCTGAATGGCCTTTGAAATGTAGGGAATCTATGAGAGGTATGACTCCAACCAGTGGAGAGTTTACCCTCTTGATTCCCAATGACACCAGTTTTCTTAGGATCCTTGATGCCATACTTGGTCAAATACTGCCTTGATGTCAAGGGCAGTCACTCTCACCTCACCACTGGCATTTAGCTCTTTGTCCATGTTTGAACCAAGCCTGCAATGAGGTCAGGAGCTGAGTGACCCTTGCGGAACCCAAATTGAACATCAGAGAGCAAGTTATTGCTGAGTAGGCACCGCTTGATAGTGCTGTAGTTTGAACCATGGAACCACAGAATTCCTACAGTGCAGAAGGAGGCCATTTGGCCCATTAAGTCTGTACTGACCTTCTGAAAGAGCACCCTACCTAGGCTCACTACCTCACCCTATCCCTCTAACCCTATGGCCACAAGGCGCAGTGGCTAGCACTTTTCCTCACAGTGACAGAGACACAGGTTCAATTCTCGCCTTGGGTGACTGTCTACGTGGAGTTTGCACTTTCTCCCCATGTCTGCACGGGTTTCCTCTCAGTGCTTTGGTTTCCTACCAGTCAAAAGATGGGCAGGTTAGGTGGATTGCCCGTGCTAAATTCCCCCTTGATGTCCAAAGGTTAATTGCTATTGCAAGGTTGCAGGGTTACGGGTATAGGGAGGCGGAGTGGGACTCAGTGGGGTGCTCTTTCAGAGGGTTGGTGCGGAATCAATGGGCCAAATTTCCTCCTCTGCATTGCAACTTATCTATAATCTATCTATCTAACCCCACCTAACCCACACATGCAGTCATCCAAGGCCGGAATTGAACCTGGGACTCTGGCGCTGTCAGGCAGCAGTGCTAACCACTGTTCACCGGATGGAAGGATGACCCCTTCCACCGCTTTACTGATGATCGAGTGTAGACCAATGGGGTGGTAATTGGCCAGGTTAGATTTGTCCTGTTCCTTGTGTACAGGCCATACCTGGGCAATTTAAAACATTGCCGGGTAGATGCCAGTGTTGTAGCTGTACTGGAACAGCTTGGCTAGGGGCAAGGCAAATTCTGCAGCAAATGTCTTCTTTGGTACTATCGCTGGAATATTGTCAGGGTCCATAGCCTTTGCATATCCAGTGGCTTTATCCATTTCTTGACATCATGTGGAGTAAATCAAATTGGCTGAAGACTGACATCTGTGATGCTGGGGACCTCCGGAGGAGGCAGAGATAAATAAACAGGTAAAAGCACTGGGTAGATGCAAATAAGAATTTTAAAAAAGAATTGTATTTACATAGCACCCTTCACAACCACTGGACATTCGAAAGTGCTTTACAGGCAATAAAGGACATTTTGAAGTGTGGTCACTGTTGCAATGCAGAAATAGGGGCTGGTTTAGCACAGTGGGCTAAACAGCTGGCTTGTAAGGCAGAACAAGGCAGCAGCGCGGTTCAATTCCCATACCGGCCTCCCCGAGCAGGCGCCGGAATGTGGCGACAAGGGGCTTTTCGCAGTAACTTCATTGAAGCCTACTTCTGACAATAAGCTATTATTATTATTATATAGCTCACACAAAAGCAATATCAGATAATGACTAAACCATTTTTTGTGTGATGTTGATTGCAAGAGAATTATTGATCTGGACACTGGGAGAACTCCCCTGCTCTTCTTCAAAATAGTATCATGGGAACTCTTTCATCAACCTCGGTGTGCAGATGAGGCCTTAGTTTAACATCTCCCTCAGTGCTGCACTGGATTGTCAGCCCAGATTTCATGTTCAAATCCTGTATTGGACTGTGGGCACATAAGCCTCTGACTCAGAGTGAAGAGTGTTACAACAACCGACGTCCATGTCACCAAAATTGTGACGGTACAATAATCAGGAAAGAGAAGTCAAGGAGAGGATGGGGGATTGTCACATAAAGGGTTAACAGATGGGATACGCTAATGTATGTCATAGATGAAGATTTACCACTGACACCAGTTATTCATGTACTCGGTGAGAGAAAGGGAGAGCGAGAGAAGTTGGAATCATCCCTCAGAACTATGGGCACGATTCTCCACTCCCATGCCGGTTGGGAGAATCGCTTGGGGCGCCAAAATTTCCGGGGACGCCGGTCCGACGCCCTCCCTCGATTCTCCCAAGCGGCGGGAACGGCCCGGTCGAGTTTCGCGGGCCGCAGGCCGGAGAATCACCGGAGACACCGAAAATGGCGATTCTCCGGCACCCCCGCGGTTCTGAGGCCCGGATGGGCCGAGCGGCCAGGCCAAAACGACGGGTTCCCCCCGGCGCCGTCCACACCTGGTCGCTACAGTCGTGGGCAGTGCGTGAACGCTGGGCGGGCGGCCTGTGGGGGGGCGAGGGGGGATCCTGCACCGGAGGGTACCTTAAATGTGGGGAGGCCCGCGATCGGTGCCCACCGATCGTCGGGCCGTCCTCTCTGAAGGAGGACCTCCTTCCTTCCGCCGCCCCGCACGATCCGTCCCCCATCTTCTTGCGGGGCGGATTTGGACAGGACAGCAACCACGCATGGGGGGTGGATGTTGTTGATGTTTCAACTTCAGCAAAACTGGATATTTCAAGCGTTTCTGCAAATCCAACAGCTTTAACTGAGGTTGAAGACAAGACAGTATTTATGGAAAAAGCTCCATCCAAGAAAAAGGATATAAAGTTCAAGTCAAAATTACACAGTTCCGAGGGGAAGGTAGTAGTCTTAGTCCAGGTTAGTAGACAGTCACAGGGCAGGTTGGAGGCTTTGACACCAAGTTTAAAATTGATACTGGTCTTGCTGTTAACATATTGGCAGGTAATGTCGACCAGCTTCAGCCATTGACCCTTCATCCATCAAACAACAAATTACAAGGTGGCATAGACCTTCCAATAAAAGGCAGGATTATTGCTTCCCTTCACTTCAAAGGTGACAGATCGTTGATTCTCTCTGTGTTATTCACATTCAATGTACATCATTATGGAGTGGTGACATTCCATACTTCTAAGAATACTAGAAAAAAAAACAAATGATGCCCACCATTATATGATTCAGCGTTTTCATGCAATAATTTTCAACCTTTTCGTTAGAAGCAGTGGAAATTCAGCTTTTACAGGCTGAGAAAGCTTATATAAATAGCTGCAAGTACTTTTCTTTCACAGAGACACCATCCACTAGACCCTGGGTGGAGATTGAAGTTATGAATCTCTCAGTTGTTCATGAGTTAAGGCCAAAGGCAGTTGATGCAGAAAATACTGCAGCAGATGGTGACCATCCCCATCAATCCCCGGGTGGTGCAGTAGCACAGTGGTTAGCACAGTTGCTTCACAGCTCCAGGGTCCCAGGTTTGATTCCTGGCTTGGGTCACTGCCTGTGCAGAGTTTGCACGTTCTCCCTGTATCTGCGTGGGTTTCCTCTGGGTGCTCCGCTTCCTCCCACAATCCAAAGGTGCGCAGGTTAGGTGGGTTGGCCATGATAAATTACCCTTAAGTTAGATGGGGTTGCTAGGTTACAGGGATAGGTTGAAGGTATTGACTTAAGTAGGATGCTCTTTTCAAGAGCTGCTGCAGATTCGATGGGCCGAATGGCCTCCTTCTGCACTGTAACTTCTATGATTACTGCCTTTTCCCAGAGAATGATGAGGAAGAATCTCATGCAGTACTCAGTGATCTGGTTGAGGTTGAGGTCCTGGAGGATGACTCACCTTTCCAGCTGATAGATACACCATATGAAGTCTCTGCTGCCTGTTCTTAGAGGAGTCACCTGCGTTTCTAGTGGCTGAGCAGCACCTCAGATCTTAGTTCCGCATAATCTATCAATGTATTGCCTAAACTGTCTCTAGCTCTCCATGACAAATCTTCCATAGAGAACACCTTGCCGTGCTCCTGGTCAGGTCCATTGAGGATCACACTGCTTTGGAGCTGACACCATCCAGGGTGTGTCCCCGTACACCAGTCCTGACTGAAAGACTTCTTCCCTCTGGAGCTGAAGGTCAGCACGCAGGCTGCTGCAGAATCTTTTGCACTTCTGAAGCTGAAAAATCCTGTACAACAATTTGACCCAGAGCTGATTGTCAACAGGAAATCTGTCTCATTGCAGAAGATGATGCTGTCTTGCCTCTATCTTCCCTGCAATTCTTCCCATTATCCAGAGTGGACCAGCCTCACAGAGAGAGAAGTGTGGCTCTCATACCAATTTATGCAGAAAGTAGACAGTCCTCCCGAAATATCATTGGAAAATCATCTCTTCATCTTTTCCTCAAAGGCTAATAGGAATTTTGTCCTTTTTTTCCATCGTCAGTTACATTCATTAGAATCACAGATCTTCAGTGCATTTTCAGTCTTCGAGTCAGCAGTGAATGATTTGGCTGTGACAGCCTTCCCTGAAGATTATTCCTCTTCTGAAACTCTTTCCCTGTGTGCTGCGATGGAGCAACAAGCTGCTCAGAGAAGCCTGCGTTCTTCCCCTCCAGTCTCAGAGAGTCCAAAGGTCGATGCTCTTCAGTCTTCTTTTTCGGATCAGTCTTTCATTGGACGCCTTTCATTGTCCTTGCAGTTCAGTCATCCTGCAACCCACACTTTGTTTTCCAGTTATGCTGATACCAATGTTGATAAAATGTAGTCCTATTCTGCAGTGGGTGATGTTGTGTTAGGCAGGTAGGTTCGATGTGGACGGCACTCAATGCAGGGAAGCTAGAAACAGACGACTAACACTGGAGAAGATCCAACACTGTTTTATTCAACGATAGAACTGATATACATATTCAGCTGCGGGTCAACACTAAATTGAACTGGCTGGAGACCTTGTAAAAGCCTGACCAGACTTACTAGCTACCGCATGGTGTTTGCACTTGCTAGCTCGTGGACTCTGACTGTCTCAGTGGCTGGGTCCCGAGAGAGCGGGAAACCTAGTGCCCTCTGGCTTTATAGTGGTAGTGTCCTGTCTGGTGATTGGCTGCACTGTGTTGTGTGCTTCCTGGTCATCCTGTGTGTCAATCACTGCCTGTCTGCATCTCATTATATACATGAGTGGATATTATGACAGGTGAAGTCCCCATCAGATGCTGAAGAAAACTCTCATGTCTCCGAGCCATCTTCCCTATCGTCTGGTAATACGGAGAGAGATTGATTCTCCCAGAACTGTGACTTGGGAAGGGAAGGAGTAAGAATTAGAGCTGAGTAGAGTCTGCAGCCGTAAAAAGGAAGTTACAGAAATGCAGCGAAAATAGATAAAGGGACAGGATGGGATTTCCAGCTCCGCTTGCTGCCAGAATTCTTCGGTCCCACTGAAAGGCAATGAACATTTGGCTGGGCTGTTGAATCTGGGGTCCCACCATGGTGGTGAGGGAAAATCCAGGCAGCTCCATGTTGTTGTTGATAAATAGAATGGTGAACTTTGGGAGAGATGTAGTGTAAATTATTAACAGATGAGATACGCTAATATCCCTTGAGAATAAATCCTGCCTTGGAGCAATATGCCTACCTTGTAACCTGTCTTGATATAGTACTAGCAAACAAACAGATACCAGAGTATATCTACAGTCTGTCTAAGAATCAAGTACCATGCCAAGAGTCCACAAACAGAGGGATTATCTCAGAACGGGAATGATTAGGGAGGCAGAGGGAGAGGGGAGTGGGAGGGGGGGTTATCAGATTGGCTGCCAATTCCAAGGTCCCATGGGCAAGATCGGGGTGATGAATCAGAGCCTGAAGGGGGAAGATTTGGGTACTCAATGGGAGGATAAGGAATGTTTCCAAAAGCATGTGCAGTGGTTTCTTTAAATACATTAAAAACAAACGGGAGGCAAAAGTTGACATTGGGCCGTTCCAAAATGACGCTGGTAATCTAGTGATGGGAGACAAGGAAATAGCTGAGGAACTAAATAAGTACTTTGCGTCAGTCTTCACAGTAGAAGACATGAGT
The DNA here is from genome assembly GCF_047496885.1 of Scyliorhinus torazame. Taxonomy (NCBI): domain Eukaryota; kingdom Metazoa; phylum Chordata; class Chondrichthyes; order Carcharhiniformes; family Scyliorhinidae; genus Scyliorhinus; species Scyliorhinus torazame. The sequence goes on from NC_092707.1 coordinate 205,233,992, forward strand.
AATATCCCAACAATTCAGGAGAGTCAGGGGGCAGAGTTGAATATGGTAGCCATCACAAAGGAGAAAGTGCTGGAGAAACTAAGAGGTCTAAAAATTGATAAATCTCCGGGCCCAGATGGACTACATCCTAGAGTTCTAAAGGAGGTAGCTGAAGAAATAGTGGAGGCGTAGTTATGATCTTTCAAAAGTCACTGGAGTCAGGGAAAGTCCCAGAGGATTGGAAAATCGTTGTTGTAACCCCCCTGTTCAAGAAGGGAACAAGGAAAAAGATGGAAAATTATAGGCCAATTAGCCTAACCTCGGTTGTTGGAAAGATTCTAGAATCCATTGTTAAGGATGAGATTTCTAAATTCTTGGAAGTGCAGGGTCGGATTAGGACAAGTCAGCATGGATTTAGTAAGGTGAGGTCGTGCCTGACAAACCTGTTAGAGTTCTTTGAAGAGATAACAAATAGGTTAGACCAAGGAGAGCAAATGGATGTTATCTATCTTGACTTCCAAAAGGCCTTTGATAAGGTGCCTCACGGGAGACTGCTGAGTAAAATAAGGGCGCATGGTATTCGAGGCAAGGTACTATCATGGATTGACGATTGGCTGTCAGGCAGAAATCAGGGAGTTGGGATAAAAGGTTCTTTTTCGGAATGGCAACCGGTGACGAGTGGTGTCCCGCAGGGTTCAGTGTTGGGGCCACAGCTGTTCTCTTTATATATTAACGATCCAGATGACGGGACTGGGGGCATTCTGGCTAAGTTTGCCGATGATACAAAGATAGGTGGAGGGGCAGGTAGTATGGAGGAGGTGGGGAGGCTGCAGAAAGATTTAGACAGTTTAGGAGAGTGGTTCAAGAAATGGCTGTTGAAATTCAACGTGGGCAAGTGCGAGGTCTTGCACTTTGGAAAAAAGAATAGAGGCATGGACTATTTTCTAAACGGTGACAAAATTCATAATGCTGAAGTGCAAAGGGACTTGGGAGTCCTAGTCCAGGATTCTCTAAAGGTAAACTTGCAGGTTGAGTCCGTAATTAAGAAAGCAAATGCAATGTTTTCATTTATCTCAAGAGGCTTGGAATATAAAAGCGGGGATGTACTTCTGAAGCTTTATAAAGCATTAGTTAGGCCCCATTTAGAATACTGTGAGCAATTTTGGGCCCCATACCTCAGGAAGGACATACTGGCACTGGAGCGGGTCCAGCGCAGATTCACACGGATGATCCCAGGAATGGTAGGCCTAACATACGATGAACATCTGAAGATCCTGGGATTATATTCATTGGAGTTTAGGAGGTTGAGAGGAGATCTAATAGAAATTTACAAGATAATGAATGGCTTAGATAGGGTGGACGTAGGGAAGTTGTTTCCATTAGCAGGGGAGACTAGGACCCGGGGACACAGCCTTAGAATAAAAGGGAGTCACTTTAGGACAGAAGTTAGGAGAAATTTCTTCAGCCAGAGAGCGGTGGGTCTGTGGAATTCATTGCCACAGAGGGCGGTGGAGGCTGGGACGTTGAGTGTCTTTAAGACAGAAGTTGATAAATTCTTGATTTCTCGAGGAATTAAGGGCTATGGAGAGAGAGCGGGTAAATGGAGTTGAAATCTGCCATGATTGAATGGTGGAGTGAACTCGATGGGCCGAATGGCCTTACTTCCGCTCCTATGTCTTATGGTCTTATGGTCTAAGTATTAGGGATGTGAAGAGTTGGATTGGAGTTCTGGGGATGAGGGGGTATCAGAGGTTTGGAAAGGGGGATGAAAGATCTCATGGGGATGATCAAGGGGTTGTCGATCTCGAGGGTTCCACAGCTTGGATCCAGGAGTTAGGTATCAAGTTGAAAATGAGACTTGCAGCCTCATTATCATATTTAATGTACCAAGCGGGTCAGTAAGCGGGTAGGATTTGCCTTTAGCCTGGGAATCTGATTTTTTTAAGACTTGAAGCTGCCTCTCACCCACCTACCTCAAATCCACCCGTTTTTCTTCAATAAAAATGCTCGCTCTGATCTTTTCTTCAGAATCATTTTAATCACAGGATAAAAGATGGAATCCGAACACAATGTCACATAACGCGGCATCTCTAATAAACTCAACAGCATCCAGGTTTTATTGTCGACTACAGGGCTCGAAGACACGCTCATCTTCAACAGTAAGTACAGGATGCATTGCAACTGCTTCAATGATAATCACCGTCACAATCCTTGCCCTACATCAAGACAAGAGCTCCAAAGGATTCATCACATACAAATATCTCACATTCCTGATTTGGAAATCCAGCCACCAGCACTTATCCTTTCCTGTTCACCTGGACAGTCACCGAGAATGCTCCTGAGGCCCATGGCTCTGAAACTCTCTTGGTTATAGCATCTACAAGTATAACATACAAATCAAAGCAGAGCAAAAAGGTGCAAAGTGATTTTATTTGAGGATTATCCAATCAGCACCACGTAATTTCATTTTAAATTAAAGATCTCTTTTTCAGCAATAAGCTCCAGGCACAAGCTGTGGCTTTGAGAAGAAAAATAATCCTTCATTATTAATGGACTGGAAAAATGATTTTAAAGAGCAAACGATACCTTGGGTTTATGTACAAAATAGAACAAAAACAATACCAACGGGATTCTCAAAAAACTGTTTTAACATTCAAGGCCAGAGTTTTATGGCGCTCCCCCAGGTGAACGCCCGAACTGAACGGGCAGCCTGATACCATGCAGCTGTGCAATATTGAAGCCGGAGGGCAGGCGCGGGCGTTGGACACCCACCCACCAAAAATTAAATGGCCAAAAATAGCCATTAAAAAGCCTAAAAGACAGATTTTGCATTCATCACACGGGCAAAAGGGGCAGACGGGCATTACATTTTTATCGATTTGTCAACAAACGCTCCGATAAACGGTCCCGGACCACAAGCACTTTCCCTCCCCCCACCCACTGCCTCCTCATTGCTGCCACAAGGTTTAATTTGATCATTGGCCGGTGCTGGGAAGGATCTATAGATTTCAGAGCTGCTGTTTACAAATACATTGGGCGGGATTCACCATTCCCCGACGCCGATTTCGTAATCGGCTATTGGGCGGAGAATCCCTTCTGATGCTGAAATTGGGGGCGCCGCTTGTTTGGCGCAGGTTTTGTATCCTCTGCCCCCTCCGAAATGGCATCATCGCGTCACGCGCCGCATGCCGTTGGTACAGCGTTGGCGCGTCACCTGAAGGCCCTCCCCCGATGCTCCGCCCCCGATGGGCCGGGTGCCCAACCGCGCAGTTGACGTGTGGTCTCAGTGGTAGGGAACCCGGCATGGTGGCTGCGGACTGTGTCCAGCGCCGCCACAGTCGGGCGGGAGCCGTGCTGCTGGCTGGGGAGGGGGGGGGGGGGCTTCCGCGAGAGCTGGGGGGACTGGTGGGGGGTGGCCAGGGGGGCACTATCTGGCAGGTGGGATCTGTACACGGCCGGGACCATGTTTTAATGCACGACCGCTGCAGGTCGTCGCCGTGCGCATGTGCGGCCATGGACCCGGCCATTCTCCAATCGTTTTCATCGTGGGGGCCGGGTGATTTACTCGACATGGCTGCATGCCCCTCACTGGTCGCAGGATCGATGAGAGGTCGGCACCGATTTTTTGACATAAAACGTCACAGTTCCTCCGCACTTCGGTCAAAAACGATGAATCCACCCAATTGAACCAGAGAAGGTTTTAGTCAGTATACGTTCATAGCCGAAAAGCTGCTGTATTAACACCAAATGTTGTTTCCATGTTAAGGGACCAATGTGTTTTTCCATTGGAAGCTTAACTGAAGTTACCAAAGTCCTGGGAGTTGCCATTGAACCCAGGGCCTGACTCGATCGCCTTTGATCCCACCACACCATCAGGCCAATTGAATGACGTGTCTCAGGCTGTGCGGACCTTAATTGGCCACCAGCATGACATCGTATTCAGAATGCCACCTCGCCCGGATTCTACATCCACTTCTGCATCCACCAGCTTTGTGAGCACGTAAAGTGTGACATTCAGGCTCAAATGTCTATCGTAGGTTAACCTTAAAACCTATTGCTATCTCAGGATTGTTTGGAAGGTCGCATGCATTTGGATGGACAGCGTTGGTTGTAGCTACACCTTCATTTGTAGCTGGGTGCACAGGAACACTCCAAACCTTCCTTGGTGTGAATGAAGCTGTGAGAGGCTGTCAGGGTGAGGGGGTCAGTTGGAGTAGGAGCACAGTCTGGGTGAGAAGGGTAGTCTGATGAGGGGGAAGTCTAGGAAACAGGGTGGTATGGTTAGGAGAGCAGTCGTGTGAGGAGGGCGGTATGGGTATGGTCTCGTGAAGTTGGCAGTCTGGTGAGAGGGTGTTATGGTCAGGAGGGCAGTCTGGTGAGGCGGCAGAGTGGTGATAAAAAAGAACAAGGAAAAGTACAGCACAGGAACAGGTCGTTCGGCCCTCCAAGCCCGTGCCGACCATGCTGTCCGTCTAAACTAAAATCTTCTACACTTCCGGGGTCCGTATCCCTCTATTCCCATCCTATTCATGCATTTGTCAAGATGCCCCTCAAGCATTACTATCGTCCCTGCTTCCACCACCTCCTACGGCAGCAAGTTCCAGGCACCCGCTACCCTCTGTGTAAAAGATTTACCTCGTACATCTCCTCTAAACCTTGCCCCTCGCACCTTAAACATATGCCCCCTAGTAATTGACCCCTCTACCCTGAGAAAAAGTCCCTGACTATCCACTCTGTCTATGCCCCTCATAATTTTGTAGACCTCTATCTGGACGCCCCTCAACCTCCTTCGTTCCAGTGAGAACAAACCAAGTTCATTCAACCTCTCCTCATAGCTACTGTCCTCCATACCAGGCAACATCCTGGTAAATCTCTTCTGCACCCTCTCTAAAGCCTCTACATCATTCTGGTAGTGTGGCGACCTGAATTTAACACTATACTCCAAGTGTAGCCTAACTAAGGTTCTATACAGCTGCAACATGACTTGCCAATTTTTATACTCATATTAAAAAAGTCTGGGTGAGGGTGGAGTCTGAATGAGGGAGCAGTCTGGTGAGGGGGGCTATCTGGCTGAGGGTGGAGTCTGGGTGAGGGAGCAGTCTGGTGAGCGGGCTGTCTGGGTGAGGGGGGGGGGCTGTCTGGGTGAAGGGGCCAGTCTGGATGAGGGGAGACACTCTGGTGAAGGGGGCAGTCTGAGTAAGTTTGGCAGTCTGGAAGATTCCAAGTTGACTTTGCGATACAGGAACTGAAAGTTCAGTTGGGGTGGAGCAGTATATTTTTAAAAAAACATAATATTGAAATGAAAATGGAAGCTTTAGGTTCAGGTGATGCCAGGTGCCAGTGTCTGTTGAGGTGGATGGGCTGGGTTTCTGCATTCTGCCTACATGGGACCACAGCTTCTGTGTCTGGCCACGCAGCGTCCAGCAGCGTAAAGCCAAGCAGCGTGCCTTAATGACTATCGTCCAGTGGCTCTGACATCCATCATCATGAAGTACTTCGAAAGGTTAGTCATGGCACGAATCAACTCTAGCCTCCCGGATTGCCTTGATCCACTACAGTTCGTCTACCGCTGCAACAGGTCCACAGCAGACGCCATCTCCCTGGCCCTGTGCTCTACCTTGGAACACCCAGTACGAAGTCTTACAACACCAGGTTAAAGTCCAACAGGTTTGTTTCGATGTCACTCGCTTTCGGAGCGCTGCTCCTTCCTCAGGTGAATGAAGAGGTCTGTTCCAGAAACACATATATAGATAGATTCAAAGATGCCAAACAATGCTTGGAATGCGAGCATTAGCAGGTGATTAAATCTTTACAGATCCAGAGATGGGGTAACCCCAGGTTAAAGAGGTGTGAATTGTGTCAAGCCAGGACAGTTGGTAGGATTTCGCAGGCCAGATGGTGGGGGATGAATGTAATGCGACATGAATCCCAGGTCCCGGTTGAGGCCGCACTCATGTGTGCGGAACTTGGCTATAAGTTTCTGCTCGGCGATTCTGCGTTGTCGCGGGTCCTGAAGGCCGCCTTGGAGAACGCTTACCCGGAGATCAGAGGCTGAATGCCCTTGACTGCTGAAGTGTTCCCCGACTGGAAGGGAACATTCCTGCCTGGTGATTGTTGCGTGATGTCCGTTCATTCGTTGTCGCAGCGTCTGCATGGTCTCGCCAATGTACCACGCTTCGGGACATCCTTTCCTGCAGCGTATGAGATAGACAACGTCGCATTACATTCATCCCCCACCATCTGGCCTGCGAAATCCTACCAACTGTCCTGGCTTGGTACAATTCACACATCTTTAACCTGGGGTTACCCCATCTCTGGATCTGTAAAGATTTAATCACCTGCTAATGCTCGCATTCCAAGCATTGTTTGGCATCTTTGAATTTGTCTATATATGTGTTTCTGGAACAGACCTCTTCATTCACCTGAGGAAGGAGCAGCGCTCCGAAAGCTAGTGACATCGAAACAAACCTGTTGGACTTTAACCTGGTGTTGTAAGACTTCGTACTGTGCTCACCCCAGTCCAACGCCGGCATCTCCACATCTTGGAACACCCAGATAACAAAGACACCTATGTCAGACTCCTATTTATTGACTACAGCTTAGCCTTCAACACCATCATTCCGACGAAACTCATCTCCAAACTCCGTGGCCTTGGCCTCAGCTCATCCCTCTGCAACTGGATCCTGAACTTTCTAACCCACAGGCCACAATCAGTAAGGATAGGCAATAACACCTCCTCCACGATCACCCTCAACACCGGTGCCCGGCTCAACACCTACTATACTCCTTGTACACCTATGACTGTGTGGCCAAATTCCCCTCCAACTCGATTTTCAAATTTGCTGATGACACCACCATAGTGGGTCGGATTTCAAACAATGATGAGACAGAGTACAGGAATGAGATAGAGAATCTGGTGTACTGGTGCGACGACAATAATCTCTCCCTCAATGTCTACGAAACGAAGGAGATTGTCATCGACTTCAGGAAGCGTAGTGAGAAGTTGCCCCTGTCTACATCAATGGGAACGCAGTAGAAAGGGTCGAAAGCTTCAAGTTTTTAAGTGCCCAGATTACCAACGACCTGTCCTGGTCCCCCCATGCCGATACTATAGTTAAGAAAGCCCACCAATGACTCTGCTTTCTCAGAAAACTAAGGAAATTTGGCATGTCACCTACGACTTTCACCAACTTCTCCAGATGCACCATAGAAGGCATTCTTTCGGGTGTATCACAGCTTGGTATGGATCCTGCTCTGCCCAAGACTGCAGGAAATTACAAAAGATCATGAATGTAGCCCAATCCATCATGCAAACCAACCCCACAGGTCTCGTGTGGGTTATAACACATTCCAAGAAATATAACACATTCCAAGAAATATAACCTATGATTGATTAACTTCATTTGTCTCCCTGTGTCCACATTACAATATGTGCAGGTGTTGAAAATAATTTCCGACTGGCCCTGATACGTTCTTGTTGCTATGGGGATTGTTCCTCTGCCTGGCCTTTTTACAGTGCGTCCACAACATAGCGAAATGAAGTTCGCAGGTTGACAAACAATCTTTGATGAGTGCTTTTCCTTCAAACATAATAAAGCTGATTTAGTCGTAGGCATTCGTTTACCACATGCATTTTCAAAAAAAATTTAGAATACCCAATTTTTTTTTTTCCCAATTAAGGGGCAATTTAGCGTGGCCAAGCCACCTAACCTGCACATCTTTGGGTTGTGGGGGTGAAACACACGCAGATATGGGGAGAGTGTGCGAACTCCACACGGACAGTGACCCAGGGCCAGGATTTAAACCCGGGTCCTCAGCGCTGCAGTCCCAGTGCCAACCACTGTGCCGCATGCGGCCCCTACCACATGCATTTTTACTCCAAGTTTAGCATTACACTGTTGATCTAATGGGGCAGTGTTTATCACTGTGGCTGTTATTGGATCAATATTCTGAAACTTTCTCCTCAACATTGTGGGAGCAACAATGAGCTGTGGTGGTTTAAGGGGAAGCCGTTCCCATCGCCTTCTCGAGGTGACAGTGGCGTTAGCGGCAGCAGCATCCTTAGAAAAATCAAAAAATACGTAGGCCTATGGGAATTTGCTGGAATATTCCATCTCAGAGCTGGCAGCAAGGGTAATGCAACATCCCTTCAGCAATACACAGAAACATCAGCTGACATGATACACTCAGGTCCATAGTAAAGGCTGAAAAAATAAGTTTGCGTTTAAGTCACGATGGAGAGATCAAAGCTCACAATCTCTGGCATGTATGAATGGTGCCTGCAATTGCTGATGTTTCTTTCACTGTAAAGTGACAGACAGCAAGATTTTCTGATGGAGGATGAGCTATCCTTGTAGTAAAGCGTTAGCATAGAAACAAGCATGGGACTGTTCCCAGCTTGGATCTTTACTGTACCCAATGTGGTGATATGCCTATGGGCTATATCATAATTGGATGGTGTGTGGCCTCCAACCAGCAGGTGGCAGTACAGACACACCATGCAGCCTCTAGACCAAAGTCATGTGACCTGTGACTCAGATATAAAGGGAGACACATCCGGCCATCTGGAGCAGAAGTTTGAGAGGGTTATAAGACATACATGTGAGTGGTCAGTGCTAGGTGAAAGTTCCAGAGGAGTAGTTGGCAGACTCCATGATAACATGTTCTGTATCACATTGCTATCTTACCACACGAGACTCAATAAAACATTCTGGTTTGGACAAGTCAAAGTGTTTGGTGGATTCCTTTATGAACTACAAAGGACCAAACACAACACCCAGGTATCTAATTTCTAGTAGTTCATAGCAACTTACTGTTGAACTACTGAAGACTACGCTTACCTTCATAAGACCTTTTGAACTATGCCCAACAATTTCTAACATGGTGGCAATGAATAGAACAACTGAAAAGAAAACTCGCAGAGATGGCAGAAGAAAATTACAACCCTGGAACATGGAAGAAAAGCTCAAGAAGTGAGTGGCATGGTGGCATAGTGGTTAGCACTGCTGCCTCATAGTGCCAGGAACCCGGGTTCAATTGCAGCCTTGGGTCACTGTCTGTGTGGCGTGTGAACATTCTTCCTGTATCTGCGTGGGTTTCGTCCGGGTGCTCTCATTTCCTCTCACAGTCCAAAGATGTACGGGTGGGTGCATTACTGTCCAGGAATGTGCAGTTTAGGTTATGGTGTTACGGGTGTATGGAGGGGTGGTTGGGTGAGTGGCTATGGGTACAGTGCACGTTCGAAGGGTCCGTGCGGACTCGATGGGCTGAGAAGCCTCCTTCTGTACTCTCGGTATTCTATGATACTATGATTGCAAGTGAAGGCATGGAAAGAAATCATCACAGAAAAGCTTGGAAGCTGAAGGCAGAAATTAAATTCCACACTGCAGCAAAAGACACCATTGAATGCCATTGAATTCATCTCATCATGCCTCCTGTGGTCTTCCCATGGTGGACACTGATAAGTTGGTACAGAAGTTTAAGAGATCATGTGGGTTGAATGGGTTGGTGGAGCGTAAGTTGGTGGCATGAGCTAGAATGGAGGGTATAAGAGGTCATGGGGGGGGGGGGTGGCATAAGTTGACATGGAGGTATAAGGGGCCATGGGGGGTGGTTGGGGTTTATGGAGTGTGAGGCATGAGGGCCAAAAATGTTACAATACAACTGGGAGCATGTGAATAATTCTGAATTCATTCTCCCTTTCGCTATTTCCTTTCAAATAAAGGGTTTAGAAGCATTACCTATCATTCCTTCATCCTTAACCGGTGATACATTTATCTTAAATCGATCATTATACATGAGAACAGTGGCACAGTAGCATGATCCAAATTTATACCTTGTGATTTAAACAAATTCCTACACAAGTAGTGTATTTTTTCCTCTGCTGTATTTAGTTACATCGGAGAGAAAACACTGTAAGTGACCAGATTGGAGCTGAATCAGCTGTTCTTTGTTAAAGTTGTCATTTCCGTTGCTGCTGCAGAGGGTGCTGTGAAGAGGAACAAACCTTGTTGAAAGGCACATTTTATCCTGCGTTGTAGCTTTGAGATAACACAGCTGCCCGCGTGGATGCCTACAGTTGGCTTCCAGGGGCAATTGGTCCAAGCCCATCCTGCACCCGCACCAGTACCCCTCCCCAGAGCAGAGATTGTCCAAATCGGGGTGTCTTTGTACTGAGGCGATTCGAGAAATTTACCAATTTGAGCCACTCGCTTTGGTCGTGACAATCTGGGCCCAAGTCCTGTTCCCCCATCACCCCTGTGTTCCGTGACCTACATTGGGTCCGGGCGAAGCAACGCCTTGATTTTAAACATTGCTTTCAAATCCTTCCATACGCTCACCCGTCCCTCTCCGTGTAATGTAGCAGAGGAATGTGAAGGCTTTTAAAGGTTTTGAGGGGTTTAAATAATGCAAAATCCGTATCACAAAGAATGGAGTGCCATTCGGTGAATGAAACAGAAAGCTAGAAGACTGTTTTCCACCAAGTTTCATCAGAACAGCAGCGGCTTCATCACCCCACAAGGAGCTGTTGAGGTAGATGCTGTAACGTCATTTAAAAGATAAGTGGGTACAAATTTGAAAGGAAGAATTTTGGGGAACTTGGACGTGGGCAGAGATGTAGGAGGAGAGTGAAGAGCTCCAATCTAGCACTGACACAGACTCAGTGAGCTAAACTGTCTGATCTCTGAAACTCTGACACAGACAAATGCTCATTTTTTCTACCTCTTTCATCACAACTGAATGATTCCAGATAAAAACTCGGGAGGACGTGATAATTTTTACTAAAACAGAAATTTCCTATTTTTCCATTGTAATATTGCACCCGGCTGTCACAGTGGGTCACTGTGATGAAGAGTCTGTTGAAGTCTTCACCAAACAAACCCAGCCAACATTCCTGTGAAGTGGCAGCCGTGAGGAAGGTGTGAATCTGGCTGGCAGCTCATTGCTACTCTCTGATTTACAACCTGCAGTATTTCTTTGGAAACAGGCCTCCATCCCACTCTGCCTCTTTTCTGCTTGGCCAAATGGCTTAGCACTGGTCCTATTGTAGCCATCTGAGATGGCCACCTGCAAAGGACCATGGGAATTATGGCCAACCCAGGACTCAGACAGATACAGAGCTTCTGTGTATTTGCAACCCAGATAGCTAGATCTGATTGAAACCCCTGTTAATTTGCATTCTAATGGCCCATTTCCCCAGAACAATGGGACTGCACTCAAGAAACCGATACAGCCACATACTGATTGGCACCACCCCCTTTACTCAGAGAGCCCATCTGCCAAGGTCAATGACCACTAAGCATCTGCGCAGCCACCAAGGCACCCGCCCCTTTATTGGACAAAATTGAAGGCAGTGATCGAAGCCTGTCGAATTATTGGGTCCAAGGTTAAGGACCGCCCCAAAGAGCGCAAAACCCTAGAGGGATAAAAACGGACACAGCCATGTGTTCTGTCTCTTTTGGACCCGGCCTGTGCCAGCCACCTTTGAATCCGGCCAGTGCCAGCCCAACTGCAGCATAATGACCAGACAGCCAAGTTCAAGACCAACGATCGCTACCTGACGGATGAGCCCAGCAGAGTCAGAGCCACTTCTTCAAATCAGCCACGTGATCAAGATAAAGGTCTTATCCACTTGCACAGTGCCGGGCGCCTGAAGTTAAGTATAGGTTATTGTAGTTGATGGGTGTAATTTAACTTGTAGTATATTGTGCTTGCATGTCGAAGTAACCCTTGTGTGTAAATAGACCACCTTTGAACTTGAGCTGACTAACTGGTTGTGTGGTCATTTGACCGATATACGGGAAAGCCTTGTGGTTCAGTAAGAGAAATAGAAACACCCACAGTATTGGCAACGCTGTTGGGACATAACATCATATCATGAAAAGAACCTCAGTATCATATTGGCGACTCTAAAGAGCAACATTATTATAGTATTCCATTAAATTGGCAACACTATGTTTCTATATTCCTCCACCTTTCCCTCATTCTCGCCTGTTTGCTTTTCATTTTTCTGTCTCTGCTTTAACTTTCTTTGCAGCCTCTCAAAGGGTACAGCAGGCATTCTGAGCACACTTGGCCATGCTTTCTGGATATGTTGATTGCAATGTTATGGTAGCACAGTGATTAGCACTGTGGCTTCACAGCTCCAGGGTCCCAGGTTCGATTCCCCGCTGGGTCACTATCTGTGCGGAGTCTGCATGTTCTCCCTGTGTCTGCATGGGTTTTCTCCGGGTGCTCCGGTTTCCTCCCACAAGTCCTGAAAGACATGCTGTTAGATGAATTGGACGTTCTGAATTCTCCCTCCGTGTACCCGAACAGGCGCCGGAGTGTGGCGACTAGGGGCTTTTCACAGTAACTTCATTGCACTGTTAATGTAAGCCTACTTGTGACATTAATAATGAATATTATTATGTTATCTGTTAATCAAATTTGAGTGGATCCTACTGACTGATGTAGCCTGAATGGACCCAATCTGCTGTTTTAGTGGAATTGGTTTTTTTCATTCATTTTGCACAGTAGCTCCAGCACTTTCCAACCTCAGGGGTGAGTATGGTCGTCCAAACAACAGGCCTTGGGACTGCAACAGTTTTGGGAAGCAAACCTCATAGGAACACAGGAGCAGGAGTAGGTCATCTCACCAGCCTGTTCCACCATTCAACCAGGACATGCCTGATCATCCACTATTTTCCCACTCTGCCCTCATATCCCTTCGTGTTATCAGTAGCTAGAAATCTTTCAATCTTCATCTTGAACATGCTCATCGATTGACCTCCCATTGCTCTCTGGGGTAGAAAATTCCAAAGATTTACTATCCTCTGAGTGAACAAATTCCTCTTCAACCCAGTCCTAAATGGTTTTAAACCTACACAGACCAGGGGAAACAACCTTTCTGCTATGGGCAGCACGGTAGCATGGTGGTTAGAACAATTGCTTCACAGCTCCAGGATCCCAGGTTCGATTCCCCACTGGGTCACTGCCTGTGCGGAGTCTGCACGTTCTCCCCGTGTCTGCGTGGGTTTCCTCCGGGTGCTCCGGTTTCCTCCCACAGTCCAAAGATGTGCAGGTTAGGTGGAGTGGCCAAGCTAAATTGCCCTTAGTGTCCAAAATTGCCCTTCGTCCTGGGTGGGGTTACTGGGTTATGGGGGTAGGGTGGAGGTGTGGACTTGGGTAGGGTGCTCTTTCCAAGAGCCGGTGCAGACTTGATGGGCTGAATGTCCTCCTTCTGCACTGTAAATCCTATGTAATTCTATGTAATTCTACTCTGTCTAGCCCTTTAAGAATTTTATAACTTCCAAAGAGATCATCCTCTCATTCTTCTAAACTCTCCAGAATACACTCCCAATCTCTTCTGTTCCTCCTCACAGGCCAATCCCAACATCCCAGGAATATTTTATTCAATAAAAATCTGCGGGGGGAATTCTTCACTCCTGAGAGTCAGGGTCCGATTTTCTGTAGCCCAGCGGCGAAATCGCGTTTAGCGCGGGGACGGAGAATTGAAGTTCCCGACCGAATCGGGCCCAGCGCCGCTCTGGCAATTCTCCGGGTACTCCGCTCCGGACCAGCCGAGTTCCCAACGGCGTGGAACTAATGTGGAATAGCCGGTCGGGACTCTTCCGTCTGCTGACTCAGTCCAAGGCCGCCCTGGTGGGGGCGGGGGGATCATGCACCGGGGTGGGACCTTATGGGTGGCCGGTGCAGCGATCAAGCCAGTCCAATGTAGTGGCACGCGACCGATCTGGGGGGCCTAGATTGTGCATGTTGATCCGTGGTCCGATTCCGCCATGCGCTCGCCGCGGCCGCTGGAGGCCGCCACCATGCGCATGCGCAGACTCAGAACCGGAAATGCGGGGGCCCTTATCCGCAGCCAAAGCTGCATGAAGCTCCCCGGGTCCCTGTCTTTTATTTTTTGCACGAAACTGGGGAGTGAAATGCCAGCGTTTTTACGCCAGCGTGGGGACTTAGCCCCATTTTGGGAGAATCCAGCCGTGAGTATTGACGCTGGGGCAGGATTCATGGACTTCTGTGAAAGAAAAACGGGCGCCGCACCAGGACCAATTCTGTTGTGATATCATGGTTGTGTTGTAATTCACCGACGAACTACTCAGAGTCTCATCAGCATATAAGTCAATATTAGAGTCAGGTGACCTCAGACCGACTAGGAAGCTGGGGAGAGAGGTTGCTTGTGCATGGTCTTACTGTTATTCATCAGTTGTCTTGTACCTGGTTGAATCACAGTTAATGTTAATAAATCGTTGATAGCTTTAGCTACAAGTGCTCTTGTAATATAAATCAGGCCATCTGACAAGAATATTACAGATTCATTGACCGTTAATGGGCTAGCACCAGCGCCACATGGAACCAATCGATTCCAATGTGAAATGGGGCAGGGTTCACCAGATTTGCGATTGATACGCAGGAGTCTGACAGGCTGCAGCCGCATGTATACACTTCACTCCCCACACACACCATCCCAGCCAACAAGATGACAGTGAGGAGAGCAGCACCACGTTTTAGGAAAACCCGAGCTCAAGATCCTGCTAGACGCCATGGAAGAGACTCTGTACCCCGGCCCTAGAAGGAAGCTGCCAGCCGCTGCCATTCGCCCGGCCTGGGTGCTGGTGGCAGAGGTAATTAACGCCGTGAGCAACACTGTCTGGACCGGCCAGAGATGCTCAAAGAAACTGTATGACCTCCTCAGGGTGGCCAGGGTGAGGGGGCAGCACTGCATCCCTAGCACCAATGCCCGTCCCACACACCCCGAATGTTACCCCTCTCCCAACCCGGAGGACCAGCGAATCCTCAATATGCACCACATGCCGGCACCCATACCGGCCGCCATGGATTGGATTGGATTTGTTTATTGTCACGTGTACCGAGGTACAGTGAAAAGTATTTTTCTGCGAGCAGCTCAACAGATCATTAAATACATGAGAAGAAAAGGGAATAAAAGAAAATACATAATAGGGCAACACAACATGTACAATGTAACTACATAAGGACTGGCATCGGATGAAGCATCCAGGGTGTAGTGTTAATGAAGTCAGTCCATAAGAGGGTCATTTAGGAGTCTGGTAACAGCGGGGAAGAAGCTGTTTTTGAGTCTGTTCGTGCGTGTTCTCAGACTTCTGTATCTCCTGTTCGATGGAAGAAGTTGGAAGAGTGAATAAACCGGGTGGGAGGGATCTTTGATTTTACTGCCCGCTTTCCCCAGGCAGCGGGAGGTGTAGATGGAGTCAATGGATGAGAGGCAGGTTCGTGTGATGGACCGGGCGGTGTTCACGACTCTCTGAAGTTTCTTGCGGTCCTGGGCCGAGCAGTTGCCATACCAGGCTGTGATGCAGCCAGATAGGATGCTTTCTATGGTGCATCTGTAAAAGTTGGTAAGAGTCAATGTGGACATGCCGAATTTCCTTAGTTTCCTGAGGAAGTATAGGCGCTGTTGTGCTTTCTTGGTGGTAGCGTCGACGTGGGTGGACCAGGACAGATTTTTGGAGATGTGCACCCCTAGGAATTTGAAACTGGGTGGGTGGCTGGGTGGGTGGGGGCTGGGTGAGCTGGCCACTGAGGCCACCAGCTAGCCGCCCCCTGGGCTGCATGAGTTGGACAGACTATCACTATGCATTTTCTGTTCCCCCCCCAGTTGGAGGGGTGGAGGTCGACATTGAGCAAGGGGGTGAAACCCCGCTGAGTTGCGGTTCCCCATAACACGTGTGCCACCCACCCACTCCACAACCACCCCAACACCACCCCGAACACTACTCTCACACCTACACCACACCCAATACCACCCTCACACCCACATCAACCCAAACCCCCCGCTCCATCTGGTCGAGACAGCAGCGGTTCTCCAGGACCAGCAGCGCCAGGTGGCGGGGGAGCCTCAGGGGATAGAGCTGCTCACACCCACATCCCATGTAGTAGCCCGGGGGCCATCGGGCACCCTGAGGGAGGAGGAGGTGATGGGGCCCATGCTAGAGTCTCGTGCAGGGGAGGTGCCGAAAAACCGTAGCACCTTGGACACCCCCCCTCCTCTCCATGGCACATCACATGGGCAGTGGGCAGAATGGGGCGGCACCATGCCACCTGGGACACCTAAGCAGCAGCTGGGCCCATCTAGGCTTGGTTGCCCCAGAAGATGGCCGCCAAAGGGAACTGAGGTTACAAGGCGGGATTTGCAGCAGGCCACCTCCACTCCTGATGTACCGTTTGGGGATCCACCTTGAAATAGCATTAGGGCCCATAAAGCCAGAAACGTAGACACCAGTTAAGTTGGCACAGGTGCAGAGCACAGTTTAGCGATATGGGCTAGAGTATGAAAATATATATATATTTTCACATTAAACACCTGAGCATAATGTTACAATCTGCTTCGGTGCTCTCTCAGAAGGGTGTGATCGTGGGCTGGTCTGGACTGGTCGCAGAAGGGGCGCGGCTGGGGGAGGGGGCGAATGAGCAAATGTTGGGGGTGGGCTTGGCTCAGGTATCGCAGTTCAGCCGGCACTCACCGCTCCAGTGTCCTCCCACCCCCACAGCTCCCCGACCTCCACCACCCCAGGGGTTGGATGGGATCGTGTGATGGAATGGCCAACTTGTATGCAGGGATCACCCAGGTGGATGGTGGAAAGTGTTACTGTGGGCAGGACTCAGACGTTGTCAACAAAGAACAAAGAACAAAGAAATGTACAGCACAGGAACAGGCCCTTCGGCCCTCCAAGCCCGTGCCGACCATACTGCCCGACTAAACTACAATCTTCTACACTTCCTGGGTCCGTATCCTTCTATTCCCATCCTATTCATATATTTGTCAAGATGCCCCTTAAATGTCCCTATCGTCCCTGCCTCCACTACCTCCTCCGGTAGTGAGTTCCAGGCACCCACTACCCTCTGCGTAAAAAACTTGCCTCGTACATCTACTCTAAACTTTGCCCCTCTCACCTTAAACCTATGCCCCCTAGTAATTGACCCCTCTACCCTGGGGAAAAGCCTCTGACTATCCACTCTGTCTATGCCCCTCATAATTTTGTATACCTCTATCAGGTCGCCCCTCAACCTCCTTCGTTCCAGTGAGAACAAACCGAGTTTATTCAATCGCTCCTCATAGCTTATGCCCTCCATACCAGGCAACATTCTGGTAAATCTCTTCTGCACCCTCTCTAAAGCCTCCACATCCTTCTGGTAGTGTGGCGACCAGAATTGAACACTATACTCCAAGTGTGGCCTAACTAAGGTTCTATACAGCTGCAACATGACTTGCCAATTCTTATACTCAATGCCCCGGCCAATGAAGGCAAGCATGCCGTATGCCTTCTTGACTACCTTCTCCACCTGTGTAGCCCCTTTCAGTGATCTGTGGACCTGTACTCCTAGATCTCTTTGACTTTCAATACTCTTGAGGGTTCTACCATTCACCGTATATTCCCTACCTGCATTAGCCCTTCCAAAATGCATTACCTCACATTTGTCCAGGTTAAACTCAAATGATGCGGAGCACCAGAGCTGAGCCTGGGGCGGGTTTTCATCATCCTCTCTCCCATGATCCAGACCCGCTGGTACTGCCAACCCAGGGCCCGCACCTTATAGTTCAGCATGTATTACAGAAGGGCTTGCAGACGTGGGGAGGTGGGGGTGGTGGCCGGGGTTGGACTGGGATGCGGTGTCCGTGTCCCTGGCCAGTAACCTCCTGACACCCGCCCCCCCCCCCAGTCGCTGAACCTGGAGCTGATCAGAGCGCCTCGTGCGCATTGGCCCTGGTGCACAAGTTGTGCGGCGTCAAATGCCTGCCCGGGCCCCATGTCCTGCCCATCCTTGTCCTCCCTGCATCCTCCTCATTGGACAAGGACTGGCATTCATCTTCCTTCACCAGCACGTCGCCCCTCTGTGATATTGTGAAGAATGCAGCTGGCCACCACGATGAAGTTGACCCTCCCAGCGATATACTGGTGCACCTCTCCTGAATGATCCAGGCACCTGAACCGCATCTTCTGGAGGCCGAAGCATTGCTCAATCACTGCCCTGATTGTGGTAAGGGTATCGTTGTAGTGGGTCCCCGCGTCTGTCTGTGACCTCCGGATAGGTGTCATTAGCCACGACTACAGCGGATAACCCCTGTCACCCAGGAGCCAAGCTCTCAGCTGGGTGGGGAGGGGGGGACACACCTCAATGAGGCCAGGAACCATCGAGTGTGCCAGGCTGAAGGCGTTGTGCACATTGCCCGGGTATCAGGCACAGACGTGCATGATTCATGGCTTGTGTCACTGGCTGTGCTGAGTCTGCACATTCTCCCTGTGTCTGCGCGGGTTTCCTCTGGACGCTCCGGTTCCCTCCCACATGTCCCAAAAGACGTGTTTGATGGTGAGTTGGACGTTCTGAATTCTCCCTCAGCGTACCCGAACAGGCGCCGGAATGTGGCGACTAGAGGCGTTTCACGAGGGGCTTCATTGCAATGTTAATGTAAGCCTACTTGTGACAATAAAGATTATTACTATTATGATGATGCGTATCTGATGGTCACACGCCAGCTGCACGTTTGTCGAGTGGAACTCCTTTCGGTTTGTGAAGACCGGCCTGTCATCTGCAGGAGCTCATAGGGGGACATGCATTCCGTCGTTCACCCCCTGGACCCGGGGCATTTTGGCGATGGAGGGGAACCCTGCTGCCCGGGCATCAGTCCACATTGAAATGGACGTATTTTGCCAACTGGGCATATAGGCCCTGCATGAAACATTGAATGCACCTGTGCACCGAGGTCTGTGAGATCCTGGGCAGGTCCCCACTCAGCATCTGGAAGGACCCCGCGGCGTAGACATTCAGGGCGACCATTACCTTGACAGCCGGGAGCGGGGGTCTCCCCATTCCCCCACAATGTCAGTTACGCCATGATCTGGCAGATATGTCGCACTGTCCCCCTGCTCAGTCGGTGTTTTCAATGGCATGCCCAGTCCAGCAGGTCCCCGAATAACAAGCGGGGCTGATACACTCGAGGCCTCATGCGGCGCCTCCTTTGCACCTCCTCTTCCTCCTTCTCCGCCTCGGCCTGTTGGGTGGCCGGCTCTCCATCATCAGCGGCTCCTGTTCCTCTGGGGCACGCTCCACTGCTTCAGTTTCCTCCTCCTCGAGCAGCTCCAGCCCGTATAGCCGCAGGGCATCTCCCAGGGCTTGGTGACTAGCAGGAAGGCCACCATTGCTGGTTGAATTCCAATAACCATTGTCTGCAGGGGGGCAAAGGCTGACATGGTGCGGTACCCCCATGCCCGACCAGCTCAACTGGGCTACATGGTGACCCTGGATGGCACTGCGGCCTCTGCCGATGCATGTCCCCCCCTCCCTCATCCGCTCCCCTAGTCCCATCGGTGCTGCCAGGGATACCATCAACTGGGACTGCTGTTGCCAGCAATATATTCAGTGGCTCCTGACGAGCATTCCCTGTAGGAGCTACTGTGGGCGTTGCCCTTGGGCAAACAGTTGGGTGGGGGGGTGGTATGGTTGAGAGTGGGGTGCGGAGGTTGTGGGGTGAAGGGTGGGGGTTGGAATGCACAGGTGGTGGGGTGGGGACACCCATTAGGCCGGTGTCACTCTGCAGAACCAGGGGCCAGGGTGGTGGTCAGTAAGGTGTGCAGCAAGATGGCTGCCTTGCAGGCTGTAGCAATGGCAGTCCAAGCTTGGACACCCTCCCAGTCCCGTGGGGATTCACCTCGGCTCCACGGCCCATCCCCCCATCAACACCCCCCCCCCCCCCCCCCATCCCGGTCCTGTCAGGACCCCCCCACCTCAGCCAGCTCGGCCAGTGTCAGGACCGGCAGCCCATGGTCGCGCCTCTCCATGTCCTACCTCCTCTCTCTCCCTCATCAACTACCTGTTTCTCGATTTTTAATAGCACAGCACAAGTGAAACTCGCAGTGCAGGCGGTGAATTGCGGAGGGCCCAGAAAATACTGTGTCAGGTCCGCTAATGATATGCAAACGGTGTTTAAAGTACATAGAACAAAGAACAGTACAGCACAGAACAGGCCCTTCGGACCTCGACGTTGTGCCGAGCTTTGTCCGAAACCAAGATCAAACTATCCCACTCCCTGTCATTCTGGTGTGCTCCATGTGCCTATCCAATAACCGCCTAAAAGTTCCTAAAGTGTCCGAATCCACTATCACAGCAGACAGTCCATTCCACACTCTAACCACTCTCTGAGTAAAGAACCTACATCGGACATCCCTCCTATATCTCCCACCCTGAACCTTATAGTTATGCCCCCTTGTAACAGCTACATCCACCCGAGGAAATAGTCTCTGAAC
This sequence comes from Scyliorhinus torazame, assembly GCF_047496885.1. Lineage (NCBI taxonomy): Eukaryota > Metazoa > Chordata > Chondrichthyes > Carcharhiniformes > Scyliorhinidae > Scyliorhinus > Scyliorhinus torazame. Next base: position 205,254,256 of record NC_092707.1, read on the forward strand.
GTCCACTCTATCTATCCCCCTCATCACCTTATAAACCTCTATTAAGTCGCCACTCATCCTCCTCCACTCCAAAGAGAAAAGCCCTAGCTCCCTCAACCTTTCCTCATAAGACCTATCCTGCAAACCGGGCTATATCCTGGTAAATCTCCTTTGCACCCTTTCCAATGCTTCCACGTCCTTCCTATAATAAGGTGACCAGAACTGCACACAATACTCCAAATGTGGTCTCACCAGGGTCATGTATAGTTGCAGCATAACCCCGCGGCTCTTAAACTGTTAATAAACGCTAACACAGTATTGGCCTTCTTCACGGCTCTATCCACTTGAGTGGCAACTTTCAGAGATCTGTGGACATGAACCCCAAGATCTCTCTGTTCCTCCACATTCCTCAGAGCCCTGCCGTTGACCCTGTCATCTGCATTCAAATTTGTCCGACCAAAATGAATCACCTCGCACTGATCAGGGTTAAACGCCATCTGCCATTTTTCGGCCCAGCTCTGCATCCTGTCAATGTCTCTTTGCAGCCTACAACAGCCCTCCACCTCATCCACTACTCCACCAATCTTGGTGTCATCAGCAAATTTACTGACCCACCCTTCAGCCCCCTCCTCCAAGTCATTTATAAAAATCACAATGTACTTGTGGAGTGGAACGCATTGATGCTGCTGTCATAGAATCATCGACTTTCCAGTGCAGAAGGAAGCCATTCAGCCCATCGAGTTTGCATCGGCCCTTGGAAAAAGCACCCAGTTAAGCCTAGCCTCCACCCTATCTCTGCAACCCAGCAACCCCACCTAACATTTTGGATGCGAAGGGACAATTTTGAATGGCCAAACGACCTAACATGGACATCTTTCGATGCGCTGGAGCATTGAGATTTGGCGTGAATCCGGCACCCTCCACGATTTTGTAAAATCCGATTCTCCGTCCAATCGCGTTTCCGGTTTCGGCATCGGCCGACGAAGGATCCCACCCCTGGAATTCAAAGTCTAATGATGACCATGAAACCATGGTCAATTGTCGCAAAAGCCCAAATGGTTCACTAATGTCCTTTAGGGAAGGAAATCTGCCGTCATTACCTGGTCTGGCCACATGTGACTGCAGACCCACAACAATGTGGTTGATTCTGAAATGCCCTCAGGAAAGGACAGCGACGCCCACATTCCATGGACGAATAAAATAAAATTTTGTGGAGCAACTTTGGTGACATCTCTCCAGGGTTAGAACCATAAAATTGTACAATCCCTATAGTGGAGAATAATAATAATAATAATAATGATAATCTCTTATTGTCACAAGTTGGCTTCAATGAAGTTACTGTGAAAAGCTCCTAGTTTCCACATTCCGGCGATAGCCCACTGTGCTAAATCAGTCTCAAAGGAGGCCATTTGGCCCATCGAGTCTATTCCGACCCTCTGTAAACCCACCTAACTTGCACATCTTTGGACACTAAAGGACAATTTTAGCATGGCCAATCCACTGAACCTGCATCCTCATTAAGTAGTGGCTTTGGAAAGAGAGGTAAAGAGGAAATTCCAGAATCTAAGTTACTGAACTGTGTTTCCTCAATAACTCATATTATGGTCTATCGCTGCATCTCATGGCATGCTGGCACAGTGGTTAGCACTGCTGCCTCACAGCTCCAGGGAAACGGGTTCAATTCCAGCCTTGGGTGACTGTGTGGAGTTTGCACTTTCTCCCTGTGTCTGCGTGGGTTTCCTCTGGGTGCTTCAGTTTCCTCCCATAGTTCAAAGATGTGCAGGGTGGCAGGATTAGCCATGCCAAAATTGCCCTTGGTGTCCAAAGATGTGCAGGTTAGATGGGGTTAATTGAGCCACTGTTGTATTTGAAGGAAAAGCAAAAATTAACAAGTTTCAACAAACAGCTATGAGCTAATGGCCAGATAACCTATTTTATATATATAAGTTAAGGGATAATTATTCATACAATCATAGAATTTACAACGCAGAGGAGGCCATTAGGCCCATCGAGTCTGAACCGGCTCTTGGAAAGAGCACACAACTTAAAAACATGCCTCCACCCTATTCCCATAACCCAACCTATCCTTTTGGACACTAAGGGGCAATTTAGTATGGCCATTCCACCTAACCTGCGCATCCCTGGACCACGGGAGGAAACCGGAGCACCCGGAGGAAACCCATGCAGACATGGGGAGAAAGCGCAGACTCCCCACAATCACCCAAATTGAACCTGGCTCCCCAGAGGTATTGGGCAGGACAACAGGAAGATCTCCCTTACACTTTGTCAAATTACTGTTGTGGGACATTTTTGGGGCGGTTAGCACTGCTGTCTCACAGCACCAGGGACCCGGGTTCAATTCTGGCCTTGGGTCACTGCCTGTGTGGATTTGCACATTCTCCCCGTGTGTGCGTGGGTTTCCTCCGGGTGCTCTGGTTCCCTCCCACAGTCCAAAGATATGCAGTTTAGGTGGATTGGCCATGCTAAATTGCCCTTAGTGTCCAAAAGGTTAGGTTGGGTTACTGGGTTACGGAGATAGGGTAGAGATGAGGGCTTAAGTCTGGTGCTCTTTCAATGGGCTGGTGCAGACTCGATGGGTCGAATGGCCTCCTTCTACACTGTAAATTCGATAATTCTTAATTGGAGGCTAAACTGTTTGACGGATGAGATACTATTCCTTGTCCTACTCCAAATATTTTGGATCCCACACTTCAAATTATTTTAATTTTCAAATGTTAACTCTACCGTCTTGTAAGTCTTTTAAGTGGCTCTGATATATGGATAATTTTCTGTTACTGAGCTTTTGATAAGGAAGAGAAAAATTTCCACTTAATTAATTGAAGTATTGAATCTACCCTGTATGCCTCCATAAGAATTTTCAGCTTGCTGTTTTTTCTCACAGCAGGAACGTTCCATTCAAGTCAAATCAAATCTACAATTTGCAGCTAAGTTCTGCTGGGTTCTGCTCCGCTTAGCTAAACTCTGTTTATTGAACAGTTTCTGCTCATTAAAAACTCCCAACAATGTTTTCAGGGGCCTCCTGGATTCAACTAATTGTCAGACAACAAAAAGGAACAAGTCTGAGTACATCTGAAGGTGACAGGCAGTCATACCCAGATATGTATAGCATTTGTTTTGGTGTGGCTTTCTAGTTAGTGAACCAGACCACAATATATATACAGGATCTGCCTTGAACTAGACTGGGACATGGGTTTTAACTGCTTGCTGTTTAGATACTGCAGAGGGCTTTAATCATGAAAATCTGAGATGTTCTTGCGCATTCTTATGGGACGTGCGCCATCAGAGGGTTGCGAGTGAATGCCTAACGGTCAACTTGCAGAACAGGCAATTATGACATAAGTTAGTGTGCACTGCAGATTTGACACCCATTGCTGCCATTTCCATTCACGACACTCCAGCCTCACTGAACTAAAGGCAACGTTAATCAGCTAGTTGGACCTCCCAGCAACACTATTTCAAGGGGTCATAATTTATTTATGGATTAGTTGCTGGATTATTTCTTCCAGCTGCTGGGGCAATTAGACTCGCTTTTGGAGCTTTTCTATACTTCTCTAAAGTTTGGAAACTTTTATGGGCAATGGTCTCGTTGAAGCTGAAATGCTTATTTTTCCCATTTAAATGGACGAGAAGAAGGATTACATTGTCTGTGGCTTTCAAAATGACCATGGCTCGAAACATTTATGTATTTGGCAGCTTTCAGTTTGTTGTTGTAAACATGGACAATGCCTGCAGCTCTGGAACAACTTGCTTCAAGACATAGGCGATCTGGTAAATTTTCCCCTTGGAACTGAACACGACAGGCAAAGGAACAGAGGCACACAGAGCAGAACACGCTGCTAGAAGAGGGAGGAGTGAGAGAAGGGCTCTTAGCAGGAGACTATAACGGTAATAACCAGCACGGGATGTACGGTGTGTGGATGATTGGTTTCCCTCTGCTCCTTGAGGAATATAAGTTCCCCGCTAATGGTGGCATAGTTTACCCGTACTGATATAAATGGTCAGCCAGTGTGGATCCGATCGACAGGAGAGTACCAGATGAGGTTCTAGCGGTACTCATGTGTATAACTGTTGTAAAATAAATGTTCAATTTTACTCGCTTACTGAACTGGTGATGAGGGTAAACCTGGAGCTGCTGATGTGCAACCTATTCAGCTGAGCCACCTCCCCGCATTGATTTTTTTTCTGGTCCACGGTGATTAACGGTGCCTCTGTTTGGGCGTTTTAATGCTTTTGACCCTGGTATGGAAACATGGAATCATTATGCCGAGTGAATGCGTTACTTCTTTAGAATCAATGATATCATAAAAAACGAGCGTTATACCTACTAATTCTGCTAATGGCCTGTGGAGTGCCACGTTTCCAGCGGCGCCCGACACAATGTTGTTTGACTAGCTCATCCTGTTGGTGGGACAGCATTTCAACGCAACCCCGTCTATCATCGTTCAGCGATACAGGTACAGTACAGCGAAGATGTCCCCAGGGAATTTGCTGCAGAGTTTGTTTTGAGACTTCGGGAAAATTGTCAAATACTGTGAGTACAGCATTGTTTTAGCAGATATCCTCCATGACCATCTGGTCTGCGGGGTAAACGACAATGAATCTCAGAAGAAATTTCTGGGCAATGGTTCTCTCACGTTTCAACAGGCGTCACACATCTCCCTTTCTCAAGAAAGCACAGCAAGGTGTTCAAGAGTTACTGGATATGGAAGTGAATGTTGTTACGCGCTGCCCCCAAGTGGCTAGGAAGGACGCCATGGCAATTATGGCATTTGGTCACAGTGCTTGGCGCCGCACCACACTCTGTCCCCGGACTCCGCTGACAGTGATTCCGTCCCCTGCATGACATGAGGACATCGGACCAGGCGTTACTGCCAGTGGCAAGAGAGCTGGTGCCCCAGTCATGGTAGGAGTCAACCCCGTGGCAAGGCCTTGTGCTTGAATGACCCAGTAGAGTTTGAGGATGAGGTCGTGTTGCATCTCAATAATGTGTCGGCACCCCGTATAGCCCCGATACATATTCCAGTACAGGACAGTGACAATTTGCTCCGGATAAATGTTGTATAATTTTACTCACTTTGGGCTCCCCGGGTCTTAGTAAACTATTCACCAAAGATGCTTAGGGAGCAAATTTCTTCCCTCGACTTCAGCGCTGACCAATGCTTGAGACATCGTCTCTTCATTAAAGAGATTGTGACTTAAATCTGCCAATTGCTGCAGTTATAACAGAAACCTCAAAGTACAGCAAATATAGCATTATCTGTGGCTGTCAAGATGGCCATGGCTTTAACATTTATGTATTTGGCACTTTTTAGATTGTTGATGGAAATATGAGCAACAAGAGCATATGACCAAATAATTAATGAATGATACCAGTAACCTCAATCCCATTCACGAACAATCCCATGCTCCTTCCTGTTCGGCTACGACTGATCAATGTTTCATCCTATTTCCAGCAAAACTAAAATAAAAAACACAAATTCCAAACAAATCTAACAATTCAATCAGTGCCGACGAAAATGAACTAACCATCCTTGTGAATTCCCTTAGTGCCTGTTTTCCATGCCCCAATGTTCCTACCCAACGTTGGTAGGATGCTACCCAAAGACATAGCTGGTGGAATCCTGCTAACCCTTAAATGATGTGACTGTAGATGGCCTGAGGTTACAGAGGATGAATGTGAAATATTGGATGCGATAAACATGGGGAGGGATGAAATATTAAGATATTTACCATCTTTGAAAGTGGATAAACTCCCAAGGTCAGATGTAATGTATCCCAGGCTGCTAAGGGAAGCAAGGGAAGAATTGGCAGAGGCTCTGAAAATCGTTTTCTAAACCTCCCTGTCAACTGCTGTGGTATCAGAGGACCGCAGGACAGTTAACATTGTGAGCGTGATTCTCCGGCCTCTCAGCCGCGTGTTTCTCGGTAGCGGGAGGCAGAGGTATTAAAAGCAACATGGTGGCACAGTGGTTAGCACTGCTGCTTCACAGCACCAGGGACCCGGATTCAATTCCGACCTCAGGTGACTATGTGGAGTTTACACATTCTACTTGTGTCAGTGTGGGATTCCTCCGGGTGCTCCGGGTTCCTCCCACAGTCCAAAGATATGCAGGCTAGGTGGATTGGCCATGCTAAATTGCCCCTTAGTGCCCAAAGATGTGTAGGTTAGGTTAAGGGGCTATTGGGATAGGGCAGGGGAGTGGGCTTGGATGGAGTGCTCTTTCAGAGCGTCGGTGCAGACTCGATGGGCCGAACGGCCTCCTTTTGTACTGTCGGGATTCTATGGTGGGAGCCAAGGAAAAGTAACAAGTTGGATCCAAAATTGACCCAGTGGCAAAAAAAAGCAAAGTGTTATGATCAATGGTGCTCAGTAATGGATCCCTTGCTGCTTATCGCATCTATCAGTGATTTGCACCTGAATGTGGGGAGTATGGTTTAAAAAGCTTGCAGATAAGAGGAAAATTGGCCATCCGGTTGATATTGAGGAAGAAAGCTGTAGATTGCAGGCAGATATAAAATCCTGAGGAGACTTGACAGGGTGGATGTGGAAAGGGTGTTTCCTCTTGTGGGAGAATCTAGAACTAGGGGCCACAGCCTACAAATAAGGGGCAAAATTCTCCGTTATCGGCGCAAAGTCCGCCGATCAGCGCAAAAAACGGCGCAAATCCGACTTGCGTCACGTCGGAAAAATGGGTCGAAAGTCTCCGGCCCGAAATGGGCTAGCAGCGACGTAACGGGATCCGCGCTTGCGCACGTGGTTGACGCTGTGCAGCATCATACGCGCCGCACGGCGTGACGGCTCATAAGGCCGCGCTGCTCCCCCCCACCCGATTGGAACACCCGACCGCAACACCCGACTGGATGGCTGGCCGCCGCTCAGCCCCGAGGTTCGAGTCACGGGATGTGGAGGCGCTCCTGGACGCAGTGAAGCAGAGGAGGGGCACCCTGTATCCCGGGCACGGCCGCAGAGTTGCTCGACGCCACAGCCGGCGTCTGTGGAGGGAAGTGGCAGAGGCCGTCACCGCTGCGGCCCTGATACCACGGACAGGCACCCAGTGCCACAAGAAGGTGAACGACCTCGTCAGAGCAGGCAGGGTGAGCCTCCCCATATCGCCCCACCCCCATATCCCCCCTCCCCCATATCCCCCCTCCCCATATCCCCCTCCCCATATCATCCCTCTCCCATATCCCCCCTCCCCCATATCCCCCCTCCCCCATATCCCCCTCCCCATATCCCCCCTCCCCATATCATCCCTCTCCCATATCCCCCTCCCCCATATCCCCCCTCCCCCATATCCCCCCTCCCCCATATCCCCCTCCCCATATCCCCCCTCCCCCATATCCCCCATATCCCCCCTCCCCCATATCCCCCTCCCCCATATCCCCCCTCCCCCATATCCCCCATCCCCATATCCCCCATATCCCCCCTCCCCCATATCCCCCCTCACCAATATCCCCCCTCCCCATATCCCCCATATCCCCCCTCCCCATATCCCCCTCCCCATATCCCCCCTCCCCCATATCCCCCATATCCCCCCTCCCCATATACAACCTCCCCATATCCCCCCTCCCCATATCATCCCTCTCCCATATCCCCCCTCCCCCATATCCCCCCTCCCCCATATGCCCCCTCCCCATATCCCCCCTCCCCATATCATCCCTCTCCCATATCCCCCTCCCCCATATCCCCCCACCCCCATATCCCCCCTCCCCCATATCCCCCTCCCCATATCCCCCTCCCCCATATCCCCCATATCCCCCCTCCCCATACCCCCCTCCCCCATATCCCCCCTCCCCCATATCCCCCATCCCCATATCCCCCATATCCCCCCTCCCCCATATCCCCCCTCACCAATATCCCCCTCCCCATATCCCCCATATCCCCCCTCCCCATATCCCCCTCCCCATATCCCCCCTCCCCCATATCCCCCATATCCCCCCTCCCCATATCCAACCCACCCATATCCCCCCTCCCCCATATTCCCCATTTCCCCCCTCCCCAATATCCCCACTCCCCCATATCCCTCATATCCCCCCTCCCCCATATCCCCCCTCCCCCATATCCCCCCTCCCCCATATCCCCCCTCCCCATATCCCCCCTCCCCCATATTCCCCAACCCCCATAGCCCCCCCATATCCCCCTCCCCTATATCCCCCCTCCCCCATATCCCCCCTCCCCCATATCCCCCCTCCCCCATATCCCCCCTCCCCCATATCCCCCCTCCCCCATATCCCCCATATCCCCCCTCCCCCATATCCCCCCTCCCCCATATCCCCATATCCCCCCTCCCCCATATCCCCCCTACCCCATATCCCCCCTCCCCCATATCCCCCTCCCCATATCCCCCTCCCCATATCCCCCCTCCCCCATATCCCCAAGTGAATCCAGCCCTAACCTTAACCTCTGCAATGCACGCGCAACCGATGGCATGCATTCATATACCTGCCTAACACTGTTGCCTTTTACCCCTGCCACCACCGCGCCCCCCCCCCCCCACAGGAGAAGCGCGCACACAACAATAGGGAGCATGTGAGGACTGGAGGAGGCCCCGCTGATGAGAGGCCACTGACCGAACACGAGGAAAGGGCCCTGGAACTGGCTGGCGGACCTGACGACCGGGAGGTTGCTGATGCAGAGGTCGGGGGCGAACTAGCATGTGAGCCACCGACAGCCCGTCCCCATATCCAGCCTCTCCCTTATATCCCCCTCCCCCATATCACCTGATCACTGCCTGATGTCTAACCATGCATGCTTCATTGTGTATCGCAGGACCAAACGTCCAGGCACCCATCCCCGCAGATGCAGACCGCCCGCAGGATGCCCCTCGGAGGCCACGGGAGACGGAGGGACCCGGACACTCCAGCATGCGACGCCCGCAGGATGCCCCTCGGAGGCCACGGGAGACAGAGAGACCCGGACCCTCCAGCATGCGACGCCCGCAGGATGCCCCTCGGAGGCCACGGGAGACAGAGAGACCCGGACCCTCCAGCATGCGACGCCCGCAGGATGCCCCTCGGAGGCCACGGGAGACAGAGAGACCCGGACCCTCCAGCATGCGACGCCCGCAGGATGCTCCTCGGAGGCCACGGGAGACAGAGAGACCCGGACCCTCCAGCATGCGACGCCCGCAGGATGCCCCTCGCACACCACGGGACACGGACAGACCTGGAGCAACAGGGAGACGACACCCCATCACGTGCGGGAGCGACCACCCAGCGACGAGGGGGGCAGCCACAGGCCCCCGTCACATCCGAGCCAGGACACCACTACCCAGGACACCACTACCCAGGACACCCCTCCCCAGGACACCCCTACCCGGGACAGCACTACCCAGGAAGATAAAATACCGGACAGTGACTCAGAGTGGATGGGTGGAGACGAACCCCCACCCCAAAGTGCCATGGACTCAGAGTGGGACGAAGAGCACGACACAATGCCACTGCTGTCACCAACACCCTCCACCATCGCAGAAACACTCACCTCGGTTGGGCACTTTAGTGATGAGGCGTCTGGTACACTCACTGGTGCGCACAACACAGCCATCCCGGTACAGCAGGTGGAGGTAGGAGCAGCAGAGGGGCCGGGCGGTCGGAGGGCAGCCCAGCCCAAGCGAACATCTGCCGCCCAGATGGATCCCGGGTTCCTGGAGTAACCACACCCACACATAGATCCGATGCAACCACCGACCCGGAGACGAGCGACGAGGGTGACGGCCGGCTTGCGGCGGCTGCAGTCGCAGGTGGAGGAGTCCACCCGCGTCCAGGAGCTGGGAGTGGTGCCGGTCATACGTGCCACCCAGGCCGACACCGCACGGGTGGCGTCCGCGGTGGAGGCAATGGGTGCGACGGTGTCAAACATGGGGAACGGTTTGCGAGGCCTGGGGCTTTCCGTGCAGGCGGCGTCTGTGGCCCAGGACATGGCTGCCCTCTCACAGGAGGCCATGAGCCAGTGCCAGCGCCAGATGGCAGAGGCGCTCAACACCATAGCCCAGTCTCAGCAGGCCATAGCCCAGTCTCAGCAGGCCATGGCCCAGTCTCTGCAGGCCATCGCTGAGGGCATCGGCGCCAGTGGCCATGTGCGAGCCAGCGTCGCACTGTCACAGACAGGGTTTGCCAACCCCCTGGGCTCCATGGCTGCAAACCTGCAGACCCCTGTCGATACCAGCACGGGCCTCCAGGACTGGCAGCGCCAGATGTCGGGGGGGCGTCGGATGGCCAGTCCGTTCGCATCCCCCACCCATGTAGAGGCCTTGGGGCCATCGGGCACCCCGAGGGAGGAGGTGGTGTGGTCCGTCCCGGCTCCCCCTGTAGGGGAGGTCCCGGAACACCGCGACACCTCGGACTCCCCCCCCCTTCCGTCCCAGGTGCATTGGGTGGGCAACGGGCAGGACAGGCTGGCAGCTCGCCATCCCAGTCGCCCGGGCCGCAGCCTGGCCCATCTAGGCCAGGACGCCCCAGGAAACGGCCGCCAAAGGGATCCAGTGTCAGAGGGCAGGAATCACAGGAGTCCACCTCCAGTTCTGCTGTACCATCTGGGGAACCACGTAGACGTAGTCAAAGGGCCCATAAGGCCAAACAATTAGACACTGAGTAAGTTGGCACGGGTGCAGGGCACAGATGAGTTTTAGGGGCTAGGGCACTTGCATGAACTCGTTTGGTTATTAAAGTCAATGTTACACCTACAGAAGCTGCCTTTGTGCTCTGTCCAAAGCGAGCGGGGGTGTCATGTACGTTGAGCGCGAGTGTGTGTGTGAGGGGTGGTCTTACCTCAGCCCCAGGTGAGTCTGCCCCATTCCCCCTGGGCCGCCATCAACATCCCCCCGGGCAGAGGACGGGACCGTGCGCTGCAGTGTCACAGCCGCATGCAGGGATGGTCCGGGTGGATGGTGGTACTGTGGCCATGGGTCAGACATAGTCCAACGATGTGGAGCCAGGAGCTCATCGCAGGGCGGGTTGTCATCATCCTCCATGGCCTGCAATAGACACGCGTCCACCCGCAACTGTGTGAGCCCGGCCCGTTGTGCCGCAGGTGGATCGGCAATGGGAGGGGGTGGTGTGCATGTGGGTGGGGTGGGTGGGGTTGGGGAGGGGGGTGGGGGTGCTGGGTGGGTGGATGGGTGGGGGGTGTGGGTGGTCGGCTGTTGCCATGGTGTGAGGTCTGTGGCCATACTACCCGATTCCCACGCCCATCTAGTCAGTGAAGCGGGCGGCTATCAGTCTGTCCTGTGCCCGCTGGGCCAGCCGGTAACGGTGGACAGCCACCCGCCTGTGTCTACCCCGTCTGCCCTGACCATTACTCCCATCCCCCGCATCTGGGGAGGACTGGGCCTCCTCCTGCTGCTCCTCCACTCCGCCCTCCTCTGCCTGCGGCACATCGCTCCTCTGCTGGGCTATGTTGTGCAGGACGCAGCACACCACAATGATGCGGCCGACCCTATCTGACCGATACTGGAGGGCGCCCCCAGAGAGGTCCAGGCACCTGAAACGCATCTTCAGCACGCCAAAGCACCTCTCTATCACTCCCCTTGTCGCTACATGGGCATCATTGTAGCGGTTCTCCGCCTCATTGCGTGGCCTCCGTATAGGAGTCATCAGTCACGATCGCAATGGGTAGCCCCTGTCGCCCAGCAACCAGCCCCTCAGCCGGGGATGGCATCCCTCGTACATGCCGGGGATGGATGACCGCGACAACACGTATGAGTCGTGTACACTGCCTGGGTAACGGGCGCAGACGTGCAGGATCATCATGCGGTCCCCTTCCTATTAGTGAACACGGCCCTGTTATCTGCAGGTGGCCGCACGGCGACATGCATCCCATCAATCGCGCCCTGGACCATGGGAAACCCGGCCACGGCAGAGAAGCCCACGGCCCGGGCATCTTGGCTGGCCCAGTCCACAGGGAAGCGGATGTAGCGGTGCGCCATGGCATATAGGGCATCTGTCACTGCCCGGATGCACCGATGCACCGATGTCTGCGATATGCCGGACAGGTCCCCACTCGGTGCCTGGAATGACCCCGTTGCATAAAGGTTCAGGGCCACCGTAAACTTGACGGACACGGGGAGAGGGTGACCCCGCCAGTGCCACGCGGTGACAGGTGTGCCAGCAGGTGGCAGATGAGTGCCCCGGTTTCCCGCCTCATTCGGAGTCTCCTCCTGCATTCCTGGTCCGTGAGGTCCTGGTATGACTGCCGACCCCCTCCCCGGCACGGACCCCCCATCCCCCTCCCCGGCACAGACCCCCCAACCTCCTCCCCGGCACGGACCCCCCATCCCCCTCCCCGGCACGGACCCCCCCCAACCTCCTCCCCGGCACGGACCCCCCCCAACCTCCTCCCCGGCACGGACCCCCCCAACTTCCTCCCCGGCACGGACCCCAACCTCCTCCCCGGCACGGACCTCCCACCCCCCTCCCCGGCACGGACCCCCCCTAACCTCCTCCCCGGCACGGACCCCCCTCCCGGCACTCCCCCGGAGCCCAGCCCACTCTAACCACCCCCCCCCCCCCCCCCCCCCCCGCCGCACACACACACACACAACCCGAGACACACCTCTCCCCACACATTCAGTCTGCGGCCACGCCATCGCCTGCCCAGAGCCAACCCCCCAGGCCGTCACTCACCTCCACGCTGGTCGGCGTGACCCTTGAGCACAGGGTCACGCCGATGAAAAGGAGGTTTGATTTACGTCGACGTGAACGGTCATCACGTCGACGGGACTTCGGCCCATCCGGAAGGGAGAATATCGGCAGGCCGAAAATCGGCTGCCTTGCGCAGACCCGTGACATTCTCCGACGGCAGCGGTGACATTAACGCCCCGCTGACTTTTCACCCTTCGGAGACTTCGGCAACAGGCGGGGGCGGGATTCACGGCGGCCAACGGCCATTCTCCGACCCTCTGGGGGGTCGGAGAATGACGCTCAAGGGGTTATCCATTTAAGGCAGAAATTAGGAGAAAAAAAATTCTCTCAGAGGGTTGTGAGCTTTGGTTGAGAAAGCTGGTTGAGGCAGTGCCTTTGAATATCTTTAAGGCAGAGGTAGATATATTCTTGATGAGCAAGGGGGTGAAATGTTATTGGGAATAGGCAAGCATGTGGAGAAGAGGTTAAAATTAGATCAGCCATGATCTTATTGAATGGCGAAGCATGCTCGAGGGGCCAAATGACCTCCTACTGCTCCTAATCCGTATGCTCCTATGTAAGATATCAGTGGACTGATCAGGTGGGCAGGAAAGTGACAAATGGAGCTCAATCCAGAGAAGTGTGAAGTAATGCATTTGGTGAGGATGACCAAGGCAAGGGGATGCACAATAAATTGTCTGCTTTTGAGGAATGTAGAGGGACAGAGGGACCTTGGACTGACAAATGTTGAATTCTTTACCCGTCAGTCTGGCCTCAATAAAACTCGAGATGGATTTGTAGGCATAGTATTATTTATTTTTAACCAACTTGCAAGTCTGACTCGCTTCTCAGGGCCACAGAACACAGAACCAGTTTCCTGGAGCCCTTGGAAATGAATGAGGAAGGAGACAAAGGGATCTCTGCAAATACATTCAAATGGCATCAAGTTTCACATACACGATTCCCATAGGTCATCCTATACCCCTCCTGACCTGGCCATACATCCTAATTGGCTCACTTCTCATTCCTTAACCGTGGCCTCTTGTTACCCAGCATCCTTTTCTCCTCCTCTACCAGACACCCCTCCCCCTTCCTTGCCATGCTTTCTGAAATCCTTTGCCTGTGAACTCACTAGAATTAGACCAGCCTACATCTACATTACTAATATATTTAAAGTAACTATTTTATATCACATTCGTCATTCCCTCCTTTTATCATTTCATGATAACCTATCTATTCAATCCGTAGCTACAGCCCCTCATCTAAAAAGATTTGCGCTGCATTTCCAATTCCTGTTGTAGCCCCCCTTCATCCGCTGCACCCTCGTGGATCCTAACAGCCAAGATTCTAGGGGCGTCTATCTGTTCCAGTGCACCCTGCATTCTACCCATCACGCATTTAAGGATGGCCAGGCCCACAAAGCTGCAGCCGAGTGCCACTGCTAAATACATGGCCATATTTATCAACCAGTTCTTCCAACATCCAAATCCCCAGTTACCCCAAGAGCCAGGGTCCTGCATTCCGTCCAGGTGATTCCGTATGCGATCCATAAATTTAGTGATGTTAACGGTTAGGTCTTGAACTCCCATGATACACTTGCCCTGCACTATGGTGCATACCCCACCCTCACGGGCCAGAAGATAGTCAAGAGCATACCGGTTCTGCATTGCAAACAACCGCAGCTGAGACAATTCCTTGGTTATTGCCCCGAGGGCTCCCAAGGTTTCGTTTCCCAGGATGGTAAGGCCACAAATAAAATAATTCCTATCGCTAACCGCCAAGGAACCCCCACACCTCCCAGTGGCAAGGCGCTCAGAATTCCCCACCCGGCTGAGTGGCCCCGGTTGGGTGCGAGAACCTGAGGTTTTTTCTAGTTCTCGCAGAATTCAGCTGAAACTGCCCGGCGTGCTAACTGATTATGCAGCATCCACACCGAGGGGCAGGGAACTGTGGTAGGGACTAGAGTCCCAATAGCAATTTGGCGGGGAAATGGGGGTGACAAAACATTGGTCGTTGTGCCATTAAAAGTTATATTCGTTTCCACCTCTACCAGCAAACAGCCGTACCCGTCACTGCCGAAACCATTCTCGTACGACCGGGAGTCCCTATTGGGAGTGAAGTGGCTAGGTATGTACGCCCTCCACCATTGCAGCCTATCATACTGTGAGTGGGAATTATCCCGAGGAAGGGGAAGGCAAATAGCCGGTGGTGCTGAACCCGGATCGTAAGGAAGAGTGACTTGCTCGGGCGGTGGCTCGGAACGCTGACAATGAACCACCGTTTGGGGAGTGCCCCAAAGCGGTGAAACAGAAAATAACCTAGACACCGCTGCGGGGTTCGGGTAGCAGACAACCCGTCCCAGGCCATACAAGCGGTGGTAAATCTGGTAGAAGAGATTCATACTACCCGGATTTTCCTCAGTCTGGGCCCTAAATGAATTAAGTGTATCTCCTGATAACCTACGTTCTAGTTGTACTCCCCTCCTTTCACGCCCCGTCCTCTCTCTAGTCCCCCTCTCTCTCTCACAACCTCTTCCTACCCTCTCCTGACGGTCTGATTTCACCTTTATGGCAGCAATCTTAACACATCCGAAATCAAATTTACATGTACTCCAAAACAAGGCAATGTCCATGTAATGTTCCCTTCCCATCGCCGGGACCGGTGCAATTGCTTCATGAGTCCTGCATTGTCAGTTAACCTGATTCCATGAGTTGATACCATGTCCTCGTATACGGGGGCAGCGAAGAACATCACCTCTGCAAAAACGAAATGTCCTTGTAGTTTGGTTGGGGTTACAGATGTAGATGATATTTCCCTTTTCCATGTCCATCGCTGATGTCACTCCAAGCGAGGTGAGGCCGAAGATTACACAGGCGGTGTGTAGCCACCCCATCATGCTTCACACCTGTAAAACAGCGTTGGGGAAGGGAGGCAGGTTAGTAACCGACCTTTTTACAGTGGTAGAGGTGGACCCAATTTACAGTGGTGGAGGTGGACCCAAGCACTCCACCCCTCCACTTTAACTGCAGTGGGGGTGGTAAGGAGAACTTGGAAGGGCCCCTCCCATCGCGGCCCCGACCCTTTCCAAGTCCAATTTTTTGACCACGACATAATTACCGGGCTGCACTGAAAGTGAGCTAGGTAATGGGGGCGGTGGAGGGTGAGCCGCGCGGACCTGGCCATGGAGATCCTTGAGGACCTTAATGAGGGCTAGAACATAGGTGGTCATTTCTTCAGTCATATGGTGAAACTGAACCAGTCTGGGAACATGCAGGCTCCAGGGAGTTCTAAGGGGCCTGCCATAAAGGATCTCGGCAGGAGAGAGCCGGGCCGGCCCCGCAGCTGGAAGAGGTCAACGGGGAACAACTTAAGCCATGTCAGTCCCGTGTCTGCTCTTAATTTAGCCAATTTAGTTTTGAGGGTCTGATTGTGTCTCTCCACCAACCCGGCCGCTTGCGGCCTGTACGCACAGTGTAACTGCTGGCGTATGCCCAACTGGGAGCAGAACTCCTTGTTAATCTGTCCAATAAAATGAGGCCGGTTGTCAGAACTTAACTGAGCTGGTATACCAGTAGCAGCTTTATTATCGGTAGTTGGATACGCCTCGACCCATCTGCTGAACACATCCACAATGACCAAAACATATTTATAACATTGACAACATTGACACCTTTCCAACTCAATGTAATCCATTTGGAGCGTCTCAAAGGGACCACTGGGCAACGGGGTTTGCCTCATGCCACAAGGGATACCTTTGCCGGTGTTATTTTGCTGACAAATCAAACACCGATTACTGATACTCTGGGCCAACCCCTGCATTTTAGGGTGCCACCAAGTGTCCAGCAACAAATCACTAGTCCCCCGAGCCCCACAATGAGTTGCAAAGTGTACATATTCGATGACCCATAAAGCCAGTACATCAGACATACAGGTCTGATGTGCTGGCGTGGTCCATAAAGAGGAAACAGATTCATATGTACAACCTAACCGTTTCCACATTTGTTGATTACTCTCAGGAGCATCCTCCTGTAACCTTATGACGTCTTGGATGGTTGGCATTGGCTTGTCAGAAGCAGACCTATTTATAGCAGATCGTTTAGTGTGCTATAACATTTTAGGCACCATCACTTGCTGAATTTGCGTGGCTGTCCGCGCTGCACAATCTGCTTGTTCATTACCAACGTCAACTGGGGTCTTACCGTTTGTATGGGCAGCGCATTTAATAACGGAAATCTGAGCGGGCATAAGGAGGGCCTGTAATAGGTCATTAACCGTGCCGGCCGAGGTAAAGAATCCCCTATTCTTCCAGAGTTGTCCGAAGTCATGAACTACCCCGAAGGCATATCGGGAGTCAGTGTAAATATTTACCCGACGATCTGCCCCAAGTATACATGCACGGGTGAGGGCAAAACGTTCGGCTTGTTGGGCTGAATAAGGGGTCTGAAAAGCGGCCGCTTCTAGGATCAGACCATCCTGATCTACGATTGCGTAACCGGACAGTCTCTGGCCAATGGGGCTTGTTAATGCACTGCCATCAACATACATAATCATGTCAGGTTGTTCTAACGGAATATCACTCAGATCGTCCCTTATTGTGATAGTTTCCTGAATCAAGGCTAAACAGTCGTGGCCAGGTGCGTCTTCATGGACAGGGGGACCGCTAAGAAAACAGGCTGGACTGATAGTGGTACAGTATTTAAATGTCAGACATGGATTGTTTAAAAGGTATATTTCATACCTATTCTGACGAGCTGCGGTAAGATGCTGAGTCTCCAGTTGCCCCAGTAGTGCGATGACCGAGTGGGAGCTATACACCGTAATATCCTGTTGGAGAGTTATATTGGCAGCAGCCTGCAAACTATTGTATATCGCTGCCAAGATCTGGGTGCAAACAGGGTGGCCCAACGCCACTGGATCAAGTTTGGAAGAGTAATATGCTACGGGCCGGTGCTTGTCCCCACGTTGCTGGGTGAGTACCACTGTTGGACATCCTTCCAGAACAGTACAGTATATCTTGAACAGTCGGTCGTACAAGGGCCTACCGAGAGCTGGTGCTTGTAACAAGGCCTGCTTCAGGCAACGGAACGCTTCGAGTGCCTCGGTGGTGAGAGTAAAATTCCCCCCTTCACTAGTGTAAGGCGTCAGCAGCTTTGTACAGACAGCGATGTTTGGTATCACTGCCTACCCTTCCCATAGGCCTCAGATCCTTGGCATGGTACTGGTCGTGGACCTGACGTGTAATATGAGGGCCTACAGAAGCTGACTGTGGCCATAAATGTGGTGGTATTGTAACAAAATCGGCTGTACCTTCTTTTCCCGTGACTGTGGCTGTAACCTTGACTGGCCATTCGGTCCCAATTAACGGCTGGTATTTGTCCTCCAACTCCCTGTTTTGTCCGGTTCTGTCATAGGCCAGGGTAACGTGATGCAGTGAATATTCAATGTCTAACGTCCACCACTGGGGAGTGATAGAAATATAGCAGTGTTGTCCCATCCTCAATGATTGATCCATTACCCCTTCGTCTCCGCACTCTAGCTGTAGCTGGAAGATACACAGTAATTCTCTGGCCAACAAGTTACAGTCCAATCCAGTAGTCACCACAAACTGATGTTACAGCATCAGGGTTTGATATTTTCCTGATCGGCAACTGTCTCAGAGTCTCACTAGGGGGCGCTCTAGCGGATTCCTCTGGTTCTTCAAAGACTTCGACGTCTTTCCCTTCCACTAGAGGGAGCACCAGCTCCTCAGAACCATTCCCATCCTCTTTCTTTGTTCTCATACTTTTCTATCCTACCATATCGGTCTGAAGGGATCTAGGTGGTATGCGTGATTGTTTCTGGACAGGATCAGAAACAATTGTCTCTCTCATTGTCCGAGATCGTGTCCTAGAGCTAACTGGGGTTGTTGAACAGAGCTCCCCTTCTCTAACAGACAGTGAAGATGCTGAAATAGGACCCAACTATCAACCGAAGGGGCTGGAGAGGCTGGCATGATTTGAATCTAAATTATGATACCCTGGGGGTTCCGGAATTAGTGCAGACAATGCTACTGGTGCAGTCGGGACTCTAGCCGACATGGTCCAATTTTCTAGGTCCTCATCTGCTTCTGTCAATGCAAGGCCAGCCATTGAACTACGTAGCCCATTTTTAAAAAAACTCGAGTCCACCCTCTCTTTGCTTGCGCTTTTTTTTTTTGAATGCACACTCCTTTTTCAAGATCTCCAGAGTTTTCTGGTTCCCCCTTTCACTAATTGGAATCCCCATTTTAAGGGCATTTTCTTGCCAACTTAATAACATGATCTTATCCCTCTCGTGTTGACAATATTGTCTCCATAATCTAATTAACTCTTTAGCTTTCATACTTTGGCTCTCTTTTTTAAAATTTCTTTTTATTTGCCTATTTATAACCAATGGCAATTTTTGCTACTTGGCGAAATTATGTAAAAGGTTTTAACAGTGTTCTTTCAAAACTTAAAATGTTTAAAAATTCAAATTCAATTACTGCAACCTGCAAGCTTAGCTCTGATCTCAACTCAGAACTGAATTTATGATTTGCTTAACACAAACTTGTATAACTTTTACAGCTTAATTAATTCTTTATCTTAACAATTTTTCTTTTAACAAGTTTTTCTTACATTCACAAAAATGTTGGCTGCTATCAATGAGGGAGCAGTTAGCTGCGGTGATTTATACCGGAGCAAAGTCAACTGTCATCTCCAGATTTACACTTTTTAAAATGGTGTCAGTGAGTTTCTTTAAGTTTCTATTAATTCACAAATAAAATGAGATAAACATTATTTCAAGTAATTCAAACTTAAGATCCTGGCAATTTCAATCAATTGCTTGCTAAAATAATTAACTTTTGTCAAAGAGGTGGAGAAATCCACTGGTTTCCTTTAATTAATTCAAAACCTAACTTTGCTGAAGTTTCACTGACTCGAAAGAAAGGTATCCAATGACACCACAAGCTGCCTGTTATCTCAAGGCCCGTGTGAGAAGCACTGTTTGTAGTCATTAACTTTGGCTGCTGCTGTTAACCCTTTGAGAGGCTTCTGCTTTAACTAACATGCAGCATCCAGTTCTATGGGTGTTCTTTTGTTTTGAAATTTATCCAAACATTTCCCCAAAATCTCGAACTAGTCCTCAAGACTGCGTTTATTGCCACTACAGTCCAAGGATACAATTTTAGTTTAATCAACTATAGATTTAAAAACACTCTTGGAACTGAACCCTCCTCTCTCTGAGGTCCCATCAGTTCATCAAAACACTCACACACTCTTGGAACTAAACCCTCTTCTCTGAGGTCCCATCAGTTCATCAAAACACTCACACACTCTTGGAACTAAACCCTCCTCTCTAAGGTCCCATCAGTTCATCAAAACACTCACACATGGAATTAAACCATCAATTTTGATGTCCCATCAATTCCAAAAATAACCCAAAACCGAACTATCAATTATGATATCCTATCAGTTAAATTTTCTAATCCCCAGACTGACTTTTGATTTCGTCGAGACGATCTTTCCATACCAACCGCGAGTGACCAGACCAATCAGACCATAAGAAGAGGGGAAAATCAATGTGTGTCATTTTCCAGCTACACACATTGAGGGCCCGTTTCCATTTTCCTTGTCCAAAATCAGTCTAATTCTGATTTCGTAGTTGGTCGATAACCGTCTGGAGAAATCCCGGGTTTCCAGCACCAAATGACAAATGTTGAATTCTTTACCCCTCAGTCTGGCCTCAATAAAACTCGAGATGGATTTGTAGGCATAGTATTATTTATTTTTAACCAACTTGCAAGTCTGACTCGCTTCTCAGGGACACAGAACCAGTCTCCTGGACCCCTTGGAAACAAATGAGGAAGGAGACAAAGGAATCTCTGCAAATACATTCAAATGGCATCAAGTTTCACATACACGATTCCCATGGGTCATCCTATACCCCTCCTGACCTGGCCATACATCCTAATTGGCTCACTTCTCATTCCTTAACCGTGGCCTCTTGTTCCCCAGCATCCTTTTCTCCTCCTCTACCAGGCATCCCTCCCCCTTCCTTGCCATGCTTTCTGAAACCCTTTGTCTGTGAACTCACTAAATTAGACTGGCCTACATCTACATTACTGTAACTAATATATTTAAACTAACTATTTTGTATCACATTCGTCAGGACTATCTGTCCACAAGTCCTTGAAGGTAGCAGAACAAGTTGATAAATGGTTGTTGGCCCAGCTATAGAGTATAAAAGCAGGGAAGTTACACTGGTTATTGTTGTGTTATGCTTCTTCATGTAGCATAAGTGCTTCCTTGATGTATGCTCTGACAAAGGAAGGTTCAGACTTGGAGATAGGTTTAACACATTTATTAAACAGTTAACAATTCTCCTACTTGTGTTCGACTCTCCTGCTAATCTTACTATAGTAACTCAATCTAACTAACCAGTCTGCTCTAAACCATGTGGTGGGTGTGATGCTTCCTGATCTGCCCCTGTGTCTCTCACTGTGTGTCGCCTAAGGAAAGAGAAAGAGCATGTGTGCCCTGTCCTTTTATATGGGTAGCTCCCTTGTGGTAGTGTCACCTCTGGGTGTGTCTTGACTGCCCATTGGTCACGTCCTATCTTACTGACCTATTGGTTGAATGTCTGTGTGTCATGATGTCTCTGGTGCTCCCTCTAGTGTTTATTTAGTCCTAGTGTATTTGCATTAACCCCTTGTGTATTTACAGTGATGCATATCACCACATCGCCCCTTTTTATGTGTTACATATTTTCTGCACAGTGTTAAAGAAAATTGAACAAAATAGGTAGATAAGTGATGACATGTACAAGTCATGATGACAGTGATGATTATACAATACCAAATAATATGTATGAGTCCAAAGTTCATGAATTAATATGGTTGAATGGCTTTCATGTGTTGTTATTGAAGTGTTGACGTTGATGTTGTCATTCCCTGGTAAACATCATCAGTGTCCCTGTGCTTAAGGAACCAAGAAGTCATCAGGAGGTGTGCAAACGGTCAAAGCACTTTGTTGTCTGACTTGGATTCTTTTTTTCTATGCTTGTGGTAGCGATGCAGTATGTAATCTGTGTCGTCCGGCCTGGACTGTTTCTTGTGATTGCAATGTTGATGCAGTATGTCATCTGCCTAGAAAGCTGGTTTGCTTGTTCGTAGTGGAGCAAACTCATCTGCCTTGAAAGCTGGCTTACTTGTTTGAAGTGGAGCAAACTTGGATTGGTGAGGTTTGCTGACATGCCATGGTATAGCTGTAGTCTTGCCAGCGTTAGGAGCCTGTGCTATTACATTGTCCTGCATTTTCAGAGTTGTACCATGTTGTACCAGTCGTTGTTCCGGTGTTGCTGGTTTTGTCGTGCTTGTTGTTGACGTTGGTGCCGTTGGTACGCTTCTTGTTACTGTCTTTGATGTGTTTTTCATGGGTTTTGTTGTTGTTGCGCTCAATGACCACACCGAGTGGAGAATTCGAGTCCTTCACAAACTTACTTGTGTCAGTGTCCTTTGTGGCATCTGCTGTTTCATTGAGTGTGCCATCTCTGATTCCTCGGCGCTCCCCATCTGGAGTCATGTCCGGTTCACTTGAATCATCTTCGGCTTGTCGATGCTCCCCGTCTGGAGTCCTTTCTGGTTCACCTGAATCAGCTTTGGTTTCTTGGCACTCCCCATCCGGAGTCATTTCAGGCTCACTTGAATCATCTGAGGTGTCTTGATGCTCCCCGTTCGGAGTCAAAACGTTCAGGAATGCATTTTCTTGTGGAGAGGCTCGAGTGGACGAGGTTTGAATTAACGGGGTGTTACCGGAGTCATCAGTAGCCTCACTTATGATTATCGAGTGCCTCTGTACATACTAGCTGAGGTCTGTCAGTCTCGCTGAGATGTCGCACATCTTGTATGGGAATTGTGACGCCTTCGTCACTTGTCGCACATGCAGTGGGTAGACATTCAGTGTCTTCTTGCTGGTTAAATGGGCTGGGTAGACTGTCAGAGTCTTTTTGTTGTTCACGTGAGCATGGTAGACTGTCATAGTCGTCTTGCTGTGCACTTGAGAGTGGCAGACATGCACCGTCTGCAGCTGGTTGCTCAGTTAAGGTTGCTAGACCTTCATGGATTTGTTAACGCAAGGGCTGTGCTCTGGAGTCTTGTGTTGCTTCCATCGTGGAGTCTGTCAACGAGCTCGCTGTGGAGGCTTGTATCACTCTCTCTGTGGAGTCTGGCATCGTTCCCTGTGTGGAGTCATGCAGTGGTCTCGCTGTGGAGTCGATCTGTGCGCTCTCAATGGAGTCGTGCAGTGGTCTTGCTGTGGAATCTATCATCACTCTCTGTGTGGAGTCGGGGACTCTTTGTGGTGCGTGAACCACTCTACGTGATGCGTGGACCACTGGCGTGGCGTCAGGCCGCTCTCTGTGGGCTTGTACCGCTCTCTGTCTCTTGGCATCAGGCCGCTCTCTGTGAGATTGTACCGCTCTCTGACTCTTGCCATCAGGCTGCAGCAGAATCCTGTACTTCTGGGTTGGGATGTCGTCTGTGCTGGGCTGAGGATCCTCAAATCCAAAGAACTCATCCATGTCTGTGTCAGATTCTTCACTGTACAACACATCTCATTGCGGTTCGGATTTGGTACTGAGGTTGCCACGTCGAATGATGAAATCATCTTCCGAGTCATAGTCTTCAAGGACCATATCATCACTTTATGTGTCGGAGCTATCATTTTGCTCGCGATGCCCAAAGAAGTAATCAACGTCTGAGTCGTAGTCTTCAAGGACCAAATCATTTCTTAGGGCAGTGCTAACTGCTTGTTGCAGGGTTCTGCGGAGGGTACTTTCAGCTACTGGTCGAAGTTCAGGCATTGTGCTGTCGTTCCAGGTGAAAGAATTGTGTTTAACGGCTTTAAATCTTTTTTTTGTTACTGTTTTGGGACATTTCCCCTTCAAGTGGGCGTGGTCCGGGGCCTCTGACGTCATGATGCTTGTGACGTAGAGCGTAGGAATGGATTGCGCATGCGCATATCGCTGTTCCTTTACTTTGCGCTCTTTGCGCAACTGCGCATGCACAGCTACTCGCGCATGTGCAAAACACTGTTTTGCCGGTTTTCGTCTTCTGGGGAACTGCACATGTGCGGCTCCTTTCCCAAGATGGCTGCCAATCGAAACTGCCATTTTCTGCATTTACAGGCCTACCTTCGCCTCGTGGAGAGTATTGGCCCCTCTTTTACCGTTCCCTCTTGTGTTTTCCTCGCAGTATGTTTGAAACATTTCCAGGACTGTCTGGAAGTCTCTCTTGTCTTGCCCTTTGGAGTACTTGAAGGTCTTGAAGATTTCTGCTGCAATAGTGAGCAAGAGCTTTATTTTCTCTGCAACCGCCATGCCATCTAGGTCGGACGCTACCAGGTAGATCTCAAATCTCTGTTGGAATGAACACCAGTTGGCACTGAGATTACGGTGGTACCTGAGCTGCTGAGGAACCAGAATCTCAAACATCTTGCCTGGGTGCTGTTGCTGGTAGTCACGGATTTGTTGAGTTGAACTATGTAGATTTAACAGGCACTCACTGGTACCATGTTGTGTTATGCTTCTTCATGGAGCATAAGCTGCTTCCTTGACATATACTCTGACAAAGGAAGGTTCAGACTTGGAGATAGGTTTAACACATTTATTGAACAGTTAACAATTCTCCTACTTGAGTTCGACTCTCCTGCTAATCATGCTGTAGTAACTCAATCTAACTAACCAGTCTGCTCTAATCCATGCGGTGGATGTGACGCTTCCTGATCTGCCCCTGTGTCTCTCACTGAGTGTCGCCTAAGGAAAGAGAAAGAGCATGTGTGCCCTGTCCTGTTATATGGGTAGCCCCTTGTGGTAGTGCCACCTCTGGGTGTGTCTTGACTGCCCATTGGTCGTGTCCTATCTTACTGACCTATTGGTTGAATGTCTGTGTGTCATGATGTCTCTGGTGCTCCCTCTAGTGTTTATTTAGTCCTAGTGTATTTGCATTAACTTCTTGTGTATTTACAGTGATGTATATCACCACAGTTTTATTAGTTATACAGGGAGGTCATACTGGTACTGCATAAAGCACTAGTTGTACAGCAACTAAATTCCTGTATTCAGTTCCGTTTACCACATTTCAGGGAGGGTATTATCACATGAGGGAAGAGATTGATGAGGATGTTGCCTGGAATGATGAATCTTAGATTTGAAGAAAGATTAGATAGCTGTGATTTTTCGAAGGCCAAGGAGAGATTTAACGAGGGGTCAACAATCAGGAGGCACAGGCTTAAATACATAGAAATACACATAAAAGAGGGGCAAGGCTGGAGGGGCTCCCATTTAAAACGGCCCAGAACAGATTCCGTTACCTGGGGATCCAGATAACCAGAGAGTGGACACAGATCCACAAGTGCAACCTGACCAGCCTGGTGTAGGAAGTAAAAAAGGACCTACAGGGGTGGGGCTCCCTCCCACTCTCCATGGTGGGGAGAGTGCAGAAGATAAAGTGAATGTACTGCCGAGGTTCCTCTCCCTGTTTAGATCCTTACCGATCTTCATTTCCAAGGCCTTTTTCCAAAATGTAAACAGTCTAATCATGGCGTTTGTGTATGGGGAGGGGTAAGAACCCGTGAATCCCCAAGCCAACACTGCAAAGAAGGAAAATGAAAGGGGGCTTGGCTTTATCAAACCTACAATACTACCACAGGGCAGCAATGGCAGAAAGAGTGAGGGGATAGGTACACGAACCCGGCACAGATTGGATACAGGTGGAGGAGGCCTCCTGTAAAGGACGCTCCGGACCCTGTCTACAGCAGCACTCCCATCCCCTTCAACAAGATACACAACAAGCCCAGTGGTAGCGGCCATGCCGAGAACGTAGGCCCAACTGAGACAACACTTCGGACTAAATAAAATGTCCCCCATGGCCCCCATCTGTGGCAATCACAGATTCCCCCAGCCATGCTAGACACCACCTTTAAATGATGGAGGCGGGACGGGAGCACACTGACTGTCGGGAATTTTACGTAGACACTGGATGAACTGACAAGGAAGCGGAAACTAACAAAAGGACAGGAAATGAGACACCTCCAAATAAAGCACTTCCTATGCAAAAAGACAGCAGAATACCCTGAGCCCCCACAAACCACACCACTAGAGGACCTGATAGGCACAAGCAGCAAGGAAGGGGGACTATGTGGGAAAATATATGGACAGCTACTGGACAGAGCTCGAACACCACTTGACGAGGCCAGGCAAAAATGGGAGGACGAATTGGGGACAGAGGTATGGTGGGTACTCTGGAGCGAAGCACTGAGCAGGGCTAACTCCACCTTCTCCTGCACAATGCTCAGCCTAATGCAGCTCAAAGTGGTGCACAGAGCGCACCTGACCAGAACCAGAATGAGCAGGTTCTTCCCGGAGGTGAAGGACAAATGTGAGCGGTGCCAGAGGGGCCCGGCCAACCACACCCACATGTTCTGGGCTTGCCCCAAGCTTGCTGGGTTCTGGACAGCCTTCTCCGACTCAATATTGAAGGTTGTGGGGGTGAGGGTGAAGCCATGCCTGATAGTGACAATCTTCGGGGTACCGGAGCAGCCAGAGTTACATATGGGAAAGGGGGCCAACGCCCTCGTTTTCGCTTCCCTAATCGCACAGCGGAGAATCCTGCTCGGCTGGCGATCGGCAGCACCACTCAAAGTTGCAGACAGGCTCGCTGACCTCTCGGGATTTCTCCACCTGGAGAAGGTTAAGTACGCCACCCGAGGGTCAGAGGAAGGCTTCATGGATACTTGGGGGCAGTCCAGAGGGCAGCGAAATGTATATAGGGTCGATTAAAAGAAAGACAAAATAAACCTTTGTGTACAATAAAGTAAATTAACGCGGGTAAGAAAAATGTGATATTTGTAAACAATTGTGTATATACATGAGAAATGCCAATAAAAAGATTTTAAAAAGACACACATAGAAAATAGAAGCAGGAGGAGGCCATTTGGCCCTTCGAGCCTGCTCCACCATTCATTATGATCATGGCTGATCATCAAGTTCAATACCCTGATCCCACATTCCCCCATATCCCTTGATCCCTTTAGCCTATATATAACTCCTTCTTCAAATTACACAATGTTTTATCCTAAACTACCTTATGTGCTGTTAAATTCCACAGATTCACCACTCTCTGCATGAAGAAATTTCTCCTCACCTCAGTCCTAAAAGAATTGCTCCTTATCCTCAAACAATGACCCCTAGTTCTGGACCCCTCCCACCATCGGAAACATTCTTTCTGAATCTACCCTGTCTAATCTTATTTGAATTTTATAAGTTTCTATGAAATCCCCCCTCACTCTTCTAAATTCAAGTGAATGCGAGAAGAAGGCATGGAGTGAAATGATTATGCTATCAGCAGTCTTTAAATCATAGAACCATAGAATCCTACAGTGCAGAAGGAGGCCATGCAGCCCAGCGTGTCTGCACCGACCCTCTGAAAGAGCACCCAACCTAGGTACACTGCCCCACCCTATCTCCATAACACCACCCAACCTGCACATCATTGGACACTAAGATGCAATTTATCATGGCCAGTCTACCTAACCTGCACATTGTCATGGGGATGTTACTTTAAGAAATGCTTGTCTTCCCAAGTGGCTGCAGTGATGTCAGTGTGTGGGTGGAGCTGGGCTTTGGCTCTACTTTACTTTCATTTTGAACTGGAAGCTGTTTTTGGCTCTGAGTTTTAGTTTCGTTTTCAGTTGGGGAGCTGCATCCAAACCAAGAAGCTGTATTTTGGTCTCTCTCTCTCTGCATGCTAAAGAATGTCTCCGGATCACTTGATAATTTCAAAGTAATACCTGTTTCTGTAAGGAATGCAAACCTGCTGTTTTTGCAGGAAAAAAGGGTGCTTGGCTTATGAATGTTGTTAAGAGAGTTACTAAGGGTTATCTATAGAGTACTGTATCTTTGCGGGGGTATCAGTGTTGGCAGTTGATAAGATGTTTACTAAGTGTTTATAAAATGTTAACTGGATTCATCGAATAAACATTGTTTTAGGGGCAACACGGCAGCATAGTGGTTCGCACAGTTGCTTCACAGCTCCAGGGTCCCAGGTTTGATTCCCAGGCTTGGGTCACTGTCTGCACGTTCTCTCCATGTCTGCGTAGGTTTCCTCCGGGTGCTCCGGTTTCCTCCTACAGTCCAAAGATGTGCAGGTTAGGTGGATTGGCCATGATAAATTGCCCTTAGTGTTCAAAAAGGTTGGGTTGGGTGGGGTTACTGAGTAACGGGGAGGGTGGGGGTGTGGACCTTGGGTAGGGTGCTCTTTCCAAGGGCCGGTGCAGACTCGATGGGCCCAATGACCTCCTTCTGCATTGTAAATTCTATGACATTGTTTTGTTTAAAAATACTTAAGATCTCTGTTGCATCACACCTGGAAAGTGGGCCCTTGTGCTCCTCACAACCTAAATCGATTCAAAGTTGCAGGTCAGGTGAACTCCATGGGATACTTTGGTGTTCTCTAAACCCTGTCCCATAACAACATCTTTGGACTTGGATCAGGAGTGCACTGCCTGAGAGCAGGGTGGAGACAAAGTCACTTGTTATTCGCAAAACGGATTTGGATAAGCGCCTGAAGCGAAAAGAAATCGAAGGGTTAAAGGGAAAAAGCGGGGGGAGTGGCCTTGGCACTTACAGAGGTCCAATACGGATACAATGGGCTGAATGGCCGCTTTCTGTGCTGGAACCGTTTGATGATTCCAAGATCATTTTATTTTGGTTGATAAGCCATCATTTTACCTGGTGTCGGTTCCTGATAAGCTAAGCTTCTGAACAAGACACTTGACAATCTCTGTGTTTCATGCCCCAATAACACATCACAACGAGTGACGTTTTCTATTCACTTCCACTGTTTCAGTGGCCCCTTGCAGACCTTGATTGATTGGGATTAGTTTTGCTCATATTATCAAGCTGGTGTAAAACTGAACCAATGACCCTTATTCCTGGCAGCATGTGTCATATTTTATTCTGATGAATAATGTATGGATACTCGATTATAGAAGGCGAAGCAAGAATCCATTATAGATGAGATTGATTATCAAGATACTCCAAATGCTGCAATTTCACTAAATTCATAAGTAATTCCCATCTCCTGCACGACAATACCCAAACACATTAATGTTTGCAAGTATCCTAAACAATTTCCCGAAGGACCTTCTCTATTTTAATCCCGATCAGTGGCGCTTTCCAAAGATAGATTTAATTTGTCATTTTCCCCCGGCAGATAGATTGTAAAAAATGGACTTGACTTTACACAGACACACAAAAATGTCCCAGAGATATTTCCAGCCAGTCTATGGGCTGGGACGCTAACGAGCACAACAGCCCCACAACTAGAAATGAAATGTCGAGCTTTTCTTATTTATTCATTTCTCAAAAATTCCAATTAAGGGGCAATTTAGCGTGGCCAATCCACCTGCCCGGCCCTTCTTGGGTTACGGGGGTGAGGCCCACACAGACACGGGGAGAATGTGCAAACTCCACACGGACAGTGACTCGGGGCCAGGATCGAACCCGGGTTGGCACCGTGAGGCAGCAGTGCTAACCACTGCGCCACCGTGCCGCCCCATGTGGAGCTTTTGTGCGGGTGCATTTGATGAAGAAGGCACTAGGAAAAATGTCTATTCTCCTTCTACTTCAGATGGAGATGAAGACCACTTGGTCCATTCAGTCTATACTCTGCTGCCACAGCGCGAGCTCTACACACTGTAGTAAATCATGTCACCTCATTTTCTTCCCTTAGGGTTGCCAACTGCAGTTGGATGTATTCCTGGAGATTTCACCCTTTAAGCTCCAACAGCCCTGCCTGGTTAAAAGGATTCGGCCCTCCATGTCCAGTTTATTTAAAATCGTGAACAAACAGAAAGGCTGTGGAAGGCAGGAGAGATGAAATCAAAAAACAAAAGGGTTAACGTGCAAGAAAAAAGCGGGTGATAGTGGTCCAAGAAAAGAAAGGAAAAATGGTCTAGACGAACTGTAAACACTAACAGCAAAGGCATTACCAATATCTTACACCCAGTAAAATATGAGTAGTGGTTATAGTCGGAAGTTATTGAACTGCATGTTGAGGCTGAAAAGTACCTGATCAAAAGATGAAGCGCTGCTTTTGCGAGCTTCTGTTGAACTTCATTGGAACCGTGCAGGAGGCCGAGGACAGAGAGATTGGAATGGGTAGTGTGGCGGAGAATTAAAATGGGAAGAGGCCAGTCGTTCAGTGATACATTTTTGTGGAGGTGTTTGACAAAGTGATCACTCAACTTGCAACTGCGCTCCCCAGTGAAGCAGAGACCACACTGTGAGCAATTAATTCAGAGTATCAAATTGAAAATGTAAATCATTATTACAACTGGAAGGAGTGTTTGGGCCTTGGATGCGGGAAGCAAAAGTGCAGGTTTGGCCTCTCCTGTGCTTGCATGGGAAGGTGCTGTGGAAAGGGGAGGAGGGGTTGAAGATAATAGAGGAATGGATTGATGTGTCATGGAGTCTATGGCCGGGATTCTCGGAGTCCGCGCTGTGCAGTCGGAGAATCGCCGGGGGCATGGGAGATTCCCGCCATGCCGCTCCGACACTGATTCTCTGGCGACTGGAGAATCGGCACCAATCGTGCCCGCGGGTTGCCCCCTGAAGGAGGCCCCCTGTAGTCACCTAAAATGGCTGATTCCCTATTAATTTGGCCAAAACCCGATTTAAAATGGCTAACCGAAAAGGCTGATGGGAAAAGCAGCCAACAGGACACAAACGGACAGCTGCAGACAAAATAGCGTATTCGGCTCTGGGGAAGTCGGCCCAGATCGATACTCAAGACTATTAGCAGCACATCAACCCAGACATCTGCAGTTTAATCGGCTATCCCCGGGAACAATTGCAACATATTAGCAATTGAATGCCGGGCCAGACCTGTCGGCGCCTGCAGTGGCCGAAACAAAGACAGGTGAACGACCACCCCCCGATCGAGGAATCGCCCCGTTATTGGAGCATATCGAACCCAGTGATTGGGGACAAGTCCAATCACTTGGGACTCAGGGTCAAGGGCCGCCCCGAGAGGCAGGAGGCCCCTGGGCCCTATAAAGTGAGGGGCCAAGTTCAGATCTCTCTCTCTCTCCCTTCTTCTCCTGCTCGCGACCTTCGCAAGAACATTGACCAGAAACTGTAAGTTTGACTCCAGCGATCGCTATTCGATAAAGACTCCTAGCCATCGACCCATATCAGCCTTTTGAATCCCGCGGGCCAGATCCGATTGGATAAGCCATTCGTTTCCCTGACCTGGTGGGCTCTTCCTAAAGTTAAGTATTGGCCAGTAGTGGTAGGTTTCTATATAGATAGTAGGATTATTGTATAAGCATTACCTGTTGTATATAATAAATAACCGTTGATTTCAATCTTACTAAGCGGTGTGCTGACTTATTAATCATAACTTGAACTTGAACCACGTGGCGGTATCAGAAAGATACCTGGCGACTCGTGAGCGAAGGTAACGTAATCAGAGCAAATAGACTAAGGCTAAAAAGAGCAACACCCCGCGGCGATTCTCCGCAGGCGACGGGCTGAACTCCCGCCGAGTCCCGCCAGCGTGGTTCAAACCTGGTACCACCCGATGGGAGCTCAGACCCCCGGTCGCTGTGGACGTCCTGGTGGGGGGGGGGGGGGCGGGGGGATCTGACACCGGGAGGGGGCCTCCACGGGGTCCAGGCCCGTGATCCGGGGGCTTCCGATCGGCGTACAGCTGCGATCTGGAGGGGGCATACCTCCTTCTGTGCAGCCCGACTTGTTGCTCCGCGCCGGCGGGGAGATGGCCGTCGCGCACATGCACGGGCCCGCGGCAGCCATGCAGGGCCGCCTTTCGGCACTGGAGCAGCACGCAGCGCTCTGGCACTGTGCTAGCCCCCTGAACAGTGGTGAATCGCTGGGCCAGGAGGCCCGTTGACCCCAACGTACACCATTCCGGTGTTTACGCCGGCGTCAACACTCGGCCGGGATTTCGGAGAATCCAGCCTATGTGCTAAATCCCCAATGGAGGTCCCGGGATCAGGACCATATGGTTTCCCATGACCTCCCTGGAATAGGAACTTTCCCTTTAAGGGAGTGGGGCTTGTCCTTAGCAAGGAGAGCCCCAGCTGTGTATAAATGCTGACAGGTGTGCAGGTTGGGGAAGGAGACCTTTAGGGAAGTGGAGGCGTTTTAAAACTGTATTGAAATAGACTCATGTTCATTAATTTCTCCCACTGTCTATATGTTATGCTTATCGCAAATTCAACACAGGTGACGAGGATTCAGTGGAACTGTCGTCGACACCGGTTGCTGTGCACCTGGCCGACCTTGTCTAGGCTTCGGGATGCCCACTACTAACTGCCCAAATTCAGCATACAGGAAAGCTGTTATCTTTTAATGCAGGTGCAGACGATTGGGAACACAGGCAATATTTTTTTCAAACAAATGTGATTACCGGCGCTGAGAGACAGACTGGGGTATTATTAACGGCTTGTGGAGGGCCCACTTACAATGTGACAAATAGCCTGATTCACCCGGACCCTCAAATACCTAGTCATTCGTTGCCCTGGTAGCCCTAGTGGGGGAGCATTTCGATCCAAAACCACCACTCATTGGTGCCGTTTCCGGTTCCACTTGGCTCCTCAGGCCCAGGCCAAGCTGGTGAGTGAACTCCTGGCCCGCCTTTGAAATCTGGCTGAGACTTCTGAATTGGGTGTGACATTGAATGAGACACCCCGGGACCGCTTGATGTGTGGACTCTAGGATAAAATCATGCAAGGGAAATTAGTAGCTGAGGCCCATCTGGACCTGCAGCGCGCAGTGGAGGTAGCCATCTCCAGAGAAAGTGCCAAACAAGGGGTCCAGGAACTCCAGGGACTGGCAATGCTCAGTCTGGGATGCCAAAGCAAGCGTCAATCACACTCAGCTAGAACTGAGAAAGCTGGCCCCCCCGACAATGGGACACCTACCGGAGGAACATGGGCCGCCATACTACAGGCCAGGAACGCTGCCGGATGTTCTCCCCTGATAATGAGGAGGAGGAATATGGCCAACGGGGGCTGCAACAGGCGGCAGAGACCAGGGGATCAAGAGACCCTGTGAGGATCTATCTGTCCGCCAGGCGTGACCGCCCCTCACGTGACAGGGCTTACTATGTAGAGGATGACAACAGCACCTACCAGCAGTTACACTGCAAGGCTGCACCAAGGGTGGCACCCATCCAGATCTATCTACAAAAAATGGACACCCAATCTGAATGGAGCTCGACACTTGGGGCGACTGTGTTTGTAGTCAGTCGCCGTCAGTTCGAACGCATCCGCCTGGCCTTTAATAACTGAGCCTGTTGGGCACCAACGCCAGGCTGGCCATTTATACGGGGGAACCACTGGCAATAGCGGGCACTTCAACTGTTCTGGTCGAGTGTGGTCAACAATCCTCAAATCTTCCTCTGGTGTTGGTCCACGGGTGCAGTCGGAGCTTGCTGGGGCATGACTGGTTACGCCACCGGCGGTTAGATTGGCAGCGAGTGTGCCACATGCACCCACATGGCCCTGAAGGGGTTCTGACAAGGTTTCCATCGGTGTTGCAGGATGGCTTGGGCACCAAGGGGCCGTGTCCTGAATAAGCGAGAACCTGATGGCTCAACTGCGCTACTTCCCTGCGCGACCTCTCTGTCTGCCTTCTGGCCCAAGGTGGATGCTGAGTTGGACCGGATGAAGAATCTGGACATCATACGCCCGGTGCAGTTTTTCGACTG
Source organism: Scyliorhinus torazame (assembly GCF_047496885.1). NCBI lineage: Eukaryota > Metazoa > Chordata > Chondrichthyes > Carcharhiniformes > Scyliorhinidae > Scyliorhinus > Scyliorhinus torazame. The sequence continues at coordinate 205,287,665 of NC_092707.1, forward strand.
GGTGGCACCAGTCGTTCCGGTCATGAAACCAGATGGGTCAGTGTGTTTGTGTGGTGATTATAAGGTGAGCATCAACCATGTGTCTCTACTGGACCGTTATCTGATCCCTAGGACCAAGGACCTTTACGCGAAGCTCGGCGGAGGTCACACTTTACGAAACTCAACATGAGTCACGCTTATCTCCAATTGGTCTGGCCCCCGAGTCTAGATGCTTCATGACCGTGAAATCACACAGAGGGCGATATGAATACACCCGCCTGTCATTTTGGGTCTTCTCCCAAAGAAGTGGCAGCACTGAGAGTGGTCCCGAGAACATCAGGCTGCTTTCATCACGGTGAAAAAATAGCTCTGCTCATCCAAACTGCTCATCCACTTGACGCATCACGACCACTCCTGTTGACCTGCGATGCTTCTCCGTACGGCATCGGGCCTTGCTGGTCCACACCATTGCCTTCACTTCAAGAACGTTGGCCGCCGCAGTGAAGCAATATGCTCAGGCCTAGAAGGAAGGTTTGGCTGTTGTGTTCAGACTAAAGAAATTTCATCAGTATGTCTATGGGCATCGCTTCGCCGTTCTTACGAAGAACAAGCCCCTCCTCGGGCTCTTCAAGGAAGAGTGAGCAATTTTCCCCACATTGCTTCTGCCCGCATCCAGCAAAGGGCATTGCTGCACACAGCATATGACTATGTGTTGGAGCACAGATCTGGGGCCAAGATTACCCACACGCGACACGTTGAGCCATTTGCCCCTGCCGACCAGGCCACCTACACCAGCAGCGGCCGGTGAGGTCATTGCCGCCCTCCATTTAATGGACTCATTACCAGCCACAGCGTCCTGCATCCGTGGGTGGACCCAGATGGACCCTCAGCTATCCCGTGTCTGCCACATGATGCGGTATGGGGTTCAGCACAGGGCTTTACCCCAAGAACTGAAGACCTACACTGCAAAGATGCAGAAGCTAAGCATAGAAGGTGGCGTGCTCCTTTGGGGACCCATGTGAGAGTCCCTGAACGTGGACACGGCCCGCTCCTGATGGACCTCCACAATGGACACCCGAGCGTGTCCAAGTTGAAAATGTTAGCTCATAGCCACGTTTGGTGGCCCGGCATCGAGGCAGACATCGAGCCAGCGGTTCAGCACTGAGTCCAGTGTCAGGCACATCAGAAGTTGCCTCCTGCAGCCCCGCTGCACTCGTGGGAATGGCCGGGTCGTCCATCGTCTCGCCTCCATATAGACTTTGTCGGCCCCTTTAAGGGCGCAATGCTCCTTGTCCTAGTCGATGCCCACTCCAAGTGGATGGAGGTCCTCAAGATCCAGGCGACAATGGCCTGAGCCACCATAGAGAAAGTCCGGCACATCTTCAGCACGCACGGCATACCTGAGGTGCTGGTAACAGACTATAGTACGGTGTTTATGAGTGCGGCATTTGTGTCCATCAGCGGAATCTGTCACGTGAGGACGAACGGGTTGGCCGAGCGAGCGGTGCAAACTTTTAAGCTGAGACTGAAAAACCAGACATCGGGTTCCTGGGAGAGCCAGGTTCTTATTCTTGCAGCAGACAACCCCACACGCCACAGTGGACATTGTGCCAACCGAGATGTTGATGGGTCACCGCCTCCGCACCTGTTTGAGCGCCATCTTTCTGGATTTTGGCAGGAAATCCACCATGCTCCGGACTGAATCAAGGTGAACGCAAGCCGCCACAAGCTACTGTGCGAGTTTGCCCCAGGAGACGCGGTACACGTCTGGGAATTTTGGCAACCGAGCTGCTTGGATCCCAGGCACGTCTTGGTGCAAACAGGTCTGGTTTCCTATCAAATGTGGAAACAGGGCTGTGAATCTAATCGCCACATGGACCACCTCTGAAGCCACGTGCCGGATACTCCAGCTGTACCGGCCATTGATTGGAAATCCCAGCTTCGCCGTCTTCACCGCTGCCCCTGCCGCCGCTGTTGCTGCCGCCACTGCCATCTCTGCCAGTTGTCGAGGATCCTGAGGTCATTTTTGAGGACACCGAGATGCCAGACAAAATCTGCCTAGTTCCGATTCCGAAACCGAGATGGATGTTCTGCCACCACCGGAGGCAACCGTGCCAGCTCTCATGGCCACACCAGAAATGCCTCCACCGCACAAAAGCTCACCACGCAAACACCACTTCGATATAGGCCTGGTGCAATTAAAGCATAGAAAAAGTTTGGGCCAATGGACTTTTATTTATATTTAGAGGGTTCCATGTGGAGTAGCTAATTAGAGCATACTGTCCAGCTTAGTAAGATGATGTAGTTAATGGGAGGTGCCAGGGGTTGAAGTAGTCAGGTGTTAAGGTTTTTGGCTGAGAATGTTTCTAAACAAATACAGCCAGAGATTCTGCATTATCCTGATAGGGGGGTCAGGTCTCTTTCTTTAAAGAAGTCTCAAAAGGTCTCTCTTTCTCATAGTGCAGTATCCAAGACATCTCAATACAGCAAGTATTCCTGAGTGCTAACTGTATTTAAAAGTGGATTGGGACCTGAAATGGGTTGGTTGTTTGAGTGGAAATAAAGATAGCAGTTAAGGGTTATCGTGTCACTGTATTGATTAACATTGTTTGAGGTGTATATCTAAGCTATTTTCTGATGTGATGCTAAAGATACTTTAATACTGTGTTTTAATAAAGTTTGTTTTAACATACCATGTCCCTATATTGCGTGAAATCACTACTAGAGCAAGGTATCATTTCCTCAGTCTTACAAAATTAAAATAAAATTTGGGGTTTCTGTCCATTAACATAGCTATTGTTGGCGTCTGGACTGGGATCACAGTATTGAGGAGGAGGGAAGACATGTTGGAAGCACTGGTGTGGGAGCTAGCATCATCAGAACAGGAGTGAGAGACATGGAGAAATTAGATAATTAGAATAGGGCCCTTAGAAAAAGTGTGGTTGAAGGATGTTTAATTAAAGAATCAATGGTCTTTTAGTACACACATGGCGTTTGACAGCTGACATCCAGTAATGGGAATAGGTAATTCAATGAAATGCCGAGAAGAATTTGAGATGAGCTGTGGGAAGGCAAGGAAATGGTAAAAATATGAAGTAAAACCAATGAGATTTTCCAGTTTGGACAGGAGCAGGAAATGGCAGAGACACAGTTACCAAAGTATTGGAAATCTAAGTGAGGGAGAGGCCCTAACGAGATACATGGCCAGTTTGTTTATTTTTGTGGTGTTGGCCAGAAAGCTAAGGAGAACTCCCCTGCTCGTCTTTGAATAGAGGTTTCTGGAATTTCTACCTGGGAGGGAAAATAAACACTCAGTTTAACTTCGAGGTGGCACCGCTGACAGTGCAGCACTCTGTTGCCGATTCTCTTTCTACTTGGTCTTTTCTGTGGCTCTGTTCCAATTAGGGCAATCAGTGGATTTGCCTTTCTTTCTATGCTATTTATGTCCGAATGCTTCGAGTCGCCAGGTATCGAATGATACCACCACAAGTTTAAACCGGCTATCGCTAAAAGAGCCAAACGCCAGTTAGTTAGTTCAAGGTCAAGGGTACTTTATTTACACACAATTAGTCATGCAACATAAACACTACTAGTTAACTACACCTATCAACTAAGACAACCTGTACTTAACTTCAGGCACCCGGCTTAGGTCAGAAAACAGTGGCCGCTGTTCAATGCTGGGTCTCTCGGATTCGAAGGAGTAACTGCTGCTCAGCTGGGCTCATCCGTCTGGTAGCAGGCGTTGAACTTGGACTTGCTTCTGGTGTTGCTACGATTGGTGATTGCCGTGACCGGGGTACCAAGGCCAAGAGAGCGCCAAGAGAGAGCGAACATATGGCGAACTCTTCTTCTTACACTCGGGGGGTTTTCGCACTGTTTTGTGCGGTCCTTCGATTTCATAGATCATAGAATTTACAGTGCAGAAGGAGGCCATTCGGCCCATCGAGTCTGCACCGGCTCTTGGAAAGAGCACCCCACCCAAGGTCCACACCTCCACCCTATCCCCATAACCCAGTAACGTCACCCAACGCCAAGGGCAATTTTGGACACTAAGGGCAATTTATCATGGCCAATCCACCTAACCTGCACATCTTTGGACTGTGGGAGGAAACCGGAGCACCTGGAGGAAACCCACGCGCACACGGGGAGGATGTGCAGACTCCGCACTTACTGATTTGGGCCTTACTAATTGGGTGATCCCTGATCACTCTGTTTAATTCCTTAGCCAATAAGTGGGCGGGGATGGCTGGGCGTGTCCCAAGCGGTCACTGACCCCGTTGTTTGCGTTTTCCTTGAACAGGGGGTGGTGCCGAAATGTCTGGGACTGTCCCGGCTGCTTGAGTACCAGTCCTTTGTTTTGGTGGAGATGGGCCATCAAATGTTAATTGGCCTGATTAACATGCTAATGGGACGGAGTTTCGATACCGTCTGGACTTTTGCTGACAAATATGCATTTCAGGCTCTGAGCCTGCACGATTCTTGGCTTGTCCATTTTATCCGCCAGGCTTTGCGAGTTCCTCTGCACCTAGTTGGAAGTGTCCATCCCAGATGGCTACAACTCCTGTACTACTGCAGAGTGACTGGGTGATGTGCACAATGTCCTTAAGTGCTACACAAATCAGCCTGCCTGCTGATGGGCCCCCTGTCTTTAATCCTGATAGTGGTATTCCTTTCACATGAACAACAGAAATGATTTGCCTATCACAAAGCTCTCAGATTCAAGTCAAGTGCACTTAGTTAAAGGAATTTAAAATGCAAAAATATTTTGACAAAACCTAATCAGGAATTAGAAGTGCAGAATGGTTATATTCTGTGCTTTAATGAGGCAGCAGAAGAACAGCCTCTTGGAGATCTCACGGCAGCAGCCAAGTTCAGCACTCCATTTCGCAGAATCACATTTTAAGGAAAATGAGATATGCAGATAATTTGTTGTGTTATTAAATAATAAACTGCATTTCACTTTGACCTAAAAAGGTAATTTGATATTCCTCCTGTGACTAGAGCGGGTTGCTAATTACCTTGGATACCAGCCAGCAATGTAACTTCCTGGCATACACATGCTGCCCCTACCTCTCATAGACCAGAGATACCCCGTCCCTCACCCTCCATATAACAGAGACCCCGGGCTGGATTCTCCGATTTTGAGGCTATGGTACGCCAGACAAAATGGCGTAGAAAGGCCACCAATTCCCCGTTTTGCTGGGGGCTAGCATGCCGGCAACGTAGAGCACCTGGCTCTAGCTGCCGATACGGCCCGGAGAATTGCCGGATCTGTGGCCATGCATGCGCAAGGTGGCGGCCTGCAGTGGCCGCGCTGTGCTACATGGCGGAGGCTACTCGTGGTCCCAGCCCGCAAAATAGTGCGCCTCCTTTGGCCGGCTCACACGCCCCGGACCACCCTGCGCCCCCCCCTACACAGTGCCCCCAGCCCCTAGTAAAGTCACCCCCGACTGTGGCGGCGCTGGACTGAGTCCGCAGCCGCCACGCGGAGTTCCCGACGGATGAGACCCACACCGTCGGGACCTCAGCCGTTTGCTGGTGGAGCACTGGGGGGGTGGGCCTCAGGCCACGCCCCGAGGCTGTCGATATGTGGCTCGGCATACTCTCCAAGTACGCCACTTTGGAGGTGGCGGGATATCGCGAAAGTGCCGCCTTCCCGATTTGGTCGGGAACTCTGATTCTCCAGCCGATCGTCGAACGCGATTTCAGCATCGGCGACCAGAGAAACCAGCCCCCCAACTTTCACCCTCCATATATCAGGGAGACCTCATCGTTCACCCGCCACAGAAACACCCCATCCTTCACCCTCCATAGACAGAAACACCCCATCCCTCACCCTCCATAGAACATATACCCCAACTCTCCCCCTCCATAAAACAGAGACCCCATCCCTCACCCTCCATAGAACAGATACCCCAACTCTCCCCCTCCATAAAACAGAGACCTCCAGAGAACAGAGATACCCCAACCCTCACGCTCAATAGAACAGAAATACCCCAAATGTTCACCCCCATTGGACAATGAGGATACACCCCTTACCCTTCTGTAGATTGTAGCTACTGTAGCACTTAACATGCTCCTACAATAGAAGATAAATCTTCCAGCCATCACTCACCCCATTTAACAGAGCTACACCAACCCTCACTACCATCGAACACTGATACTTCAGCCCTCAACCCCAAGTGAGGACACATTTTCACTCTCCGACTCCTGTAGAACAGAGACAACACAGGTTTCACACCCTTGGAACAGAAGCTACGCAGCCCTAACCCCCTGTATAGAACAGAGACCACCCAACCCTCACTCCTATAGAACAAATACCACCCAGCACCCACCCCAATGGAACAAGGACAACCCAACCTTCACCGCCCCCTCCCCCCAAAAAAAATAGAGCAGGGACCACCCAGCCCTCACTCCCCCACAGGAGCAGGGACCTCCCAGCCCTCACTCCCACAGCAGCAGGGACCACCCAGCCCTTACTCCCCCACAGGAGCAGGGACCACCCTGCCCTCACTCCCATGGGAGCAGGGACACCCCAGCACTCACTCCCCCACGGGAGCAGGGACCACCCTGCCCTCACTCCCACGGGAGCAGGGACATCCCAGCCCTCACTCCCCCACAGGAGCAGGGACCTCCCAACCCTCACTCCCACGGGAACAGGGACCACCCAGCCCTCACTCCCACAGGAACAGGGATGTCCCAGCCCTCATTCCCCCACAGGAGCAGGGACCACCCAGCCCTCACTCCCACAGGAGCAGGGACCACCCAGCCCTCACTCCCACAGGAGCAGGGACCACCCAGCCTTCACTCCCACAGAAGAAGGGACCACCCAGCCCTCACTCCCACAGGAACAGGGACATCCCAGCCCTCACTCCCACGGGAACAGGGGCCACCCAGCCCTCACTCCCACGGGAACAGGGGCCACCCCGCCCTCACTCCCACGGGAGCAGGGACCACCCAGCCCTCACTCCCATGGGAGCAGGGGCCTCCCAGCCCTCACTCCCCCACAGGAGCCGGCACCACCCAGCCCTCACTCCCACGGGAACAGGGACCACCCCGCTCTCACTCCCACGGGAGCAGGGGCCACCCAGCCCTCACTCCCATGGAATAGTGTCCATCGAGTCCTCACCCCCAGAGAAGATAGTCCATCCAGCCCTTATCCCCCATAGAACAGGTGTAGCGCACAAAGACTCCGAGAGACGAATAGAGTGAAGTCGATGAGGCTTTATTAAGCGTGACTGTTCCCCAGCAGTTCAGTAGTAGACTGCCTGCGGGGGAGGACTCCTGGTACTTATACTCCGCCTTCAGGGCGGAGCTAGAGGTCAATGTCCAACCAGGACCCGGGATCTGTCAGCCAATGACATCTCGGCTTCACAGTCCCACATGACCCCTAATGCATACTACCACATTCACCCCTTGTTAAAAATGACCCCGGCGGGGTGATGCTTCGCATGGTGGTAAGGGTTTACAAGGCTGGTCCTGGGAGGAAAACGTTCGCATGTTATTACAGTATGTACAAGGTTTTTTTTTGTTTCGAACTATTTACAGTAATCATCAGGAAAAAAGACAAAATGCTCTCGTAAAAGTCCACATATTGTAGTGTTAGATCGACGCCACGAGTCGGTCGGGCGGCCTGGTCGTCCGTGTCGATCGCCTCGGCCCCGGTGGTGGTGGTGGTGCTTGTTCCAGTGTTGTCGTCTCCGGGAGCCTTACGGTTTCAGCTTGGGCTTCACTCCTGTTCGGGCCTGGGAGGAGGACCGATCCTCCTGGGAAGGGGGCGGTCGCGGGGTGCCGCGGTGGCAGGAAGGGGGTGATTGGTGTCGGGTCGGTGTGTGTGTTGCCGGCGGGCGCCAGATCTCGCAGGGAGACCGTGTCCTGTTGGCCGTCGGGGTACTCCACGTAAGCGTACTGCGGGTTCGCGTGAAGGAGGTGAACCCTTTCGACCAACGGGTCCGACTTGTGTGCCCGCACATGTTTTCGGAGCAAGGTGGGTCCTGGGCCGCCAGCCAGGTCGGCAGCGATGTTCCAGAGGAGGACTTCCTGGGGAAGACAAGGAGGTGCTCATGAGGCGTTTGGTTAGTGCTAGTGCACAGTAGTGACCGGATGGAGTGGAGGGCGTCCGGGAGGACCTCCTGCCACCGTGAAACTGGGAGGTCCCTGGACCGTAGGGCCAGTAGGACGGTCTTCCAGACCGTGCTGTTCTCCCTCTCTACTTGCCCGTTCCCCCGGGGGTTGTAGCTGGTCGTCCTGCTCGAGGCTATACCGTTGCTGAGCAGGAACTGGCGCAGCTCGTCACTCATGAAGGAGGACCCCCTGTCGCTGTGGACGTATGCGGGGCAACCGAACAGTGTGAATATGGTGTTCAGGGCTTTAATGACTGTGGCCGCGGTCATGTCAGGGCAGGGGATGGCGAATGGGAAGCGGGAGTACTCGTCCACCACATTAAGGAAGTATATGTTGCGGTCGGTGGAGGGGAGGGGTCCTTTGAAATCCAGACTAAGGCGTTCAAAGGGGCGGGAAGCCTTAATCAGGTGCGCACCATCCGGCCTGAAAAAATGCGGTTTGCACTCTGCGCAGATGTGGCAGTTCCTTGTGACTGTACGGACCTCCTCTAAAGAGTATGGGAAGGGGAGGGACTCGTCGACCTGGAAGGGGAGGGACTCGTCGATGGCGCGCATCGTGGCCTTTGCGATATCCGCTTTGATGCGGCTGAAGGCCTGGCAAGCCTCTGTCGACAGAGGGAAGGTCGTGGTCTGTATTAGGGGGCGGGCCTTGTCTGCGTACTGGGGGACCCACTGGGCCTAGTATGAAAAGAACCCCAGGCAGCGGTTTAGGGCTTTTGAGCGGTGCGGGAGGGGAAATTCCATGAGGGCGCGCATACGTTCGGGGTTGGGGCCTATTATCCCATTGCGCACTACGTAGCCCAGGATGGCTAGCCGGCTTGTGCTAAAAACGCACTTGTCCTCGTTATACGTGAGGTTCAAGGCTTTAGCTGTCTGGAGGAATTTTTGGAGGTTGGCGTCGTGGTCCTGCTGATCGTGGCCGTAGATGGTTACATTGTCGAGATACGGGAACGTGGCCCGTAACCCGTGTTGATCAACCATTCGGTCCATCTCTCGTTGGAAGACCGAGACCCCGTTTGTGACGCCAAATGGGACCCTTAGGAAATGGTATAATCGCCCGTCTGCCTCGAAGGCTGTGTACTTGCGGTCACTTGGGCGGATGGGGAGCTGATGGTAGGCGGACTTGAGGTCCACGGAGGAGAAGACCTTATATTGGGCAATCCAATTGACCATGTCGGATATGCGGGGGAGAGGGTACGCGTCTAGTTGTGTGTACCTGTTGATGGTCTGGCTATAGTCTATGATCATCCTTTACTTCTCCCCTGTCTTTACTACTACCACCTGTGCTCTCCAGGAACTATTGCTGGCCTGGATTATGCCTTCCTTTAGTAGCCGCTGGACTTCGGACCGAATGAAGGTCCGGTCCTGGGCGCTGTACCGTCTGCTCCTAGTGGCGACGGGTTTGCAATCCGGGGTAAGGTTTGCAAACAAGGATGGGGGTTGCACCTTGAGGGTTGCGAGGCCGCAGATAGTGAGTGGGGGTATTGGGCCGCCGAATTTGAAGGTTAGGCTTTGTAGATTGCACTGGAAGTCTAATCCCAGTAATGTGGGGGCGCAGAGTGGGGGAAGGATGTAGAGCCTGTAGTTTTTGAACTCCCTCCCTTGCACCGTTAGGGTAACTATGCAGAAGCATTTGATCTGTACGGAGTGGGATCCTGCAGCTAGGGAAATCTTTTGTGCGCTGGGACGGATGGTCAAAGAACAGCGTCTTACCGTGTCGGGGTGGATAAAGCTCTCCGTGCTCCCGGAGTCGACCAGGCATGGTGTCTCGTGCCCGTTTATCAGCACCGTTGTCGTCGTCGTCTGGAGCGTCCGGGGCCGTGCTTGGTCCAGCGTCATTGAAGCCAGACGTGGTTGTAATGGTTGAGCGTCTTCTTCGAACCCCATGGAGCCATCGACACTGGGGTCCGTTGTTGCCATCCAAGATGGCGTCGGGGGTGAACAAGATGGCTGCCCCCATGCATCGCACATGGCTGGGGGGTCACAAGATGGCGGCGGGGGTGGACAAAATGGCCGCCCCCATGCGTCGCACAGGTCTGGGGTGGTCCAAGATGGCGGCGCCCTTCCTCCACTCGTGGTGGCCGGGGCCCAAAATGGCGGCGCCTGTGGGTCGCACATGGGGTGCTGGGGGGGTTGGGGAGCGTTAGGAACACGCAGGACTCCCTCTTCTCTGGGGACAGCGGTGGCTGGGACCCAAAGTGGTAGCGCCGGCGGGTCATACATGGGGCGCGGGGGGGGTTGGGGAGCGTAAACGGCGTGCAGGGCTCCCTGTTCTCCGGGGAGAGCGGTGGTCGGGACCCAGAGTGGTTGCGCCTGCGGGTCGTACATGGGGCGCTGGGGGGGTTGGGGAGCCTAAAAGGCGTGCAGGGCTCCCTGTTCTCCCGGGACAGCGGCGATCTCGCGGGACCGGCACACAGCCGCGAAATGGCCCTTTTTCCCGCAGCTCTTACAGATCGCTGCGCGGGCCGGGCAGCGCTGCCGGAGGTGTTTCGCCTGGCCGCAGAAATAGCAGCGGGCTCCCCCGGTGCGACTTGGCATTTGAACCGCGCAAGCCTGTGGGGTGTCCGGGGGGGGGGTGGGATTGTCGCGACGGGTGCGTACGGAGCCCAATGGGCTGCCGCGCGGTCGGGGCCGTAGGCGCGGGTATTTCGCGCGGCCACGTCCAGGGAGGCTGCTAGGGCCCGTGCCTCTGAGTGTCCTAGCGACTCTTTTTCTAGAAGTCTTTGGCGGATTTGGGAGGAGTTCATACCTGCCACAAAAGCATCGCGCATTAACATGTCCGTGTGTTCATTTGCGTTCACCGGCGGGCAGCTGCAGGCCCATCCCAAAATTAGTAGCGCGGCGTAGAATTCATCTATCGATTCTCCGGGACTTTGCCGTCTCGTTGCGAGTTGATAGCGAGCGTAGATCTGGTTTAATGGGCGAACATAAAGACTTTTTAGAGCTTCGAACGCCGTCTGGAAATCCTCTGCGTCTTCGATGAGGGAGAAAATCTCCGTGCTTAACCTCGAGTGCAGGACCTGTAGTTTTTGGTCTTCTGTGACCCGGCCGGGGGCCGTTCTGAGGTAGGCCTCGAAACAAGTCTGCCAGTGCTTGAAAGCTGCTGCTGTGTTCGCTGCATGGGGGCTGATCCTCAGGCATTCCGGGATGATCCTGAGCTCCATAGTCCTTTAGTCACGCTTAATAAATTGTAGAGCACAAAGACTCCGAGAGACGAATAGAGTGAAGTTGATGAGGCTTTATTAAGCGTGACTGTTCCCCCGCAGTTCAGTAGTAGACTGCCTGTGGGGGAGGACTCCTGGTACTTAAACTCCGCCTTCAGGGCGGAGCTAGAGGTCAACGTCCAACCAGGACCCGGGATCTGTCAGCCAATGACATCACGGCTTCACAGTCCCACATGACCCCTAATGCATACTACCACAAGGAACCACCAACCCCTCACTCCCCCCCAATAGAGCAAAGACCACCAACCCCTCACTCCCCCCCAATAGAGCAAAGACCACCAACCCCTCATTCCCCCTCAATAGAACAAAGACCACCAATCTCTTTCCACTTTTCCATACTGACACCATCAATAACATCAATTTCACTCTCTATTACTCTCCTTCTCTATTTATCACTGCAGATTACCCATTATAGTCCCCTCCTCTTAAATGCTTAGTACCAACCCTCTTCCCCCTCACTCTGAGTGCATAGGCCAGTTAAAACCATTCCCTCGCCCTTGCCTCTCCTGGATGATATGAAAATTGCTGGTGTGGTAAAGAGTGAGGGGAATAGTCTCAGATTACAGGAGGATATAGACAGGCAGGTCAAATGATCTGATCAGTGGCAAATGGAATTCAATCCGGATAAGTGTGAGGTGATGCAATTGGGCAGGACAAACAAAGCAAGAGAATACATGATAAACGGCAAGATCCTGGAAAGCACCAATGGTCAGAGGGACCTTGGTGTGCATGTACACCGGTCCCTTAAGGTAGCAAAGCAGGTGGATACAGAGGTTAAGAAGGCATATGGTATACTTGCCTTTATTAACTGAGGCATAGAGTTTAAGAGCAGGGAGGTTATACTGGAAATGTATAAAACTGTATAATCAAAGACTCCTCCCACCCGGCTTACTCACTATTCCATCTTCTTCCATCGGGCAGGAGATACAGAAGTCTGAGAACACGCATGATCAGACTCAAAAACAGCTTCTTCCCCGCTGTTACCAGAGCCCTAAATGACCCTCTTATGGACTGACCTCATCAACACTACACCCTGTATGCTTCACCCGATGTCGGTGCTTATGTAGTTACATTGTAAACCTTGTGTTGCCCTATTATGTATTTAGCGTGGCCAAACCACCTACTCTGCACATCTTTGGGTTGTGGGGGCGAAACCCACGCAAACACGGCGAGAATGTGCAAACTCCACACGAACAGTGAGCCAGAGCCGGGATCGAACCTGGGACCTCGGCACCGGGAGGCAGCAATGCTATCCCACTGTGCCAACGTGCTGCCCGACTCTCTGTTCTTAACACATTGACCATCCATACAGGTTGCTGCTGAATGATGTTTGAAGTATGTCAGTGTTCCCAATGAAACCTGAATCTGGTTTACTCTATGATGGGGAGATAATTTGTAAGTTCACAACATTGCCAGAATGTTCTCCCCCTGTCAGCGGGCTGACAGGCAAGGGGTGAAGGTGGGTGTAACGTCAAATGGCATGCTGGATGTGCTGTGTCCTACCCTTCTCTGCTGGAATTTTCCCAGTGGCGGAGTGGATGTCTGGCAGCCCACACACCCTTGGGCCAAGTGAGGCCGTTAAGTGGCCTATCAATGGTTAAGGGCCTAACTCCACAGGATGCACATGCCACATGCTGCCATGTGTACCTTGTGCACAATGGAGGTTCGCAGCAGTGATCACCACCCCCTGCATGTTCCCTCCAATCAGATTTGCGACTGCAGCTGTCCCACCATTTTTATGGGCATGCCTAACTTGTCCCGGTGAAACCGCCCCACTTATTGTGCAGTTTGCCCTGCATGCTCTTCCATGTGGCTCTGGGTGGTGCTGTTGGGACTGGAAAGCTACCAGAAGCTTTTGGTGGTGGGACCCCCTCGCAGATGGGATGTCAGAAGCCACAGCTTAACCCACTTACAGTCTGAGTGCATAAAGTGAGGCCAGGTGTCCTCAACTCATTTGTGAATAATTTTGGCCAATGTTACTTAATATTGTATTTTGAAGTTTGCTTTTTAATCCACACACATAGATACATTCACACACACATACACACACTGACACACACACACCCAGACACACACAGACACATATACACACACACAAACATACACAACACACATGCACACTAACACACGTATGCACACACACACACAGACATACACATGCACACACACATAAAATACATACACACACACAGACATACACACAAATACAGACATTTGCACACATGCACAACACACAGTCATACACACAGTAATATACACACATAAACACACACACAGACATACACACAAAAACAGGCACATACATACAAATACACACACTGTCATACCCACACCCTGACATACACGCACACTAATATTCACACACATCACATGCATACACACATACAAACACACACAGACACAGAGACTGCCTGCAGAAAGATATGTGCAGTCACACACACATGCACAAAATACATGCTGTTATTAATGTGAGGTCTTATAAGTTGACTGTCGTAGTGTCCCCTTTAATTCAAGGTCAAATTGACTAATGAAAAGGGACATGTGTTCCCCTACTATGTCTGCTGAATGAGAAATTTATGTGAGCTGGTTGCCATGGGGACCGGAGGCCTGTTCAAGTATTATTAAAAACCAAGTGCTAGATTTTAAACCTGAGCACACAAGAGCAGTTAGTCTTGTTTTGTGGAGACTTATTGACTTAGACACGCTGGAGAGGGAGTCCCAGAGAGGGAGAGAGAAATAGGGAAACAGCCGCTGCTGCAAACAGCCAGGAAAAAGGCCACCTGGCAGAATGCTGGTGGGAGCTCAATCTCTGGTTGAAGAGACGGGGTGTATGGAGATTTAAGGACACAGGAGGATTAACCTTGGCTTGGCTAAGAAAAGGAATCACTAGAGTCAGTTGTGCTGCTGGACGTCAGTTTGGGAATTCTCAGAAGACTATTGAAATGACATTTGATGGACAATGAATGTTACAATTCAGTGAAATGAGAGAAATAAGGCTGTTGGAGGCTTCAGTAATTTTGAACCAGTTTCTGTAGACAGTGCAGTGGGATGTATAAAAATGGCATGGGGATTTTGGCCATGTCAGAAAGTTAAGGGTAATAACTTTTCTGTAGTTCAGTGTATTAGTTGCCAACTAAGCAATGTTTAGTCCTTATTTATTTTAGTTTATTGTTACAGTAAAAGTCGTAAAATGTGAAACTTGCCATGTAATTCTCAGAGTCAGTCTGAGGGAATTCAAATATATTTGTCAAAGATATTGGTCCCTACGGGGATTGTAATACTACATGCATGTACACGGTGACACAAGGGGTGCATCTAGGGCCGGTTTAGCTCAGTTAGCTGGACAGCTAGTTTGTGCCGCAGAACAAGGTACGGAAATTGAACATGAGTTCAATTTCTGTACCGACTGAGGTTATTCATGAAGGCCCTCCCTTCTCAACCTTGCTCCTCGCCTGAGGTGTGGTGATTCTCAGGTTAAATCATCACCAGTCAGCTCTCCTCCTCAGACGGGAAAGCAGCCAGTGGTCATCTGGTATTATGGCGACTTTACTATCTCCATAATGCACCCAAACACACACCGGCCTTTCAGAAGAATATTGTGAGAAGCCAATTCGATTTTTGCAGAAGTGAAAACCTGGTTTGTGTTTCGGAAAGCGAAGTCGGTGAAAAGAACAACAGCAATGGTAATGATGCAATGAACATTAAGAGCCCGTGCAGTCTGGCAAACTGGCAAATTTCAGAATATTCACTGCTTCGAGAAAAATTTATGCTGATTTAAAACTACAGTATAAAACTGAAAGTGCTGATTCAGTCGGATTCTGCACTCTGAAGTGACACAAAGAGCTTGTATTGTTTTATATTGCTCAGGACAGCGATGTTATTGAATTACAATTCATCGTAGCAAAGAATCATGTATAATTAATTCAGAAGGTTAAATCTTAAAATACTAGCTGGAATCTATTTGATAAGGTTGGAGAGTAAGCAGTGCTGCATGGAGGTAGAGTAGACTAAGCGAACATGACCCTGTCAACAGCAGTTTACCTGATAATAAATAAAGCCCGAGATGATTATCCTGTACTAGCACTGCTTGCTGCTTTGAAAACACAGTCTCTCTGTGGATGAATGATGGCTCACCTCATTGTTACTCACAGCACTGAGAAACTATAGTTAACTCTTTCATTTTATCACTTTCAACTCTGTGAATCTTTTGTGCTTGTCAGTTGGTGAGTGATATCATTGATGTAGAACGGAGAACTTACCTATTACAGGCAATCAGTGCCAGAATCGAGCACTCCCATGCTAAACGATATTGTTACATATACAGTTATACTCATTCAGCACTGTAACATCGAGAGCCCTTCGGTTAATTAGACTAAGGTTTATTTACAGAGTAAAGTTCCCTCTACACTCTCCCCATCAAACACTCCCAGGGCACGGTAGCACAAGTGGATGGCACTGTGGCTTCACAGCGCCAGGGTCCCAGGTTCGATTCCCCGCTGGGTCACTGTCTGTGCGGAGTCTGCACGGGTTTCCTCCGGGTGCTCCGGTTTCCTCACACAATCCAAAGACGTGCATGTTAGGTGGATTGGCCATGATAAATTGCCCTTAGTGACCAAAACAAAAGGTTGGGAGTGGTTATTGGGTTATGGGGATGGGGTGGAAGTGAGGGCTTAAGTGGGTCGGTGCAGACTCGATGGGCCGAATGGCCTCCTTCTGCACTGTATGATCTATATCAGCTACATCATGGGGATACTTATAGAATAAAGCTCCCTCTACACTGGCTCGATCAAACACTCCAGGCCAGGTACAGCATGAGGTTAGATACAGAATGAAGCTCCCTCTACAATGTCCCCACCAAACTCTCCTAGGGCAGGTACAGCATGGCATTACATAAAGTAAAGCACCCTCTACCCTTTGACAAAGGGTCATTGAAACGTAAGCTTTTTTCTCTCCCTACAGATGCTGCCAGACCTGCTTAGATTTTCCAGCATTTTCTCTTTGGTTTCAGATTCTAGCATCCACAGTAATTTGCTTTTACAAAGCTCCCTCTACACTGTCCTCATCAAACACTCCCAGGATAGGTACAGCACGGGATTAGATGCAGAGTGAAACTCCCTCTACACTGTCCACATGAAACACTCCCAGGACAGGTACAGCACAGGGTTAGATACAGAGTGAAACTCCCTCTACACTGTCCCCATCAAACACTCCCAGGACAGGACAGGTACTACACAGGTTACAAGTTGGAGACGGTAAGGAAGAAAGGCAAAGTTAACCCCTAAATGATCAACAGGTACCATGCCCACTGCCGATTGTTCCCAAACCGTTCCCAATGGTCCATTTTTAACACCATTTTTAATTAATTTGAGATGTTTGTATTGCTGGTAAGGTCAACATTGTGTTATTCCTTGTGTCTGAATAAAGCTCGTAGTCTTACAATTGACGTCAATGCTTTATTTGTATGAGTTTGTTCTCTCTCCAGTGCTTATACTATGTTACATCTGAGCCGCCCAACTGTGTCCTGCTCACCAGCTGCCGTTCCTGCGAAGAGTGCCTCTGACTTCCTGTCTGTCTGTATTTATACTTCTCCCGTGCTCCCTCTAGTGATTGCTTAGTTGTAGTGCATTTACATTGACCCCTTGTGTATATACACAGATATGCAGAACTCTACATCCCCCCTTTTTTCTTTTATATATTTTCTGTACAGTGTTGAAGAAAATTGTACAAAACAGTTAGATTAATTATGATATGTATATCTGTACAAGTGGTGATGATATTGGTTATTATACAAAGCCAATTAATATTTATGAGTCCAATCTTAATAAAAACATTTATGAGTCCAAACTTTATGAATTTGTCCGGTTGAGGTTTTTTATTGTTGTTGACGTGGTGATGTTGATATTGCAACTTCTTTGTGACTGTCATCAGTGTTCTTGTTTTTAAGTAACCAACAAGTCATCACGAGGTGTTCGAATGGTCGAACCACTGATGTTGACTGACGTGGACTTTTTCTTGTGCTTGTGGTATCGATTTAGTGTGTCATCTGCCTTGAAAACTGGTGTGCTTGTTTGTTCTGGAGCAAATGTGCATTTGTGAGATTTGTTGTCATGCCATGGTATGTTTGTACTCTTGTCATTGTTTTGGAGTGTGCTGTTGCATTGTCCTTCATGTGCAGAGTTGTACCATGTTGTACAGGTCATTGTTTCATTGTTGTTTCTGTCATTTCCATCTTTGTTGTTTTCGTTGTTGTTTTTGTCATGCTTGTTGTTTTTGTTTTTGTTGTTGTTCTTGTTGTTTTTGTCATGCTTGTTGTTGCTGTTGTTGTATTTGTTATGCTTCTTGTTGTTGTCCTTGTAGAGTTTGTTGTTGTGCTTGTAGGTTTTGTTGTGCTTCTTGTTGTTTTTGTTGTTGCTGTTGTTGTTCCTGTTTCTGTTGTGCTTCTTGTGGTTTTTGTTCTTGTTGTGCTCAATGACTGTTCCATGTGGATAATTTCAGTTATTCTCAAAGTTATTGGTGTCAGTGTCCTTTGTAGTATCTGATGTTTCATTGAGCGTTTCTTCTTGAGGATTGTGAGAATGATCTGATGTTGCATTGATCTTGGTGACATCAATCATTTGTAGAGGATTTGATTCCTCTTCTTTGCTTCCTTGGTGCTCCTCTTTTGGAGTCATTTCTGGTTCATTTGCATCATCTTTGGTTTCTTGGTGCTCCTCTTCTTGTTGCTCTCTTTATTTGGTTCTAAATATGGTGGTCAATATGGTCGCCTTCCTTAATCCTAATTATGTTTGCTTTAGAGTCGCCAGGTATCTTTTGATACCGCCACAAGGTTCAAACCCGAATACTGATCAAAGAGTCGGTACACCAGTTAGTTAGTTCAAAGTCAATGCTATTTATTCACAGACACAGTAATATCTACTCATGCACAAAATACTACAGACTAAACTATCACTACTGCTAAAGCCTAAACTTAGCTTCGGGCACCTACTCAGAGGAACAATGGCCGGTGTTCGGATCTGAGCCTGCTGGGGTCGAAGTGGTGAGGGGGAACAGCTAAGGTTGTCCGTCTGGTAGCGAGCGTTGACCTTGGGCTTACTTGCTTCTGGTGCAGCTGTTGGACGGGTCTCTCCGCTTTGAGAGCCGAGTCCAAGAAAGCGATTCTCTCTCGGGCCCTTCTTCTTATACCTGAAGGGGCTTCCCGCGCTTTTGGACGGGCCTTGAACTTGGCCCCAATCAATTGGGCCGTATCTTGATCACTCGTATTGATCTTGACCAATAAAGGGGTGGGTGCCCTGATGGCTGGGCGTGTCCTAGGTGACCGTTGGCCTGGCTTTGTTTGTGCTTTCGGTTTGGGGAACTGGCGTCGTGAGGTCTGGAGCCAGATCGGTTACTTGAGTATCTCCCTTTGTTCCCGGAGATGGGCCATCAATATGCGAATAGACCTACAGTTTCGGTCTCGTCTGGGAGCTACGGTTCCAATACACGCACCGGCTCTGTGCCTGCCTGCTTTCTTAGCATTGTCCATAGTTCCCTGCAATCTTTGCAAGCATCCATTTTGTATTCTGGAAGTGGCC
Source organism: Scyliorhinus torazame (assembly GCF_047496885.1). NCBI lineage: Eukaryota > Metazoa > Chordata > Chondrichthyes > Carcharhiniformes > Scyliorhinidae > Scyliorhinus > Scyliorhinus torazame. The sequence goes on from NC_092707.1 coordinate 205,306,562, forward strand.
ATCCCAAATGGCTGCATTCTGGAGTCAAAATCTTCAAGATTTAATTTTCTTGTGGATAGTTTAGAGTGGATGAGGTTTCAATTGACATGGTCTCACTAGACTCATGAGTAGCTCCACTCTGATTGTTGAGTGCTTCTGAACAGACAAGCTGAGATCTGTCAGTCTCACTGTGATCCTGCACATCCTGTATGTCGATTGTGATCACATTGTCACTTGTCTCACATACAGTGGGTAGACTGACATTAGTCTTCTTGTTGATTATGTATGCTGGGTAGACGTTCATAGTCTGCTTCTGGTTGCTCAGATACGGTGGGTAGACCTTCATGGTCTTGATCATGCATGGCATTTGCTATGGAGAGTTTAATTGCTTCCATTTTGGAGTCTGTCAATGAGCTCTCTGTGACTCTTGTGTCGCTCTCTCTGTGGAGTCATGCAGTGTTCTCTCTGTGGAGTCGATCTGTGCTCAACGGAGTCGGTCAGTACTCTTTGTGTGGCGTTGTATTCTTCTTGGTTATTTGACAGGTTGCTGTCATTCAATGTATCGACGATCTGCCATTGCATCATGGTATTAGATTCACCGATCATGAGTTGAGTCATGTTGAGCTTTGCAACCGTGTTGCTGATGCTATGATTAGCATATCCAAATAACTCAGACATGTCTGAGTAGTATTTTTCGATAAACAAATCATCTTTTTTTTTTTGTTTCGGATTTGTTATCGTTCTCTTCATGTTCAATGAACAAATCATCTTCTTTGCTTTCGGATTTATCATTGTGCTCTTCACTTTGGGTGGTGCAAACTGCTTGCCCCAGGGTGCTGCGAAAGTTATTTTCAGCTGCTGGTATTGTTCAAGCATTGTCCTGTCTTTCAAGGTAAGAAAATTGGGTTTTGGAGCTTTAAAATTCTTATTTTAAATTTTCGGGCATTTCCCCTTTAAGTGGGCGTGGTCTGAATCTTCTGACATCATGACGCTCGTGATGTAGAGCATAGGAATCGATTGCGCATGCGCAAATTGATTTTCCTTTACTGTGCGCTTTTTCGATCTGCGCCCAAAACTTTGCACGTGCGCAGAACGATCTGAGTCCAAAATGGCTATTTTGAACTGCGCATGCACGGCTTCTGTTTCCTGCGCATGCGCAGACCCAGATTTGCATCTTTTGTTCCCCGGGCAGTTTAAAATGGGCTCAGACACCATTTTAACTTCTTCAGACCCGTGGAGAAGAACTTTTTCGGTGATCTTAAGGTAAGCACTTAATATTATTTTTTTCTTGAGATCTGTACTTTTCAATCGCAATTTCCAGTGTTAAACCTTTCTGTTCTGGTAATGATTGTTTGAGTTTCATATCACTCATTCCTTGTGCAATTAGGTCTCCAAGCATTGAATGTCTTAAAGCAGCATTGTTACTGTTGTGACAGTGATCTTCACATTTTTTGAGTATAACTTCTAATTTGGTGTTGTCTTCACCTTTCAGGTATTTAAAGAAGTTATAGATTTCTCTAGCTTCATGTCCTACTCGGAGCAGTGCTATTTTCATTTCTTCTGAGGCTGTTCTCAAATCATTAGCTGTGATATATATTTTGAACGTTTGTTTAAAGCTTTTCCATCTATGGCTTAAATTATCGGTTGTTTTCAGCTGCGGTGGAGTTCCAACGAGTTTCTTTGAATCAGAGAAGTCTCCCCACGTCGAATGTCCGGTATGGGCCTTCTTGTCATTTCAATCTTTCTTTGTCTGCATCTTATGTAATCTTCTGATAAGTGTTCTAAAGTCTCCAGGTACCATGTATTATTCCTTGTGTCTGAATAAAGATCATAGTCTTACGGTTGAAGTAGATGCTTTATTTGTATGAGTCCGTTCTCTCTCCAGCGCTTATACTAAGTTACATCTGAGCTGCCTGTCTGTGTCCTGCTCACCAGCTGCTGTTCCTGTGAAGAGTGCCTCTGACTTCCAGTCTGTCTGTATTTATACATCTCCCGTGTTCCCTCTAGTGATTGCTTAGTTGTAGTGCATTTACATTGATCCCTTGTATATATACACAGATATGCAGATCACTACAAACATTTATTCACAACTGGCTTTGGAAAGGTGTCAGTGAGCTGCCTTCTTAAAATCACGATTGTCTGTGTGGTGCAGGTAGCCACACAGTTATTTCAGGAGTTGCAGAATATTGATCCATGGGCAGTGAAGGGATAATGATATATTTACAAGTCAGGGTGCTGTAACACTTGGAGCGACTTGCAGGTGCAGGAGTTTCTATTCAGATTCTGGCCTGGTTTTACTAAGTGATCGAGGTCACCTGTTTGGAAGGTCCAGCTGAAGGGTCCTTGGTGAGTTGCTGAAGCACATCTTGTAGATGGTCCATACTGTTGCTGTAGTCACTCTGATGGATGGAGTGAAGCTTAATGTGTTGTGTGGGTGCCAGTCAAGCATACGTCTTTGTCCTGGATGATGCGAAGCATCTCGAGCGCTGTTGGAGCTGCACTCGTCCATGACGGGACAGTATGTCCTCATATTTCTGACTTGTGCCCTGTCGATGTTGGACAGGCTTTGGGGAGTCACGAGTTGAGAGACTCTGCAGAATTCCCAAACTTGGACCTGCTCTTGTTGCCAGAGTATTATATGGATCCTCCAGTTAAGCTTCTGGTCACTGGATGCTGATGCTGGAATATTCAATCATAATATTGTCACTAAATGATGAAGAGAGGGAGTTAGATTTTGTCTAGTTGGAGGTATTTGTTGCTTGGCATTTCTGTTGAACCAAATGTACTTGCCACCAATCATCACCTGGATGTTATCCAGGTCTTATTGCATAAGTGCACAGATTGCTTAATCATCTGATAAGTTGCAACTGACACTCAACACTGTGCAATCGTCACTGAACATACCAACCTTTGACCTTATGATGAAGGGAAGGTCATTGATGAAGCAGCTGAAGGTATCTGGGCTGAGGTCATTATCCTGAGGAACTCCTGCAATGATGTCCCAGGCCTGAGATGATTGACCTTCATCAACCACAGCCATCTTCCTTTGTACAAGGGTATGACTCAACAAATGGAGACCCGTGTCTGCATGGATTTACTCCGGATGCTGCTCTGGTTTCCTCCCAAAGTCCAAAGATGTGCAAGTTAGGTTGGGTTATGAGGTTACAGGGATAAGACGGGGGGGTGGGGGGGTTATTGGTAGGGTGCTCTTTCACAGGGTCAGTACAGCTTAATGGGAAGAATAACCTTGTTCTGCACTGTAGGAATTCTAATTCTATAATTGGTGCCAAATGGCTCAATAATGAGCCTTATCAACATCCCGCTAGGAGTGTGCGACTATCGCACATTAGTCGATTTCCATCCCAACTCAATTGAAGCCTGTTGTACAGCTTTACTCCAGTGATTAAATAGGCCCGGTGCCATGTTTCCCTCCATGATTACAGTTCGCTCATGGCGGCCCTTCCTGTCAATTTTTTGGAAGAATGTCAAGGCCTTGGAGAATGTACAGAAGAGATTTACTGGAGTGGTGGTAGGGATGAAATACTTCAGTTACATGGAGAGACGAAAGAAACTGAAATTGTTCTCCATAGAGCAGAGAAGGTTGAAGAAAATCATGAAGGGATTTGGTTGGGTAATTAAGATAAAACTATTTCCAATGGCAGATGGATTGGGGTGGCCAGATGACACAGATTCAAGGTGAATGAGCAAGGGGTGACTTTAGGAAAAGAGCAGGAAGAAAATACGACCTAGAATCTGATGGTGAAACAGATTCAATGGAAACTTCCAAAAGATAATTGGATATCCATTTGGAAAGGAAAATTGACAAAGTTACGTGAAGCGGTAGGGGATGGCGATTAATTGGATAGCTCCTTCAATGATCTGCCACAGTCCAGATTATCCAATTGGTCTCATTTTTTTCAAATTTAGAGTATCCATTTCTTTTTTTCCCAATTAAGGGGCAATTGAGCGTGGCCAATCCACCTAACCTGCACATTTTTGGGTTGTGGGCATGAGTTCCACGCAGACACTGGGAGAATGTGCAATCTCCACACAGATAGTGACCCGGGGATGGGATCGAACCCGAGTCCTCGGCACCATGAGGCAGCAGTGCTAACCACTGTGCAACCATGCCACCCTATCCAACTGGTCTCATTTTGCTGTTTTGCTCTACGAGTCAATGAACTGGGCTGGTAATAGGGGTAAGGATTTCCCATGAGTTCCACTTGCAGTATTTCCTATTTCCAGTGTTTTCAAATCCTATCTGATCCACACCCTGTGTCCTACTCGCCTCTGGGCTGTTCGAAGGATGACAGTATTCATAATTAACAATATCATATCTATGTCTCCAACACCACTATTTAAACAGTAAATATCCTACAGTAGCAAGAAGTTCATTTGTTTCAGCGATATTGAAAGATATTTTGATCTTATAGCTCACTGAGCACTCATTTACAATCAGTTAGTAATCAGCCCTGACAGGGCTGTTGTTCGTAATAAACCAAACTACAATTCAGAAGCGCACACAGCACACCATTGCTACAGTCGTAGTAAATATCTAAACCTGACTGGGATTCAATACAAGCACATTTGCGTGTTATTATTTTACAGTGTTAAATCCTGACAGGGGTCTCTATGCGGATTTCATTTGCAGCTATTTTACGTGTAGCCTGATGTTTGCTCTGCTTAATAATAATAATCTAATAATCTTTATTAGTCACAAGTAGGCTTACATTAACACTGCAATGAAGTTGCTGCGAACACTCCCTCGTCAGCACATTCCGGCGCCTGTTCGGATACACAGAGGGAGAACCGTGGGCAGCACGGTAGCATGGTGGTTAGCACAATTGCTTCACAGCTTCAGGGTCCCAGGTTCGATTCCCGGGTTGGGTCACTGTCTGTGCGGAGTCTGCACGTTCTCCCCGTGTGTGCGTGGGTTTCCTCCGGGTGCTCCGGTTTCCTCCCACAGTCCAAAGATGTGCAGGTTAGGTGGATTGGCCATGCTAAATTGCCCTTAGTGTCCAAAATTGCCCTTAGTGTTGGGTGGGGTTACTAGGTTATGGGGATAGGGTGGAGGTGTGGGCTTGGGTAGGGTGCTCTTTCCAAGGGCCGGTGCAGACTCGATGGGCCGAATGGCCTTCTTCTGCACTGTAAATTCTATGATTCTATGATTCTATGAATTACGAATGTCCAATTCACCTAACAAGCACGTCTTTCGGGACTTGTGGGGGGAATACGGGAACGCTTGGAGGAAACACACGCAGACACGGGAAGAACGTGTAGACCACGCACAGACAGTGACCCAAGCTGGGATTTGAACCAGGCACCCTGGCGCTGTGAAGCAGCAGTGCTAACCACTGTGCCACCGTGCAGTCCTAACCCTCTGCTGATGGATTTCAACTGATTGCTGTTATTACTGCCTGTTCATCGCAGCAATACCAGTTTCTAAAAAGATGATATTTCAGAATGTGGGCGTTGCTTCTCATGATGTCCCCGACAAAATGGTGGTGGGTTTCTTCTTGAAAAGCTGGTGGGGAAGGTCAGAATGAAAGCACTTGTTGGTTAGGGAAGGACAATTCTATTTCTTCCATTGATACCTGTCAGTCCTCATTCATAGAAAGATACATTAGCCAAATCAATACGAATAGAAAGATGCATCAACCAAGTCAATTTGATCGAAGGAAACATGTTCATCAAATAATTTCTTCACTATAGTTTGATTTCACTTCATAAGTATTAAATAGCCACACACAAATTCACTCGGCAATTTAGGGTGACACAGCACCAGGGACCTGGGTTCAATTCCGGCTTTTGGTGACTGCGTTGATGTTCTCCCCATGCCTGCGTGGGTTTCCTTTAGGTGCTCCGGTTTCCTCCCACACTTCAAAGATGTTGATTGCAATGATAAATTGGCTCTGAGTGTCCAGGGATGTGTAGGTTAGGAGATAGGCTGTGGTGGACGGGAGTGGACATGGGTAGAGAGCTCTTCTGAAGGGTTGGTGCAGATTCGATGGACCGAATGGCCTCCTTCTGCACTGTCGGGCTCCTATGAAAAGGAAGAACTTTACTCAGTGAGTGGTTAGAATGTGGAACTTGTTACTTCATGGGCTAGTCGAGATGAAAACATAGAAGCATTTAAGGGGAATCTTCATTTCCACATGAAAGACAAAGGAATAGAAAGCTATGCTAATAACGTTAGATGAAATGGGGGTGGGGGCGGGTTTGGAGCATCTACTGGCGAAGTGCAGTTCAGCTGAAAGGCTTGTTTCTGCTCTACAGAATCCATCTGATAGTACATCATTCAAGAAAGATTGGAGGATGATACAGAAGCTCAAGAGAGTCGATTTGATTATCTGCATGTATTGGAATAGGTTCACAAATAACAGTCTAGTGCGACTGGGTACCTGCTCATTCCTGAACCCAATTTGTTGCCAGGCAGGATAGAATAACGTAGTGTAATCTAGCACAGAAAAAAACCAATATATTGCAAAGTAGGAAAGAAAAATATTTGCATTTTTAACAACACCATAAAGCACTCCACAGCCAATGAACTACTTTTGAAGTGCAGCCATTGCTGAACGCAGGAAATGTACCAGCCAATTTGCGCATAGCAAGCTCCCATAGAAAACAACAATGAGATATTGGCCCCACAAGTTACTTCAGTTCTATTGGTTTGGGTTAGAGCTAGAAACTCGTTTCAGGGATAAATATTGATTCGAAGAAGTGGGAATTCGTCTCCTGGGACCTTTATTTCATCAACTCGAGAAAGTAGGCGGGGTCTCAATTTAATGGCTCATTTAAAATGTGGCACTTTCGACAGTGCAGCACAACCGCAGTACTGTAGTGGAGTGTCAGCCCAGGTGTCGTGTTCAGGTTTCCAAAGTAGGATTTGGACCTGCAACATTCTGACTCTATGTCAGCAGCAACAACAAGTGATATTTGTAAGTACCTTTAAAAGGAAGGTACTGTAATAAATACAAAATACGAACTGCATCAGAGGCACTGAGCCATTGTGGCAGAACAGTATAGAATTAAATGCAGCAGAGTATAGTGTAAACCTTGGGTTGTACAGTGTGCCATGCATGTTGCAGTGTTACAGGATGGGTTGCGGAATGGTGATAAAACATTCCTCCTTCTCTGCATTCAGTGGCCACCTGCACTTTCTCTATGTTCTTGATCTCTCTTTCAACCACCTTGAGCTCTCTTCTACCAGTGACATTTCCTGACACGCCACATTCCTCATTCTTAGTCTGCCCTCCTGCTTTGGTAATGAAGGCCCTTCATCACAATCAAACATGGCACTTTTTAATCTCTTCAACATTGCATTTTTGTAATGCATCTCATTTAAAATATCTTGCCCTTCATGTCCTTTAGAGAGAGCAGCCCTATGATGCAATCCTTCCACTTTGAGAATGACTTTGTAAAACCATCCTTTATCTGGATGGGTAAACCATTGTCAGTCAATGTGTTGTCTGCAGTTTTATTGCAATGCTACTGTTATTTTTCCAGAATTTATTTTTCCATTCACCCTTAGCTGATTCCTCTGACATAATTCACTGGTGCATTAAGAAGGTTGTTTGAATGGTTAATAACCTGTCCTTCACAATAAGTTAGCCCACCTTTCTGCCATAGATGGCAGGACATTACTGCCCTCTACACCTCTCCCCCGTTATCTCCAGTTCATCTTGCTGAAAAGTAAATGAATGTAACAAAATGGTCCAGTATGCTGAGGACAGTGTGGAGCCTTGAATTAGACCATTTGTCCTGGTTTCAAATAAAACTCAGTTCTTTGAGAATCAATTCTTTTCCGATTGGACCCCACTGAATTATTGGATCAGCTGGGGTATCGATCCTCTGGGCGTTTTGGACCTCTGGGTATTTTGGCTGCGATTTTCCAGCCTTTCCCCATTGATGGGATCTTCTGGTCCTGCTGAAGGCGGGCCCCCAAGGCAGGTTCTCCAATGGTACAGCCGGCGAGCGACACAAATGGTCATTTACTTTGCTGGGCCTGGAGGATCCCCCCAGCGGATAATGGTAAGCTGCCTACGCCACTGGAAAATCCACCATGGCCCCCGGGAAATCCCGGCCTTTTCTGCTTTTTTGTTAATGGGCTTTGGGTGTCGCTGGGTAGGCCAGCATTTATTGCCCATCACTAATTTCCCTTGTGAAGGTGATGGTCCACATGTTAAATGGTTGCAGTGCATCTAGTATCAGTACACCCACCATGCTGTTAACCAGGGATGACCTGGACTTTCACCCAATGTTGATGAACGAACAGCAATGTATTACCAAGTCAGGTTGCTGTCCGACTTGGAAGGAAATTTAGGGTATGGAGTGGTCCCATGTGTCTGCTGCCTCTGTCAGCCTAGGTTGAATAGGTCATGGACTTTAAGGTGGTGTTAAGGGAGCCTTGATGAGTAGTTGCAGTGCATCTTGTAGATGGTACACATTGCTGTCACTGCATGCTGGTGGTGGCAGAAGTCAAGAATCAAGATGGTGCACGTGACGCGAGTCAAGTGGGAGCAGCTGAGGACTATTTGCTAAAAGGACTGTTATTCCATGGAAGGTGCAGTAGGTGATAAATATAAAAGCGGACTGCTGTCAAAAAGAAAATAGTGTTTATAGTAGTGATTTTAGGTAAAGTAGAAGTTTTAAAATGAGAAATCTGGATGTTTCATCCTTTCAGCTATTAAGTGGAAGTTCAAATTTATTTTTGAAAACGATCAGTCTCTAATGAGATTGTAACAAGTAACAAAATCACAATGTTGCAATTCCCATGCTTATGATTCTGCGTTATTATAAGACATAGGAGCAGAATTAGGCCACTCGGCCCATCGAGTCTGCTCCGCCATTCAATCATGGCTGATATTTTTCTCATTTCCATTCTCCTGCCTTCTCCCCATAACCCCATATCCCCTTATTGATCAAAAATCTATCTATCTCTGTCTTAAAGACACTCAGTGATTTGGCCTCCACAGCCTTCTGCGGCAAAGAGTTCCACAGATTCACCACCCTCTGGCTGAAGAAATTCCTCCTCATCTCAGTTTTAAAGGATCATCCCTTTGATCTGAGATTGTGTCCTCTGGTTCTAGTTTTTCCGACAAGTGGAAACATTCTCTCCACATCCACTCTATCCAGGCCTCGCAGTATCCTGTAAGTTTCAATAAGATCCCTCCTCATCCTTCTAAACTCCAACGAGTACAGACCCAGAGTCCTCAACCGTTCCTCATAAGACAAGCTCTTCAATCCAGGGATCATTCTTGTGAACCTCCTCTGGACCCTTTCCAAAGCCAGCACATCCTTCCTTCGATACTGGATCCTGTGGCTTATTGAAGCCTGTGGGTTATTGGACTTTTGGTGATTGGATCACCTTGGATCGTTTGTAACAGATATTAGTTGGAACAACTGCAAAATTAGATCTTTCTCTTTAATGAGCTCATGTTTCAATATCCAACATGAGTATTCAGTCAAATAATACAATACGAACCCAACTGATTATACCATTCTTTATTACTGTGTTCCCAATTCACTTTAAGACTTGGGTACCACACTTTAGAATTCCAACCTGATTACAACAATGGTTTATTCAATATAACTTTCCCATTTCTACCTTTCATCTGTACATTCCATGCGTACTAACACTGAATATCAAAGAAACAAATTCAGACAACGTGAACCCACTTTCTCACTTAGGGGAGAGGAACCAAGCCATGGCTAAAGGAGAAAGGTAATTGGAGAGATGACCCAGCATCTAGATAGAGACATGGCCACTCTACAGAAGGCAGCATGGTGGCACAGTGGTTTAGCACGGCTGTCTCACAGCGCCAGATTCTGACCTCGGGTGACTGTGTGAAGTTTACACTTTCTCCCCGTGTCTGCGTGGGTTTCCTTCGGGTGCTCCAGTTTCCTCCCACAGTCCTAAGGTGTACAGGTTAGGTGGATTGGCCCTGCTAAAATTGCCCCTTAATGTCCGGAGGGTTACAACAATTGGGTGGAGGAATGGGCCTACATTAGGGTGCTCTTTTGGAGGGTCGGTGCAGATTTGATGGGATGAATAGCCTCCTTCTGCACTGTAGGGATTCTATGATCTTCACTGATTGTGTCCTTAGATTTTATTTTTTGTTCAATGATTTCAAATTACATCACATCCCTTCAGACAGGAAGCGATATAGGTCCGGTTAGTGGTCATGGATAGAAGTGTGTGGCTATGAGCAAGGCAGCTAAGCAGACCCCCAGGGGCTGTGTTGGAGGAACCTTGGCTTTATGCCTCTATCCACCAGGCTGCCAGTGTGGATGAGATAAAGTCTTCAGGGCGGATGAACAAACTGACCTTGGAACCATGGTTCTGGAGGTCATTGAAACGGAGTGACTGACCTCCAGAATTTAGCACTGATAGTTGGGAGATAGATAGTGTTCTCTGCAGCCGCTACTGACAATTCCGAGTTGTTAGTGACAGTGTTCAAGACATCTCCTCATGGCTTGAAAAGAACTTGGAAAGGTAAAGAGTCAAGTTGGTGTGGTCCACATAAGAACCAACAACATAAATCCAATTAGAAATTAGTTTCAGCTAAGGGAATTTTAGGAACTAGAGCCCACATTGAAAAGCAGAACCTCACAGGTAATAATTTCTGAATCACTACCCAAGCTACATACAAATTGACATAGGTCCAGACTGATCCGAAGGTTGTTTGCTTTGCTCAGTGTATGGTGGGGGGTGATGATGATTTTCATTCCTGGGAGATTAGCAGTTTTACTGGTGTGCGGCTCCATTTAAACCAGGTTGAGAGTAGTGTCCTAGTGAATCCTATAACTAGGTCGGTTGCTAGTATCTCAAGCTAAAAATTGGGGGAGCCATCAGGTGAGGTGAAATTTTTAAATTGAAAGAGGACAATCAAGGTCACAAAGTAGTGCAGTGTTTTGGGTACAGGTAAGCAGGGTGTGACAAGGAAGGAACAAGAAGCTTAATGGTAATCGATGAATAAGGTCAAATCAGGGAAAAATGAGAAAATTGAAGGCACTTTATCTAAATGCATGAAGCATTCGTAAGAAAATAGACAAATTAATGACACAAATCGAGATAAATGGGTTTCATCTAATAGCCGTTACAGTCATAGTTGCAGGGTGAGCAAAGTTATGAACTAAATGTCCCAGGATCGTATACAATATAAAAATGCAGCAAAACGGAAAATAAGTGGGGTTGTTAGTCCTCATACTAAAGGGTGACATTGGGACAGAAGGGTGCAGGAAGTAGGATCAGTATGGGTAGAAATAAGAAAGGATCTGGAGATGGGAGTAGTTTGTACCTCACCCTCCAATTTTATAACAGGGTTGTAATTGGTAATGTCGTGATGATGGATCCTCTGTGAAACAGTGATCACAATATGATAGGATTCCTCATTGTGTTTCAGCATTATGTACATAACCATTGAAATTAACTAAACCAATTCAATAGCTATAAGAGGCAGCTATGTTAGATTTAGAAAATACATTAAAAGCTAGGAAACAATGGCGAACATTTAAATAAATATTTCAATAAATTTTCACCAAATTTATTTTCCGTTAAAACTCCATAGGAAAAGATGAAGATAAGAAAGCAAACGAGCAAGGCCATTAACACAGATTGTAAAATGTCTCTATAGGTATGCAAGAAAGAAGAGATTAGAAAATATAAATGGCGTTCCGCTACAGACAGAGATCTATAAAATTGGAACGGGGAACAAAGGAATGGGAGAGCCAATAGATGAATACTTTGAATACTTTGTACCTGCCTTCATGGCCGAAGTCACAGACCGAAATTCACTCGCTCTCCCCGCCGCCGGCATCTTCCGCTCCCCTGATAGCAACCCCCTCCCTGCGTTGCAATCCCCACTGGCGGAGGGTGCGGGGCAAGCAAAACCCCGCCGCCGGCCACCACCACCCCCGGGCGGTGTGCTGAAGGGGGCCGGGTGGGTGGAAAATCCTGCCCCCAGAAATCATTCCAGATGTACTGGGAGGCGAAAGGTCCAGCAGGAATGCCGAACTTAAAAAATGATATTAGGAAAGCAATGGTACTGGAGATATTAATGGGATTACAAGTTGACAAGTGTCCTGAATCTGCCGGTTTATACTCGGGTTTCAATAGAGGTGGTTAGAGGGACACTGGATGCTTTTGTTTTGATCTTCCAGAGTTCCCTAATTTCTAAAATAGACCGTGTGGGTTGCAGGGCAGCAAACCTAGTAACCCTGCCGTTCAAAAAAGGCGAGAGAGAGAAAATAGGGAACTGTGGGCTAGTGAGGTGGTCTTGTTATAAAACTCATTCTTTCTGTGTTAGTTCACCACGTGTGAACACTGTATCATTTTAAGTGCAGCATGGCCCATTGCTGGTACTGTGGCTTCTGCCTAGCTGTAGGTGTGTTGACAGGCTCCCCAGTTCAGTTCAAGAGTCAGTCATGAGCAATTTAAGAATCAGTCAGAGAACAGCTTCAAAACAGAAAATGTATTGTGAACCTGCTGTGCTAGGATTCTGGAGGAGCTGTTTGGTACTTCCATGTTGTGGAAAATGTTAGTGTTTGACGAAACCCTGTGATGCTCGATCAATAACTCCAGAAGCAAGATTGGATGACAATTGAAGGCTTTATTAGACTAGATGTTTCCCCCAGCAGCGCAGGTACAGAATGCGGCTGCTCGGGAGACACAGACTCTTATACTCCGCCTTACTGGGCGGAACCAGCAGGCAGCCTTCACCAATCATCTTCATGTCTCAGGTACCTCCCACACCAATGGTCTTACAGCCTCAACCTAGGTACCGTAATACCCCTAATACAGACTGCCACATTCACCCCGTTAAAAAAAAGAGTCCGGCAGGGGTGGTGGTCTTGCGTCATACAGGGGTAAAATGTTTTGCCTTATTACATGTCACAACTATTTACAGTATTCATTTTACATGTACATCAGAATGAAGCAATTAGTCGATCGGGGGCCCTGGTCATCCTCTGTGAACGTCGCAGTTTCACCGATGATGCAGGCGCCGACTCGGGCATCCATGATTCCGGGAGCGTGACTTCGGCTTCTTCGGTAGCTTCATCATCCCCTGGGTGGGACCAGTGGAAGAACCGATCCACATGGAAAGGGGGCAGCCGTGAGGTGCGCCGGTGGGAGGGAGGGTGTGGGTGGTTGGGGGGGGGATCCAGCGGGCGCCAGGTCCCATAGGGAGAGCGTATCCTGCCAGCCGTCGGGGTACGCCACATAGGCGTACTGAGGGTTAGCGTGAAGGAGGTGGACCCTCTCGACCAATGGGTCCAACTTGTGCGCACGCATGTGTTTGTGGAGCAGAATGGGTCCAGGAGCTGCCAGCCAGGTTGGGAGCGAGGTCCCGGAGGAGGACTTCCTAGGGCTGACAAGGAGACGTTCATGAGGTGTTTCATTTGTCGTGGTACACAGCAGTGATCGGATGGAGTGGAATGCATCGGGAAGGACCGCCTGCCAGCGGGAGACTGGGGGATTCCTGGACCGTAGGGCCAGTAGGTCAGTCTTCCAGACCGTTCCATTCTCCCTCTCTACCTGTCCGTTTCCCCGGGGGTTATAACTGGTCGTCCTGCTCGAGGCGATGCCCTTGCTGAGCAGGGATTGACGCAGTTCGTCGCTCATGAAGGAGGACCCCCTATCGCTGTGTATGTAGGCGGGGAAACCGAACAGGATAAAGATACTGTGGAGTGCTTTTATGACGGTGGCTGCAGTCATGTCAGGGCAGGGGAGGGGCCCTTTGAAGTCCATACTGAGGCGTTCAAAGGGACGGGAAGCCTTTATCAGGTGCGCTTTCCCTGACCTGTAGAGGTGCGGCTTGCACTCCGCGCAGATTTGGCAGTTCCTGGTGGCGGTCCTGACCTCCTCGAGGGAGTAGGGCGGGTTGCGATCTCTTGATAAAATGGAAGAATCGAGTGACCCCCGGGTGGCAGAGGTCCTCATGGAGGGCCCGGAGTCGGTCCACTTGTGCGTTGGCACACGTGCCATGTGATAGAGCGTCAGGAGGATTGTTTAGCTTCCCGGGACAATACAAGATTTCATAGTTGTAGGTGGAGAGCTCGATCCTCCACTGTAAGATCTTATCGTTCTTTATCTTGCCCCGCTGTGCGTTATCGAATATGAAAACTTCCAACCGTTGGTTAGTGAGGAGCGTGAATCTCCTGCCGGCCGGTAATGCCTCCTGTGCTGCACAGCTTCTACTATCGCCTGGGCCTCCTTTTCCACGGAGGAATGACAGATTTCTGAAGCATGGAGGGTGCATAATAAGAAGGCCACGGGCCTGCCCGCTTGGTTGAGGGTGGCCGCCAGAGCTACGTCAGACACATCGCTCTCGACTTGGAAGGGAAGGGATTCATCGATTGCGTGCATCGTGGCCTTTGCGATGTCCGCCTTCATGCAGCTGAAGGCCTGGCGGGCCTCTGCCGACAGGGGGAAAACTGAGGATTGGTTAGTGTGCGGGCCTTGTCCGCATAATCGGGGACACACTGGGCGTAATATGAAAAAAGTCCCATGCAGCGTTTCAGGGCTTGGAGCAGTGGGGGAGGGGAAACTCCATGAGGGGGCGTATGCGTTCGGGATCTGGGCCTATGACTCCATCATGCACTATGTAGCCGAGGATGGCTAGATGGTCGGTGCTGAACATGCCTTTGTCCTTTTTGTAGGTCAAGTTAAGGGTCTTTGCGGTATGGAGGAATTTGCGGAGGTTGGTGTTGTGGTCCTGCTGGTCGTAGCCGCAGATGGTGACGTTATTGAGGTACGGAAACGTGGCCCGCAAACCGTACCGGTCAACCATTCGGTCCATCTCCCGTTGGGAGACCAAGACTCCATTTGTGACACCGAAGGGAACCCTTAGGAAGTGGTAGAGCCTCCCATCTGCTTCGAATGCAGTGTACTTGCGGTCGTCTGGGCGGATGGGGAGCTGGTGGTCGGTGGATTTGAGACCCACCGTGGAAAAGATCTTGTATTGTGCAATCTGATTGACCAAATCAGATATGCGGGGGAGAGGGTACGCGTCGAGCTGCGTATACCTGTTGATGGTCTGACTATAATCGATGACCATCCTGTGCTTCTCCCCGGTCTTTACAACCACTACATGAGCTCTCCAGGGGCTGTTGTTAGCCTCGATAACCCCTTCCTTCTGTAGCCGCTGGACGTCCGACCTAATGAAGGTCCGGTCCTGGGCACTGTACCATCTGCTCCTGGTGGTGACGGGTTTGCAATCCGGGGTGAGGTTCGCAAAAAAGGAAGGCGGGTCGACCTTGAGGGTCGCGAGGCTGCAGACAGTGAGGGGGGGTATAGGGCCGCCGAATTTAAAAGTTAAGCTTTGGAAGTTGCATTGGAAGTCCAACCCCAGGAGCGTGGCAGCACAGAGGTGAGGGAGGACTTAAAGTTGGAATTTTTAAAATTCCCTTCCCAGGACCGTGAGAGTCGCTACGCAGAACCCCTTGATCTCTACAGAGTGAGACCCGGAGGCCAGGGAGATTTTTTGGTTAACTGGGTGAATGGGAAGAGAACAGCGCCTTACCGTTTTGGGGTGTATGAAGCTCTCTGTGCTCCCGGAGTCAATCAGGCAGGATGTTTTGCGCCCGTTGATGAGTATGGTCGTCGTCGCGGTCGAGAGTGTTCGGGGCTGAGACTGGACCAGGGTCACCGAGGTGAGTCGTGGTACAAATTGGAGATTCCCCTCGGGCAGTGTGTGGTCATCTGAATCGGGGTCCTGAGACTCCAGCCAAGATGGCAGCGCCCACGGGTCGCACATGGCTGGGGGTGGGCCAGATGGCGGCGCCCACGCATCACACGTGGTCCCTGGGGAACAAGATGGCGGCGCCCAGGGCCCGCACATGGCTGGGGAAAAAGAAGATGCGGCGCCTGCGGCCCGCACATGGCCCGTGGAGAGAGTTGTGGTGGCGGCCCCGGTTCGCCCCCGGAGACAGCGGCGACCACCCGGGCCTAGCATACTGCCACAAAATGACCCTTTTGCCACAACCTTTCATGTGGAGGAGCGGGCCGGGCAGCGCTGCCAGGGGTGCTTGGCTTGCCCACAGAAATAACAGCGGGGCCCCCCAGGGTTGCCTGGTAGCCGCGCGGCACAAGCTTGTGGGGGGATGGGGGATGCATCCGGGTTGGCTGCGGGTGGGTTCCACGCTGCCCAAGGGGCTGTTGCGCGGTCGGGAACGTATATGCGGGCGTTTCAGGAGGCCACGTCCAGGGAGCTAGCAAGGGCCCGTGCCTCCTTGAGGCCTAGTGTCTCTTTCTCCAGCAGCCGCTGACGGATTTGGGAGGACAGCATATCTGTAACGAATGGGTCCCGGATTAAATGTTCTGTGTGGTCACTGGCTGAAACTTGTGGGCAGTCACAGTTCCTACCTAGTACCAGGAGCGCGCGGTAGAATTCATACTGCCACGAAATAACCCTTTTTGCCATAACCTTTCATGTGGAGCTGGATTTCATCCAGCGATTCCCCCGGGATTTGTCGCCTTGCCGCTAGCAGATGCTGGGCGTAAACCTGCTTTACTGGGCGAATGTAGTGTCCTTTCAACGGACACTACATACGGCCTCGAAATCATCCGCATCCTCGATGAGGGTGTAGATCTCTGGGCTCACCCTCGAGTGGAGAACTTGCAGTTTCTGGTCCTCCGTAGGTGCAGTCGTGGCCGTCCTGAGGTACCCTTTGAAGCACGCCAGTCAGTGTTTGAAGGTTGCCGCTGAGTTCGCCGCATGGGGGCTGAGTTGCAGACACTCCGGCTTGATTCAGAGCTCCATCCTTTAAAATCTAGTCCACTAAATTCATGTTCGATCAATAACTCCAGAAGCGAGATTGGATGACAATTGAAGGCTTTATTGGACTAGATATTTCCCCCAGCAGCGCAGGTACAGAATGCAGCTGCTCGGGAGACACAGACTCTTATACTCCGCCTTACTGGGCGGAACCAGCAGGCAGGCTTCACCAATCATCTTCATGCCTCAGGTACCTCCCACACCAATGGTTTCACAGCCTCAACCTCTGTACCGTAATACCCCTAATACAGACTACCACACTCTGTAAGCCATGAAGTTAGTGCTTGCATACTAGAAAGTAGAGGTAAAAAGTTCCATCTCTCCAATAAGAAACCTTGCAAAAATCTTGATGAGGAACTGAGTTGAAGAAACACTTGTATTTGCTCTGAAGTTAAAGCAATTGTGAGTTTAGCTGTCAGTTTTTTTCAGAGAGATCCCAACCAAAGAAAATAATCTATTCAATGCTCAGAAGTTTGCCTGAAGAAAGCTGTTTGAAGCTGAGTTAAATCAAGCAAGAAACCTCTTGGTGTTGGGACAGCGGTAAATCATCGCTAGGAGTTTGTGTCTGTGAGGGTTGCTGGGATAAAAGGAATAGTGCAAGTTTGAATAATTTTCTGGTTTCTGTATTGAAAACTTTCCAACCTTTTCTGTTTGGTGTAATGTAGTTCAATTTTCTTGTTGAATAAATGTTTTATTCTTTTATTGAAATTTCCTCCGCAGACTCTTGCAAATGTCTTCATTAACTGCCCTCCATGGTTTACGAAAAAAAGTTATGGGGCGCGATTCTCCGACCCACCGCCGGGCCGGAGATATGGTGAGGGGCCGGGCGAATCGCGCCACGCCGCCCTGACGCTGAGACGCCATTCACCCGCCCATGACAAAACGGGCAGGCATGCATGGCGCCGGGCCGCACGGAGAATCGGCGCAAACGGCTGTAGCGGCGCTCCTCCGGCGGCGCCGCGATTCTCCGGCCCGGATGGGCCGAGTGGCCGTCCGAAAAAGTCCGAGTCCCGCCACGCCATTCTAGCATGCCCTGGGCTGATGGGACAGCGGGGTTGAAGGGTCCGGGGGCGGCCTGTGGGGGGGGGGGGGGCGGGGGGGAGGGGGGGAGGGGCGGTCCAACCCCGGGGAGTCCCTCCGTAGTGGCCTGGCCCGCGATCGGGGTCCACCGATCGGCGGGCCGGCCTCTCTGGCTGCGGACCTCTTTTATTCCGTGCCGGCTCCTGGATCCCTGCGCCATTTGGCGTCGGGGCAGGCGCGGGGATGACGGCCAACGTGCATGCGCTAGTTGCCGCCGGCCCAACTGCGCATGCGTGGACCCCGTGGCGCCGGGTTGACGCCGGGACCGGCAGCTAGAGCAGCGTGGGCCGCCCCAGGACCCGAGAATCGGGTCTCAGAACCAGCGAGGCACCAAAGTAAATTACCCCCGTTTTGGCGCCAGAACTCTGACGTCGGATCAGAGAATCGCGGCCATGATCTATCAAGCCAGGTTCCACTCTGGGATCTGACTTGTCCAGTATTAACATCAGCTGGAATTATAATAATATCAGGGGAAAGTGCTTTAGTCTATTCATACAATGATTCGGCAAGGTCAACAGAGATTTATGACGGGAAAATCTTGTGTTGACAAGCTGTTAGAGATTTTTGCGACTGTAACTAATAGGATGAATAAAGTGGGTATGGGGATAATATGGGAAGTGGAGTGGGCGTGGAAGATCAGCCATGATCCTATTGAATGGTGGTGCAGGCTCGAAGGGCCAAATGGCCTACTCCTATTTTTGATGTTCTTACGGAATGAGCAGTATCAAATCATTTGAAAAGTCTCAGCCTGGCTACAGGCAGATCATGTAGATTTAGTTGAAAGAGTACCTCAGTGTCAACAGTCCTTGAAAAACGATAAGCCATTACTGGGGAGCTGGGTGGGCAGTGAGCTCAGAGTTAAATGATTGTCGTCCTTTCCCCGAGTCAGACTCTTTGTGAGCTTGACTTCGCGACTGAAAGTGAGAGATTGTAAAATTGTCTCTTCCATTTAGACTTCTAATTTGCTAGATTATTCTCTTGCTGTATCTGCCACGGCTTAGTGGTAGAGTCTGTGACAGAGGTTGTTGGCCGAAGTCTCGCCCCAGAGAATTGAGTGTGTAATCTCGGCTGACACCCCAATATGGCACTGAGAGATTGCGGCGCTGCAGGAGGCACAGCCTTTTAGATGAGGCTTTGGACCATGGCTGCTGGAAATCTGAAAATGCAAGAAATGCGGAGCCGGTTTCGCAGCATCTGTGCAGGGAGGCCGAGATTTTCAAAGTCATTTGACTTTTGGCCACTCTGCAAATTTTCCCATCCTACCTGTGACAAGGCCTGCCACTGGCAGAACTGGAAAATCCCAGCCTGAGTTAAACTTTCAGGCTGATGACTCTTTATCTTCCCAAACTTACAAATTAGGAGCAGGAGTAGGCCATTCGGCCCCTTGAGGCTGGTCCATCATTTAATAAGATCATGCCTGATCTGATTGTGGCCTCAACTCAACATTCCGTCCAACCCCAATAACCTTTGGCTCCCTTCTTGGTCTAGGATCTATCGAACTCTGCCTTAAAAATGCTCCTTGATCCTGCCTCCACTGCCATCTGAGGAAGAGAGTTTATAAGATTCATAATCCCTTTGAGAGAAAAAATTGCTCCTCACCTCCATATTAAGTGGGGAGAGTACTTTGGCAGGATTCTCCGTTGGCTGATGCCGAATGGCGAAACATAATTGGCCAGAGAATAGGTTCCAACAGCAAAATCGTAGTGGATACGGTTCACTTGTGCTTTTACAAATCAGGAAACCGCTGGTGAGGGAGAGAGAGAGGAGGTAGGACATGGGAAGGCGTGACTGTGGGCTGTCGGGCCGGACACTGGCCGGGCTGGCTGGGATAGTGGGGGGAAGCCCTGCCAGTGCCGGTGGGGGAGGTGATGGGGGGAATACGCCGTGTGATCCCCCATGGGATGGGGGCGGTGCCCAGTCATGGACCGCCATTGCCGCGGCCTGCAAGGCAGCCATCTTGCTGCACACCGCACTGACCACCCACCTTGGCCTCTGGTTTTTCAGAGTGATACCGGCCGGATGGGTGCTCCCACCAGCCACCCACCCCTGCACCCAACCCTCTGGCATACCTCCCTCCCACCCGGCCGCCACCCGCTGGCGGCCCACCCAGGTCAACGCCCACAGTAGCCCCTACGGGGGTGCCAGGTGGGGCCCACCGAGCATACCACTGGCAAGGGCAGTGTCAGCCGACGGTACCCATGGCATTAGGGAAAGGCGCCATGGTCTCGTGTGTACCAACAGCGCCTGACTGAGGACCTGCCAGATACGGCATGCCGGTAAAGATTCCGGCTCAGCAGGGAGACAGTGTGACATATCTGCCAGAACATGGCACTGCAGGGATATGGGGGCGGACACCCGCTCCCGGTGGCCGTCAAGCTGACGGTCGCCTTGAACGTCTATGCCACTTGGTCCTTCCAGGTGTAGAGAGTGGGCCCGGGCGGGATCTCACAGACCTTGGTGTACAGGTGCACCTGCACCATCACGGAAGCCCTATATGTCCAGGCATCTCAATTGGATTGGATTGGGTTTGTTTATTGTCACATGTACCAAGGTAGAGTGAAAAGTATTGTTCTGTGTACAGTTCAGACAGATCATTCCATACATGAAAAGAAAACATAGGGCAAGCATAAATACACAATGTAAATACATAGAAACAGGCATTGGGTGAAGCACACAGGAGAGCAGTACTAATCAGCAGAGAAGATGAGTGAAGAAATGTAGATCAGTCCATAAGAGGGTCATTTAGAAGTCTGGTAACAGCGGGGAAGAGCTGTTTTGGAACCTGTTTGTGCATGTTCTCAGACTGTTATATCTTCTGCCCGATGTAAGAAGTTGAAAGAGTGAATAACCTGGATGGGAGAGGTGTTTGATGATGCTGCCTGCTTTCCCAAGGCAGCGGGAGGTGTCGACAGAGTCAATGGATGGGAGGTGGTTCACGTGATGGACTGGGCTGTGTTCACCACTCTCTGTAGTTTCTTATGGTCCTGGGCTGAACAGTTGCCATACCAGGCTGTGATGCAGCCAGATAGGATGCTTTTATCCATTTCAATGTGAATCGAGCCCACCAGGGCCGCTCTCGAGGGGCCCTCCAGAATAATGCTGAGAGAGTCTGTGGTAGTCACCACTGTTTGTGTATAGTACACATGTGAGATGTAATACGGTAAGTTTCCTGTACTACAGGTATGGGGGTAGATCCCTGCCTGCTGGCTCCGCCCAGTAGGCAGAGTATAAATGTGTGTGCTCACCGAGCTGCAGCCATTTTCGGCAGCAGCTGTAGGAGGCAACATATCACTGCTAAATAAAAGCCTTGATTACTCTCTACTCTCGTCTCGTCATAATTGATAGTGCATCAGAGTCGTCCACATCGTGGCGGCCTGCTGTGTCCTCCACAACATCACGCAACAGAGGGACGATGCACTGGAGGAGAAACAGGAACGGCAGGCCTCATCCAACGGGGAGGATTCCGGGGAGAGCAAGATGGGCAGGCCATGGAGCCCAGTCAGGCATGGGAGGCCGCACGACATGTGCGAAAGGTCCAACGTGCACGGGATGCAGGAATCGCCTACAGGTTCACCAAATGGGGGGGGGATGGGGGGGGGCGGGGGCAGGGGGACTGGTCAGGGGCATGGACACCGCATCCCCCCTGGCCACCCCCTCATCTGCAACCCCCTCTGTGATACATACCTGCTGCACAATGGGATGCGGGCCTTGGGTTGGCAGTAACACCACGAGCCTAGTCTATGGGATGGTGGATGATTACAACCCGCTCTGTGATTAGCTCTGGTGCTCCACATTGTTTTATAATGTCTGACTCCTGCCCAAGGTAGCATTTTCGATCATCCATCTGGGTGATCCCTGCATTCAAGCTGAGCATTGTATCACATGGTGCCATCAAATCACTGGGGTGACGGTGGTGGGAGCGGTTGGGGTATGGGGGAGGGGAGGGAGAGTGGGGAGCCTAGGCCACCCACAATATCCACCCATTCCCCTCCCCCCCCCCCCCCCCCCCACTCTCTGGTCAGCCCAGAGCAACCCATCCCTCACACCCATCTGACAGAGCACCGAGCCAGGTTGTAACAGTATGAAGAGGTGTTTATTGTGACAATGTAGGTGGTGATTTTGCTCTCGCCCCCATAACTAAACTGTACCCTGCACCTGTGCCAATTTAACTAGTCTCCAACTTTCTGGCCTTACAGGCCTAACCGCTGGACTAGGTGGATGCCAAAATGGTACAGCAGGAGTTGCGGCCTGCTGTGATTCCCGCCCTGCGACCTGGGTCCCCATTGCCGTCTTCTGGATGGGCCCAGCTGTTACTCGGGCATCCCAGGTGGCGCCCTGTTCTGCCCGCTGCCCACCACATGCAGCAGGGGCAGGTGGGGAGGAGGGGGCGGGGGGGTGAGTCCAAGGTTCCGCAGTGTTCCGGCACCTCCCCTGCGGGAATCACCAGCATGGGCCCCATCACCTCCTCCTCCCTCCGGGTGCCGGATGGTCCCGGGATACCCCTTGAGGCTCCTCTACCACCTGACGCTGCCAGTCCTGGAGGCCCCCCCTGGCCTCGACCAGGGTCTGCATGCTGCAGCCATGGAGCACAGGGAGTGTACCATCTCTGTCTGGGACTGCGCCACATCACCCATTGACTGTGCCACCGCCTTCTGGATTTGTGTCACATCGGCCAGTGACTGCGTCACCTTCCTCTGTCTGCGCTATGTCGGCCAGTGTCTGGGCAATGCCACTGATATTCCTAGCCGTGGCCTGCTGTGTCTGGGCCATGCCGTGTAGTGCCGCTGTGATTTCCAGGTGGCTCTGGTACATGGTTGCCTGTGAGGCAGCAACCCTGGCCTGGGCCTTGGTCAGCGTCTACACAGAATGCAAAGGCCTTGGACATGCTGATCCATTGCCAAAACCGTTGCCTCAATTTCTCCACCGTGGATGCCACTCTTGTGGTGTTGGCCTGGATGGCACGCATGGTCAGCACCACCTCCTGCTCTTGCGTGTGGTTAGACTCCTCCAATTGCACCTGCAGGTACTGGATGCTCGCTGAAAATTCCTCATGTAGTCCCTAACTCTGTGACTGCATCTCCACAATCAATGGGACCATCCGTTCCAGAAGCCCGAATCCCATCTGGACGTCAGCTCATCCCTGAGGTCAGCCTGCCCTCCGACTGCCCGCTTCCTCAGGTGTTCCTACCTCCACCTGCTGACCAGATCAACTGTGTGGTGTGCACCAGATAGCGTCCGAGGTGTGGGTGCCAGCAGGTGGTGCAGGGCGGAGGTTGAATCACCCTCCGGGTAGTTGGGGGATAGGGTTCCAGTATGGAGGGGGTTGTTTTCAGGGGCACAGTGCCGCCTATTCACCCTGGCTGCCTTGAGGAGGTCATGCAGTTTTTCCCGGGACTGCTGGCTGGACCGGATGGTGTTGCCCATGGCGCTGACTGCCCTGTCACCTTCACCCAGGCACGGTGAATGGCGAGGTCTGGCAGCCTCCTTCCCGGGCCGGGGTACCGGGTCATCCGCCTCTCCTCCACCGCATCCAGGGGGGTCTCCAGCTCGGCATCTGTACAGTGTGGAGCCGCACGTCTTGCTGCCCTCTTGTTGGCTGGGATGGTGTGTGTGGGGAGTGCAGTGTGTATATGCAGCTGTCAGCCTCCTGAATGTCAATCACGAAACCAGCGAATCTGGCAGCATTTCCCATTGCAATTGATTGTGTTCCACGTGGCACGAGTGCCAGTCCCTGAACAGCAGCTGAATCGGTCCAGGCACAGCGCCAGTTTCGCTGTCGTGGAACTCCACGAATTCTGCATCAGCGTCTCAGAAACGGAGAATCCCGCCCCTTAGCCCTGGTTCTAATCTCTCCCCATCCTTCCAGCATCAAGGCAGCTTAGAGCACCGACTCTAGCTGCCGATATTGCCCAGAGAATTGCCGGGACCGTGGGCGCGCACGTGCACGGCTGTGGCCTACAGCGGCCGCGCCGTGCAACGTGGCGGCGGTTGCTCGTGGATCCGGCCTGCGAAATAGTTCCCCCCCTTTGGCCGGCTCACGCACCCCGGACCACCCCCCAACGGTTCTCCCAGCTTCTGACAAAGTCCCCTGCCCGCGGACCGGCTCTCCCCTGACTATGGCGGCGCTGGACTGGGTCAGCAGCCGCCACACCGGGTTCCCGACGAATGAGACCATATGTGACCGATGCTGGGCATCGTCGGCCAGTCGGGGGCAGAGCATCGTGGGGTGGGCCTCAGGCAATGTCCTGAGGCCATGATACGGCGCACGGCGTGCTCGGAGAGTACACCGCTTTGGAGGGGGCGGATAATCGCGAAAGCGGCGACGTCCCCGATTCGGTCGTGAACGGGGATTCTCCGGCCGATCTCCGAACGTGGTTTCCCGCCCATTAAGTGCAGTGGTTCCTCTTGCTGTCATTGGCCCTCTTGCTCCTCTATCAATGTTAACAGCCCCGTTGCTCCCCTCTCATTCTTCTGGGTGGTGGTTACTGTCTCTGGGTTCTGTTTTCACTCATTCTGACACTCTGAATGAATGGATTTTACTGGACTAATCAGATGCAATTTAATCATCAGAATAGTAAGACATTGCTAACAATATAAATGGTACAAAACACACAAGCTCAGGGATTGTGAGTTCACTTCAATTTGCATTGAGGAATTCGAAGCATGTACTTAATTTTTTTTCTGATGGGTCCTCCCAGGAATATCCAGCTGCATCAATAATCTCATTTTCACTGTCTGCAGTGAGGCATAATTGAAAATCATTGAAGTGACGTTGCATCGTTTCCTAGTTTTCAAGCTTGTTAAAAAAGGCGCAAATACAGATTATTCTTTATGAAGTATGGGTACAATATAACAGCCTCGCCGCGCTTGAGCAAGAGCGCGACACGGCCGTAAGATCGCGGGAGAGACCAAAATGGGGAACTGTGCTGGGCATCGATCGTTTTGCCATCTAACCGGCCCACTCGCGTTGGCAAAATCAGGATCCTGCCGAGATGTGTCAGGGAACCAATAAATTACCAGTTTTTAAAAATTAAATTTAGAGTGCCCAATTTTGTTTTCCAATTACCGGGCAATTGAGCGTGGCCAATCCACCTACATTACACATCTTTTTGCATTAAGAACATAAGAACTAGTAGCAGGAGTAGACCATCTGGCCCCTCGAGCCTGCTCCACCATTCAATGAGATCATGGCTGATCTTTTGTGGACTCAACTCCACTTTCCGGCCCGAACACCATAACCCTTAATCCCTTTACTCTTCAAAAAACTATCTATCTTTATCTTAAAAACATTTAATGAAGGAGCCTCTACTGTTTCACTGGGCAAGGAATTCCATAGATTCACAACCCTTTGGGTAAAGAAGTTCCTCCTAAACTTAGTCCTAAATCTACTTCCCCTTATTTTGAGGCTATAGAACATAGAACATAGAAAATACAGCACAGAACAGGCCCTTCGGCCCACGATGTTGTGCCGAACCTTTGTCCTAGATTAATCATAGATTATCATTGAATTTACAGTGCAGAAGGAGGCCATTCGGCCCTTTGAGTCTGCACCAGCTCTTGGAAAGAGCACCCTACCCAAACTCAACACCTCCACCCAACACCAAGGGCAATTTGGACATTAAGGGCAATTTATCATTGGCCAATTCACCTAACCCGCACATCTTTGGACTGTGGGAGGAAACCGGAGCACCCGGAGGAAACCCACGCAGACACGGGGAGGACGTGCAGACTCCGCACAGACAATGACCCAAGCCGGAATCGAACCTGGGACCCTGGAGCTGTGAAGCAATTGTGCTATCCACAATGCTACCGTGCTGCCCTTAAGAACAAATAAATCTACACTATATCATTTTCCCGTAATCCATGTACCTATCCAACAGCTGCTTGAAGGTCCCTAATGTTTCCGACTCAACTACTTCCACAGGCAGTGCATTCCATGCCCCCACTACTCTCTGGGTAAAGAACCTACCTCTGATATCCCTCCTATATCTTCCACCTTTCACCTTAAATTTATGTCCCCTTGTAATGGTGTGTTCCACCTGGGGAAAAAGTCTCTGACTGTCTACTCTATCTATTCCCCTGATCATCTTATAAACCTCTATCAAGTCGCCCCTCATCCTTCTCCGCTCTAATGAGAAAAGGCCTAGCACCCTCAACCTTTCCTCGTAAGACCTACTCTCCATTCCAGGCAACATCCTGGTAAATCTTCTTTGCACCTTTTCCAGAGCTTCCACATCCTTCCTAAAATGAGGCGACCAGAACTGTACACAGTACTCCAAATGTGGCCTTACCAAAGTTTTGTACAGCTGCATCATCACCTCACGGCTCTTAAATTCAATCCCTCTGTTAATGAACGCGAGCACACCATAGGCCTTCTTCACAGCTCTATCCACTTGAGTGGCAACTTTCAAAGATGTATGAACATAGACCCCAAGGTCTCTCTGCTCCTCCACAATGCCAAGAACTCTACCGTTAACCCTGTATTCCGCATTCATATTTGTCCTTCCAAAATGGACAACCTCACACTTTTCAGGGTTAAACTCCATCTGCCACTTCTCAGCCCAGCTCTGCATCCTATCTATGTCTCTTTGCAGCCGACAACAACCCTCCTTACTATCCACAACTCCACCAATCTTTGTATCGTCTGCAAATTTACTGACCCACCCTTCAACTCCCTCATCCAAGTCATTAATGAAAATCACAAACAGCAGAGGACCCAGAACTGATCCCTGCGGTACACCACTGGTAACGGGGATCCAGGCTGAATATTTGCCATCCACCACCACTCTCTGACTTCTATCGGTTAGCCAGCTCGTTATCCAACTGGCCAAATTTCCCACTATCCCATGACTCCTTACTTTGTGCAGAAGCCTACCATGGGGAACTTTATCAAATGCCTTACTAAAATCCATGTACACTACATCCACTGCTTTACCTTCATCCACATGCTTGGTCACCTCCTCAAAGAATTCAATAAGATTTGTAAGGCAAGACCTACCCCTCACAAATCCGTGCTGACTATCCCTAATCAAGCAGTGTCTTTCCAGATGCTCAGAAATCCTATCCTTCAGTACCCTTTCCATTACTTTGCCTACCACCGAAGTAAGACTAACTGGCCTGTAATTCCCAGGGTTATCCCTAGTTCCTTTTTTGAACAGGGGCACGACATTCGCCACTCTCCAATCCCCTGGTACCACCCCTGTTAACAGTGAGGACGAAAAGATAATTGCCAACGGCTCTGCAATTTCATCTCTTGCTTCCCATAGAATCCTTGGATATATCCCGTCAGGCCCGGGGGACTTGTCTATCCTCAAGTTTTTCAAAATGCCCAACACATCTTCCTTCCTAACAAGTATTTCCTCGAGCTTACCAATCTGTTTCACACTGTCCTCTCCAACAATATCGCCCCTCTCATTTGTAAATATAAAAGAAAAGTACTCATTCAAGACCTCTCCTATCTCTTCAGACTCAATACACAATCTCCCGCTACTATCCTTGATCGGACCTACCCTCGCTCTAGTCATTCTCATATTATGCCCCCTAGTTCTGCTTTCACCCGCCAGTGGAAACAACCTGCCCACATCTATCCTATCTATTCCCTTCATAATTTTATATGTTTCTATAAGATCCCCCCTCATCCTTCTAAATTCCAATGAGTACAGTCCCAGTCTACTCAACCTCTCCTCGTAATCCAACCCCTTCAACTCTGGGATTAACCTAGTGAATCTCCTCTGCACACCCTCCAGTGCCAGTACGTCCTTTCTCAAGTAAGGAGACCAAAACTGAACACAATACTCCCGGTGTGGCCTCACTAATACCTTATACAATTGCAGCATAACCTCCCTAGTCTTAAACTCCATCCCTCTAGCAATGAAGGACAAAATTCCATTTGCCTTCTTTATCACCTGTTGCACCTGTAAACGAACTTTTTTGCGACTCATGCAATAGCACACCCAGGTCTCTCTGCACAGCAGCATGTTTTAATATTTTATCATTTAAATAATAATCCCTTTCGCTGTTATTCCTACCAAAATGGATAACCTCACATTTGTCAACATTGTATTCCATCTGCCAGACCCTAGCCCATTCAATTAACCTATCCAAATCCCTCTGCAGACTTCCGGTATCCTCTGCACTTTTTGCTTTACCACTCATCTTAGCGTCGTCTGCAAACTTGGACACATTGCCCTTGTTCCCCAACTCCAAATCGTCTGTGTAAATTGTGAACAGTTGTGGGCCCAACACTGATCCCTGAGGGACACCACTAGCTACTAATTGTGGGGGTGGCACTGGGAGAATGTGTAAACTCCACACAAACAGTGACCAGGATCAAACCCGGGTCCTCAGCGCTGTGAGGCAGCAGTGCTGCTAACCAATGCCCCAGCATGCTGCCCTAATAAATCACCACTTAAAGCCAATCTACATACAATTAACAAACAATCGCCGATTAGTACTCCTTTTTAATAACATGAAGCCGGCGGAAGGGCTGCTGTGGGGATCCGAGGAGGTGAGCAACCACCTTTGCTCCGGCAATGTGACCGGGGGTCCTGGGGTTGCTGCCACAGTGCTCGGCGGGGTGGTGGGGTAGCCCCCATGGGGGACAGCCTTGGTCGGGGGCTGCTATCAATGGTAGCGGGAGGGGTGTGTGTGGGATGTACAGGCACCGCTGGTCTGTAGAACAAATGAGGGACAGTGTGTGTTACAGGAGGCTCCCCCGGGGGTAGGGGAAGCTGGATGCCTCATTGCCCATGGGTCCATCATGCTACACCCTGGATCATGGCTACCCATAGCCGGGGCAGCCCCAGCTCCTGCCTGTCTGTCCCACTGAACACACATAAATCCCACTGACAGTGGAGGTCTCTGGCTGCGTGGCTGAAGGCTATAGCTAATTAGGAATTAGCAATCGTAGTTAAGTGAGCACTTCCCAGCTCCCAAGTGGATTCCTGTATGTAGGCTTGCCATGTAACATGTGGAGGTTTTTTCCAAGCAACCCCACCAGACCATGAGACGTGGACACTGTGCCTGAACACTGCAGGAAGGAACATCATGGGCGCAGCAGCCAACATCCGAACACCCAGGGGCTGGCCCCCAGCACCGGGGACATTTCCACGACAGAGGGTGGGTGTGTGCACCGGGGAGGCGAAATCTCCCAGTTCAGGAAATGTTATGAGCGGGTATCTAGGCTGCAGGGTGTGGGGTCTGGTGACCATGGGCCCCACTGTGGCCAGGGGTGCATAGACAGGCAGTGTTGAATGGCACCCTGCAAGATGGCTGAGCGGGGGTGGAGCCAGGGGGGACTGGAGGATCCCGGGACGGAAGGCACCACTGGTTCTCAATCTCTCAACCTCTCCAATTCCTCCAAGATATTACACGGGATGGACGATATCTTGGACTTCATGGAAGCTGCCCTCGCGGTGCTGCTGGCAGGCCAGGCAGCCATACGCCGGAGAAGGCAGCAGCAGCAGTGTCGACAGAGGTTGGAGGCAGCGGTCATGTGCAGGGCCCCGTCTCACACCCTGATGACCCAGCCGCCCATCAGGCCAAATAGGGACCCTGAGGGGAAGGCCAGCAATGGCCCAGGGTGTACAGGCATCATTGGCGTTTCGAACAGATGACGGACAGCGCGTGCCGCAGGAGACTCCGCCTCAACAAGTAGACGGTGTGGCACCTGTGCCATGTCCTCGCAGGCTAGGCACCATGTGGAGGAGGATACCCGCTCCCGGTGGCCGTCTAGATCACCACAGCCCTGAACATTTACGCCTCAGAATTATTCCAGGGCTTGAGTGGGGACCGGTGCGGCATTTCAAAAGCTGCAGCTCACAGACGCCCTCTTTGAATGGGCAGAAAACTGTGCAAACTTTAACCTGGACCAGGCCCAAACAAGATGCCCGAGCCGCTGGATTCTCCACCATCGACGGGATGCCCCGGGTCCAGGGGGTAAAAATGGCACGCATGTTGCCTTGCGTGCACCGGGCTGTCTGGGAGTGCCCGACATCAACAGGAAGGGGTTCCACTGCCTGCACATCCAGCTCGTGGCAACAACCACATGAAGGTCATGTGCATGTGTGCACACTTCCCAGAGATTAAGCATGACAGCTACATCCTGGGGCAGTCGGACATCCCCGACCTCTTCAAGGACCACCCCATGATGGACGGTTGGCACTTGGTGGATAAAAGGTACCTGCCGAGGACCTTGCTAATAACACCAGTACGGAGGCCGGTGACCGATGCAGAGACCCGATACAATAAGGTCCATTCGACCACCTGGGCTGTCATTGAGCGGTGCATCGAACTCCTCAAAATGTGGTTCCGATGCCTCAACTGCTTTAGTGGGTTCACTGTAGTACCCCCCAGAGGGTCGCCCACTTCATGGTGGTCTCTTGTGCCCTCCACGGCCTGGCACATCAGCGGGACAATGTGCTGGAGGTGGAGAGCGAGGAACATGCTGGAGATGGAAGAGAAGGCGCTGGACCAGGAGGGGCTGTAGAATGAGCCCGGGGAAGACTTGCAACACCAGCCGGAGGATGGAGGACAGGTGGCAGCGGCGAGAGTCCGGCATGCCCGGAGAGCCAGGGAAGCCCTCCTCATTGCCCGCTTCACATAGGACGTTGTTTCGTCCGTCATCTCACCCCGCCTCCCCCAACTCCACCTCTCTTCTCTCCCACTCCACCCCTCCCTCCCCGCTGCTGCTTGGCCCGCATTGCGGACTAAAGTGCCAGCGGAGTCATATTCTTCGGGTGCAACATTTTTTAATGTCCATATATGTCCCTTACTGCCCCTAGCGCCTGATGGCCATCGTTCTGCACCCTCCCAACCCTTCCCCCACCCTCTCATCCCCCCCTACACCCAGTTGCCCCTGCCTCACATGGTTCTGCCAATCCTGCACCATGGTATCAACGCCCTCGGCGATACTCCACACTCACATGCTCTGAAACGCCCCGGCAAGGTTCACCTGTGACTGTGACATGTCCCCCAGTGAACGGAACATGCTCTGGAATGCCTCGGCAAACCCAGCTGAGACTGGGACATACTTAGCAGTGCCTCAGAAAGGTCTATCTGGGACTGGGACATGTCCCCCTGCTGCTGAGGCCCTCAGCCATGGCCGTCACTGACTCAGTCGCGCCTTGGACACCTCCACTCATACTGCCCGACTTTGTGCACCAAGCTCTCCACTGTTTTTGCCAGCCTGGCAGTGTTGGCCTTAGTGTCGCGCATTGCTGGCAGCATATCCTGCGCCCGTAGCCTCTGAGGCTTCTTTAATCGGCTATCGACCTGCTGGAGTGTCGCTGACATCCCCCTTTGAATATCACGGCCGCATTCTATCAACTGCATCAGCTCCAGGTAACCTGGTCCAGAGGCTCAACAACTGACTGGGATCCAGCTCGGTCCTGGCATCCAAAAACCTCCAAATGCTGTCTCGCCTGGGCGTTCCTGCCTCCACCTGATGTGCATCAACAGCTGTGTGGTGCTCACCAGAATGTGCCCCAGAAGTCTGTCCACTAGTGTCGCCCACCGAGGTGTGTGTCTCTGCGTTGGTGGAGGGTGAGGATGACAGCTGTGCCGCGAATATGGTGGTCTCCTCAGAGCTTCCCTCCGAGGTGTTCTCTTGGAATGCATGGGGGGAACCACCCCAAATGGGCCGGCACTGTCGGATGGGGATCCTGCGGGATAATAGACATGTGGTCAGTGGGAGGGATGGATCATTCTGTATGACATTAACAACTCATGTGTGACAGGTCATCTGGATGGCAGCCGGTGGGCCCTCACCTCTGTGCCATACGCCAACCTGTACATCAGTGACCAATCTGTCCACGGCCACCCCCATGATCTCCAGGGCCCGTTCCTCATAGGGGATGCTATGGGTCAGGGTTTAGAAAACTCCTGGGTATATTATGGAGTTCACCTGACCTCTAACTGTCGATTGATTTTTGGCTACGATGAGCACAAGAGCCTGCCTTTCAGGTGTTATTGAACAGAGTTCTTAGGAGCTTATAATCAAAAAACAAGCTTTATTCTGCAAATTTAGTTAACATTTGTACAAACACACACAGTAAGAATTTTTATCAACTATAACCATAAAGACCCCACACAGCTACAGTAATCTATGTATAATCCTGAATGAATTCCCTCTTAACTGTTCCAATTCAATACAAAATCCAAGGAAAACCAGAAACACCTTTTCAAAGGAGTGGCCCAGCACACGGCACTCTTACTTGTATAAGACTTGTTAGTGATACTCTGTTCCCCTTTTCAAACAGCAGATTTGAATTCCTTCCAGAAAGCAATTATCCCTTTTAAGTTACCAAGCAGTCAGGAAACAGCTTTTAAAATGAAGATAGAGAGACACTTATTTTAACCCGTGCAGTTTCAGTTCAAATAACCAGTCCAAACTCAAAGCAAAAGTAAAACTCACTGAGCCACAGCCCAGCTCCACCCACACAGTGACATCACTAAAGCCATGTGATAAGACAAAAACATTTCTTAAAAGGACACTCCCATGTCAGGGATGAAGACTCTGATGTCCGGCACCCTGCCACTGGTCTGGGCCCTCTCCCGTCTGTTGTGGGCCAACTTCTCCTGCACAGAAAGGGAATTGTGAGCCACATGCTTGGTTCATCGTGGTGGGGAAGGGATGGATGGGGGGCATGCATGGGCAGCACTGCTGGATATGGATGGGCCAGGGTGCAGTATGGTGCTGAGCGGGGGTGGTGCTAGGTGCATGATGATCGGGGGAGGGGGTGGGGGTAGCGGGCAGGGCCAGTGTCAGGGGGCCGTGTCAATCCACCCATGCAGCCCAGTGGAGGTCATTCATATTCTTACGGCATTAGGTGCCGGTCCTCCTGTTGACGCTCCCCGAGCTGATGGCCACTGCCACTTACTCCCAGGCGACACTGGCTGCACTGAGGCTGACCCTCCAAGCCCCTCAGGGGAACAGGGCATCCCGTTTGGACTCGACCACGTCCAGCAATCTGACCTGGTCGGCATCCCCGAATCGTGGGTCTGGTCTCCTCGGTGGCATGGCTGCAAGCTGTATGGGATTGATCTGGGGGATCGGTTTAAGTGCTGCTCCCCCTTGTTGGTGGGGATCTGGTGGACACCATTCTGGCAAATCAGCTTGCGGGACCATCATTTGTGGCATGAAGCCAATGGGGCCTGGTTAAGTGGACCAATTAACGTTTGATACCAGCGACAGCCTCACTTGCCCAGTGTCCGAAAGCTCGCGGCATTCTTGCTCGCGACCACCATTAGAAACTTTACCATTAAATCACGTCCTACATATGTAGCTTACATATTTAGCTCATAACTGGAAATCAATTGTGAATGGCAAGGCGTTGATGACAAAACCTTCACCAAATTAGCGGAAGTTATACTGTAAACACCAATCAGTTTCATAGATACCAAGATAAAATTACAGTGAAATCTTTGGTTTTGCTGTTTGACAATCCTTTCAGCTTGGTGCACGGTTTCAAACATGGCCTAACTGCTCCGGCTCTCTGCAACCTCCACTCCTCCTGCTCTGTCCCATTGAGCCTCTCCTTCTCCCTCATCCACTCTTACCATCAGAGGCAGGGCCTCCAGCACTCCCGCCCACACGCACGCTGGAACCCTCTTCCAAACCCTTGCTCTCCCTTTCTCCCTCCCTCTCTTCTTTAAGACGTTTCTGAAAACTTTGACCTAATTTCTCTTTGCTGCCTGATAACCCCTTGGGAATTTTGTGCAACACTGAAGGCACTGGATAAATGTGAGGTGTTGTGAAGATGAAGGGCATTGGTATATGCAGTATGGAATGATCTGTCTGGACTGTATGCAGTATAGCTACTTACGATTTTAGTTACTGGCACTGGATGCAGCGATAAAGAGATGTCCAGAACACATGACTGTGTGTGAGGGTTACATGATGAAGTATAGATTATTCTCTGTTGGTTCAGGGTCATTCTGTTTTCAGAGGGTCGGCATAGCCATTCCGCCTCTTTAGTATTAACTTAAAGAAGGCCATTGTCAGCTGAAAATGTTTACTTTGTGAACTTAAGTAAATGAAGAAACTTTCTGAGTAATCATCAAGTTGAATTCATGAAGTTGTGACTGTGTTAGAATGCAATCGGGAGATGCTCTTATGGCAGTAACCTTGAGGGGGCTCCATTGTATTATTATAACAAGAGAATGCTATATGATCAAGAACTAGCCTTTTCCAAAGCTCAAATATTAGGAAATTAAGCATCAGTAATCAGGATCAAACCTTCAATATATTTTCAGAGCAATTCTGTTTAACGCTGTACATTGGGAGATAGCCGGTAAACCAGAGACAGCTGACATTCCAGAACTTCCTCCATTTTACTGTAAAGGAGTGAAAATAAAACATTTGCAAAAAGATTAATTTATTGAACTTTGATCTTTGTTTGACACAAATGGGAACATTTTCGTCGATAGTTATATCTGTGCAAAATCTAATATAGTCTCCTGTGCCGCTCTTTACTTCAATATCCCTCTACATTGTATATATGGTGTGTTTGTATGATAGATATTTGTACATTTGGTGTGTTTGATAGATCATTGTATATGTGGTGTGTTTGTATGATAGATTAATGCATATTTAGTGTATTTGTATGATAGGTATTTGAATATTTGATGTGTTTGTATGAGAGATTATTGTATATTTGGTGAAATTGTATCATAGATATTTATATATTTGGTGTGTAGGTATGGTAGATATTTGTATATTTGGTGTCTTTGCATGCTAGATATTTGAATATTTGGTGTATTTGTGTGAGAGACATTTGTATATTTGGTGTATTTGTATGATACTTACCTGTATATTTGGTGTATTTATATGATAGATATTTGTATATCTATTTGTATCTATTTAAAGGGGAGGTGGTGATGTCGTGGTCACTGGACTAGCAACTCAGAGATCCAGCATCATGATCTGGGGTCCTGGGTTTAAATCCCACCATGGCAGATAGTGGAAATTGAATCCAACAAATATATTTATACATAAGATATACTGGCGTGTTTGTATGTGAGATATTTGTATATTTGGTGTGTTTATCTGATGGATATTTGGATATTTGGTGTTTTTGCCTGATGGATATTTGTATACTTATTATCTATCGCCCGTCTATACTTATCATACAGACTTGCCCAGTATGAATCTTGTTTCACTTGGCTTTTGTGCATTGGAAGCCAGGGCTTGGTTAGGAAACTTAAAGACTCACAGTGTGTAGGAAGAGATTACTGTACTTGATAGTTTGGTTACTGCTAATATATTAAAGTATTGTATAAAGTGCAAAAGCATTTTGTGGATTCTGGACCAGCAACAGACAAAGAGACGGTCGACAACATCTCCTCCATTTTGATTTATTTTTTCTTCCGCATCGAAGTGCAATCATTTTTGTGAGGGTCTATTGATGGCCTTCTATCTCTGGCTGACATGAAGGGATATCAATACAATACAAATGATGAATGTTAGGCTTTGGAGTACTGAAAGCTGATGTAGCTTAACAAGGGTTGATTGGTGAGCAGGTATTGGTGCGGGAAAACTCTGGGGAGCAGAGTTTTGAATGAGCTGAAGTGTACAGCAGCTGTAAAGTGGAAGGTTGGTGAAGAGAGCGTTAAAATAGTTGAATTTGGAGCAACAGATACATGTTTGAGGGTTTCAACCACTGAGATAGGAGTAGATGTTACGCAGGAGGAAGTCGGCAGCCTTCGCAATGGAATGGATTTAGGATTGGGAACCTAACGTTGAGTCAAACAGAACACTGAGATTGAAACCAGTCTGGTGAGTTTGAGACTATAGCAGGTAGGAGATGGGATTAGTGGTGAGGCTTCCGGATTTGTTTCGAAGGGAGGGGTCAAACATCATGCATTTATTCTTCCCAGTATTGAATGGTGGAAAACTACACTCATCCAAGATTGGATGTTAGAAAAGGATTTTCCAATATGGTGCAGAGGTTAGAAGGAATAATGAAAAGTTATGATTCAATGTCATCATTGTATAACTCAAAGCTCACTCCATTTATATATTTGATAGCACTATGGAGCATGCAAATTAAGAGGCGGAGGGGTGGTTGGATGGGGCACGATAGACTCATGGGGCAACTCCCGGATAACAGTGCAGGGGCAAAAAATAAGCTTAATTAGTGGAGATGCTCTGGCAACGATTGGATAGATCGAAATCGAGTGAAGACACTCCCACTGAACTGGGCCGTGTAGAGAGGAATTGGAAGAGGATTGGGCAGACAACCGTGTCAATAGTTATAGAGAAGTTAAGGAGGGTGAAGTGGGATATTCATCTCTGTGACGGATGTTGTTCTTTGTGTCTATGGTTAGGGTAATTATAGTGCTGTGGAAATCCAATTTTAAGGGGTTCAACAAGGGGGTTTGGGCATAAGTTTGGGAGTTGTCAGCACATTCAAGAACCTTGGAGAAGAAAGGGAGGAAGGAAATAGGGTGGGAGACATAGGTGTGGGAGGAGATAACAGCAGAATGGAAAGGGACGGGGAATGTACACGAGGAGTCAGAGTTGGTAGTTCGGCAGTTTGATGAAAATTACCGGACAGGATTTTCCCCTCCCGTTGGGTGAGTTCAGTGACGGGAGTGGAAAATATTGCGAGAATTACAAAGTCGTGTTTATGCCGGCGGAAACGTGTGATGCGATTGTCCCGTTCCAGGCCCCCCCCCCCCCACTTCAGTGACAGGGCGTGCTTCCCGACATTCAATGTCAGGAACATCATTGTAATAAATGAACAAATGATTATCAGGTCCCTATCCTCACCCCTGTCAGAAAATCCATTCATGGGGCATGGCGGCAGGACAGTTGTGAAGCATGACTGGTTTCCCTCAGCGTGCACTTGGAGAACAGACCTCCCAGGGAATATCAGGGGAGTGCAGCACTCAGTGGGGAGAGGGTCATGTCTGGGTACATTCTGGGCATGCCCTCTGGCACTGCCTGGCCACAGCCTTGGCACCCTCTGGCACTGTCTGGGTACTACCTGGGAACCTCCTTTGGCATTGCCTGGGTAACACCAGACACCCCCTCTGGCACTATCTTTGAGGATTCCAGGGGTAACTGCCACTGTGTGCTGTGGCAGCCTTTAAAAATGGTGCCCCGTCCTTGTACTTCTAAATTGCTGGTGGGGTGGGCAAATCAGAAGTCGCTCTTCCAGTGTTATGTCATGGTCTTTTTTTTCTCAAAGTCGGACTGTGGAGAAAACCACCATTGCCATCTACGATTTCAAAGCCACTTTTCCCGCCCGCGATATTGGGAAAAATCCTGCTCAACGTAAAATGAGCAAGCAGTATGTGAGATGGGACTAGAGAGGATGGGATAGGAGGGAAAGAGAAGAACGCAACATGGGAGATGTGCTGGGGCTGGGGTAGGAGCAGGTGGGCAAGGGGGAGGAGAAAGCCGCAGAAGCAGCTGAATGAATGACCTCAATGCTAATGCCAAAGAAATCCATGAGCCCCTGGACCTGTTACAAATGTGGGTGGATGGAGTAGGGGGCAAGGGAGAGGGGTTTAAAAAGACCGTTTGTCATTGAGAAAGGAAGACAAAGGCTATCATCAGCCTCCAGGATAATCAGGGATGGTTTAGTCAGATGAGAATGAGGGCTCAAAGTGCTTCTGTGATTGAATCTCTCATGGTTGGAAGGAGAACAGTGCCTGTGTAACTCCTTGGATTGTAATTTATGCCAATCCGGGGCCAGCTGTATTGGTGACTACAAGCGACTACATTATTCCATTCTCCGGAGATGTGGCAGGCGGAGGGAACTGAAATACCTGCTTACACGGTGCCAAGAGGAATAAAGCCCTCAATTCAGTGATGGCGCCAAGACGTCAGGTTCATTATCAAGTGAGATCAGATCTCGATCCACTCTGACAGAAGTTTATCCGTGCAAATTTTCCAGAGACGCATTAAGGCTGACAGTCAGTGTTCTGACACTGATGAAGAGATGTTTATGATAGATGCGAATGACAGAATGTGACTTCCATTGATTCAGACAGCGTAGAACAGAAGAGCTTTTATCTGATGCTGATGATGTATGAGCGCAGCAGCCAACTCTTATTTGGCCACAAGATCGTTCCGACTTTCCTAGTTGCCTAGCACCAACCATTTGACATGGGAACTTTATAAAAGGCAGCAATACATTTCAATTTATTTGTATTCTCTAGTTCAGTGGTTCCCTTAAATTCCACTTCAGGGGGATTTTTCTTGCTATTTATTTACTCCAGATATTCTACTTTATCTTCCCAGTGTGGTTGTCACTATTCAGCAGACATTGTGGCCCGTTCATCTCTTTCAATAACAATAATAATCTTTATTGCCACAAGTAGGCTTACATTAACATTGCAATGAAGTTACTGTGAAAATCCCCTAGTTGCCACATTCCGTGCCACCTGTTCGGGCACACTAAGGGATAATTCAGAATGTCCAATTCACCTAACAAGCCTGTCTTTCAGGACTTCATAGAATTTACAGTGCAGAATGAGGCCATTCGGCCCATCGAGGCTGCACCGGCTCTTGGAAAGAGCACTCTACCCAAGTCCACACCTTAACCCTATCCCCATAACCCAGTAACCCCACCCAACACCAAGGGCAATTTTGGACACTAAGGGCAATTTATCATGGCCAATCCACCTGACCTGCACATCTTTGGACTGTGGGAGGAAACCGGAGCACCCGGAGGAAATCCACGCACACACGAGGAGGA
The DNA here is from genome assembly GCF_047496885.1 of Scyliorhinus torazame. Taxonomy (NCBI): domain Eukaryota; kingdom Metazoa; phylum Chordata; class Chondrichthyes; order Carcharhiniformes; family Scyliorhinidae; genus Scyliorhinus; species Scyliorhinus torazame. The sequence continues at coordinate 205,345,107 of NC_092707.1, forward strand.
TTTGCAGTTTCCGCACAAACAGTGAGCCAAGGCAGGAATTGAACCCGGGACCCTCGTGCTGTGAAGCAACAGTGCTAACCACTGTGCTACCGTACCGCATGTGCTACCAGCTTCATTAGGGGCTACTTTAATAATTCAGTTCGAAGCCTCCTTGAAAATATTCCTTCACCTGTAACAATACAGATTAGCTTTCCACACATTCTGGGCCTTCACTCACAGCCTGTCTACCTTTAGAATTTGACATGCCTGGCATTAATAGGAAGAAGAGTTGGCCATTCAGCCCCTCGAGTCTCTGTTGATTCCATAGAATCCCTACAGTTCATAAGGAGGCCATTTGGACCATCCAGTCTGCACTGACACTCTGAAAGAGAGCCCCCACCTAGGACAATATCCCGCCCTGTCCTCACTATCCCGCCCTATCCCCGTAACCCTGAAACCCCACCTTCCTGCACATCTTTGGGCACTAGAGGGCAATTCAGCATGGCCAATCCACTTAACCTGCACATCTTTGGATTTTGGGACGAAACCGGAGCACCCGGAGGAAACCCACGCAGTCACGGGGAGAACATGCAAACTCCACAGACAGTTAACCAAGGCCCGAATTGAACACGGGTCCCTGGTGCTGTGAGGCAGTAGTGCTACCCACTGTGCCACCATGAGAGAGCCCTGTCTCTTTGGCTGGTATTTAATGGAAGTGATAGTGGTCTCACCAGTCAGCTGATGAGCTGGTGAGAGCCCACCTCACTATCTTTCAGGAAGGCCCACCACTTTAACTGCGAATCCCATGGCATCATGTCCAACATGGGCTAGGAAAAGTCCTGCTGATCACCACCTACTTCTATCTCCCCACCACTCTTCTACTGATGAATTCCCACTCCAAATGTTAAACCCAAATAAAGGATACACCGAGTGTGGCAAGGGCATAGAATGTGGGGACTTCAATGTCCACCACCAAGAGTGGCTCAGTGGCACCTCTACTAACCAAACTGGCCAGGCCATAAAGGAAATAACTGCTAGACAGGCTCTGCGGCTGGTGGTGAGGGAACTGGGAGGGAAAATACTACTCAACCTCATCCTCACCATCCTGTCTGCCTCAGGTGCATCTGTCTTTGACAGTAGCGTTAGGATTGACAATCACATTGTCCTTGAAGAGACAAAGTTCCATCTTCTCATGCCCTCCATCATGTTGAGAGGCATTATCATCATGCTAAATGGGACAGACTATGAACAGATCTAGCAACTCAAAGCTGGGAATCAATGAGGCACTGTCGACTATCAGTGGCAGTAGAATTATATACAACCACAATCTGTCGCCTCATTGCCCAACATACCCCCCAAACTAGCATACTTCAAGTTGGGGATCAACTCTGGTTCAATGAAGAGTGCAGAAGGGTAGATACCAGGCATACCTAAAAATGATATGTCAACCCAGTGAAGCTACAACACATGACTACTTTGCCAAAGAGTGAGTGAAAGACAGCTAAGAGATCCCACAACCAACAAGTCTGATCTAAGCTTTGCAAATCTTGCTAAAAATTGACCAGAAGCTGAACTGGACCAGCCATACTGGATGTAGTCGTTGCAGTTTCCCTAATTTAATGGGACGTAAACTCCGAAAGGACTCTATAAATAGGACTCTCTCAGTTGAAAGGGAGAGAGCCATAGCGCGGCCCCAGCTGAAAGGGGGGGGGGGGGGGGGAGCGCTCGGCAGCCTTAATTACTGGTCGGTGACTCATGCGAGGATGAGTTATCTTAGTTAATAAATTAACGATAGCTGCATGGGAAGAAAAAAGGTGTCTTAGAGACTACAATTTTAAAAAAATACTTCAAGGTTCGTGATAGGATAAACACCGGTGTGCGCTCCCTGTAGTATTGTAAATGATTTCCGCGGTCGTTGTTATTGTTATATATATGTTCTAAAGTATTTTGCAGAAGGAACGATGAGCAATAAACTCAACATACCTCATATGTCGTCCTGAATCCTCGGTAAAGACATCCGGAGCGAGAAAGAAGGTGAACTCCTTAAAGAAGACAGATAAGGGAGTCAAAATGAGTAAGAAAATGAAAAGAAATAATTGTAAAGCAACGTAATGAGGTAGGAAAACCTATATGTCCCCCATAGGAATCTAATGAAGCTGACCCCCTCTCGGAAAAAAAAACAGGGGAATAAAAGTAAATAGAAGATTAAGGTAAAAGCGTAACAGATGGGTTCCTGTCGAAAAGGAAATTCAGATTTGTCTGTAGCCGTGAGATAAGGCTAACGGTGAACTGTAATATTTGTGAGCTATGAGAATCTGTGTGTTTTGTTTAACCAATTAATTTTAGTCAAAGCATGAAGTGCTAAGTGGGTTGTATTTTTTATCATCTGATATTGTGAGTCCGAGATTATAACTTAAGTGATTTGTGTTGAGATTTCTCTAATGCACTGAAACATTGGAAATTAAAATCAGTTTAAAAGAAAGAAAATGCCTTTACGAATAAAAGTAATTGAACATGAATAAGTTTTTAGATCAAGTGAAGAGATACAAATGGCATCATTCCAAGTTCTCCGCCCCCTTAGGTTCTGCAGCAGACAGTTGATCTTTTCTGAATTGACAAAGAAAAATATATGTCTCTAAGAATAGCTAATGCCTATAAAATCAATCATTGGAAATTGACTTAAATGTGTGGTATTTATAGCCCCCTCCCAGGGGATGTTTTGCTGCTTCTAAAATAGTCGTATGGTGCATCTTGGCCAGCTTTTAAGAATGGGATTGCAGTCCCAATAGTGATAATTGTTTGAATGAAGGAAATGAGTCCCTCGAACACTGGTTAACAAATAGAGGTAAAGAGGCTTTCATGCAAGGGGCCAAGAAGCATTTAACCCCCAGGAAGGATGTACCGCACCTAGCGACACCTTCCCCTATTAGGCAGACAGACACTCTGCAAATTAGGAGCAGTAATCTATTGCATTGATAATGGAATGTTTATAGAACTGCCTCAAATACAAGCTCACCAGCTGCAAAATTTAATAACTTCTGAGCCTGCGCCCGATCGCTCTGTGTCTGTGTTGTATGCTGGCAGTTGAACGTTAACCCTGACAGTACAACTGCTAAAAAAAAACTGCAGGAAGTCTTACAAAAGGTTAATGACCCTTGGGCACAGCACCTGATAGAGTCCAGCCGAGAGAATATAGTGACCCACTGCACGGCTCGGTAAGCTCGTGAGGATGAGCACGCATACAATTTACAAACACAAAGTCACTTAGGAAAGCAGACATCATTGCATATCATTCCTTTTTATTTTTCGGTGTTGTAGGATTAGGAATGTTAGTACAATTGACCCATAGTCAGAGGGGCCTTTTTAGGATGGGTTTAACTTCAGAACTTCAGTTAACATTGGCCGTAAGACATCCCGCTAAGGCAAAGCAAATAGGAGAAGTGATCAAAGAGGCCAAAGGATAAAAGTAATACATGGGATTTATATTGAAATGGACGGACAAAATTGCCTGATAGAATTTTATGGCAAACAGGAGGGCAAAGTGACCTGGAAAGAGGAGCAATGGCCCGCTACATTTGAAAGACAACAACCTCCCCGAGAGAGCCAGCATTTACTCCCTTCAATCCTGGCCCAGGTACTGGCCCATCTATGGGCCCAACATAAAAATCATGTTGGAAAAGTACATTCTGCCCCAGCGATAGGGTGCAGTTACAGAAGAACGTTACCCTGCCCTGCTTAAAACTATACAGGTTGGCACCGGAAGCAGAAAAAGGGATAGAGGGAGTGATCAATGCACTATTACAGCAAGGGTTGCTGAAGAGAACACAAAGCCCCTGTAACACCCGTATACTTCCCATTCCAAAGGTCGGAAGACCCAATGAGTGGTGGTTTGTGCAAGATCTTAGAGCCATCAATAAAATTGTTATCACTATTGCTCCATTGGTGCCGGACACAAATGTCATTTTGTCTTCTGCACCACCAATAACAGATACTTTCTCAGCCTTTTTCTCCATACCATTGCACCCAGAAAGCCAATATCTATTTGCTTTACATATCGGAATCAACAGTACTAAAAGAGACTTGGATGAGTGCCAGTTGTCTGCAGACTCAACATTCCCTCAATATGATGATGATTTATTGATAGCCTCAGAGGGAAGGCTAGTTTATCAACAGAATACCCTTTTGTTATTATCACATCTGGCAGAAAGAGGGCATAGGGTCTCAATGGACAAGCTGCAATTCTGTCAGGAGACAGTTCGGTATTTGGGATTTCAGCTGCAGCAAGGACAGCGGAGGCTTCAGTCTGAAAGCATACAGGCTGTAGCAAGGGTTCCAACTCTGCTCACGGAAAAGGAGACCCTTACCTTTCTCGGAAAGGTGGGCTATTGCAGGCAGTGGATACCGGACTATAGAGAGATGGCCGCAGTACTGCGCAAGGCTACCCGACAGGATGCCCCTTCAGTTGTTACCTGGATCCCAGAGAGGGAGCAAGCATTTTGTAACTTGAAACAAGCCATGATTAGCGCGCCTGCCATAGGACTTCCTAATTTCAGCAAGCCCTTTACTCTTTATGTGAATGAAGCAGGGGGATTTACAATAGGGGTCCTGGTGCAAGAGCATGGAGGAGGGAAAAGACCCCTTGCCTATTACTCGGTCGCCCTATGTGCTGTGGAAAGGGTATGCCAAGTTGCTTAAGAGCAGTAACAGCCATGACGGCCATAGTAGAAAAATCAGTTTTGCTGCTGCTTAATTCATCTGCAACACAGCATTTTACTGCGGCTCGACAAACTGGGTACGAAGTAATCCTCTTGATGCACTAAGCATCAAGAACCACAAAGACATGTGAGACTTTAACCAAAGCTTTACTACACTACATAGGAAGCTTACACAACACAGACGACCCCAGACAAAATGGGTCCGGTCTCAGAAGCTGGGTCTTATACCTAACTCCCGGGGGAGTTGCCAAGGCGGAGCTCTCCGTGGCCAGGTCAGGTTACATACAGGTGACCGAACCTCTACAGAGCTACAGTACAATACACAGTACAATACACAGGATTACAGGGCCACGTTACACACAACTATTATGTAACTATGGGAAGTACAGTGGTGTATCACCACACCTCTCTAAAACCAACTTTACCTACAAGCGAGCGCCAGCTGTCAACCCTGCTACACTCTTGCTCGTGCCCTCAGAAGCAGAACATCTGTATGATCATGACTGTTTACAATTGGTTGAAGCCACTATAACCCCTAGACCTGATTTATTGAGTCACCCACTAGAAAATCCAGACATCATCTTTTTCACCAATGGGTCAGCAAACCGACCAAATGATATGACACTTCTGGCCGGCTATGCAATAGTAACTCCAGTCAAGGTAGTGGAAGCTTTTGATCTGCCTCCGGGAACGTCTGCTCAAGCGGCCGAATAGTTTGCCCTTACTAAAGCATGTATTCTAGCTAAAAATATAACAGTCAATATTTATACTGATTCCCGATCCGCTTTGGGGTAGTACATGATTTTGGCCAATTATGGAAAAACAGGGGATTCATAACTTGCTCTGACCAACCTATTAAACATACTAAATTGGTTTTAAATTTACTAGATGCTGTTCAGCTGCCCAGCAAGATAGCCGTTTTAAAGTGTGAATCGCACTTTAAGTGCGAAGTCTCATGCGGCAATAGATTTGCTGATAAAATAGCAAAGGAAGTGGCTCTCAAACAGCAGCCACAACTACAAGCTGCTGCAGTTGAACTTCCGTCCACCATAACAGAACCAAAGTTAAAACAGGTACAGGAGCAAGCCTCCCTACAGGAGCATCGCTCTTGGCTAAAAGCAGGTTGCTATCAAGACAATCATCAAATCTGGATCCACCCAGATACCTGCGCAGTTTGCCTCAGATGTCTGTTTTTGCCACTATGTCACCTTGCCCATGGGCAGGCTCATGTGGGCAAAGGAGGAATGACACATGCTATATGTCAACAATGGTATGCTCGAGGTATTAAGGTAACAATTGAAAAGGTAGCCCGCACATGTATGATTTGTCAAAGGAATAATCGGTGATAGTGGGCATGTTTTCCCGGTGGGTAGAGGCTTTTCCAACCAAAAGAGATGATGTTAGAACAATGGTAAATATTTTGTTAAAGGAAATAATACCTAGGTTTGGGATACCAATGTACCAATGGGTATTAGCAGTGACAGGGGAACTCATTTCACTAGAAAATTGACGAAAGCCCTCACAGAAGCCATGGGATTTGATTGGAAATTGCATATCCCGTATCAGCCGCAATCCTCAGGAATGGTGGAACGGGCGGATGGAATAATTAAAACTGCAGTTACAAAAGTGTGTCAACAAAATGGGCTGCTATGGCCAGATGCCATACCCATTATAATGTCTGCCCTGAGAAATCAGATAAATCGTAATACGGGTTAACCCCGTATGAGATATTAATGGAACGTCCCATGACAACTGGAACAAAACCCCCAATGACTCCAGAGGTAGTAGCCTTAATATGGGCAGAGGAGGCGTCACTAAAATATGCCCAGGCCATGTGTGAAACCGCTGGAAAAAAAAAAAATGAAAAGTTGCGACAGGCTCAGATGCATCCAAAAGAGGGAAATACACACCCTTTAAACCTGGAGATCAAGTATATGTGAAAGCACAAAACAAAGATTCTTTTTCTCCTAGGTGGAATGGACCCTACCAAGTGCTGCTGACAACCCGAACAGCCATTAAAGTAAAGGAAAAGCCAGATGGGATCCACGCAACTCGTGTAAACTACATCATACGGAACTTTGAGAGTACTAGCGAAACGCTGACCTGAAGAGAATGACGGCGTTGATGTTTTTATATTATCATATTAATCCAACATCATGTAGAGGGTAAACTGAACACTAAAACCTTAATATACATGTCTCACTCATACGCAGAGAGGGTAAATAAATTCAGTTGTTGGGTTTGTACACAAATTCCCAGGTGCTTGGGGAAGGGCTTCCCTGTGTGGCCTATCCCATTCACCAGTAAAGAGATAGCAGAATAGGCTCTAAGACGAAATAGTACAAGACTTGGTGAAGATACACATAATATATTAGATTGGAGTTTAGCTGGATACAATATGAATAGGTTGATCCTTCCCAATTATACTGGAGTCCCAAAAGGAAGTATATGTTTTAAGAATCATAAAACATATGTGACCCACTCAGTAGGCACGAGTCAGTGTGATCAGACCTTGAATTGGCAACCTCCTATGTTCCACCTTACAGCTAAAGGACTATTCATCTTTGATTGGTCAGGAGTTGAAAATCAAACTAGTGGAGGCTCCTGGGAAGGGGATCGATTAGACTATTGATAACTGATAGTAAAGTCCAAAGATGTGCAGGTTAGGTGGATTGGCCATGATAAATTGCCCTTAGTGTACATAATTGCCCTTAGTGTTGGATGGGGTTACTGGGGTATGGGTATGGGGTGGAGGTGTTGACCTTGGGAAGGGTACTCTTTCCAAGAGCCGGTGCAGAATCGATGGGCCGAATGGCCTCCTTCTGCACTGTAAATTCTATGATAACCTATGAAAGGAAACCTGACCGCATATAACGGCACGTATTTTATCTGTGGCCATAAGGCATACCCTTGGTTACCAGAAAATTGGGAAGGCTCCTGCTATTTGGGATACATAGTCTCGTATGTGCATCACATTCAGCAATTGCAGGACCATCCCCATCACAGGATGACACAAAGTATTATGACATGGGCACAAATGCTGGGAATAATGATGCCACCATTAGGAATAGCCACTAATGCACACGAACTACGTGAACTACGAGACATCCTTGTGCAGGTAGTGAATGACACTGCATAAGCTGTTAACCAGATAGAAACTGAGATGGTTGCTATCAGAGCGGTTGCCCTGCAGAATAGAATGGCCCTTGATTTCTTATTAGCTGAAAAGGGAGGCACTTGTGCCCTGATTGGAAGTGACTGTTGCACGTACATCCCTGATAACTCAGAGAAAATTGATAATCTGGTGGATCACATTCGTAGAGAGGGAACAAGATTACATGAAAATGAGGGATGGGACTTTGGCTTTGGATGGTAGGATCGTTAAGACAGAGGATTGTGTTCTGGATTATAATCGCCATTGTAATCTTGATTGTCATATGGTTACTGTTTTAATGTTGCGCAAGATATTTTTATTACACAAACATGGGAACAGCCCTAGCCGCCTTGCCTCCTTGCTACCAGGCTCATAACATGCAGGGAACTGGCATACATCCGTTCCCTTTACATTATAAACCACCCTTCACTACGGAGGACACGATAATTTACTAAAAGGTGTTGATCAAAAGATCAACAAGGAGGGAATTGTGCAGGGAAATTAATGAGTTCCCAACTTCGAAGAATGCTGGGAAATACTTGACTATATAGTTTAACACTGCTTTTGAACGAAAATAAGTAGGTCAGGTAACATAAACGAAATGCTGCTTAATATTTTGGTCTCGGCCTTATTATGATAACACATTGTCCTCCGAAAGATAACAAAATGTGTACTCAAGTTGTTTTTAGCCAAGGGTAAGAACATACGTACTACGTATTTCATCTTACGTACTTTCCAAGGTCTATTTAATATAAACTTGGCTGTTTCATTCAAGCTGTTATTTCAGACTTTAAAGATATGCTTTCTTCAATCGAATGTCAGAGTGTTGTGGACTGGCTAAAAAGCCAGAACATTCTCTTTCCGCAAATATATTTGCGTAAATAAATTTCCTTAAATCGAACCTCGAAGAATTTGTCTTTATTATAATTTCCACGCCAGAATGTAAAAGCAGGTCAGACGCTGAGAATTCTCTGGTGAGTGATTCACCCGCTGAATCATCAACGCCGGTCCACCATCTGCAAGGCACAAGTCAGGAGTGAGATGTAATGCACAAATAACAGCGGCAGTGTACCATCTGCAAGATGCACTGCAGTGATTCCTTTGACATCACCTTGCAAACCCACGACATCTACCAACTCCAAAGACAAGGGCAGAAGATGCATGATGCAAGGATCCTCGCGTAAATCCTTGTCTGTCCCTTGTTTTCCTTTGTAATTTCTGTTCTTTTTGGCTTTTATAATTTTTGTATCTGTAACATTACTGGAGCTTATGCATTGAAGATGGATTTCTCCTTTACTTTAAAAAAAGGAAACCTCCAGCAGGGCAGCATGGTGGCACAATGGTTAGCACTGCTGCTTCACAGTGTCAGGGATCTGGGTTCAATTCCAACCTTGGGTGGCTGCCTGTGTGGAGTTTACACTTTCCTCCAGTTTCCTCCTGCAGTCCAAAGTTGTGCAGGTTAGGTGGATTGAACATGCTAAATTTACATCTTAGTGTGCAAGTCATGTGGGGTTATGGGTTACGGGGATAGGGCAGGGGAGTGGACCTAGATTGGGTGCTGTTTCAGGGGGGCAGTGTACACTTGATGGGCCCCTTTGGCACTGTAGGAATTCTAAGGTTCCATGTGATGTTTGGTCTGGCCTCAGGAACATAAGAACATAAGAACTAGGAACAGGAGTAGGCCATCTGGCCCCTCGAGCCTGCTCCGCCATTTACTGAGATCATGGCTGATCTTTGTGGACTCAGCTCCACTCTCCGGCCCGTACACCATATCCCCGAATCCCTTTATTCTTTAGAAAGGCATCCATCTTTTTCGTAAAAACGTTTAAAGAAGGAGCCTCAACTGCTTAACTGGGCAAGGAATTCCAGAGATTCACAACCCTTTTGGTGAAGAAGTTCCTCCTACACTCCGTCCTAAATCTACTTCCCCTTATTTTGAGGCTATGCCCCCTAGTTCTGCTTTCCCCGACCAGTGGAAACAACCTGCCCGCATCTATCCTATCTATTCCCTTCATAATTTTATCTGCTTCAATATGATCCCCCCGCATCCTTCTAAACTCCAATGAGTACAGTCCCAGTCTACTCAACCTCTCGTCATAATCTAATCCCCATAACTCTGGGATCAACCTAATGAATCTCCTCTGCACTCCCTCCAGTGCCAATATGTCCTTTCTCAGGTAAGGAGGCCAAAACTGAACACACTACTCCAGATGCGGCCTCACCAACACCCTATACAATTGCAGCATAACCTCACTAGTCTTGAACTCCATCCCTCTAGCAATGAAAGACAAAACTCGATTAGCCTTCTTAGTCACCTGTTGCACCTGCACACCAACTTTTTGCGACTGGTGCACCAGCACACCCAGGTCCCTCTGCACAGCAGCATGTTTTAACATCTTACCGTTTAAATAATAATCCATTCTGCTGTTATTCCTCCCAAAATGGATAGCCTCACACTTGGCAACATTGAATTCCATCTGCCAGACCCGAGCCCATTCATCCAACCTATCCAAATCCTTCTGCAGGCTTCCGGTATCCTCTGCACTTTTTGCTTTACCACTCATCTTAGTGACGTCTGCAAACTTTGACACATTGCACTTGGTCCCCAACTCCAAATCATCTATGTAAATTGTGAACAAATGCGGGCCCAACACTGATCCTTGAGGGACCCCACTAGTTACAGGTTGCCAACCAGAGAAACACCCATTTATCCCCACTCTCTGCTTTCTGTTAGTTAACCAATCCTCTACCCATGCTGCCACTTCAGGAGAGTCGGGGGTGAAATCAAGGGATCAGGCGGCAGGGTTTCGGGAGAGAGCCAGGGGTTTGGGGAATGGATTGAAGGCTGTAGCTTTTCCTGAATAAAAGGCAACAGGAGGTGAGGAGTGTGGGACAGGAGATAAATGCCAGTCAGCAGCACTGGGTGGAGGGCAGCACTCAGGAGCTGCAAATAGAAGCTGGATATGAGCTGTCAACAGGAGCAGGCTGGGGAGTTTGAGTTGGAGACTGTGACAGACAGTAGGAGGAACATCATTTCCCCTGAAAAGCAACCATCAGCTTGGGAAGATTAGTACATTCAGCCTGAGCTTTTCAATCATTTTAAATGATGCGAAAATCATTGGAAGATGCAAGCAAAGGATTTGTGCAGTGATATTTTATTCATTCAGCTCTCCAGTTAAGTGGAAATGATTCTCTGTTGGAAGCACTTTCAAATATGAGTTGAATTAAGTAAATTTAACACTTATGCATCAAGTGAACAAAATGCCTGTTGTCCCATCAGCATCTCTTTTTAATTCACATTGCTCTTGTGTTGAAAGACCAAACTTGAATTGAACAGGAGGTGAAGTGTGGAACAGGTGGGAACCCCGTCCCCAGAGAGTCCTTTGGCAGCAATATCAGGGAATATAACTCAACAAGCAGCCGTTCCTCGAGCGTTGGAGGTTGCACAGACCATCTGTCACAGGCCATAATAATCATATGGTCCATGATTCACCCCATATGTAACATCACAAGCTCGATCCGCACTGGCTGTGCACAGCACAATGCCCATTGGACACAACCTCCACATCCCATCTGCTCTCATCATAGACCAGAGGGGACTTCAAGAAATGCGACCAAGGATGGGCCGTCACTGTAGCATTCGCCACCGTCATACATGCTCATCCCAACTCTAATAGGGGCTCAACACTTATAGTCACACAGAAAGTCCCTTCTGGGTTGCCATGGATACGATTGTCAGTGGGTCTGTTTTGAAACTGAGGATATTGTGAAACATTGAACAAAAATCATTGGCACTGCTACCGGTTGATACTATGCAGGCAACAATTGCAGTTGTTTCCTGCGATCCGAACATTAACAAGGCTGTCCCGCTAACAGCTTCTTCCCAGTCTTTCCTTCAATGCAGACAATGAAGGTCAATGCCTCTCGTCGCTCACTTGTGCTATACATATTCTGCAGGGTGGGGGTGGGACAAAGCAAGGGGCTCGGCGGCAGGGTATAGAGTCTGTTGATTGATCTTGCCCTCTCATGCCCAGATGCCTCCACTGTGGAGCCTGTCGAGAGTTGACGTTAAAGGTATATTGATGTTTCACTCCCATGGCCTTCACGTTCCTTTTTAAAAAAAAATATTTTTATTCTCCATTTTCACATTTTCTTCAGAAGTTTCACCCCACCAACAAACAGTAAACGGTAACGAATACAATGTCAAGCCCCTTGTCAACAACAACGATCCCATCCTCCCACCACCCCCCCCCCCCCCGAAACAACGGCCCACCTGACAATATAAGCATCAAATAAAACAAACCATCCCAAGGTGGAAAAAAAGGAAAAAAGAAAAAGGAATCAGGAATCGCCATTGACATATATGGTCCACCCCCCAACCTCTCCCCTAATATTCAATGCCATCCAATCCCCGAAAGAGTATCGTGAATAGCACCCATGAATTGTAGACACCCCCGCCCCCCCCACCCCAGACTCCTCCCCTCCACTTCCTCTTGTAAATTCCTCCCCCCAACCTCGGTTCCTTCCCCCAACCTTTCACCCCGGCTAGACTCACCGAAACCTGTTCCACCAGGCTCCGATGGCCACAGCCCCTCCCACCACCTCACTCCCGTTCACTGGCCGGCTTAAACCGGCCAACGTGGAGGCCCCCGCCCGGGTCTCCTTCCCCCTTACCCGGCCTCAGTAAAACCAAGAAATCCCCTTTCGCACACAACCCCCACATACACACCCAAGCCCCAAAGAACCATCATTGCAAATGAAAGCCCCATCTCTTCCCTTGTCCAAATATATACAGCGTCAACTCATTTAGTACATACACCAACACGCAGTGAGAAAATAAAGTTACATGAGGCTACATCGCTACACGACCATTTCCCAATTCTGCCATAGTCCTTCTGCCTTCGCAAACTCCTCTGCTGCTTCCGCCGTCCCAAAATAAAAGTCCTTGGATTTGTAGATCACCCTCAACTTAGCTGGATATGCCACACTGCACCTTGCTGATGTACAGTGCCTTCTTCACCCGGCTGAATGAAGCCCGCCTCCTCGCCAGCTCCACCATAAAGTCCTGGTATATGCGTATACCAGCTCCAGTCCACTGCACCAGCCGCTTCTGCTCTGCCCAGCACAGGACTTTCTCCTTCACGCTATACCTATAGAAACACAGAGTTACTACTCTTGGTGGTTCACTCACCTTTGGTATAGGCCTCCACGACCGATGAGCCTGGTCCAGTTCATATCAGGAGGGATCATCCCCCTCCCCCAACAGCTCCGTCGGCCTCGGGCCTTCTACCCCTTCAGGCAGACCCACAATCCTCAGATTCTGTCATCTGGATCTGATTTCCAGTTCTTCCATTTTGGCTCGCAGACCCTTGTTGGTCTCTATCACCCTCCGCACCTCCTTCCCCATCGAGGTGAGTAGATCACTGTGCTGCAATAATGCCTCTTCCACTTCCTTCAGTGTCTCACCTTGCTCCCACGCCTCCGCCGCTGCGCTGGATACCACCGCCCTCACCGGGGCAATCGCCTCCTCCACCAGCACTTTCAATACCGCCCCCATCTCCTTCTTCATTGCTTCAATGTGTTTTGTGAACTGTTTTTCAAGTTCCATAGCCATCACCTTGGTCATTTCTTCTGCTGTGAGCGATGCGGCCTCCCCTGGTGCTCCAGCCTCCGCTTTCCTTACAGTTCCTCCGCTGACTGTTTCACTCACTGGCGGACTTTCGTTAGCCCCCTTTTTCACAGCCATTTTTCTCGCAAACTTGGACATTTCTCCTCCCTGTGCCTTCTTACAGCCTTTTCAGCCTCCGTTGCCCCCGGGACCAGGCGTTAAAACTCCAAAATTTCTATTCCCGAGTGGGAGCCCTCCAGTGTGCGGCTGCCTCCCGCCCGCCATCTCTGGAAGTCCGGCCTCAGTGGTCCTGTTCTCTGAATTTGTCATGAAGACTTTACTCGCTCTTGACTTTTTCCAATGTTACATGGTATTGACACACTGCTGCTTGATCACTCCTTTGCTGTTTTACAGCTGATACTTGCTGCCACTAACTCATATTTGTCAGGCTCCACTTGTAGATCCTTGTCTGTCCCTTGTTTTCCTTTTTGGCTTTCATAATTTTTGTATCTGGAAAATTACTGGGGCCTGTGCTTTTAAGATGGACTTCTCATTTAATTTTAAAAAATCAAATCCCCAGAAGGATGTGCTGTTGTGCTGACATCGGTGATGACTCATCTGGATGGACTTCACTGATGGCCAATATGCTGTTTTCTTTTCCCGGATCTTAATTGCTACTCAATGCTGATTGGTGCTGATCGTTCAGGAATGTTCCTTACTTTGTGAGACTGGGGGCGGGATTCTCTGGTTGCCGACGCTGAAATTGCATTCGGCGATCGGCCGGAGAATCCCCGCTCCCGACAAAATCGGGGGGGGTGGGCGCCGCTTTTGTGATGCTCCGCCCCCCTATAAGCAGAGGACTATGCGCATGTCCTATCAACGGCCTCACAATGTAGCCTGAAGCCCACCCCCACCCCCCGATGCTCTGCCCCAGACCGGCTGTGTTCCCGGCGGCGTCGGTCGCGTGTGCTATTCATTGTCAGGAACACGGCATGGCAACTGTGAACTCAGTCCAGCACCGACACAGTCGGGGGAGGGCCAATCTGCAGGCAGGAGGGACTTTGGCAGGGGCTGGGGACACTGTTGGGTGGTGGTCCAGGCCTACTGAGCCTACTGAGACCGCCAAAGGGGGGCACTATTTTTCAGGCTGGGTCCGCATGTGGCCGGCGCCATGTTGCAAGGCGTGGCCACTGCAGGCGCTAGTCATCAGCCAAATGGAGGATCGGTGGCCGTTTTGTGTCCAATCTTCGGTCGTAAAACGCCGCCATTCCCACACCGGCGTCAGGACATAGCCTGAAAATTGGAGAATCCAGCCCTGGGTTTTTGCTCTCAGGTTTTGATTTGAACATAGTGCTTAAGGAAGCCTGTTTGAATCTCTCTCAAACACCCCAAATGGGCTCTGTTTTCTTCTCAACTGAGTTGGTAAAAGTTCAGGGGGGCGATTCTCCGACCCCCCACCGGGTCAGAGAATCTCCGGGGGCTGGCGTGAATCCCGCCCCCGGCGTGTCCCAAATTCTCCGCCACTAGAGATTCGGCGGGGGCGGGAATCGCTGGTCAGCGGGGGATGGAATCGCACTGCGCCGGTCGGCGGGCCCACCGCAAGCGATTCTCCAGCCTGCGATGGGCCGAAGTCCCGCCGCTGTCAACCCTTTCCCGCCGGCGTGGATTAAACCACCTTTTGAACGGCAGGACAAGGCGGCGCGGGTGGGCTCCGGGGTCCTGGGGGGGGGGCACGGGGCGATCTGGCCCCGGGGGGTGCCCCCATGGTGGCCTGGCCCGCGATCGGGGCCCACCGATCCGCGGGCGGGCCTGTGCCGTGATGGCACTCTTTTTCTTCCGCCTTCGTCATGGTCTTCACTATGGCGGAGGTGGAAGAGACCCCCTCCCCTGCACATGCGCGGGGATGACGTCAGCAGCCGCTGACGCTCCCACGCATGCGTCGCCCGGCGAAAACCTTTCGGCGCCGGCTGACGTGGCGCCAAAGGCCTTTCCCGTGAGCCGGCGGAGCGGAAACCACTCCGGCGCGGGCCTAGCCCCTCAAGGTGAGGGCTTGGCCCCTAAAGGTGCGGAGACATCCGCACCTTTGGGGCGGCCCGACGCCGGAGTGGTTCACGCCACTCCATTACACCGGAACACCCCACCCCGCCAGGTAGGGGAGAATCCCGCCCGTGATCTCTTTTCTAAAGACCTGAAGAAAAGGCCCTTATCTCTGCACAGCCTGTGAGACCTACAGGCAAATCCAGTCCAGCACCAGCTGCAGGCAGCGTGGGTTCTTTGAAAACCCTTTTTAAACTCTCAGGTGGAGAACTCTAGACTTATCTCAGTGAGGCTGTCGTTTAAGCTGGTGGAGGTGGGGGCAAGTCAAAACTAAACAGATCTGAGGTGGATCTTCTGTGCGAATGTCGAGGTTAACACTAGTTAGATGGACTTCCCAGAGGGGAGCTCACAGCCTGAGAGTCCTGCCTGAATGTCCCAGCCAGAAGAACTTTGTTAGCAATCTAACTGGTGGTTTCAACATTCCATGTCCTGAAAAGTTAGCTGGCTGCAATGGGTTTCAACATCAGCAACATCATCATATTGTAATCCCTATAATTTTACTCCTTTTCCTTCCCCTTCTGAGTCTGTCTTGCGTGTGTTTGGGTAGAGGGTGGGCCAGTAAAAGGGAGAGTCATAGATTAGCTGGGCAATATTCTATGGTAATCATCGCATGTCTTGTCTCTATTGTTTCAAGTGAACAGTTTTTTTGCGTCTCACTAACACATCTGGTGCCTGTAAGTCATTGGAGCAGTCAAGGGTCAGAAATTATATACGAATAATTGGCTCATTCACTTGTGTTGGCACCCTGGGACCTGTGAGGCTGGAATTGACCACACACTAGCCCAGGATGTTGTAACACACCATTTATCCAGGCTGGGGACCAGCACCAATTCATGCTGGTTTGCCTGCCCCAGTGGCTGGCTTATTTTATGGTCTTTCCTGGCCAGAGGTTGCAGAGCGACTACTGAACCACCGTAGCCGCCTTCATCAAGACCTCACTGTTCCTCCACTCCCAAGGCCACTCTCATCCTCACTAACCCTATGGTCACTACACAGCAAATGTGCCTTCTTTTGGCTGGGGTGTGAAACCAATGCCTCATTTGCTTGTTCTGGTGAATTTAGTGGATCTCATGGTATCTGAAAAAGGTTCTGCTGGTGCATGGGAAATATATTTATCCCTCAACTAACACCAGCATAACAGATTAACCTGGAAATTGGAGCAATCCCCACCCTGTTCTCAGGCACTACATGGCCTCCAATGGGTGAATGGGGAGCAGCAGATACTTCCTACGTGCATGCTCGCCTGCCATAAAACTGTTGTGGTGGAAGTCTAACCACAGGAGACTCAGGCACAAGTTATAATCGTTTGTTCATGATTCAAGCATGAAGCACACTATCCCAGAGAAACCTCTGAGGCAGCACTCTCAACCCTGCAGCAGTCACAGAGAGGGCATTCTAATACCGCACTCTCCTACGACAGTAGATACACACTGTTAATCAGCACACAGAACTGTACTGGAACTATACATTCCAATCTTGTCTACGTAGGTTGATTGTTAAACCTTCACCCAAAAGCAGAACTTGCAATCTGCTCCACACTAAATGTCCCGAAACAACCTTGCTGGCAAGTTGTTGATCTCAGGTCCTTTGAGTGTGTGCAAGGTTCACTTGGGGTATAAGCATTTAATAAGCATGTGCTCTGAAACTGTGTTGGCAGTGACAGCCATGGGATGGAAGATGATGACAGCCTGCTTTGGGATGAGCTCTGGTTCTCCACATTGTTTGGCAACGTCTGACTCCTGCCCACCGTAGCACTTTCCACCGTCCAGCTAGGTGATCCCTGCATGTGAGCTGGCCATTCTATCACACGGTCCCATTGGATCCCTGGGGTGGTGGAGGTGGGGCATTGGGGGAGGGGGATAGTGGGATGGGAATGGGTCACCGGGTGGTGAACGCTCGCTGAACTTTGGTCCCTGGGCCAAGCCCACCCCAGCGTTTCTCTATCCCCTCCCTCTCCCTTGCAGCCAGGCCAGACCAGCCCACCCCTCAGACACTTCTGACAGAGCACTGAGGCATTTGGTAATGTTGTACCAGGTGTTTAACGTGAACAAATATATACAGCTTTGTGCCCTAGCCCCTATCACTACACTGTGCCCTGCACCTGTGCCAATTTAATTGATCTGCCTTTCTGGCCTCACGGGCCCTAACTCTATGCCTAGGTGGATCCCCAGGCAGTACATCAGGAGTGGAGGCGACCTGCTGTGATTCCCACCCTGTGGTCTGGGTCCCTTTTGGCGCCCGTCATCTGGGGTGGCAGGGCCGGTTGATGATCAGATGTCCCAGGTGGCATGTTCTGCCCACTGCCCACCAGATGCTCTGGAGGGGGTAATGCCATTAAAAAATGTCAAGGCAAGATGGTTGGATTGTCTCTTCTGTAGATGCTCATTGCCCCGCACTTGTTTGGCATGAATGTAACTTGCCACTTGTCAGCCCAAAATGGGATATTGTCCAGGTCTGGCAATATATAGGCACGGACTGTCTCAGTATCTGTCGAGGCACAAATGGTGCTGAACATTATGTAATCATCAGCAAACATCCCCAATTCTGACCTTATGATGGAAGGACCGTCATTAGTGAAGCAGATGAAAATGGTGGGGCCTAAGACACTCTCCTGAGGAACTCCTGCAGTGATGTCCTGGAGCTGAGATGATTGACCTACAACAACCACAACCATCTTGTTATGTGCAGGGTATGAGGGGGATGAACCTGATGAGGCTGAGGCTACAAAGGAGGAGGCCATAATATAGGCTAGATGCAGCAGTCCCCTTGAGATCCTTATAACCACAAAGTTCCAGGAGGATGATGAGAATTAGTTCATTTGATCCGCTTCCCCTGTGTCCCCCATAATAGTTTGACAAAAATATGTTCCTTGCTATCCTCATCATCTCAATGATGCACATCAATCTCTGAAGAAGTAATTACCATCTCCGTCACACTGTCCTCATCCTTGGAGCACGTGGCAATCCTGTAATAGCTCCACTAATGTGCAATGCGAGCAGAGTAGACACGGCACAGTCTCTTCTGCCTACTGCATTGTGCCTGGAGTGTAGCAAGGTGCCTCAATTGAATCCCCAACATGAGTTCATTCTTTAAGAACATAAAACCATAAAAAGCAGGAACAGGAGTAGGCCATTCGGCCCCTCGAGCCTGCTCCACCATTTAATGGGATCATGGCTGATCTGACATTCTTCATGTCCACTTTCCTGCCTACTCCCCATAACCCTTTATTCCTTTACTAATCAAGAATCAATCTATCTTTAAAGGTGCAGTCTACTGTCACTTGCAATAACGGATGTGAGCCTGTGAGTCAGGTCAACTTCCTCTAGCCTGTTGAAGCCTCAAAAGCAGAATTGTTTGACCACTGTCAAGCACTCATGATCCTCCAATCGTCCGGAGTCTCCAGTGTTACTGTGCAGCCAAGCCTTGGCATTCGTGACCTGTAAATGCAGACACTGAATTTAGGCACCAATGAGTTTAAATGGTTGATAATGTAGAGAACACGTTGGGTTTAGTGGATCTTTGCTCTGAATCCATGCCAGCCCTCCATATTTTCATTTGAGCAGTCTCAGGTACGCACTCCGAAACCAGACACAGTTTAGGCATTCTGATGACTATGTAACCACGTTGACTACCCATCGGCAAGCTGGCAAAGGGTTAATGTCAAGCCACCCTGTCAGGCCCAGCATGGCATCTTCCTATATCACAGTCTGTCCATTATCTGTGGCATTAACACACACCGCCGTCCTATCATAGCCATTGCCTTCCAGCAGGAATTTCAAGACACACCACTTATTTGCTCACTGCATAGCTCTGCACCATGCTGGTGGGAAGGTGGAGATTAGTATAAGGGTGATGTGGACTTGAGAAAAAGCTGCACTCTGCCAGAAACACATCAGGTAGTGGAAATGTCACTCACACTCCTCCTGCCTGACAGGCATTAAATGGAGACCACTGAAAGCTGCTGCGATTGAGATTGGCTGCGATGCGGGTCACCATTCAATTCTGTAAGATCCACACGGAGAACTCTTCGATGCAAAAGCATCAGGAAACCAAAGCAATCTGCAGCACCTAAACTCATGAATCCACATGATGTAAACCTCGGTCTCAGAGATACTTTGGCCAAACAAGAGGCAGAGATTTTCCCATATCTCTGCTTTGCACTGAGTGGCCAGGCACTGTTGTGAGATGGTGCAAGACACCATAGAGGTAAAGCAGACGGTGGCACATATGCGAGGGGGATGGGAGGGCATCTTGTATGATAAGAGAGATCTACACATCTTCAGATAGAAGAGAGATCCACGAGATGAGAACTTGATCGTAAGAAAATATATTTACAGATGTGCAAACGATATACAGATCGTGAACACCTGTGCCACCTTTGTGCTCTTAGTATTTCTTGATTTTTCTTACTCTACCACTACATCAAGGTGTTTCTCGGGAATTTACTGCAGAGCTGGAGGCATCCTCTGGAGGGCTGAGGCCTGGCGAGCGTTCTGGCCTGCTTTGGGTATCCCGCTGTGAGGCACGTACACCATCATTAGCCTGAAGAGCTGGAGATGATGGTGTACTTGGTGGGGAGAGGGGAGGAGAGGGAGGAGGACCTCCTCATGAACTTGCTCCTGGGCCTGGGCAAACTTGCCATAAAACAGGTCCAGGCATTGGGCGACCAAGAGGGTCATCCAACACGACTGTCTGCTCCTCTACCGCGGCTACATTTGCGGCCGGCTGTCCTTGGAGAGGGAGCATGCGGTGTCCACGGGCACCATCGAGGCCTTCTGAGCCCACTGGGCTCCATAGGGTCTGGGGTGCTTTGTTGACCCTTCTTTCACATTTTGGGTTGTCATTTGTGATTTGTTATGTTCTCGGTGTAATATAAGCGGCTTCCTTGTGGTGCACTTGACAAAGGAAGGTTCAGACGTGGAGATAACTTCAATATGTTTATTAAACTATTTACACTTCTATTACTTGGGTTCTACTGCTAATCCTACTACAGCTACCCAGACTGACTAACCAGTTGCTGCAATCCACATGGTGGGTGTAATATTGAATCAACCCTGTGTCTGTACTCACTGACTGTCTCCACTGGAAAGAGGCAGATCATGTGTGTGGTGTCCTTTATATATGGTTTGGTGTAATGCCCCCCTGTGGTGGTGTCACCTCTGTGTGTATCGTGAATGTCCATTGGTCATGTCCTATCTAACTGATCTATTGGTTGAGTGTGTGTGTGATGTCTTTTGTGCTCCCTCTAGTGTCTAGCTAGCCTACTTGCATTTACATTGAAGCACATCACCACAATTTGAAGTTTAATTTGCTCTTTGTTTTTGTTTAAGGCAGTGTCCCTTTAAGGGGCTGACCCTTTTAATTTATCTCTCAGTTTGTTTAATTTAGTTTATTTGGTTCAACCAAAATATCTTGAGATGATGGGGTTACAGGTGGAGGGGGCCTGGAGTGGCCGGTCATGCCAGGACAGTCCAGAGTGGATTGCTGGATGCGTCCTGCTGATGCTCCTCCTCCATGTGGATGTCTGAGGATCCCTTCCTGACTTTCTGAGGAGACGGGGATCCTGGAGGGAGATCGAGGTGCCCCGTCCCCCTCTCACAAAGTCAATGCTCGAACACTCTCATGGCTCAAGTGATGCTGTGCAGGCCCTCGCGCAAACCCGGATCAAGTTCTCCATGACAGCCGCCACCCTTCCTGGGTGACTTATATGCACTGGCATGTTGGTGCAACAACATAAGACTGAAAATGGACGGAGATCTCCTTCCTCAGTTCTAATCTGGGGTCGGTCTCTGACGATCCTGCCTGCTGTACTCCTGCCTGCCATTGGAGCTCCAATATCTCTCTGAGGGCCGATTCCAGAGGCTCGTCACCTGACCCAGGCTCAGCAGGGACCTGGCCTCCCGTTGTCCTCCTCACGTTGTTCACTGCCTCCGCCTGCTGTGGACCCAAATCTGTGCTCTGCTCACACAGCTGGTGACCCCGAGCCTGCTCTAGAACTTGGTCCCATCGGGATGTGTGTACCCACTCTGGGATGGAGTGCGCAGTTAAACGCTTTGATGACTCTACATTCAGCAGTGGGTCCTCAGAACCCATGCCGGAGCAGATGGGCTGCTTGTCAGTGGGCCTCAACCTTTTCCTGCTGGTCCGTGTCCCCCCCCCGGGTGTAAATGTGGGTATGAAGGTGTAAATGTGGGTATGAGAGATTCAGTGGTGATGTCCTTTGTGCTGGTCATATGTGACCTTCTTGTGGACTGTAACCCTGTGAAACCTATGCAACAATTTTTTTTTTAAATTGTTTTTTTAGAGTGCCCAATTCATTTTTTCCAATTAAGGGGCAATTTAGCGTGGCCAATCCACCTACCCTGCATTTCTTTGGGTTGTGGGGCGTAACCCACGCAAACACGGGGAGAATGTGCAAATTTCACACAGACAGTGACCCAGAGCCGGGATCGCACCTGGGACCTCGGCGCCGTGAGGCAGCAGTGCTATACACTGGGCCATCGTGTTGCCCTCTATGCGGCAATTTTAACATAATTTTTGTTTTCAAGTGTTCTGAATGTTCTTAATTATGACTTGATATCAATTTGGAATTAATTTTTTATCAAATTGGAAAGTGCACTAATAGCTATCCAGTGTGCTCAAAGCTATCCTGTGCATAGAAAGCTATGCAGTGTGCTCAAAGCTATCCAGTGTGCTCAAACCTATCCAATGTTCCCAAAGCTATCCAATGTGCTCAAGCTATCCAGTGTGCTCAAAACTATCTAGTGTTCTCAAAGTTATCCAGTTGGGTTGGATTGGATTGGATTTGTTTATTGTCACATGTACCGAGGTACAGTGAAAAGTATTTTTCTGCGAGCAGCTCAACAGATCATTAAGTACATGAGAAGAAAAGGGAATAAAAGAAAATACATAATAGGGCAACACAACATATACAATGTAACTACATAAGCACTGGCATCGGATGAAGCATACAGGGTGCTGTGTTAATGAACTCAGTCCATAAGAGGGTCATTTAGGAGTCTGGTGACAGTGGGGAAGAAGCTGTTTTTGAGTCTGTTTGTGCGTGTTCTCAGACTTCTGTATCTCCTCCCCGATGGAAGAAGTTGGAAGAGTGAGTAAGCCGGGTGGGAGAGATCTTTGATTATACTGCCCGCTTTCCCCAGGCAGCGGGAGGTGTAGATGGAGTCAATGGATGGGAGGCAGGTTTGTGTGATGGACTGGGCAGTGTTCACGACTCTCTGAAGTTTCTTGCGGTCCTGGGCCGAGCAGTTGCCATACCAGGCTGTGATGTAGCCTGATAGGATGTTTTCTATGGTGCATCTGTAAAAGCTGGTAAGAGTCAATGTGGACATGCCGAATTTCCTTAGTTTCCTGAGGAAGTATAGGCGCTGTTGTGCTTTCTTGGTGGTAGCATTGACGTGGGTGGACCAGGACAGATTTTTTGAGATGTGCACCCCTAGGAATTTGAAACTGAGTGCACTCAAAGCCATTCAATGTGCTCAAAGCTATCAAATAAGCTGATAGCTATCAAGATATTCGAAGCTATCAAATATGCTCAAAGCTTTACAATGCACTCAGCAACCTCCATTAACAAATATAAGAAAATTAATATCTGAATATATTCAGTTTTTCATTTAGTCCAAAAATTGTTCCACTTTATAGCACCGCCATATCTCCATTGGGTCCTAATTCATCTGAGTCTCAGGCTCTATAGTTTGTATCCAGACTCCACCCCCCTTCCCCTCCCTACTCCCCTCCCCACAGCCTCAGCATCTAAACTTTGCCCTCTCCCTCTAGTCTCTGGACCTTATGCTCCACCAAATTCGAGGTCTCACCTAAGCTCTCTCAGGCCCGCCGACTTCTCTCTCAAACACCACCATCGCCCACCCACTCACCTCATTGCGACAATCCTCTCTCATTGGCGTCAAACCCAGAGAAGACTGTCTGCAGGTGTCTCTAGTTTCTGGCTAGTCCTGTAAACGGAGATCTCTGATTGGGCAGTGAGGGGTAGAGGAGGAAAGGAGGAAAATGGCAGAGGGGAGAAAAGAGTGAGGGAGAACGGGGGGGAAGGAATCAAAGCGGAGGGAAGGGCACAAAGTGGTGAGGGGAAAGAGGGGAGGGGGAACAGGGAGAGGAATAAGGCAGGAGGGGAGGGGAGAGATAGAGAGTGTTGGAGGAGAGAGGAAGAGAGCTGCTGGAATTTGGGAGATAGGGAGTGTGGTGTTGGGTGTTCTGACACACAGATGAGCCAACACAGTTGCACATGGTACAACGCTTCTTTATTTAAACTTACTATTTACAGTTTGGTCTTTGCACTCTGCACGTGGGGGGCTCCCTGCTTGTGGTGTTTTAACAGCTCTTTCTTGCTCCCTTCTCCCCAGACCTACTGACCACCAGGTGTCGTGCTCGTGCTTTTTATGTGGTTGGTGTTCTTGTCTGTGATTGGTTGTGGTGTTGTGTACTCTGATTTGCCTGTTAGTGTGTCCATCATGATGTGTGTGTTTGAATATCATGACATCCCCCCTTTTTACAAAGATATGTGCCTACGTGGTAATAAATATGATCGTGTCGTGAGTGCATCTAAGAGTGTGTGTGTGCCGTGTGCAGCATGTGCATATGACGGAACTATGTACATGGGGCGATGTCGGGTGCGTCACATGAATCAAGTTGTACCATAACATAACAGAAATGCGAACGAGAGAAGAAGAAAAAAACTTGAACAGTTGTCCAGTCAGACGACATCTGGAACGATAAACAACAACAGGTTATCATGTAAAATTGTGCAACTTGTTAAACATATGAACTGTATTATAAGTCCAGTCTAATGGGCTTGCGACGAATTCGGGTTGACCGCCTCAAGGGTGGATCAAGAACCACCGGCTGCTGTGCAGGCATGGCCATGGGTGGCGATGGAAAGGGCGTGATGTGCGGCAGCTCCACAAAGTCATCCTCGGAAGCCTGTTGAGGATCTGGCGTGCTGTGTGGCTGTGAGCGTGGAAGTCGGCGAAGGGCGCGCCGATTGCGGCGACGCACGGAACCATCCGGCATGCGAACCAGGAACGAGCGGGGAGCCACTTGTCGGAGGACTTCGGCCGGTGCTGACCAGCCACCATACGGTTGATGGACGCGTACTTTGTCTCCGGAGGACAGGGGGGGCAGGTCCGTCGCTCGTGTGTCGTACCGACCTTTCTGGCGATCACGCTGCAGTTGCATGTTCCGAAGAACCGCCTCATGGTCTGTTGTCGGTGCCAGGATGGAAGGTACCGTCGTCCTGAGGGAGCGACCCATTAGTAGCTGCGCTGGCGAGAGGCCCGTGGATAACGGGGCCGATCGATAGGCCAGCAAGGCAAGGTTAAAGTCCGATCCGGCATCAGCCGCCTTGCACAGGAGCCGCTTGGCGATGTGGACACCCTTTTCAGCCTTCCCGTTCGATTGTGGATGCAGAGGGCTGGATGTCACATGAGTGAAACCATATGCTGCGGCAAAGGACGACCATTCACGGCTGGCAAAACAAGGTCCATTGTCTGACATGACAGTCCTTGGAATGCCATGGCGAGCAAACGTTTCCTTGCAGGCCCCAATGACTGCGGACGACGTCAGATCATGGAGAGGCATGACTTCCGGGTAGTTTGAGAAGTAGTCTATGATAACAATGTAATCTCTGCCGAGCGCGTGAAATAGGTCAACACCCACCTTCGCCCAGGGGGACGTCACCATCTCGTGTGGTAGAAGTGTTTCCGGAGGTTGCGCCGGCTGAAACCTCTGACAGGTTGTGCAGTTGAGCACCATGTTGGCTATGTCTTCATTAATACCCGGCCAATATACCGCCTCCCGGGCCCTTCGTCTGCATTTGTCGACGCCCAAGTGGCCTTCGTGTAGTTGATGAAGAATCATCTGGCGCACGCTGTGCGGAATAACGATCCTGTGCGATTTCATAAGGACCCCGTCTATATTGGTGAGATCATCTCGCACATTATAAAACTGGGGGCACTGCCCTTTTAGCCACCCTTCCGTCATGTGGCGCATCACTCGCTGCAGAAGGGGGTCAGTCGCCGTCTCTGCGCGTATGTGGGCCAGACTAGGATCATCAGCTGGCAGATTTGCTGCTGTCAGAGTCACGTGTGCCTCAATTTGACGCACGAACCCCTCTGCATCTGGTGGTGTGCTCACTGCTCGGGAAAGAGTGTCCGCCACGATGAGTTCCTTCCCCGGAGTGTAGATCAGTTCA
Organism: Scyliorhinus torazame; assembly: GCF_047496885.1. NCBI lineage: Eukaryota > Metazoa > Chordata > Chondrichthyes > Carcharhiniformes > Scyliorhinidae > Scyliorhinus > Scyliorhinus torazame. Next base: position 205,370,888 of record NC_092707.1, read on the forward strand.
AAATCGTACCTCCTGAGTTTAAGTAAGATGCGCTGGAGGCGAGGAGTCATGTCGTTCAGGTCTTTGTTAATGATGTTGACCAGGGGGCGGTGGTCAGTTTCGACCGTGAATCGTGGCAGGCCATACACATAGTCGTGGAACTTGTCCAGTCCAGTTAACAAGCCCAGGCATTCTTTTTCGATTTGCGCGTAGCGCTGTTCGGTAGGGGTCATGGCTCGTGAGGCATACGCAACCGGGGCCCATGATGACGTGCTGTCTTTTTGCAGGAGTACCGCTCCAATACCAGATTGGCTGGCGTCTGTTGAGATCTTTGTAGGGCGAGTCGTGTCAAAGAAGGCCAGCACTGGTGCCGTGACCAGTTTGTGCTTGAGCTCCTCCCATTCCCGCTGATGCGATTGGTGCCAGTTGAATTCCGTCGATTTTTTTACGAGATGGCGCATATTTGTCGTATGAGAAGCCAGGTTGGGAATGAACTTCCCAAGGAAGTTGACCATGCCCAGGAATCTTAAGACAGCCTTCTTGTCAGCCGGTCGTGGCATGGCTGTGATGGCGCTAACCTTGTCTGCATCGGGACGGACCCCGGACCTTGAGATGTGGTCCCCGAGGAATTTCAGCTCCGTCTGGCCGAAGGCACACTTCGCACGGTTGAGACGCAGGCCATTTTGTCGTATGCGGGTAAAGACACGTCGTAGACGATGCATGTGTTCCTGCGGAGTGGTGGACCAAATGATGATATCGTCCACATATACACGTACCCCTTCGATGCCTTCCATCATCTGCTCCATAATGCGGTGGAATACTTCAGATGCCGAAATGATGCCGAATGGCATCCGGTTGTAGCAGAATCTGCCAAAAGGGGTGTTGAATGTGCATAGTCTTCGGCTGGCCGGGTCCAGTTGGATCTGCCAGAATCCTTTGGACGCATCCAATTTAGTGAATATCTTGGCTCGCGCCATCTCGCTGGTGAGGTCTTCTCGTTTCGGGATGGGATAGTGTTCCCGCATGATGTTGTTATTCAGATCTTTTGGATCTATACATATACGGAGCTCGCCAGAGGGCTTCTTTACACAGACCATGGAGCTGACCCATGGCGTGGGCTCCGTGACCTTGGATAGGACCCCTTGGTCCTGAAGAATCTGCAGTTGTGCCTTGAGGCGGTCTTTGAGAGGCGCAGGAACCCTGCGAGGTGCGTGAACGACAGGGATGGCGTCCGGTCTGAGTCGAATCTTGTACGTGTGTGGCAATGTCCCCATGCCTTCAAAAACCTCCTGGTTGTGAGCGAGGAGGGAATGGAGATTTGCGTGGAACTCAGCATCCGGGAAGTCGGATATCTCATCTGGAGAGAGAGACATAATGCGCTGTACCAGGTGAAGGACCTTACACGCCTGTGCGCCCAGTAACGAGTCCTTTGATGAGCCAACAACTTCGAAGGGGAGTGTGGCCGTGTACCTCTTGTGAGTCACCTGTAGCTGGCAAGATCCTATGGACGGGATGACGTTCCCGTTATAGTCAACCATCTTAAGCCGGGATGGTGTGATGGGTGGTTTGACCTTCATGGCCTGGACTGCAGAGTAAGCAATCAGGTTGGCGGATGCGCCGGTGTCCAGGCGGAAGGCGACGCGCGATCGGTTGACCGTCAGGGTGGCACACCACTCATCGGCTGGATTGATGGCATTGACCTTGTTGACATCAATGACGGAAACTCGGAAGGCATCCTGGTCATCTGCATCACTTAACTGGAAGTCTTGATGCGTGGGCTGGACGGTCCTGACTCGTCTGCGAGGTTGTCGAGGATGCGCCGGATCCATGGGTTGAGCCGCACGACAGCGGGCTGCGTAGTGGCCCATCGTGGCACATCTGTGGCACTGTCGGTTTTTTGCAGGACATTGCCCTTTTAAGTGTAGACCTCCACAATTGCTGCACGTCATGACGTCACGGCGTTCGTTGCGCCACTGCGCATGCGCAGTGCGATCTTGCGGTGGGCGCGCCTGCGCAGTGCGTCCCTCGTTGTGGCCGTTATTTTTGGCGCGCACCTGCGCGGGAGACCGCGAAAAGCGCGGGAAGCGGCCGCTGTCGTCCGGGCCGTGGGTCGGGAAGTAATCGACGGCCTGGATGCGTTCGACGTCGTGGGCAGCCTGGCTTGCCGATTCAACGGCTGGGGACCCCCTCCGTGCCAACTCGGACGCCTGAAATCGGGCAAAACGGCAGGTAGCATTTTCATGGAGGACACAGGCTTCCACAGCAGACGCTAAGGTGAGGCTTTTCATTTTAAGAAGCTGCTGGCGTAGGCCACTAGAGGCAACGCCAAAAACAATCTGGTCCCTGATCATGGACTCTGTAGTGGTGCCGTAACCGCAGGACTGTGCTAGAATCCGGAGGTGCGTCAAAAAGGGTTGAAAAAGCTCCTCCTTACCTTGCAGGCGTTGCTGAAAGATGTATCTTTCAAAACTTTCATTTACTTCAACTTGAAAGTGCTGGTCCAGTTTGAGGATGACCGTGTCATATTTGGCCTGGTTTTCGCCTTCTTCGAACACCAGTGAGTTAAAGACATCGGTTGCGTGCGGGCCTGCGTAGAAGAGGAGCATTGCAATCTTCGAGTCATCCGAGACATTCTGTTTTTCGGTGGCACGGATGTACAGGTCAAATCGCTGCCTGTAGAGCTTCCAGTTGGTGCCTAGGTTCCCTGTGACTTGCATCGGCTGCGGTTTGCCGGTGTGGTCCATGTCCAGAATGGCAGGTTAGTAGGCAGGTATCGATCCACTCCTGTACCATGTGGTGTTGGGTGTTCTGACACACAGATGAGCCAACACAGTTGCATATGGTACAACGCTTCTTTATTTAAACTTACTATTTACAGTTTGGTCTTTGCACTCTGCACGTGGGGGGCTCCCTGCTTGTGGTGTTTTAACAGCTCTTTCTTGCTCCCTTCTCCCCAGACCTACTGACCACCAGGTGTCGTGCTCGTGCTTTTTATGTGGTTGGTGTTCTTGTCTGTGATTGGTTGTGGTGTTGTGTACTCTGATTTGCCTGTTAGTGTGTCCATCATGATGTGTGTGTTTGAATATCATGACAGGGAGCACATTTGCATTTTTTCTGGTTTGCCATGATAAGTCAAAAGGCCAAAAGGTCTTTTTGCCGAGATTTTCCGGGGGAAATAAAGACCACCATCCATTTCAGGCAGCCAGACAGGAGTTTCCTCACAGGCATCTGAAAGGGGTCAGAAGCCTGTATCGTGGGAAAAGTGGACTGTGATTTCCCCCAATCTTTAAAATTGATTTGACCTCTTTGAACAGCCTTTTGGCCGCATGACCTGATAATGCCTTACGTTGGCTCACACTACCTGAAAAGTTTGACTTTTGAAAGTTTTGGGGTGGGGGAGATGCGGAAGATTTCTCCAGGGTTTGCGGAGAGCAGTGGAAGAACATTGCTCAGGGTGGGCGGAGATGGGTTCGGCGGGGAGGGAACAGCTGTAATGTGGATGGGAGGGTGGTGGGCACACTGAGTTGAATGTGGGGGCACTGGGCAGGTTGTATTCCACGAGTTACAGGCTATAAAGTAAAGCATAAAATACCTCATCAGAACAGAGTCTTTCTAAAGTTAGCTCAGTTTTATGACGTTTGAAGCTGTCAAAATTCGGAAATATGAAAAATAAACACTATGATCGATTTTGGAATCTGAATGCTGAAGTGATGTTGCTAATCGCACATGTTTGAGCGCTGTGGTTTGGGAAAATTGATGACATTGATGCCAATTATAATAATGATACTAAAATGATTAGTTTGGTGTCTACTGTTGTCAAATAATAGCTAAATGTTTGCTTCTGAATGCATTTGATGTAAAATGATAGCAAAATGACTGCTTTTCAGTGCAATTGATGCTAAGTGGTAGCTAAATGATTGCTTTTGAATGGATTTGATATCAAATTAGTGCTGTTGAATGTAAATGATATTGCATTGCTCAGGTAGGGAATGCCTGATGGGCTTGTGAGGGTGTGAGTTGACAGTGTGGAGAAGGTGGACTTACCCTGGCGGAGCACACAAGACCATTCATCCTCTTCCTACACTGTATGGTGGATCTCCTCTGTGGTGAGTTAACGCTGCCTGCATGGTGGCCTTGATGCTGAGGTTGGTGGCTTTCCAACTCCCTTCATGGTGGAAAGTATCGCCTGCCGGCCTTAGCAGCCTGGAGGAGTGTTGCCAGTGCGCTGTTACAGAACTTTAAAGCTGTGTATTTCTTTCTTTTTGGGGCCATTCTGCTAGTTACACTGCCAGTCTTGGGCTGAAGAGAGTGAATGCGTGCGGGGTTGCGGTTTAAATGCATTGTTGCAAAGATGAGCTGATGAGGTATCAGCGGTGCTGGCGAATTTCAGCCTGTGCTGCCACGAGATATGATGTGCTTCACCTTCATGCATAAATAATGAGCTGAAAAGTGGACGATCTGGCGCTAAAACCCGCTATGCCGGCCATTGAGAAATGTGCCGCTGTTTCAGCCCTCAGTCTCCGGGGGGGGGGGGCAAAATTTCACACCGGACATCAGTGAGCAAGTTGTTGCTGAGATAGCGCTGCTGACAACCCCTTCCATCACTCTGCTGAAGATTGAGAGTAGAACGATGGGGTAGGAATTAGCTGGGTTCCATTTGTCCTGCTTTTTGTGAAACAGGACATGTTAGACCAACCCTCTCGACTACTGCAAATTCTACTCGCACCAGCAGCCCTGCGACCCACTGTCACGGTCTGTTCAAAACCCTCCTCTCCCAATTTCACCACACCACCCTCAATCCAAATCCCTATCTGCCAGGGCCACGGATAACTATTCCTCCCTGGCCCGCAATCCCCTCATGAGAACATTGCTTTTCTGTGAAGCACTGAGGTGCTAGTAGCAGCCAAATGGTCACATTTGTGGCCTCCACCTTCAATAAGGTCTGAAGCTCAATAACTGAGACTTCCAGGCTCAGTGGAAATAATCTGTGTGAGGGGAAGAGCTCAAAATTAGGCGTTCACAAATGTCCAGCTCATTCGCTGGCTGTCTATCTCATTGCTGTCTGTGGGAGTTTGATGAACATTGAAAAACAGAAACTGCTCCTCAAAAAGTAGTTCATTGGCAGTGAGCATTGAGAAAGGCACAAGATGAACCCAAGTGTTTTCATTCCTCTGCATGGATCGATCCTTTGCCAGAAGCCTGTGCAATCGAAATGTGTGATGTCTGAGAATGTGATTTGTTTCGTTCCAAGAGAAGTTTCACTGCCTCCTTCATATCTGAATGAAGCTCTGTTGAAATGAGCAAGCCAATTAACATCTCAGCATGAGACCGTCTTAGAATCTGAATGATTCATCTTCCTGCTTCCTTCATTTAACACTCGCTCGTTTCAAATATTCTGAGAGATGCTACAGCAGGCTTAATCTACACATCTAGTTTGTGCATCACTGATTTTAAATCCTTGTTGTGAGTCCCCGTGATCACCCTGGATAGACATTGGAAGTGGAGATAGAAACAGATTTGGCTCTCATCAGCTGCGTAAAAATGAACTCTTGCACTAAACATCCAGCACTCAGACCCTGACTGGCACTATCACATGCTGTTTTAGGGAAGAAAAGCCGTCAGAACGATGTCCCATTTTGAGGTAGGGGCCGGTTTAGCTCAGTTGGCCGGACGGCTGGTTTGTGATGCGAAGCAAGGCTAACAATGGGTTCAATTCCCATTTTGGCTGAGGTTAACAGAGATAGATAGGTTCTTGATTAATAAGGGGATCAGGGGTTATGGGGAGAAGGCAGGAGAATGGGGAAGAGAAAATTTCAGCCATGATTGAATGGTGGAATGGTGGAGCAGACTCAATGGGCCGAGTGGCCTAATTCTGCTCCTATGTCTTATGGTCTTATCCATGAAGTCCCCACCTTCTCAACCTTATCCCTTGCCTGAGGTGTGGCGATCCTCAGGTTAAATCATCATCTGTTATCTCTCCCCCTCAAAGGGAAAAGCAGCCTATGGTCATGGGGGACCATGGCGACTTTACACGAGTAGTTCAGTCCAGTACCAGTCATCTTCCAATTTTTACTGTTTTTTTTCCCAGCACAACACAGAGTTGATAATATTCACTTGACACTGGTGGAAAGGAGAGCACAGCACAAATACAGACCGAAAGAGACAGAATCAGAGTCAGAGATGGGAAGAGAAAGAGAAATCAAAATGAGAGTGAAAGACAAGTGGTGATAGAGAGAGAGAGAGAGAGGATGAGGGGAAAAGCTTCCCTGAGAAGGTGTTTCATCCTGACACTCCAAGGAGCGCACATTAGTCAACTAGCGCCGTGCGGAGATTGAAAATGTAGGGAGATTTGAAACAGCGAAAGAGCATTCGGTGTCTGCTCTACCATTCAGTTGGATCACGATTGATTTCGACCTCAACCCCATTGATCCATCTTTAGTCAATATGATACCCATACTCAACAAAGTCTACCTACTTGAGTCTTGAAAGCTATGGCACACGCTCAGCGTCCACAGCCTTCTGAGAGAGTTCCAGATTTTCACCACAGCTTGTATGGAGGTCCTGTGCCTCAGTATGTAGCGCTCTGCCTCTATGCCAGAAGATGTGGGTTCAAATGGACTCTGGGTGGGCAGCATGATGACACAGTAGTTAGCACTGCTGCCTCACAGCGCCAGGAACCCGGGTTCGATTCCAGCCTTGGGTGACTGTGTGGAGTCTGTACCTTCTCCCAAAGTGGGCATGGCTTTCCTTCGGGTCCTCCCGTTTACTCCCACAGCCAAAGGATGCGCAGGTTAGGTGGTTTGGCCATGCTAAATTGTCCCTAAGTGTTGAACAAGGTTAGGTGGGTTACTGGATATGGGGCTAGGGTAGAGACGTTGGCCTAGGTAGGGTGCTCTTTCAGAGGGACAGTGCAGACTCGATGGGCTGAATGGCCTCCTTCTACACTGTAGGGATTCTATGAATCCATATATGAAATCTTACTCCAAGACTCGTTAGCCACGGTAAGTGTGTTCATAGAACATAGAACATAAAACATTACAGCGCAGTACAGGCCCTTCGGCCCTCGATGTAGTGCCGACCTGTGAAATCACTCTAAAGCCCATCTACACTATTCCCATATCATCCATATGTCTATCCAATGACCATTTGAATGCCCTTAGTGTTGGCGAGTCCACTACTGTTGCAGGCAGGGAATTCCACACCCTTACTACTCTCTGAGTAAAGAACCTACCTCTGACATCTGTCCTATATCTATCTTCCCTCAATTTAAAGCTATGTCCCCTCGTGCTAGACATCACTATCCGAGGAAAAAGGCTCTCACTGTCCACCCTATCCAATCCTCTGATCATCTTGTATGCCTCAATTAAGTCTCCTCTTAACCTCCTTCTCTCTAATGAAAACAGCCTCAAGTCCCTCAGCCTTTCCTCATAAGATCTTCCCTCCATACCAGGCAACATTCTGGTAAATCCCCTCTGCACCCTTTCCAATGCTTCCACATCCTTCCTCTAATGCGGCGACCAGAATTGCACGCAATACTCCAAATGCGGCCGCACCAGAGATTTATACAGCTGCAACATGACCTCATGGCTCGGAAACTCAATCCCTCTACCAATAAAAGCTAACACACCGTACGCCTTCTTAACAACCCTCTCAACCTGGTGGCAACTTTCAGGGATCTATGTACATGGACACCGAGATCTCTCTGCTCATCCATACTGCCAGGAATCTTACCATTAGCCCAGCACTCTGTCTTCCTGTTATTCCTTCCAAAATGAATCACCTCACACTTTTCTGCATTAAACTCCATTTGCCACCTCTCAGCCCAGCGCTGTAGCTTATCTATGTCCCTCTGTAACTTGTAACATCCTTCCGCACTGTCCACAACTCCACCGACTTTAGTGTCATCTGCAAATTTACTCACCCATCCTTCTACGCCCTCCTCCAGGTCATTTATAAAAATAACAAACAGCAGTGGCCCCAAAACAGATCCTTGTGGTACACCACTAGTAACTGGACTCCAGTCTGAACATTTCCCATCAACCACCACCCTTTGTCTTCTTCCAGCTAGCCAATTTCTGATCCAAACTGCTAAATCACCTTGAATCCCATGCCTCCGTATTTCCTGTAGTAGCCTACCATGGGGAACCTTATCAAACTCTTTACTGAAATCCATATACACCACATCAACTGCTTTACCCTCATCCACCTGTTTGGTCACCTTCTCAAAGAACTCAATAAGGTTTGTGAGGCACGACCTACCCTTCACAAAACCGTGTTAACTATCTACAATCAAATTATTTCTTTCCAGATGATTATACATCCTATCTCTTATAAACCTTTCAAAGATTTTGCCTGCAACAGAAGTAACGCTCACTGGGGTTGTCTCTACTCCCCTTATTGAACAAGGGGACAACATTTGCTATCCTCCAGTCTTCTGGCACTATTCCAGTAGACAAAGACGACTTAAAGATCAAAGCCAAAGGCTCAGCAATCTCCTCCCTAGCTGCCCAGAGAATCCTGGGATAAATCCCATCCGGCCCAGGGGACTTATCTATTTTCACACTTTCCAGAATTGCTAACACCTCTCCTTATGTTCATGATACAGTTCCAGCATCTTGCTGATACTTTCTCATTATTCCCCAAAGGGGACAGAAGTTCAAGTGAATATAGAAAGGGAACTGTGTAAAATTGTGAATGGAATGGGTCGAATTTTAACATTGTACCTCCTCTTTCTGAATTCCCTCACCAGAGAAAAGTAGTTTCCCCATATATACAAAATAAAATCCTTTTTAATATTATTACCATCCTTTACCAGTGGAGGGGTGGGGGGGGGGGGGGGAGAGGGGGGAGAGAGAGAGAGAGATCCGGTTAGGGACCAATAAAATTTTGGTTAAATGGTTAAAGTGGACCAAGTTTGAGATTCAAGATGCTTATAAAGTCCTAAAATCCCATGGGTGAGAAACAAACAAAAACAAATTTACTGTGCAAGTTCAAAAAGACAAATCAATTTACAAGATCAACTTATACTCTAACATTAAGGGGAAGCTTGAGGTACATGCGAATTAACAGGCGAACTGTGGTTGGACACAACCCACTACAAAGTAAATGACAGATGCAACCAAAACAAATTCCATAGATTTCTCACCAAATCACTTTTATGTTAGTCTCACTGTGAGTCAACAAATCTCACTGAAACTTTATATTTCTCATGAGGGTTTCCATTCTCCACCGTTGAAGATCTTTCCTTGAAATTCTCTCTATATGTCACTCCCACTTGGATGACCATGAGAATGGCCCACCTCACGAGGTTCCAGTTTCACTTTCCAAGATTCCTTTTCCCTAAATTTCCGAGTCTGCACTTCAGCTTCTACTTATTGCCTCTTTGCTAGACAACTAGTTTCACTGAGATGGCACTGCCTCTGAGTTTCTCTCAACTCCTGTCTTCTGGCTATATCCAGCTATATACGAGCCCCAGGACTTCCTCGGAGCCCTTTGATTACCAGGGCTTCCACAAGGCCCTCCTTTCAGCTCCTCAGAGCTCATAGCAGCACTTTGACTGCATGGAGCATCTGTCCAGTGCTCCTGACTCTCCCAAAACTGACTGCCTGACAACTCCTGTCCACTGATCTTTAATCTAGCCTGGGACCTATCAAATCATTCAAAGAGGGTCCCACACATTTAACTAGGCAAGAAAAATTGTAACAAGTATCAGAACATCCTGCACTTTAAATGTTACAATCCACATAGAACCTAGGGACACAATGAATTGAATTCAGAACAACATTTTAAACATTGAGATAGGATTACCCCTCAAAGATTTATGCTTAAGAAGCACAATGATACTCAAGATTATTGTAATAACTCAAGGTGACTAAGTCTTTATTGACTAAGAATAACTATGTATATCAAGGTTTTTAACAGTACAAATATACAAGTCTACTGCTAACGATGCCCTGTCTCCAACTGCTACCCTCCAGCCCCGGGTTTAAGCACTCTCACTCCAATGGCTCCGACCCAGTCACGTGGCCTGCGAAGGATCTGACATCACAGGGGTGATGTCATCACAATTATATTCACACAATTAGAGTCTGACAATCATAGTCACATAATTACACTCACGCAACGACAGTCACAGCATTCTATACAGATAGATACGCACACAAGTTTACTCACACACTGGTCACAGACGCAAGAAAGATGATACAGAATGAGACTGGGAGAATGATCCAACATATTGCTTTAAAAGTATGTTACAACCTGAGTTGATGTTATAACTGGAGGGGAAGATCCCATAATGGAAACCTAGCTTAAAAGGCCATAAAGTTATTTTCCCAAAACGCAGTGATACAGGGTGACAGGGCCGCTCATTAGTTTTAACAAAAAGAAAACATTTATTATACATGATGAAAAATGTATTATGAAACAATATGGCATTACACACACGTTTTAGGATTAACACATGTTATAAAGTACATCTTAATCTACAATGGTCTCCTTAACACAAAGTCCCTTTAAAGCACACAAGTTGACTGTGAGCAAATATACTCTCCACTCCACTCTGTACACCAAGTTGATGTTTATGGATGTCTCTTCCGAATCCTCCCAGATGATTGTCGTGTGAGAGTTTCCAAACTCCACTCCCAAAAACACTCTTTCAAATCTTCTCTCATAATTATGCTTTCCCTTAGCGGTTTGCATTCTCAAATCCAGTTTGGGTTTTACAAATGACTCATTCAACCCAAGGTTACTCTCCACTTTTAACAGCAAGTCCATGCCAGGATTTTACGCCACCCACTTTTAGGTTTCTTTTGTCTTAATGTCTTTTACAGAATATCCGAGATCCAGCCACTTATTTCCATATTTATTTAAACTCAAATTCCACAGGCTGTAGGAAAATCTCCCAATCCTGAAAGTAACTTCATGTATCTTTCTGGCACCTCAGCCTTCTTCTCAGGTCTGTGTATATTTACTGAAACGTTCCGTGTTCTAATAATTTTAACATGAGATTTGCAGGATGGGTATAGAGGGGTACGGCAAAAGGAAGTACTGAGGGTTTTAACCAAGGGTGTTATCATGACTGGTACAGGCTTGGAGGGCCTTAGGACCGGTTCCTGTGCTGTATTGTTCTTTGTTCTTTGCACTCCACAGTATGGCTTTTCTTCTGTCAAGGCTGAGCGATATGTTCATTCTTTCGCCTTTTAAAACCAATTGCTTCCGGCAGAGCAGTGAGAACCGCCTTCTCTCTCACTACCTATCTCCAACTGCAATCAAAATAGCTATCATGAAAATTAGAAGATTTTCTACCTTACAAGGCCTCAGTTGCTAAGCAACCAGTGCTGATTTATTTATTCTTTATGCATAGCTCTCTCTAAGCACAATAGGAACATAGCTGGACCTTAACCAACCAGCACACATACAAGTATGTATGTCCTACATGAATCTAACTATAGGTTTTACCCTTCCAGGCACAGAAAAATTAAATTAAACCCACTGAAAATGAGACCTCAATTTGAATGTGTGTCAATGCAAAAATAAATCCCTCAAAATTACCTTTGATTTCCTAACAAGTGCTCTTCCTGGAGTGAAATCCACCAAAGGGTATCACAGTAGTGTTATCAAACAGAATTTGACACAGACAACATAAGGAGATAACACAGGTGAGCAGAAATTTGGTCAAAGAGTTAATGTTTAAGAAGGGTCTCAAAGAAGAAGAGATAAAGAGGTGGAAGATTTACGGAAAGAATTCCAGAGCTTCGGATTTAGACAGCTGAAGGCATAAGCACAAATGGAGCGATAGAAATTGAGGACAGACAAAAGAGCAGAATGGTTGTAAAGATCTCAGAGACTTTTAAGACTGGAAGAAGTTACTTAGATGGAGAGGAATGATTTACAGAATGATAAACACAGAATAATACTGACTTAATTATATTGTCAAACAAATAACCTCAGAATGAGGTTTGTGTGGTGATCCTCTCTCAATGAAACTCCTCATCAGTTGTGATGAAAATACTGATTATTCTGTTACAGGAATCTAGAGAGAAGATATTATTAATATAAATTTACATTACCAGTGGTCAGCTTCTAAAAGCAACTGGAATCAATCAGTAAAAATGCTTAAAGAATGATTCCTCATGTGTGGTAGCCATCAGTCAGAGGAGAGAAGTGACTGACGAGCACTGTCATGTGTGCTACATTCTGAGATGTAGGGCAGAATTTAATGTCACAATTGAGGATCTTGTCCACTGACAGGAGAGCCAGCAAGAGCCGTATGCCAGCTAATTTGAGGAAGGCCACGGGGGAATTAGGTGCCTCTCAGGCACCTAACTGGGAGCAACGGGCCTTCCCTGAGATCAAGGACCCGGGGGTGGGTAGGGGGAGAATCCTGCCGCCTGGGAGCTGACAACCAATCAGAGGCCTGCACCTGTGAATTGTTCAGCAGCGCCACCGGGAAGGTGGTGGCTGCTGCAAGTAATGCAACCACCCGAGGTCCAGGATTGCTGCGGGATCCAGGATCCAGGCTCAGGTTAGTGATGTAGGAGGGTGCTCACGCAGAGGGATTGTGGGAGTGGAGAGAGAGGGGTTGGCAACAAGGTTAGAGGTATGGCTCTTATCCCTCTCCTGATTTCAGATCTTCAATAAAGCATTAAGTAAGTGCCTGGTGTCAGAAAAACAGAAGCAGCTTTAAAGGATTTGTATTTGTATTGTTGAATAGTAGAAATAGGGTATAGATTTAAGTGTGTTTAATTTAGTGTTTCTGTGTAAGGAAATGTAAACCCACAGTTAGATTCATGGCAGACAAAGGTATTTTTATGTGTGGGTGTTTGGTCAGCACAAACTTTGCTTCTATTGTGCTTAGAGCGCGTTATGGTGTGAAAAGTAAATACACTGGGAGAAGCATAAAGATGTTGCTTGGCAACTGGGGCACCTTTAGGATTGGAATACATTTTGAGTATAGTTTTAACTGCATTCATTGGCATTTGGTTTTAGAAGGCTGGAGAGGGAACATTTCTATCACTTTGCTTGAAGAAAAGCCTTACCATGGAGTAATAACTAAGAAAACAAGTGCCAGTAACTTAAAGAACAGCTAGTTAAGGAAATTAGAGAAATGAAAAGAGGTTTCCAGGAATATGTAAGTCAAAAGGATCAAAGAAGAATTGCCTTTGGGTTCATGGAAGTCAAAGTCAGACTTGGGATGAAAAGAGCTGCTGTGGTTGGCTACAGGCAAGCCACATGCCTGAAGCAATAGTAAGGTTTGGTGTCCTTACTTCCAGTGTTTAAGCAATAGTATTCTGTTGCCGACTGAGTATCTGAGTTTGTGTAAAAGCATTTAAGACAAGGGAAACCTGGAAGAGGAGAAGTGGAAAACCTGGTGCTGGATTCCTTGTTAAAAGTGGAGCAGAAGTTTTGTTTGAAAGGGTAGCTGAAAAACCCTGAGTGGAGTCACAATGAAAACAGCACGTGGGAAGCATCGTTTGAAAGAGGATTTTAACGTGAGTCTTTTTGGGAGTGGAGTTTGAAAGCAATCATCTGGGGGGGATTGTGAAGGGAGTCCATGCAAGATCAGTTGAGTGGCATCAGCCATTTGGTTTCAGAATGAGGTGTTACCTTTGAAAATTGTTCACATGTGTGAAGTTAATGGGGAAGTAATGGAGTATTGTATCATAATCAAACTTTTAATGTTTAATTTAAAAACATTGTGCTGTTAAATCTAATTAGCAGTCCTGGACTCTGTTCCTCCACGTTTTCTTAAAAAAAGTAAAAAGTAGCTTTCCATTCCATTCTGGAACCTTCCAGTCCACGAGTAACACCAACTGGGATGGTAACACTGACAGCGAGGATTTCCAAAGTGCTTTACAGCCAGTGAGTTGCTTTTGAAATGTATTCTCTAGCACTGGAAAGAGCTTTTCTGTCTGTCACAGAAGTATCAAATGATAAGTCCAGTTGTACTTGCGTTGGATCTTTGGCAGAATTATCCAATTAACCGTACTCTCCATCTCTTTCCCTACTCCTCTGGTAATCTTTGATTTTCTCTTTTGAAAGTTACGACTGAATCTGCTTCCTCGACCCTTTCAGGCAATGGATTCCAGATCACAATAACTCACTGTGTGAAAAAATAAGTTACCCCGAGTTCTTTTCCCAAGTACCTTAAACCTGTGGCTTGTGGTTACTGACCCACTGCCACTCAAAACCATTTCACTTCATCTACTCCAGCAAAACACTTCATGATTGGAACACCTCTATCGAACTTCCTCTTAAACATATTAGCTCTGGGAGAATAATCCTAGTTTCTCCCATCTGTCCACGTAGCTCACACAACCGTACTATTTCAGTAAATCTCTTCTTCACCTGTTGCTAACTTTGGTTGGCTCTTAATTCATTGCTCGTTGTGTCTTTACTTAATTTGCTCTGTTTCTATAACCTTTGCTCTAGAGTTGCCAGGTATCTTTATGATACCGCCACGAGGTTCAAGTTCAAGTACTGATCAATAACTCAATGCACCAATTAGTAAGATTTGCACTGAGTGCTGAATTTGGTGCATTTGAGTGCGATAGTGAGAGTTTGGTGACCGAGGAAGTATAAGGCTTCATTTTTATCTAAAGTTTAGTCTTTCTTTTATTTAGTTAATTAACTTAAAAGTTGCTGTTTGGTTTAGAAGAAGGTGAATTTTCAATAAGCTTTAAACAGGCTTCTACTTGTAGGCACTTGCAGCTGGAGCTTGTTAATTAGTTAATTGGATTAGGCCAGTTTTCAGAGGCTAGATTCACAGTATAAAAGTGATCCCCTACAGTGCAGACTTTGTTTGCACTGAGTGCTGAATTTGGTGCATTTGAGTGCGATAGTGAGAGTTTGGTGACCGAAGGAGTGCTGAATTTGGTGCATTTGAGTGCGATAGTGAGAGTTTGGTCACCGAGGGAGTTAGGTGAGGAGGGAGTAAGGTGCTCCTTTCATTTTGTTTCCGACATTTCCGCAAAGAGTGCGAAGAGAGCCAGGAGTTTACAGAAAGTGTAGCTGACTGGGAGCAGAATCGGAGGGCGGATATCTAGTTAGTCCACAGGGCAGCTATATTCTGTCAGGTAAGAGGGGATGGAGGCTAGGCCAGTTACATGCTCCTCCTGTAGGATGTGGGTGGTGAGGGATACCACCGGTGTCTCCACTGACTATACCTGCGGGAAGTGCACCCAACTTCAGCTCCTCAAAGACCGTGTTAGGGAACTGGAGCTGAAGCTGGATGAACTTCGGATCATCCGGGAGGCAGAGGGGGTGATTGAGAAGAGTTACAAGGAGGTAACCACACCCAAGGTACAGGACAAGAATAGCTGGGTTACAGTCAGGGGGAAAAAACAAACAGGCAGAAAGTGCAGGGATCCCTCGTGGCCGTTCCCCTTCAAAACAAGTGTACCGTTTTGGATGCTGTTGGGGGGGATGACCTACCGGGGGAAGGCCTTAGCGGCCAGGTCTCTGGCACTGAGTCTGGCTCTGGGGCTCAGAAGGGAAGGGGGGAGAATAGAAAAGCAATAGTTGTAGGAGATTCAATGGTTAGGGGAATAGATAGGAGATTCTGTGGTCGCGAGCGAGACTCCCGGAAGGTATGTTGCCTCCCGGGTGCCAGGGCCAGGGATGTCTCGGATCGTGTCTTCAGGATCCTTAAGGGGGAGGGTGAGCAGCCAGAAGTCGTGGTGCACATTGGTACCAACGACATAGGTAGGAAAAGGGGTGTGGAGGTAATAAACAAGTTTAGGGAGTTAGGCTGGAAGTTAAAAGCCAGGACAGACAGAGTTGTCATCTTTGGTTTGTTGCCGGTGCCACATGATAGCGAGGCTAGGAATAGGGAGAGAGTGCAGTTGAACACGTGGCTGCAGGAATGGTGTAGGAGGGAGGGCTTCAGGTATTTGGATAATTGGAGCGCATTCTGGGGAAGGTGGGACCTGTACAAGCAGGACGGGTTGCATCTGAACCAGAGGGGCACCAATATCCTGGGAGGGAGGTTTTCTAGTACTCTTCGGGAGGGTTTAAACTAATTTGGCAGGGGAATGGGAACCGGATTTGTAGTCCAGCAACTAAGGTAGCCGATATTCAGGACGCCAAAGTGTGTAATGAGGCAGTGGGGAAGGGAACACTGACAAAGGAGAGTACTTGCAGGCACGGAGATGGGTTGAAGTGTGTATACTTCAACGCAAGAAGCATCAGGAATAAGGTGGGTGAACTTAAGGCATGGATCAGTACTTGGGGCTACGATGTGGTGGCCATCAAGGAAACTTGGATAGAAGAGGGGCAGAAATGGTTGTTGGAAGTCCCTGGTTATAGATGTTTCATAAGATTAGGGAGGGTGGTAAAAGAGGTGGGGGGGGGTGGCATTATTAATTAGAGATAGTATAACAGCTGCAGAAAGGCAGTTTGAGGAGTATCACCCTATTGAGGTAGTATGGGTTGAAGTCAGAAATAGGAAAGGAGCAGTCACCTTGTTAGGAGTTTTCTATAGGCCCCCCAATAGTAGCAGAGATGTGGAGGAACAGATTGGGAAACAGATTTTGGAAAGGTGCAGAAGTTATAGGGTAGTAGTCATGGGTGACTTTAACTTCCCAAATATTGAGTGGAAACTCTTTAGATCAAATAGTTTGGATGGGGTGGTGTTTGTGCAGTGTGTCCAGGAAGCTTTTCTAACACAGTATGTAGATTGTCCGACCAGAGGAGGGGCAATATTGGATTTAGTACTGGGTAATGAACCAGGGCAAGTGATAGATTTGTTAGTGGGGGAGCATTTTGGAGATAGTGACCACAATTCTGTGACTTTCACTTTAGTAATGGAGAGGGATAGGTACGTGCAACAGGGCAAGGTTTACAATTGGGGGAAGGGTAAATACGATGTTGTCAGACAAGAATTGAAGTGCATAAGTTGGGAACATAGGCTGGCAGGGAAGGACACAAGTGAAATGTGGAACTTGTTCAAGGAACAGGTGCTACGTGTCCTTGATATGTATGTCCCTGTCAGGCAGGAAAGGTATGGTCGAGTGAGGGAACCATGGTTAACAAGAGAGGTTGAATGTCTTGTTAAGAGGAAAAAGGTGACTTATGTAAGGCTGAGGAAACAAGGTTCAGACAGGGCATTGGAGGGATACAAGATAGCCAGGAGGGAACTGAAGAAAGGGATTAGGAGAGCTAAGAGAGGGCATGAACAATCTTTGGCGGGTAGGATCAAGGAAAACCCCAAGGCCTTTTACACATATGTGAGAAATATGAGAATGACTAGAGCGAGGGTAGGTCCGATCAAGGACAGTAGCGGGAGATTGTGTATGGAGTCTGAAGAGATAGGAGAGGTCTTGAACGAGTACTTTTCTTCTGTATTTACAAATGAGAGGGGCGATATTATTGGAGAGGACAGTGTGAAACAGATTGGTAAGCTCGAGGAAATACTTGTTAGGAAGGAAGATGTGTTGGGCATTTTGAAAAACTTGAGGATAGACAAGTCCCCCGGGCCTGACGGGATATATCCAAGGATTCTATGGGAAGCAAGAGATGAAATTGCAGAGCCGTTGGCAATGATCTTTTCATCCTCACTGTCCAAAGATGTGCGGGTTAGGTGAATTGGCCAATGATAAATTGCCCTTAATGTCCAAATTGCCCTTGGTGTTGGGTGGAGGTGTTGAGTTTGGGTAGGGTGCTCTTTCCAAGAGCCGGTGCAGACTCAAAGGGCCGAATGGCCTCCTTCTGCACTGTAAATTCAATGATAATCTATGATTAATCTAGGACAAAGGTTCGGCACAACATCGTGGGCCGAAGGGCCTGTTCTGTGCTGTATTTTCTATGTTCTATGTTCTATGTTCAAATCAAAACACATTTATTATACATAGTAAATCACTACTCATGCTATAACTCTACTTTCTAGACTATCTCTATCGCTAAAAGGCCTATACTTAGCTTCGGAACTGGCCCACCAGGTCAGGGGAACAAATGGCCTTTCGTTCGATTCTGAGTCTGCAGGATTCAAAAGCTAGTATAGACTGGTAGCTAGGAGCGCCTATCTCGTTGTGTGCGTTGACTGGAGACTTACTTGGTTGATGCGGCGGCTAGGCAGGTCACTGTCAAGTGTTGGTTCGAGTTGCTGAGTGACCCTGCCAAGAAGACCGATTTGAACTTGGGGGCTCTACTTTATAGTCCCCAGGGGCTTCACGCCGTTCGGGGCGGACCCCGTATCTGGTTCCAAGTGATTGGATTACATTCCAATCACTTGGATCGATTTGTCCAATACTGGAGTTGTTCCCTGATCACTGGGCGGTCCCCGAGTGTCCGTTGGCCTTCCTTTGTCTTGGCTCCTGCTGGCGCCGAGGAGTCTGGCTTGGCTTTATTCACCTTACATAGAACATACATAGAACATAGAACATACAGTGCAGAAGGAGGCCATTCGGCCCATCGAGTCTGCACCGACTCACTTAAGTCCTCACTTCCACCTTATCCCCATAACCCAATAATCCCTCCTAACCTTTTTTTGACATTAAGGGCAATTTAGCATGGCCAATCCACCTAACCTGCACGTCTTTGGACTGTGGGAGGAAACCGGAGCACCCGGAGGAAACCCACGCAGACACGGGGAGAACGTGCAGACTCCACACAGACAGTGACCCAGCGAGGAATTGAACCTGGGACCCTGGCGCTGTGAAGCCACAATGCTATCCACTGTGCTACCGTGCTGCCCTCAATTGTTTCAATTGTTCCCGGGGATCGCTCATTAGTATGCAGATGGCTGTGAGTTTCAGTGCTGTCTGAGCTTTTGCAAGTTCTCATACACAGGATTTTTGCACTTGCTAATTTTTGCCTGTGTTGGCTGAATTTCCCTGTAGTCTTTGCAGACCTCCATTTTAAGTCGGGAAGTGGCCAACCCAGGTGGCTACACACCCTCTCTGTCACATTGACTCCCTTACTAAATTGTGATGCCCTGAACTGAACATGATATTCTTGCTAGGTTCTCTTCAGTATTTTATATAGATTCAACAAATCTTCCTTACTTGGCACTCTTCGGGCTGTTTAACTTAGGAATTAAAGATAGCATCAAATTGAAAGAAAAGGTGCACAATTCTCTGCTGATTAGTGGTAGGTGAAAATAATGTTTAGAATTTAAAAACCCGCCAAGAGTGTCTGAAAAAGAAAGGGAGAAATTAGAGTATGAGAGAAATCTAGCTGGAAATGGCCTCCTTCTGTGATTCTATTCTATAAAATATAAAAACAGATAGGAAGTATTCTGTATTGGACCATTTACTCGGTCACAGTCGGAACCAAAGGACATACAACTCTTGAATTGCTGTAACTCAACAGTTAGATTTTTATTATTTTATGTTGCACACTCTCACAGGCTTAAGTACAAGACTCGGTCGAAAGCTTGTGCACCTGATTGATGATGTCATCAGTGCTCATGTGACTCACTTCTTAAAGGGATACTGCCCAACAAAATATAAATCAATTATAATACATAACAATAATTGTTTCTACAAGCATTTAAAAAGAGTAGCTAAAGTGATATTTGGTTCTCTAAAGCGTGATCCTGGGGAATTAATAATGGGAAATAAGGAAATGGTAGAGGAATTGAACAGACATTATGGGTGGGATTCTCTGTTGCTGGTCTGCCCAACTGCAAATGAGACCTTCACCAGAGACCTCTACCAGAGACCCCCATCAGGCCACCACACAAGTGACTCCCACGAGACCCCCCTGCCAGAGACCCCCATAAGACACCCACTCACGAGATCCCATGTGATTGCCCACCGGACACTCCCACATGAGACCCCCACTAGAGACCTCCACCAGAGACTTCCACCAGAAACTCCCATCATATTTCCCCACTAGAGATCCCACCAGATTCCCCTACCAGACCCCCCACCAGACTCCCCCACCAGACTCCCCCCACCCAAAGCAGAGAACCACCATAACAGAGAGCCCCCCCAACCAGAGACTCCATCAGAGACCCCCACCAGAATCCTCCTACACCAGAGGACCCCCACCAGAGGTCCCCTATATTAAAGATGCCCCCACCAGAGACCCTTCCCACAGCAGAAAGCCCCCAAAACAGAGAACCAATCATTAGAGAACCCTATATCGGAGAACCTCCCCCCATAACAGAGAACAACCCATAATAGACCCCCCCCATAACAGAACCCCACAACTCCCCACTATCAGTCACACCTACCTGGAAGCTAAAGAGCAGTCCAGGCAGAAACAGTTAAAAATCACTGCTTTTCACTCACCTATCCCTGACACCCGCTGCCTCAGACAGATGTCCAGAAAGCAGAAGCTGTTACTTCATAGATAAGACCATAAGACCATAAGACATAGGAGCAGAAGTAAGGCCATTCGGCCCATCGAGTCCACGCCATCATTCAATCATGGCTGATTTCAACTCCATTTACCCGCTCTCTCTCCATAGCCCTTAATTCCTCGAGAAATCAAGAATTTATCAACTTCTGTCTTAAAGACACTCAACGTCCAGGCCTCCACCGCCCTCTGTGGCAATGAATTCCACAGACCCACCACTCTCTGGCTGAAGAAATTTCTCCTCATCTCTGTTTATAAACATTGTGGTTAGATTCACAGGAGTCTACCTGAGATGTATCCAAGCATGACGGGCAATGAAAATGAACAATCCAGACATTTGGCTGCCTGCAAGCATTCAATTACAGCCTACTAAAAGTTATTTAACTTTGAAATTAATAGAATCCTTGCCGATCAACGGATCCAAGGGGGTTTGAAGCCTTGTGATGTGGTTTTCGCTTTCTTTGGGAGGTCTGGTCGGCGTCTCTGGTGGGGGGGGGGGGGGGGATGTGTCACTCTCATGCGTGCATTCTGTGGATGGGGGTGTCAATTCCCCTGGTGGGGTGGTGGGGGGTGGGGGGGGGGGGGAGTGGAAGTGCCTATTCTGCCTAGCAACAGACAGTGATTGGGTTATACCAGGTCAGGGTTTTCATAGGGTCGAGCAGAGAAAGCTCCAGGATGCTGAGAGGAGAGACTGTGTCTTGCTCTGTCCCTTTTTCTCCCACATGCTTACTGCCTACTGTTTCTAGGTCTGCAGAAAAGTCTCGAGACCCTGATGCATCCACAGTGAAAGCAAAGACCTTATTCAACTGTAGGTCTAGACTGAAGAAGACCATAAGACCACAAGATATAGGAGCAGAATTAGGCCATTCATCCCATTGAGTCTTCTCTGCCATTCAATCATGGCTGATATTTTTCTCATCCTCATTCTCCTGCCTTCTCCCTGTAACCCCTGATCCCCTTATTAATCAAGAACGTATCTATCTCTGTCTTAAAGGCACTCAGCTACTTGACCTACACACCATTCTGCGGCAATGAGTTCCATCGGTTCACCCGCTTTGGCTGACGAAATTCCTCCTCATCTCAGTTTTCAAGACTGTTGCTCCAATATGTGGCTGTGCCCTCAGATTCTAGCCTCTCTGCTAGTGGAAACATATTCTCCATATCCACTCTATCTAGGCCTCTCAGTATTTCAATGAGTTCCCCCCTCATCCTTCTAAACGCAATTGAGTACAGACTCAGAGTCTCAACCGCTCCCCAGTACAAGCCCTTCATTCCTGGGATTAGTCTTGTGAAACTCCCCTGGACCTCCTTCAAGGCCAGCATATCCTTCCTCAGTTACAGGGCCCAAAACTACTCACAAAATTCCAAATGAGGTCTGACCAGAGCCTTATACAGCCTCAGCAGTACATCCCTGCTCTTATATTCTAGCCCTCTTGACATGAATGCTAACATTGAATTTGCCTTCCTAACTGTCAAGTGAACCTGTTTGTTAACCTTAAGAGAATCCTGAATTAGGACCCCTAAGCCCCTTTGTGCTTCTGATTTCCAAAGTTATTCCCCATTTAGAAAATAGTCTATGCCTCTATTCGTCCTACCAAAGTGCATAACTTCACACATTTCCACATTTTATTCCATCTGCCACTTCTTTGCCCACTCTCCAAGCCTGTCCAAGACCTTCTGCAGCCCCCTTGCTTCTTCTGCAAACTTAGCAACAAGACCCAACTGGACGATGTCAATCTGAAACAGAG
This sequence comes from Scyliorhinus torazame, assembly GCF_047496885.1. Taxonomy (NCBI): domain Eukaryota; kingdom Metazoa; phylum Chordata; class Chondrichthyes; order Carcharhiniformes; family Scyliorhinidae; genus Scyliorhinus; species Scyliorhinus torazame. Next base: position 205,392,916 of record NC_092707.1, read on the forward strand.
ACTCTTATCCTCTCACTTTCAGTATTATTTTTACACCCCTCTTTCCTCTCTGTGTTTGTCTATCTTGTGTGTGTAGAAGGGGGAGGGGGTTAGAAATTAGATGGTAGTTAACCAGTTATATTTGTTTCCTATTAAATTATAGTTATTATTATTTTTGTGAGGGCCACGAAGAATCCAGCACGATTTGAAGGATAGAAAGAAATAACATTTATTTACAATAACATATATATACAACAACAGCAGCAACTCCTTTGCTGTTCACTCTCCTCTGGCCGGTTCCAAACTGGCCAGCTTTATTTATGCAGGGAATCTGCTAATGATTTCTCCGCCCCCCTCATTGGCGAAGCTCATACTCCCAAAGGATTGTGGGATTTCCATTAATCCCCAGCCAATGGTAAGCAGGCAGGTTATAACACCCCCCCCCCCCAAAGTCCGAGGAATCCACTAAAGACCCTGGTGAAGGAGGGCGTCGGACTAGTTTTGCCGCAGGCCGGACACCATTTGTACGAGGAGCTGGATCGGGCGGCATGTAACGAGATGGTGAACGGCGCTTCCGTGATGAACGACATAACGGTTGTACATCCACGGCCCGTCGACCCGAGGATTCCCCCTCTGAGGCAACCTGTGTCTCCATCTCGGAGTTGGAGTCCGCTGCCTCCATCATCTCGGCAGCTCTATCTCCATGCGGTTCTGCAACGACCTGCACAGGCTTGGAGTGTGGCACCAGAGGAAGATTGTGAGGAATACTTTCCACTGTGTCTGGTCTCTGTGGCTGTAGAAATGAGCTCCGCGGGCAGGGAATCTTTGGAAGGGATGGTCTTCTGGACCTGGAGACGACCCCGGGCTTGCACCTGGTAAGAGATAGGGCCCGTTTTGGCGAAAGATTACGCCAGGGACCAACTGGGCACCAAAACTCCGAACGAACACTGGGTTACCGGGCGCAAACTGCCGAATCGGCCGATGCCGAGAAAAACCATGTCCCTGCCGTTCTTGTGTGCGGCGTACTTTTGCGCCAATGTCTGGGAAAACCAGGCTAAGGCAGGTGCGAAGTCTCCGGCCCATTAGGAGTTCCGCGGGAGCTACCCCAGTCACCGCATGTGGGGTGGTCCTATACGTAAACAAACAACGAGCCAGTCTCGTGTCCATCTACCCGGGAGACTGCTTCTTTAGGCCTCGTTTGAATGTCTGCACTGCACTGGTTTGTGTTGCAGAGAATACTCGTAGGCAGCGAGCAACAAAGCCCAGCGCTGGATCCGTGCGGAATCAATGGGCGGTATTGGCTTATCCTCTCGGAAAAGTCCCAGCAGAGGCTTATGGTCAGTCACGATTGTGAAGTGGCGGCCATACACGTACTGGTTGAAGTGTTTCACCGCAAAGACCACCGCCAGGCCCTCCTTCTCGATCTGCGTATACTTCTTTTCCACTGCAGTCAATGTGCGGGAGGCGAAAGCTATCGGCCGCTCGGCCCCGTTCTCCATCTTGTGGTACAGGACGGCCCCAATACCATATGGGGGGGATGCATCACATGTGATGAGCAAAGGCTTTCCAGGATCATAGTGGGTTAGTAACCCAGACGACGACAATTGTTGTTATACCCGCTGGAAAGCAGTTTCTTGCGGCTGACCCCAAACCCAGGTGTGATTCTTCTTTAGCAGAAGGTGCAAAGGGGCCAGCGTAGTTGCCAGATTGGGGAGGAACTTCCCGTAATAGTTCACGAGGCCGAAAAAAGAACGAAGATGCAAAGTGTCAGTCGGGGCGGGGGCCTGGTGAATCGCACGCACCTTCTCTGCGACGGGGTGCAAACCTTGGCGGTCCACCCGATAACCCAGGTAGACTACTTCCTTCGCTTAAAAGACGCTCTTTGTGCGATGTAAATGGACTCCAGCCTCCGAAAAGCGTCCAAGGACAGCCTCCAAATTTTCCAAATGTTCCTGCTTCGATGTCCCTGTAATCAAAACGACGTCCAAGTAGACAGCCACACGCGGTACACCTCTCAAAATGCCCTCCATGACGCGTTGAAAAATAGTGCAGACAGAGGATACTCCAACGGGCAAACATGTATATTCATACAGCCCTGGTGTGTATTAATCGTTATCTATGGCCGGGAGGCAGGGTCCAGCTCCAACTGTAGGTAGGCGTGACTCATATCTAATTTCGTGAACGAGAGATGGCGTGCAAGCTTCACGTAGAGATCCTCTATGCGAGGCATTGGATATCGGTCGAGCCGGGAAGCCGTATTCACTTTAAGTTTATCGTCGCCGCACAAGCGAATTGTGGCATCTTGCTTCATTACAGGTACAATTGGTGCTGCCCAGTGAGCGAAATGGACGGGCCTGATAATACCCAAAGTCTCCAAACGAGTGAGCTCCCCTTCTACCTTCTCTGGCAAGGCGTAAAGCACTGGGTGCGCCCGGAAATAGCGAGGTGTGGCTCCTGGTTTGACTTGGATACAGGCTACGGCCCTTTTATTTTCCCCAAACCGGGCTGGAATACATCTGGGTATCGTCCTAGCACCTCAGCCAACCCTCCAGAAACTGTTTGGAGGATGTGCTGCCATTGCAACCGCAAATGGCGCAACCAGTCCCGACCCAACAGGCTGGACCCAAATACCACAAACCAAACGGTCGCGTAACATTTCTGACAAGGTCTCACCATAGTCACAGTGCTCCGCAATCCTGCGTAGCCTGGATAGAAATTCGGCAAGGGATTCTCCTGGGGCCCTCTCAGCGGTATTAAACCGGTAACGCTGGACTATCGTGGACGTGGTTGGGTTAAAATGTTGCCCCACTAAGTTCACAAGTTCATCAAACGTTTTGGTGTCCAGCACAGCTGGGTACGTAAGGCTCCTAATCACCCCAAACGTATGCAGGCCGCAGGCGGTGAGCAATATGACCACCTGGCGCTCGTTTTCGATGATGTTGCTTGCACGGAAATAGTAACGCATCCGTTGTGTGTACTGGTTCCAGCTTTCCAGCGCAGCGTCAAAAACATCCAAACGTCCGTACAGAGGCATGGTGGAATAGAAAACAACTTCCAACCTGTATCCAACAAAAATCCAGGGAAGTGGCTTCAGCAGTGTAGACAGCTATTCACTTTAACCTTCGTCGCCAGTTTTGTGAGGGCCACGAAGAATCCAGCACGAGTTGAAGGATAGAAAGAAATAACATTTATTTACAATAACATATATATACAACAGCAGCAGCAGCAACTCCTTGCTGCTCACTCTCCTCTGGCTGGTTCCAAACTGGCCAGCTTTATTTATGCATTAGGAATCTGCTAATGATTTCTCCGCCCCCCCTCATTGGGGAAGCTCATACTCCCAAAGGTTTGTGGGATTTCCATTAGGCCCCAGCCAATGGTAAGCAGGCAGGTTATAACAGTTATTAATAAAAGGTCATTGTGTTTAAATTTAGAAGCCTGGTAACTGTAGTTATTGAGCAGCTAAAGACCAAAGACTTGAGATATTTTTGTGGCGTTGAGAGTTAGTTTCAATTATGTTGCGACTCTGGGTCAAGTGGTGCTGGAATTAATGGTGCACTAGCCCTGGATGTCCCAAAAAGGCTTTGAAAAAGTCTCTCTCTTACTTATCTTTCAGTGCATCCCTGCTCCTCCTTTTCAGCTGGGAGGCCTTTGAATGAGTCTCCAACTTTCAGTGAGTGCCCACCCCTGTCCTTAACTGGTCGGAGAACCTGTCTCCTTGCCAATCGAGGGGGAGCCCATGTGAAAAATTCCCAATGCTTCACCACTTCCTGCCCAGTGGAGGCAGATTTGGGGCAGGAAACAGTCCCGAATTCTGTCTCCCATAGTCTGGAGAGGGGGCGGTGGTGGGGATGCAAGTTCAACACATAGAATGTGACAAACATGTGTTGAATGTAAGGCATCAATATAATCCAATATTGTGGAGTGGTGTTTAATGAACTTTGATGAGGTGCCCAGTACTTTGCGGGGTACTGGTGGAGAGTGGATAACATTAACCTATTTCTCAAGCTTCCCAGAGGATCTCCATCCAAATCATGAATCCAAAAAAATCAAAGTAATGCAGCTGCTGGCGATCTGAAAGAGAGGCTGATCACTTCCCGATCCAGAGCAATATTCCCGCTGAGGGCAGGCCTGGGAGGGTTACCCAAAGATACTGTGGGGTACCAGCTCCAAAAGTTCAAAATTCTGTTGGACAATAGCCTGCACTGGGAAGAATCCGATTAAACTCACAGTCTCTGGACTGTCTTAGAGCAATAGGTACCCACAAAAAGTTTGAAGAATTGAAAAACACTTCTAGTTCCTGGGCAATTATAAGACCACCGCTCCACCCCACTCTCCACCCACCAAACCTCCACGGGACATCCAATTGGCCTCATCCTCGCCGAAGACCCTCCACCCACCCCGGCTGTCTCCTCAAAGCTGCTGCTACCCCCGCGGTCTCGCAAGGGACTCCCCTCACACCCTTGACACTCCACAGAATACCTCCCAACTACACTCCCTGAACCCTAACTGCGCTCCCAGCCACTGACTACCTTCCCCGCAACCACACTGACCACCCACCATACCCAATGACACCCCATTGAGCACAAACACGCCCAACAGACCACCCAGCAGCCCCCATCCACCATCATACACATTTATCTTATACACTTACCTGCTCACTGATGTCTCAAATGGCAGCTTCATTAAACTTACCTGTTTTATGGCAGTTGCTGGTATAAAGGCAGGGTTTTTTTCATCCTTACCTGTTGTTCTCAACACAAGACCTCGGCAACCCACTAACAATTTTTTTTTAACCGGACTGAGTAGGGAGGTTGGGCAAGAAAGATATGACGGTATTTCAGGATAAGTAACTCGGAGCAGAGTGGCAATCTGATTTTGATAGCCTGTCCACAGAGCTTGCAGTTATAACTGAAATGCAAACACGGTTCTCCACAGATTATTCATCATTTCCCCAGGTTTCTATTCTTCACAGATTGAAATTGATGTCAAAATTCAAACGTTGCTTTGTGGGCCAATTCAAAATCGTCATTTCTGCTGCCTGTCTAGCAGTCTTAACGCTTTGCTCTTCCACATGAGATCTCACTACTGCAGGAAGTGAATCTTTCAATTCCTCCAAAATAATTATTTCCCAAAGAGCGTCATATATTTTGTCTATTTTTAATGCTCTTAGAATCATAGAATTTACAATGCAGAAGGCGGTCATTCGGCCCATGAAGTCTGCACCAGCCCTTGGAAAGAGCACCCCACCTAAATCCACACCTCCACCCTATCCCCGTAATCCAGCAACCCCACCCAACCTTTTTGGACACTAAGGGCAATTTATTATAGCCAATCCACCTAACCTGCACATCTTTGGATTGTGGGAGAAAACCGGAGCACCCGGGGGAAACCCACGCCGACGCGGAGAGAAAGTGCAAACTCCACACAGACTGTGACCCAAGCCAGGAATCGAACTTGGGACCCTGGAGTTGTGAAGCAACTGTGTTAACCACTGTGCTACCATGTCCCCCTCTTATCCAGCTATCAAAATTATTTTGTTTAATTCTTTTGAATTTTATACATGTCTAACTTGTTTATTTCCTTAGATTTCTAAACTTCTGTCTGTAGGCTTCTAGCACCATTTCATATGCACTTAATATGGTTTTTCTCACCTCATCATAATCCCTACTAACATTTTCTGATAGTAATGCAAGCACTTCACTAGCTCTACCTACCAGCTTTGTTGAACCAAAACTACCCACATGGTCTTTGGCCAATTCTTCAATTGTATAGCCACTTTCATGAAATGAAAAAGGCTTCCACATCTTTCTCATCAAATCTTGGCATTGATTGAATATGTTTAAGTATATCCTGACTAAATTTTTGACGAGAAGGTATTTCTTCCTCCTCTAGAACTTCCTCAGCTTCTGCCTTTAACTCCAAACTATTAAACAGATGTTCTTCTTCAAGGCTAGTTTCCAACGTTCAAATTCTATCTCACTCTTTCTTTCCTTATCCCTTTATTCCTTTGCTAATCTTTCCATTTCTACCTCACATTTCCTCCTTTCCATTTCCTTTTGAAAAGCCCTCTCTTTTTCCTTTTCTTCTGCCATTGCCACTCTCTCCTTTTCTTTTCTTTTCCAATTTCTTCAGTTCTACTTATTTCTTTTGAAAATAAAATGAAATGAAATGAAAATTGCTTATTGTCACAAGTAGGCTTCAAATGAAGTTACTATGAAAAGCCCCTAGTCGCCACATTCCGGCGCCTGTTCGGGGAGGCTGATACGGGAATTGAACCGTGCTGCTGGCCTGCCTTGATCTGCTTTAAAAGCCAGCGATTTAGCCCAGTGTGCTAAACCAGCCCTTTTTCCTGCATTTCTAATTGTTTAATTTGTCATTGAATTCTAGCTAATTCTACGATTCAGACTATGTCTCTGGCAAGTTTAAATATTGAGCTATGGTTTGTATTATCTACTTTCCTCATCCCTTTTGATAAGGTTAATTGCAGTCACCCCACCAATACCGGAAGTTTTCCTTTAGTCTCCCTTTGTAAGCCATCCCGGGTAATCACTTACACATCCTGGAAAAATATAAGAGCCACCTCGAGTCACTCCCTATATAAATTTGGAAAAATGAAATGTAATTGTTTCACGCACGTTCACTGTCTTTAAATTCAATAACCCCAAGCTAAACAAGGAAGCCAGTGCCGGGTATCCCTCAGTCCCAGTGTGAACCCAGTGCTGGGTATCCCTCTGTCCCAGTGCAAAACCAGTGCTGGTTATCCTTTTGTCCCAGTGGGAACCCAGAGCCAGGTATCTCTCTGTTCCAGTGGGAACCGAGTGCCGGGTATCTCTCTGTTCCAGTGTGAACTGTGTGCCAGATGTCCTTCTACCCTAGTGTGAACCTAGTGCTGGGTATCTCCCGGTCACAGAGTGAACTCCTTGCCGGGTATCTCTCTGTCCCAGTTTGAACCCAGTGCTGTGTGTTCCTATGTCGAAGTGTGCATCCAGTGCTGGATATCCCTCTGTCCAAGTGTGAGCCCAGTGCTGGGAATCTCTCTGTCCCAGTGTGCATCCAGTGCCGGGTGTCTCTCTGTCCCAGTGTGAGCCCAGTGCCGGGAATCTCTCTGTCCCAGTGTGCACCCAGTGCCGGGTATCTCTCTGTCCCAGTGTGAGCCCAGTGCCGGGAATCTCTCTGTCCCAGTGTGCACCCAGTGCGGGTATCTCTCTGTCCCAGTGTGAGCCCAGTGCCGGGAATCTCTCTGTCCCAGGCTGAGACCCGTCCTGGGTATCTCTCTGTCCCAGTGTGAACCCAGATCTGGATATTCCTCTGTCGCAGTGTGTACCCAGTGCCGGGTATCTCCCTGTCCCAGTGTGAACCCAGATCTGGATATTCCTCTGTCGCAGTGTGTACCCAGTGCCGGGTATCTCCCTGTCCCAGTGTGAACCCAGATCTGGATATTTCTCTGGCACAGGGTGTACCCAGTGCCAGGTATCTCTCTGTCACAGGTTGAACCCAGTGCCGGGTATCTCTCATTCCCAGTGTGAACCTAGTGGCGGATATCTCTCTGTCCCAGTGAGTGCCCAGTGCTGGCTATTTCTCTGTCCCAGTGTGAACCCAGTGCCGTGGATCTCTCTGTCCCAGTGTGAGCCCAGTGCTGGCTATTTCTCTGTCCCAGAGTGAACCCAGTGCCGGGTATCTCTCTGTCCCAGTGTGAGCCCAGTGCCGGGTATCTCTCTGTACCAGTGTGAGCCCAGTGCTGGGTATCTCTCTGTCCCACTGTGAACGCAGTACCGGGTATCTCTCTGTCCCCGTGTGAGCCCAGTGCCGGGTATCTCTCTGTCCCACTGTGAACTCAGTGCCGGGTATCTCCTAGTCCCAGTGTGAACCCAGTGACGGGTGTCTCTCTGTCCCAGTGTGAGCCCAGTACTGGGTATCTCTCTGTACCAGTGTGAACCCAGTGCCGTGTATCTCTCTGTCCCAGTGTGTGCCCAGTGCCAGGTATCTCTCTGTCCCAGTGTGAGCCCAGTGCCAGCTATTTCTCTGTCCCAGTGTGAGCCCAGTGCCGGGTATCTCTCTGTCCCAGTGTGAACCCAGATCTGGATATTCCTCTGTCCCAGTGCAAAACCAGTGCTGGTTATCCTTTTGTCCCAGTGGGAACCCAGAGCCAGGTATCTCTCTGTTCCAGTGGGAACCGAGTGCCGGGTATCTCTCTGTTCCAGTGTGAACTGTGTGCCAGATGTCCTTCTACCCTAGTGTGAACCTAGTGCTGGGTATCTCCCGGTCACAGAGTGAACTCCTTGCCGGGTATCTCTCTGTCCAAGTTTGAACCCAGTGCTGTGTGTTCCTATGTCGAAGTGTGCATCCAGTGCTGGATATCCCTCTGTCCAAGTGTGAGCCCAGTGCCGGGAATCTCTCTGTCCCAGTGTGCATCCAGTGCCGGGTGTCTCTCTGTCCCAGTGTGAGCCCAGTGCCGGGAATCTCTCTGTCCCAGTGTGCACCCAGTGCCGGGTATCTCTCTGTCCCAGTGTGAGCCCAGTGCCGGGAATCTCTCTGTCCCAGTGTGCACCCAGTGCGGGTATCTCTCTGTCCCAGTGTGAGCCCAGTGCCGGGAATCTCTCTGTCCCAGGCTGAGACCCGTCCTGGGTATCTCTCTGTCCCAGTGTGAACCCAGATCTGGATATTCCTCTGTCGCAGTGTGTACCCAGTGCCGGGTATCTCCCTGTCCCAGTGTGAACCCAGATCTGGATATTCCTCTGTCGCAGTGTGTACCCAGTGCCGGGTATCTCCCTGTCCCAGTGTGAACCCAGATCTGGATATTTCTCTGGCACAGGGTGTACCCAGTGCCAGGTATCTCTCTGTCACAGGTTGAACCCAGTGCCGGGTATCTCTCATTCCCAGTGTGAACCTAGTGGCGGATATCTCTCTGTCCCAGTGAGTGCCCAGTGCTGGCTATTTCTCTGTCCCAGTGTGAACCCAGTGCCGTGGATCTCTCTGTCCCAGTGTGAGCCCAGTGCTGGCTATTTCTCTGTCCCAGAGTGAACCCAGTGCCGGGTATCTCTCTGTCCCAGTGTGAGCCCAGTGCCGGGTATCTCTCTGTACCAGTGTGAGCCCAGTGCTGGGTATCTCTCTGTCCCACTGTGAACGCAGTACCGGGTATCTCTCTGTCCCCGTGTGAGCCCAGTGCCGGGTATCTCTCTGTCCCACTGTGAACTCAGTGCCGGGTATCTCCTAGTCCCAGTGTGAACCCAGTGACGGGTGTCTCTCTGTCCCAGTGTGAGCCCAGTACCGGGTATCTCTCTGTACCAGTGTGAACCCAGTGCCGTGTATCTCTCTGTCCCAGTGTGTGCCCAGTGCCAGGTATCTCTCTGTCCCAGTGTGAGCCCAGTGCCAGCTATTTCTCTGTCCCAGTGTGAGCCCAGTGCCGGGTATCTCTCTGTCCCAGTGTGAACCCAGATCTGGATATTCCTCTGTCGCAGTGTGTACCCAGTGCAGGGTATCTCTCTGTCCCAGTGTGATCCCAGATCTGGATATTCCTCTGTCACAGTGTGTACCCAGTGCCGGGTATCTCTCTGTCCCAGTGTGAACCCAGATCTGGATATTCCTCTGTCGCAGTGTGTACCCAGTGCCAGGTATCTCTCTGTCTCAGTTTGAACCCAGTGCCGGGTATCTCTCTTTCCCAGTGTGAACCCAGTGACGGATATCTCTCTGTCCCAGTGTGAGCCCAGTGCCGGCTATTTCTTTTTCCCATTGTGAACCCAGTGCCGGGTATCTCTCTGTCCCAGTGTGAGCCCAGTGCCGGGTATCTCTCTGTCCCAGTGTGAACCCAGTGCCGGGTATCTCTATGTCCCAGTGTGAACCCAGTGCCGGGTATCTCTCTGTCCCAGTGTGAGCCCAGTGCCGGGTATCTCTCTGCCCCAGTGTGAACCCAGTGCTGGGTATCTCTCTGTCCCAGTGTGAACGCAGTGCCGGATATCTCCCTGTCCCAGTGTGAACCCAGTGCCGGTTGTCTCCTAGTCCCAGTGTGAACCCAGTGCCGGGTATCTCTCTGTCCCAGTGTGAACACAGTGCCGGGTAGCTCTCTGTCCCAGTGTGAACCCAGTGCTGGGTATCTCTCTGTTGCAGTCTGTACCCAGTGCCGAGTATCTCCTAGTCCCAGTGTGAAACCACTGCTGGGTATCTCTCTGTCCCAGTGTGAACCCAGTGCCAGGCATCTCTCTGTCCCAGTGTGAACCCAGTGTCGTGGATCTCTCTGTCCCAGTGTGAGCCCGGTGCCAGCTATTTCTCTGTCCCAGTGTGAAACCAGTGTCGGGTACCTCTCTGTCCCAGTGTGAGCCCAGTACCGGGTATCTCTCTGTACCAGTGTGAACCCTGTGCCGTGTATCTCTCTGTCCCAGTGTGTGCCCAGTGCCAGGTATCTCTCTGTCCCAGTGTGAGCCCAGTGCCGGCTATTTCTCTGACCCAGTGTGAGCCCAGTGCCGGGTATCTCTCTGTCCCAGTGTGAACCCAGATCTGGATATTCCTCTGTCGCAGTGTGTACCCAGTGCAGGGTATCTCTCTGTCCCAGTGTGATCCCAGATCTGGATATTCCTCTGTCACAGTGTGTACCCAGTGCCGGGTATCTCTCTGTCCCGGTGTGAACCCAGATCTGGATATTCCTCTGTCGCAGTGTGTACCCAGTGCCAGGTATCTCTCTGTCTCAGTTTGAACCCAGTGCCGGGTATCTCTCTTTCCCAGTGTGAACCTAGTGACGGATATCTCTCTGTCCCAGTGTGAGCCCAGTGCCGGCTATTTCTTTTTCCCATTGTGAACCCAGTGCTGTGGATCTCTCTGTCCCAGTGTGAGCCCAGGGCCGGGTATCTCTCTGTCCCAGTGTGAACCCAGTGCCGGGTATCTCTATGTCCCAGTGTGAACCCAGTGCCGGGTATCTCTCTGTCCCAGTGTGAGCCCAGTGCCGGGTATCTCTCTGTCCCAGTGTGAACCCAGTGCTGGGTATCTCTCTGTCCCAGTGTGAACGCAGTGCCGGGTATCTCCCTGTCCCAGTGTGAACCCAGTGCCGGGTGTCTCCTAGTCCCAGTGTGAACCCAGTGCCGGGTATCTCTCTGTCCCAGTGTGAACACAGTGCCGGATAGCTCTCTGTCCCAGTGTGAACCCAGTGCTGGGTATCTCTCTGTCGCAGTCTGTACCCAGTGCCGAGTATCTCCTAGTCCCAGTGTGAACCCAGGGCTGGGTATCTCTCTGTCCCAGTGTGAACCCAGTGTCGTGGATCTCTCTGTCCCAGTGTGAGCCCAGTGCCGGCTATTTCTCTGTCCCAGTGTGAAACCAGTGTCGGGTACCTCTCTGTCCCAGTGTGAGCCCAGTGCCGGGTATCTCTCTGTCCCAGTGTGAACCCAGTGCCGGGTATCTCTCTGTCCCAGTGTGAACCCAGTGCCGGCTATTTGTCTGTCCCAGTGTGAGCCCAGTGCCGGCTATTTCTCTGTCCCAGTGTGAGCCCAGTGCCGGGTATCTCTCTGTCCCAGTGTGAACCCAGATCTGGATATTCCTCTGTCGCAGTGTGTACCCAGTGCAGGGTATCTCTCTGTCCTAGTGTGATCCCAGATCTGGATATTCCTCTGTCACAGTGTGTACCCAGTGCCGGGTATCTCTCTGTCCCAGTGTGAACCCAGATCTGGATATTCCTCTGTCGCAGTGTGTACCCAGTGCCAGGTATCTCTCTGTCTCAGTTTGAACCCAGTGCCGGGTATCTCTCTTTCCCAGTGTGAACCCAGTGACGGATATCTCTCTGTCCCAGTGTGAGCCCAGTGCCGGCTATTTCTTTTTCCCATTGTGAACCCAGTGCGGGTATCTCTCTGTCCCAGTGTGAGCCCAGTGCCGGGAATCTCTCTGTCCCAGGCTGAGACCCGTCCTGGGTATCTCTCTGTCCCAGTGTGAACCCAGATCTGGATATTCCTCTGTCGCAGTGTACCCAGTGCCAGGTATCTCCCTGTCCCAGTGTGAACCCAGATCTGGATATTTCTCTGGCACAGGGTGTACCCAGTGCCAGGTATCTCTCTGTCACAGTTTGAACCCAGTGCCGGGTATCTCTCATTCCCAGTGTGAACCTAGTGGCTGATATCTCTCTGTCCCAGTGATTGCCCAGTTCTGGCTATTTCTCTGTCCCAGTGTGAACCCAGTGCCGTGGATCTCTCTGTCCCAGTGTGAGCCCAGTGCTGGCTATTTCTCTGTCCCAGAGTGAACCCAGTGCCGGGTATCTCTCTGTCCCAGTGTGAGCCCAGTGCCGGGTATCTCTCTGTACCAGTGTGAGCCCAGTGCTGGGTATCTCTCTGTCCCACTGTGAACGCAGTACGGGGTATCTCTCTGTCCCCGTGTGAGCCCAGTGCCGGGTATCTCTCTGTCCCAGTGTGAACTCAGTGCCGGGTATCTCCTAGTCCCAGTGTGAACCCAGTGACGGGTGTCTCTCTGTCCCAGTGTGAGCCCAGTACCGGGTATCTCTCTGTACCAGTGTGAACCCAGTGCCGTGTATCTCTCTGTCCCAGTGTGTGCCCAGTGCCAGGTATCTCTCTGTCCCAGTGTGAGCCCAGTGCCAGCTATTTCTCTGTCCCAGTGTGAGCCCAGTGCCGGGTATCTCTCTGTCTCAGTTTGAACCCAGTGCCGGGTATCTCTCTTTCCCAGTGTGAACCCAGTGACGGATATCTCTCTGTCCCAGTGTGAGCCCAGTGCCGGCTATTTCTTTTTCCCATTGTGAACCCAGTGCCGGGTATCTCTCTGTCCCAGTGTGAGCCCAGTGCCGGGTATCTCTCTGTCCCAGTGTGAACCCAGTGCCGGGTATCTCTATGTCCCAGTGTGAACCCAGTGCCGGGTATCTCTCTGTCCCAGTGTGAGCCCAGTGCCGGGTATCTCTCTGCCCCAGTGTGAACCCAGTGCTGGGTATCTCCCTGTCCCAGTGTGAACGCAGTGCCGGATATCTCCCTGTCCCAGTGTGAACCCAGTGCCGGTTGTCTCCTAGTCCCAGTGTGAACCCAGTGCCGGGTATATCTCTGTCCCAGTGTGAACACAGTGCCGGGTAGCTCTCTGTCCCAGTGTGAACCCAGTGCTGGGTATCTCTCTGTCGCAGTCTGTACCCAGTGCCGAGTATCTCCTAGTCCCAGTGTGAACCCAGTGCTGGGTATCTCTCTGTCCCAGTGTGAACCCAGTGCCAGGTATCTCTCTGTCCCAGTGTGAACCCAGTGTCGTGGATCTCTCTGTCCCAGTGTGAGCCCGGTGCCGGCTATTTCTCTGTCCCAGTGTGAAACCAGTGTCGGGTACCTCTCTGTCCCAGTGTGAGCCCAGTACCGGGTATCTCTCTGTACCAGTGTGAACCCAGTGCCGTGTATCTCTCTGTCCCAGTGTGTGCCCAGTGCCAGGTATCTCTCTGTCCCAGTGTGAGCCCAGTGCCGGCTATTTCTCTGACCCAGTGTGAGCCCAGTGCCGGGTATCTCTCTGTCCCAGTGTGAACCCAGATCTGGATATTCCTCTGTCGCAGTGTGTACCCAGTGCATGGTATCTCTCTGTCCCAGTGTGATCCCAGATCGGGATATTCCTCTGTCACAGTGTGTACCCAGTGCCGGGTATCTCTCTGTCCCGGTGTGAACCCAGATCTGGATATTCCTCTGTCGCAATGTGTACCCAGTGCCAGGTATCTCTCTGTCTCAGTTTGAACCCAGTGCCGGGTATCTCTCTTTCCCAGTGTGAACCTAGTGACGGATATCTCTCTGTCCCAGTGTGAGCCCAGTGCCGGCTATTTCTTTTTCCCATTGTGAACCCAGTGCTGTGGATCTCTCTGTCCCAGTGTGAGCCCAGGGCCGGGTATCTCTCTGTCCCAGTGTGAACCCAGTGCCGGGTATCTCTATGTCCCAGTGTGAACCCAGTGCCGGGTATCTCTCTGTCCCAGTGTGAGCCCAGTGCCGGGTATCTCTCTGTCCCAGTGTGAACCCAGTGCTGGGTATCTCTCTGTCCCAGTGTGAACGCAGTGCCGGGTATCTCCCTGTCCCAGTGTGAACCCAGTGCCGGGTGTCTCCTAGTCCCAGTGTGAACCCAGTGCCGGGTATCTCTCTGTCCCAGTGTGAACACAGTGCCGGGTAGCTCTCTGTCCCAGTGTGAACCCAGTGCTGGGTATCTCTCTGTCGCAGTCTGTACCCAGTGCCGAGTATCTCCTAGTCCCAGTGTGAACCCAGTGCTGGGTATCTCTCTGTCCCAGTGTGAACCCAGTGTCGGGTATCTCTCTGTCCCAGTGTGAGCCCAGTGCCGGGTATCTCTCTGTCCCAGTGTGAACCCAGATCTGGATATTCCTCTGTCGCAGTGTGTACCCAGTGCAGGGTATCTCTCTGTCCTAGTGTGATCCCAGATCTGGATATTCCTCTGTCACAGTGTGTATCCAGTGCCGGGTATCTCTCTGTCCCAGTGTGAACCCAGATCTGGATATTCCTCTGTCGCAGTGTGTACCCAGTGCCAGGTATCTCTCTGTCTCAGTTTGAACCCAGTGCCGGGTATCTCTCTTTCCCAGTGTGAACCCAGTGACGGATATCTCTCTGTCCCAGTGTGAGCCCAGTGCCGGCTATTTCTTTTTCCCATTGTGAACCCAGTGCGGGTATCTCTCTGTCCCAGTGTGAGCCCAGTGCCGGGAATCTCTCTGTCCCAGGCTGAGACCCGTCCTGGGTATCTCTCTGTCCCAGTGTGAACCCAGATCTGGATATTCCTCTGTCGCAGTGTGTACCCAGTGCCGGGTATCTCCCTGTCCCAGTGTGAACCCAGATCTGGATATTTCTCTGGCACAGGGTGTACCCAGTGCCAGGTATCTCTCTGTCACAGTTTGAACCCAGTGCCGGGTATCTCTCATTCCCAGTGTGAACCTAGTGGCGGATATCTCTCTGTACCAGTGTGAGCCCAGTGCTGGGTATCTCTCTGTCCCACTGTGAACGCAGTACCGGGTATCTCTCTGTCCCCGTGTGAGCCCAGTGCCGGGTATCTCTCTGTCCCAGTGTGAACTCAGTGCCGGGTATCTCCTAGTCCCAGTGTGAACCCAGTGACGGGTGTCTCTCTGTCCCAGTGTGAGCCCAGTACCGGGTATCTCTCTGTACCAGTGTGAACCCAGTGCCGTGTATCTCTCTGTCCCAGTGTGTGCCCAGTGCCAGGTATCTCTCTGTCCCAGTGTGAGCCCAGTGCCAGCTATTTCTCTGTCCCAGTGTGAGCCCAGTGCCGGGTATCTCTCTGTCCCAGTGTGAACCCAGATCTGGATATTCCTCTGTCGCAGTGTGTACCCAGTGCAGGGTATCTCTCTGTCCCAGTGTGATCCCAGATCTGGATATTCCTCTGTCACAGTGTGTACCCAGTGCCGGGTATCTCTCTGTCCCAGTGTGAACCCAGATCTGGATATTCCTCTGTCGCAGTGTGTACCCAGTGCCAGGTATCTCTCTGTCTCAGTTTGAACCCAGTGCCGGGTATCTCTCTTTCCCAGTGTGAACCCAGTGTCGTGGATCTCTCTGTCCCAGTGTGAGCCCAGTGCCGGCTATTTCTCTGTCCCAGTGTGAAACCAGTGTCGGGTACCTCTCTGTCCCAGTGTGAGCCCAGTGCCGGGTATCTCTCTGTCCCAGTGTGAACCCAGTGCCGGGTATCTCTCTGTCCCAGTGTGAACCCAGTGCCGGCTATTTGTCTGTCCCAGTGTGAGCCCAGTGCCGGCTATTTCTCTGTCCCAGTGTGAGCCCAGTGCCGGGTATCTCTCTGTCCCAGTGTGAACCCAGATCTGGATATTCCTCTGTCGCAGTGTGTACCCAGTGCAGGGTATCTCTCTGTCCTAGTGTGATCCCAGATCTGGATATTCCTCTGTCACAGTGTGTACCCAGTGCCGGGTATCTCTCTGTCCCAGTGTGAACCCAGATCTGGATATTCCTCTGTCGCAGTGTGTACCCAGTGCCAGGTACCTCTCTGTCTCAGTTTGAACCCAGTGCCGGGTATCTCTCTTTCCCAGTGTGAACCCAGTGACGGATATCTCTCTGTCCCAGTGTGAGCCCAGTGCCGGCTATTTCTTTTTCCCATTGTGAACCCAGTGCGGGTATCTCTCTGTCCCAGTGGGAGCCCAGTGCCGGGAATCTCTCTGTCCCAGGCTGAGACCCGTCCTGGGTATCTCTCTGTCCCAGTGTGAACCCAGATCTGGATATTCCTCTGTCGCAGTGTACCCAGTGCCAGGTATCTCCCTGTCCCAGTGTGAACCCAGATCTGGATATTTCTCTGGCACAGGGTGTACCCAGTGCCAGGTATCTCTCTGTCACAGTTTGAACCCAGTGCCGGGTATCTCTCATTCCCAGTGTGAACCTAGTGGCGGATATCTCTCTGTCCCAGTGAGTGCCCAGTTCTGGCTATTTCTCTGTCCCAGTGTGAGCCCAGTGCTGGCTATTTCTCTGTCCCAGAGTGAACCCAGTGCCGGGTATCTCTCTGTCCCAGTGTGAGCCCAGTGCCGGGTATCTCTCTGTACCAGTGTGAGCCCAGTGCTGGGTATCTCTCTGTCCCACTGTGAACGCAGTACGGGGTATCTCTCTGTCCCCGTGTGAGCCCAGTGCCGGGTATCTCTCTGTCCCAGTGTGAACTCAGTGCCGGGTATCTCCTAGTCCCAGTGTGAACCCAGTGACGGGTGTCTCTCTGTCCCAGTGTGAGCCCAGTACCGGGTATCTCTCTGTACCAGTGTGAACCCAGTGCCGTGTATCTCTCTGTCCCAGTGTGTGCCCAGTGCCAGGTATCTCTCTGTCCCAGTGTGAGCCCAGTGCCAGCTATTTCTCTGTCCCAGTGTGAGCCCAGTGCCGGGTATCTCTCTGTCCCAGTGTGAACCCAGATCTGGATATTCCTCTGTCGCAGTGTGTACCCAGTGCAGGGTATCTCTCTGTCCCAGTGTGATCCCAGATCTGGATATTCCTCTGTCACAGTGTGTACCCAGTGCCGGGTATCTCTCTGTCCCAGTGTGAACCCAGATCTGGATATTCCTCTGTCGCAGTGTGTACCCAGTGCCAGGTATCTCTCTGTCTCAGTTTGAACCCAGTGCCGTGTATCTCTCTTTCCCAGTGTGAACCCAGTGACGGATATCTCTCTGTCCCAGTGTGAGCCCAGTGCCGGCTATTTCTTTTTCCCATTGTGAACCCAGTGCCGGGTATCTCTCTGTCCCAGTGTGAGCCCAGTGCCGGGTATCTCTCTGTCCCAGTGTGAACCCAGTGCCGGGTATCTCTATGTCCCAGTGTGAACCCAGTGCCGGGTATCTCTCTGTCCCAGTGTGAGCCCAGTGCCGGGTATCTCTCTGCCCCAGTGTGAACCCAGTGCTGGGTATCTCTCTGTCCCAGTGTGAACGCAGTGCCGGATATCTCCCTGTCCCAGTGTGAACCCAGTGCCGGTTGTCTCCTAGTCCCAGTGTGAACCCAGTGCCGGGTATCTCTCTGTCCCAGTGTGAACACAGTGCCGGGTAGCTCTCTGTCCCAGTGTGAACCCAGTGCTGGGTATCTCTCTGTCGCAGTCTGTACCCAGTGCCGAGTATCTCCTAGTCCCAGTGTGAACCCAGTGCTGGGTATCTCTCTGTCCCAGTGTGAACCCAGTGCCAGGTATCTCTCTGTCCCAGTGTGAACCCAGTGTCGTGGATCTCTCTGTCCCAGTGTGAGCCCGGTGCCGGCTATTTCTCTGTCCCAGTGTGAAACCAGTGTCGGGTACCTCTCTGTCCCAGTGTGAGCCCAGTACCGGGTATCTCTCTGTACCAGTGTGAACCCAGTGCCGTGTATCTCTCTGTCCCAGTGTGTGCCCAGTGCCAGGTATCTCTCTGTCCCAGTGTGAGCCCAGTGCCGGCTATTTCTCTGACCCAGTGTGAGCCCAGTGCCGGGTATCTCTCTGTCCCAGTGTGAACCCAGATCTGGATATTCCTCTGTCGCAGTGTGTACCCAGTGCATGGTATCTCTCTGTCCCAGTGTGATCCCAGATCGGGATATTCCTCTGTCACAGTGTGTACCCAGTGCCGGGTATCTCTCTGTCCCGGTGTGAACCCAGATCTGGATATTCCTCTGTCGCAATGTGTACCCAGTGCCAGGTATCTCTCTGTCTCAGTTTGAACCCAGTGCCGGGTATCTCTCTTTCCCAGTGTGAACCTAGTGACGGATATCTCTCTGTCCCAGTGTGAGCCCAGTGCCGGCTATTTCTTTTTCCCATTGTGAACCCAGTGCTGTGGATCTCTCTGTCCCAGTGTGAGCCCAGGGCCGGGTATCTCTCTGTCCCAGTGTGAACCCAGTGCCGGGTATCTCTATGTCCCAGTGTGAACCCAGTGCCGGGTATCTCTCTGTCCCAGTGTGAGCCCAGTGCCGGGTATCTCTCTGTCCCAGTGTGAACCCAGTGCTGGGTATCTCTCTGTCCCAGTGTGAACGCAGTGCCGGGTATCTCCCTGTCCCAGTGTGAACCCAGTGCCGGGTGTCTCCTAGTCCCAGTGTGAACCCAGTGCCGGGTATCTCTCTGTCCCAGTGTGAACACAGTGCCGGGTAGCTCTCTGTCCCAGTGTGAACCCAGTGCTGGGTATCTCTCTGTCGCAGTCTGTACCCAGTGCCGAGTATCTCCTAGTCCCAGTGTGAACCCAGTGCTGGGTATCTCTCTGTCCCAGTGTGAACCCAGTGTCGGGTATCTCTCTGTCCCAGTGTGAGCCCAGTGCCGGGTATCTCTCTGTCCCAGTGTGAACCCAGATCTGGATATTCCTCTGTCGCAGTGTGTACCCAGTGCAGGGTATCTCTCTGTCCTAGTGTGATCCCAGATCTGGATATTCCTCTGTCACAGTGTGTATCCAGTGCCGGGTATCTCTCTGTCCCAGTGTGAACCCAGATCTGGATATTCCTCTGTCGCAGTGTGTACCCAGTGCCAGGTATCTCTCTGTCTCAGTTTGAACCCAGTGCCGGGTATCTCTCTTTCCCAGTGTGAACCCAGTGACGGATATCTCTCTGTCCCAGTGTGAGCCCAGTGCCGGCTATTTCTTTTTCCCATTGTGAACCCAGTGCGGGTATCTCTCTGTCCCAGTGTGAGCCCAGTGCCGGGAATCTCTCTGTCCCAGGCTGAGACCCGTCCTGGGTATCTCTCTGTCCCAGTGTGAACCCAGATCTGGATATTCCTCTGTCGCAGTGTGTACCCAGTGCCGGGTATCTCCCTGTCCCAGTGTGAACCGAGATCTGGATATTCCTCTGTCGCAGTGTGTACCCAGTGCCGGGTATCTCCCTGTCCCAGTGTGAACCCAGATCTGGATATTTCTCTGGCACAGGGTGTACCCAGTGCCAGGTATCTCTCTGTCACAGTTTGAACCCAGTGCCGGGTATCTCTCATTCCCAGTGTGAACCTAGTGGCGGATATCTCTCTGTACCAGTGTGAGCCCAGTGCTGGGTATCTCTCTGTCCCACTGTGAACGCAGTACCGGGTATCTCTCTGTCCCCGTGTGAGCCCAGTGCCGGGTATCTCTCTGTCCCAGTGTGAACTCAGTGCCGGGTATCTCCTAGTCCCAGTGTGAACCCAGTGACGGGTGTCTCTCTGTCCCAGTGTGAGCCCAGTACCGGGTATCTCTCTGTACCAGTGTGAACCCAGTGCCGTGTATCTCTCTGTCCCAGTGTGTGCCCAGTGCCAGGTATCTCTCTGTCCCAGTGTGAGCCCAGTGCCAGCTATTTCTCTGTCCCAGTGTGAGCCCAGTGCCGGGTATCTCTCTGTCCCAGTGTGAACCCAGATCTGGATATTCCTCTGTCGCAGTGTGTACCCAGTGCAGGGTATCTCTCTGTCCCAGTGTGATCCCAGATCTGGATATTCCTCTGTCACAGTGTGTACCCAGTGCCGGGTATCTCTCTTTCCCAGTGTGAACCCAGATCTGGATATTCCTCTGTCGCAGTGTGTACCCAGTGCCAGGTATCTCTCTGTCTCAGTTTGAACCCAGTGCCGGGTATCTCTCTTTCCCAGTGTGAACCCAGTGACGGATATCTCTCTGTCCCAGTGTGAGCCCAGTGCCGGCTATTTCTTTTTCCCATTGTGAACCCAGTGCCGGGTATCTCTCTGTCCCAGTGTGAGCCCAGTGCCGGGTATCTCTCTGTCCCAGTGTGAACCCAGTGCCGGGTATCTCTATGTCCCAGTGTGAACCCAGTGCCGGGTATCTCTCTGTCCCAGTGTGAGCCCAGTGCCGGGTATCTCTCTGCCCCAGTGTGAACCCAGTGCTGGGTATCTCTCTGTCCCAGTGTGAACGCAGTGTCGGATATCTCCCTGTCCCAGTGTGAACCCAGTGCCGGTTGTCTCCTAGTCCCAGTGTGAACCCAGTGCCGGGTATCTCTCTGTCCCAGTGTGAACACAGTGCCGGGTAGCTCTCTGTCCCAGTGTGAACCCAGTGCTGGGTATCTCTCTGTCGCAGTCTGTACCCAGTGCCGAGTATCTCCTAGTCCCAGTGTGAACCCAGTGCTGGGTATCTCTCTGTCCCAGTGTGAACCCAGTGCCAGGTATCTCTCTGTCCCAGTGTGAACCCAGTGTTGTGGATCTCTCTGTCCCAGTGTGAGCCCGGTGCCGGCTATTTCTCTGTCCCAGTGTGAAACCAGTGTCGGGTACCTCTCTGTCCCAGTGTGAGCCCAGTACCGGGTATCTCTCTGTACCAGTGTGAACCCTGTGCCGTGTATCTCTCTGTCCCAGTGTGTGCCCAGTGCCAGGTATCTCTCTGTCCCAGTGTGAGCCCAGTGCCGGCTATTTCTCTGACCCAGTGTGAGCCCAGTGCCGGGCATCTCTCTGTCCCAGTGTGAACCCAGATCTGGATATTCCTCTGTCGCAGTGTGTACCCAGTGCAGGGTATCTCTCTGTCCCAGTGTGATCCCAGATCTGGATATTCCTCTGTCACAGTGTGTACCCAGTGCCGGGTATCTCTCTGTCCCGGTGTGAACCCAGATCTGGATATTCCTCTGTCGCAGTGTGTACCCAGTGCCAGGTATCTCTCTGTCTCAGTTTGAACCCAGTGCCGGGTATCTCTCTTTCCCAGTGTGAACCTAGTGACGGATATCTCTCTGTCCCAGTGTGAGCCCAGTGCCGGCTATTTCTTTTTCCCATTGTGAACCCAGTGCTGTGGATCTCTCTGTCCCAGTGTGAGCCCAGGGCCGGGTATCTCTCTGTCCCAGTGTGAACCCAGTGCCGGGTATCTCTATGTCCCAGTGTGAACCCAGTGCCGGGTATCTCTCTGTCCCAGTGTGAGCCCAGTGCCGGGTATCTCTCTGTCCCAGTGTGAACCCAGTGCTGGGTATCTCTCTGTCCCAGTGTGAACGCAGTGCCGGGTATCTCCCTGTCCCAGTGTGAACCCAGTGCCGGGTGTCTCCTAGTCCCAGTGTGAACCCAGTGCCGGGTATCTCTCTGTCCCAGTGTGAACACAGTGCCGGGTAGCTCTCTGTCCCAGTGTGAACCCAGTGCTGGGTATCTCTCTGTCGCAGTCTGTACCCAGTGCCGAGTATCTCCTAGTCCCAGTGTGAACCCAGTGCTGGGTATCTCTCTGTCCCAGTGTGAACCCAGTGTCGTGGATCTCTCTGTCCCAGTGTGAGCCCAGTGCCGGCTATTTCTCTGTCCCAGTGTGAAACCAGTGTCGGGTACCTCTCTGTCCCAGTGTGAGCCCAGTGCCGGGTATCTCTCTGTCCCAGTGTGAACCCAGTGCCGGGTATCTCTCTGTCCCAGTGTGAACCCAGTGCCGGCTATTTGTCTGTCCCAGTGTGAGCCCAGTGCCGGCTATTTCTCTGTCCCAGTGTGAGCCCAGTGCCGGGTATCTCTCTGTCCCAGTGTGAACCCAGATCTGGATATTCCTCTGTCGCAGTGTGTACCCAGTGCAGGGTATCTCTCTGTCCTAGTGTGATCCCAGATCTGGATATTCCTCTGTCACAGTGTGTACCCAGTGCCGGGTATCTCTCTGTCCCAGTGTGAACCCAGATCTGGATATTCCTCTGTCGCAGTGTGTACCCAGTGCCAGGTATCTCTCTGTCTCAGTTTGAACCCAGTGCCGGGTATCTCTCTTTCCCAGTGTGAACCCAGTGACGGATATCTCTCTGTCCCAGTGTGAGCCCAGTGCCGGCTATTTCTTTTTCCCATTGTGAACCCAGTGCCGTGGATCTCTCTGTCCCAGTGTGAGCCCAGTGCCGGGTATCTCTCTGTCCCAGTGTGAACCCAGTGCCGGGTATCTCTATGTCCCAGTGTGAACCCAGTGCCGGGTATCTCTCTGTCCCAGTGTGAGCCCAGTGCCGGGTATCTCTCTGTCCCAGTGTGAACCCAGTGCCGGCTATTTGTCTGTCCCAGTGTGAGCCCAGTGCCGGGTATCTCTCTGTCCCAGTGTGAGCCCAGTGCCGGGTATCTCTCTGTCCCAGTGTGAACCCAGTGCCGGGTATCTCTCTGTCCCAGTGTGAACCCACTGCCGGCTATTTGCCTGTCCCAGTGTGAGCCCAGTGCCGGGTATCTCTCTGTCCCAATGTGACCCCAGCGGGTCGGAGAATGGCCGTTGGCCGGCTTGAATCCCGCCCCCGCCGGTTGCCGAAGTCTCCGGTACCGGATATTGGGCGGGGGCGGGAATCGGGCCGCGCCGGTTGGCGGGCCCCCCCGCTCAATTCTCCGGCCCGGATGGGCCGAAGTCCCGCTGAGAAATTGCCTGTCCCGCCGGCGTAAATTAAAGTAGGTATTTACCGGCGGGACAAGGCGGCATGGGAGGGCTCCAGGGTCCTGGGGGGGGCGCGGGGCGATCTGACCCCGGGGGGTGCCCCCACGGTGGCCTGGCCCGCGATCGGGGCCCACCGATCCGCGGGGGGGCCTGTGCCGTGGGGGCACTCTTTCCCTTCCGCCTCCGCCACGGTCTCCACCATGGCGGAGGCGGAAGAGACTCTCCCCACTGCGCATGCGCCGCCCGGGGATGTCATTTCCACGCCAGTTGGCGGGGCGGAAATCCCTCCGGCGTCGGCCTAGCCCCTCAATGTCGGGGCTCGGCCCCCAAATATGCGGAGCATTCCGCACCTTTGGGGCGGCGCGGTGCCTGTCTGATTGGCGCCGTTTTGGGCGCCAGTCGGCGGACATCGCGCCGTTGGGGGAGAATTTCGCCCCAGATCTGGATATTCCTCTGTCGCAGTGCGTACCCAGTGATGGGTATCTCTCTGTCCCAGTGTGAACCCAGTGCCGTGTATCTCCCTGTCCCAGTGTGACCCCAGTGCCGTGTATCTCCCTGTCCCAGTGTGACCCCAGTGCCATGTATCTCGCTGTCCCAGTGTGAACCCAGATCTGGATATTCCTCTGTCCCAGTGTGAACCCAGTGCCGGGTATCTCCTAGTCCCAGTGTGAACCCAGTGCTGGGTATCTCTCTGTCCCAGTGTGCACCCAGTGCTGGGCATCTCTCTGTCCCAGTGTGAGCCCAGTGCCGGGTATTTCCTAGTCCCAGTTTGAACCGAGTGACGGATATCTCTGTGACCCAGTGTGAACCCAGTGCCGTGGATCGCTCTGTCCCAGTGCGAACCTAGTGCCGGGTATCTCTCTGACCCAGTGTGAGCCCAGTGCCTGCTATTTCTCTGACCCAGTGTGAGCCCAGTGCCGGGTATCTCTCTGTCCCAGTGTGAACCCAGTGCCGGGTATCTCTCTGTCCCAGTGTGAACCCAGATCTGGATATTTCTCTGTCGTAGTGTGTACCCAGTGCCAGGTATCTATCTGTTCCAGTGTGAACCCAGTGCTCGGTATCTCTCTGTCCCTGTGTGCACCCAGATCTGGATATTCCTCTGTCGCAGTGTGTACCCAGTGCCAGGTATCTCTCTGTCCCAGTGTGAACCCAGTGCCGGGTATCTCCTAGTCCCAGTGTGAACCCAGTGCTGGGTATTTCTCTGTCCCTGTGTGAGCCCAGTGCCACGTATCTCTCTGTGCCACTGTGAACCCAGTTCCTTGGATCTCTCTGTCCCAGTGTGAGCCCAGTGACGGCTATTTCTCTGTCCCAGTGTAACCCCAGTGCCGGGTATCTCCCTGTCCCAGTGTGAACTCAGTGTTGGGGATCCCACTGTCCCAGTGTGAACCTAGTGCCGGGCATCTCTCTGTGCCAGTGTAAACCCAGTGCCTGGTCTTTCTCTATCCCAGTGTGAGCCCAGTCCCGGGTATCTCTCTGTGCCAGTGTGAACCCAGTGCTGGGTATCGCTCTGTCCCAGTGTGAACCCAGTGCTGGGTATCTCTCTGTCCCAGTGCCGGGTATCTTTCTGTCCCAGTGTAAACCCAGTGCCGAGTATTACCCTGTCCCAGTGTGAACTCAGTGTTGGGTATCCAAGTGTCACAGTGTGAACCCAGTGCTGGGTATCTCTCTGTCCCAGTGCCGGGTATCTCTCTGTCCCAGTGTCAACCCAGTGCCGGGTATCTCTCTGTCCCAGTGTGGCCCCAGTGTCATGTATCTCCCTGTCCCAGTGTGACCCCAGTGCTGGGTATCTCTCTGTCCCAGTGCCGGGTATCTCTCTGTCCCAGTGCCGGGTATCTCTCTATCCCAGTGTGAACCCAGTGCTGGGTATCTCTCTGTCCCAGTGTGCATCCAGATCTGGATATTCCTCTGTCGCAGTGTGTACCCAGTGCCAGGTATCTCTCTATCCCAGTGTGAACCCAGTGCCGTGTATCTCTCTGTCCCTGTGTGCACCCAGATCTGGATAGTCCTCTGTCGCAGTGTGTACCCAGTGCCAGGTATCTCTCTATCCCAGTGTGAACCCAGTGCCGTGTATCTCTCTGTCCCAGTGTGAACTCTTTGCAAGTTTGGAGGCAGCATTTCAGATGTTCCAATCCATATTTTTCTTTCCTTATTGCCGCCTGTCACACGCCATTGTTTTGTTGGGTTAACAAGGCTAGAAATCAACATGTCAGGAAACATAGAGGACAAGCCCTATTTTCAGCCTTTACCTGGAACTCCATCTTATCCATGATGCCTTTTAACTTGTCTACATCAAATTAGACCACAAAGAGACAGGAGAAATTGCAATTTGTATGTAGACAAGATTTAAATTGCTGTGAGAAATGCCCAAAGCTTTCATTTATGCTCTCAGTTATTAATCGTTTTTCCTAGCTAGATCCGGTTTATTTGTATTTCAGACACGTCACTCCTCATTTGAGGTCAGCAATGCACACACATTTAATCAACCTCTTTGAGTGCCTGTTGTAATAGGGAAGAAGCACAGCCAGTTAGTCTGCATCAGTTCAAAATGTACACTCTCCACACGTTTACTGCCTGTTTGATAAAATCCGCATTTTCTTTAAAGCTTCAACTCCAACTTTCTGAGGAAACTCATTTGTTTCTTTAGTTCAATTTGCGTTGTTCTCACTCTGGTATTTCCACCAGTGTCCATTCTCCAATCAGTATTAATAAGCTGCTTCACAGCAGGGACATCAGAGTGAAGCTCAGCCCTGTACTCACCTGATGTGCATACACTAACACACACACACTCATACACATACTCGCACATGTGCACACACACACACACACACACACACACACTTTCACACACACACACATATGCAGACACACAGACACTCACACACACATAGACACACACACACACACGTATACACATACACACACAACATACACACATACACACACACACTTTCACACACACACATATGCAGACACACAGACACTCACACACATAGACACACACGTATACACATACACACACATGCACATTCATACACTCATACACATGCACGCACACACCCATGCACACAGGCACACACACACAGACACACATACACAGACTCACGCACACTCTAACACTCATATATACACAGACATACACACAGACATGCACACAGAGACACACACAGACACACACGCACTCGCACACTCACACACATACACATATATGGACACACATACATGCACACACACAAGCACTCACACACACTCACACAAATACACACACCCACATACTCACACACACCCACACACATATACAGATACACACACATACACACTCACAGACACACACACACTCATACACACACAAACACACATACTCATAAACTCACCCACAAACACACACAGATATGTACAAATGCACGCACACATACTCATACACACATATACACACAGACACACACACCTGCACACACTCATACACGTACACACTCACACACACACACACACAGGTACATGAAGGATCCTCAATCAGAGATTCTGTTTCTTGGACAGGTCAAAACGCCAGAGTTGTACAATGCAGAGAGGCCCTTTGCCCCATCGAATCTGCACCGACAATAATTACCCCAACCTCATGTTAATCCCACTTCCCAGCACTTGTCCCATGTCCTTGAATGTGATGGTGTTTCAAGTGCTCATCCAAGTGCTTTTTAAAGGTTGTGGAGTTTCCAGCCTCCACGACCGTCCCAGGCAGCGCATTCCAGATTCTCACCACCCTCTGAGTGAATTTCTTTTTCTCAAATGCCCTCAGAATCTCCTGTCCCTCACGCTAAAACTTTGCCCCTTTGTGATTGACCTCTTTTTTTTTTCTTTTTAAAAACAAATTTGGAGTAACCAATTCATTTTTTATAATTAAGGGGCAATTTAGCGTGGCCAATCCACCTGGCCTGCACATCTTTGGGTTGTGGGAGTGAGACACATGCAGACACGGGGAGAATGTGCAAACTCCACACGGACAGTGACTCAGGGCCAGGATCGAACCTGGGACCTCGGCGGCGTGAGGCAGCAGTGCTAACCACTGCGCCACCGTGCTGCCCTGTGATTGACCTCCTGACCAAGGGGAACAGCTGCTTCTTATTTACTCTGTCCAAACCCCTTTTCCACCTCAATCAAAGTCCTCCAAAGCCTTCTCTGCTTTAAAGAAAACAATTCAAGCCTATCCAGCCTCTCCTTATAGCTCAGCTATTCCACCCTGGTGAAACTCCTCTGTACCCGCTCCAGTGCAATTACATCTTTCCTATAGTGAGGTGATCAGAACTGCACACAGTACTCCATCTGTGGCCTAACCAACATTCTGTACAGCTCCAACGTAACCTCCTTGCTCTTATACTCTATGCCAATACAAGTCTAGTGGCTTCCTGTATTACAGCACCCCCGCCCCGCCAAAAGGTGTGCCTTATGATAGTGGTTTCCTGTAGGCTTTGGCCTGCGGAGGACTAACATTGGATGAAAATGCTCCTTGTGGTGAGGCGAGGACATTGATGACATAAAGAATGGTTAGGAAGCCGATGAGTCAAACAATGCATTGAGAGCAGCTCAGTAGAACAATCCCTGCTCCCTGACGCAAACAACCCTGTCCAACATCTCCGCCCAGGTCTTCCGCCCTCTGATAAACTACAATAGCTGAAAGACAGATTCATGTGACCTGACATCACTGGGTCACCACAGAAAGATTTCCCAAAGAATGGTAGTTTTGCTGCCTTAAAGACATGTCAAACACTAGGGTATCGTGTTGGCAGGAGCCTGTCTGAACTACTCTCCTGCCAGTTCTAGTGCTCCGACATATGCCCCGCAGTGGCTGGAGTATATAAGGCCACGTTGGCTGGGTCTCATACAAAGGTTCTTGTGGGACAAGGGGTTATTGACCTTCATGGATGCTGAGCTTGGCTTGCTTGGGCCCGAAAGGGCTTCCATGACTTCAAGTGGAGGCGAGGGAGGTTGGTGAGACCCCGCTGGATGTTTGTTTTCCTCGATCCACTGAACTTGACAGAGGGTTGCCGTGTCACGGAGTTGCAGTGGCGGGGTGATCTGTGCCAGCACGGGTAATGAGAAGTTGACAGAGTCCACTGAGGTGGCCAAATATTTTCTCCAAGGTTGATTGCAGAGTGCCAATTGCATGAAGTAGAATCACACACGGGTTTGGGGAAGATCTCTCCACATTGCCCAACGTTGGAGACGAATGTATTACAAATGAGAGGAAAAAGTTACAAATAGACAGAGACACATTAATTGAGAAGGCAAAATTCTTGTAAAAGGGGAAATGTGAGGTGCCGTGTTGGGTGTCCTGATGCACAAATGATCCAACACGGCTGTAGATGGTACAACTCTGTTTTATTGTCTTTACAACTGTAACAACTAACTGCTGGCTTGGGTTCGTGCTTCACCAGCTAACCTGTGGACCCAGCCCTATCACTATCTTGGCGAGGCACTCAGCACATGGTCTATGTCTGAGTGGCGGGCTGTGAGCTCTGTGCTCTGAGCTATCTCCTGGTAGAATGAGCGGGAACTGTGGTGTTCCCTGTTTTATAGTGCGTGTGCTCTCACTGGTGATTGACTGCGATGTTATGTGTGTGCTGGTTGGTCCAACTGCCTGTCCATCAGTATGTGTGTGATTGCACCATGATATGCTAATGTGGAAATCATGACATGATGTTGACTATTTTGAACCCAATAAAGACAAATCAGAGTATGTTCTAAATGGTGAGAGACTAGAAACTGGTTAAACCATTTCTGGCTGTGTTGATGGAGGGGGGAATGTTGGTTAACATCCATCAGGCCAGACTGATGGGGTTTCAGTTTAATCTCAGATAATATTTAGTACCTGCGTGAATCGTCAAGTTCCCTGGCCCTGTTCAATCATTAAGGGCAGAAAGAGAGCTGCCATATTACATATCATAGAACCTTGGAAACAGAGGAAAGACAATCACTGTGGGCAAAAGGACAGATACCCAGTTGTTCACACACTTTTGGGTGTGAAAGGGGAAGCGAGAGAGATAAAGGGCACCCAACTATTGTGTTTTGTGTCTCAGAGACATGTAGAGATGACAGTGATCCACATCATCAAGGGTTTGACAATGAATTGAGACATAGTTTCATATCCCACCTGAATTCTCATTCCACTGGCTTATTTTTCAACACAGTGGCTGGCAAAATGTGAAAATAAGCTGAAGGCTGTGTTGGATTCTTTACTGAGCTGCATGCTGTGGAACAAGTGAATGCTATAATCCCTTCTAATCTCACCTTCAGGCTCTGTGGCCATGGAAGGAGGTTGATGAAGCATAAAAGCTGTAACATTTTAATGATTGTCCCAGGAGGGGGGGGAGTTCCGAGCCTCGCTACCTGAATGGAACAATTGCAGTTCATCAAAATGGGTAAGACCCCAACCGTGCCAAATACACAGTAACTAAACGACCCACCTCAACTGAAACCGGATTGGAAAATAACTTTCACTGGATCTTTTTATTCTTTGCACAACTAAGACTCCAGCTGCGCATTTGGTCCATTAAATGGTGGTTGATGGACATTGTCAGGAGGAATTTCCTGGCTGGTGGACTTGGTCCCACCAGTTACATTTGGATGGAGAGCACTGGGAAAATTGTCGGCATCTATTAGTACCCGATTGCAGGCGCCTCCCCCCCCCCGCCCCCCACCTCACACATCCACCCATCCAATCGCCACTGGGATCCCAAAACCCACAATTGTCGATCTCACAGAAAGAGACTAATTGGCTGTGGGAGCTGTGCTTGTTGCTACATTTCTGAGAGAGTTATTCAGTCAGTTTCTCTGCAATCCTCTCCCTCTCTCCCAGTCTGCCTGATTATTCTTCCTCCTTTTCAATTCCCTTTTGAAAATAACTGATAAATTCACAGCCACTGTCCTGTCAGCTAACATCTTCAGGATCACCAAACTCACAGCTGAAAAACTTCCAAAGGTCGTGCCTGTGTGAAGATATAATACATCAGGGGCTGGATTCTACATTCCTGAGACTAAGTGTAGACACTGGCGCACGATTCGTGGACTTCCACAACAGCAAAACTGGCGCCACATCTGACCGATTCAGTGACTATTAAGGAGCTAGTACCAGCGCATCAAAAAAACCAATTCCAATGAGAAACGTTGCCGGATTCACCGGATTTGCGATTGACAAGCAGGAGTCTGACATGGTGCAGCCGCATATACGCACTGCACTCCACACACACACCATCCCAGCCAACACGATGGCAGCAAAGACAGCGGCCCCAAGATTCACGGACACCGAGCTTGAGACCCTCCTGGACACCGTGGAGGAGAGGCGGGCCACTCTGTACCCCAGCTCGAGAAGGAGGCTGCCAGCAGCTGCCGTTCGCTGTGCCTATGCACAGGTGGCAGAGGCCATCAGTGCCACCAGCAATACCGTCCGGACCGGCCTGCAGTGATGTAAAAAAAAACTGCACGGCCTCCTCAGGGCGGCCAGGGTGAGTGGGCGGCACTCTGCCCAGGCACCAATGCACGTCCCACACACCTATCACCCCACCCCCTCCAACCCGCAGGTCAGCCAAACCCCCACCCTGCACCACCCGCCGGCACCCATTCCGGCCACCGTGGCCGGATGCACTGGCCACTGAAGCCACCAGCTACCCACCCCCTCGGTTGCCTGCATCGGACTGTCTAACACTGGGCATTTTCTGTTTCTCCTCCCCCCAGGAGAAGGCCGCACTGAAGCGCAGGGAGCAGGGGAGGACTGGAGGGGGAACGCCGGACCTGCGGCCCATCACAGCAGCAGAGCAGCGGGCCCCGGACATGGTCAGCGGGACTGAGGAAAGGGAAGTCGCCGGGGTGGAGATCGGCCTCGGGCGAGGAAGTCAGACATCCACCGAGCTGTGGTTCCCCATGACACGTATGGTAACCCTGCCCAACACCACCCTCACCCCCACACCACCCCCACACCACCCTCACCCCCACACCACCCCCACACCACCCTCACCCCCACACCACCCTCACCCCCACATCACCCTCACCCCCACACCACCCTCACCCCCACACCACCCCCACATCACCCTCACCCCCACACCACCCTCACCCCCACACCACCCCCACACCACCCTCACCCCCACACCACCCTCACCCCCACACCACACTCACCCCCACACAATCCTCACCCCCACACCACCCTCACCCCCACACCACCCTCACCCCCACACAACGCTCACCCCCACACCACCCTCACCCCCACACCACCCCCACACCACCTCCACACCACCCTCAGCCCCACCCTCACCCCCACACCACCCTCACCCCCACACCACCCTCACCTCCACACAACCCTCACCCCCACACCACCCTCACCCCCACACCACCCCCACACCACACTCACACCACCCTCACCCCCACACCACCTCCACACCACCCTCAGCCCCACCCTCACCCCCACACCACCCCCACACCACCCCCACACCACCCTCACCCCCACACCACCCCCACACCACCCTCACCCCCACACCACCCCCACACCACCCTCACACCACCCTCACACCCACACCACCCTCACCCCCACACCACCCTCACCCCCACACCACCCCCACACTACCCTCACCCCCACACCACCCCCACACCACCCTCACCCCCATACCACCCCCACAACACCCCCACACCACCCTCACCCCCACACTCACCCTCCCACCACCCCCACACCACCCTCACCCCGACACCACCCTCACCCCCACACCACCCCCACACTCACCCTACCGCCACCCCCACACCACCCTCACCATCACCCTCACTCCACCCCCACACCACCCTCACCCCCACATCACCCTCACCCCCACACCACCCTCACCCCCACACCACCCCCACACCACCCTCACCCGCACACGACCCTCACCCCCACACCACCCCCACACCAACCTCACCCCCACCACCCTCACCCCCACACCACCCTCACCCCACACCACCCCCACACCACCCCCACACCACCCTCACCCCCACACCACCCTCACCCCCACACTCACCCTCCCACCACCCTCACCATCACCCTCACGCCACCCCCACACCACCCCCACACTCACCCTCACACAACGCCCACACCACCCCCACACTCACCCTCACACAACCCCCACACTCACCCTCACACAACCCCCACACCACCCCCACACTCACCCTCAAACCACCCAAACACCACCAACACACCACCCTCACACCACCCCCACACCACCCCCACGCCACCCTCACACCACCCCCACACCACCCCCACACTCACCCCCACAACACCCTCACACCACCCCCACACTCACCCTCACACCACCCCCACACCACCCTCACACCACCCCCACACTCACCCGCACACCACCCCCACACCACCCTCACCATGACCCTCACACCACCCCCACACCACTCCCACACCACCCCCACGCCACCCTCACACCACCCCGACACTCACCCGCACACCACCCCCACACCACCCTCACCATGACCCTCACACCACCCCCACACTCACCCTCACACAACACCCACACCACCCCCACACCACCCTCACCCCCACACCACCCTCACCAGCCCCACACCACACTCACACCACCCTCACACCCACACCACCCTCACCCTCACACCACACCCACACCACCCTCACCCCCACACCACCCTCACCCCCACACCACCCCCACACCACCCTCACACAACCCTCACCCGACACAACCCTCACCCTCACACCACACCCACACCACCTTCACCCCCACACCACCCTCACCCCCACACCACCCCCACACCACCCCCACACCACCCTCACACCACCCTCACCCCCACACCACCCTCACCCGACACCACCCTCACCCCCACACCACCCCCTCACCACCCTCACACCACCCTCACCCCCACAACACCCTCACCCGCACACCAGCCACCCACCTCCCTCACACCACCCTCACACCACCCTCACTCCCACACCACCCTCACCCCCACACCACCCTCACCCTCACATCACCCTCACACCAGCTCCACACCACCCTCACCCCCACACCACCCCACACCACCCCCACACCACCCCCACACCACACTCACACCACACTCACTCCCACACCACCCTCACCCCCACACCACCCTCACCCCCACATCACCCACCCCCAAACCACCCTCACCCTCACACCAGTCCCACACCTCCCTCACACTAACATCACCCCCACATCACCCTCACCCTCACACCACCCCCACACCACCCTCACACCAACCTCACCCCCACACCAACCTCACCCTCACACCAGCCCCACACCTCCCTCACACTAACATCACCCCCACATCACCCTCACCCTCACACCACCCTCACCCCCACACCACCCTCACCCTCACACCAGACTTACCCCCAAACCACCCTCACCCCCACACCACCTTCACCCTCACACCACCCTCACACCACCCTCACTCCCACACAACCCTCACCCTCACACCACCCTCACACCAACCTCACACCACCCCCACACCACCCCCACACTCACCCCCAGATCACCCTCACCCTCACACCACCCTCACACCACCCTCACCCCCACACCACCCTCACCCTCACACCAGACTCACCCCCAAAGCACCCTCACCCCCACACCACCTTCACCCTCACACCACCCTCACACCACCCTCACTCCCACACAACCCTCACCCTCACACCACCCTCACACCAACCTCACCCTCACACCACCCCCACACCACCCCCACACTCACCCCCACACCACCCTCTCACCGCCCCCACACACCCTCACACCACCCCCTCACCACCCCCACACTCACCCCACACCACCCTCACCATCACCCCCACACTCACCCCCACACCACACCCACACCACCCTCACCATGACCCTCCCACCACCCCCACACCACCCCCACACCACCCCCACACCACCCTCACACCACCCCCACACTCACCCACACACCACCCCCACGCCACCCTCACCATGACCCTCACACCACCCCCAAACTCACCCTCACACATCACCCACACCACCCCCACACCACCCTCACCCCCACACCACCCTCAACCCCACACCACCCCCACACCACCCTCACACCACCCTCACCCCCACACCACCCTCACACCACCCTCACCCTCACACCACACCCACACCACCATCACCCCCACACCACCCTCACCCCCACACCACACCCACACCATCCCCACACCACCCTCACACAACCCTCACCCGACACAATCCTCACCCTCACACCACCCCCACACCACCCTCACCCCCACACCACCCCCACACCACCCTCACACCACCCTCACCCCCACACCACCCTCACCCGTCACCACCCTCACCCCCACACCACCCCCTCACCACCCTCACACCACCCTCACCCCCACACCACCCTCACCCGCACACCAGCCACCCACCTCCCTCACACCACCCTCACTACCACACCATCCTCACCCCCACACCACCCTCACCCTCACATCACCCTCACACCACCCCCACACCACCCTCACCCCCACACCACCCTCACCCCCACACCACCCCCACACCACCCTCACTCCCACACCACCCTCACTCCCACACCACCCTCACCGTCACACCACCCTCACCCCTACATCACCCCACCCCAAACCACCCTCACCCTCACACCAGCCCCACACCTCCCTCACACTAACATCACCCCCACATCACCCTCACACCACCCCCACACCACCCTCACACCACCCTCACCCCCACACCACCCTCACCCTCACACCAGCCCCACACCTCCCTCACACTAACATCACCCCCACATCACCCTCACCCTCACACCACCCCCACACCACCCTCACCCCCACATCACCCTCACCCTCACACCACCCTCACACCACCCTCACCCCCACACCACCCTCACCCTCACACCAGCCTCACCCCCAAACCACCCTCACCCCCACACCACCTTCACCCTCACACCACCCCCACCCTCACAGCACCCTCACCCTCACATCACCCTCACACCACCCTCACCCTCACACCACCCTCACTCCCACACAACCCTCACCCACACACCACCCTCACACCACCCCCACCCTCACACCACCCTCACCCTCACACCACCCTCACACCAACCTCACCCTCACACCACCGTCATACCAGCCTCACCCACACACCACCCACACTCCCACACAACCCTCAACCCCACACCATCCTCATACCACCCCCATCCTCACACCACCCCCACCCTCACCCACACACCATCCTCACACCACCCCAACCCTCACACCACCCTCACCCCCACACCACCCTCACACCACCCTCACACCACCCCCACCCTCACACCACCCTCACCCCAACACCACCCTCACACCACCCTCACCCTCACACCACCCTCACACCACCTTCACTCCCACACAACCCTCACCCACACACCACGCTCACCCCCAAACCACCCTCACACCACCACCACACCACCCCCACACCACCCCCACCCCCACACCACCCTCACACCACCCTCACCCCCACACCACCCTCACTCCCACACAACCCTCACCCACACACCACCCCCACACCACCCTCACACCACCCCCACACTCACCCACACACCACCCCCACGCCACCCTCACCATGACCCTCACACCACCCCCAAACGCACCCTCACACAACACCCACACCACCCCCACACCACCCTCACCCCCACACCACCCTCAACCCCACACCAGCCCCACACCACCCCCACACCACCCTCACACCACCCTCACCCCCACACCACCCTCACCCTCACACCACCCCCACACCACCATCACCCCCACACCACCCTCACCCCCACACCACCCCCATACCACCCCCACACCACCCTCACGCAACCCTCACCCGACACAATCCTCACCCTCACACCACCCCCACACCAACCTCACCCCCACACCACCCTCACCCCCACACCACCCTCACACCACCATCACCCCCACACCTCCCCCTCACCACCCTCACACCACCCTCACCCCCACACCACCCTCACCCGCACACCAGCCACCCACCTCCCTCACACCACCCTCACTCCCACACCATCCTCACCCCCACACCACCCTCACCCTCACATCACCCTCACACCACCCCCACACCACCCTCACCCCCACACCACCCTCACCCCCACACCACCCCCACACCACCCACACTCCCACACCACCCTCACTCCCACACCACCCTCACCCCCACACCACCCTCACCCCTATATCACCCCACCCCCAAACCACCCTCACCTTCACACCAGTCCCACACCTCCCTCACACTAACATCACCCCCACATCACCCTCACCCTCACACCACCCCCACACCACCCTCACACCACCCTCACCCCCACACCACCCTCACCCTCACACCAGCCCCACACCTCCCTCACACTAACATCACCCCCACATCACCCTCACCCTCACACCACCCTCACCCCCACACCACCCTCACCCTCACACCAGCCTCACCCCCAAACCACCCTCACCCCCACACCACCTTCACCCTCACACCACCCTCACACCACCCCCACCCTCACAGCACCCTCACCCTCACATCACCCTCACACCACCCTCACCCTCACACCACCCTCAACCCCACACCACCCTCACACCACCCCCATCCTCACACCACCCCCACCCTCACACCACCCTCACCCACACACCATCCTCACACCACCCCAACCCTCACACCACCCTCACCCCCACACCACCCTCACACCACCCTCACCCCCACACCACCCTCACACCACCCCCACCCCCACACCACCCCCACACCACCCTCACACCACCCTCACACCCACACCACCCTCACCCCCACACCACCCTCACCCCCACACCACCCCCACACCACCCTCACCCCCACACCACCCCCACACCACCCTCACCCCCATACCACCCCCACAACACCCCCACACCACCCTCACCCCCACACTCACCCTCCCACCACCCCCACACCACCCTCACCCCGACACCACCCTCACCCCCACACCACCCCCACACTCACCCTACCGCCACCCCCACACCACCCTCACCATCACCCTCACTCCACCCCCACACCACCCTCACCCCCACATCACCCTCACCCCCACACCACCCTCACCCCTACACCACCCCCACACCACCCTCACCCGCACACGACCCTCACCCCCACACCACCCCCACACCAACCTCACCCCCACATCACCCTCACCCCCACACCACCCTCACCCCACACCACCCCCACACCACCCCCACACCACCCTCACCCCCACACCACCCTCACCCCCACACTCACCCTCCCACCACCCTCACCATCACCCTCACGCCACCCCCACACCACCCCCACACTCACCCTCACACAACGCCCACACCACCCCCACACTCACCCTCACACAACCCCCACACTCACCCTCACACAACCCCCACACCACCCCCACACTCACCCTCAAACCACCCAAACACCACCAACACACCACCCTCACACCACCCCCACACCACCCCCACGCCACCCTCACACCACCCCCACACCACCCCCACACTCACCCCCACAACACCCTCACACCACCCCCACACTCACCCTCACACCACCCCCACACCACCCTCACACCACCCCCACACTCACCCGCACACCACCCCCACACCACCCTCACCATGACCCTCACACCACCCCCACACCACTCCCACACCACCCCCACGCCACCCTCACACCACCCCGACACTCACCCGCACACCACCCCCACACCACCCTCACCATGACCCTCACACCACCCCCACACTCACCCTCACACAACACCCACACCACCCCCACACCACCCTCACCCCCACACCACCCTCACCAGCCCCACACCACACTCACACCACCCTCACACCCACACCACCCTCACCCTCACACCACACCCACACCACCCTCACCCCCACACCACCCTCACCCCCACACCACCCCCACACCACCCTCACACAACCCTCACCCGACACAACCCTCACCCTCACACCACACCCACACCACCTTCACCCCCACACCACCCTCACCCCCACACCACCCCCACACCACCCCCACACCACCCTCACACCACCCTCACCCCCACACCACCCTCACCCGACACCACCCTCACCCCCACACCACCCCCTCACCACCCTCACACCACCCTCACCCCCACAACACCCTCACCCGCACACCAGCCACCCACCTCCCTCACACCACCCTCACACCACCCTCACTCCCACACCACCCTCACCCCCACACCACCCTCACCCTCACATCACCCTCACACCAGCTCCACACCACCCTCACCCCCACACCACCCCACACCACCCCCACACCACCCCCACACCACACTCACACCACACTCACTCCCACACCACCCTCACCCCGACACCACCCTCACCCCCACATCACCCACCCCCAAACCACCCTCACCCTCACACCAGTCCCACACCTCCCTCACACTAACATCACCCCCACATCACCCTCACCCTCACACCACCCCCACACCACCCTCACACCAACCTCACCCCCACACCAACCTCACCCTCACACCAGCCCCACACCTCCCTCACACTAACATCACCCCCACATCACCCTCATCCCCACACCACCCTCACCCTCACACCAGACTTACCCCCAAACCACCCTCACCCCCACACCACCTTCACCCTCACACCACCCTCACACCACCCTCACTCCCACACAACCCTCACCCTCACACCACCCTCACACCAACCTCACACCACCCCCACACCACCCCCACACTCACCCCCACATCACCCTCACCCTCACACCACCCTCACACCACCCTCACCCCCACACCACCCTCACCCTCACACCAGACTCACCCCCAAAGCACCCTCACCCCCACACCACCTTCACCCTCACACCACCCTCACACCACCCTCACTCCCACACAACCCTCACCCTCACACCACCCTCACACCAACCTCACCCTCACACCACCCCCACACCACCCCCACACTCACCCCCACACCACCCTCTCACCGCCCCCACACACCCTCACACCACCCCCTCACCACCCCCACACTCACCCCACACCACCCTCACCATCACCCCCACACTCACCCCCACACCACACCCACACCACCCTCACCATGACCCTCCCACCACCCCCACACCACCCCCACACCACCCCCACACCACCCTCACACCACCCCCACACTCACCCACACACCACCCCCACGCCACCCTCACCATGACCCTCACACCACCCCCAAACTCACCCTCACACATCACCCACACCACCCCCACACCACCCTCACCCCCACACCACCCTCAACCCCACACCACCCCCACACCACCCTCACACCACCCTCACCCCCACACCACCCTCACACCACCCTCACCCTCACACCACACCCACACCACCATCACCCCCACACCACCCTCACCCCCACACCACACCCACACCATCCCCACACCACCCTCACACAACCCTCACCCGACACAATCCTCACCCGCACACCACCCCCACACCACCCTCACCCCCACACCACCCCCACACCACCCTCACACCACCCTCACCCCCACACCACCCTCACCCGTCACCACCCTCACCCCCACACCACCCCCTCACCACCCTCACACCACCCTCACCCCCACACCACCCTCACCCGCACACCAGCCACCCACCTCCCTCACACCACCCTCACTACCACACCATCCTCACCCCCACACCACCCTCACCCTCACATCACCCTCACACCACCCCCACACCACCCTCACCCCCACACCACCCTCACCCCCACACCACCCCCACACCACCCTCACTCCCACACCACCCTCACTCCCACACCACCCTCACCGTCACACCACCCTCACCCCTACATCACCCCACCCCAAACCACCCTCACCCTCACACCAGCCCCACACCTCCCTCACACTAACATCACCCCCACATCACCCTCACACCACCCCCACACCACCCTCACACCACCCTCACCCCCACACCACCCTCACCCTCACACCAGCCCCACACCTCCCTCACACTAACATCACCCCCACATCACCCTCACCCTCACACCACCCCCACACCAACATCACCCCCACATCACCCTCACCCTCACACCACCCTCACACCACCCTCACCCCCACACCACCCTCACCCTCACACCAGCCTCACCCCCAAACCACCCTCACCCCCACACCACCTTCACCCTCACACCACCCTCACACCACCCCCACCCTCACAGCACCCTCACCCTCACATCACCCTCACACCACCCTCACCCTCACACCACCCTCACTCCCACACAACCCTCACCCACACACCACCCTCACACCACCCCCACCCTCACACCACCCTC
The DNA here is from genome assembly GCF_047496885.1 of Scyliorhinus torazame. NCBI lineage: Eukaryota > Metazoa > Chordata > Chondrichthyes > Carcharhiniformes > Scyliorhinidae > Scyliorhinus > Scyliorhinus torazame. The sequence goes on from NC_092707.1 coordinate 205,432,803, forward strand.
ACCCTCACACCACCCTCACACCAACCTCACCCTCACACCACCGTCATACCAGCCTCACCCACACACCACCCACACTCCCACACAACCCTCAACCCCACACCATCCTCATACCACCCCCATCCTCACACCACCCCCACCCTCACCCACACACCATCCTCACACCACCCCAACCCTCACACCACCCTCACCCCCACACCACCCTCACACCACCCTCACACCACCCCCACCCTCACACCACCCTCACCCCAACACCACCCTCACCCTCACACCACCCTCACCCTCACACCACCCTCACACCACCTTCACTCCCACACAACCCTCACCCACACACCACGCTCACCCCCAAACCACCCTCACACCACCACCACACCACCCCCACACCACCCCCACCCCCACACCACCCTCACACCACCCTCACCCCCACACCACCCTCACTCCCACACAACCCTCACCCACACACCACCCCCACACCACCCTCACACCACCCCCACACTCACCCACACACCACCCCCACGCCACCCTCACCATGACCCTCACACCACCCCCCAAACGCACCCTCACACAACACCCACACCACCCCCACACCACCCTCACCCCCACACCACCCTCAACCCCACACCAGCCCCACACCACCCCCACACCACCCTCACACCACCCTCACCCCCACACCACCCTCACCCTCACACCACCCCCACACCACCATCACCCCCACACCACCCTCACCCCCACACCACCCCCATACCACCCCCACACCACCCTCACACAACCCTCACCCGACACAATCCTCACCCTCACACCACCCCCACACCAACCTCACCCCCACACCACCCTCACCCCCACACCACCCTCACACCACCCTCACCCCCACACCTCCCCCTCACCACCCTCACACCACCCTCACCCCCACACCACCCTCACCCGCACACCAGCCACCCACCTCCCTCACACCACCCTCACTCCCACACCATCCTCACCCCCACACCACCCTCACCCTCACATCACCCTCACACCACCCCCACACCACCCTCACCCCCACACCACCCTCACCCCCACACCACCCCCACACCACCCACACTCCCACACCACCCTCACTCCCACACCACCCTCACCCCCACACCACCCTCACCCCTATATCACCCCACCCCCAAACCACCCTCACCTTCACACCAGTCCCACACCTCCCTCACACTAACATCACCCCCACATCACCCTCACCCTCACACCACCCCCACACCACCCTCACACCACCCTCACCCCCACACCACCCTCACCCTCACACCAGCCCCACACCTCCCTCACACTAACATCACCCCCACATCACCCTCACCCTCACACCACCCTCACCCCCACACCACCCTCACCCTCACACCAGCCTCACCCCCAAACCACCCTCACCCCCACACCACCTTCACCCTCACACCACCCTCACACCACCCCCACCCTCACAGCACCCTCACCCTCACATCACCCTCACACCACCCTCACCCTCACACCACCCTCAACCCCACACCACCCTCACACCACCCCCATCCTCACACCACCCCCACCCTCACACCACCCTCACCCACACACCATCCTCACACCACCCCAACCCTCACACCACCCTCACCCCCACACCACCCTCACACCACCCTCACCCCCACACCACCCTCACACCACCCCCACCCTCACCCCAACACCACCCTCACACCACCCCCAAATGCAGGTAGGGAATATACGGTGAATGGTAGAACCCTCAAGAGTATTGAAAGTCAAAGAGATCTAGGAGTACAGGTCCACAGATCACTGAAAGGGGCTACACAGGTGGAGAAGGTAGTCAAGAAGGCATACGGCATGCTTGCCTTCATTGGCCGGGGCATTGAGTATAAGAATTGGCAAGTCATGTTGCAGCTGTATAGAACCTTAGTTAGGCCACACTTGGAGTATAGTGTTCAATTCTGGTCGCCACACTACCAGAAGGATGTGGAGGCTTTAGAGAGGGTGCAGAAGAGATTTACCAGAATGTTGCCTGGTATGGAGGGCATAAGCTATGAGGAGCGATTGAATAAACTCGGTTTGTTCTCACTGGAACGAAGGAGGTTGAGGGGCGACCTGATAGAGGTATACAAAATTATGAGGGGCATAGACAGAGTGGATAGTCAGAGGCTTTTCCCCAGGGTAGAGGGGTCAATTACTAGGGGGCATAGGTTAAGGTGAGAGGGGCAAAGTTTAGAGTAGATGTACGAGGCAAGTTTTTTACGCAGAGGGTAGTGGGTGCCTGGAACTCACTACCGGAGGAGGTAGTGGAGGCAGGGACGATAGGGACATTTAAGGGGCATCTTGACAAATATATGAATAGGATGGGAATAGAAGGATACGGACCCAGGAAGTGTAGAAGATTGTAGTTTAGTCGGGCAGTATGGTCGGCACGGGCTTGGAGGGCCGAAGGGCCTGTTCCTGTGCTGTACATTTCTTTGTTCTTTGTTTGTTCTTTGTTCTCACACCACCCTCACCCTCACACCACCCTCACACCACCTTCACTCCCACACAATCCTCACCCACACACCACGCTCACCCCCAAACCACCCTCACACCACCACCACACAACCCCCACACCACCCTCACCCCCACACCACCCTCACACCACCCTCACCCCCACACCACTCTCACACCACCCTCACCCCCACACCACCCTCACTCCCACACAACCCTCATCCACACACCACCCCCACACCACCCCCACACCACCCTCACACCACCCCCACACTCACCCACACACCACCCCCACACCACCCTCACCATGACCCTCACACCACCCCCAAACTCACCCTCACACAACACCCACACCACCCCCACACCACCCTCACCCCCACACCACCCTCACCCCCACACCACCCTCAACCCCACACCAGCCCCACACCACCCCCACACCACCCTCACACCACCCTCACCCCCACACCACCCTCACACCACACCCACACCACCATCACCCCCACACCACCCTCACCCCCACAACACCCCCACACCACCCCCACATCACCCTCACACAACCCTCACCCGACACAATCCTCACCCTCACACCACCCCCACACCACCCTCACCCCCACACCACCCTCACCCCCACACCACCCCCACACCACCCCCACACCACCCTCACCCCCACACCACCCTCACCCGTCACCACCCTCACCCCCACACCACCCCCTCACCACCCTCACACCACCCTCACCCCCACACCACCCTCACCCGCACACCAGCCACCCACCTCCCTCACACCACCCTCACTCCCACACCATCCTCACCCCCACACCACCCTCACCCTCACATCACCCTCACACCACCCCCACACCAACATCACCCCCACACCACCCTCTCCCCCACACCACCCCCACACCACCCTCACCCCCACACCACCCTCACTCCCACACCACCCTCACCCCCACACCACCCTCACCCCTACATCACCCACCCCCAAACCACCCTCACCCTCACACCAGCCCCACACCTCCCTCACACTAACATCACCCCCACATCACCCTCACCCTCACACCACCCCCACACCACCCTCACATCACCCTCACCCCCACACCACCCTCACCCTCACATCACCCTCACACCACCCCCACACCACCCTCACCCCCACACCACCCTCTCCCCCACACCACCCCCACACCACCCTCACCCCCACACCACCCTCACTCCCACACCACCCTCACCCCCACACCACCCTCACCCCTACATCACCCACCCCCAAACCACCCTCACCCTCACACCAGCCCCACACCTCCCTCACACTAACATCACCCCCACATCACCCTCACCCTCACACCACCCTCACCCCCACACCACCCTCACCCCCAAACCACCCTCACCCCCACACCACCTTCACCCTCACACCACCCTCACACCACCCTCACACCACCCCTACCCTCACCCTCACATCACCCTCACACCACCCTCACCCTCACACCACCCTCACTCCCACACAACCCTCACCCACACACCACCCTCACACCACCCCCACCCTCACACCACCCTCACCCTCACACCACCCTCACACCAAACTCACCCTCACACCACCGTCATACCAGCCTCACCCTCACACCACCCTCACTCCAACACAACCCTCAACCCCACACCACCCTCACACCACCCCCATCCTCACACCACCCCCACCCTCACACCACCCTCACCCACACTCAATCCTAATACCACCCCAACCCTCACACCACCCTGACCCCCACACCACCCTCACACCACCCTCACCCCCACACCACCCTCACACCACCCTCACCCCAACACCACCCTCACCCTCACACCACCCTCACACCAGCTTCACTCCCACACAACCCTCACCCACACACCACGCTCACCCCCAAACCACCCTCACACCACCACCACACCACCCCCACACCACCCTCACCCCCACACCACCCTGACACCACCCTCACCCCCACACCACTCTCACACCACCCTCACCCCCACACCACCCTCACTCCCACACAACCCTCACCCACACACCACCCTCACACCACCGCCACCCCCGCACCACCCTCACACTACCCTCAGCCCCACACCACCCCCTCACCACCCTCAACCCCAGACCACCCTAACACCCACACCACCCCCGCACCACCCTCACACTACCCTCACCCCCACACCACCCTCTCACCACCCTCAACCCCACACCACCCTCACACCACACTCACCCCCACACCAGCCCCACACCACACTCACAACACCCTCACCCCCACACCACAATCACACCATCCTCACCCCCACACCACCCTCACACCACCCTCACACCACCCTCACATAACCCTCACTCCCACACCACCCTCACACCACCCTCAACCCCAACCACACTCACAACACCCTCACCCCCACACCACCCTCACCATCACCCCCACACTCACCCCCACACCACACCCACACCACCCTCACCATGACCCTCCCACCACCCCCACACCACGCCCACACCACCCCCACACCACCCTCACACCACCCCCACACTCACCCACACACCACCCCCACGCCACCCTCACCATGACCCTCACACCACCCCCAAACCCACCCTCACACAACACCCACACCACCCCCACACCACCCTCACCCCCACACCACCCTCAACCCCACACCACCCCCACACCACCCCCACACCACCCTCACACCACCCTCACCCCCACACCACCCTCACCCTCACACCACACCCACACCAACATCACCCCCACACCACCCTCACCCCCACACCACACCCACACCATCCCCACACCACCCTCACCCGACACAATCCTCACCCTCACACCACCCCCACACCACCCTCACCCCCACACCACCCCCACACCACCCTCACACCACCCTCACCCCCACACCACCCTCACCCGTCACCACCCTCACCCCCACACCACCCCCTCAACACCCTCACACCACCCTCACCCCCACACCACCCTCACCCGCACACCAGCCACCCACCTCCCTCACACCACCCTCACTACCACACCATCCTCACCCCCACACCACCCTCACCCTCACATCACCCTCACACCACCCCCACACCACCCTCACCCCCACACCACCTTCACCCCCACACCACCCCCACACCACCCTCACTCCCACACTACCCTCACTCCCACACCACCATCACCCCCACACCACCCTCACCCCTACATCACCCCACCCCCAAACCACCCTCACCCTCACACCAGCCCCACACCTCCCTCACACTAACATCACCCCCACATCACACTCACACCACCCTCACACGACCCCCACACCACCCTCACACCACCCTCACCCCCACACCACCCTCACACGAGCCCCACACCTCCCTCACACGAACATCACCCCCACATCACCCTCACCCTCACACCACCCCCACACCACCCTCACCCCCACATCACCCTCACCCTCACACCACCCTCACACCACCCTCACCCCCACACCACCCTCACCCTCACACCAGCCTCACCCCCAAACCACCCTCACCCCCACACCACCTTCACCCTCACACCACCCTCACACCACCCCCACCCTCACAGCACCCTCACCCTCACATCACCCTCACACCACCCTCACCCTCACACCACCCTCACTCCCACACAACCCTCACCCACACACCACCCTCACACCACCCCCAACCTCACACCACCCTCACCCTCACACCACCCTCACACCAACCTCACCCTCACACCACCGTCATACCAGCCTCACCCTCACACCACCCTCACTCCCACACAACCCTCAACCCCACACCACCCTCACACCACCCCCATCCTCACACCACCCCCACCCTCACCCACACACCATCCTCACACCACCCCAACCCTCACACCACACTCACCCCCACACCACCCTCACACCACCCTCACACCACCCCCACACCACCCTCACCCCAACACCACCCTCACCCTCACACCACCCTCACCCTCACACCACCCTCACACCACCTTCACTCCCACACAACCCTCACCCACACACCACGCTCACCCCCAAACCACCCTCACACGACCACCACACCACCCCCACACCACCCTCACACCACCCTCACCCCCACACCACCCTCACCCCCACACCACCCTCACTCCCACACAACCCTCACCCATACACCACCCCCACACCACCCTCACACCACCCCCACACTCACCCACACACCACCCGCACGCCACCCTCACCATGACCCTCACACCTCCCCCAAACTCACCCTCACACAACACCCACACCACCCCCACACCACCCTCACCCCCACACCACCCTCAACCCCACACCAGCCCCACACCACCCCCACACCACCCTCACACCACCCTCACCCCCACACCACCCTCACCCTCACACCACACCCACACCACCATCACCCCCACACCACCCTCACCCCCACACCACCCCCACACCACCCTCACACAACCCTCACCCGACACAATCCTCACCCTCACACCACCCCCACACCACCCTCACCCCCACACCACCCTCACCCCCACACCACCCCCACACCACCCTCACACCACCCTCACCACCCTCACCCGTCACCACCCTCACCCCCACACCACCCCCTCACCACCCTCACACCACCCTCACCCCCACACCACCCTCACCCGCACACCAGCCACCCACCTCCCTCACACCACCCTCACTCCCACACCATCCTCACCCCCACACCACCCTCACCCTCACATCACCCTCATACCACCCCCACACCACCCTCACCCCCACACCACCCTCACCCCCACACCACCCTCACTCCCACACCACCCTCACTCCCACACCACCCTCACCCCCACACCACCCTCACCCCTACATCACCCCACCCCCAAACCACCCTCACCCTCACACCAGTCCCACACCTCCCTCACACTAACATCACCCCCACATCACCCTCACCCTCACACCACCCCCACACCACCCTCACACCACCCTCACGCCCACACCACCCTCACCCTCACACCAGCCCCACACCTCCCTCACACTAACATCACCCCCACATCACCCTCACCCTCACACCACCCTCACCCCCACACCACCCTCACCCTCACACCACCCTCACCCTCACACCACCCCCACACCACACTCACACCACCCTCACCCCCACACCACCTTCACCCTCACACCACCCTCACACCACCCCCACCCTCACAGCACCCTCACCCTCACATCACCCTCACACCACCCTCACCCTCACACCACCCTCAACCCCACACCACCCTCACACCACCCCCATCCTCACACCACCCCACCCTCACACCATCCTCACACCACCCCAACCCTCACACCACCCTCACCCCCACACCACCCTCACCCCCACACCACCCTCACACCACCCCCACCCTCACACCACCCTCACCCCAACACCACCCTCACCCTCACACCACCCTCACCCTCACACCACCCTCACACCACCTTCACCCCCACACAATCCTCACCCACACACCACGCTCACCCCCAAACCACCCTCACACCACCACACCACCCCCACACCACACTCACCCCCACACCACCCTCACACCACCCTCACCCCCACACCACTCTCACACCACCCTCACCCCCACATCACCCTCACTCCCACACAACCCTCACCCACACACCACCCCCACACCACCCCCACACCGCCCTCACACCACCCCCACACTCACCCACACACCACCCCCACACCACCCTCACCATGACACTCACACCACCCCCAAACTCACCCTCACACAACACCCACACCACCCCCACACCACCCTCACCCCCACACCACCCTCACCCCCACACCACCCTCAACCCCACACCAGCCCCACACCAGCCCCACACCACCCCCACACCACCCCCACACCACCCTCACACCACCCTCACAAGACACCCACACCACCATCACCCCCACACCACCCTCACCCCCACAACACCCCCACACCACCCCCACACCACCCTCACACAACCCCCACCCGACACAATGCTCACCCTCACACCACCCCCACACCACCCTCACCCCCACACCACCCTCACCCCCACACCACCCCCACACCACCCTCACCCCCACACCACCCTCACCCGTCACCACCCTCACCCCCACACCACCCCCTCACCACCCTCACACCACCCTCACCCCCACACCACCCTCACCCGCACACCAGCCAACCAACTCCCTCACACCACCCTCACTCCCACACCATCCTCACCCCCACACCACCCTCACCCTCACATCACCCTCACACCACCCCCACACCACCCTCACCCCCACACCACCCTCTCCCCCACACCACCCCCACACCACCCCCACACCACCCTCACCCCCACACCACCCTCACTCCCACACCACCCTCACCCCCACACCACCCTCACCCCCACACCACCCTCTCCCCCACACCACCCCCACACCACCCCCACACCACCCTCACCCCCACACCACCCTCACTCCCACACCACCCTCACCCCCACACCACCCTCACCCTTCCATCACCCACCCCCAAACCACCCTCACCCTCACACCAGCCCCACACCACCCCCTCACCACCCTCAACCCCACACCACCCTCACCCCCACACCACCCCCGCACCACCCTCACACTACCCTCACCCCCACACCACCCCCTCACCACCCTCAACCCCACACCACCCTCACACCACACTCACCCCCACACCAGCCCCACACCACACTCACAACACCCTCACCCCCACACCACACTCACACCATCCTCACCCCCACACCACCCTCACACCACCCTCACACCACCCTCACATAACCCTCACCCCCACACCACCCTCACACCACCCTCAACCTCAACCACCCTCACAACACCCTCACCCCCACACCACCCCCACACCACCCTCACCCCCACACCACCCTCACAACACCCTCACCCCCACACCAACCCCACACCACCCTCACCCACACACCACCCCCGCACCACCCTCACACCACCCTCAACCCCACACCACCCTCACACCACCCTCACCCCCACACCACCCTCACACCACCCTCACCCCCACACCACCCCCACACCACCCTCAACCCCACACCAACCCCACACCGCCCTCACCCCACACCACCGCCGCACCACCCTCACAAAACCCTCACCCCCACACCACCCTCACACCAACCTCAAACCACCCTCACCCCCACACCACCCTCACCCTCACACAACTCCCACACCACCCTCACCCCACCCTCACCCCCACACCACCCCACCCCCAACACCACCTTCACACCACACTCACACCACTCCCACACATACCCCACACCACCCTCACACCACCCCCACACCACCGCCACACAACCCCCACACCACCTTCACACCACCCCCACACCACCCTCACCTCCACACCACCCTCACCCCCACACCTCCCTCACACCAACCTCACACCACCCTCACTCCCACACCACCCCCACACGACCCTCACCCCCACACCACCCTCAAACTCACACAACCCCACACCACACTCACCCCCACACCACCCTCACCCGCACACCACCCTCACACCACCCCCACACCACCCTAACCGCCACCCTCACCCCCACACCACCCCCACACCACCCCCACACTCACCTTTACCCCCACACCACCTTCACACCACCCCCACACCACACTCACACCACACTCACACCACTCCCACACCACCCCCACACCACCCCCACACCACCACCACACCACCCTCACACCACCCCCACACCAACTCCACACCACCCTCACACCACCCCCACACAACCACCACACCACACTCACACCACCCCCACACCACCCCCACACCACCCTCACACCACCCCCACACCAACTCCACACAACCCTCACACCACCCCCACACAACCACCACACCACCCTCACACCACCCCCACACCACCCCCACACCACACTCACACCACCCCCACACCACCCCCACACCACCTTCAGACCAACCCAACACCACCCCCACACCATCCTCACACCACCGCCACACCACCCTCACACCACCCCCACACCACCACCACACCACCCCCCACCACCCCCACACTCACCTTTACCCCCACACCACCTTCACACCACCCCCACACCACACTCACACCACACTCACACCACTCCCACACCACCCCCACACCACCCCCACACCACCACCACACCACCCTCACACCACCACCACACCACACTCACACCACCCCCACACCACCCCCACACCACCCTCACACCACCCCCACACCAACTCCACACCACCCTCACACCACCCCCACACAACCACCACACCACCCTCACACCACCCCCACACCACCCCCACACCACACTCACACCACCCCCACACCAACCCCACACCACCTTCACACCAACCCAACACCACCCCCACACCATCCTCACACCACCGCCACACCACCCTCACACCACCCCCACACCACCACCACACCACCCCCACACCACAACCACACCACCCTCACACCACCCCCACACCACCACCACACCACCCTCACACCACCCCACACCACCACCACACCACACCCACACCACCACCACACCACGCTCACACCACCCCCACCCTCACCCCCACACCACATTCACACCACCTTCACACCACCCCCCCCACCACCTTCACACCACCCCCACACCACCTTCACACCACACTCACACCACCCCCACACCACCCCCGCACCACCCCCACACCACCACCACAACACCCTCACACCACCCCCAGACCCCCCCAAACCACCCTCACCCCCACACCAACCCCACACCACCCTCACCCCCACACCACCCCCGCACCACCCTCACACCACCCTCACCCCCACACCACCCTCAAACCACCCTCACCCCCACACCGCACTTACACCAACCTCACACCACCCTCACTCCCACACCACCCTCACCCCCACACCACCCTCACCCTCACACATCCCCCACACCATCCTCACACCACCCTCACCCCCACACCACCCCCACCCCCACACCACCCCCGCACCACCCTCACACCACCCTCACCCCCACACCACCCTCAAACCACCCTCACCCCCACACCGCACTCACACCAACCTCACACCACCCTCACTCCCACACCACCCCCACACCACCCTCACCCCCACACCACCCTCACCCTCACACATCCCCCACACCATCCTCACACCACCCTCACCCTCACCCCCACACCACCCCCACCCCCACACCACCTTCACACTACACCCACACCACCCCCACACCACCCCCACACAACCCCCACACCAACCCCATATCAACCTCACCCCCACACCACCTTCACTCCCACACCACCCGCACCACCCTCACACCACCCTCACCACCACACCACCCTCACACCAACCTCACACCACCCTCACTCCCTCACCACCCCCACACCACCCTCACCCCCACACCACCCTCACCCTCACACAACCCTCACACCACCCCCACACCACTATCACCCCACACCACCCTCATCCCCACCCTCACCCCCATAACACCCTCACCCTCACACAACCCTCACACCACCCCCACACCACTATCACCCCCACACTCACCCTTACCCCCACACCACCTTCACACCACACCCACACCACACTCACACCACCCCCACAGCACCCCCACACCACCTTCACACCACACCCACACCACCCCCACACCACCCTCACACCACCCCCACCCTCAACCCAACACCAAATTCACAACACCCTCACACCACCCCCACACCACCCGCACTCCACCCTCCCAACACCCCCACACCACACTCACACCACCCCCACACCACCCCCACCCCACCCCCACACTCTCCCTCCCCCCACACCACCATCACACCACCCCCACGTCTACATCACCCCCACACCACACTCACACCACCCTCACAATACCCCCACAACACCCTCACACCACCCTTACCCCCACCCTCACTCCCACCCTCACACCACCCCCACCCCACCCCCACACTCACCCTCACCCCCACACCAACATCACACCCATACTCACCCTCACCCCACACCACCCTCACACTATTCTCACCCCCACATCACCATCACCCTCACACCACCCTCACACCACCCTCACCCCGACAACACCCTCACCCACAATCATCCTCACACCACCCCCACACCACCCCCACACCACCCTCACACCACCCTCACCCCCACCCTCACACCATTCTCACCCCCACCCTCACAGAACCCTCACCCCCACCCTCACACCAGCCCCACACCAACCGCACACCACCCTCACACCCACAACACCCTCACACCACCCTCACATCACCCTCACCCCCACAACACCTTCACCCCCACACCACCCCCACACCACCCTCACACCACCCTCACACCACCCTCACCCCCACCCTCACACCACCCTCACCCCCAACCACCCTCACCCCCACACCCACCTCCCCCCCACACCACCTTCACACCACCCTCACACCACCCCCACACCACCACCACACCCACCCTTACCCCCCACCAACTTCACACCACACCCACACCACACTCACACCACCCCCACACCACCCCCACACCACCCTCACACCACCCCCACCTGCAGCCCAACACCAACTTCTCACCACCCTCACACCACCCTCACACCACCCCCACACCACCCGCACTCCACCCTCACAACACCCCCACACCACACTCACACCACACCCACACCACGCCCACACCACCCCCACACTCTCCCTCACCCCCACACCACCCTCACACCACCCCTACATCTACATCACCCCCACACCACACTCACACCACCCTCACACCACCCCCACACCACCCTCACACCACCCTTACCCCCACCATCACTCCCACCCTCACACCACCCCCACCACACCCCCACACTCACCCTCACCCCCACACCAACATCACACCCATACTCACCCTCATCCCCACACCACCCTCACACCACCCTCACCCCCACAACACCATCACCCTCACTCCACCCTCACACCACCTTCAACCCGACAACACCCTCACCCACACACCATCCTCACACCACCCCCACACCACCCCCATACCACCCTCACACCAACCTCACCCCCACCCTCACACCATCCTCACCCCCACCCTCACACCACCCTCACCCCCACCCTCACACCAGCCCCACACCAACCGCACACCACCCTCACCCCCACAACACCCTCACCCACACACCACCCTCACGCCCACAACACCCTCACACCACCCTCACCCCCACAACACCCTCACCGCCACACCACCCTCACATCGCCCTCACCCCCACCCTCAGACCACCCTCACCCCCAACCACCCCCACACCAGCCTCACCCCCACACCAACCCCACACCACCCTCACACCACCCTCACCCCGACAACACCCTCACCCACAATCATCCTCACACCACCCCCACAGCACACCCACACCACCCTCACACCACCCTCACCCCCACCCTCACACCATTCTCACCCCCACCCTCACAGAACCCTCACCCCCACCCTCACACCAGCCCCACACCAACCGCACACCACCCTCACACCCACAACACCCTCACACCACCCTCACATCACCCTCACCCCCACAACACCCTCACCCCCACACCACCCCCACACCACCCCCAACCACCCTCAGCCCCACACCCCCCTCACCCCCACACCACCTTCACACCACCCTCACACCACCCCCACACCACCACCACACCCACCCTTACCCCCACCCCAACTTCACACCACACCCACACCACACTCACACCACCCCCACACCACCCCCACACCACCCTCACACCACCCCCACCTGCAGCCCAACACCAACTTCTCACCACCCTCACACCACCCTCACACCACTCCCACACCACCCGCACTCCACCCTCACAACACCCCCACACCACACTCACACCACACCCACACCACGCCCACACCACCCCCACACTCTCCCTCACCCCCACACCACCCTCACACCACCCCCACATCTACATCACCCCCACACCACACTCACACCACCCTCACACCACCCCCACACCACCCTCACACCACCCTTACCCCCACCATCACTCCCACCCTCACACCACCCCCACCACACCCCCACACTCACCCTCACCCCCACACCAACATCACACCCATACTCACCCTCATCCCCACACCACCCTCACACCACCCTCACCCCCACAACACCATCACCCTCACTCCACCCTCACACCACCTTCAACCCGACAACACCCTCACCCACACACCATCCTCACACCACCCCCACACCACCCCCACACCACCCTCACACCATCCTCACCCCCACCCTCACACCATCCTCACCCCCACCCTCACACCACCCTCACCCCCACCCTCACACCAGCCCCACACCAACCGCACACCACCCTCACCCCCACAACACCCTCACCCTCACACCACCCTCACGCCCACAACACCCTCACACCACCCTCACCCCCACAACACCCTCACCGCCACACCACCCTCACATCGCCCTCACCCCCACCCTCAGACCACCCTCACCCCCAACCACCCCCACACCAGCCTCACCCCCACACCAACCCCACACCACCCTCACATCACCCTCACCCTCACCCTCAGACCACCCTCACCCCCAACCACCCCCACACCACCCTCAACCCCACACCCCCCCGCACCACACTCACACCACCCTCACCCCCACACCACTTCCAACCCCACACTACCCTCACACCACCCACACACCACCCCTACACGACCCCCACACCACCTTCACCCCCACACCACCTTCACACCACCCTCACCCCCACACTACCCTCACCTCCACACCACCCTCACCCCCACACCACCCTCACACCCACACCACCATCACCCCAACACCACCCTCACCCTCACACAACCCCTACACCACCCTCACGCCCACACCACCCTCACCCGCACACCACCCTCACACCACCCCCACACCATCACCACACCACCTTCACACCACCCACACACCATACTCACACCACCCTCACACCACCCCCACACCACCTTCACACCACCCCCAAACCACCCCCACAACATCCTCACACCACCACCACACCATCCCCACACCACCCCCACACCACCACCACACCACCCCCACACCACTACCACACCACCTTCACACCACCCTCACACCACCCTCACACCACCCCCACACCACCACCACACCACCCTCACACCACCCCCACACCACCCTCACAACACCACCAGACCACCCTCACACCATCCCCACACCACTACCACACCACCCTCATGCCACCCCCACACCACTACCACACCACCTTCACACCACCCTCACACCACCCTCACACCACCCCCACACCACCATCACACCACCCTCATACCACCCCCACACCACCCTCACATCACCCCCACACCACCACCAGACCACCCTCACACCACCCCCACACCACCAACACACCACGCTCACACCACCCACACCCTCACCCCCACACCACCTTCACACCACCCTCACACCAACTTCACAGCACCCCCACACCACCACCACACCACCCTCACACCACCCCCACACCACCCTCACACCACCCCCACAACACCCCCACACCACCTTCACACCAACCCCACACCACCCCCACACCATCCTCACACCACCCCCACACCACCACCACACCACCCCCACACCACAATCACACCACCCTCACACCACCCCCACACCACCACCACACCACCCTCACACCACCCCACACC
The DNA here is from genome assembly GCF_047496885.1 of Scyliorhinus torazame. Taxonomy (NCBI): domain Eukaryota; kingdom Metazoa; phylum Chordata; class Chondrichthyes; order Carcharhiniformes; family Scyliorhinidae; genus Scyliorhinus; species Scyliorhinus torazame. The sequence goes on from NC_092707.1 coordinate 205,448,814, forward strand.
ACCACCACACCACCCTCACACCACCCCCACACCACCACCACACCACACCCACACCACCACCACACCACGCTCACACCACCCCCACACCACCACCACACCATCCTCACACCACCCCCACCCTCACCCCCACACCACCTTCACACCACCTTCACACCACCCTCACACCACCTTCACACCACCCCCACACCACCTTCACACCACCCCCACACCACTCCCACACCACCACCACACCACCCTCACCACCCCCACACCACCCTCACACCACCCCCACACCACCCCCACACCACCCTCACCGCCACACCAACCCCACACCACCCTCACCCCCACACCACCCTCACACCACCCTCACCCCCACACCACCCTCACCCCCACACCGCACTCACACCAACCTCACACCACCCTCACTCCCACACCACCCCCACACCACCCCCACCCCCACACCACCCCCACACCAACCTCACACCACCCTCACCCCCACACCACCCCCACCTCCACACCACCTTCACACCACACCCACACCACCCTCACACCACCCCCACACCACCCCCACACAACCCCCACACCAACTTCACACCAACCCCATATCAACCTCACCCCCACACCACCCTCACCCCCACACCACCCTCACACCCACACCACCCTCACCCCCGCACCACCCTCACACCAATCTCACACCACCCTCACTCCCTCACCACCCCCACACCACCCTCACCCCCACACCACCCTCACCCTCACACAACCCTCACACCACCCCCACACCACTATCACCCCACACCACCCTCACCCCTACCCTCACCCCCACACCACCCTCACTCCCTCACCACCCCCACACCACCCTCACCCCCACAACACCCTCACCCTCACACAACCCTCACACCACCCCCACACCACTATCACCCCCACACCACCCTCACCCCCACCCTCACCCCCACACCACCCTCACCCCCACAACACCCCCACACTCACCCTTACCCCAACACCACCTTCACACCACACCCACACCACCCCCACACCACCCCCACACCACCCCCACACCACCCCCACACCACCCCCACACCACCTTCACACCAGCCTCACACCACCACCCTCACACCACCCCCACACCACCACCACACCCACCCTCACCCCAACACAACCCTCACCCCCACACTCACCCTTACCCCCACACCACCTTCACACCACACCCAGACCACCCCCACACCACCACCACACCACCCCCACACAACCCTCACACCACCCCCACCCTCAACCCAACACCAACTTCACACCACCCTCACACAAACCCCACACCACCCGCACTCCACCCTCACAACACCCCCACACCACACTCACACCACCCCCACACCACCCCCACCCCACCCCCACACTCTCCCTTCCCCCACACCACCATCACACCACCCCCACGTCTACATCACACCCACACCACACTCACACCACCCTCACAATACCCCCACACCACCCTCACACCACCCTTACCTCCACCCTCGCTCCCACCCACACACCACCCCCACCCCACCCCCACACTCACCCTCACCCCCCACACCAACATCACCCCCACACTCACCCTCACCCCCACACCAACATCACACCCATACTCACCCTCACCCCACACCACCCTCACACGACTCTCACCCCCACAACACCATCACCCTCACACCACCCACACACCACCCTCACCCCGACAACACCCTCACCCACAATCATCCTCACACCACCCCCACACCAACCTCACACCACACTCACACCACCCTCACCCCCACCCTCACACCATCCTCACCCCCACCCTCACAGAACCCGCACCCCCACCCTCACACCAGCCCCACACCAACCGCACACCACCCTCACCCCCACAACACCCTCAGCCTCACACCACCCTCACACCCACAACACCCTCACACCACCCTCACATCACCCTCACCCCCACAACACCCTCACCCCCACACCACCCCCACACCACCCTCACACCACCCTCACCCCCACCCTCACATCACCCTGACCCCCAACCACACCCACACCACCCTCACCCCCACACCACCTTCACACCACCCTCACACCCACACCACCTTCACACCACCCTCACACCACCCCCACACCACCACCACACCACCCTCACTCCACCCCCACACCACCACCACACCCACCCTTACCCCCACACCACCTTCACACCACACCCACACCACACTCACACCACCCCCACACCACCTCCACACCACCCTCACAGCACCCCCACCCTCAGCCCAACACCAACTTCTCACCACCCTCACACCACCCTCACACCACCCCCACACCACCCGCACTCCACCCTCACAACACCCCCACACCACACTCACACCACACCCACACCACTCCCACACCACCCCCACACTCTCCCTCACCCCCACACCACCCTCACACCACCCCCACACCACCCCCACATCTACATCACCCCCACACCACACTCACACCACCCTCACACCACCCCCACACCACCCTCACACCACCCTTACCCCCACCATCACTCCCACCCTCACACCACCCCCACCACACCCCCACACTCACCCTCACCCCCACACCAACATCACACCCATACTCACCCTCACCCCCACACCACCCTCACACCACCCTCACCCCCACAACACCATCACCCTCACACCACCCTCACACCACCCTCACACCAACCTCACCCCCACCCTCACACCATCCTCACCCCCACCCTCACACCACCCTCACCCCCACCCTCACACCAGTCCCACACCAACCGCACACCACCCTCACCCCCACAA